>NC_081801.1:22440857-24840857 GCF_963082965.1 Carassius carassius
GTGTGTGTGTGTTTACAGGGGCTTCATGCGAGATACCTGTCCTAACTGAGTAACATGTGCATCCGATACCTGTGTGTGTGTGTGTGTGTTTACAGGGGCTTCATGCAAGATACCTGTCCTAACTGAGTTACATGTGCATCAGATACCTGTGTGTGTGTGTGTGTGTGTTTACAGGGGCTTCATGCGAGATACCTGTCCTAACTGAGTAACATGTGCGTCAGATACCTGTGTGTGTGTGTGTGTGTGTTTACAGGGGCTTCATGCAAGATACCTGTCCTAACTGAGTTACATGTGCATCAGATACCTGTGTGTGTGTGTGTTTACAGGGGCTTCATGCGAGATACCTGTCCTAACTGAGTAACATGTGCGTCAGATACCTGTGTGTGTGTGTGTTTACAGGGGCTTCATGCGAGATACCTGTCCTAACTGAGTAACATGTGCATCCGATACCTGTGTGTGTGTGTGTGTGTTTACAGGGGCTTCATGCAAGATACCTGTCCTAACTGAGTTACATGTGCATCAGATACCTGTGTGTGTGTGTGTGTGTGTTTACAGGGGCTTCATGCGAGATACCTGTCCTAACTGAGTAACATGTGCGTCAGATACCTGTGTGTGTGTGTGTGTGTGTTTACAGGGGCTTCATGCGAGATACCTGTCCTAACTGAGTAACATGTGCATCCGATACCTGTGTGTGTGTTTACAGGGGCTTCATGCGAGATACCTGTCCTAACTGAGTAACATGTGCGTCAGATACCTGTGTGTGTGTGTGTGTTTACAGGGGCTTCATGCAAGATACCTGTCCTAACTGAGTAACATGTGCATCAGATACCTGTGTGTGTGTGTGTGTGTGTGTGTTTACAGGGGCTTCATGCGAGATACCTGTCCTAACTGAGTAACATGTGCATCAGATACCTGTGTGTGTGTGTTTACAGGGGCTTCATGCGAGATACCTGTCCTAACTGAGTAACATGTGCGTCAGATACCTGTGTGTGTGTGTGTGTGTGTTTACAGGGGCTTCATGCAAGATACCTGTCCTAACTGAGTAACATGTGCATCAGATACCTGTGTGTGTGTGTGTGTTTACAGGGGCTTCATGCGAGATACCTGTCCTAACTGAGTAACATGTGCGTCAGATACCTGTGTGTGTGTTTACAGGGGCTTCATGCGAGATACCTGTCCTGAGTAACATGTGCGTCAGATACCTGTGTGTGTGTGTTTACAGGGGCTTCATGCGAGATACCTGTCCTAACTGAGTAACATGCGCATCAGATACCTGTGTGTGTGTTTACAGGGGCTTCATGCGAGATACCTGTCCTAACTGAGTAACATGTGCGTCAGATACCTGTGTGTGTGTGTGTGTTTACAGGGGCTTCATGCGAGATACCTGTCCTAACTGAGTAACATGTGCATCAGATACCTGTGTGTGTGTTTACAGGGGCTTCATGCGAGATACCTGTCCTAACTGAGTTACATGTGCATCCGATACCTGTGTGTGTGTTTACAGGGGCTTCATGCGAGATACCTGTCCTAACTGAGTAACATGTGCGTCAGATACCTGTGTGTGTGTGTGTGTTTACAGGGGCTTCATGCGAGATACCTGTCCTAACTGAGTAACATGTGCATCAGATACCTGTGTGTGTGTGTGTGTGTGTTTACAGGGGCTTCATGCGAGAGACCTGTCCTAACTGAGTAACGTGTGCGTCAGATACCTGTGTGTGTGTGTGTGTGTTTACAGGGGCTTCATGCGAGAGACCTGTCCTAACTGAGTAACATGTGCGTCAGATACCTGTGTGTGTGTTTACAGGGGCTTCATGCGAGATACCTGTCCTGAGTAACATGTGCGTCAGATACCTGTGTGTGTGTGTTTACAGGGGCTTCATGCGAGATACCTGTCCTAACTGAGTAACATGTGCATCAGATACCTGTGTGTGTGTTTACAGGGGCTTCATGCGAGATACCTGTCCTAACTGAGTAACATGTGCGTCAGATACCTGTGTGTGTGTTTACAGGGGCTTCATGCGAGATACCTGTCCTGAGTAACATGTGCATCAGATACCTGTGTGTGTGTGTGTGTGTGTTTACAGGGGCTTCATGCGAGATGCCTGTCCTGAGTAACATGTGCATCAGATACCTGTGTGTGTGTGTGTGTGTGTTTACAGGGGCTTCATGCGAGATACCTGTCCTAACTGAGTAACATGTGCATCAGATACCTGTGTGTGTGTGTTTACAGGGGCTTCATGCGAGATACCTGTCCTAACTGAGTAACATGTGCATCAGATACCTGTGTGTGTGTGTGTGTGTGTGTTTACAGGGGCTTCATGCGAGATACCTGTCCTAACTGAGTAACATGTGCGTCAGATACCTGTGTGTGTGTGTGTGTGTGTGTTTACAGGGGCTTCATGCGAGATACCTGTCCTAACTGAGTAACATGTGCGTCAGATACCTGTGTGTGTGTGTGTGTGTGTGTTTACAGGGGCTTCATGCGAGATACCTGTCCTAACTGAGTAACATGTGCGTCAGATACCTGTGTGTGTGTGTTTACAGGGGCTTCATGCGAGATACCTGTCCTAACTGAGTAACATGTGCGTCAGATACCTGTGTGTGTGTGTTTACAGGGGCTTCATGCGAGATACCTGTCCTAACTGAGTAACATGTGCGTCAGATACCTGTGTGTGTGTGTTTACAGGGGCTTCATGCGAGATACCTGTCCTAACTGAGTAACATGTGCATCAGATACCTGTGTGTGTGTTTAAAGGGGTTTCACGTGAGATACCTGTCCTAACTGAGTAACATGTGCGTCAGATACCTGTGTGTGTGTTTAAAGGGGTTTCACGTGAGATACCTGTCCTAACTGAGTCACATGTGCATCAGATACCTGTGTGTGTGTTTAAAGGGGTTTCACGTGAGATACCTGTCCTAACTGAGTAACATGTGCGTCAGATACCTGTGTGTGTGTGTGTGTGTGTGTGTTTACAGGGGCTTCATGCGAGATACCTGTCCTAACTGAGTAACGTGTGCGTCAGATACCTGTGTGTGTGTGTGTGTGTGTGTGTTTACAGGGGCTTCATGCGAGATACCTGTCCTAACTGATTAACATGTGCGTCAGATAGAACTAACTACTTTAATATGAATATTACTCTGTTTGCCATTTCCCATCAGACTGGCTTTCATCTTTTCAAATATGCTCATCTTCAGAAGAGTACATCACAGGCATAGTTTCTTCAGAAGAAAACCTGAAACTACTTCTGGAAAACCACAAACGGGCAACTGGCACATCTTACACTGTTTGGTAATTTATCAGTTTCTAAATTAACTGCATGTTTATTTTTTTAATTGTTTATTTATGATCTTTTTGGAAGTATTGTTATGAAGAACATTTGTTGCGTTTTATAGACATGCACTTAAGACAGCCACTTTCATTAAACAAATCTTTATTTACAGTTTTCTCATAATTGAACCCTATTTGCATGAAACATGAGAAAGTAAAAGAAAAGGGAATGTGCTATGAAAAGTATTAAATGCCTTTTTCTTTTATTTACTTCCTGGTGACAGGTCAGATGACAGTCAAAAAAAACAAAAAGTGGCATCCCGATTTCTCTGGAAAGTAGAAGACTATTCAAAACACATTCCGCTCTCTGTGAAAAGAAGAGTGATATATGCTTGCCAGCATGGAAAAAACTACAAAAAGGCCCCAAAACCATATGAGTTGGTATGTTCTAAAGTCTGCACACATTTTCATGAGCTTAATGTATGTTGTATGAGATCGGGGAAATATTCTTAAACAGGTCATTCAAGTCCTTGATTCTGATTGGTTGAGCTGCATTGTAAGTTATTCGATAAACATACACCTGTGACCTAATTACATCAGTGTTTCTGTATGAAAATATTTTTATGGACTAACCTTGGTATAAAAGCAATAAGGTAAGTAAGGTAGCCGTGTTTTACAGTGAATTTAGAACGGCTAAGTGCCCCCTAGCTATTCTAAATTCTATGTTAAACACTGCTTCATGGGGCTTATTGCTTTCATTTACTTTTAGACAAAATTGTAGGCATATATATTTTTGTATTACTACTATTTTTGCCTGGCCCTAGAAATGTAGTGATATAGAAATAATTTGTCTTTCAATCTGCAGCATACTGAACATGAATATATCAGCAGAAGAAGGTTTCACATTCAAAGCAGCAAGAAAGTTGATTGCCCAGCAAAACTATATGTCAGATATATACTAAGGTAAATGTAACTGTCAGGCAATATACAGTTACTATATACTATTAATGAATCTGCTATTAATGGTTGAAATTTAAGTTGTTTGTGATTTTTCTCCTCAGTCATGTGGTGTGGAGGTCTCTGTGGAAGAAACCAGGAAAGCTTCCACACTGATACACTCTGACAATCTTGTGAACCATAGTGAAAACTTACCTAGGTTAACACAGGTGAGAATATGATTGTGAAATAAAATGTTCTGTCAATAACATCTGTCCACTGAGTAAATTCTTTCAGCTATGTACGTTGTTTTTTTTTTAGGACATGGCATCAGAGGTGAGACATATTCTGAAACAAGATGACCCAAACATGGTGATAAGCACAGCTTTCAAACTATGCATCAGACAGGGCGACCTGGCAACCCTGGAGGAGGGTTCCTGGCTCAATGACATGGTAAGAGTGTAAGTGAACATACAGTAAGATTAAATCTTACCATATTTATGATTATCCAGTACACTTTCTTTCTCAAAAAATTAAATTTATGTTCATAATGAATCAAATGCAACTACTTGCTTGATGACTGCACAAATTTCGCTTACTTTTTAGCCCTCTGACCAACTACCATCTCAGTTAGGTACATCACTTTTGATGAATAGATCAATTCCTTTTTTTTTTTCTTGTGTAAATTATTTTTGTCTCATTCACAGTCTTGTAATTGGGTACATTCACATTGACTTCATCCAGCATAATTATTTTAGTTAACTTGTCATGCTTTTTATCGTTCAATAAATATAAATTTATTTTTTGGGATGAATGGTACTAATAATATTGTAGCTAATAATCTTTGTTGTATATCTATCACTGTTTTGCTTGTTTGCATTAAAATCCCACAAACATCAGGTTGGACACAACAATCTCTGATTTCTTTAAATATTGGCATTGGTCTGATTAATCTGAGCATTTTAAAAAGCTCTAATGTTGGCCGTCAGGGATATGTGTATTATGATTATTTTTACTCTTATGTTTTCTAGGTTATCAACTTCTATTTGTCTCTGATAATGAAGAGGAGCAATGATCAGCAGGAAGGCCTTAAAGTGTACTGTTTGAGCACATTTTTCTACTCAAAGCTTCTGAGTAGTGACGGACATTTTGCAGGCCATGCAGCAGTAAAGAAATGGACAAAAACAGTGGATCTCTTCCTCTGTGATCTTGTTCTTGTTCCTTTGCACCTTGGCTTGCACTGGGCTTTGGCTGTAAGTAATTTATGTATAGCAATGCCTTTGTAACACATTGTTTCCATATCTATACACTATTAAAAGTATAAGAATGGTGTATATATACTTTTTCACTATTTAAAAAAATAATAATTCCATTTGCTTATCACCAGGTAATTGATTTCAAATCCCGGACCATCCAGTGCTTTGACTCCATGGGTCAGAGACATGATGACAGCTGTCACATATTGTTGTGAGTTATGTCCAATTGCAAACCTCTAACTGCTTTCAAGGCTTGTATACATGTCTGATGTGTGATTAATTGACAGGAAATACCTCATGGAGGAAAACAAAATCAAAAAAGCCTGCTGCTTTGAGGCTTCCAGATGGACCATCGGCCGAATGAGAACCAACGTATGCATACCCTCATATAAGAAGTTATACAACATTTCTTTAAACTGTGTCCTTTTATTAACCGTTATACTTGTTTCTAGGCAATTCCCAAACAGACAAATGGAAATGACTGTGGTGTGTTTATCTGCAAATATGCAGACTTCCTTTCTCAAGGAAAGCCACTTACTTTCAGACAGGTACATGATCAAGCTACAATATTTATATTTCTCACAAACTTTATTTTTAACACTTGTTTGACTTTATCAATAACCATATAAATAACCATATCTATCCACTAACTTTATACCTCACTCAAAACTTAGGACTAACATGGAACACCTTAGCAACTATATCACTCACTGATAAATCTTCAAAAGCTTTTAATTTGTCAAAATCCATGATCAAAGTTTGTCTGTACATGATTGTTCTCTCTTTTCATATAGTGTGACATTCCAGTCATACGGAAGGTGATGGTGTGGGAGATAGTACATCAGACGATCCTGTAAAGAATGTGTCCAGAGACATCCAAAGGTTGAAGTCCTGCCTTGTTCTGCTTGCTGTTAATATTTGACATTTTCTTTTTTAATAAAGTTGAGTATGAACAAATAGTTGTCAGTATGTCTTTTTTAGATAGCAGTAGAAAAGTTTGTAAAAGTAAATTAGTAAAAACCTAGGTTTAACTCTAGACTTTACACAAGTTCTAAGATCATTTCAAATAAAATGTATATTCTAATAGACAGAATTTCAAATTAAATCTGTATATTCTAGTATGTCTATTAGTATATAAATTTTATTTGAAATTCTCTAAGAACTTGTGTAAAGTCTGAGCTAATTAAAGTGAAGCATGAATTTTGCATAAACACATTCTTACACAAGCCCCTGTAAACACACACACAGGTATCTGACGCACATGTTACTCAGGACAGGTATCTCGCATGAAGCCCCTGTAAACACACACACACACACACACACACACAGGTATCTGACGCACATGTTACTCAGTTAGGACAGGTCTCTCGCATGAAGCCCCTGTAAACACACACACACACAGGTATCTGATGCACATGTTACTCAGGACAGGTATCTCGCATGAAGCCCCTGTAAACACACACACACACACACACACAGGTATCTGACGCACATGTTACTCAGTTAGGACAGGTCTCTCGCATGAAGCCCCTGTAAACACACACACACACAGGTATCTGATGCACATGTTACTCAGGACAGGTCTCTCGCATGAAGCCCCTGTAAACACACACACACACAGGTATCTGATGCACATGTTACTCAGTTAGGACAGGTCTCTCGCATGAAGCCCCTGTAAACACACACACACACACACACAGGTATCTGATGCACATGTTACTCAGTTAGGACAGGTATCTCGCATGAAGCCCCTGTAAACACACACACAGGTATCTGATGCACATGTTACTCAGTTAGGACAGGTATCTCGCATGAAGCCCCTGTAAACACACACACAGGTATCTGACGCACACGTTACTCAGTTAGGACAGGTATCTCGCATGAAGCCCCTGTAAACACACACACACACAGGTATCTGACGCACACGTTACTCAGTTAGGACAGGTATCTCGCATGAAGCCCCTGTAAACACACACACACACAGGTATCTGATGCACATGTTACTCAGTTAGGACAGGTATCTCGCATGAAGCCCCTGTAAACACACACACACACACACACACACACAGGTATCTGATGCACATGTTACTCAGTTAGGACAGGTATCTCGCATGAAGCCCCTGTAAACACACACAGACACACACACACACACACACACAGGTATCTGATGCACGTTACTCAGTTAGGACAGGTATCTCGCATGAAGCCCCTGTAAACACACACACACAGGCACACACACACACACACACAGGTATCTGATGCACGTTACTCAGTTAGGACAGGTATCTCGCATGAAGCCCCTGTAAACACACACACAGGTATCTGATGCACATGTGACTCAGTTAGGACAGGTATCTCGCATGAAGCCCCTGTAAACACACACACACACACACACACACACACACAGGTATCTGATGCACGTTACTCAGTTAGGACAGGTCTCTCGCATGAAGCCCCTGTAAACACACACAGGTATCTGACGCACATGTTACTCAGTTAGGACAGGTATCTCGCATGAAGCCCCTGTAAACACACACACACACACACACACAGGTATCTGATGCACATGTTACTCAGTTAGGACAGGTATCTCGCATGAAGCCCCTGTAAACACACACACACACACACACACACACACAGGTATCTGATGCACATGTTACTCAGTTAGGACAGGTATCTCGCATGAAGCCCCTGTAAACACACACAGGTATCTGACGCACATGTTACTCAGTTAGGACAGGTATCTCGCATGAAGCCCCTGTAAACACACACACACACACAGGTATCTGACGCACATGTTACTCAGTTAGGACAGGTATCTCGCATGAAGCCCCTGTAAACACACACAGGTATCTGATGCACATGTTACTCAGTTAGGACAGGTATCTCGCATGAAGCCCCTGTAAACACACACACACACACACACACACACACACACAGGTATCTGACGCACATGTTACTCAGTTAGGACAGGTATCTCGCATGAAGCCCCTGTAAACACACACACACACACACAGGTATCTGACGCACATGTTACTCAGTTAGGACAGGTATCTTGCATGAAGCCCCTGTAAACACACACACACACACACAGGTATCTGACGCACATGTTACTCAGTTAGGACAGGTATCTTGCATGAAGCCCCTGTAAACACACACACACACACACAGGTATCTGATGCACATGTTACTCAGTTAGGACAGGTATCTCGCATGAAGCCCCTGTAAACACACACACAGGTATCTGATGCACATGTTACTCAGTTAGGACAGGTATCTCGCATGAAGCCCCTGTAAACACACACACAGGTATCGGATGCACATGTAACTCAGTTAGGACAGGTATCTCACGTGAACCCCTTTAAATACACACAGGTTTCTGATGCACATGTTACTCAGTTAGGACAGGTATCTCGCATGAAGCCCCTGTAAACACACACAGGTATCTGACGCACATGTTACTCAGTTAGGACAGGTATCTTGCATGAAGCCCCTGTAAACACACACACACACACACAGGTATCTGATGCACATGTTACTCAGTTAGGACAGGTATCTCGCATGAAGCCCCTGTAAACACACACACAGGTATCGGATGCACATGTAACTCAGTTAGGACAGGTATCTTGCATGAAGCCCCTGTAAACACACACACAGGTATCTGACGCACATGTTACTCAGTTAGGACAGGTATCTCACGTGAACCCCTTTAAATACACACAGGTTTCTGATGCACATGTTACTCAGTTAGGACAGGTATCTCGCATGAAGCCCCTGTAAACACACACAGGTATCTGACGCACATGTTACTCAGTTAGGACAGGTATCTCACGTGAAACCCCTTTAAATACACACAGGTTTCTGATGCACATGTTACTCAGTTAGGACAGGTATCTTGCATGAAGCCCCTGTAAACACACACACAGGTATCTGACGCACATGTTACTCAGTTAGGACAGGTATCTCACGTGAAACCCCTTTAAATACACACAGGTATCTGATGCACATGTTACTCAGTTAGGACAGGTATCTCGCATGAAGCCCCTGTAAACACACACACAGGTATCGGATGCACATGTAACTCAGTTAGGACAGGTATCTCGCATGAAGCCCCTGTAAACACACACACACACACAGGTATCTGATGCACGTTACTCAGTTAGGACAGGTATCTCGCATGAAGCCCCTGTAAACACACACACACACACACACAGGTATCTGATGCACATGTTACTCAGTTAGGACAGGTATCTCGCATGAAGCCCCTGTAAACACACACACACACACACACACACAGGTATCTGATGCACATGTTACTCAGTTAGGACAGGTATCTCGCATGAAGCCCCTGTAAACACACACACACACACACACACACACACACACACACAGGTATCTGATGCACATGTTACTCAGTTAGGACAGGTATCTCGCATGAAGTCCCTGTAAACACACACAGGTATCTGACGCACATGTTACTCAGTTAGGACAGGTATCTCGCATGAAGCCCCTGTAAACACACACAGGTATCTGATGCACATGTTACTCAGTTAGGACAGGTATCTCGCATGAAGCCCCTGTAAACACACACACACACACACACACACACAGGTATCTGACGCACATGTTACTCAGTTAGGACAGGTATCTCGCATGAAGCCCCTGTAAACACACACACAGGTATCGGATGCACATGTAACTCAGTTAGGACAGGTATCTTGCATGAAGCCCCTGTAAACACACACACAGGTATCTGACGCACATGTTACTCAGTTAGGACAGGTATCTTGCATGAAGCCCCTGTAAACACACACACACACACACACACAGGTATCGGATGCACATGTAACTCAGTTAGGACAGGTATCTCGCATGAAGCCCCTGTAAACACACACACAGGTATCTGATGCACATGTTACTCAGTTAGGACAGGTATCTCGCATGAAGCCCCTGTAAACACACACACAGGTATCTGATGCACATGTTACTCAGTTAGGACAGGTATCTCGCATGAAGCCCCTGTAAACACACACACAGGTATCGGATGCACATGTAACTCAGTTAGGACAGGTATCTTGCATGAAGCCCCTGTAAACACACACACAGGTATCTGACGCACATGTTACTCAGTTAGGACAGGTATCTCACGTGAAACCCCTTTAAATACACACAGGTTTCTGATGCACATGTTACTCAGTTAGGACAGGTATCTTGCATGAAGCCCCTGTAAACACACACACACACACACACACACAGGTATCTGACGCACATGTAACTCAGTTAGGACAGGTATCTTGCATGAAGCCCCTGTAAACACACACACAGGTATCTGACGCACATGTTACTCAGTTAGGACAGGTATCTCACGTGAAACCCCTTTAAATACACACAGGTATCTGATGCACATGTTACTCAGTTAGGACAGGTATCTCGCATGAAGCCCCTGTAAACACACACACAGGTATCGGATGCACATGTAACTCAGTTAGGACAGGTATCTCGCATGAAGCCCCTGTAAACACACACACACACACACACACACAGGTATCTGTTGCACATGTTACTCAGTTAGGACAGGTATCTTGCATGAAGCCCCTGTAAACACACACACAGGTATCTGTTGCACATGTAACTCAGTTAGGACAGGTATCTCGCATGAAGCCCCTGTAAACACACACACACACACACACACACACAGGTATCTGACGCACATGTTACTCAGTTAGGACAGGTATCTCACGTGAAACCCCTTTAAATACACACAGGTTTCTGATGCACATGTATGACATTTTAATAACTGACAGTAGCCTACATTATAGGCTTATAAGAATCATGCAATGGTGTAAACAAGTGCAGCGCTTTTATTCATATTGTTAATAGGTGGGTTGACAAATATTTCTGGTCAGTAGAGAAAGGTTAAGTTCATCCACTTTTCCTTTACTATAAGTTACAAAACAGTTTATTTTATATTTTTGTTAAAAGTGTGACCGGGGATTTTGTTAAAAGTGTGACCATGGTGTATTCCAATATTTCAGATTGATTTAATGGCGCGATTGTGTAATATATTAGTGTGTGACTTAGAAATAATTCACTTCGACATGACATACATACTCAATTTGAACCTTGTTTCTATTAGCGGCAAAAAAGAAAACACCGACCGTTGGTGTATCCATAGAGACAGTATATAAACAATGTATCCTCGTACACTTAGTGCGCATGACCGGTGACCTATGCAAATTTGGAATAAGAGGAACGCCTACTTTACAACGTCACAATTTTTACGCTGTACTGAAACCCCTGGAAATAAGTGAATCCCTGTTTGCATCCCTGAATATAATTAAGTTCCTAAGTGTTTGGGTGCGCTGCACTAATTTACCCGTGTAGAACGTTGCGTCACATTAGTTCCGCGTTTGGCGCTCGCGTGTAAAATCATATAACTTTTTTTTTTCCAGCACAGGGGTGGCCACAGCGGTGGCCAGGGACATGTCTACAGAGGCACGGGTCTCCCTAGGCCTCCGTGTAGAACCGCCACTGCTGGCAACAGCAAAAAAACTTATAGGCTAACTAGGCTATATTACTTGGTAGATTAATTTATTATTGATAAGACATGCAATTGTTTAATTAGCATTGGTGTCTTTTACTGTAATGTAAACAAGACATTACATAATAATAATAATAATAATAATAATAATAATAATAATAATAATTAGAGAATAAAGAAATAGATGAGGATAAAGAATAGAATCCTCATATACCTTACAAAAACCATGGTTTTAATAAAAATATATCACTGAATCTGATTAGACCGTTAGACCGTACTATGGGTTCAGCTGGCGCAGTGATATTACGCAGCACCTGAAAATAGGCCCCAGCAAACTAGCTGGGGACTATTTTCAGTTGCTGTGTAATATCACTGCTGCTAAATGCGGGTGGATTTCCGCTGTAGCGCTAATTGAGTTCTGTTACTGTATTTATAGACAGCAACAGAACTCAACATTAATGTTTGTCTGGGTCAAGTGGATTTTTTCCAAATAAAAGGGAATGGTTATAAATAAGTAAAAGGGAATTGTACTTGCCCAGTCGGACAATTAACCTGATTAAAACATCTAACTAGGGAAGCCCTGAAATTTCAGCAAGAATGAGTCTTTATTTTATTACATTTGTTAACGGCAATTGATAATAATATATTGTCAGTAAGTCGCGGCAGTTGAGGTGCAGCCTGTCCATGTGTGAGACAATATTGTGGAAAAAAAAATAAATAAAAAATAAATAAATAACACAACTGCACACAGAAGAAACATACTATGCTAAAAATTTTGGTTTTATATTTTTAAGCAACATGACATGACCAAGAGAGTTCTCCATGAAAACCAGTATGGTTGAAAATTTTACATTGATTTTATGCAAGAGTTCAAATGAGTATATTAAGTGACTTACATTTTTTTGCTCGATTTTTTTAATTAAAATAATTCAAAACAAAGGTCACAGCAGAACATTTGTGCATCTCCGAGCAACACACAGTGGGGTTTACTTACTGAAGGATTCAGCACTTTTGAATTGATCATTTGGGTCAATGATTCAATGAGCCATTCATAATAGTGATGGGATTTATGGCTCTTTGAGGGGATCCGGATCTTCGCGATCCGTTCCTTTCAAAGAGCCGTTCAAAAGAACGGCTCTTTTGGCTCTTTTAAATATTTAGTCAGTTTTAAGAAGCCAGCTTGGAGCCATCTCAGTTTATCCTGGACATAATCACTGGGAAGAATGATGAGGTGAGATTTGTAGTCAAATAATTAAAACTCAGATATCACACACCAATATCTGAGTTTGAATTATTCTGAAATATTGATTATTACCTCATTTGTCATGTGTGGACTATATTCCATAGGGTTGCACAAATCCCTCTGCTTAGACAGTGACATCACTATTTTGGATTTACCTTTAGTACAAAGTGTGTGTGTGTAAAGCTACGTTGACTTATGTTATTCATACAATACCTACTCACGAATAAACATCAAAAAGAAAGCCGGCTGCAATGAATTTATGTGCAAAACAGCTTTTACTACAAACACTTCCACACAAGAACATTGTTATCACACATCAGAACATTTTGATAGAAAACAAAAAATATTTAAAGTTAGAATAAATAAAATGGAAATGTCTACATACAATTACTACTGTAAACTTTGCAAAAATTAGCCCCTTCAAGTCAATGAACAATAACAAAGTGGGCTGCAATAAATGTCTGTGCAAAACAGCTTTTTTTCAACGCTCCTACCCAATGACAGAGGCACGCAGGATGTGAAGGACGTGAAGGATGCGTGCACAACTAATAACTAATATCATCACGCTATAAAGGGTTGGCCTGCGCTAGGTGCGCCCCTCCCCCTACAACTGTTCTGTCTCGCGGAGGAGCTCATTTGTGTGCATCTGTGTGAAACACGCATAGGATAAAAGAACGACAGAAAGAACGGCTCCCCTCCAGCCGCGACTCGGCTCCCATCGTTCATGTTTATGAGCCGTTCAAAAGAATCGGTTCGTTCGCGAACGTCACAACTCTAATTCATAAAGACAACTTGCTGCCACCTATTGGCGGTTTTCTTTCATATTTAAAAGTAGCTTATCGTTGTATTTTTTTCCCAACATTTCATATACAGGTGCTTCTCGATAAATTAGAATGTCGGGAAAAAGTTCACAAGGAATGCACTGAGGCTGGGGTCAAGGCATCAAGAGCCACCACACACAGACGTGTCAAGGAATTTGGCTACAGTTGTTGTATTCCTCTTGTTAAGCCACAGAAAACATCAGTGGCATCTTACATGGGTTAAAGAGAAGAAGAACTGGACTGCTGCCCAGTGGACCAAAGTCCTTTTTTTTCAGATGAGAGCAAGTTTTGTATTTCATTTGGAAACCAAGGTCCTAGACTTTGGAAGTAGGGTGAAGAAGCTCATAGCCCAAGTTGCTTGAAGTCCAGTGTTGAGTTTCCACAGTCTGTGATGATTTGAGTTGCAATGTCATCTGCTGGTGTTGGTCCATTGTGTTTTTTAAAAAGCCAAAGTCACTGCACCCGTTTACCAACAAATATTGGAGAACTTCATGCTTCCTTTTGCTGACCGGTTTTTGAAGATACTGATTTTATTTTCCAGCAGGATTTGGCACCTGCCCACACTGTGTTGGTGTGCTTAACTGCCAGCAAACTCACCAGACCTGAACCCCATAGAGAATCTATGGGCTATTGTCAAGAAGAAAATAAGAAACAAGAGACCCAAAAATGCAGATGAGCTGAAGGTCACTGTCAAAGAAATCTGGGCTTCCATACCACCTCAGCAGTGCCACAAACTGATCACCTCCATGCAACGCCGAATATAGATATATAGATCAAATGTATGTAATGTATGTGTGCGTGTATAAATGTATATATTAAATCAGCCTTTACTCCAATTTATGTAATTTATTATAAAACCCTGTCTGTTTACTTAAGTAACAGATATAGGTGTCATGCCATAACATATTTTTAATACGACTGACTTCATATTAAATGTGAATTTAACATTGAAAGTTAATGTGATATAAATAATGCTGCTAATCTTTCATTGTTCAGAAAGAGAGCAAATAACATTTAAATTATTAAAGATCATTTTCACTGACAGTCTAGATTTCAATCACTCTCAGAAACTCCCATTAAAATCACTGAAACTGTAAACACTTTGAAATCAATATCTAAATTAAAGATTCGTACACACACATCTGCACTTTGTTGTTTCTGAAGAGAGAATTCGCCAGAAAGAGGTATTCAGTCAGTGAGCGAGTGAAGGAAGCACCGGCATTTCAGCGATGACTCATCGGAACACCTCTGATTGGCCAATGCTTTAATAAGCTCAAAAGAATCATGTGTGATTGGTTATAATGCGCAGTGCTGTAAAAACACATCTATCTCTAGCTCAGCGCCAGCAAGCGATCACAGATCTGAATTTAGCAGCTGATGATATGACTTGCTGAACGTTCTCACGCCGGTGTGATTGTATTAAAATTAATAAAATCTTAATCAGCTATTTTTTGTCTTTTGGAAGCTGCATTCAACTTGACTCCCCTCTGTTATAAGCCACACGCGTACAACAAACTAATGTCACAGTGGTATCGTGTACTGTAATCGAATGTAGCCCAAGTTATTACCTGTTAAACAGTAGACAGCACACGCGGTGTTCATCTAATAAGGATCTCCATCGCTAGCAAATAATAGCCTTTGCAGATTTGCTTTCAATTCAGTGCAGTTCCAGCCACGTTTTCAACGCTGCTGAATGTGCTGATGTTAAACGTTACAACTCCGAGTGAACCACTTCAGACGCTCAGCGCGTGCGGCAGGGAACTGAACGACTTATTCAAACTGATTCATGAACCAATTCACTCGTTTGCCAATTGGTTTGATCAAGCCTTTGAACAGAATTGACTCAAAAGAATGAATCATTCGCGAATGGGCATCGCTCATTGCCCAGAGAAAAGTAGACGGCGCGTTTGGAATAAACTGAAGCATTTATAACATTTGCATTAAGATAAAGTAACGAGAGGAGCGTCGCCCACAGTAACGAAGTAAAAGTACAGATTTTCCCCAAAAAATTTACTCAAGTAAGAGTATAAAGTACCCATCTTTAAATATACTCCGAAAAGTATTAGTTACCCCAAAAAATTACTCAAGTAAATGTAACGAAGTAAATGTAACTCGTTACTACCCACCTCTGGAATTGAGGCAGTAATTAAAGCAAAATGAGCCCCTACCAAGTATTGAGTACATGTACAGTAAATTAACATACTTTCCAGAAGACCAACAATTCACTAAAAAATGTTTTTTTAATTGTATTTTTTTTTTTAATTGGTTTTATGAAGTATTCTTATTTGCTGAGATGAATTGGTGGGTTTTTGTTTAAATTTGAGCCAAAATCATCACAATTAAAAGAACCAAAGACTTCAGCTACTTCAGTCTGTGTGCATTGAATCTATTTATTACATGAGTTTCACTATTTGAGTTGAATTACTGAAATAAATTAACTTTTTCCATGACATTCTAATTTATTGAGAAGCACCTGTAAACAAATACAAGAGTGGGGTGATTTGAGTCTGAGGGGATTTCTAGACAACCTTAAACAAAGTTGGTGACATGACCACACATATCTGAAGACTAAAGCATTTACTGTGATGGAGAGAGAGCCAAAAACGTGCTTGTGCTTTAAGAGGTTATAATACAAGGCTATAAGGTCAACATGAATGTTAGCTCTAAATTTATGGAAAATACAATTTTACAGTTACAAGCAAAAATGTTAATGTCCTGATAGAGTGATTATTTGTATTTATCGCAGTTTTAAAATGTGGTGTTTAACCGGAGTAAGTTGGTGGGGGTGCATCACGTGTCAAACACCAGAAAGGGGAGCATGCTGCAAAAAGTTTGGGGACCAATGTGATACACTAACCATAGTTTAACATACTATTTGTAGCAAAACTGTGGTTATACAAATGGTAATCAATGCGCCAATATATATATATATATATATATATATATATATATATATATATATATATATATTAATTAGACATGTTAAAAATTGAGAACTAGCCTGTTATAAAGATTGTTCTAGTCATAATGTTTTATTTGACAAATAAAATTTTTGAAAATGCTCATAAATGCTTCATAAATGAAAATGCTACCGCACTTCTCTCAGTTTTTCACTAGATGGCAAACAAGTCAGCTAGCGCTAGTGGTATATTGCGCTTCAGGGTTGGTAAAGGTCGGGCAAAACAAATGTAGGGTTTCTTTTAGATCCCCCCAGTGGCTTGAGTGTAGGTGAGGGTTTGGATGCTGCATTAGGCCACCAGTATCTGCATTTCTCGCACCAGCGCCACGCATACATACACACTCACTCACTTACACACACACACACGCACACATACAGCATCTCCATCTCGACGCTCCACCTGCCTTCATCAACAAGCCGAATTTAAACTGTCTTTGAGGCCGTTTAAAGCGTGAAAATTGACCGCGTTCGGTGAGTACGTGTTTAAAAACATCTTTTCGTCTTTGGCGTTTTGTGTTTGGGTGGGAGATAAATTGTTGTGACTGGTAATCCAGCCATAAAAGGGGCGCGGATGCTTTATTTGCTCTGTGGCTGATGTTTCAGCACCTGGATTTTACACAATATACTTAAATGGTGCAGCGTTTTTTCCTCTTTCATTTTAAAGATCAATGCATAATATTTTACTTTTATTTACAAGCGCAGCGTTTGTGTCTTTCAAAGCATTCGTGTTCGGGTTGACATCACACAGAGACGCGATTGATTTATAAGGTGTGAAGTGGATTTGCATTGTTTATTGATGTGTTAGATGTGTCTAGATTTTTTGTTTTATTATTAAATGTGATCAATATTTGACTTGGAGCCAGGCTGGAATATTTTAAAACTATTTATAAAATCCTGTACATTTATAGGCTGGTGAAAAGTGTAATAATCCTTTAAAGATGGTTAAACTGGGGAGTAATCTACAAGACAAAGGAGCAAAAGCTGTGAGCATAGAGGATGGCTTTCAGAATGTCCCTCTCATCACGCCCTTGGATGTTACTAATCTTCAGTACCAAGCCCCAGACAAGGTAAGGAAAATTTTTCTTTTGATCTTATATAACAGGACATTACCATGCCACTTGTCAGGTCAGAAAAAAAATATAACCTTCATCTATTGTCACATAGCAAAATTTCAAACAGTACTTATGCCTAGAAAGCACAATGATGGATTGACCCTGTGTGTTTAAATTGTTAGGCTGTGTTTTTTTAATTGCATTATCCTTTGATTTTATATTTTGAACATGTAAATAAAGTGCTTGTTATATTTATTATTATAAGATTTCACAGTTTTCTCCAAACATGCCACACACATTCCTCTGCTTTTAAGGTTGGTTTGCCAACCAGAGTGCAAGTGTGCAAGCTGTGACACTTTCTGTGTGTGGTGCTTCAGCCCTCATTTGGGAAGGTGCAATCATTCTTTGCACCTGCTAACTGAAGTGGCCTGTCACTCTGCCCGAACCTGTGCACAAGCCAGCCACTAATGCGAACAGCGTCATATTTTAAGGAGCACACAACCCTCCCCCGGTACTTTGGGACTCTGAGGCTTTATTGGCCTGCATGACAAAGAGAAAAAGACATTTTATCTTTTATCTCAGATGTCATATGGAGGCTTCATGCTCTGTTTAATGCCAGCTCAGAGGTGAAGAGGATGTGTTGGATTATTAACGTCTATATCACCTGGTGAGCCTTTTTTCTTCTTGTGAGAAAGCTAGTGGCTCTCAGAGACTATACATTAATAAACAGACAAAAAAAAATAATAATAATAATATTGGTGGTTTTATGTATATTTGATCACTATTGTGGTCAAAAAATGTCATGCGCAGTGAACACGTTGTAAATATAATTTTTATATTTATCTCACTGTTTTGTTTTTTAGCTTCAATTGTGAGTGGTAGGCAATAATAACTATATGAAGAGGATTAAAGCAAAAAATACTGGTTTTAATTATTATTATTATTTTTCCCTAAACGCCAATATATTTAAAGTTTGCTGAAGAGATCTTGGATAAGGCCTTGCAGGACAATGATCCCACCCTGCTTACTCAACGTAATACTTTAATATAATTCTTATATAATTAACAAAAACTAGATGGTAATTGTGAAATTTTCTTATAAATCAGATGAAAGAGAAGAGTAATTTAACAGAATAATAGCCCTGAGCCTCAGTTGAAAAGATGACAGAATTTGTCCATTTTGTTCAATCTAATGTGCCCAATTATATTTTGAAAAGAAGATCACTAATCATAGCTTCCTGTAAAAAGTCTGTCAGTAGTTCAGTAGTATACAGATGCAAAGGCTGTTGATAAATCTAATGATAAGAATGATATATATATTACTAATTAATAATGCTGAAGCCAGTGGTATTTAAATGACGACTGTAATGCTTTTGAGATTTAATAATCAAGAGTAAAAAAAAAAAAAAAGAAAAAGAAATTATTTTTAGCATCTGAGGTTGCTGTAATGCATGCACTTGATGCAGTTCTGCCACCTCGACCAACTTATGCTGACACTGAAATTTTTAAGCAGGACAAGGATCAGCCCTGCGGGAAATCATTATCTTTCTCTAGAGGTCTGCAGATAGCAATCAGGCAGTAATGACTATAAATTATTTGAAAGCTGTCTTAACATTATTTATTTTACATGAGCCAACTTAAGAACAAAGAACACAGTTTATTTACTGTAATGAGGTGTGTAAATTCATTAAATGGATAGAATAATGAATTTTTGTCAGTTATTTTGACACCATAACTGAAGAACATTTTTAATATTTGAGATATAATGTTGCAAGGATGCGTTTAGTTTTGGGACCACCACAGATGCTCTTTTTTCAGCTTTTAAAACTGTTTACCAATGGGACTTGCTTAGGGAAACATTTGGCCAAATTGTCTTGTTGTTTTCCAGAATCTCGAAACCATTCCATTATCATCAGACTACCAAATTCATCATATGCTAATTGCATGCAAATAACAAGCTGCATCTCATCACAATCTCATCATTATTCAGAGCATTTTACACTCAAATACGTTGTCATATTAGCATATCAGTACAACACTTAAATTGTAGAGAATCAATCCAGTCCAATCCACAGTAGTCCCTGGTGTTGACATGATGGCTTGAATCAGCAGCAAAAAAGACAATGGTCAACCTTGCCTGGAGGCAGAGGTTGCATTCTGGGTGAGTGCAAAAACGGAATAAAAATCCCAGCGATACCAGAGTGCCTCTTTTAGAAGGAGAGAGAAATGGAAGCAGACAAGATGGTTATTCAGGGGGAAAATGAAATGTCAGAGGGTTTAGAAAGGAGACAGATAAGCAGTAATTGCAGAGTTCATGACTTGAAGTGGTTGAGCTTCATCCAGTGGTCTACAGGGCACTAGAACTGATCAATCTCAGGGTTTGTAGAAATCAAGGAAGCAAGAACCAAGGTCAACACTGAGATGTAATCATCTAGAGGTGTCATCCCTCCATCTGTCACCACACATCTAACCTTCAGCGAGTGTTGGGAAAAATTCACATTTGCTCCCTATATGTTCATTAGAAATTTAATTGAATGACAGGATAAGGAATTCACTAAATTGCAATTCAAACTCTTGAAATTCTTTTTTTAATTTTTTTTATTTTATCTAAACCACATTCTCATGTGGTTTGAAACCAGATTCAAATGAGATTTTTGTTGATCAGTTAGTATTGGTGTTTTTTTGTTTTGTGTTTTTTTTTTTTTTTTTACATCTGGCACGTAGTGTGATTTACCCAGTCTGATTTGTCATGACTGAGTGCTTTTGTGGGAATACGCTATGATTTTGGTAAGGCCAATTATGACAACGTTACAGGAAGTCCTGGCTATCTCAGAGTGTCTGTGAGTTCAGTGGTTTTGAGCAATTTAAGAACCAGCATGAAGTGGCATTAAGGTCATTATCGATCGGAAGTTACTGGCATTATGCTACAGTTATCACTGTTTATATTAAGCCAAACTATTGTTTTGATGGAGAAACTCTCTCTTTGCAGGTGGTGGTGAAGACACGAACTGAGTATCAGACAGAACAAAAGTACAAGGCCAAGATGAAGGTTCCAAAGGTGGAGGAGTTCACCATAAGTGTGACTGATGGAGTTTCTGAAAGACTGAAGGTATGGCTGGACTTCCTTTGGTGTGAATTCAGAGAAAGAAATTGAATGTTGAACAATCGGTGTGCAATGATATGTTTGCCATCAGCTCTGTCAATATTTAAATTGGCTTTGGTGGCTTTGCTCTCCATTCACTTGTAGAAGAAACATCATGGCTGGTCTGCAAATGTTATGGGTGCCAGTCTCCAGAATGGGATATATTGAAAAACTGGATTCACCAGTAAGACTGGTGGTGAACCTGTAAAAAAAACAATCTGTAAAAGCATGGATATTCTTGCTGGTCTAAGAATTTTTTCCAGGTTGTATTCCATCTTGTTTTTTTAGAATTTTCTCCAGAACTACAAGAGGATGATAATACAATTATGTTCTAAATCTATTCTTTTCAAGTGGCACTAGTGCTCTCTCTCTCTCTCTCTCTCTCTCTCTCTCTCTCTCTCTCTCTCTCACACGCACACACACACACACACACACACACACACACACACACTAGGGCTGTCAACGAATATTCTAAATTCGAATATATATTCGAATAGTTTTTAAAAAACGAATTTCGAAGGTGAAAATTAATATTCGAATAAAAAAAAAATGTGGAAAAAACGCCCGCGGTAGTAGAGGCGTGGCTGTCTGCTTTATAAGTGGGCGCGCTAGCGCGCCTGAGGGTTCAGGGACAGGTCACAGGAGTCGCACTGTCTGGCACAGCATCACTGCTGAAAGTTGACGCGTCTTCATGGAAGATGACAGCAAGTGCAGAGCGCAACTCGACCGCAGCAGAGAAAATGAGGTAAAATTGTTGACCCGTGAGATAAAGTTGTGTGCAAGCTATTCAAGATACAGTTAGCATACCATTCAACCATGAGGTCACATCTCAAAAATGTGCACCCAAATGAGCATGGCATAATTTGTGGAACTCCAGCTAAACAGTCACGTCTTGACACTTAACGTTACTTTACATCGCTTGCCGCAAGCACTTTGTCTGCAACACGACAAGAGGCCATAACGGATAAAATAATTTTGTTCATTTGTAAGGACATGAGTACGATCAGTGTTGTGGATGGGGCAGGCTTCGGGGAGTTCTGTCAAGCAATGGATCCGAGGTTTGATTATTTATCGTTTCATGTCAAGGAAAAGTTCCATGTTTACCACAGCACAGCTCGCTCGGAGCATTCAATGCCAGTTCTATATGCTGTAAAACTTCAATTAATATTAATAATATTTGTTTCAATCACTGAATGAAGCCTGCTATATTTGGGACAGAATTCGCGACCTTAAATTGCTTGCACAAAACTCTTGATCAGCACTGAAAAATGTGTTTGTTCATTTAAACTGTTATGCGCAGAGAGGGTGAGAGAGCGTGAGGTCTGCAGTCTTGGCCATTAGTTGATTTCCTTGTTTTTGTGTAGGTAATACGTTGTCAAATATGTTTAAACTTAAATAGACTACCTATACAAGTAGTTACGTCTCTTTGTATTATTTTGTCCTGTTATTGACGTAATGCGCGTCATTGACAACATGCGCCACCAGATGTTCGAATAGTTCGAATATTCGTGTTTTTTTTAGAGGGAATATTTGAACGTCATTTTTGAGTAATTTTGACAGCCCTAACACACACACACACACACACACACACAAATAAACGTAGCCTTTGTTTCAAACACTCTTTGCTTCTGCTACTTGGATTGAATCCTGGAAGCAGTACTAGAGACAGTTCTGTTGATAGAATTGATGGCAGTGTGAACTGTTTTCATTAATGCAGAGTTGGAGAATCTGGAGGGACATTTTACCATAGCAGTGAAGGTCATTGGAGAGGCAGGTGAAGAAGACAGCAAACATTGGTATAAAGATTGACTTGCTTCTAAAATGACACTGAATGAACCTGTCAGCTGCCTCAGAACCACAAGGCACTATGAAAACAATAACTTTTACATACACTGTATATTTTCCACAGACACAATCAAGATGTTCTAGTCTGAGATCATCCTTCAACTTTCTGCTTGTTATTTTTAAGCTACCTAACTGGAGCATTCTTGTAAGAGCTTGTTGTAGGAAACTCTTTTTGAGGTTGTTGTCTAGAACAAGTCATTTGGAGTACAGAAAGCTAACTGCAGGGTTATCTCTGCTGTGTGAAAACTTGCAGTTGGATTTTTATCCTATTCCCCCGCTGCACTCCACCAGCTAGTAAAGAAAGAATGTTCCCCCTTATTAAATGTTCAAAACAAAAGAGAGTTGTGGTCTCTTGATGTTTTATGCAGCCAAGTGGAACATATAACCATATCATGTTAAAATAAATGTGCTATTAAGACAACTTAGTTATGAAAAGAGGAGGTCTTATGATTTCTCTTTGATATTAGTGGAGTTGACTGAGAAGTTTGGCAGAGAAAATGTGGGGAAAATTATGAGTTTGGCTCTGATCTCCCAACTATACTAAGTGTCACACATATTTACTAAACACAATATGTTTTTTATTGTTGTTAAAATAATGACATAACTACTAATCTTAGATTTGTTACACTGTTAGTTTTACATTATATTTGTGTTGCATAGCAAAAAATTGTATTCAGTGGGGGAAAAAAGTTGGATTTCAGTGGATAGTGAGAATAGGCAGGGGTAGTTATTTTTAGAGCTTGCTAAGTGTAATCCCTTATTCTAGGTATTTAATTAAGACTTACTTAGAAATCAGTAAGAATTATTAAAGATTTTAACATGGTAAACATGAGTTAACATTTTAAAGGGGTCCCATTATGCTCTTTTACAAAGTCTTGATTTAGTTTTGGGAGTGTACTAAAACAAGTTCTCATACTAGGTTGTTAAAAAAAACATATTATTTTTCACATATTTTACATTATTACACTTCTCTTCCCAGTCTGGCATGAACAACATGAATAGTTCCTGTGTCAAATGAAAGCCCACTTTCTGAAATACGAAATGTGCTGTGATTGGTTAGCTGGGCCAGTGTGTGTTTTCAAGTCAAGTCACCTTTATTTATATAGTGCTTTAAACAAAAAAGATTGTGTCAAAGCAACTGAACAACATTAATTAGGAAAACAGTTTGTCAATAATGCAAAATGACAGTTAAAGGCAGTTCATCATTGAATTCATTGATGTCATCATCTCAGTTTAGTTTAAATAGTATCCATGAAATCATTTGCAATCAAGTCAACGATATCGCTGTAAATGAAGTGTCCCCAACTAAGCAAGCCAGAGGTGACAGGGGCAAGGAAAAAAAACTCCATCGGTGACAGAATGGAGAAAATACCTTGGGAGAAACCAGGCTCAGTCGGGGCGACAGTTTTCCTCTGGCCAGATGAAACCAGCAGTTAAATTCCAGGCTGCAGCAAAGTCAGATTGTGCAGAAGAATCATCTGTTTCCTGTGGTCTTGTTCCGGTGGTCGTCTGAGACAAGGTCTTTAGAGGAGATCTGTATCTGGGGCTCTAGTTTGTCTAGTTTCTAAATTGGTATGTTTCGCCGGGGCGCAAAGAAATATAGAGCTGAGTATCATCAGCATAACAGTGAAAGCTAACACCGTGTTTCCTGATGATATCTCCCAAGGGTAACATGTAAAGTGTGAAGAGTAACGTCCCTAGTACTGAGCCTTGAGGTACTCCATATTGCACTTGTGATCGATATGATACCTCTTCATTCACTGCTACGAATTGATGGCGGTCATATACGTACGATTTAAGCCATGCTAATGCACTTTCATTAATGCCCACAAAGTGTTCTAGTCTATGAAATAGAATAGAAAAGAATGTTGTGGTCAATAGTGTTGAATGCAGCACTAAGATCCAATAGCACAAATAGAGAGATACAACCATGATCAGATGATAAGAGCAGGTCATTTGTAACTCTAAGGAGAGCAGTCTCAGTACTATGGAGACCATAGAGCCATTATATTCAAAGAGGGAACTAAACTTTTTTTTGTGAATTTGCTCAGCTCTTTTGGCTTGGGGCAATAGGCAACCACCTAAGCTCCTAACAACTGAATTTCAACATGCTAACAACCACAGACACAAGCTAGCAACAACATAGCAACAAAAATCTTGCTGGTTAATATTATTTTTCCATGTCCTTGTAGCATTGCTTGCAAAAGTAGAAACATTGTTACCAAAATGGCTTGCTTTTACATTCAGATTTACATTTAGATTTTTACATTTGTCCTAAATAAGATTTTAAAAGACTGATGTAACAGAAAGACAAGCACACACGTTCTTATAAAAGATATCTTGTCCATCTCCAGGAACACAGCCCTGCCGAACCTTCAGGCAGTGTTGCAAACCAATTAATAATCTGTCTGAAAATAATAAAGCTTCTTAATTATTGGACAGTGTCTGCACACACAAAGACACAAATTCTCACGCACAGTGCAAAACAGATATCCAGCTAATCCTTAGACATGGCTGCACAATCCTCAGTTCAGACACACATCCCATAGCTGAATGGATGTCAATCCGATAACAGACATGAGGGACGGGAAGAGAGGATAGGAAAAATAGAGGACATTGAGCTGAAGTGCTGCCCTGTCAGTCTTGGTATCTCTGGGAGAGAAGCAGAATAAAAATGAAAGAGAGGGGTTGGGTGAGCGGGAGACGTGTTAGCTTGAAGGACCACTCACATCCTGGCACACCTACACCACTGCACTGCCTAGACCCTTTGGTTGTTGTTTAGCCTACCATTTTACCCTCTCCAGAGAGAAAATGGGAGGGAACAATAAATAAAAAAGAGGGTAAAAAATAATGCTTCACTGGAGGCAGCTAGTCGGATTTACATGGTAATACCATGATGCAATGTCCAAAAAACATGGTGTGAAGACAATTGCTTGCCATTTTCATATCCATGAAATTTGCATGGAACTCCAAAATAATTCAAATAATACTACTGTTACCATAATACATACCCAAAAGTCCATGGTAATAACTTGGTACTTTTTGTTACCTTTTGGTTAGTGTGAAGCCAGTTGTTTGCCTATTTATGTACCATTGTACTCCAATAATGCCATGGTGGTACATGTGCAACCAGGTAATATTTACTGGAATTTTTATTCAGTTCAGTGCTTTCATTAAAGAACATGTAGCAAATGTATTCTGTCCCTTTAAATAACGTTTTTAATGTGAAATTCTGCAAGTGTTCAAGATGGAATGCTTTGTAGGTGCAGCGTAACTCATCTTGTCATTGACAGAAAGGAGACTGCCATGCAGAGAGATGCATTTGATGGCACACAGTTCCCTTTTGTATAACGCTGCCAATCCATTCTCCCTAGTAATGCAGTAAATTGTCACTGGCCATTCGCTCGATAACAAAGTACCCAATCATGTGGGAGTGCCAGGAGACATAGACGATCGTCACCTACCCTGAATTCAGGAGACCATGCTATACTCCGTTATGCTGAATTGCTTGTTTTGTCCCCCTACAGATGATGGCCATTCATTGAATTTGACAAATAGTTTGCTTGGGCAAAACCATATGTTGTCAAGCAGCGACCCAGGGTAACGCAGAGGGCAGTCACTGTCAGAGTGATTGATCGCGTGGAGTGATGGTGATTGTAGTCTACAAAGACAAGCTGGAAACACTAAACCCAATTATGAATTACAATTATGAATACCACAATTACGTAATCATTCAAATTGGCAATTAATCGTTCAAAGTCCATTTATGTTATTCTGCATGCTTAAGATGCATTTTATTTCTTTCTACATGTTATCTTAAGGGTTTTTCCCATTATTTTACATTTAGTTTTAGTATAACATTATAATACCATTCATATTTTTACTTTTTTATAATATAAAGAAAAAAAAACAATCCGCTGTATAGTTGACATTTGAGGCTTAAAGGGTTAGTTCACCCAAAAAGGAAAATTATGTCATTAATAACTCACCCTCATGTCGTTCCAAACCCATAAGACTTCATCTTGAGAACACAGTTTAAGATATTTTTGATTTAGTCCGAGTGCTTTCTGTCCCTCCAAAATCTATGTACGGTATACTGTCCATGACCAGAAAGGTAATAAAAACATCATCAAAGTAGTCCATGTGACATCAGAGGGTCAGTTAGAATTTTTTGAAGCAACGAAAATACATTTTGGTCCAAAAATAGCAAAAACTATGACTTTATTCAGCATTGGCTTCTCTTCCGTGTCTGTTGTGATAGAGTTAAAAACAAAGCAGTTTGTGATATCCGGTTCGCGAACGAATCATTCGATGTAACCGGATCTTCTTGAACCAATTCACCAAATCGAATTTAATCGTTTTAAACGGTTCGCGTCTCCAATACGCATTAATCCACAAAAGACTTAAGCTGTTAACTTTTTAATGTGGCTGACACTCCCTCGGAGTTAAAATAAACCAATATCCCGGAGTAATTCATTTACTCAAACAGTACACTGACTGAACTGCTGTGAATAGAGTACTGAAATTGAAAAAACCGAGCCGAACAAGATAAAGAACAAAAGATTGACTCGTTCAAGTTTTGGTTTGTAACGACATGAGGGTGAGTCATTAATGACATAATTTTCCTTCTTGGGTGAACTAACCCTTTAATACTATAGAAAAGCACCAAAGGTTGTTTTCAGCTTGTTTATTTTCCTAAAAATATGGCATGCAGTTGCATCAAACAATTGTATAAACATCATTCACTGTAAATTGTGATAATCGTAATTAGTAATCGCAGTTACAATTTCAAGGGAATAATCCACAATTATGATTTTTTTTGTCATATTCACCATATTGATTTTGGACACTTTCTCTAGAATTCTCTGCATCAACCAGTTAATGTCATAAAATGGCCAGTATTACATCACACATATCTTGTATCTGCTGTTGTCATATTCTGTGAAGTCAGAAACGTCGTTAGCATTGAATTAAAAGCTTTACTGGAGTAATTTTTCATGTTAAAATGTGACACTGTATTTGAACTCCTGCGGGACGCACTGTTTTCTGTTCACAACGACAGAGAAGATTTATGACACCAGATGGCTTTTCCTCTGTTTGAACTCTGATTAATCTCACCTTCCACCACTGTTGTAGAATCACATTCATCTTTTTTTTTTTCTATAGCTTTGCAGATAGAAATATCACCTACTTATTGGCGTAGACAGTTAGCATGTTTACATGCTTGGCCTAATAACTCAGCAATAACTCACAAATTTTAATGGTTACAGACTATAAGGTTATAAATGTGTACACCAAAAACTGTTTGGAACACCTAGAGTTTTGTCCATTACCTTTACTTTGCTCTGCATGTAAAGATCTATTTCTGGGTGCTGATGGATTTTTCAGTGTGTTCATGTTGGGATGTAAACTGTGGAAAAATCTTTTATATCTTAACTCAGTTTTGCATAGCATTTTTCAGGTTTTTAGAATAATATGTATTTGGCAGTTGGTAGTGTGTTGTTTTGCATGAGAGCTGTAAGAAATGTTTTTTGGCCCATGGTGCCTGGTGTCATAGGTGTGGTTAAGGTTGGGCAAGATGCTCCGCCCAATAGGAATTTAGTAAAACTGAATTATTAAATTAGAGCATTACAAAAAAAATTAATAAAATAAAATACAATAAAAACAAACCTTCTTGATAAATATAAGCAATTCCAGTGTCTACATGCCTGTCAATGTAAAAAAATAAATAATTATATATGTATATATATATATATATATATATATATATAATATTTAAAATAAATTACTTTTGTATTACTTAATAATTTCAGTGACATTTGTTTTGTTATAATATATAAGTTGTTGTTGTAGACATGAAAATTATGAAATGTACCACCACTTTTTGCAATGGCTGATTTTGTCTTCACATTATGAAAATATTTTGTTCATATCAAGACAACAGGGATATATTCAATGTATCTCTAAAGATGAACTGTAGAGTAGAATTACACACACACACGCACACACACACGCACACACACTTCAGCAACAGAGTTTTACTCACCAGATGAGCAAGTTCAGCTTGTTTCAGCTTAGTTAATTAATAGACGAGAGAGTGAATCTTGCCTAAACAGTCAAGAAAATTTCCTTGTCAAATTTCACTCTAAAATCAAAAGGAAGTTTTGATAAAAAAAGACTATATTCTCTGAAGCCATATGACATTATACATTTTGAGAGCCTTCATTTATTATCTGTTATGATACAAATTTACAGGACATGTCCAGAAAATTTGCCAATACTGGTAAATTTCCAGCAGAATGGCAAAGCATGAATTTCACTGTATATGACTACATAGCAAAATGAGTTCACTTTATTCTATGAAACTGCTGCCTCTCTTGAGCAAAAGCCTCTTACCTATGCACCTATAGGGTGCTTGGGGAGCAATTAGTAATGTGGCACAGCTCTCCCTACTGCAAATTTCCTCTCTCTTTCTCTGTCTTTCAGCTCACACTGTTAGCAGGGCTAATGGCCAAAATGCCCACAGGCTCACTGGTGTGAGATACATGGCCCTAGAGAGGCAGTCTTGTTATTCTGCCATATTGTTGATTCCCCTACAGAAGCCTTCTAGCACTTTGGTAGATCTGAGAAGCAGTTAGCACATCGCAAGTAGACTACACTTGAGAGGAAGTTAGATTAACACTTCAGTACTACTGACAAATACAACTTACCTGTTAAAAAAAGATGCATAGGGCATAATTTTTTGTTTTGTGTTCTCTCTGCAAATTGAACCATGACTTTAAGACTGAGGCACATATACCGAACAGTCATTTGCTAAACCCCTTATCATAAATAGATTTGGATGTCTTGCTACGAGTTGAAAACCTAGTGAAGCTGGTTCAGGATTCAGCATTTTCAGTCATATTTAGTTTAGAAAGTAAAACATTTTATTGCCAGAGCTCCTTTTAGAGTAGTACATTAACATAATAACTTTGAGCAGTAGTGTATATGAGTGATATGATATGCATATACATATACTGTAAGTACCTTATTAAGTGTTCATTTCACATTATGACTGTCAATATGACCTCAAGTTTACTCTAAATAATGAACAATTGCCATAAAATACCTTCTTTCACCCAGCCATGATAAACCCTCTTTGGTACAATTAAAACACTGGAACAACCAAAATGAAAATCAGTGATCTGAAAAGAGCTCTGAAAGACCAAATATGTTTTGTAGTTTTTTGGTAGAGCTGTTTCCTCTGTATCAGTTAAACCAAAAATATCTTTAGAATTCTAAAATAAAAGAGTACTTCAAAAGAGTTTTTTTCTTCTCTCAGCAGCTCTTTTTTCTTTTGCCTTTAACATTCTGATGGTTTCTCAGATTAAATAGTTTTTGTCATTTAGATTGTTCTTTGTCCCCTTCAATTTGGGTATCTCCGAAGAGACCCAGCCTAATTGGCTCATAGTAAGATACAGTAATTGGAGCTGAACATGACATTTCTGTCTTACCCCGAGGAGAATTATTTAATTTGTGTCACTTCTCCTTTAATGAATTGGAAAGAGATTTCTAGCCGTCTAGAGAGCCAGATTGCCAAACAGTGTTTCTGTGTTAATAGTTGTCGAGATCTTTTTGCCATTTTCAAGAACATTTGTTATGAATATTAATTATTCAGGGTAATTAGGCCATAATTAGATTGAACAATTAGCTTCATGGACCAAAGCATAGTTTTGATTTGGGAAAAAAATAGGAAATAAGACAATATTTTATCATTTAATAAATTATTTTAATATGTGAATTAATCTGCATAAATATATTTGTCAACCACTTGTAAACAGTTTTACAACACTTGCCCCACCCCTTTGCTCCTACTAATTGGTCAAGGCACAGTATTTTTAATTATATTCTAGTAAGTGAGAAATAATTGCATTGATTTGGTCAGCCACTGTAGAGCTAGCACCACTATAACGTCAGAAATGGTGAATGTGTTTTACAGAATTCATATGTTTTATACCTTGTAAAAAAAGTATGCTTAAAGTCTGCATGAAATCAAAGCTTAGTTTATTTGCTTTACTGGCTCACATTGCTAGTTTTGATGTAAAATATTAATCCGTGCAAGTTAATCCACTGAAAAAAATAGTTTGTCTTCATAATCTTTAATCAAAATCTGAACATTTACTTCTGTCTGGGATGGCATTCCTTTTCTGACATCCGTTTTACAGCTTGGGCAGAATCCCCTTAAACACACTACTCCCACCATTAGATTGCTATGAGTGAGAGACAGAGAGGAGGAGCGCAAACATAAAACCATGCCCCCTATTCAATATTCCATTTCAGCTGGATATATGTCACTACACTGAAATAAATTCGGCAGCAACTTCCGGTTCACGCAGACTTTAATTCTATTGTTAACTGTAAAAAAAACTGTAATTGCAGATCATAAAATATTAATGAAATAAATGGCCACTTAAGTGCACATAAAGAAGGTAAATTGTCATGATTGTTTCATATAAAGTGCACTTTATGTAAATACAGGTGCATTTCAATAAATTAGAATGTAGTGGAGTTATTCTAATTCTATTCTTATTCTAAAAGTTAATTCATTTAAGTAATTCAACTCAAATTGTGAAGCTTGTGTATTAAATAAATTCAATGCACACAGACTGAAGTAGTTTAAGTGTTTGGTTCTTTTAATTGTGATGATTTTGAAAAAAAAACCACCAATTCACCATCTCAAAAAAATAGAATAATTTGACATGCCAATCAGCTATTCAACTCAAAACACCTGCAAAGGTTTGCTGAGCCTTCAAAATGGTCTCTCAGTTTGGTTCACTAGGCTACACAATCATAGGGAAGACTGCTGATCTGACAGTTGTCCAGAAGACAATCATTGACACCCTTCACAAGGAGGGTAAGCCACAAACATTCATTGCCAAATAAGCTGACTGTTCACAGAGTGCTGTATCCAAGCATGTTAACAGAAAGTTGAGTGGAAGGAAAAAGTGTGGAAGAAAAAGATGCACAACCAACCAAGAGAACCGCTGCCTTATGAGGATTTTAAAGCAAAATCGATTCAAGAATTTGAGTGAACTTCACAAGGAATGCACTGAGGCTGGGGTCAAGGCATCAAGAGCCACCACACACAGACGTGTCAAGGAATTTTGCTACAGTTGTTGTATTCCTCTTGTTAAGCCACTCCTGAACCACAGACAATGTCAGACGCATCGTACCTGGGCTAAGGAGAAGAAGAACTGGACTGCTGCCCAGTGGTCCAAAGTCCTCTTTTCAGATGAGACCAAGTTTTGTATTTCATTTGGAAACCAAGGGCCTAGAGTTTGGAGGAAGGGTGGAGAAGCTCATAGCCCAAGTTGCTTTGAAGTCCAGTGTTAAGTTTCCACAGTCTGTGATGATTTTGGGTGCAATGTCATCTGCTGGTGTTGGTTCATTGTAGGGCTGCAACTAACGATTATTTTGATAATCGATTAACCGGTTGATTCTTTTTACGATTAATCGGTTTATGTACAGTACAGACCAAAAGTTTGGAAACATTACTATTTTTAATGTTTTTGAAGAAGTTTCTTCTGCTCATCAAGCCTGCATTTATTTGATCAAAAATACAGAAAAAAATGTAATATTGTGATATATTATTACAATTTAAAATAATTGTTTTTAAATATATTATACTTTAAATTATCATTTATTTCTGTGATGCAAAGCTGAATTTTTAGGATCATTATCACATGATCCTTTAGAAATCATTCTAATATGATGATTCACTATCAAAGTTGGAAACAGTTCTGCTGCTTAATATTTTTTCAGAACATGTGATACTTTTTTAGGATACTTTGATGAATAAAAAGTAAAAAAAAAAAAAAAAAAAAAAAAAAAAAAAGAAGCTATGTTTTTAAAATATAAATATTTAGTAATAACAATATACACTACTGGTCAGTAATTTGGGGTCAGTATTTTTTTTTTTCTCTTTTTAAATAAAATCAATACTTTTATTCAGCAAGGATGTGTTAAATTGATAAAAAGTGATAGTAAAGAAAATATATTATTAGAATATATATTATTAGAATTTTTTTTTTTATTTTGAATAAATGCAGTTCTTTTAAACCTTTTATTCATCAAATATATAAGACAGCAGAACTGTTTCCAACACTCATAATAAATCAGAATATTAGAATGATTTCTAAATGATCATGTGATAGACTGGATGTTACATGTGACACTGAAGGCTGGAGTAATGATGCTGAAAATTCAGCTTTGCATCACAGGAATAATTTTTTTTTAAGTATATTCAAATAGAAAACTATAATTTTAAGTTGTAATAATATTTCACAATATTAATGTTTTTTTCTGTATTTTGATCAAATAAATGCAGGCTTGATGAGCAGAAGAAAAATAGTAATGTTTCCAAACTTTTGGTCTGTACTGTACTTAAATTTTAGTTTTGCCCATTTTTTTCTCCAAGTAAATTATTAACAAAGGGTCTTTATCATTCAACAGAGACTTTTTGGAGATTTTAACCATTTTGCATTGTCATATCCTCATCAAAAACATACTTGGAGTTGTGTTTTATTATGTGTTAGTAATCCTTTGTCGAACTCTTCTGCAATCAAAAAACTGACGCATATGTACTCTAGCAAATTTCACAAGGAGATTTCAAATAATGTTTTCACCATGGCAGTCTTTAGGGCTCCTAAAGAAGTTTAACATCCCGAACAAAGCTTATTAAGGAATCTTTCAGAACATATTTTCATGAAGAATAAGAATAAAACAGAATAAAATGGAAGTAAATTGCATTTTATTATTATTTTTTTCCTGTAAACACACAGCTTATACCTGGGAAACAGCTTTATAGCTTTTGCTGTGAAATTGTAAACAATCATTCGAATAAAGTGGCAATTGCATGAAACCTGAATGGAACTCACATTTTAAAGTAAAATCCATCACAAGGTTGTCCAGAAAAAAAATGGACAAACAAAAAACCTGCTGTGTGAAAAAGAGCAGTGAATACTTAGAAACAAAGTTCATTTCAAATAGATTTAAACATTTACCTCTCTCATTCAGTCATAATTAGGCTGCAAGACTGAATTATGAACTGGTAAACGACAAACTGATCACAGAACATGTTTATAAAGCTTTAAATGTTTATTGTTAAAAAGCAATGTAATCAGCTTTTACGACTAAACATTTGCAAACAACATCGTACTGGAGAATCTGCACAAATAAAGTCATAAACAATAAAGTACTGCATAGTTTACAGGTTACTCTTCTTTTTTGAAGGCTCAAAGTAAAGTGCTCCCACACTTTGGATGACTTTGATTAGTTTTATCTTCCGCTTTTTTTCTTTTTCTTTTTCTTTCTCAAGCTTACTCCACTGCCGCCTGCCTCAGCCATCTCGTTGAATGATGCAGAGACACTGTGTGGGAAGCATGTGACATGGCTCATTACTGCCACACTTTGGTCACCGCAGATTTAAAATATGCACGAAATAAGCTGCTTATGGCAAATAAGTTATTTAGCAACTAATCGATGACTAAATTAGTTGACAACTATTTTAATAATCGATTTTAATCGATTAAATCGATTAGTTGTTAAAGCTCTAGTTCATTGTGTTTTTTGAAAACCAAAGTCACTGCACCCATTTACCAGAAATTTTGGAGCACTTCATGCTTCCTTCTGCTGACCAGCTTTTTGAAGATTCTGATTTCCTTTTCCAGCAGGATTTGGCACCTGCCCACACTGCCAAAAGCACCCAAAGCTGGTTAAATTACCACGGTGTGCTTGACTGGCCAGCAAACTCAACAGACCTGAACCCCATAGAGAATCTACTTCAGTCTGTGTGCATTGAATTTAACTAACACACGAGTTTCACAATTTGAGTTGAATTACTGAAATAAATGAACTTTTCAACAACATTCTAATTTATTGAGATGCACCTGTAATTTTTTGTCATGCTTTAAATAAGCAGTGTTGATTTAACTTGAACTTTTTTGTGTTATTCAATATTACATTTAAAGTTAATATACACTGAACAAAATTATAAACGCAACACTTTTTTGTTTTTGCCCCCATTTTTCATGAGTTGATCTAAGATCTAAGACTTTTTCTATGTACACGAAAAGCCCATTTCTCTGAAATATTGTTCACAAATCTGTCTAAATCTGTGTTAGTGAGCACTTTTCCTTTGCAAGATAATCCATCCACCTCACAGGTGTGGTATATTAAGATGCTGATTAGACAGAATGATTATTGCACAGGTATGACTTAGGCTGGCCACAATAAAAGGCCACCAAAAATGTGCAGTTTTACTGTATTTAGGGTTCTGGGGGTGTCCGAAAACCAGACAGTATTTGGTCTGACCACCATTTGCCTCACGCAGTGCAACACATCTCCTTCACATTGAGTTGATCAAGTTGTTGATTGTGGCCTGTGGATTGTTTGTCCACTCCTCTTCAATGGCTGTGCAAAGTTGCTGGATATTGTCAAGAACTGGAACACGCTGTCGTATACACTGATCCAGAGCATCCCAAACATGCTCAATGGGTGACATGTCTGGTGAGAATGCTGGCCATGCAAGAACCGTTCAGCTTCCAGGAATTGTGTACAGGTCCTTGCAACATTATCATGTGATGGTCGTGGACATTATCAGGTGATGGCCGTGGATGAATGGCACAACAATGGGCCTCAGGATCTCATCACGGTATCTTTGTACATTCAAAATGCCATCAATAAAATGCACCTGTGTTCGTTGTCTATAACATATGCCTGGCCTTGCCATAACCCCAATGCCACCATGGGCCACTCGATCCACAACACTGACATCAGCAAACCGCTCACCCACACGACGCCATACACGTTTTATTTAACGTTGTTTGTTTGATTGACTCTATATTATTCTGATAATGAACAGGCTGCAACATTTGCAGTGCTGTATTGTGTGTGCCTGAGGCACCTTCGAGATCGAACAGTGGAAAATACACCGTAATTTTTCATCATACAGATCATTTGAAATTGCAGTGTGTTGACTTATTTTAGAATGAGCATTTGTCATCTTGGTTTCGTTTCTGTGAAATTTTTGTAAAGCACTGCACCACACATAAATTAAACCAACTTGGTAGCATATACTCAGTCTTTCCCTCTTGTTTTGTTAATCTTTTAATTAAGTTAAATATATTTTGCATATTCATTCTTTTTATATATCGACTATAATTTAATAAAAAACAAACAGCTTTTCTTATTTTTAGTTAAGCTTAATTTCTGTTGCTTGTCCGCGCTTGTCTGCTACATTCATTCTCTCCTCCGACCTTGAAGCTCTCGCGGTTAGTGTTCATGGCACCAGTCCCGGTGTTTTTCTTCAGTTACTCATGCTATTTCTTGATGTTGAGAGTCCAGTGTCACACAAAGATTGCACTTGACCATGCCTTCTTGTCATTTTCTCTGCTGAATTGAAAATAACGGGATTGTGTCCATGTCACTGATGTAAAATATGTCTCTGCAGTTATATCAACCATGGAATTCCACCAGCAGGAAATAGACAAAATATTTTACTCAGGGAATTTTTTCTCTGGTGCTGTTTGGTAAATTCACTTCTTAATTTTGATTTAAAATGTTGTTGTAAAGTGCATTATTGAGATTGTAACGAGTATAATATTCCACAATTTGTATTAGTAATGTGTTATATTACTGCATTACAGGAAAAAGTAATATACTACTGTAGTGTGGTTACTTTTGTAACTCATTACTCCAAACACTGATAGTGAGAGAGAGAGTGACAGATAGATAGATAGATTTTTAATTATATAAATCAGTTTTCATTGTTAACTTTCAGAATTGAATATATACAGTATACTTTTTACCTATCCGCCATCTTGTATTTAATTTATGCAGTGGCATTCTGGCTTGTCTTTGTGAAGGACATGTTATTTTTCCTTTACATTTCTAAAACAAGCTATCTGCTGTCTAACTTATGGAACCACATTCGCATTCAGGTATGTCCTTAAGATGCTGCCTTAGGCAATGAACAGAGTGAGGCCATATTTTCTTATGAGGGAACAGACTGGCATTGACACTTAACAAATACTAAATAAACACCCTAGTCTTTTCTGTTCCTTTGTTGTCTAATGTGTCACTGTGATTTCCCTCAGCCTCTCCTCACAGTGTTTCACCACTGTGTGTCTGTAGTAAGTGTGTCTGTAGTAAGTGCTTAGGAACAGATGAAGCGTAAGATTACAAAAATTCCACAAGGTTTTTTCAGTTAATCTTAGACACTCTGAAATTCTGGGCAGGAGGAGAGGGTCATTTGGAAAACAGATGTCTGAAATATTATTTATCTATTTAAAATAAAAGCTTGATATCTTTTTTTAATAGTCTGTGGTTAGTCTTGGCACTCGTCTCATAACAGAGTTGCTCTGAGAAAATGAGTCTTCCGCAATCTGAAGCTCAGGGATGCATTGATTTACTTATTGACTGACATCATACTGCTTTGTGAGAACCATTGTTATGCAGCAAGAGTAGATGAAACTGAGAATCTCAGAACCCCTGAGGAAACTGTGACGGATGGGCTGCTCACACATATGGAGTGGAAAGTGGTCTGGCTGTGTTTGTAGGCAATTGTTGCAGTTGCGGAGGCAGCAGGACAATGCTAGGAACACAGCAGTCTCATTGGACCACAGTATCACAGAATACTCATAATGAAAGCACAGGGATGCTAAGACAGATTCCTTTTAGGTTGTTTTGCTTTTATGCAAAAAAAAAGACAATTTAGAATTTTATTTATACTAAACTGCATCGACATTGGGGAAAAAGTGGCATTGTCCAGCTCAAGTCTTATAGTCTTTAGATTTTGACCTTGGTCACATATTGAAAGTGCCTTTTAACGCCACTCACTGGACATTTTACTTTGAAACTGCCGTGATTTGCGCAGTAAGATATGCAATATTAGTGTTGCAGAAACATAGCCCCAGGCACATATTTCCAAAGAGCTGAGATTTATTGTCACTATATGGTTAGAAAAGGTGAATTTATTTTACTGGGTTCATAGGTTATATCCCCTAAAATAGGTGTCCTTAATTGTATTTAATAAGTGTACTGTACGCCAAATGTTTTAAAAGTATATTTTTAAAAAAAGTTTTAGGGTTATGTAAATAATCCAGTTCCTTGAGATGGGAATGAGTCACGGGTGGCCAACGTAGGTCCTGGAAAGCCACAGTCCTGCAGAGTTCAGCTCCAACTCAATCAAACTCACATGAACAAGTTAATCAAGGTCTAAGGATTACTAGAAAGCTACAGGACTGTGGCTCTCCAGGACATGTATTTGAATGTACATTGTGCTCCATCCATTTATTTTTGGGCCTTCCTCGCAGTCGCTTGCCAGGCGGGCTGAGGCGGGAGGCAGTCTTGGCCACCGAGTCATCATGGCTCCGCATGACATGGCTGTACCATCACAGGCGCTTTGTAATTGGGTCTTCTCTGTAATTGGGGCAATGCCAATGGCCCGTCTGAATTCCTCGTTCTGCACATGGTCGAGCAGGGTCAAGCTGAACGCCCATCGGAGCATGCGCATCGCCATGGCGTGCATAGTGTTTATCATGCTTGGGGCGCACGACCATTTTGTATATCTTCGACTTCAGGTGGATCGGCATCTTCCTATCACAAAGCAAACCCGTCACTTGCCGCCATTTGAGCCACACAGCATTCACGTGGCTCGTGCATCAGGCAGTGAGTCGCAATCTGCGGAGATCAGCGAGCCGAGATATTTAAATTTGCCACTTTTCTTAAGGGTGTGGCCATTAACCCTCTCAAGGCAGGCGTTGCTGATTTGCAACAGTTAAAATCTAAAAACCTTATTACTCCAGATACATATTTTATGTATCTGGAGTACTAAAAACTACTACTAAAAGTACTAAAAGTACTAAAAGAGCAGGGGCGAGAGGGCAGATCCCTGGTGGACGCAGATGGAGCTATCGAATCACCCAATCGATGTAGGCCTTGGGGACTCCATGGGACCGAAGTGAGTGCCAGATCAGGTCGTGTGGGATACGATCGAATGCCTTCTCCAGATCGAGGAAGGAAAGGTGGACAGTCTTGTCCTTTTCACAATGTCGCTTCATGAGAAGATGCGGTGCATAGATGGTGTCCACCATACTACAGCCATTGATGAAGCCACAATGGTTCGGCGAGATTGTGATAATGTCCCACAGGCGCTGATCGATGACACACTCAAAGATCTTCATTGCGTGGCAGAGGAGGCGAATTGGCTGGTAGTTGGTGCACTCAGCGACGTCGCCCTTGGCTTTCCAGATGGGCACTGTGGTGCTTGTCCTCCAGCCTTTGGGAACGGCACCGTCGTGATGCCACTTTTGAACAAGTCAGCAAGCAGTTCCACGCCTCGACTGGAATATCGTTCTGTTCTTAATTTTCTCAATCGCTCTCGCCACCAGCAATGGGGCTGGGCAATGGTTCCACACTTGGTATGGGTGGGTGCGGAAATTCGACATTGCTGATATTCCTAAAGTATGCGCTCCAATGACGGAGGATGGGGAGTGGATCGCAGAGGACCTGATGGTTGGCATCCCTGATTTGGATGACCTGGCCGATATCTTGGGTGGCTTGGTTGTGTGCTTGTGCGAGATGATAGATATTGTTGGTGCCTCCAGAGGTGTCCAACTTTTTGTATAGCCGCACATAGTAAGCGGCCCGCTTGGCCATGGATTTCCGCATTTGATATTCACGTCGGTAGGCATCATGCCTGGTCACCCGCCATTGCTTTTAAGCATGTTTCTTCTTGGAAATTGTCTTCCTAAAACTCTCTGTCTGCTATTAATTGTCAAACTCAAATCACTGGTTAAATACCAATGTCATGGTGTCATCTTGTTGTTGTTACTTATAGATATTTCTGGATATTAAGATACATTTGACTAACATTTTAGATTATTCAGGTCAAGACCCATTTGTACATAATTTTTATTATAATTTTTATACATTATTTTATTAATTTATTACATTATTTAACTAATGGCTTTTTTCTGATGAAATGTATTTACATAATATCACATTTGTTCTTGTGAATGATTGTACAGAAAACACTGAAGAATAATGAAAGATAAGTGTAGACATTGTTATCAGAATCTTTGTCCATCCAGCAGTAATAAGTACAGACTTTTACTCAGTCATAACTTTTATAGAAAACAAAGTGGAATATAGACTTCTGCTTGTGAATGTCTAACACTGGATACTAAGTGCTTTAAACAAAGCATAGAATGTCTTTTAATTAATTTGACTAGGTAAACTCTGGTGAAACCTGGAATTATTTAATCCATTATATAATATTAACCTGATACAGTTCTGAATCTTGTTTTTAGGCAGACTTATTTAAAAATCTAGTGTATCCTTACTCTAGACTGGAGCTTGCCAGATAAAGTACTTCTACATTTTGCATGCAGTATACAGCACATTAGACATTCAGTGGAGTGAGACAAAGATGGAAAATTGAAAAGTATTTTAGTATTTTAGTTTATTTTATCTATTGGTGTAATATTTTTTCCATCTGTACACCCATCTCTACATCTTTGGATGCTATGATTTTATTTATAATAAACATCTATTGCCTCTATACATGCAGAATCAGCATAAAGCATTAATACTCCAAGCACTCCAAAGAAAATGAGCCTATTGAATAAATCCACCCTGGGGATTATGGTTTTCTGAACATAGATTAATCTGACCAAACAAAAAAGCAACACTGGGGACCTAGAAAAACTTTGTGGTGGTGACAAACAGGAAAACAGCTGGTGGTATGTCTTGTGTGACACAAAAACATTGACATTGGAGTATGAAAAGAACCTAATTTGATCTAAATTTTGGGCATTCTTTTATTGTGGATGGGGATGAATTTTTATTTTTTTTATGACAGACTATTTTAATGGAGACAGATTAATAATAGCATTAATGCCAGTATTAATAATTATTAATGAATAATTATTATTTTATTTATCCTGCAAACAACAGCAGGTGCTCAGAGTGAAATGAAAAAGTTATATTTAAATACTTTTCCCATGAAACCATAACCAAATTTCATGCAAAAAAAAAAAAAAAAACCCTTGAAAATGTCCCATCGGGGGGTGGCTTAAAACACTAAAGTGGTTCAAATCTAGATGCTACTCAGAGCGTGAAAGGCACCCAGCCATTTTGGCTCTTGTCCCACCGCTTAGCAACATGGTACAAATTGGGCCAATTTTGACCAAGGACATCAGACTGTACACTTGTTTAATCTGTGATAAAAGAATTAATAAATGGAGAGAGAAAAAAACAGATAACAGTTGTATGATTCTAAAATTAATCCAGTTGATATTATGACATTTTACCTCACTTTTCGTTTCCATCAGTCATCTCTAGTAATGTTGTTCTTAACTAGTGATCTGCTTAACTGTGTGCTTCCATATCCTAAAAAGAAATAGATCCTCAGAAGTAACAGATCTGAAATGCTCTTATAGCCACCCTGTGAAGTGCATGTACAGTTGATTTCCATAGGGTTTGACATTAGCATGATGATAAGCTAACAACATGAAAATCGAATAATGTGACAAAACACATATATAACACATATACACTCATCTAAAGGATTAATTGAACAGGTGTTCCTATTAATCCTTTAGATGAGTGTATATGTGTTATATATGTGTTATTTATAATTCCATTAGCTTTCCATTTGTTCCTTTAGAACTAGAGTAGTTTTATTTATATGCAGAGTAATCTATTTATTGGCTGATTCCCATGTTTTTTTTTTTTTTTTCAATATTGTTCTATTCTCATGACTGTCTTTTCAATTATGACCTTTTTGCAAATTCAGCTGTAGTTCCTTATGTCACTGACCATTTGATCCTAGATTTAGATTTATGTATTTGGCAGATGCTTTTTTACAAAGCGACTTACATTGGATTTAAAGATAACATTTACATTTTATTGGTTTCTTGCTTTTCGGGAATTGAACTCATGACCTTAACATGTTCTAATTTTTGAGCTACAGGAAAGTGTAAGTTTTTCTCAGTCGCTTTGGTACATTTCTCGAATCATCCTTGAGATTTGCAAAACAGTAAGTGCATAACTCAAAACAACTCATACAAATAGCAAAACGCAATGGATTACCTGCAAAAGCCAATCTCTTGCTCAAATTCCTCAGTTTGTCTCTCAAAAATAAATATCTGTGTCAATGAACATGTCAGTGCCATCAGAATGACAAGTCCTTGTGTCATAGTTTATGGATAAAACAGTCAAATTGCTTAGTCATGTTGTCAATATAACAGTGTACTCTGGAGGGATGTTCTGATGTAAACTACTGTATTGAACAGTATGCCATATGCTTATGTATGCCATATATCCATTTCAAAAGTACAAATTTACACATTACTGTATGTGGGATATTGATTGAAAGAGACTTCCCAGTTACACTTTTACTTGTGGTCTGACCCCAAAAAAAAAAAAAACTTCACAATGCCATTGTGATATAGAAAAGGAAAAAGAAATATGGGCACAAAGATGAAAATAAGTCAATTTTTAGAATTTGTAACTCTTGTGTTGTCCTCTGTCTATACAGTATAAGCTTTCTAACTGAAGATTCATGAGATGAACCTTTGAGCTATTTCAGAGAAATGGTTTATCACTGGTTGATCTACATCCTCTTCATTAGTCAAGATTCACTTGCACAATTCATGCCAAATTGACACAAAGTCTAATAATAATGTGTAAAAATAAAAAGTTTGCTTTGCAGTTTATGACAACTAGATGAACCATTTTGCATTTAATGACTTATACAATGAACTAAAGAGTAGATGTTTTGAGCGGTAAGACTGTTGCACAGAAAACTGTATTATAAATTTTGAGCGACATGACATTAGCAACTGATAATGTAGGAAACCGCAGATAAATGTGTGTAATCAATTGCATGAATGTACAAAAGCAATCAAAACTTGTTTAAAAGAATGAGAAACTGGTTTTATGATGTGTATAAATTACTAGATGATTTGGGGGTTGTACAAGTAGTTTTGAGAATTTCATTTCTGATTTGAGAAATGCACCAAAGTGACTGAGAAAAACTGTAATCTTGACTACTTGCTAGAAGGGCACAGTAATGAACTTTGTCTTTTTTTATTACTTTTTTTATACATATACAGGTGAGCATCCTCATCATACTGGCCTTGGCCTTCCTGGCCTGTATAGTGTTTCTGGTAGTGTACAAAGCCTTTACCTATGACCACACCTGCCCTGATGGCTTTGTGTATAAGGTAAGTAGATGAACACAACATTTCTTCATGTTCTTCATTTATTAACCTGTTAACTGTCACTCAGATTTTTGAACATAGGTTTGAAAACCTAATTTGGAAGATGTATGCAAGCAAAAAATAATTAATGAATGAATAAGGGGCCGTTCACATATCGTTCCTAAAAACGCGTGAAAAACGCTAGGCGTGCCGCAATCCATATACAGCTATGATCAGCTGTTCCTTCATCTTGGCTGAACTTTCAACATTGTTACGGGAAAGGATGAAGCTGAATGTTTAGTTCTTGTCACATGACCCGCAGTGCACTTGCGGCATTCAGAAAAGTTGAGATGTTTTTAACTCGATGCAGTGCGGACGCGCCTGGAAAAAAACGGGCGCGTCGCACCCACTGATATATAGATCAGTGGTCGCACCACGTCGCTTCCATTATGAACGTGCATACCGCGCGCCTACATTGGAAAAACGAACTTGAGCACGCAAAAGATGCGATATGTGAACGGCCCCTATGAACTGCAGTCTTTTACAGTACTTCAAATATGCCTTGGAGAATCACAGAAAGTGACCGAATTCAAGAACATTGTTACAGCATCTCTCAAGCAATGAATAAACACCACTAACTTGGAGAATGCACTGAAAACTCCTCTTCTAGCGTCTGCCCTAGACCCACGGTAAAAACATCTGAGGTTTCTCGATGAAAACTTGAGAGAAGTAAGAAAAAAAAAACTTTTTTGAACATTATCAGAACATTTTCCCTGATGCGAGTGGTGCGGATGCAGCCGCCGCCACCAACGATGAAGAGGATGCAATGCCCACTCATCGGCGATGATTACAGAGAGTCCAGCCGAAACGAGTGGGAACAGTTCTTGCTGGAGCCATGTATTCCACCAGATGAGGATCCCATTCAGTGGTGAAACGAAAACACGAAGCGATTCACAAAACTTATTCGCTTAGCACACCGTTATTTGTGAGTCCCGCCAACGTCTGTGCCGTCAGAGCACGTTTTCTCCGCGGCCGGCCTTATTATTAACAGACTAAGGAGCCGACTTTCCCCCGATCATGTTTACATGCCCGTATTTCTTAACAAGAACATGTAAAACAATAGAAAAAAAGCAAAAAAGATTTGCTGACAGTTTCAAAGTTTCAAAGTTAAGTGTAGGCTACGTTCTACAATAGCCTAATTGCTGCAGGCTGCTTTACGTTTTTTCTTTGGTCACCTTTTTTTTGTTTTTTCTTTTTGCTTTTAATCTGTACTTTTGTTTGTTTGCACGCATTGTTAAAGGTTTTCAGCTACAAAACACGATGTGTAATGTTCAAGCTTATTGTGTGTAAGCTTGTTCAAAATTACGGAAACAATAAATGTTTCTGAAAAATAACGTCTGTCTCATTAAACTTAAAACAAATATTCGAATATTCGTTTTTTGTGAGCTCAAATATTCAAATGTGATATTTGCAGAAAACGCCCATCCCTAAATTGTAATATAGTGAAGTAAATCGAGGGGCCCAGTGACAGTTAACAGGTTAAACTACAACATGTCAGCACTAAATAAAACACTTCACCTGTGCAACAAATATCTTTGGAAAATATTTTTACAGCCGTTAGCCAATTATACACTCATTATTCCACTCATTATTTCAAAACTGTTTAAGCAATTAGTTAAATTAAATAGCTTCTGTAATGATTACTTAATTTAACTAAACTATTAATGTCTGAAAATAAGGCAAACTTGAATTCTCATATGTTATGAATAATAGCAGTCACTTATAGATAAATACTGCATACATACACTGATGATAAATTCATATAAATGTTACAAATAGTACAAATGCTTACTTTGTTTTCAGACTAATTCCAAATTTAAGGCCACAATGTACACTTTCATGACTATAGGTACACAGCGTGTCATTCAACTGTCATTTTGCATTATTGGCACACTGTTTTCCTAATGAATGTTGTTCAGTTGCTTTGACGCAATGTATTTTGTTTAAAGCGCTATATAAATAAAGGTGACTCGACTTTACTTGTCAAAACTTTTTAAAAGTGTGCATTGTCAAATTACAATTTTTACTTTTAAGTTAATTTAAAATAATTTTTCAATAATCATTGTTCTTGAATATAGTTTTAACTGTAGTAGGTTACTCGATGTTGCTTTTATAGTTCATATTTTCAAATGTACTAAATTGTAACTTCCTCATTACAGATGTATAATTACAGTACAGTTTCAGTAGAAAAAACTCTTAAGTATATTTTAGTTTACCATAAATATAGTGCATTTTAACCATATTTCAAACACATCTGAAGTAATTATGAGATTACATATAAAGATCATTTGTATATCTGCTTAAATTATTACTACATTAATGTATAAAGAATAATAGATGTGTGTGATGCACATTTGCCACGTTGACGCATTGAAATAATACAACTGAATTAATAATACTGATCATATGCTGACATCAAATTTTGAGTCAACATTCATAGCTCTAATGTTACATATTCCCGACTTTTCCTACAGCACAAGCGCTGCATCCCTGCCTCACTGGAGGCCTACTACACCGCCCAGGACACCAATAGCCGTGGCCGCTTTTACACCGTCATCAGCCACTACAGCATGGCCAAGCAGACCACCTCCCGCTCCGTTTCTCCATGGCTTCCCGCTGGAAGTTCCCAGCATGATGTCAAGCCTCCCAAAACAGACAGCCAATGAGATTCCCCACACTGCTTTTTAAAGAGTTGTTATTATGTTCACCTGCATCATGCAATTCCCTAATTCCACAGTATTTCCACCAGCTCATTTGTTTCTTTTATGACCTGTGTTTAATTTTTAACTGCACAGTTTCAATCTTATATGAATTTATTTATTTGTATTTATTATTATTTAATTTTGTTGTATTTAATACTTAACTATTGTTTGTACAAAGGCATGACTCTGAAATCTTGTCGAGCAGTTTTCCCACAATGTCTGTGAGTGTTAATGACCCATTTTGAATACAGAATACCCATAAGCCCCTTATGTAGGTAACAGCAATTTTGAAAGGCATGATAAAACAGGGAGTTTTGTGCTTTTATTTCTGAAATGGCAGAAAATATACATACGTGCTCACATTAGATTATGAAAACAGACAGCCTACTTGTTAGAATCATTCTTATGTACAACCTATTACAACATGTTAATAAAATATTGATATAGGCCATCAATAAAATGGCAAAAGAACAAATTGTACTGTACAGAATGTTATGGTTCCTACTTTGAACCTCAATGTAAATAACTCATGAGAGCAATTACCTATGATGTGTATGTTCATCAGACACAATGTAATAATCTCACGGTTTCTCAATGGATGGAGCTGTTCAGAGCTTTGCGACTTGCTTTAGCTAGTGTCTATGCTTGCATTTAACCAGAGGCGAAACCTTGGACTCCTGAGATGATTTGGTGAAATGTCTCATCTGAATTTCTGCCAAAGCTTGATTTTCTGCTATGTTTGGTCACAAGTGTGCTCTTTTTCCATTTTTATATTTGTTGTCAGAAAAAAAATTGATTTTTGAAATCTTGTGCTGTTGTTTGTTGAGATGTAGCAAAGCCTTGAGTATTTTTGATTGTGTATCCTTTAGGTTCAAACTAATAAAGATATACAAGGTGTCCAATTGTTGAATCGTTTGGCTCTTATTGCATCTTTTGGTTCTTGTTGAATAGTAGATTAGCACTGTGTGTGTGTATAATAAAATCAAGGTTTAATGTTGTATTTATTGTCTTCCTTAGGAGAAATTAGTTTTGGATAAGAGAACGTCTTAGTTACGTATGTAACCCTCGTTCCCTGAAGGAGGGAATGGAGACGTTACGAATGGGATCTCGCCCGAGAGCCCAATCACCTTTGAGTGGTACAAAATGAGCCAATGGTACACAAAGTACCTTGGTCTGCGGGATTTGCATCGCGAGCTCCGCCCCGCAGAGCGGGAATATAAGGAGCAACGCGAGCAACTCGCATTCAAGTCTTCCCTGAGGAGACGAGCCAGTGACCCGGCCGTTCAGCGGAACAGCAATGTGGCAAGGGGACGTAACGTCTCCGTTCCGTCCTTCAGGGAACGAGGGTTACATACGTAACCAAGACGTTCCCTTTCAGTCGGTCACGTTCGACGTTATGAATGGGGTCCCTTACAAAACGCCACATGGCTGTCTTCCAGCGAACCGTGTGAGTGATAGCAACTGTCGTTTGTGGCCTCTAGGGACCCGGAGGTAGAGGAAACAGCTCTTTTAGTGAAGGTTTGGGTACCACCGTCCGCAGGGCCAGTGGCGGAACAAAAAGAAAACGAGAACAAAGGATTCTCCTCCGGGGGAAGGAGTGGTCCTGCTACCATCTCCTGACGAGCTGACGTCTCCAACTCTGGGTCGCCCGTCTTAGAAACGCCGCTTGGCCTGGCGTTTGGCAGGCTTAGGGGCAAAGATGGGTTGCGCTGCCCTTCTGCAGCCATCTCCTCACTGCGGCCGGGGTGAAGGCTGCTGCTGTGGCCGAGCGGGAGTGGAGGAGGCCGCAGGGGGGTTCCCTCGGCGACGAGCAGGCTGAGGCGGCTGCGCCGGCAGCGGGGTGGAGGCAGCAGTGGGCTGCCGGGGCAGGATGTGTCTGATGGCTCTCTACCATGTCGCCGAAGAGGCCATCCTGGGAGACAGGGGAGTTGAGGAGCTGAGCCGGATCAGACTCCCTCATGTCTGCCAGGTTTAGCCATAGGTGGCGCTCCTGGACCACCAAAGTGGACATCACCTGACCCAAGGAGCGCGCAGTGACCTTTGTCGCCTGGAGAGTGAGGTTGGAAGCAGTGCGCGCCTCCTGCAAAACCCCTGGGTCAGCACTGCCCTTGTGCAGCTGCCGGAGCAGCTTGGCCTGATAGACCTGAAGTGAGGCCATGGCATGCAGGGCAGAAGCAGCCTGGCCCGCAGCTCTGTAAGCCTTAGCCACAAGCGTGGATGATAACTTACAGGCCTTGGAGGGCAGCTTGGGACCACCAGGCCAAGCGGAGGCGCTCTGTGGACACAGTTGCATAGCAATAGAACGCTCCACCGGGGGAATCCCAGCATACCCCTTGGCTGCCCCGCCATCAAGTACCAGAAGTACCAGAACGGTTTCGGGCAGTTAAAGGTGCCTTCCATGAACTGGTTACCTCCTGGTGCACTTCCGGGAAGAAAGGAACCAGAGGGGGTTGCTGGCGATCCGCATGAGCAGCCCCCAGGAACCAATCATCCAGCCTCGAGCGCTCGGGACAGGGTGGAGGATTCCACTCAAGCCCGATGCTCTCTGCTGCCCGGGAAAGCACGGATGTCAGATCGGGATCGGATTAGGACAACGCTGGCACTCCTGAGGGAGGCAACGCAGCTGAATCCTCATCTCCCGAGGACTCAAGCCCGCCTTGTGCTGCGGCGATCGACATACGGTCCTCTACATGAGCCCTGAATGAGATGTCAGGAGCCTGAGAGGGTCCAGCAAACTCATGCGGAAACTCAACCTTCTGCGGCGTATGTGAGGGGGGTGTGGCCCGATGAGGTTGGCTCGTCGGGGAAGCCCACACAGTAACCCTCAGATCACCCTGGCCACCAGCCGAAGTAGCCCTCTTATGAGAAGAAGAGCTAGAACGGGTTGTTGCAGAGGGGACTTATATGTTTTAAGGTAATCGAATCTCGATCTCAACGCCGAGATGGTCATGTCCCCGCAATGAGAACATGAGCCATCCTCGAACGCAGTCTCAGCATGCTGGAAGCACAGACACGTGACACAGCGATCGTGGCCGTCACAAGGAGCAATGTATCGACCGCACCCAGAAACACACGGGCGAAATGACATCTTTAAAAAGACGAAAATGGGTCCGTATCTCTTTTGTGAAAGAAATTTGCTCTTTCAGAGGTGTTGAAGTGCTCAGGGGAACGCGGTAGCTGTCGCAGTAAACCCAGATGAACCGTTGAATCGCGCCGTCACATCAACACCAACACCAGCTCTTGCTTGTAGCACTCCGGTGAAAGCAGCTTATGATGTGCTTGGCTCCGAAGCAAAAGCTTGAATGTGAGTTGCTCGCATTGCTCCTTATATACCCGCTCTGCGTAACGTCGAACGTGACCGACTGAAAGGGAACTGCTGCAACATACACACACGACATTAACAACCATTTTAATCCTATAATCCTACATCATAAAAACAATACCATTTAAATAAAAAATTAACTAGGTTAAAACACACACCAACATTCAGCAAACTTTATTTAATATACATTAAACTGTAAAACATTTTATTTAGTTGCATTAAATTAACATGGAATTAAGTGTCCAAAATCAGTTAGTATAGTAAGTGTACTTTTTTTCACTAGGGCAAGTCATCAAATAAATTTGAGGAAAAACACAGACATCTTATAAGAAATAATAAAAGACCATAATTTGCTGTCATAATGGCTTTATTTGGTATGGTCTGTTTGATTTCACACATCACATACTACAGTGGTCCAAAAGTGCCCTACTGTTATGCTATTTGTTCATTCTGAGATAGTCCTATATTCTGTTCAGTTTTACTGTATATAAAGGAACAACATGGATATTTAGCTAATTATCTCCTTTTGTGTCGCACAGACAAAACATATAAATAAATAAATAAATTTTAAGGTTTCAAAACAACATGTCTTTAAGTCGTCTGAGCTTTAAAAGAGCAATATAATTTACTTGATTTACTTGAAAATAACTGATACCTGAGTAATTCATTAATCATAATAGCAACACAGCAATATCCCTGTAAACTATGTATCAGAAATACAACATTTAACTGCTGAAAACAATGTCCAGTGACTTGACAAATCTATCATAACTCATTCCACTGACTCAAGATCCTAACAATTTCTCTCCTGGGTGGGTTGGAGTCTCATATGTGTGAAGCACAGCAGTCATACATTAGACTGACAGCTGGTTTATTTCTGCTTGGCTAATTAGCAGCCCTGTTCATCTTGTCTGTTCATAGCTCTCCTTCACCTCACATTCTGTCATGCTGAGAAGACTGAGCCACATCCTGAATGTCAAGATAAAGATCGAAAAACAGATGCCAAAGATGCACCCAATCTGTTATTAATTGACTATAGATACTAAACGAGGATAAAATTAGATGATTTGTTTCTCCTAGACAGCAACAATATTAAAACGAGAAATTGAATACTTCTGCATAAATTAAACATGAAATAAAATCAATTCCTTCCTATTTCTGCAGTCATAAAAATGGTTAGATATCTTAACCCAGCTATTTTAAACTGTTTGATCACATTCTAGGGTTACTTTTATGCATAAAAAGCTTATGCAACATTGATAGGAACACTGAGATTAAAAAAAAATAAAAAATTAAAATGTTTACTTTTTTTTGTAAAATATAAAAAATAATTATATTAATGCTTAGAGTATTACAACATCATCATTGTAAATTTTTTGTAACATTAGAATTTTTTATTTAGTGCAATATTTTGTCACTGAAACATTTTATTGTCATTTTCACTATCAACTGCAATTAGATTTATATTGTATATCTAAGTTCACTGTTATCCCACTGGTCACTATTGTGACCATCAGCATGTTTACTCATTCTATGTCCACACTCAACAAAACTAAATATATGTGAATGCATATATTTATACTAGGCACCCTAAAGATCACGTGTACGAAACATCTTTGTCATATATTTATGTTAAGACACTTTACTAGCCTTTAGTTTTGGAGCTTTGATGCAGCCATCATCTTCTCTAGGTGCAAACAGGAAGTAAACTGCTCTGGTCATGTGACAATTTGCACTAATCACGTGAAACTGCGCATATTTAATTGAGACCCTTTATTTTTTCCATTATTGCAGGAAGGTTTTTAGAGCTTTATAAATGAAAACCTTTTTTTTTTTTCACAGTCACTATTGTGACTGGTGGGATTAAACTGGTTAAAGACAAAAAAATTCCACAAAGAGCGAACTGCTTATAGGATCATATAACTTGTTTAAAACAGCTTGTGGTGGTAACTGGTGTAGCCGCATTGTCTCCCAGCTTGGCTATATATATAATAACATATGCAATTATATATATTTTATATATTATTTCAGAAAAATCTCTAATAAGTATTTACCATGTCTGACCTTTAATGCATCACAAATCTGAACTGATTTCTAAAATGAAAAAAAAAAAAATTGGTTGGGGGTGTCTGTATTGTTAATTTTATCATAATCATAGGTCTTCATTATTTCATTGCATATGCATATTTTTAAGTTAATTAAGTAGGACCTGAGTATATATTTAAATTTATTGCCAATTCTATTGACCAGCATTTTTGGTAAACTAAATATACATTGATGTCATTGAAACTTGTATGTCATTTATTTAAATATATTTATAATTACAAATTATAATGATTATAATTGTAATGAAGTTGTGAAATCAAAATATATTTATTTTAAATGTAATATTGAATAATACATGGAAATTAAAATTTAAAGGTACTTAAGTACTTTACATGCTTTAGTACATGAAGTCATAAGTACTTCTTAAGAAAACATAAAAACTTATGATATCAAAGTGCACTTTTTAAAAGAATTCTTAAAAAGTTTTACTTCATTAATATTATATGATCTGCAAGTACAGTCCTTTTAAATAAACTTTTAAGATTTGAGTACAATACAAGTGCACATTCAGTACAATTGAGTGCACTTCTTTTTCACAAAGGACAACATAAATATAAATAAATTTATGTTTTAGCAGATAACTAATGAAAATATAACAAACCTATAAAAATATGCACACGACTGCATTTCCAGACACTTAAACAAAATAATCACATTCACGGAAAACACAAGAGCATGGAAGTGCCTGGGAGAAACAAGACCAGTTATATTAAGGTTTAACAAACTGTGATGTTGCACTGTTACTATGGAGGCAGCTAAAGCATCAAGCTTTTGTGTCTCACCACAACCTGTGGCAATCACTTGTGACGTATGTGCTGTAAAGCACAGTGGAAAACAGCACATCCGTCTTTATAAGTATTTATTTGAACACTAAGTGATGAAGCAAAATGTATTTAAGTACATCAGTGTAATCAGTCTAATGCCATCACAGTAGAAGCATTATAGAACTGAGATATGTCTTTATCAGAGATTCTCTGGCTTCCACTCCATTAAAAAAAAAAGCCCTAGATAAGTGTGTAAATATCATTTCACATTGGTGCTTGTAATTTACAAAAAGAAAGACCATTGCTGTCCCTTTGGTTTTCATGAATACATAGGTACTGCGACAGATCCAGTTGGACTTATTCAATCTTTTTTAGTCAGATTGAGCCTTGCAACCAAGCTTGTCAAGATAAAAGTCTCTTTCATCAGTGTAAGAAGATGAATCTGACATACTAGGACTGCAGAGCCTATGGCTTAAGAATGGATTTGCTCCCTCAAGAGGTTACAGCAAATTTCTATCTGAGTGTGTGTGTGTGTGTGTGTGTGTGTGTGTGTGTGTGTGTGAATGCATGTGTCCTGCTGTGCTCTTGTCACCCAAAAGCTGTTGCCTGGCCACAAGGAGGGAGGTAGCAGGCCACCCGCCATGACTAAGTAAAGCAAGCAAGGTTAAAACAAAATCACAGAACACCACAAATTTAATGGAAGTGAAGGTCCACAACACCTTGTTTTGTTTTATGACTCATCTCAACAGGAAGCTCTCTCACTGTGCTGATGCCGACCCCCTCTAACAGGGTCCCAACAGATTTCTGATTGTGACATCTGTCACCTCATTCTAGGCGAGAGCGTAGTTTGGTGCTCAAACGTAGCACAAGCTGTTTCATTTTACATAGTCAGAACTTGACAAATGCTACTGCCATTTCATGTACATACTAAAGTCTACATAAAATAACATTCACAACCCAAAACTTGTGATGTAATGAATTTCACCATGAAACAGAATATCAACGGAGAAAAAAATAAAAAAAATTTACAGCGACACTTCCCTTGTGTATATGTAAAAAAAAAAAAAAAATGCACTTAGTAATGACACATTAAGTTTTCGATCATCACTTTTTTTTATATAATCTTTTTGTTATTCTTTAAAGAAGTACACTTATTTTGATGGGTTGGCTAACATATTATAGCACATATAAAGTAGTTGATAATAATATGAACTAGTGTGTTATTTGATTATATTTGAAGTTAATATACTATAACTAAATTGCAGCTTCATCATTACAAATGTACGGAGCCCCGCACATGGCATGCAGGAAAAAAAGTAAGCTAAATCGTTTACACAGTTTACTATTTCGTTCCTTCGATTTATAAATTGTCCGCACAATTTACAAATGTTCTCCTTCAATTTACTAAATTGTGTACGGACGATTTAGCAAATCAAGGGAACTAAATACTAATCGTGTGCACGTTTTAGTACATCGAGGGAATGAATTAGTAAATTGTGCACACAATTTATTTATTTTTACTTGCATGTCATGTGCAGGGCTCCATACAAATGTGTTAATACAAATATATTTAAATACATGACACACACACACAAAAATTATTGTATATGTTAATGTTCCACAAATTCTTGTTAGTATATGGCAATTTACTTTAAAGATATTTCAAGGACTATAGGAGTAAGAAATTGCATATTAAAATTAACTTAAGTACTACTTTAATGGGTCAAAAATGTGCTAAGTTTAACTAATCATAACACAACCTATGCTCGTGCTTTTGCTTTGGTATTAAGAACTCCAACATTCCAGAGGCAATAATGCTTAAATGTCTTTGCTTTTAAACCAAATGTGGTATAATTCAGGCACAGCTATTAGCAAGGTTGTTCTGCCCTCACATTACTGGCACAGTAGAGAAAACTGTAAAAAAATACATAATTATGCCAATGTTCACTATAGTGCCCCTTGTGGTAATGCTGACAATTGCGTTTATGTGTTTTGCGTTTCACATAATTGTGAATAGTTTTTTGTCAACCTAAGGCCAGGAATGTTTATTTGGAGACTAAATGAGGTCAGTTGTGATTAAATGTCTGCTAAGTATACACTAATGAAGCTGTCTATTAACTTACAAATGTCAGGCTAATAAAAAGCACACTAGCTAAAATTTATAATTGTAGCAGCTATGACTTGTTCTAACATAAAACTCTAACCTCACACGACTTGTCCTTGAGAGTATTTATTTACTTATTTATTTATTAAACATGTCTGGTTCTTCCCACCTTTTGAGTAATTCTTGGCTCTCTATTTTGTCTTTAGGGATCACAGCAGGGCACACTTATGGCTTGTGTGTAATTTTGACGTGGCCAACTTTTCCAGGGATGTTTAATTGCTCGCCCTGTCTACCTTCCTACCCATAGGCATCATGTTCACCAGTCGCACTTAGGACTACCATTATGTTCTCATGCATGCATTATTCAAAATCAGAGGATGGTTTATATACATCATGCTTCTTTATTGAGAATGGGTTGTTTTTACAGACTTCAGTCTGAATTTAGTCTTACTTGAATTTAGCTACTTCACTTTGCTTTGTAGACAGAGTCTGGAAGGGCATAATTGACAAGAGTTTACTTTCTCGTGGGGGAACGCTGTCTTAGGTTTAAAATCATTGGTGTACCCGTTAGCCAAACACATAACGTTTGGTTATGACGTATGTTATGCACCGGCTCAGCCGGCTCAAACTTCCGCTGTAAACACAGGTATGTTGCGAAAACAAAACCATCGAGCAAGTTTTGCTGCCTCCTTAACCTGATCCTCCATGAGAGCAACTAAGGGGGACACAATCACAATTATCGCCTAGCCAGACTTTGGCCTCCCCAGTTTCTTGCTGACGATCAGTAACAGTTGATAAATTAAAGTTTTCCCAAAACCTGTTGGGAGTTAAAACAAATTTTAAATATTTTTTTATCTTTGGTTGTTTAATAGGGCCTAAATGATATTAATATAAAATATCCCATGATGTTGTTAAGCCTTCTAAATGCCTATTCACAACAATTATAACTATGAAGTTGTAATAATCATTCTAATACATTGACAATAGGGAAATAACTTTCAAACACCATACCACAACATAACTTTAACAATAATGCTGGAATGTTGGAATCACTTCCAGAATATTTTTTCCAGTTAATGATTTCCAGATAACAATCTCATAAGTAAGAATCCATCTGACTTAAAACAGTGTGAGCATTTAAAGTGGCAGATGATCGCTGTGTGTTTGTGTGTGTGTGTGCAAAATAAACAGAATGTTATGTGTGTTAGTGTGGATGCTAATATAGCTATTTTATCTTTATAGCTGTAAGCATTGTTCTTGGTGTAAATGTGCCTTAAAGCTCTTTTCAAAAAATAAAAAATAAAATAAAAAACAATGAGACTAAATAGATATAATGCATTTTAAGGCATATGTATAGCTGATGACACAAAGCCTGGCCCAAGCAGTGGGCATTGCAATTGCAGAAAATAGTCTTTTTGGTTTCCAAAAGCTTTCTGTCCACACTAGTGTTTTCCAAAAGCTTCTTGTCCATACCAACATGTGAGACATTTTTTCAATTACTTTGCTTGTATATTTTCGAATACCTCCATTTTTAACAGTCCACACTACAATATGAAAACAGTTCCTCTCCAGCTGAACAGATTCTGGCAAATTATGTCACAAAGTTTTAATGGCATTTTGATGCTAATGTGTGAATGGTATTGTTCAACAACATAAAGCCACTCCATGTGTGAATAGCAAATGTGGTGCATTTACTGCAAAACTCCATTTTGTTGCATTTTAGCAGGTTTAATGTGTGAAAGTGTCTCATGTAGATAGCAGACAGCAATGCAGCTCAGTAGACTTTATACTTTTCCAACCTCTATTGCCTTATCAGAGCCTAGCAGGGCTATTAAACCAAATCTAGTGGGGAAACAATCACTACTACTACAGCTCTTTTACACTGAATCTATTCTGAGACACTGGGTCCTCTCAGTGTCTGAACTAAGGTAGTTGTCTTTGTGTCAGCTCTTAACAGTCCTGCTCCATTCTCATTAATTAGAACAGTCGATTAGCAATTAAAACAACTGCTAATGAGACCTTTTCCTTTTCTCTCACATCTGGGTGTATCAAGTCTGAGTTAGGAGAACTACAACATTCCTGCCAAATTCAGTAGAGATGGTGGAAGATGTTTGGTTTCGGGCGACTATTGGTTGCTTGATGTAAAATTATTGAGCCTATCACAGCTAAAGGCGGAGCATATATACCTGCTTTGTAATGAATCACGTCACGGAGCTTCCTTGTTTTCCGGTTCCGCATGCTGAGTGGCATGCGGGAAATTTGTGTGTTTGGTCCCTCGTATGGCATGTAGGAAATCGAGTGCTGTTTTCCCATGGCTGACGTTCTTAGAGACTCCACAGGTAGGAACGTGGTTGTTTAATCTTAGTGTTTAATCTTTCTTATAGGGCAGTTATAGCGTTATTTCCCTGTCAAATGTCGAGAGCGCATAATTGTAGCGCGAAAGTACATTAATATAATGCGCGAGCGTCAATCTCTCTGCTCGCACGGGGAATATAATGTGCGCGAACCCGAATCTCTCTGCTCGCGCGCGGAATATAATGTGTGGAGCGTGAATCTCTCTGCTCGCGCACGGGAACTGGGCGCGCTCTCAGATACACGTTGCTCTTGTAAGAATTTTCTCTGGGCTCGCTCAGAGAGTATGCCTGCACTTAAAACGTGTTCAGTGCAATCGCGAATCTCTCCTCTTCGCTTAAAGTAAGCGTGTATGTGCATAGACTGCGCCGCGTGGGTTCGCGCATAGCCAAGTACTCTTCTCTTCAATTTCTTTCTCTTTGCTCTTGGCATAAACGCTGTCAAAACGGCAACAACCAATCAGAAATAGGCTTCAATGACTGACCAATGAAAATGCGACATCATACATGGAATCTTATTGGTTGATATTGAACCGCACATGGAACACATGGAAAACACATGGAAGTTCACTGAAGTTCAATCAAGACGATACATTTGACATATTTAACATCAAAACAAATAAAACTGGTTACCTGAGATCGTCGATTCGGCGGATCCATCTCTGCTCGTCTTGATTGAACGTCAGTGAATTTATTCCATGTTATGACTGATGTTCAGCTGGCTTTCTCAGATCACATTGCTAAAACTGTCTGATTCTGCAGATTTGCTTTATTCAACATCAAGAAGATCAGGCCCTTTCTTTCGGAATATGCTGCACAACTCCTTGTTCAAGCTCTTGTTCTGTCCAGGCTGGACTATTGCAATGCCCTCTTGGCAGGTCTTCCAACCAGTTCCATAAAACCTTTACAATTAATCCAGAACGCGGCAGCAAGTTTATTTTTTAATGATCCAAAAAGAATACACGTAACACCTCTGTTTATCAATTTGCACTGGCTTCCAGTAGCTGCTCGCATAAAATTCAAGGCATTGATGTTTGCCTACAAAACTACCACTGGCTCTGCACCTATTTACCTACATTTGTTACTTCAGACTTATGTGCCCTCTAGAAGCTTGCATTCTGCAAGTGAACGTCACTTGATTGTGCCATTCCAAAGAAGCACAGTCACTTTTACGGACTTTTAAATTAAATGTTCCCTCCTGGTGGAATGACCTCTTCAACTCAATCTGAGCAGCTGAGTCCTTAGCCATCTTCAAGAATCGGCTTGAAAAACCCATCTCTTGTGTGTGTGTGTATATGTGCATATATATATGTGTGTGTATGTATGTATGTGTGTGTGTGCATTCGAATTCGTCATTTGTCCATATCAGATCAGGCTTCCTTTTTATTCGATCAATTGGAGGGGGAGGCACGAGAAGAGATTCGTTACCGTCCTGCTAGTGAACGAAGTGACCCTGAGAAAATATTTGCTGCATTGCGTGAGGTTTATGGAGGTTCTGAGTCCCATGTGGCCTTGCAGGAGGCTTTCTTTTCTAGGAAGCAACAAGAAGGGGAGACTTTGTTCGAATTTTCCCTTGCATTGATGAGTCTAATGAAAGTCTAATAAAAGGTTAAACAACATTCGGCCATTGTGATGGATGTACCCGTTTTATTGCGTGATCAATTCGTGGAACATGTAGTTGACGGTGCGCTTCGGCGAGAACTTAAACAGTTAGTGCACCGTCAACCGACCGTTACTCTATTGGAAGTACGGGGTGAAGCCATTAGATGGGAGCGAGAGGGAATGCCAGGGGGTGTGAGGGGTCGCAGCCAATTAGTTCCGATGTCTTATGGTCTCCAGTATGGGGTTCAAGGAGAGTTGCATTCTGTTGTAGCTGCTCCTCCCAACCTGTCTGAAATGGGTGAGTTGAGAGAAATGTTAAAAGCCCCACAGAAACAGTTAAATCAACTGACACAAAATTTTGCTCGGTTTCAAGACTTTCGTTCGCGTGACCGTTCCCCGCGTTATGGCCCAGTAATTTGCAGACGGTGTCAACAGCCCAGCCATTTTGCTCGAGATTGCGAGGGCCCACGAGTACCTTCACGTCCACCAATTGTGGGCCCTCCAATGGTGGGCCCTCCAATGGTTCCTTTGCCTGTGGATGGGCGCCGTCAAGATCGCCAGCCATTGGGAAACTAGTACCCGCCGAATTGCAGAGCCACAAATCGGTAGGGGAGATCATTGGCTCAAATTAATTGTCTAGCTCTGATCCTAATTCTCACCTAATCTCTTCATGCCCACATCTTGTTGTCGGTATGGGAGGAGTGAAGATACCTTGTCTCATTGGTACTGGCTCCATGGTTTCTACTATAACGGAAAGTTGTTTTATTGCTAATTTTGCACAATGTGGGCAGGAGCGTTTGAGGTTTTGCCAGTGGTTGCAGCTTAGGGCTGCAAATGGGCTGGAAATCCCCTACATTGGCTACCTGGAGCTGGATATCGAGTTGTGTGGGAAGGTAGTGTTAGGATGTGGAGTGTTAGTGATTAAGGCTCCCCTGGGTGATATGGGTGTCCAAGTTCCTGGGCCCTCATTTATCAATGGTCCGTACGGACAGATTTGTGCGTAGTGAGTGCGTAAGAACAATTTCACGCAAAGTGTGGGATTCACCAAGTTGTACTTATACGTAGAAATGTGTGTAAATATAAGCACACCTCTGAGCATGCTTACGCAGATAATCTAATGGTAGAATAGCGACACTACACATAAAAAGCATTTAAGAGTGTCACAGTAAGCATTAAGCAATCCACATATGTCCTGTGTTTCCTTTAAAACACTCAATTTATAATTTGTCTAGTTTTAAACACGATGCTTAATTGGTGTCAAACCCTATAAAAGACAGATGTGAAATATATTTGTCTCAGTGCAAAGGCTTATCTTGCGTTATTGGAAGACTTGGCAAACAATGCGCTCCGCAGAGAGAGCGTTTTCCAAGATCGCGCTGATCTGCTTGGCGAGAGCACAGAGTGGCTTCTAAGTAGGTACCGCGTTCCCAAAAATGTACTGCTGGATTTGTGTCGTGATTTAGGACCAGTGTTGGAGAGAGAAACAAATCGCTCGAAAGCCATTCCCGTGCACATCCAACTCCTGTCCACCCTTGGATTTTTAGCTACTGGCACATTTCAGCGTGAGGTTGGAGACATATGTGGTAGCCTATATCCCAGCCATCAGTGAGTAGGATCATGCCGGCAGTGTTGGATGCAATTATTTCCTTGGCCCCAACCTGCATCCAGTTCCCTTATCGAAATCCTCAACAATCCGCAATAAAACGGGACTTTCATGCCATTGCTAGATTCCCAAACATAATTGGAGCTATAGACTGCACCCACATCGCCATAAAAGCACCATCAACCAACGAATTTAATTATGTAAATAGAAAAGGGTTTCATTCTGTTAACGTGCAAATAATTTGTGATGCAAATTTGTTGTTATTAAACGTCGTTGCGCGGTGGCCTGGGGGAACACACGACTCGTTCGTTCTGCAGAATAGCTCTGTGGGTGTGCGTCTCCAAGAAGGCGCTGTTGAGGATGGCTGACTCATTGGTGAATTTAAGGCTACAACATGTTTAAAATGCTAGTGTAGGGCTATGTACAATTACTTAAAACTATTTCATCATTAGGTGATCAAGGTTACCCGCTAAAGCCATGGCTAATGACCCCCCTAACCAATCCGAGGACCGAGCAGGAACAGGCGTACAACCGTGCCCATGCACGCTCAAGGAGCACAGTTGAGCGCGCAATAGGCCTGCTGAAAGGATGATGGCTGTGTCTGTCAAGCACGGGAGGGACACTGCAGTATCAGCCAGAAAAAGCATGCAAAATCATAATGGCTTGCAGTGTGCTACACAACTTGGCCATCAGACAGGGCATCCCTCTGCAGGACCAGAAGGCCCTATGCAGTGCCCCTGCCACCTCCTAATGCCGCTGGCATTCAGACAAGACAGGATCATACAGACATTTTAGGTAAGTCTGGCCATTGGTCGAGTGCAGAAACATTACAGCGATTTCATTTTGTGTTTTGCAGCTTCTTGGAAACAAATAACTGAAATCACATTAGTCAGCGGTTTATGGTTTATTAGCAATTGTATTTGCGCAAGAGGCAATCTGTTTCAGAGACTCGTTGATTTGAATCAATACATTCATTATGTTGCTCAGTTGATCCTTTAGGTCATTAATGGATTTTGTTGTTTCCTCTTGATTTTGTAGCACCGCCTCACTCAGCACTCTTGGCGCACGGCGCATGGAAGGGGCAATGGATGGGTCCGGCTCCTCAAGCTCCTCAGGCACAACAGGTGTCGCTATTAAGGAAACACATGTTCACATTAATTTGAGTTTATCCTATGAATGATTTCATTAAAAGTTTACAAATTGAAATAAAATGTATGAAAACACAATATCCTATTCCAGTTGGTTTATTTTACCTGCACCCTTGGGTGTTAGATGGCCCGGTTTGTTCTCTCGCAAGAGCATCAGTGTCACCGTCCTTAGCAATCCCGGACAGAGCCGTGTCTCCGATGATGCAGGCTATGCGGTTGTCCAATGGGGAAAGTTCCGTTGTTGTCTGTCCTCCTCCAGTTGCGGACATTTCTCGTCTGTGTGCTGTGACACGTTTTTTAGCCAATACTTTAATATCAAACCATTTTTTTTTTTTGGGACAGTTCTCTCCTCAGACCCAACGGAATTAACTGCATTGGTGACATTCTCCCATGCAGCATTTTTTCTTTTATTTGTAATTCCTCCTGCAGTGAATGAACTAAACAATATCTGTTGGTTGGATTCAACTTCATTTACAAGTATCTCTAATTCTGTGTTTGTGAAGTTCCTCTTCTTTGCTCTCTTTGCCATATTATTGTAGTGAGGAAAAAACACAATCACGTAATTTTTAAAGGGAAGTGTTGTCACCATATATGGTTAATTGGAGGCGTTTCCGAATGCTAATGACCATGAATGTGAACGAGCATGGTACTTACGTACATGTGGTATTTATCAACAATGATTGCTTACTCATGTGCGTAAGAACTGCGTGCGCACGTTTGATAAATGCGGATTTTCTTGTACTTAGGCACATTCTAAATTTCATTCGTTGGACAAAATATAGAACCTTTTCTACGCGCTGTTGATAAATGAGGGCCCTGGAGTTCTAGGGATGAACGTTCTTAGTCGTTGTTACCAGGAACTTTTTGGGCAGCATGGTTTGTCCCTCTTAAGGGAAGTCGTGGCCTAATGGTTAGAGAGTCGGACTCCCTATTGAAGGGTTGTGAGTTCGAGTCCCGGGCCGGCAGGAATTGTGGGTGGGGGGAGTGCATGTACAGTGCTCTCTCCACCTTCAATACCATGACTTAGGTGCCCTTGAGCAAGGCATCGAACCCCCAACTGCTCCCCGGGTGCCGCAGCATAAATGGCTGCCCACTGCTCCGGGTGTGTGTTCACAGTGTGTGTGTGTGTGTTCACTGCTCTGTGTGTGTGCACTTCGGATGGGTTAAATGCAGAGCACGAATTCTGAGTATGGGTCACCATACTTGGCTGAAGTCGTGGCCTAATGGTTAGAGAGTCGGACTCCCAATCGAAAGGTTGTGAGTTCGAGTCCCGGGCCGGCAGGAATTGTGGGTGGGGGGAGTGCATGTACAGTTCTCTCTCCACCTTCAATACCTTCAATACCATGACTTAGGTGCCCTTGAGCAAGGCATCGAACCCCCAACTGCTCCCCGGGCGCCGCAGCATAAATGGCTGCCCACTGCTCCAGGTGTGTGCTCACAGTGCGTGTGTGTGTGTTCACTGCTCTGTGTGTGTGCATTTCGGATGGGTTAAATGCAGAGCACAAATTCTGAGTATGGGTCACCATACTTGGCTGAATGTCACGTCACTTTCACTTTAGTTTACCTGCGGTTTCAGGGGCCCCTGGTCTTGTAATGCAAGCTTTGCAACACTGTCAACTGCAGGCTCAACCTTCTGGCTTAATGAGTAAGGTAAGGGTACGTGGGCATAAAGCAAAACGCATTTCAGGTGGTATGATGCAGATCGTAGCGGCCACATGTTCTGAACATTGTTCAGGGAACACAGTGTTGTTTGAGCCTGTTGATCCAGGCCTTCCTGCTGGGTTGCTTGTGTCTCCAGCCCTAGTACAGGTTTTTCGGGTTACTGTTTACATGCCTGCCATGTGCGGACTGGAGATGCTCTTCTCTAACCTGGTGCAGTCCTAGGCACCTTGAATGCTGTTCAAAGTCACCTTTATTTATATAGCGCTTTAAACAAAATACATTGCGTCAAAGCAACTGAACAACATTCATTAGGAAAACAGTGTCAAAGCAAAAATGATTGTTAAAGGCAGTTCATCATTGGATTCAGTTATGTCATCTCTGTTCAGTTAAATAGTGTCTGTGCATTTATTTGCCATTAAGTCAACGATATCGCTGTAGATGAAGTGTCCCCAACTAAGCAAGCCAGAGGCGACAGCGGCAAGGAACCGAAACTCCATCGGTGACGAAATGGAGAAAAAAACCTTGGGAGAAACCAGGCTCAGTTGGGGGGCCAGTTCTCCTCTGACCAGACGAAACCAGTAGTTCAATTCCAGGCTGCAGCAAAGTCAGATTGTGCAGAAGAATCATCTGTTTCCTGTGGTCTTGTCCTGGTGGTCCTCTGAGACAAGGTCTTTACAGGGGATCTGTATCTGGGGCTCTAGTTGTCCTGGTCTCCGCTGTCTTTCAGGGATGTAGAGGTCCTTTCTAGGTGCTGATCCACCATCTGCTCTGGATGCGTACTGGATCCGGGTGACTGCAGTGACCCTCTGATCTGGACACAGACTGGATCTGGTGGCCACGGTGACCTCGGAACAAGAGAGAAACAGACAAATATTAGCGTAGATGCCATTCTTCTAATGATGTAGCAAGTACATAGGGTGTTATGGGAAGTGTTTCCGGTTCGGGTTTACCTAATTAATGCAGCCTAAAAATCCTTTAACGGATTTGGATATTAAAAGCATCTTAGTACGTTATGTGTATGCCAGGTTAAAGAGATGGGTCTTTAATCTAGATTTAAACTGCAAGAGTGTGTCTGCCTCCCAAACAATGTTAGGTAGGTTATTCCAGAGTTTAGGTGCCAAATAGGAAAAGGATCTGCCGCCCACAGTTGATTTTGATATTCTAGGTATTATCAAATTGCCTGAGTTTTGAGAACGTAGCGGACGTAGAGGATTATAATGTAAAAGGAGCTAATTCAAATACTGAGGTGCAAAACCATACAGGGCTTTATAAGTGATAAGCAATATTTTAAAATCTATACGATGTTTGATAGGGAGCCAGTGCAGTGTTGACAGGACCGGGCTAATATGGTCATACTTCCTGGTTCTAGTAAGAACTCTTGCTGCTGCATTTTGGACTAGCTGTAGTTTGTTTGTGTCAACAATTGTGTCAAACGCAGCACTAAGATCCAATAAAACTAATAGAGAGATACACCCACCAACAGATGATAAGAGCAGATCATTTGTAATTCTAAGGAGAGCAGTTTCAGTACTATGATACGGTCTAAATCCTGACTGGAAATCCTCACATATACCATTTTTCTCTAAGAAGTAATATAATTGTGAGGATACCACCTTTTCTAGTATCTTGGACAGAAAAGGGAGATTCGAGATTGGTCTATAATTAACTAGTTCTTTGGGGTCAAGTTGTGTTTTTTTGATGAGAGGCTTAATAACAGCCAGTTTGAAGGTTTTCGGGACATATCCTAATGACAATGAGGAATTAATAATAGTCAGAAGAGGATCTATGACTTCTGGAAGCACCTCTTTTAGGAGCTTAGATGGTATAGGGTCTAACATACATGTTGTTGGTTTAGATGATTTAACAAGTTTATACAATTCTTCCTCTCCTATAGTAGAGAATGAGTGGAACTGTTCCTCAGGGGGTCTATAGTGCACTGTCTGATGTGATACTGTAGCTGACGGCTGAATGGTTGCAATTTTATCTCTAATAGTGTCAATTTTAGAAGTAAAGTAGTTCATAAAGTCATTACTGCTGTGGTGTTGGGACATGTCAACACTTGTTGAGGCTTTATTTTTCGTTAATTTAGCCACTGTATTGAATAAATACCTGGGGTTATGTTTGTTTTCTTCTAAAAGAGAAGAAAAGTAATCGGATCTAGCAGTTTTTAAAGGGTCATTCCACCCGTGGAGACATGAATGTGTATTGAAAGTGGGTCATATATGTAGTAGAATAGTATCATTTTTATTTTATTTTGGTCCTTCTGGGCCTATAAAAGGCAGAAAATAACTTTTTAGAGCTTGTGGACTGTAGACAACAATCCCCATAGTGCATTGCAATGCTCAGCTCCGCAGGCCACTCCCACTACTCCGCCCATCAATGTGGATTATAGTTGAGCTCTCCTCTACGCTACCGATTGTAAATTATTTGGCACAATCTGTTGTGAAGAGTTATTTTGCGACCCAATTAATGTTTTTGTGACAAAATGGTGTGCACTTGCATAGTACCGGGATGTTGTTCAAGAACAAGGAAAAGTATTCACAGATTCCCGAAAGATACGGACTTGTGCAAAAAGTGGCTACGGGCTAACGTTATCAATAACCCTAAGTTCGGTGAGGACACAACACTTGAAGCACTAAAAAATCAGACGGTGTGCAGTTTACATTTCAAGCCCGAAGATTATGCGCCTAACCCCCTAGGAATGAAGAGACCCGCGCTTTTGAAAAACGCAATTCCTTCAGTATTTTCCTTGCCAGACAACGACGACGAAAAGCCAGGAACGTCGGGAACCACCAGCTCTAGCAGCACTAAACGCATTTGCCTGGAGGTAATGTTATTTCTGACTAGACTCTATTAGCAGCTAGTGGCTACTGAGAACACACACTGACATAGTCGTCTGCTGTAAAGAAATACATCTCCTATGATTTTTCTGTTTACGAACTAAATATCTTGTATGTTTTGCTCGCTTGTTGTTTTAATGTGTCTGCCTCAGTAACTAACGTTACACTTGTCAAGAAAAGAGTAAGTAAAGTTAGTATGTAACGTAATAATGTAACGTTAGACACTTAGCTAAAAGTTATATATAAGCTTGCTATTATCGATGTAAATCAACCATGTTTTACTGTGTTAGTTTGACGCTTTTCATGTTTTTTTTAGCTGCTCGTCGCTGTACTGTGGCTCATAAAGGTAGCCACGAACAACCGTTTCTAACATAACTTCATCTAAATCAAAATCCTCCCCAATGCATCCGTCTGAAAAATCAGTATTTTCCTCCAAGTTTCGCCCGGTGAAATCAAACGCACGGGCACTGATCTGTGATAGGTCTGTTAGCGCATTAGGTACAACCCCCTATGGGCAGACTACTTGTGCTTGTAGTCTTTACAGAAATCCACCCTTTTTACACTTCCTCCTACAATGACGTCAAATGACGATTTTTGCGTCATTGTAGGAGGAAGTGAAAAAGGTAAATAGTGGATTTCTCTCGTCTCAGGGGAAAATGAGAGAATGTTGCACAACCATTCAATAGTATGACTGGTTTTCTAACAATGGACCTCTTAATGCAAATGGGTGGAGTGACCCTTTAATGCTTTTCTGTAGGATATGTTACTTTCCCGCCAAGCAATACGAAATACCTCTAGTTTTGTTTTCCTCCAGCTGCGCTCCATTTTTCGGGCTGCTCTCTTTAGGGTGCGAGTATGCTCATTATACCATGGTGTCAAACTGTTTTCCTTAACCTTCCTTAAGCGTAAAGGAGCAACTTTATTTAAAGTGCTAGAAAAGAGAGAGTCCATAGTTTCTGTTACATCATCAAGTTGTTCTGAGGTTTTGGATATGCTAAGGAATTTGGTTACATCAGGAAGATAACTTCAAAAGCAGTCTTTTGTGTTAGAAGTGATGGTTCTTCCATACTTGTAACAAGAAGTAGAATTTACAATTTTGGCTATATGAAGTTTGCACAGAACTAAATAATGATCTGAGATATCATCACTTGGCTGAATAATTTCAACACCATCAACATCAATTCCATGTGACAGTATTAAATCTAGAGTATGATTTCGACAATGAGTAGGTCCTGAAACGTGTTGTCTAACACCAATAGAGTTCAGAATGTCTATAAATGCTGATCCCAATGCATCTTTTTCATTATCAACATGGATATTAAAATCACCAACTATTAAGACTTTATCTGCAGCCAGAACTAACTCGGATGTAAAATCACCAAACTCTTTAATAAAGTCTGTATGGTGCCCTGGTGGCCTGTATACAGAAGCCAGTACAAACATAACAGGGGATTTATCATTAACATTTGTTTCTCTGGATAATGTTATATGAAGCACAATTACTTCAAACGAGTTATACTTGAAGCCTGCCCTCTGAGAAATCCTGAAAACGTTGTTATAAACTGAAGCAACACCTCCACCTTTGCCTTTTAGACGCGGCTCATGTTTATAACAGTAATCTTGGGGGGTGGACTCATTTAAAATAATGTAATCTTCAGGTTTTAGCCAGGTTTCTGTCAAACAGAGGACATCTATATTATGATCAGTGATCATATTATTTACAAAAAGTGTTTTCGTAGAAAGGGATCTGATATTCAATAAGCCAAGCTTTATCATTTGTTTATCCATATTGCTTCTGTTTTGTTATTTGTTGAACCTCAATTAAATTGTTAATCTTAACTTGGTTTGGACGTTTTTTGTTTTTTCTAGTTCGGGGAACAGACACAGTCTCTATAGTGTGATATCTAGGTGAAAAAGTCTCTATGTGCTGAGAATTAACTGACCTCTGTGACGGGAGGCGGCTAGCAGACGGTCGGTTTAGCCAGTCTGTCTGCTTCCTGACCTGGGCCCCAGTTAGTCAAGTATAAACACTAAGACTATTTGCCATATTTCTAGAGAGAAGAGTGGGGCCACCCCAGGAAGGATGAAGACCCTCTCTTTTAAACAGGTCAGGTCTGCCCCAAAAGCTCGTCCAATTGTCTATGAAACCTATGTTATTCTGTGGGCACCACTTAGACATCCAGCCATTGAGTGATGACAATCTGCTATGCATCTCATCACCATGGTAAGCAGGGAGGGGACCAGAGCATATTACAGTGTCTGACATCATGCTTGCAAGGTCACACACCTCTTTAATGTTATTTTTAGTGATCTCCGACTGGCGAAGTCGAACATCATTAGCGCCGACATGAATAACAATCTTACTGTATTTACGTTTAGCATTAGCCAGCACTTTTAAATTTGCCAAGATGTCAGGCACTCTGGCTCCCAGTAAACATTTGACTATGGTGGCTGGTGTCTCTATATTCACGTTCCGTACAATAGAATCACCAATAACTAGAGCACTTTCATCAGGTTTCTCAGTGGGTGCATCACTGAGTGGGGAGAACCTGTTTAATGTTTTGATCGGAACAGAAGAGCGGTGTTTTGAACCACGACTACGCTGCCTCACCGTCACCCAGTTGCCCTGCTGCAGGGGCTCTGTTTCCGGAACCGAACAATGTACAGGAATCCCTGAGCTAGACGCATCCAAAGCCGTATCTAGAGCCCTAACATTCTTACTGTCCTCAATTAAAGTTTGGATGCGTGTCTCTAATTCTGAAATTTTCTCTGTCAGCCTAACTATTTCCCTGCATTTATCACATGTGAATCCCTCATCAGCGACAGAGATAGATAAACTGTACATGTGGCAAGAGGTGCAAGTAACAATGACGGGAGAAGCCATTACTCACCGTGCTTGATGAAAATTCTTACTGAGGTTGTTTGATGAACTTGTGAAAAACTGGAGCGAGAGTAGAAAAGAAAACAGCGATAGGTTCGAATGAAAACGCTAATGACAAGCTAACGAGTGCTAACGCTTTGCAGGTGTACTGCACTCACCGATATAAAATAAAAGTGAACGATCAAAGTTAATCTGATAAGATTGATCGATAATATCAGAAATATGGTGTGAATTAAGTTATATTTTACCACTTTAAAAAACAGAGAGTGATAGTAAGATAAAGATTCTAGAGAAAAAATAAAATAAAAACAGCTACACGGAGCTACGATTTGCTACATAAGGCCAACAGGAAGTAGGGAAAACACTGTCCAACAGCGACCTGCCTGCGGGTTCTTGCCTGTTCTTGTGTCTAGTTTACCCCAAGGAGTCACTGAAGTTAAAGTGGTGTCTGCAACAGTTGGCTCGCAGTCATCACAGACTGGGTCCACTGTGCCTGAACAAATCGATTCTATTGATTTAACTGTTTTGAAACAGAGTGACCAGGTTCAGGTGAGGATGTTGCTTCAGAATTATCAGTCAGTGTTTTCAGCCCATGATGGCGATTTGGGTTGTACCAATTTACTCTCTCATGATATTCCTCTTCTAGAGGATACTCCGGTTAGGCAGAGGTATCGACGTATACCACTTTCCGAATATGATGTTGTGAAGACCCACATCAGTCAACTTCTCGATGCTCAGGTCATAAGGGAAAGCTGCAGTCCCTATGCTTCCCATATTGTTCTCGTTAAGAAGGACGGTAGTCTGCGCATGTTTGTGGACTACCGTCAACTGAATGCGAAGACGTGAAAAGATGCATTCCCTTTGCCTCGAATTGAGGAATCCCTAGATGCGTTAACTGGAGCTCGCTGGTTTTCCACTATGGTTTTGGCCAGCGGGTACAACCAGGTTCCGGTCACCGAGACAGATAGGGCTAAGACTGTCTTCTGCACTCCTTTTGGTCTTTTTGAGTGGAATTGTATGCCCTTTGGGCTTTGCAACGCTCCCAGTACATTCCAACGTCTGATGGAGAGATTGTTTGGAGATCAGCAGCAGCAGTCTTTGCTCTGCCATCTTGATGATATAGTCGTGTTCTCTTCCTCGGTGGCCCAACATTTGGAGCGCTTGGAAGTTGTTTTGAGTCGATTAAAACGAGAGGGTTTAAAAGCAAATTTAGGCAAGTGTGCTTTCTTCCGACAACAGGTGAGGTATTGGGGGCATATTGTGTCTTCTCAGGGGGTGGCTACAGATCCTAGCAAAGTTGAAGTGGTAGCGCAGTGGCAGCGCCCCAATAGTCTTTCGGAGTTGCGTTCCTTCCTGGGTTTTGCAGGCTATTACCGCTGGTTTGTAGAAGGGTTCTCTAAATTGGGAGGTCGCCGACCACAGAAACAAGCAGAGCGGAATTTTACAAGTATGTGGACAGCCCAGTGCCAGGAAAGTTTTGACGCTCTGAAGAGTAAACTTATTACAGCCCCTGTCTTGGCATATGCTGACTTTTCTTTGCCGTTTATTTTAGAGGTGGTTGCGAGTCACAGGGGTTTGGGAGCTGTGCTCTCTCAGGAACCGGAGGGACAGGTAAGACCTATTGCTTATGCAAGTCGTTGTCTTAGGCCCACTGAGCGCAATACTTCCACCTATAGCTCAATGAGGCTAGAGTTTTTGGCGCTCAAGTGGGCCATGGCAGAAAAGTTTCGGGAGTACTTGTTAGGGCATAAGTGTACTGTTTTTACTGACAACAACCCTCTCAGTCACTTGGCTTCAGCTAAGCTTGGGGCGATGGAACAGCGTTGGGTGTCCCAGCTTTCAGCTTTTGACTTTGAGGTGCGTTATCGTTCTGGCAGGAGCAATCGCGCAGCTGATGCCCTTTCCAAGCAGCCTCCACTAAACGGTGGGGAAATGCTTGGAGTACTCCCATTTACCTCAGTTCCTGGCTCGGTAAGGCAGGCAGCAGAGGCAGAGTTGGCCTCAGTGGCTACCAAACCCGTGGCTACTCAATCTGTTGTGACCACTCTTCCTGGTTGTCCGTTGGTGGATATTAAGAGTTTGCAAAAGGCTGATCCGGTGATTGGGAAAATACTGCCATTTTGGAGGTGTAATGAATTAAACCTTTGTTATCGTCGGGAAGAAGGAGACGGGAACCGGCGGACAATCAAACAACATTTTAATAAAGCAAAATAAACACAAAACAGCGCACCAGCCCCTCACGGACGACTGGTGCGCGCAAATAAAAACCAAAACACAACTAAAAGCCCAGGCCTGGTCCTCTCTCGTCCTTCACTGTCGTCGCTCCAGTTTTATATCCTTCCATCTCCTACGTGGGACTCGAGACCGGCGGTGGGCCGCAGGTGCCACTGATTTGCCCAATCACTGCCGGCCCCTCGTGTTCCCACGTCCCTCGGCCCCGCCCCACTCGCCACAGGAGGCGTGGAGTGTTTCCTAGTTTTCAAGAGCGTCAGCTGCTATCGAAAGTCACGGTGACTCTTCTTCGTCAATTGGAGCGTTTGGTTGAACAGGAAGGTGTTTTGTATCGTCGTGTTTTCCGCCCAGATGGGAGGGAGGAGATCCTTCAGCTGATTTTGCCTTCTGTTTTAAAACTGAAGGTGTTAACAGGGTTGCATCAGGAACACCGAATTGGTATGGCAGAGGTGCTATTGGCCAGGAATGGCGAAGGACGTGGCTTGCTGGTGCCGAGAGTGTGAGCGGTGTCAGCTCGGTAAGGACGTACAGCCAGGTGCCTCTAGCTTTTTGGGCCACTTGCTGGCATCTAGGCCTAATGAAATCTTGGTCATTGATTTTACCATGCTTGAGCCTTCTAGTTCAGGCACAGAGAACGTTTTAGTGATGACCGGTATCTTTACCAAGTACACCTTGGCGGTTCCCACACGGGATCAATGTGCAGAAACTGTTGCGTGAATATTGGTAGCGGAATGGTTTTATAAATTTGGTGTCCCCGATCGCAAACACTCTGACCAGGGCCGAAATTTTTGAATCTACATTGATATATAATAGCGCACCTGTTGGGCGACGGGTACACCGGTCACTTTTAAAGCTTAGAACCCAGCGGGACCCTGATCTAGTCATCCCTGTAAGGGATTCGCCAGTTGAACAGATCATATCATCGGGGCGACGATACAAGAGTAGAGGGGGTGGAATGTGACAGTATAGATGTTTGGTTTCGGGCTACTATTGGTTGCTTTAAGTAAAATTATTGAGCCTATAAAAGCTAAAGGCGGAGCATATATACCGGCATTGTAATGAATCACGTCATGGAGCTTCCTTGTTTTCCGGTTCCGCATGCTGCGCGGCATGCGGGAAATTTGTGTGTTTGGTCCCTCGTATGGCATGTAGGAGATCGAGTGCTGTTTTCCCATGGCTGACGTTCTTAGAGACTCCACAGGTAGGAAGGCGGTTGTTTATAGCGTTTAATCTTTCTTATGGGGCAGTGGGTAAATCAAAATGCCCTCTGTTCTATTTACAGTGTGTGCATTGATTTCACACTTTGGACTGCCGTGACTGGATTCCTTGCACCCCGAACGTGCAGTGTATTCTGCAGAGTAGCGGGGAGGAATCCATTGTTGGGGTTACCTGTCATTCGTCCGTGGATCACGGAGCGCTGCTGTTTTGCTGCTGTCTTAACTAGATATCAAACGAAAGGACTTGCGTCTATTTGATCCCACTCTGGCTGCGGCCGAACAATAAGTGTTTTAATTACGTATGTAGGTCGACAGGAGGAATATCACCGCTCTACAGTTGGTGTGCGCGTGTGTGTGCGCGTGCGAGTGTGTGTGTAGCCTACCCGTGTGTGTGCGTGTATGTTTACAAGGGGAGTGTTGTGTGTGTTGGTTGGTAATTGTATTGGTTTCTTTCAAATGTTTATTGTTAATTTTGTACTCTCGTTTTTACAGTGAACTGTATTTAATCCTATGTATGTGATTGTTTGATTTCATTAGGGGTTGAGTGTCCAAAAGTAAGGGGGTGGGGCTTGACTCATGGATTTTATGTGTGTATGGACACCAGTGTGTAAAGGTGATGCTTATGTTATGGTTTTGGTTTTCTTGTTACTTACTGAGTGTTGTGGTGCTGATTGAGTCCCTCCCCTCTGCTGGCCACACTCAGTCCTGTTGTCTTATTTTTGAGTGTTACCCTTTCGAAGTGTATTTATTTTCTATTGATGTTGTGAGGTGTGTGTGCTATTTAGCGCTGTAGTGTTATTTTGATTATTTTCATTGTATTGTCTCTGTCTTGAACTTTATTATAATTGTGTCCTTTAATAAAAACAATTATTTATTCATCCACGACTCTTGTCCTATTAGGGGAATAAATCTGTGCAGCCTATTTCAGGTTGGTTTTCCTGGGTTGAGAATTCCCAGGTGGCGTAGTCATTACACTAGATCTTTAGTCATTCCTCTGCATGCCATATATATATATATATATATATATATATATATATATATATATATATATATATATATATATATATATATATATATATATATATAAATAATATAAAAATTTCTTTCTTCGACTTAATGTTAATTACATTTAACATCTCGGTTACATATGTAACCCTTGTTCCCTGAAGGAGGGAACTGAGGTGACCGACTAATTGGGATCTCGCTTCAAGAGACCAATCTACTTTGAGTGTAAACTAAACGAGCCAATGCCATTGCATGCAATTTATTGCATCCAGCTGCTTCTGATAACTAGTGGTGGAAAGAGTACTGAGAATTTGTACTTAAGTAAAATTACTTCTACTTAAGGAATAATTTACTTGAGTACAAGTAACAGTACTGAAAAATAATGACTCGAGTAAAAAAACAGTAAAGAGAGTAAAGTTTGCTGAAAAACTACTCAAGTTACTGCATTACAAAGTACTTTAGTATTATTTTTCTATTTCTACCCAAAATGAGACGATGTGAGAATTATGGAGCAGGGTTAACCCTAATCCTAAAACCCATGTACTTTAATGTCTGTTTCACAAGTGAGACCCAGGAAATCCCTTATGGACAAATGCATGATATCACTACAGCTGAATAATATGCAAATAGAGATGCTTTAACTGAAGAAATATGGAAGACAATAAATACCCAATTGCAATACAATGCTAATTGACATGACTTGTATCACAGTAAAGATTATTATAAATAATATTTTCTGTCCCTCTGTTATAAGAAGCAACATTGAACCACAGAAGGTAACTGTTTTAAACACGACTGATGTTATAAAGTGATTTGGAGCAAAACATGATATCAGTCTCATAAATTGTAAAGTTTGATGCTATGTTAAGCAAACATACTACCAGGAGCAACTTATTTATTACTAATTTTGAAAAGTATACCAACAGTATAATATTATTTGGTTGTTTTAAAGAAGGGCAAAACCAAAGAAGGGTATAAGTGAGAGTTAAAAAAAAAGAAAGGGTTTAAAACGGTGTGAATTGAAATGTGCCATTATAAAAGAACGTGGTGCATGGGTACGGTTGGTATCGTTTGAATTTTTACGATTCCAATTCTTGTCAATTCCTAATTTTGATTCCAATTATGTAATAGTAATAATAATAATAAGAATAATAATAATAATAATAATAATAATAATAATAATAAAAAAATCTTAGGCATAATTCACATTTATTCTAACTTTTATTGCGAAATATTTCCTTGTTAGCTGAATACTATGAATAAAAATCTAAAGACTAAAGAACACTTTGGCCATGTCCACATGTACATGGGTATTTTTATAAACAGCTCCCTTTCGAAAGGGAACTCCACGTTGCATTCTCTAGAGGGCACTAGTGGAATGCCTCCAGCATGTCCAGTGTCTGAAGTGTGAATGAAAAAACGACAATGAACTTGACATTGGCAGGTGTAGCCCATGATGTAATCAATAACGCGACTGCGGGTATAAAAGGGCACCTATGGAATACAACATCCTCTTCTTTGTCTTTAGGAGATCTGTTTGTTTGAAGCATGAGTAAAAGGTGATATGGAAACATCCTCTGACAAGCACTTTAGAAAGTGTGTTCCCCATGTCCACGTTTTGTGACACCGGATGATACACACAATATGTACGTTTTTTTTGTCTTGGAGAGGATCATGCACGTTCTGTTCTTGAGGGAGCAGAATGCGCGGCTTGCAAAGCTCTGTTCATGCTTGTCCCTTTTCTTGAGGGAATTAGGACAGGTGTCAGCGCTCCGTGGTTCAGGACCCGCTGCAGCCGAGGCACAGCAGAGACTGAGATCATGGGGCTTACAGGTTGAGCTGGTGAAGGATTTTGAATGAAGTATTTCTCTCTCATTGTTCTGCCAACGATGAGGGTGATCTGCTGGATGTGGATGTTCTTTAGGATCATCTGATCCAGCAGAAAGTGCTCTGGTAAATGCAAGCCTAGAAGAGCAGGATGTGGTTGATGAAGAATGAGGAAGAAAATTAAGCATTGGAACCCTCTCAGCCTGCCTGCCCCACATACGGTAAATTGTTAGAGGTTATGTTAGAGGGCGGCCTTGATAGACAGTCTTTATGTTGAGTAGGTTTGGCCTCCTCTCGCTTAAGAAAGTAATTCTGCTGAGGCCTCTGCTCATCAGAGCTCTAGTTAGACAGTGTATTCAAGTGTTCTCAAGGCCACCTTGATAAACAGCTACAAGGACTGAGCGTTGTTAGGCTTCCTCTCATTCAAGAGGGTTATTCTGCTGAAGCCTTCACTCTCCAGAGCTCCGCGTAGGCAGCATTAAGGTGTCGGTTTTTTTCTTTTGAGCCTCACTAACTGTTTAGTGTTGAGTGTAGCCAAGTCTCCTCTCATTCTGAGAATCGTTTGCTAGACCTCCACTCTAGAGCTCCAGACTTTGGTGGGTGACCTAGTCTATGACGTCGGCAAGTTTTTAACTTACCTGTAGGAGGTTTCCGCCTCGTGCTCTGGCCAAAGTGAATTTGTTGGGGCAGGGATGATGTTCCTTTAAGTCTTGACTTAAGTCTTGAGTGAATCCAAATGTTTGGGCCCTCATCCCTCAGCATGGTGACATTGGTATACCGTTACCCTAGCACCTCTAGAGAATGGACCGTGCAGTTCCCTTTCAAAAGGGAACGTCTCAGGTTATGCATAACACAGTCGTGTTATTGATTACATCATGGGCTACACCTGACAATATGAAGTTCATTGTCGTTTATTAATTCATGCTTCAGACACCAAACACGCTAGAGGTGTTCCCCTAGCACCGTCTAGAGGACGCAGTGTCTCGTTTCCTTTTCTCAGGGAATCATGGTTCCCTATCTGTTGGTCACTATGAGTTATGTCGAACGACATATGGGGTCTCACTTGGGAGGCCAATCATCTCTGAGTTTAAGAGAAAACGCCAATGAAAATTGGCTAGTGGATTTAACATACCTGAGCCACTCCCCTTGCCAACGGGTATAAATAGGGCGACAGGTGCATCCACTCATTAGATTTTTGCTTCGGAGGCGAGTAGTTGATGTATCTAATTTGTACAAAGCCTTCATCTGTGTGTTCGAGAGCTGTACCTGGTAAGGTGTGACGGCGCAGTACAGAGGTGTCCCTGTGACGGCGATTCCCCTGGGTGCTTCGGCTGAAAGAGCAGTTTCTAAAAGAGCAAATAACTGACGATTCGCGTCTTTTTCAAGATGCCGTTTCGTCCGTGTCCTTCTGGATGCGGTCGTTTCCTGTCTTTGGTTGACAAGTGTTGTCTGCAGTGTCTGGGCGTCCAACACGCTGAGGCTGCGCTCGTGGATGATTCATGTGTCTATTGTGGGCGTATGAACATGGCAGCACTGCGATTGCGTCTCTCATTCCTCAAGGGGAGTGCAGCAGACCCCTCTGTCGCCACCCTTCCGGTTACTCCGGATCGAGCAGTGGACCGCAGGCTGGCGCTCCGGAAGATCTGAGGGTTACAGTGAGAGCTTCTCACCACCACATCGCTGCACCACTGTGGGTATGTCGACTGTCCCTTTGGTGCCACTTGTACAGGGTTTGAGAGCGTGGCTTGCGCTGCCCAACCCGTCACGCTGGCTCATTCTGATGGTCCGACTCGGTTACACGATTTAGTTCGCCCGGCGACCTCCCAAGTTCAATGGCATCCTAGAGACTTCGGTAGCAGTCCGGGATGCCTCTGTCTTGCGTGAGGAGATTGCTGTCCTGCTGGTGAAGGATGCAATCTAGCCGGTCCCTCCAGCCGAGATGAGGACTGGGTTTTACAGCCTTTACTTCATCGTACCCAAGAAAAGCGGTGGCCTTCGGCCTATCCTGGATCTGCGAGTCTTGAATCAGGCCCTGCACAAGCTCCCGTTCAAGATGCTGATGCAGAAACACATTATCAAATGCGTTCAGCCCCAGGACTGGTTTGCAGCGATCGACCTAAAAAGACACATACTTTAATGTCTCAATCCTCCCTCGCCACAGACCGTTTCTGAGGTTTGCATTCGAGGGTCAGGCATGGCAGTACAAGGTCCTTCCCTTTCGGGCTCTCCCTGTCCCCCCGTGTCTTCACGAAGGTCGCGGAGGGCGCCCTTGCCCCACTCTGGGAAGTGGGCATCAGGATCCTCAACTATCTCGATGACTGGCTCATTATGGCCCGGTCCTGAGAGCAGTTGTACACATGATGCTGTTTTGTTTATAGTTCTTTAAGCTACTTAATTTTAATTGGTTTATAAAAATTATTTTAAATATTATGCACTTTTTTCTTATGCTTTGAATAAACGTGTATTAGTAATATTTTGCCCAATGCGCCCTCTTGTGGCCTCAGAAGAGAATCCAAAAGCTTTTCTTCACCCTAACTGAAATTATGCATTTTAAATTCAAATATAATTAAATTTTTTTATAATATTTAATGGCAAATTCAGATTTAGTTTTTCAGCCATTTTGACAGCCCTAGTCTGGAGTCTTTATGTTTCAGGGGGGCAGGGTTTCATTTTTTTTTGAAGCATCCCTGGGCGCCGCCATTGGCTAGTGGACTCCCACCTGCTGTTAGCATTCCATTGACTCCCATTCATTTTGCCATCACTTTGACAGCGAATAACTTTACATCTGAGGCGTTTAAAGACTCAATTTGTCCATTTTGACAGCCCTAGTCTGGAGTCTGTATGTTTCAGGGGGGCAGGGTTTCATATTTTTTTTAAGCATCCCTGGGCGCCGCCATTGGCTAGTGGACTCCCACCTGCTGTTAGCATTCCATTGACTCCCATTCATTTTGGCATCACTTTGACAGCGAATAACTTTACATCTGAGGCGTTTAAAGACTCAATTTGTCCATTCATTATTTCTAAAGAAACACGAAAAGGTATAAAAGTCCCCATTACCTTGTATCTTATGTTGTGGCCCCATAGAAGCAGTTTTTGTAAAAAATAGGCTAATGATTGCGTCATAACCTGCGATTCTCTGTCGCACAGTAGAGAAATTACAGTTTGGACAGGAGGAGAAGCTCGCAGGCAATCTTTTACTGTCTATGAGGCAATCGGGGGGGGGGGGGGTGTGGAGGCATAAAGTCAAGGGAAAAGCCCATAGAAGGTCCATAAAAGCAACGGGACAAAATTATTCAACAACGCCTGCAAGATTCGGTGGGAGATTCAGATTTCTCTTGGCACAGCGATTAGAAGACTTACAGGTTGCTCACGTGACATTTACGTCATCAAGCTCAGTTTGAGTCTGCGCTGTACGCTCGACCCCAAGGAAGTGCGTGCTTCTAACTGACTTCACTTGTCTCCGTTGAATCCAATGGGGTCGCTGTGTCCATTTCTTTTACGGTCTATGGTATGTTTGTGCACGAAGCGTAGGTATCAATCCCTCTTTCAGAAGGAATCTTTGCACAACTCCAGCACTGAACTGACCCCTCGTTTCATTGTGAGGCAGTCTGGCATAAAATGTTAGCACAAACTTATAGGATTTTTCAGAGTTTTTTTCGAGACATTTCCTTCACAAATTAAATTTGTCCACTGTGTCTTCAGTAGTCTATGGAGACTCCTATGTTCATTCGTGCATCCCAACACACAAAACTTTTAATGGCTCCTTTGTGCTGACGTTGAATCTTCAGAAGCTACAGCAAGAAAACGGTAATGGCGGACCACTGTTTCTCACTCAGGGCTGTGTACTGTATATGCTAGGGCCTTTCGCACCGCTTTAGTTCCAGAAATATATGTACAGTACTAAAGTACTGGTATAATTTTGTGCTAACTTTTTTCCTGTACAATTTAATGTGTTGCATTCGCATCAACCATGTGTACTAGAACATAAACCGGTCGACAGCAATGTCATTTGTGCTTTGCATTCAACAACGTTAACAAAGAATAATAACGTTAACAAAAGGAGGATGGAGGACGCAGTGTTTTTGTTGTGTCTCGTGGGTTTCACAATAATGGAGATGGAATGTTGACGTATACGAAAAACGTTTGAAAAAATGGAAAGGATTAAAAATCTTCAACGACAACTGGCAGTGGTACAAATCATGGTGGGTGAAGGCGTTTTCGAACGCGTCTGGCCAATCAATGTCTACTTACTGTACATAACCGGTTAGTACCAGTTGTGCTGATTAGACCCTCCTCCAGAGTAGGAGCTAATTTGGTTCTTGAAAAAGGCAGTCCGGTACTAAAACCTAGTTCCTGCTGTGCGAAAACGCCCAAAAGTGTTTCTGGTGCAACACGTGACCAAGTGCTGTGAGCAGCCTTGCGCCGGTGTTCTGAATATTCGGCGTTTCCCGTAAAGCAGCGGATCTCAATTGCAGTCCTCGCGCCGCACTTTTGAACGTTTCTCTTGCCGCTTCAGACATTTGTTCTATTCGAACATAAGTGCCCTGCGAAGTGGACATCACAGGATATTCAGCCATGATTCCAGTTCGAAGCGAACGTAGCTATATGTTCTAATCAAAGTGCATTGAAGTGTGCAAGACGTGAATTTAAATTGTATTGATTTACAGAGGTATATGATGTCACAGTTGTCCATGTTTAAAGACGCTGCACAGCACAAATCAGTGAATGAATGTTTAGATGTGAGGTAAACTTCAACAGATTTCCCCTGCTCAGGGAGTAGGGAGCAATGAACAATTGGAACACAGTTCATGCACGGAGTTCATTTCTAACGAGCTGATCATCCACAGACTCGTTACGTTGTCCCGTCTTTAATTGCCGAGCACACGACTGTATGTGCACTCGCGCCTTTGATAACTGTGCACATCGTTTTGTCTGACTGTACATCTAACCAGTGTTGGGAAGGTTACTTTGGAAATGTAATAGGTTACAGATTACAAGTTACCCTATTTAAAATGTAATAGTAGTGTAACTTTTTTTAATTACTTTAATAAAGTAATGTAACTAATTACTTTTGAGTACATTTTGATTACTTTTATAATTTCTAATGAATGTTAATTTGCAACTGTTAATCATCTTCAACCATTTTACACCATGCAGGTTTAACCTTAAAGTAGTGCTCAATACTGTCAGACTTTCATCATTCTTCATCACCTGAATTAAGATGATCACATTTGAACACATCCACCACACAATCAGACTTTAGTACTGCCTTTTACTTAGAGATTGATCTGAAGTTCAAAGCAGATTTAAAATCAAAAGAAATAGTTTATAGATACTGTTTTTGAAACCAAATCTTTGCATAACTACAGGCATCTAACTGCATTTAACAATGGTTTGGGGAAAAATAGTTAATAAAAAAAATAAAAGCATATACATCAACTCAAATAAGGTTATCTAATAAGCATGTGTCCTATTTTGTGTACTAAACTCCTGAAACATTGGTGTCTTTCTGAAACACTGCTGTCTCTTTGTATATGATATGATGATAGTTTCTCAAAATAAGTAAAAAATGCTCATGAAGTGACTATTCTAGAGATTAATTTCCATGAGGGGCGGACTGGGAAAAAAAATAGGCTGGGAAATCTCACACTCATAAACCCACAACCCATTCTGAAACATGGACAACCCTATTTTTTTTTTTGGACCTGACATGAAAAAGATTTGAATCCTTAGGTTGGGGGACATGCAACGTAATTAAGAGTTTTCTCGTTGAACTGCACCTTCACTTCCATTATCCATCCATCTCTCTCATGACTTTAATACTGAAGATTTTTATTTGACTTTTACCATGTTTTGTAAGTGCAATTTTGTTTTTTTGGCAAATGAATTACCACTTGTATTTATTTTTACTACAAATTCCATAGTTAAACCACGGTTAGTGCCATACCATAGGCTATATTAATTTTCCTAAGGGTTGTGTTTTTGTATCCACTAGCTCCCCCTAAACCTATGATAAAATATGATGATTTGTCTGCTAACTTACTACTGTAACATTACAATAGATAATAATGACGTCGTTTATACAGTATTTTGAGTGAGTGTGAGCAATGTGCTGCTGCTGCTGCTTGACTAAGTAAACAAAGACAAAACTACATTAGCATCTTTACAGATGAAACTGACCTGCACCTGAAACCCTGAACAGAAGTGTCGCTTCTCTGCTCCAGCTGTGCGCTTACACAGTTCACTCCGGTCTCTCTCTCTCGCATTGATTACTCGGAGTCTGATCCAAACCGTTCGGCGGAGGCGCAGAGAGCGCGCGAGCCCAACCATTGCAAGTCACGACTAACCGATTCATGATTAATTAGAGATTTAATTATCGAATGGCGGATTCGGAATTAATCGCTTTAGTATATTCGGCCTGCAATTATACAATAACAATATTAAAGTAGAAGGCCAAATCGTCTGCCAGGCCACCGGGAATAGTCCCGGTTCTCCCGATGTCCAGTCAGCGCCTGATTTCCACAGACACGCAGAACGTGCAGGATTCATATTCAGTCTTTTTGCGGCTTAATATTCACAGACATCAGTCCAAATCGGGTTTTGATTCAAGTGTACTGACCTAATTTTGATTTATTCGTCCAAAATGTGGCATATTGCGTCCGCGTTATAGGCTGAATTCCATTTTTATGACTGGATTCTACGAATGTGTTTTCCGCGTCTCGGATATTATGGGCCATATGTTTTAGTGCAATTTGGGAAAGAAATAAGCTGTATGTGGATGTGTGTAAATATTCAAATGTAATCCTCTTTGTAATCGTTACAAATTTCATAAGTAACTGTAATTTAATTACTAATTTTTTCTTAGTAACTGTAACTGATTACTGTTACATTTATTTTGTAATTAAATTACGTAACGCTGTTACATGTAACTAGTTACTCCCCAACACTGCATCTAACAGCAGCGCGCTGCACCTGCCGCCACTAAATTACATTATATTTGTCCCATATTGTCATTAATACATTTACATTTAATCATTTAGCAGACGCTTTTATCCAAAGCGACTTACAAATGAGAACAATAGAAGCAGTCAGGTCAACAAGAGAACAACAACAGTGTACAAGTGTCATGACAAGTCTCAGTTAGTCTAGCATAGAACGCATAGGTAGGTTTTTTTTTTTTTTTTTTTTTTTTTAATAAAAAGACAAGAAAAGGAAAAGTGCTAGTGTTAGTTGGTTAAGTGCAGGCGAAAAAGATGAGTCTTTAGCTGTTTCTTGAAAATGAGTAAAGACTCAGCTGTACGAATTGAGATTGGGAGGTCATTCCACCAGCTGGGCACAGTCCAGGAAAAGGTCCTTGAGAGTGATTTTGAACTTCTTTGGGATGGTACCACAAGGCGTCGATCACTTGCAGAGCGCAAACTTCTGGAGGGCACATAAGATTTAACCAATGAGCTTAGGTAAGTTGGTGCCGTGCCAGTGGTCGTCTTGTAGGCTAGCATCAATACCTTGAATTTGATGCGAGCAGCTACTGGTAGCCAGTGTAACCTGATGAGGAGCGGAGTAACGTGAGCTTTTTTTGGCTCATTGAAGACAACCCTCGCTGCTGCATTCTGGACCAATTGCAGAGGCTTGACAGTACATGCAGGAAGGCCCGCCAGGAGAGCATTACAATAGTCCAGTCTGGAGAGAACAAGAGCTTGGACAAGACGTTGGGTTGCTTGCTCTGACAGGAAGGGTCTAATCTTCCTAATGTTGTATAAGGCAAACCTGCAGGACCGGGTAGTTGTAGCAATGTGGTCTGTGAAGCTTAACTGATGATCCATCACAACTCCTAGGTTTCTAGCTGTCCTCGAAGGAGTAATGGTTGATGAGCCCAGCTGTATAGAGAAGTTGTGATGAAGCAATGAATTAGCTGGAATCACCAGTTCTGTCTTCGTAAGGTTAAGCTGAAGGTGATGGTCATTCATCCAGCTAGAGATGTCACTCAGACAGGCTGAAATGCGAGCAGCTACCGTCGGGTCATCTGGTTGGAATGAGAGGTAGAGTTGGGTGTCATCAGCGTAGCAGTGATAAGAAAAGCCATGCTTCTGAATGACAGATCCTAATGATGTCATGTAGATTGAGAAGAGAAGTGGTCCAAGTAATGAGCCTTGAGGAACCCCAGTAGCAAGGTGGTGTGACTTTGAAACATCACCCCTCCAAGACACACTGAAGGATCTGTCAGAGAGGTAGGACTTAACCCACAGGAGTGCTGTTCCAGAGATGCCCATCTTTCTGAGGGTGGACAGGAGAATCTGGTGATTAACAGTGTCAAAAGCAGCAGAAAGGTCCAGTAAGATGAGTACCGAGGATTTTGAAGCTGCTCTTGCTAGTCGCAGGGCTTCAGTAACCGAGAGCAGAGCAGTCTCAGTTGAGTGGCCACTTTTGAAGCCAGATTGGTTGCTGTCCAGGAGGTTGTTCTGTACAAGGAACATAGAAAACTGGTTGAACACCGCTCGCTCAAGTGTCTTTGCAATGAATGGAAGAAGGGATAGGGATTCAAGAAGCGCTGGATTTAGAGATGGTTTCTTGAGCAGTGGGCTTACCCGAGCCTGCTTGAATGCTGATGGAAATGTTCCAGAGTGAAGAGAGGAGTTGATAACGTGAGTAAGCGAAGGTATGACTGAAGAAGAGATCGCTTGAAGGAGGTGAGTGGGGATCGGATCAAGTGGATTAATAGACATACTGGCTTCAACTTGGACCACTAAATAAATAGACTGCTATTGTTATGCAAGTATGAGGGTTAGATTATTTAGTGTACAGGTCATTTCAAGAGTAATAAGCAAAGTAATAGAAAATATTTATTTTAATGCATTTTAAATGTTTAAAAATGTGGAAACCACTCATTGCATCACACCATCTCCTGACTGCATTATTATTTGTAAAATAGGGACTTTATGGAGAGTGTGTATACGTTTAACCGTTTATATTTCATTAATTAAGGGAAATTAACAAGTGTCTCAGCCCTCAAGGGACTATTTGGCCAACAAGCTTATTCCTGCTTGAAAAGCAAAACGTTATTGATAGTGTAAAAAACATCAACTTTGAAACACATGCTGATTGATGGACTAGCATTACTCAGCATTACTTACTTCCTTCCAGCAACGCTACATTCAGTGAAGGTAAAATAGTAAAAAAACATAGTTCATTTAAATGAAACCAGAAGCCGAACCAGAAAATTTCAAAAAATACCCCACCCTACTTATGAAGATCTGTACACTGTGATATATGCTGCATTTTGACATTGCCAACCTTTAAGTTGACAGTAAGTAATAAACAGTATTGAGCATTGACTAGTTGAGTATTGTGCATTTTTCCTTACCACTATTTCTTAATAATTGTTTAATGATTTTAATAGAACCGGAATCAGAACCGGAACCGTTAGGTGGAACCAGAACCGGAATCGGAACTGGAAAATTTCTAACGATTCCCAACCCTAGTGGTCACACAACTGTGTTCAAACATCTTATAAAAGTAATTTTTGCATTCTATGGCACCTTTTACATTTTATTTCAGGATAGCTTTTACTTGACTACTGGTTGATTTGTTTGTTTATGTGCTGCCTCAGTTCTTTTTGCTGTGTTTTGCCTTTGTAAAGCACTTTGAGGAGCTATACGAAAGTATCTATAAAAAGTATGTAATTATCATTAATTAAATAAAAGTGTATTATCCTTTATACCGAAAGCAATTAATTGAACTTAAGTAGGACTTAATAACATCTATATATGTATGTAAAATGTTTAATTTGTTATTTTTACAATGTGATTTAAAAAAAAAAAAAAAAAGTGTACTTAAGTGTGTTAAAAACAGTGCTTGTCCTAATAGCCACACTTGAAGTCTCGGACACTTTAGAGAGTGTGTACGCGACATGAAGTAAGTGTGCAAAATTGTCCCAGGCCTGGAAAATGCCAAAGCTCACTAAATTCACACATTTTTTTTAACATTTATTTTTATATTAAATATGTACTGATTAAAGGTGCTCTGTGGATGATTTGTTATTAGACATCAATTATTGAGCAAGGGCATATGCACACGCATACACAAATATATATATATATCAGTGTTCAAAATTGTCTCCTTGGCTTACCCAATTAACAGTTAGATAATAGGGGTGTAACGGTACGCAAAAATCACGGTTCGGTACGTACCTCGGTTTTAAAGTCCCGGTTCGGTTCATTTTCGGTACAGTAAGGGAAAGAAATGCAAACATTAAACTGCAGGTTGTTCATTACTATAAACTTTTTTTTAACAATTTGTTTACACTTTTTTTAAATACTTTTTAATAAAATATATATAAAATAAAAAAAGAATAAGAAATAAAATACTGCTGCAAAGTTCTCCACTAAATAAAATACTCTGTCTCAAACCAATATCATATAATAAAATATAATGAAAAATATAAATAAATAACTATGATTACAGTGCAGCATTACCAATCCCAGCTTGTAGGCCTGCATATATTTAAAATATATATATTTAACTTTTCCAAAGTGTAAAGTGGAGCATCAGCAGTTTCAGTTTTTAGACCTGCTCAGATTTCGTTATTGCGTTGGACCGATCGGAATTAAGAGCAAAGGTCTGTTTAAATGCCGACGGGAGCTGCGTTTGAATTACAATCGTTTTTTTCCTAGTTGTAATGATGTTCACACTCGTGTGATGCCTTTTCAAAACCTTAGGCCGGTGACACACTGGCATATTGCACCTGTCAAACATAGTCTATTTTGCCGTCAATACTGTTGACGGTGTCTTTTATCAGTAGGCTTTATATTTATGCTCAACATGAAGTATAGATATTGTTGTCGAGAAGACAAGATCCTGGTCTGTCGGCGGCCTCCTTCTATGTCACCTACAGTAGCAGCAGCGCGCCAGCGCCGCGTCATGGGCCTTTCACACAGGATGTATGCACGGCGCTCGCCGCTGGGTTCAGCGTTGCCCTTCAGATACAACGCGATTTGCGCCTATGGCGTAGGGCGGAGTTTTAAAAACTTTTAGCGGGAGCTCTTTCATAGTCTGTTGTTCCTCCTTTCGGTCAGCAGCAAACATGTATCTGTCCCGTTGTAAGAAGCCAGCGATAGCGCTAGTCCTGCTGATGAGAATTAAGAGAGAAGCAAGACACAGCATTCCTGACGATGTCCCTATACGACCTCAAACTTGTATCGTACAGCTCAGGAAATTCTGACACACACTAGCCATTCATCCATTTTGATTTCCATGCTTGTTTGGATCCCCCAATTATATTGGTCACGCTGGTAATCGTCACAGAGCGCAGCGGCAAAAGTTTAACTATTTTGAACTTTAACTGCAGCGTGCACACAAGCACGCAAATGATGCGCACCACTGCACTTGCGCTTTGGTCGACGCAGCAACAAAACGCCCTTGCGCGGCGCAAGCCATTGAGATGAATGGGTTTTATAGCGCAGCGCCGCGCATACCGCGTCCTGTGTGAAAGGCCCATCAGGCACGATTCTGTTGTGTAAAGACACAGAAAACGCGAAGTAGCTGTCACTTAACTGACACGCAGCAGAAACGCCATGCTCACGCCATGCAGCCAGTGTGTCACCGGCCTTAGAATCAGCTGCAGGGTGGGATTTGCGCTGAACGCGGAGACTTCCACCACTTAATATGTTCGTTTGGAAACACGAAAATATACCTATGTTCCGCGTACAAAATATTTCATTCGGTCATTCGGTACACACGTGCACCGTACCGAAAGCCCTGTACCGAAACGGTCCAGTACGAATACACGTACCGTTACACCCCTATTAGATAATAATAAAGATTTGATTTGAAGTATCAGGTTGAAATTTGTATCTGTGAGATTACATCATATCTCTAAATAAACAGAAAAAGATCCAGCTATAGCAATGCATTTGTGATGTGTGAATACCTTTTACAGCTTGTAATCATAACTAAACAACATTATTGACACAAGCATAAAGGAAAGTTGCAAAGTCCATAATTCAACCCATATCAATGGGATCGATTGGATGGACTTTTCAGAGATGGTAACAACTCCGGCACTTCAAAATATTTAAAATGAACAGCCTTTTTCTTGCCCAAGCCCTTGTTATATTGACTTTGTAACTTTTCTTTCTTTCTTTCTTTCTTTCTTTCTTTCTTTCTTTCTTTCTTTCTTTCAAATCCATTATTTTCAGTGAGCTAAAACAACAGTGGAAAAAAGTTACTTGTGCAAAATACATTATGCTTGTACTGTATGATGAATAGCTGAACAGAAGTCACATTTATGTATGTCATTTTTTTCTTTATGTTCACTTGTGAACAGTTTATTTTGTTTTATTTTATTCAACAAATTCCTTAATCTGTAATCTAAATCCTCCAGCTTCTACATATGATCTACTTCTTGTCTCTTGTTTTCATTTTCCCTGACTGCAAGCATGAAATTTTTGCCAGTCTGTTAAATCCAGCCATAGCTGGAGTTGAAGATAACTATTTACATCGAATTCATCTCCAACAGTCTCATGTTCATTCAAAGGATGCACTCAGTATATGAAAGCTTTCTAAAGGTGAATCTATCTAATTGGTTTTGCAGGTCTGTTTGTTGAAATCCTCAGATTCATCTAGTTCAGATGTGTGCATTCTTCTACCACCTTAAATAAGCAGAATACAATAAAACCACATGTAAATGTAAACTTGTGCATACTGTGAAATCTGCAGCTATTCATGGAAAAACCTGATCACAAGTTGTCACCTTCTGCTCGACACCTAACAGTCCTCAGCAGTGCATCTCACCTCCATGTCTACTTCACACACTCACACTGCAAAAAATTTTATATCCCACAGCTGCTGGTGAATAGAAGTCAGACTACTCTGGAAAATATGTCCTCTAAATCCTTGCCATCTGTTTGGTGCAAATGATGTTAGGATTAATTTTTATCCATGTGTTCTGTTGTTTCTTTTTAATGGCCATGCTTGACTAATCCCAAATATATATGTTAATATTGAAAATACTGTAATTGTTCACTGTCATATATTCTTAGTTTATAAAAAGAGTCTTACTTTGTAGCAGTGGTGGATAAAGTATCTGAAAGCCACACTTAAATAAAAGTACATATATCTTACCAGAAAATGACTTTTGTAGAAGTTAAAGTAATTTTTTTTTAATATATATTAATTGAGTTAAATTTCTAAAGTATATGATATTTATTGTCTTTAGGTATGAAAAGTATTTTTTTAAATATATTAAACATCCTGAAGTATTGAAATGTAAAGCACAAGTAAGATAATATATATATATATATATATATATATATATATATATATATATATATATATATATATATATATATATATATATATATGTATATGTATGTATATATGTGTGTGTGTGTGTGTGTGTGTGTTTCTATATTTTGAGCTTCAAGAGCTTCAGCTCTTTCTCTCATTTAGTATATTTGTGTAAGCATTAACACAGCTTAGGCTTAGCATAGCATAGGCACTTCATCCGGTACTTAGTCTCTTTCATTCCAACATGAGAACATTTCTGGAATCTGCCTCTGAAGTGGCATTTAGATGTATTTACACAGTTTAATGTTGCTCAGAGGGGACATGAATACATTTAACCTGCAGTTACAAATGCACAATGTTTGGGAGTAACTAACATGTACGGAAGTTACATAATTTAATTACAAAATAAATGCAACTGTATTGTAATTAAATTATAATTTATCAGTAATTAAATTAAAGTTACTTATGAAAATGTTAAATATTACAAATGGGGTTACATCTAATGTTTTTCACACACAAACCCACTTAAAGATTTAATTGGATTTCTTTCATAAATTGCACTGACTGCTCTAAAATATGAGACACCAATGTTTCAGGAGTTCAGGAGACAAATTTTCTATTTGGTTTTATGTATAAGCTTTATGTATAAGACAGACACTTTAAACAATATGTGTGTATGTAAATGTGTGTATATATATATGTGAGTATATATATATATATATATATACATGCACGAAGATGGCAAGGATAGCCCTTACAATTATACATATAGCTTTTGTCTCATAAAGTTATCACCCCAGGCACGAATGAGTGCAAATTTGGAAATGATTTTATTCAACAGTTAAATTAATAAGAAAGTAATATTATTATTTTATTATTATATTATATTTTGAGTAGGCTATCATTTCAATCTAATAAATAGTTGGCGATAGTTTCACAAAAATAGAAATTGTTTATTTACATTTACATTTACTCAACCCAATGTTGTTTCAAACATTATGCCTTTATTGCGTTTGAGGAAGATACTTTGAAGAATGCTAGTAACCAAACTGTTTTAGTCTGTAAATATATATGACGTTTCAGATGCAGCTTCTGAAACTAAAGTAGAGCATATGTAATTCTAAATTAAATATAAATTTTTAAACTACATTATTTTTTATTTTATATTATATATATATATATATATATATATATATATATATATATATATATATATTTATTTATAAACATGAACTGAAATGATAATCATAGCTGAATTAAGCAGAACTGCGGAGCTGACCCCCCCCCCCCCCTAAAAATAGACTTATGGGAGTCCCCCCTGATATTTTGTATTAGCATCAACAACAAAGGCAAATCTGAAAAAAAATTATAATAATGCAGTTAGGACAGTAAATAAGATTAAAGAGACGGAGTATGGGGATTGAATGAAGGCAGTAAATGTTTATTGGTTCACTTCAGATCGTGAAAGCAGTCTGCAGTATTGTCATTCATCATAACAAACAGTGTAGAGAGGGCTCCCTCGGAAGAAATCCTGCAGGCGCCACTGAACATATGGGCTTAAATTTCAGGAACACTTAATTTGCTCTATTTCTTAAAAACAAATTCAAACAAAGTCACAGCTGATCGCGGTGCATCTCCAAACAAACACACAGCTGTTTCTGAACAACGTTTTTGAATGAATCTGCATTTTTGAACAAATCTAGCGAGTCAATGATTTATCCATCACCAATTCATAAAGAGAGTCATTTGCTTTGTTCTTGAATGAACGAATCGATTAAATAAATGATTCATTGATAAGGCAGTGACATGCTGCCACCTACTGTCGGTTTCAGTTTCATTTGAAAGTATAAATGAGTCATTTAAATCATTTAATATTTCCATTTTCAAAACTTTATATTTTAAACATTAATTTCATTACATCGTTCTTATGAAATACATTAACGCCACCTCTAAGTCTTCTCAAAAAGTCTGTATAATCCTTAATGCATCAGCAGAGTTCTGTGCCTTGCAAAGCTGAAATATTGATGCTGATTTCATTTGACTGGTATCTTATTCTTCTGGATTGTATTTTACTAATTTAATAAAAATGAGATGGAAAATGGGATCAAAAAGGTAAAAAAAAAAATCAAATATTGCCCTATTAATTTATTTGTGTTCCTAAACAAAAAAAAAAATATCAAAAAAGAAATGTAAGCTTAGAGGCCTTGATACTGTAACGTTACCTTTTAAAAAACTAATTGCAAACGTTTATGCAAAGTGTATTATGTACAAATCAAGCAATACTGTACCACTAAATAAGAAAGGTTTTCAGGGCAAAGCTAATCAGGCCAATGAGAGACAATTAATAATTTTAATTGTAATAATAAATCAAATTTTTTATTAAATCATTCTTTAATTTCACTAATCAATCTTTTTTGTTTTTTTATTAAACACAAAGGGGTCATTAATGATGCTTACATTATAGCATGTGCAAATTCACAAACGAAGTATATATAATTTGGCCAAAATTACTGGTACCTATATTAATATTCAAGAATGAATAAATGTACTGTTATTATAGATTACAAAGGTATTTATAATTAAATACATCCAAAATGTCAGGACTTGCCATACATTTTCTTATTTATTTAACCATTGTAATAATTTCCAAATTTGAACTTATTTGTGTCATTCGATAACTATATTCGTAATTGCTTTATTGTAAGATAAATCAGGTATCCACTTTTGAGTATGATTTCAGTATATCATAGGTTATCATGTTTTTAAAAAGGAAGAAAAAGTACCCTCAGAAGATATTTTAGAGCCTAATTGTGTTAAATGAAGCTGCATCTGAATCATTGGGTTGAGTAAATGTAAATAAACAGAATTTCTATTTTTGTGAAACTATTGCCAACTATTTATTAAATTGAAATGATAGCCTACTCAAAATATAATATAATAATAAAATTATAATATTAATTTCTTATTAATTTAACTGTTGAATAAAATCATTTCCAAATTTGCACTCATACGTGCCTGGGGTGATAACTTTATGAGACAAAAGCTATATGTATTATTGTAAGGGCTATCCTTGCCATCTTCGCGCTCTTGCAAACTGGATGCTCTGACTTGCCGTAGAGTCCTTGTAGCCATGAGAGGTGTGTCCATGTAGATGAGTAAATAAATCTGCATCTTAAGTGGCGTGTCGCGTTAACTTAACGTCTGTCGGCGTGTGGCGTTATTTTAACGCGTGGTGGCATCTGGCGTTAACTTACCGCGTAACGGCGCTTATTTAACGCCTGGCGGCGTTATGAAAATGTACTCGGTTACTAACGTAACCTCGGTTCTCTCTAGAAGAGGGAACGAGTACTGCGTCTTAGCTAAGACGCTACGGGAAAAGTCTCTTTTCACGAAATACTGAAGCAAAAAATTATCCTTAATTTTGAATTTTTGTAAAGCGCATTTGCAGCAGTACACAGCCATAGACGAGACGGCTCGCTCACTCATTGGCTGCTCTGCGGCAAGTACACAGCCTATCAAGTGCAGGCTGATGCAATATCAGACCAATAAGGGCGCCCTTCATGCCACTTCCTGCCGAAACGGGTGTGGCCCAACCATATAAAAGGAGCTCGAAAAGGCTGACTCACCTGATTTATTTCATCGCCGAAGCGAACCAGAGTGAATCGTACGCACGGCAGAGAACGCAGTACTCGTTCCCTCTTCTAGAGAGAACCGAGGTTACGTTAGTAACCGAGTACGTTCTCTTACGAGAGTTCTCTCGTACTGCGTCTTAGCTAAGACGCTACGGGAACCCCATGTAAAACGCCGTGTGCGCAGGGACCACACACCAATAAACCTGAAGCAACGCCCAGGATTTACAGTGCACAGTCACCCGAGGGACTCACAGAGAGTCCAGGACAGGAGAGGGGGGGACCCCTCCGTCCCATATCTAGCAGCACCCGTAGATGCGGCAATATAATATCACACAGTCGAGGCAAGGCCTGACCAATGTGGCAATGCGGGTCTTACGCAATACTGCCAATATAACAGTTGGCAGCGCATAATGCTCACAAACTCAGAATTCCCATCAGGGCCCTGATTCGGCTATACCAACAGCAGCCTTGCTTGCAAGGCGGGAACCTCCAGGTTATAGAACCTGATAAATGTAGACGGCGAGGCCCAACCTGCCGCCATACATATATCCTGCAAGGAGATCCCAGTAGACCACGCCCACGACGAGGCAACGCCCCTTGTGGAGTGTGCTCTGACGCCCAGTGGGCACTGAAGGCCCCTGGAAGCGTAAGCTAACGCTATGGCGTCAACTATCCATCTGGATAGAGTCTGTCTCGAAACAGCCATTCCCTTGGAACGTCCACTGAACGAGACAAACAGCTGCTCAGTCTGTCGAAAGACAGCGGAGCGAGACACATAAGCTCTTAAAACCCTAACAGGGCAAAGAAGACTCGAGTCTCCATCCTCTCCTGACACCGACAGGGCAGACAGGGCAATAACCTGAGCCCGTAATGGCGTGTTGAGGGACTTCGGCACATAACCATGCCTAGGTTTGAGTATGACCCTTGAGTCATTAGGCCCAAACTCCAAGCACGACTGGCTCACCGAGAGCGTGTGCAGGTCACCCAACACGCTTCACTGAAGCGAGAGCCAACAAGAATACTGTCTTGAACGACAGATGCTGGAGGCTCAAAAGGGGGACCCTTCATGGCCTCCAAAACCGCCGCGAGGTCCCATATAGGGACTGACGGAGGTCTGGGAGGATTCAGCCTCCTAGCTCCTCTAAGGAAGCGGATGACCAAATCGTTCCTTCCTATTGACTGACCGAGCGCTGTTTCAGAAAATGCTGCGATGGCCGCCACATAAACTTTGAGCGTGGATGGGGCTCTGCCCTTATCCAACAGCTCCTGTAGGAAGGAGAGAACCTCCGTCACCTCACAACTAAGGGGTGAACATCCCCGAGCTGTGCACCAGCTGGAGAACACCGACCACTTCGAGGCATACAGCTGTCGTGTCGACAGAGCTCTAGCCTGAGTGATGGTATTTAGCACTCCCACTGAGAGATCAGCGGGTAACCGTTGAGCGCCCACACATGGAGGGACCACAACTCCGGTTGAGGGTGCCAAATCGAGCCCCTGGCCTGCGAGAGGAGGTCCCTCCTCAACGGCACTGGCCACGGGGCGATGTCTGCAAACTGCATCAAATCTGGGAACCATGGTTGGTTCTTCCAAAAAGGTGCTACAAGCAGTATTGAACATCTCGTTTCTCTCACCCGTTCTATCACCTGCGGAAGGAGGGAGACGGGAGGGAAAGCATAAAGCGGGCAGCATGGCCATCTCCATGACAGCGCGCTTTCATTTTTGGAAAAGAACGCGGGGCAGTGAGCGTTTTCGTGGGACGCGAAGAGGTCCACCTCCGCCCTGCCAAATCTCTCCTACAACAGCCGGACTGTTTGCGGGTGTAGAGACCATTCGCCCGTGGGAATGTTGTTTCTGGACAGCCTGTCTGGACCCAGATTCTGCAGCCCAGGCACATGAACTGCCCTCAGCGAGCGCAAGTTGCGCTGAGCCCAAACCAGGAGGCGTTCCATCAGCCTGTACAGGTTTCGGGACCCGAGACTGCCCTGGCGATTTATGTAGGATACCACAGACATGTTGTCCGAACGGACTAAGACGTGGCGGCCCTTGATTCGGGGACAAAAGCGCGTCAGCGCGTTCTCCACTGCCAGCATTTCCAGACAGTTGATATGTTGGAGCTTTTCCCGTTCTGACCACAGGCCAAAGGACGGTCTGAAACTGCGTTTCACCAATGCCTTGTTCAGCTGTCTTAGATCCAGTATGGGCCTGAGACCCCCATCTTTCTTGGGCACTAGAAAGTATCTGCTGTACAGCCCCCCCTCGCTTTGAGCTCGAGACACAGGCTCTACAGCCCCTTTGCTCAACAGTTTTGATCTTTCGGCCCGAAGTATGTGTGCTACTTCTGTTTTGACCGTAGTTTCGACGTGCACTAAAAAGCGCGGAGGGCGTCAAAAAAACTGTAGCGAGTAGCCTCTCTTTATAATGCCTAGCACCCAATCCGAAACCCCTGGAAGCGCTGACCATGCATCTGCATGAATGGCTAAGGGCTGGATGCGAAGCGCACTTTGTTGACTGGGCAACGGCGGCACTTGGGTGCGCTGCACCATGGGCGTTACGCCTGTGGCATTTGAGGCGGGGAGCGCGCTGATCACAGCGGGCAGATCGCTCCTCCTCGACCCCGTCCCGGCACTTAACTGATTGAGGGAGGGCTGAGCGGGTCCCGTGGGACTCGTGATGTCTGCGAGTAACTGTGGGCTGCAAGTGTGCACATTTACCGCTTTCGACTCGCTCTCTGCCTGGGCAGAGCGTACGTGCACGGGTTTCGTTTTTACAGAAACCACGCGCCGTGTGTGACATAGTGTTTGTGGGCGCTGAGGAGTGGGCACGTTTACTATGTGGGGCGCGCGACCGACCTGAGTCGATCTTATGGGCGCGAGCCCTGTGTGCAGGGCTGTGCTTACATGTGGAGATGGGCACTGAGGAGTGGGCATCGTCACTACATTTATAGCACCATCGGCCGTGGCCGGAACACCAGAAATAACACTCTTTTCGGGAAATATCTGGGTAGCCGTGATAACGGCTTTTGTGGGCAGGCAAGCGGGCACTCGTGCAGGCTTGCGCGTTGCAGAAGACGCTGAGACAGTCACAATTCTTGGAACTGCAACAGCGGCGTGCTTGGGTGAGAGCTTGGCCGCAGCGGAACTCGTACACCGGCGCTTTCCTAGCAGTGCTAGGATGACTTTGGGGCTTCCGGCTTCACCGTAATCCTCTGCCGCGGCTCCCGCGGCGCGGGGTGAAGGCTGGAAGAGCGAGAACGGGGTCCCGAGCTGCGTTGCCGACGCTGTCACGATGAAGCAGCTGGAGGCGGTGGGCGTGACTGAGAGCTTTGTGGGGCCGGTCTAGCGCGGCTCGCTGCAGAACCGGAGCACTTTGGCAGGAAGTGCTTAAACGCCTGTGACGCTTTCTGATCCTCGACGAATCTCTCGACAAACTCATTGACAGATGATCCGAAGAGGCCAGCAGGAGTCAGCAGCGCGTCGAGGAACGCAGTGCGCTCAGACTCTGCGATGTCCGAATGAGTTAGCCACAAATGCCTCTTAGCTACCGTAGCGGAAGCCATAACCCGTTCCATGGCCTGTGCAGCGGACTTAGTAGCGCTGAGGGAGAGATCCGAAGCACTCCTCAGATCCGCGAGACAGATCGCTTCAGGTCCCATCTCATCCAGCTTGCGGAGGAGATCGCCCTGGAAAATCTGCAGCGTGGCCATGGTGTGTAGCGCAGACGCAGCCTGCCCAGCAGCAGAGAAGATCCGTGCGAGCAGCGATGACGTCATGCGGCAGGCTTTCGATGGCAACGCCGCCTTCGTCCGCCGTCCAGCAGAGGGCGGGCAAAGGTGTGCTGCTATAGCCTGTTCCACCGGCGGAAGTGACTGGTAACCTCTGTTTTTAGCACCGTCCAGTGTGGAGAATGCTGGTGAAACAGATAAACGAATTCTCGCCGATAATGGAGCATTCCAAGCTTTCGCCACTTCTTTGTGAATTTCAGGAACAAACGGGGCGTGCTTCGAGCTGGGAGAAAGACGCTCATCCGGGAGAAAGCTACCATCCAGCCGGGAACGAGAAGGGGGCGCTGGTGCAGACCACTCGAGGCCGAGGCTCGCCGCGGCCAGCGTGAGCACTCGCATCAGCTCCTTGTCGATATCAGCTCATCTGCTGGGCCTCTGAGCAGAAGGCGCGAGATCCGCGGAGCTCGCCCAACCCTCACTGCTCGAAGCTAGCAGAGAGCACGTGTCCTCTTCCTCCGACGCGGCCCTGAGATCCACTTCCTCGGAGGATGTGGCAGCAGACAGCGGGGACGCTGACCATCGGGAAGCGATGCAGGGGAGGCCGGTGAAGCGGGGGGAACCTGGAGCTCGGTAGAGCTGGAGGCGGTTCCGGTAAACGCTGAGAGCGGCGCAACGGAGGATGCAGGCTTGGAGAAGAACGCCAGGCGAGTCCTCAGAGTCACCATCGGCATTAGCTCGCAGTGAGGGCAGCCGCCGTCAGCGAGCGCGAGCGCTGCATGGTCCTCACCCAGGCAAAAGACACAGATGACGTGACGGTCTCCTTCGCTGAGCGGGGCTCTGCACGAGCTGCACGAGGGCATCTTTAAAAAGACGCAGCTTTTTTACGAGTGTGCGTCGCAGGGCGAACACACACAAGGATATAAAAAGGATATAGGCGCCGGAGAGCGCAGCAGGAACGGCAGTGGAAGGCGGCGAAGGCCAGCAGCTTCAGAAGTGGCTCGTCCCGCTGAGATGCCTATCAGACGGCGCTTGCTTCCTTCGTGATCCAGCGATGCGTGAGCTTCGCTGAAGAGATGAAAAATCAGGTGAGTCAGCCTTTTCAAGCTCCTTTTATAGGGTTGGGCCACACCCGTTTCGGCGGGAAGTGGCATGAAGGGCGCGAAGCTCGATAGGCTGTGCAGAGCAGAGCAATAGCAGCCAAGAGCAGCCAATGAGCGAGCGAGCCGTCTCGCCTATGGCTGTGTACTGCTGCAAATGCGCTTTACAAAAATTCTAAATTAAGGATAATTTTTTGCTTCAGTATTTCGTGAAAAGAGACTTTTCCCGTAGCGTCTTAGCTAAGACGCAGTACGAGAGAACTCTCGTAAGAGAACCGCGTTTTAAAATTAATACGGCGTTGAAAAGCATGCGTTTTCTCATCCACTTGGCTTTCCATATGAATGCACTCACGCTTGCGGTGTGAAACAGGCGTAACTAGGAAAAAAATTCAAACGCAGCTCACGTCGGCATTTAAACAGACCTTTGCTCTTAATTCCGATTGGTCCAACCCAATAACGAAATCTGAGCAGGTCTAAAAACTGAAATTGTTGATGCTGCACTTTACACTTAGGAAAAGTTATAATTTTTTTTTTTTAATATGAGCAGGCCTAGAAGCTGGGATTGGTAATGCTGCACTGTAATTATAGTTATTTATTTATAATTTTCATTATATTTTATCATATGATATTGGTTTGAGACTGAGAGTATTTTATTTAGTGGAGAACTTTGCAGCAGTATTTTATTTCTTATTCTTTTTTTATTTTATATATATTTTATTAAAAAGTATTTTAAAAATTGTAAAAAAAAAGCTTATAGTAATAAAAAACCTGCAGTTTAATGTTTGCATTTCTTTCCCTTACTGTACCGAAAATGAGCCGAACCGTGACTTTAAAACCGAGGTACATACCGAACCGTGATTTTTGTGTACCGTTACACCCATTATATATATATATATATATATATATATATATATATATATATATATATATATATATATATATTTATAATCTTAATTCAAGTGATAAATGATTCTGAAAATCTGACAGTAATGAGTGTTGAGTACCACTGTAAGGTTAATACCTCCTGTTTTAAATGTTTCAAAATGATTAACATATGAAAATATTCATTAGAAATTTAGACAAGTAATCAAAAAGTAATCAAATGTAATGTTACATTACTTTAATATAGTAAATGAAATTATTATACTACTTAACCACTTATTACATTTTAAATAGGGTAACTTGTAATCTGTAACCTATAGCATTTCCAAAGTAACCTTCTCAACACTGCAAATGCATAAATAATGATTTGTTTTAAACATAAAACGTTTAATACTGGTATCTGAAATTATTTAAAATATAAACAAATTGTGAAATTAAAACCACCAGATGGCAGTCAACTGATTCATTCAAACGGCTGATTTATTCAGGAATGAAGCTTTTGAGGTAAATTAGTCACTGAATCATTCATTCAACGAAAAGGATGGAGGGTTGCGTCCGGTTCTAAATCTGCATCTGTTGTACCGCTCAGTCATGCGACTCAAGTTCAGAATGCTCACGCTCAAACAGGTTGTGTCTAAAATCAGGTCCCAGGTGTAGTTTGTCACGATAGATCTGAAAGACACATATTTTCATGTTTCCATCTTTCCTCAACACAGGAAGTTCCTTAGGTTTGTTTTCGGTGAAATGTTTGGGACTATTATTAATTCCTCATTGTCATTAGGTTATGTCCCCAAAACCTTCAAACTGGCTGTTATCAAGCCTCTCATCAAAAAACCACAACTTGACCCCAAAGAACTAGTTAATTATAGACCAATCTGGAATCTCCCTTTTCTGTCCAAGATACTAGAAAAGGTGGTATCCTCACAATTATATTCCTTCTAAGAGAAAAATGGTATATGTGAGGATTTCCAGTCAGAATTTAGACCGTATTATAGTACTGAGACTACTCTCCTTAGAGTTACAAATGATCTGCTCTTATCATCTGATCGTGGTTGTATCTCTCTATTAGTTCTATTGGATCTTAGTGCTGCGTTTGACACAATTGACCACAACATTATTTAGCATAGACTTGAACACTTTGTTGCATTAATGGAAGTGCATTAGCATGGTTTAAATCTTACTTATATGACCGCCATCAGTTCGTAGCAGTGAATGAAGAGGTATCATATCGATCACAAGTGCAGTATGGAGTACCTCAAGGCTCAGTACTAGGGCCACTACTCTTCACGCTTTATTTGTTACCCTTGGGAGATATCATTAGGAAACATGGTGTTAGCTTTCACTGTTATGCTGATGATACTCAGCTCTATATTTCTTCACGGCCCGGTGAAACACACCAATTTGAATGTATAGTCGATATAAAAAACAGGATGACGAGTAATTTCTTATTGCTAAATTCTGGAAAAAAGAGAGGTGTTAATTATAGGACCTAAAAACTCTGCATGTAATAACTTAGAACACTAGAATTAACTTAGAATTAAGACTTGATGGCTGCTCTGTCAATTCTTCGTCATCAGTTAGGAACCTAGGTGTGCTATTTGATCGCAATCTTTCCTTAGAAAGCCACGTTTCTAGCATTTGTAAAACTGCATTTTTCCATCTAAAAAATATATCTAAATTACGGCCTATGCTCTCAATGTCAAATGCAGAAACGTTAATCCATGCATTTATGACCTCAAGGTTAGATTATTGTAATGCTTTATTGGGTGGTTTTTCTGCATGCTTCGTAAACAAACTACAGCTAGTTTAAAATGCTTCAGCAAGAGTTCTTACTTGAACCAGGAAGTATGACCATATTAGCCCGGTCCTGTCAACACTGCACTGGCTCCCTATCAAACATTGTATAGATTTTAAAATATTGTTTATTACTTATAAAGCCCTGAATGGTTTAGCACCTCAGTATTTGAATGAGCTCATTTTACATTATAATCCTCTACGTCCGCTACGTTCTCAAAACTCTTGGCAATTTGATAATACCTAGAATATCAAAATCAACTGCAGGCGGCAGATCCTTTTCCTATTTGGCGCCTAATCTCTGGAATAACCTACCTAACATTGTTCGGGAGGCAGACACACTCTTGCAGTTTTAATCTTGATTAAAGACCAATCTCTTTAACCTGGTTTACACATAACATACTAATATGCTTTTAATATCCAAATCCGTTAAAGGATTTTTAGGCTGCATTAATTAGGTAAACCGGAACCGAGAACACTTCCCATAACACCCGATGTACTTGCTACATCATTAGAAGAATGGCATCTACACTAATATTAGTCTATTTCTCTCTTATTCCGAGGTCACCGTAGCCACCAGATCCAGTCTGTATCCAGATCAGAGGGTCACTGCAGTCACCCGGATCCAGTACGTATCCAGACCAGATGGTGGATCAGCACCTAGAAAGGACCTCTACAGCCCTGAAAGACAGCGGAGACCAGGACAACTAGAGCCCCAGATACAGATCCCCTGTAAAGACCTTGTCTCAGACGACATACTGGACAAGACCACAAGAAGCAGATGATTCTTCTGCACAATCTGACTTTGCTGCAGCCTGGAATTGAACCGGTGGTTTCGTCTGGTCTGAGGAGAACTGGCCCCCAACTGAGCCTGGTTTCTCCCAAGGTTTTTTTCTCCATTCTGTCACCGATGGAGTTTCGGTTCCTTTTCGGTGCCTCTGGCTTGCTTAGTTGGGGTTACTTCATCTACAGCGATATCATTGACTTGATTGCAAATAATTGCACAGACACTATTTAAACTGAACAGAAATGGCATCACTGAATTCAATGATGAACTGACTTTAACTGTCATTTTGCATTATTGACACACTGTTTTCCTAATGAATGTTGTTCAGTTGCTTTGACGCAATGTATTTTGTTTAAAGCGCTATATAAATAAAGGTGACTTGACTAAGATTAAATGCAAATTATAGTGTCCTTTCTCCAGTTTAGAGGACCACTTAGGCGTGGCGTGGGATTTGACAGGCATGTCTGTCTCCTGCTCAGATCAATTTGATTCTTACGGTAGTCAAGAGAGTGAGAGAAGGCCAGTCACTCACTGTCATACAGTTTCAGAAACTGTTGGATCTGATGGCAGTTGTATCCATTGTGATGAACCTTTTGGCCTGCTGTACATGAGACCCTTACAGTGCTGGCTCAGGTCCAAAGGGTTTTCCCCAAGTGCCAACTCATTTCGCATGATCAAGATCATGCGACTAGGTTTATGGTCCTTAGACATGTGGAAGGTTTCCTGGAGGGCGGTGATGAGTGGCTGCTTCACCCAGGGTCTGTGGGAAGGTCCCCATCTCGTGTGGCAAATAAATTTCCTGGAGATGCTGGCCGTGTTTTGAGCATTGAAACATTTTCTCCCAGATCTGAGAGGCCAACGTGTGCTAGTTCAGACAGACAACACATCAGTGGTCTCTTACATCAACTGGCAGGGGAGGTCTGCGTTCGCGCCTCCTATACAGGCTGGCACACCAGATCCTTCTGTGGGCCAAGGGAAAACTGCTCTCCCTGAGGGCAGTGTAAATCCCTGGGCATGTCAGTCAGGGATCAGACATCCTGTCGAGGCAGAAGCTGAGACCCAGGGAATGGAAGCTCCACACCGTGGTGGTTGAGCAGATTTGGAAGAAGTTCGGGAAAGCCCTAGTGTACTTGTTTGGGTCTCAAGAGATCTCACAATGTTCCCTCTCCATTGAGGGTCAGGGCTCATTCCATGAGAGGTATGGTGGCCTCCAAGGCCTTCTCGTCCGGTGTTTCTATGCACAACATTTGTGATGCTGTGGGATGGTCCACGCCTTTGACTTTCATCAGGTTCTATAGCCTTGACCTTCATGTCATTGCTGGCTCCTCAGTTCTCTTGACCTAGCTGTGCCAATCCGCACTAGGCAGGGATTGGTCAGTCTGGGGATGTGGGCATACTCGTTCCAAAATAGTTTTGATACAGCTTGAGTTCCTGAAGGGGAACATCACTAGGTTACATATGTAACCATGTACAAGACGCTGCGTCTCGTAGCCATACTTCCTACATCCCTGCAAGTGCTTCCTTCTCAATTCAGAAGCTGTCGCTGTCTCTACCGCTTCTGCTTTTATACTTCCTGGTCACTACATCATCCCCGCAAGTGATGTAGCGCAATTCCATTGGACTAATTACACACGTATTTCAAAGCATGGTCATGTAGACATGTTCCCAAAGCGTTTCGATGCAGTGTCTCATTCTCTCTGGTAACTAGAGTTACAACAAAAACCTAGTGACGTTCTGTGTGTTGCTCAGAGACGCGAAACAGTACTGTGATCTTTGTTATGAACAATTTTCATTGGCAAAATTGAGCAAAAACAGGCACTATTGTATCTAAAAGTAAGTCACTTTAACGCTAACTTTATTTAAATTATAAAATCAATATTACATTTATTATTATGCTGATATCTCGAGTAAGGTGACCAGATTTCTGAAACGAAAACCGGGGACATTTCCTAGTTTAGTGATCAAAACATAATTGAAATTTATGTTAATTGAATTATTAATTGAATTAATAATTGAATTATTTGTGATTATCTACTAAATAAAAAAAATGGGGACAATTTATTTATGTATATTTTTACATTGTTTTGGTTTCCATATGTTAATATTATAATTAGGAATTACAGTGATGTTTAAGGATCAAACTTACTCTAGTTTATTAACAGGACTACAATTCTCCAAATTGTAGACAGGAAACCAAAACATGGGATTGTCCCTTTATCTGGAGAAAAAAACGTAATTCGTGTGAAATAAATTTACTATAATAAATTATATAAATATAAAATACATATAAGAGGCATTTTGCCACATACAATTTAGAATGCCTTGAATTTCATTGATTCTAAGTGTGTTTTAATAGACTTAATCACACTTATGTGTTTTTGTGATATACTCGATAATGTCAGATCGCACATCGTTAAAATATCACTTACCATATTACCACAATCCATATACTGTATATCGCACATCCAAGACTCTTCTTGAGTTCTTATTCAATGAAAGGTTAGATTTTTGTGATTTTTTTAAAATAAAAGATCAAAAGGATTAACAATGCAGATTAATTTTCACAGCCCTCTATGTTTATATTTACCAAGGGTGTCGATATTTTTGGCCATGACTGTATGAGCTAAATATGAGCTAAATATGTTTCCCTTGGGTTTTGCCTTTTGTAGAATGTGCTTGTTTTGCCCATGTTTCTGCTTTCTCTGTTTCCTATTAGTTCTCTTGTTTACTTTTATTAGACCCCTGCAAATAGATCCTCATCTCAGTTTGCTTTTTCCAGCACATTATGTGGGATTTGGCATGTAATAGAAATGGAGTTCTAGAGAATGTGCTTCAGTGGTGGAAGTTCAAAAAGATGAGGATGAACACAGAGCCGAGCCAGATAAGAAGAATCGAGGAGCTGATAATACTGCGCATGCGTGATTCAGCGTGAAGCAGAATGACACACAGAGCGCATGAACCGAACTGATTCTTTTGGTGATTGATTCTGAACTGATTCTGTGCTAGTGTTATGAGCGCGGGTAAACCGAAGGCTTGAATCAAGGGCAATCATCGCAAATGATGCCATTACGTCGAGCACAAAAGAACTGGTGAACCATTTTCTTCAACCGGTTTATTGAATCGAACTGTCCGAAAGAACTACTGGTGATCTGAAAACCGATGCAACCAGTTCTTGACTCGTGAACGAGTCAGTCTTTTGTTCGTTATCTGGCTCGGCTCGGTGTTCATCTTCAGTTCTCTCTTCACAGCAGTTCAGTCAGTGTACTGTTTGAGTGCATGCATTACTCCGGGATATTGGTTTGTTTGAACTCAGAGGGAGTGTCAGCCACATTAAAAAAAGTTAACAGCTTAAGTCATTTGTGGATTAATTCGTATTAGAGATTTGAACCGTTTAAAACGATTCAGTTTGATTTGGTGAACTGAATGATTCGTTCGCGAACCGGATATCCAGACTGCTTTGTTTTGAACTCTCTCACACAACAGACAATGCTGAATAAAGTCATCGTTTTTGCTATTTTTGGACCAAAATGTATTTTCGATGCTTCAAAAAATTCTAACTGAACCTATGATGTCACATGGACTACTTTGATGATGTTTTTCTTACCTTTCTGGACATGGACCGTATACCGTACACACAGCTTCAATGGAGGGACTGAGAGCTCTCGGACTAAATCTAAAATATCTTAAACTGTGTTCCAAAGATAAACGGAGGTCTTGGAACAACATGAGGGTAAGTTATTAATTACATAATTTTGCTATCTGGGTTAACTAACCCTTTAAGTGGATAGAATTCCACTCAGGGAAGCAAAGCCCAGGGCAATGTTTTCTTTGCAATGCAAGCATGCTCAATTAGAGGACATTAAATGGTAAGAGCTCACGCCTCATGAAAAGGTCAGCAGTAAGACCTTGGCAAAATGTCAGCCTTGTGTAACTACCGCAGGCCAGAAGATCCTTGGCCTGAACAAGCGAGGAGTTCATGAGAGATCTCTCATTTGCTCACTCGTCAACTAGGTAATGAATGGATGTTATAAATGATAGCTATTCAATTTTGAGGGGTGACTGACAAGTTAAATGTGCTAATAGTAAAACCAGGCCTTGGAACAAGTAGAGATGTCAAGGACACAGATGCATCCCATTTAAGTATTTTCCTTATAGTTGTGGGTCGAAAAGCAGTGGATATAATATCAATCAAGTTGCAAAAAAATTTGACCTGATTCAACTACATGACAATACAGAAATAAATCCTTGAAGTTACAATGAATTTTTAGTTACTAGGGGTGTAACGGTACGTGTATTCGTACCGGACCGTTTTGGTACAGGGCTTTTGGTACGGTGCACATGTGTACCGAATGACGGAATGCAATATTTTGTGCGCGGAACATAAGTACATTTTCGTGTTTCCAAACGAACATATTAAGTGGCGGAAGTCTCCGCGTTCAGCGCAAATCCCGCCCTGCAGCTGATTCTAAGGCCGGTGACACACTGGCTGTGTGGCGCAAGCGTCTCAGCTGCGTGGCGTGTCCGTTTTGAATTCGGCTCCCATGTTAACAGGTTAGAGCTTGCAGACTGCCTGTGTGAGACGCGCATCTCAGGTGCGGTTCGAGCTGCGCGGATAATGCGTGCATGCTAGAAATAGAACCGACGCCTATTTTTCACGCGACATGCAAGCGTGTTGGAAGCGTTTCCAGGCAAATAGTATAGGAAAATATGTTTATATGTAATTTTGTACACAAATACATATTAATTCATGATACTTTGATGTTTGAAAATCTATAGGTTGACATAAATTTTAGATATAAATGCAATTTAAAAAATAAATTAATAATTATCGATTTTTCAAATATTGCACCTGTCAAACATAGTCTATTTTGCTGTCAATACTGTTTACGGTGTCCTTTATCAGTATGCTTTATATTTATGCTCAACATGAAGTATAGATATTGTTGTCATGAAGACAAGAGCCTGGTCTATCGGCGGTCTCCCTCTATGTCACCTACAGCAGCAGCAAGCTGGGATTGGTAATGCTGCACTGTAATCATAGTTATTTATTTATATTTTTCATTATATTTTATTATATGATATTGGTTTGAGACTGAGAGTATTTTATTTAGTGGAGAACTTTGCAGCAGTATTTTATTTCTTATTCTATTTTATTTTATATATATTTTATTAAAAAGTATTTAAAAAAAAGAAAAAAACAACCTGCAGTTTAATGTTTGCATTTCTTTCCCTTACTGTACCGAAAATGAACCGAACCGTGACTTTAAAACCGAGGTACGTACCGAACCGTGATTTTTGCGTACCGTTACACCCCTATTAGTTACACCCTGTATTATACTGCAATATTGAGGTCAGGCTCAACAAATCCTCCAGAAATGGCAAATGGTGGGGGATTAAGGCTATTGTTGATGCAGTCAGAGCACTAGCACTTTTCATGTCATATCAGCAGAGCAGTGTGTTTGATATATTCCAAATACAACAACAGCTGACCTTTGCAATCCATCAAACAGGCCTGTTCAGTGCAGTCAACTAGCAATTTAGCAAATTAGTCTGTAGTAGAAAAGTGTTGTCAAAAGACACGGTACTTCGGTACCAAGTTGGTACTAAAAAAAATTAAAAAATGTCATGGTACCAGGTTTCTTTAAGTACCGATGGTACCGAGTACCCGGTCATCCCGGTTCTTGATGCATACAGGACTATGATTTCCGCGAAGCAGAAAACGCGGACGGAATCTCAAAATCCAGTCATGAAAATGAAACTTACATTTTAATATGGACAGCCACGGATTTTATCTAAGCATAAATTAATCAAATCAAATCTCGATATGGACCAGTATCTGTAAGTGTTTAGCCGCAAATTTGGTTGAAATATGCATCCTGCATGTTCTGCGCGTCTCTGTGTGAATGAATGAATGGCAGAGACGTGCGGGTTTGTTTACTACGTAGACTGAAGCGCGTGATGCTTGCATTAATTTCAGCATCTGCCATCTCAATGAGGACATAAATACATAAACAACATCACCAGAACTGTTATGAGTCACTTCACAAGCATTTTACTGTTTTCATTTGAGTAAAACCAGTGTCAATTTACGGGTATTCATGGTTACGGTTTAACTGGTTACCGTGTTATCTGGTGACCAACTTCCTGGTTTAGGTCTCCGCTGCAGATGTGATGGAACGACCGCAGCAGATTCACAGATTCTGAAAGCACAAACTGACGTGATATTAAGTGTCTAATAAACGCAGACTTGCTCATTGCATGATTTTGATATTCTTGCAGAGATAACAAGTTATAGGTATGATCGCCCGTAGCGGCTGAAGTAAATAGGATAAAAAAAATAAATAAATAAAGTAATTCTGTGTTGGCGCGGGTTTCGAACACGTGCTAAAAGATGGCACACTGTGAGATGACACTCACGAACCACCGAGCTATCAATCTACACCGAATAAGCTCCAGATCTCTGGATTCAACACGGGACTCTCGGCGTCACATTGTGCAACTGGCTGAATCAAGGAAATGTGGGTAGCACTTTATTTTACAGTCCTGTTCCTCATGTACATACTATGTACTTATTATAGTAATTACAATAACTATGTAATAACTAGGTACTAACCCTGAACCTACCCCTAAACCTAACCCTACCCCATGTAGTTACCTTGTGTTACCAGAACTTTCTTAGATAAATACACTGTAAGTACACTATAAGTACAAGTACACATACTCTAAAATAAAGTGCAACCGAAATGTGACCTTGTTAACTTGTGACCTGTGTCTATTATGAAAATAAACCATAGCAGAACACTGACTACATTTTATGGTTTATGATGTTAAAGAACATTTCATGACGTCTCAGACAACTGTACATTTGTGGCTACTGTGGTTTAATTATAAACGCTATCGTTAACTCATATTTAACATAGCAAAAACATGGCGAAGGCGGCGTGTTCCCGCCCACAGTTCGTCAACAATGTAAATGTTGTGAGAATGAAACCGCTAAAACCGGCGATTTATGTAGGACACCACAGACATGTTGTCCGAACGGACTAAGACGTGGCGGCCCTTGATTCGGGGACAAAAGCGCGTCAGCGCGTTCTCCACTGCCAGCATTTCCAGACAGTTGATATGTTGGAGCTTTTCCCGTTCTGACCACAGGCCAAAGGACGGTCTGCCCTCGAGCAGCGCTCCCCATCCCGAAGTGGAGGCGTCCGTCGACACCATCTTCACTTTCGAGGAAGTCCCCAGGCTTACACCTGATTGGTACCAGTCGTTTGCTGTCCAGGGTTTCAGGGCTGTAACACAGCCCTGATCGACCTTGAGACGCAGTCGACCAGATACCCGCGCTTTCAGCCAAAACTGCAGGGGGCGCATGCGGAGCAGGCCCAACTGTAGAACTGGAGATGCTGAGGCCATGAGACCCAGCATCTTCTGACATTCTCTGAGCGAAAAGGTCATGCCGCAGCGGAGAGAACTCGCTGCGCGCTGAATGCCCAACGCGCGCTGTGGTGACAGCCGCGCCGTCATGGAACGTGAGTCCAGAGCTATACCCAAAAACAGTATCGTCTGACTGGGGCTCAGCGAACTCTTCATCCAGTTGACACCGAGACCGAGTTTCTCGAGGTGATCGAGTAAAACGGCCCTTTGCTCCACGAGCTCCGCTCGTGATTGAGCCAGAATCAGCCAGTCGTCCAAATAGTTCAGCACTCGCATGCCTCTGAGTCTGAGAGGAGCGAGCGCTGCGTCCATGCACCTCGTAAACGTACGAGGAGCTACGGACAAGCCGTACGGCAGGACTGTAAACTGGTATGCCTGGCCCTCGAAGGCGAATCTCAAATATCGCCTGTGACTTGACGCTATCTGTATTTGAAAATATGCGTCCTTCAGATCTATAGACATGAACCAGTCTCCTCTGCGAATATGCGCGAGGAGCTTCCTGGTCGTAAGCATTCTGAAACTGCGTTTCACCAATGCCTTGTTCAGCTGTCTTAGATCCAGTATGGGCCTGAGACCCCCGTCTTTCTTGGGCACTAGAAAGTATCTGCTGTACAGCCCCCCCTCGCTTTGAGCTCGAGACACAGGCTCTACAGCCCCTTTGCTCAACAGTTTTGATCTTTCGGCCCGAAGTATGTGTGCTACTTCTGTTTTGACCGTAGTTTCGACATGCACTAAAAAGCGCGGAGGGCGTCAAAAAAACTGTAGCGAGTAGCCTCTCTTTATAATGCCTAGCACCCAATCCGAAACCCCTGGAAGCGCTGACCATGCATCTGCATGAATGGCTAAGGGCTGGATGCGAAGCGCACTTTGTTGACTGGGCAACGGCGGCACTTGGGTGCGCTGCACCATGGGCGTTACGCCTGTGGCATTTGAGGCGGGGAGCGCGCTGATCACAGCGGGCAGATCGCTCCTCCTCGACCCCGTCCCGGCACTTAACTGATTGAGGGAGGGCTGAGCGGGTCCCGTGGGACTCGTGATGTCTGCGAGTAACTGTGGGCTGCAAGTGTGCACATTTACCGCTTTCGACTCGCTGTCTGCCTGGGCAGAGCGTACGTGCACGGGTTTAGTTTTTACAGAAACCACGCGCCGTGTGTGACATAGTGTTTGTGGGCGCTGAGGAGTGGGCACGTTTACTATGTGGTGCGCGCGACCGACCTGAGTCGATCTTATGGGCGCGAGCCCTGTGTGCAGGGCTGTGCTTACATGTGGAGATGGGCACTGAGGAGTGGGCATCGTCACTACATTTATAGCACCATCGGCCGTGGCCGGAACACCAGAAATAACACTCTTTTCGGGAAATATCTGGGTAGCCGTGATAACGGCTTTTGTGGGCAGGCAAGCGGGCACTCTTGCAGGCTTGCGTGTTGCAGAAGACGCTGAGACAGTCACAATTCTTGGAACTGCAACAGCGGCGTGCTTGGGTGAGAGCTTGGCCGCAGCGGAACTCGTACACCGGCGCTTTCCTAGCAGTGCTAGGATGACTTTGGGGCTTCCGGCTTCACCGTAATCCTCTGCCGCGGCTCCCGCGGCGCGGGGTGACGGCTGGAAGAGCGAGAACGGGGTCCCGAGCTGCGTTGCTGACGCTGTCACGATGAAGCAGCTGGAGGCGGTGGGCGTGACTGAGAGCTTTGTGGGGCCGGTCTAGCGCGGCTCGCTGCAGAACCGGAGCACTTTGGCAGGAAGTGCTTAAACGCCTGTGACGCTTTCTGATCCTCGACGAATCTCTCGACAAACTCATTGACAGACGATCTGAAGAGGCCAGCAGGAGTCAGCGGCGCGTCGAGGAACGCAGTGCGCTGAGACTCTGCGATGTCCGAATGAGGCCACAAATGCCTCTTAGCCACCGTAGCGGAAGCCATAACCCGTTCCATGGCCTGTGCAGCGGACTTAGTAGCGCTGAGGGAGAGATCCGAAGCACTCCTCAGATCCGCGAGACAGATCGCTTCAGGTCCCATCTCATCCAGCTTGCGGAGGAGATCGCCCTGGAAAATCTGCAGCGTGGCCATGGTGTGTAGCGCAGACGCAGCCTGCCCAGCAGCAGAGAAGATCCGTGCGAGCAGCGATGACGTCATGCAGCAGGCTTTCGATGGCAACGCCGCCTTCGTCCGCCGTCCAGCAGAGGGCGGGCAAAGGTGTGCTGCTATAGCCTGTTCCACCGGCGGAAGTGACTGGTAACCTCTGTTTTTAGCATCGTCCAGTGTGGAGAATGCTGGTGAAACAGATAAACGAATTCTCGCCGATAATGGAGCATTCCAAGCTTTCGCCACTTCTTCGTGAATTTCAGGAACAAACGGGGCGTGCTTCGAGCTGGGAGAAAGACGCTCATCCGGGAGAAAGCTACCATCCAGCCGGGAACGAGAAGGGGGCGCTGGTGCAGACCACTCGAGGCCGAGGCTCGCCGCGGCCAGCGTGAGCACTCGCAACAGCTCCTTGTCGATATCAGCTCATCTGCTGGGCCTCTGAGCAGAAGGCGCGAGATCCGCGGAGCTCGCCCAACCCTCACTGCTCGAAGCTAGCAGAGAGCACGTGTCCTCTTCCTCCGACGCGGCCCTGAGATCCACTTCCTCGGAGGATGTGGCAGCAGACAGCGGGCGCTGACCATCGGGAAGCGATGCAGGGGAGGCCGGTGAAGCGGGGGGAACCTGGAGCTCGGTAGAGCTGGAGGCGGTTCCGGTAAACGCTGAGAGCGGCGCAACGGAGGATGCAGGCTTGGAGAAGAACGCCAGGCGAGTCCTCAGAGTCACCATCGGCATTAGCTCGCAGTGAGGGCAGCCGCCGTCAGCGAGCGCGAGCGCTGCATGGTCCTCACCCAGGCAAAAGACACAGATGACGTGACGGTCTCCTTCGCTGAGCGGGGCTCTGCACGAGCTGCACGAGGGCATCTTTAAAAAGACGCAGCTTTTTTACGAGTGTGCGTCGCAGGGCGAACACACACAAGGATATAAAAAGGATATAGGCGCCGGAGAGCGCAGCAGGAACGGCAGTGGAAGGCGGCGAAGGCCAGCAGCTTCAGAAGTGGCTCGTCCCGCTGAGATGCCTATCAGACGGCGCTTGCTTCCTTCGTGATCCAGCGATGCGTGAGCTTCGCTGAAGAGATGAAAAATCAGGTGAGTCAGCCTTTTCAAGCTCCTTTTATAGGGTTGGGCCACACCCGTTTCGGCGGGAAGTGGCATGAAGGGTGCGAAGCTCGATAGGCTGTGCACTTGCCACAGAGCAGCCAATGAGCGAGCGAGCCGTCTCGCCTATGGCTGTGTACTGCTGCAAATGCGCTTTACAAAAATTCAAAATTAAGGATAATTTTTTGCTTCAGTATTTCGTGAAAAGAGACTTTTCCCGTAGCGTCTTAGCTAAGACGCAGTACGAGAGAACTCTCGTAAGAGAACCGCGTTTTAAAATTAATACGGCGTTGAAAAGCATGCGTTTTCTCATCCACTTGGCTTTCCATATGAATGCACTCACGCTTGCGGTGTGAAACAGGCGTAACTAGGAAAAAAATTACCGTAATTCAAACGCAGCTCACGTCGGCATTTAAACAGACCTTTGCTTTTAATTCCGATTGGTCCAACCCAATAACGAAATCTGAGCAGGTCTAAAAACTGAAATTGTTGATGCTGCAGTTTACACTTAGGAAAAGTTATATATATATATATATATATATATATATATATATATATATATATATATATATATATATATATATATATATATATATATATTTTTTTTATATGAGCAGGCCTAGAAGCTGGGATTGGTAATGCTGCACTGTAATTATAGTTATTTATTTATAATTTTCATTATATTTTATCATATGATATTGGTTTGAGACTGAGAGTATTTTATTTAGTGGAGAACTTTGCAGCAGTATTTTATTTCTTATTCTTTTTTTATTTTATATATATTTTATTAAAAAGAATTTTAAAAATTGTTAAAAAAAAGCTTATAGTAATAAAAAACCTGCAGTTTAATGTTTGCATTTCTTTCCCTTACTGTACCGAAAATGAACCGAACCGTGACTTTAAAACCGAGGTACATACCGAACCGTGATTTTTGTGTACCGTTACACCCATTATATATATATATATATATATATATATATATATATATATATATATATATATATATATATATATATATATATATATATATATATATATATATATATATATATAATCTTAATTCAAGTGATAAATGATTCTGAAAATCTGACAGTAATGAGTGTTGAGTACCACTGTAAGGTTAATACCTCCTGTTTTAAATGTTTCAAAATGATTAACATATGAAAATATTCATTAGACATTTAGACAAGTAATCAAAAAGTAATCAAATGTAATGTTACATTACTTTAATATAGTAAATGAAATTATTATACTACTTAACCACTTATTACATTTTAAATAGGGTAACTTGTAATCTGTAACCTATAGCATTTCCAAAGTAACCTTCTCAACACTGCAAATGCATAAATAATGATTTGTTTTAAACATAAAACGTTTAATACTGGTATCTGAAATTATTTAAAATATAAACAAATTGTGAAATTAAAACCACCAGATGGCAGTCAACTGATTCATTCAAACGGCTGATTTATTCAGGAATGAAGCTTTTGAGGTAAATTAGTCACTGAATCATTCATTCAACGAAAAGGATGGAGGGTTGCGTCCGGTTCTAAATCTGCATCTGTTGTACCGCTCAGTCATGCGACTCAAGTTCAGAATGCTCACGCTCAAACAGGTTGTGTCTAAAATCAGGTCCCAGGTGTAGTTTGTCACAATAGATCTGAAAGACACATATTTTCATGTTTCCATCTTTCCTCAACACAGGAAGTTCCTTAGGTTTGTTTTCGGTGAAATGTTTGGGACTATTATTAATTCCTCATTGTCATTAGGTTATGTCCCCAAAACCTTCAAACTGGCTGTTATCAAGCCTCTCATCAAAAAACCACAACTTGACCCCAAAGAACTAGTTAATTATAGACCAATCTGGAATCTCCCTTTTCTGTCCAAGATACTAGAAAAGGTGGTATCCTCACAATTATATTCCTTCTAAGAGAAAAATGGTATATGTGAGGATTTCCAGTCAGAATTTAGACCGTATTATAGTACTGAGACTACTCTCCTTAGAGTTACAAATGACCTGCTCTTATCATCTGATCGTGGTTGTATCTCTCTATTAGTTCTATTGGATCTTAGTGCTGCGTTTGACACAATTGACCACAACATTATTTAGCATAGACTTGAACACTTTGTTGCATTAATGGAAGTGCATTAGCATGGTTTAAATCTTACTTATATGACCGCCATCAGTTCGTAGCAGTGAATGAAGAGGTATCATATCGATCACAAGTGCAGTATGGAGTACCTCAAGGCTCAGTACTAGGGCCACTACTCTTCACGCTTTATATGTTACCCTTGGGAGATATCATCAGGAAACATGGTGTTAGCTTTCACTGTTATGCTGATGATACTCAGCTCTATATTTCTTCACGGCCCGGTGAAACACACCAATTTGAATGTATAGTCGATATAAAAAACAGGATGACGAGTAATTTCTTATTGCTAAATTCTGGAAAAAAGAGAGGTGTTAATTATAGGACCTAAAAACTCTGCATGTAATAACTTAGAACACTAGAATTAACTTAGAATTAAGACTTGATGGCTGCTCTGTCAATTCTTCGTCATCAGTTAGGAACCTAGGTGTGCTATTTGATCGCAATCTTTCCTTAGAAAGCCACGTTTCTAGCATTTGTAAAACTGCATTTTTCCATCTAAAAAATATATCTAAATTACGGCCTATGCTCTCAATGTCAAATGCAGAAACGTTAATCCATGCATTTATGACCTCAAGGTTAGATTATTGTAATGCTTTATTGGGTGGTTTTTCTGCATGCTTCGTAAACAAACTACAGCTAGTTTAAAATGCTTCAGCAAGAGTTCTTACTTGAACCAGGAAGTATGACCATATTAGCCTGGTCCTGTCAACACTGCACTGGCTCCCTATCAAACATTGTATAGATTTTAAAATATTGTTTATTACTTATAAAGCCCTGAATGGTTTAGCACCTCAGTATTTGAATGAGCTCATTTTACATTATAATCCTCTACGTCCGCTACGTTCTCAAAACTCAGGCAATTTGATAATACCTAGAATATCAAAATCAACTGCAGGCGGCAGATCCTTTTCCTATTTGGCGCCTAATCTCTGGAATAACCTACCTAACATTGTTCGGGAGGCAGACACACTCTTGCAGTTTTAATCTTGATTAAAGACCAATCTCTTTAACCTGGTTTACACATAACATACTAATATGCTTTTAATATCCAAATCCGTTAAAGGATTTTTAGGCTGCATTAATTAGGTAAACCGGAACCGAGAACACTTCCCATAACACCCGATGTACTTGCTACATCATTAGAAGAATGGCATCTACACTAATATTAGTCTATTTCTCTCTTATTCCGAGGTCACCGTAGCCACCAGATCCAGTCTGTATCCAGATCAGAGGGTCACTGCAGTCACCCGGATCCAGTACGTATCCAGACCAGATGGTGGATCAGCACCTAGAAAGGACCTCTACAGCCCTGAAAGACAGCGGAGACCAGGACAACTAGAGCCCCAGATACAGATCCCCTGTAAAGACCTTGTCTCAGACGACATACTGGACAAGACCACAAGAAGCAGATGATTCTTCTGCACAATCTGACTTTGCTGCAGCCTGGAATTGAACCGGTGGTTTCGTCTGGTCTGAGGAGAACTGGCCCCCAACTGAGCCTGGTTTCTCCCAAGGTTTTTTTCTCCATTCTGTCACCGATGGAGTTTCGGTTCCTTTTCGGTGCCTCTGGCTTGCTTAGTTGGGGTCACTTCATCTACAGCGATATCATTGACTTGATTGCAAATAATTGCACAGACACTATTTAAACTGAACAGAGATGACATCACTGAATTCAATGATGAACTGACTTTAACTGTCATTTTGCATTATTGACACACTGTTTTCCTAATGAATGTTGTTCAGTTGCTTTGACGCAATGTATTTTGTTTAAAGCGCTATATAAATAAAGGTGACTTGACTAAGATTAAATGGAAATTATAGTGTCCTTTCTCCAGTTTAGAGGACCACTTAGGCGTGGCGTGGGATTTGACAGGCATGTCTGTCTCCTGCTCAGATCAATTTGATTCTTACGGTAGTCAAGAGAGTGAGAGAAGGCCAGTCACTCACTGTCATACAGTTTCAGAAACTGTTGGATCTGATGGCAGTTGTATCCATTGTGATGAACCTTTTGGCCTGCTGTACATGAGACCCTTACAGTGCTGGCTCAGGTCCAAAGGGTTTTCCCCAAGTGCCAACTCATTTCGCATGATCAAGATCATGCGACTAGGTTTATGGTCCTTAGACATGTGGAAGGTTCCTGGAGGGCGGTGATGAGTGGCTGCTTCACCCAGGGTCTGTGGGAAGGTCCCCATCTCGTGTGGCAAATAAATTTCCTGGAGATGCTGGCCGTGTTTTGAGCATTGAAACATTTTCTCCCAGATCTGAGAGGCCAACGTGTGCTAGTTCAGACAGACAACACATCAGTGGTCTCTTACATCAACTGGCAGGGGAGGTCTGCGTTCGCGCCTCCTATACAGGCTGGCACACCAGATCCTTCTGTGGGCCAAGGGAAAACTGCTCTCCCTGAGGGCAGTGTAAATCCCTGGGCATGTCAGTCAGGGATCAGACATCCTGTCGAGGCAGAAGCTGAGGCCCAGGGAATGGAAGCTCCACACCGAGGTGGTTGAGCAGATTTGGAAGAAGTTCTGGAAAGCCCTAGTGTACTTGTTTGGGTCTCAAGAGATCTCACAATGTTCCCTCTCCATTGAGGGTCAGGGCTCATTCCATGAGAGGTATGGTGGCCTCCAAGGCCTTCTCGTCCGGTGTTTCTATGCACAACATTTGTGATGCTGTGGGATGGTCCACGCCTTTGACTTTCATCAGGTTCTATAGCCTTGACCTTCATGTCATTGCTGGCTCCTCAGTTCTCTTGACCTAGCTGTGCCAATCCGCACTAGGCAGGGATTGGTCAGTCTGGGGATGTGGGCATACTCGTTCCAAAATAGTTTTGATACAGCTTGAGTTCCTGAAGGGGAACATCACTAGGTTACATATGTAACCATGTACAAGACGCTGCGTCTCGTAGCCATACTTCCTACATCCCTGCAAGTGCTTCCTTCTCAATTCAGAAGCTGTCGCTGTCTCTACCGCTTCTGCTTTTATACTTCCTGGTCACTACATCATCCCCGCAAGTGATGTAGCGCAATTCCATTGGACTAATTACACACGTATTTCAAAGCATGGTCATGTAGACATGTTCCCAAAGCGTTTCGATGCAGTGTCTCATTCTCTCTGGTAACTAGAGTTACAACAAAAACCTAGTGACGTTCTGTGTGTTGCTCAGAGACGCGAAACAGTACTGTGATCTTTGTTATGAACAATTTTCATTGGCAAAATTGAGCAAAAACAGGCACTATTGTATCTAAAAGTAAGTCACTTTAACGCTAACTTTATTTAAATTATAAAATCAATATTACATTTATTATTATGCTGATATCTCGAGTAAGGTGACCAGATTTCTGAAACGAAAACCGGGGACATTTCCTAGTTTAGTGATCAAAACATAATTGAAATTTATGTTAATTGAATTATTAATTGAATTAATAATTGAATTATTTGTGATTATCTACTAAATAAAAAAAATGGGGACAATTTATTTATGTATATTTTTACATTGTTTTGGTTTCCATATGTTAATATTATAATTAGGAATTACAGTGATGTTTAAGGATCAAACTTACTCTAGTTTATTAACAGGACTACAATTCTCCAAATTGTAGACAGGAAACCAAAACATGGGATTGTCCCTTTATCTGGAGAAAAAAACGTAATTCGTGTGAAATAAATTTACTATAATAAATTATATAAATATAAAATACATATAAGAGGCATTTTGCCACATACAATTTAGAATGCCTTGAATTTCATTGATTCTAAGTGTGTTTTAATAGACTTAAATCACACTTATGTGTTTTTGTGATAGACTCGATAATGTCAGATCGCACATCGTTAAAACATCACTTACCATATTACCACAATCCATATACTGTATATCGCACATCCAAGACTCTTCTTGAGTTCTTATTCAATGAAAGGTTAGATTTTTGTGATTTTTTTAAAATAAAAGATCAAAAGGATTAACAATGCAGATTAATTTTCACAGCCCTCTATGTTTATATTTACCAAGGGTGTCGATATTTTTGGCCATGACTTTATGAGCTAAATATGAGCTAAATATGTTTCCCTTGGGTTTTGCCTTTTGTAGAATGTGCTTGTTTTGCCCATGTTTCTGCTTTCTCTGTTTCCTATTAGTTCTCTTGTTTAGTTTTATTAGACCCCTGCAAATAGATCCTCATCTCAGTTTGCTTTTTCCAGCACATTATGTGGGATTTGGCATGTAATAGAAATGGAGTTCTAGAGAATGTGCTTCAGTGGTGGAAGTTCAAAAAGATGAAGATGAACACAGAGCCGAGCCAGATAAGAAGAATCGAGGAGCTGATAATACTGCGCATGCGTGATTCAGCGTGAAGCAGAATGACACACAGAGCGCATGAACCGAACTGATTCTTTTGGTGATTGATTCTGAACTGATTCTGTGCTAGTGTTATGAGCGCGGGTAAACCGAAGGCTTGAATCAAGGGCAATCATCGCAAATGATGCCATTACGTCGAGCACAAAAGAACTGGTGAACCATTTTCTTCAACCGGTTTATTGAATCGAACTGTCCGAAAGAACTACTGGTGATCTGAAAACCGATGCAACCAGTTCTTGACTCGTGAACGAGTCAGTCTTTTGTTCGTTATCTGGCTCGGCTCGGCCACATTAAAAAAAGTTAACAGCTTAAGTCATCTGTGGATTAATGCGTATTAGAGATTTGAACCGTTTAAAACGATTCAGTTTGATTTGGTGAACTGAATGATTCGTTCGCGAACCGGATATCCAGACTGCTTTGTTTTGAACTCTCTCACACAACAGACAATGCTGAATAAAGTCATCGTTTTTGCTATTTTTGGACCAAAATGTATTTTCGATGCTTCAAAAAATTCTAACTGACCCTATGATGTCACATGGACTACTTTGATGATGTTTTTCTTACCTTTCTGGACATGGACCGTATACCGTACACACAGCTTCAATGGAGGGACTGAGAGCTCTCGGACTAAATCTAAAATATCTTAAACTGTGTTCCAAAGATAAACGGAGGTCTTGGAACAACATGAGGGTAAGTTATTAATTACATAATTTTGCTATCTGGGTTAACTAACCCTTTAAGTGGATAGAATTCCACTCAGGGAAGCAAAGCCCAGGGCAATGTTTTCTTTGCAATGCAAGCATGCTCAATTAGAGGACATTAAATGGTAAGAGCTCACGCCTCATGAAAAGGTCAGCAGTAAGACCTTGGCAAAATGTCAGCCTTGTGTAACTACCGCAGGCCAGAAGATCCTTGGCCTGAACAAGCGAGGAGTTCATGAGAGATCTCTCATTTGCTCACTCGTCAACTAGGTAATGAATGGATGTTATAAATGATAGCTATTCAATTTTGAGGGGTGACTGACAAGTTAAATGTGCTAATAGTAAAACCAGGCCTTGGAACAAGTAGAGATGTCAAGGACACAGATGCATCCCATTTAAGTATTTTCCTTATAGTTGTGGGTCGAAAAGCAGTGGATATAATATCAATCAAGTTGCAAAAAAATTTGACCTGATTCAACTACATGACAATACAGAAATAAATCCTTGAAGTTACAATGAATTTTTAGTTACTAGGGGTGTAACGGTACGTGTATTCGTACCGGACCGTTTTGGTACAGGGCTTTTGGTACGGGGCACATGTGTACCGAATGACGGAATGCAATATTTTGTGCGCGGAACATAAGTACATTTTCGTGTTTCCAAACGAACATATTAAGTGGCGGAAGTCTCCGCGTTCAGCGCAAATCCCGCCCTGCAGCTGATTCTAAGGCCGGTGACACACTGGCTGTGTGGCGCAAGCGTCTCAGCTGCGTGGCGTGTCCGTTTTGAATTCGGCTCCCATGTTAACAGGTTAGAGCTTGCAGACTGCCTGTGTGAGACGCGCATCTCAGGTGCGGTTCGAGCCGCGCGGATAATGCGTGCATGCTAGAAATAGAACCGACGCCTATTTTTCACGCGACATGCAAGCGTGTTGGAAGCGTTTCCAGGCAAAATAGTATAGGAAAATATGTTTATATGTAATTTTGTACACAAATACATATTAATTCATGATACTTTGATGTTTGAAAATCTATAGGTTGACATAAATTTTAGATATAAATGCAATTTAAAAAATAAATTAATAATTATCGATTTTTCAAATATTGCACCTGTCAAACATAGTCTATTTTGCTGTCAATACTGTTTACGGTGTCCTTTATCAGTATGCTTTATATTTATGCTCAACATGAAGTATAGATATTGTTGTCATGAAGACAAGAGCCTGGTCTATCGGCGGTCTCCCTCTATGTCACCTACAGCAGCAGCAAGCTGGGATTGGTAATGCTGCACTGTAATCATAGTTATTTATTTATATTTTTCATTATATTTTATTATATGATATTGGTTTGAGACTGAGAGTATTTTATTTAGTGGAGATCTTTGCAGCAGTATTTTATTTCTTATTCTATTTTATTTTATATATATTTTATTAAATAGTATTAAAAAAAAAGAAAAAAACAACCTGCAGTTTAATGTTTGCATTTCTTTCCCTTACTGTACCGAAAATGAACCGAACCGTGACTTTAAAACCGAGGTACGTACCGAACCGTGATTTTTGCGTACCGTTACACCCCTATTAGTTACACCCTGTATTATACTGCAATATTGAGGTCAGGCTCAACAAATCCTCCAGAAATGGCAAATGGTGGGGGATTAAGGCTATTGTTGATGCAGTCAGAGCACTAGCACTTTTCATGTCATATCAGCAGAGCAGTGTGTTTGATATATTCCAAATACAACAACAGCTGACCTTTGCAATCCATCAAACAGGCCTGTTCAGTGCAGTCAACTAGCAATTTAGCAAATTAGTCTGTAGTAGAAAAGTGTTGTCAAAAGACACGGTACTTCGGTACCAAGTTGGTACTAAAAAAAATTAAAAAATGTCATGGTACCAGGTTTCTTTAAGTACCGATGGTACCGAGTACCCGGTCATCCCGGTTCTTGATGCATACAGGACTATGACTTCCGCGAAGCAGAAAACGCGGACGGAATCTCAAAATCCAGTCATGAAAATGAAACGTACATTTTAATATGGACAGCCACGGATTTTATCTAAGCATAAATTAATCAAATCAAATCTCGATATGGACCAGTGTCTGTAAGTGTTTAGCCGCAAATTTGGTTGAAATATGAATCCTGCATGTTCTGCGCGTCTCTGTGTGAATGAATGAATGGCAGAGACGTGCGGGTTTGTTTACTACGTAGACTGAAGCGCGTGATGCTTGCATTAATTTCAGCATCTGCCATCTCAATGAGGACATAAATACATAAACAACATCACCAGAACTGTTATGAGTCACTTCACAAGCATTTTACTGTTTTCATTTGAGTAAAACCAGTGTCAATTTACGGGTATTCATGGTGTTACGGTTTAACTGGTTACCGTGTTATCTGGTGACCAACTTCCTGGTTTAGGTCTCCGCTGCAGATGTGATGGAACGACCGCAGCAGATTCACAGATTCTGAAAGCACAAACTGACGTGATATTAAGTGTCTAATAAACGCAGACTTGCTCATTGCATGATTTTGATATTCTTGCAGAGATAACAAGTTATAGGTATGATCGCCCGTAGCGGCTGAAGTAAATAGGATAAAAAAAATAAATAAATAAAGTAATTCTGTGTTGGCGCGGGTTTCGAACACGTGCTAAAAGATGGCACACTGTGAGATGACACTCACGAACCACCGAGCTATCAATCTACACCGAATAAGCTCCAGATCTCTGGATTCAACACGGGACTCTCGGCGTCACATTGTGCAACTGGCTGAATCAAGGAAATGTGGGTAGCACTTTATTTTACAGTCCTGTTCCTCATGTACATACTATGTACTTATTATAGTAATTACAATAACTATGTAATAACTAGGTACTAACCCTGAACCTACCCCTAAACCTAACCCTACCCCATGTAGTTACCTTGTGTTACCAGAACTTTCTTAGATAAATACACTGTAAGTACACTATAAGTACATGTAAGTACACATACTCTAAAATAAAGTGCAACCGAAATGTGACCTTGTTAACTTGTGACCTGTGTCTATTATGAAAATAAACCATAGCAGAACACTGACTATAATTTATGGTTTATGATGTTAAAGAACATTTCATGACGTCTCAGACAACTGTACATTTGTGGCTACTGTGGTTTAATTATAAACGCTATCGTTAACTCATATTTAACATAGTAAAAACATGGCGAAGAAGGCGTGTTCCCGCCCACAGTTCGTCAACAATGTAAATGTTGTGAGAATGAAACCGCTGTGTTCTGTTTCAATAAACATGCATTACATGCCTCAGCAAAAGAGCTTTCTTCCTCCCTCTACTATTACCCACTACATAAGCGAAGCCTCTCCCCCGAGAGACGCTTCGCAAAGCGGAAGCTCGGGGAAACCCGAGGAGGTGACTATGTATGTTCCCGTGCAAGAAGCCGCGGACGAGTCACCTGCCATTCATATAGCGGTCAATACTTCCCCGGTGGATGCCGCAGCATGCATTAATACCCCCGGTATTGAGTCATCTGAGCACGTGGGCGACGCTCCCGGCGGCATCTTATTGGTTGATCAACCCAATAAAACGCGGCTATATGCTCCAGTTAGCTCACAAACCACCCCGCTTTGGCGGTGTGATTATGACAGAAGTATCAGAACAGAGCGCCCGGCTACTACCGGCAGAAATCTCCTCTCTCCTGGCTAAACAAGCAGTAGAGAGAGTGCCCAGGGAACGGAGAAATTCCGGGTTCTACAGCCGTTATTTTCTAGTTCCAAAAAAGGACTGAGGTATGCGCCCCATCTTAGACCTGAGATTACTGAACAAAGCACTCGAGAAACGCACGTTCAGGATGATAACTGTGAAAAAGATCCACGCGCACTTTCAGCCCGATGATTACTTCATTGCAGCGGATCTAAAGGATGCATACTTCCACATCCAGATAGCCCCACATCACAGGCGCTTCCTGCATTTTGCATTTGAGGGTGTGGCGTACCAGTTCAAAGTGTTGCCGTTTGGGCTCGCTTTGGCTCCCCGCATATTTACAATGTGCATGAATACAACACTCGCTCCCCTGAAGCTCAGTGGAATGCTCATACTGAACTATCTCGACGACTGGTTAGTCATCGCACGGTCGAGAAGCGCTCTCGAGGAACACAAACACAGACTCCTCGCCCAACTGACAGGTTTGGGGCTGTCTGTGAACATTCAGAAGAGCACACTGCAGCCACGCCAATATATCACATTCCTGGGTATGATAATGGACTCGCGCACTATGATTGCGAAGCTGTCAGAGCCGAGAATCCAGTCGATTCACAATACACTAGCCCTCTTCGTTCAAGGCAGAGCTATACCCTTAAGAATGTTTCAGAGGTTGCTCGGTCTGATGGCGGCTGCAGCCTCCGTCTGCAGACTGGGCTTGTTGCACATGAGACCGCTTCAACACTGGTTACAGAGCCGAGTGAAGCCGCGGAACGCCTTATCATAACGCGTTCATGTCTCGAGACTCTGGCACCTTGGTTCGGCACGACCATATTCGAGCAGGGTGCTGCTATGGGCAGAGTGGTCAGATGTGTAGTGGTCACTAAGGATGCATCACTATCAGGGTGGGGAGCCCTATGCGATGGCAGATCAGCATTCAGTAAGTGGACAGGGGACCAGACGCGCTGGCATATAAACTGCTTGGAGATGGAAGCGGTTCATCTAGCGCTGCAGTTACCTTCCGTTTGTGAAACACCGTCATGTTCTCATCAGAACAGACAACACGGCGGTGGTGGCGTACATCAATCGCCAGGGAGGTTTGCGTTCACTACAAGCCATGGCACTGCAGAAATCTATGTGATTGATCTGCTAAATGCTAATTAGGATGCCATATATATATATTGTTCCTCTCTAGAGTCTCCAGCGATCCCTCCTCCAAGATCTCCTCTCCTGCGTTTAACCCTGAGGTGTGTGCAATGTTCCTTACATCCTGGTCACCCCACCAGCTGCTTAGGAAAAGCCAATACCCTATCCTGACATCCAAGCCTTGCTCTACGGTCCCTCTGAACTCTCTCACCTACATCTCTCCAGAGAAAAAATCCCTGCATTTTTCTAAAACACTGCTGAAGTTTAGATATACATTAAATTTAGATAAATATATTTCATACATTATAGCATATTATAATACAACTTATTAGGCGTATATATTTATAGAATAGCAAAGTAGGCCTAATCAATATACAAGACTGAACCACATAGATGTGAACTATAAAGGCTATCATGATCATTTTGCCAACAATGAACCATGGATTTGTATAGTTTATAATACGTTTTATTTTTTTCTTAAACAAATACAACATATAACATTCAAAACTCATCGGCTTAGACTGCATTTGAAGAAAAATAAACACAACAGTTTTCTGCAAACTTATTCAATAGAATTAGACTTCTAGTGCTTTCCAGTGCAAAAAATAATATTTTTAATTTAATTAGACAACATTTTAAGGAAGTGTAGTGCAAATATCTTTATATAATTATACTTCCACTATAGTTAACTTTCTATCCGGTGCAAAACAATAATACATAAAAAACAATTATTAATTAAATAATAATCATTTCCCTTCTCCGGACACCTTGTTAAGAAACCCATCAGAAATGATTGATACATTATGAGGGAGCGGGAGACAGGAACACTGGGGAGATGTATATGGAATGTTAGGCAAAACCGGTACTATTTCTTTTAATATAATCACTTTCTTATCAACTATATTTGAGTTTTAAAAATCCACATGATTACACAGCCTACCATTATATCAGCCTCTGGAGTCATCTGACGGATGAGGAACCTTGACCTCGCTCCCTCCTGTGCCTGCAGACACGCGCTCCTCGTGATTATCGCCTGATGCATACTGCTTAATATCACACACTCCGCCGTGACAAACAGAAAAAACATGGCGGCATATGGTACAATTGGTCTTGTATTCATTGTCCCTCGCGCATTCCAGCCACGGGTAGTCATTTTCCCATTCAATTCTATATTTTTGTGCTCTTTTTTTTTTCGCCGGCCGCTCGGAGGTAGTCATTTTTACATTTCCTGCTGTCGTCACTTGTCGTCATCATTGCTACGATATGTGACTCACAATGATTGAAACGACCAATTAAAAAGGCATTCTCTGATGTTCCAGGATGTTAAAAACGCTATGCTGATCATACACAAACAGGGGGAGAAATTAGTAGGCCTATCTACCACACGATTTTTTTCCTATTTCCCTTCATGCTTCCCCAATCTTCCAGCTCCATCGAAACCACCTCCTCAGACCTTACCCCTTAACACCACCTCTACTGAGAGCCCTCTGGAGAAGCGTTCCATCAACATTCCCTCCTGCTACAATGAATTCCACGATGTCGTCGTCCTCACAAAGCCTCACAACTACCTCCTCACTGCCCCTTGGATTGTGCGATTGATCTGATTCTAGGTGAGCCAGTGCCTCATGGGAAAATCTATCCCCTCTCCTTACCAGAACAGGAGTATGTGGAGGAAGCTCTCCAGCAAGGCTACATTGTCCCATCCAACTCCCCTGCCGCTTCCTGCTTTTTCTTTGTGGCGAAGAAGGACGGAGGCTTGCGGCCCTGTATAGATTATCGCACACTAAACCAGATGTCAAGTTCCAGTATCCTCTTCAACTCGTCCCAGCCTACGCAGTGCATATAATCTCATCTGGATTCGCAAGGGGGATGAATGGAAGACGACATTCTTGACCCCTACTGGCCACTACAAATACCGGGTCATGACGTATGGCCTGGTCAATGCCCCTTCCATCTTCCAGGACTTCATGCACGCAGTGCTCCGGGAGTATCTCAACCGCTTCATTGTTGTGTATATCCTCATATACTCCCGGAGCCTCGCAGAACATCACGTGCATGTAAGAACCGTCCTATCCAGACTCCGACAAATTCCAACTATGCCTAAAGGCCGAAAAATTCACTTTTCACCAATCTTCCGTGCACTTCCTGGGCTATGTAATCAATAAAATGGGGGGAAGATGGAAGCAATCACCTCCTGGCCACAACTATCCACAATCAAAGAACTCCAGCGCTTTCAAGGTTTTGCCAATTTCTACCTTTGATTCATAAAGAACTACAGTACCATCACTAGTCCTATCACTAACCTCCTACGCAATAAGCCCAAGTCTCTGTCCTGGACTCCAGCAGCCATTGAAGCCTTCGCCACCCTGAAGCAAGCCTTCACAACCGCTTCCCTCCTAGTTCATCCAAATCCAGTACTCCCCTTCATGGTGGAAGTGGATGCCTCTACCAGCGGAGTGGGAGCGGCAGGTCTCTCCTCCTCAACTCCATCCATGCGCCACATCCTCGAGTCATTGTGTTACATATATATATATATATATATATATATATACACACACACACACACACACACACACACATTAACACATGTGGAATTATATATGGAATTATATACATAACAAAAAAGTGTGAAACAACTGAAAATATGTCATATTCTAGGTTCTTCAAAGTAGCCACCTTTTGCTTTGATTACTGCTTTGCACACTCTTGGCATTCTCTTGATGAGCTTCAAGAGGTAGTCACCTGAAATGGTCTTCCAACAGTCTTGAAGGAGTTCCCCGAGAGATGCTTAGCACTTGGTCCGGTGACTGTGGAGGCCAGGTCATCTGGCGCAGCACCCCATCACTCTCCTTCTTGGTCAAATAGCCCTTGATGCCTTCAGTGTGACTCTACAATTTTCATAGTCATGAAAATAAAGAAAACTCTTTGAATGAGAAGGTGTGTCCAAACTTTTGGTCTGTACTGTATATATATATATATGAAATTGCTTTTGCAACGATTTGTATCATAAAAAGCGCTATACAAATAATATGTATATGAATTTATATAATAATATTTTTCAATTCAGTGCAATTTTATTTGTATAGTACTTTTTATGATACAAATCATTGCAAAGAAACTTTAGTTTCTATAATATTTAGTAGTAGCTTATCAGTGGTTACTCAGTTTATGTACATATGGCAGAAATGTATGGAAAAATCAATTAAAGACATAAACATAATCAAACAGACAATGAACACTATTAACATAAATTATTATGATGCAATCAAACTTCTAGCAAAATTTGGTAGTTCTGTATGTTGTTTCAGGGTTGGTATCATCTGAGGTCCTCTGAGGGGTTGGCATCATCCCTTCTCAGGTTTTCTGGATCCATACTGAAGCTTGTGTAAATATTAATAAAGTCGGGATGTCAATCCTGTGGCAAAACAGGGAAACAAATAGAGACATAATTAGCATAGCTGTAGTTCCAACCATGAAATTACTGTATATTTGTTACAATATATAAACCAACACTGTGATCAATAAATTACAGAATTATTTTGGGTGAATTAACCTTTAAAATAATTGATTTAAATGTACTCACTGTTTCTTTCCTTTGAGAAAAGTCTAGCTACTGTACAGTATGTTTGTGTATGTAAATCCCCCAATGCCACTCTGCACTTGGACAGTTGAGACACTCTTTCCATCTCTGACAGCTATGAAAGATATGACACTTAGCACAGTGGAAGACACATGTCAAGTTTGTTCCCGCAATGACCATTTGTGCTGGTTTCTGGGTGAAATATGGTCAATTAATGTATGTTTGCTATTTTCAAACACAATACAGCATTAAACTTTAAGCACCACTCACCGGCCATTTAATTTCCCAACTGCTTCAAAACCTACATCTACCAACATTACCAGATTAATTTTTTTAATGATAAAAGTAAATGCACTTTTAGCACCACTCACTGGACATTTCACTTGTGAAAATTGCAAGAAGCGATGTAATTTTACATTTTGAAAAGAAAAGCTGCCACAGGCGAGTTTTTTCAGTGAGTCTGGAAGTGGTATATAGTATTTGAGTCCATGTAATTAGTAACTATACTTAAAGGAACACTCCACTATTTTTGAAAATAGGCTAATATTTCAACTCCCCTAGAGTTAAACCATTGTGTTTTACGTTTTTCAAATCCATTCAGACAATCTCCAGCTCATAAATGACCAAGAGTTTCAATATTTTTCCTATTTAAAACTCAACACTTCTGTAGTCACATTGTGTACTAAGATCAGCGGAAAATTAAAAGTTGCAATTTTCTAGGCTGATATGGCTAGGAACTTTACTCTCATTCCGGTGTAATAATCAAGAAACTTTGCTGCCGTACTATGGGTGCTGCAGGCGCAATGATACTTACGCAGTGCCTAAAAATAGGCTACCATTGGAAGTTAGCTGGGGACTATTTTCAATATTATTATGCCTGCTGCACCACCTTCGAGCTTGGATGATTGGTTTCTCGGGGTGCCTTTCTTCCCAGAAGTGCATGAATAGCTCAGGTCGTGGACGGCGCAATTTACTGCCAGAAACCAGCCTGATGGTTCCTCCTCCCTAACCACCCTCAATGCTGCTGCCTTCACCCCTATGCTGGCCGCAGCGCCCAAGCCTGTTTTTCACCCACTCCCACGCTGCATCCACAGCAGCCTCCAGCAAGCGGTGCCATGGAGCTTGGCGTAGGCAGGCTGCCCCACCCATCCTGGTCTCCATCATATCTACTCATCATATCTCTTCCAACCTGTGGAACCAGGTAAGCATTGCATGGCACACTCAGACCCCTCTCCGGCCAATTCAGTGTTGGATCCCTGCATTCCACCTAGCTGCCCTACTGTGGGTACGACAGTGGTTCCATTGGTCCTGCTTGCATGGTTTCTGGGTGCCTGGCTAGCGCTACCCAGCCCGCCTCGCTGACTTCTGTGGTCCATCTGCCTCGGTTATGTGATTCAGTTCGCCCAGTGTCCCCCCAAGTTCAGGGGCATCCGCTTCCCTTCAGCCAAAATGAGGATAGGGTTTAACAGCCCTTACTTCATTGTACCCAAGAAAACTGAGATTGGTTTGCAGTGATCGACCTGAAGGACGCATACTTTCATGTGTTGATCCTACCACTTTGAGCAGGGTGTTCGCATGCTCAACTATCTCAATAATTGGCTTATACTAGCACAGTCTCAGAACTAGATTCTCTGAACTAGTGCTCTTCAAGACAGCCCCGCCCTGGCGGATTCATCTGAGCAAGGATCTACTGACTCGTCAAGACCTCTGGAAACTTCATATCTGGTCCATGGACAGGATGTGGAGGTTCTTGGTGACCTACCCCAAGAGGTAGTGGACACCATCACTTCGGAGAGAGCAACGTCTACAAGACACGCTTATGCCTTAAAGTGGAACCTGTTAGTCGAGTGGTGTTTTTCTCGTTGAGAAGACACCCAGAGATGCCCAATCAAGGTAGTGCTTTCCGTTTTGCAGCAAGGGCTGGATCGAAGGATGTCTCCATCAAGAGGGTAGGGGGACTGCATGCCATTTTGGTCGACTATTTGTGGCTAGAGTTTAGACCGGCTGACTCCCAGGTAACTCCTGAGGCCCCGGCCCAGTTATGTGTCCAAGGTTCCCACTACTGCCTTCAGGGATCAGGTGGTGAACCTGTAAGCGCTGCCCCCAGAGGAGGCAGACCCAGGCCTAGTTTTGCTCTGTCCCGTCCCAGCTCTGAGATGCTACGTAGACTGGACACAAAGCTTTAGGACCTCAGACCAGCTCTATGTCTGAATCGCTGTTTCACGGCTGATCACTGAGACGCCCTCCGATTCACTGAATGAGCCGTTTGTCATGTAGAGAATTGCAGAGAGGCCTGGGAGAAGTTAGGAAGGCTCAGCACAAGGGAGTGATTTTCAAAATGGCAGTTGTGATTTATTTCTGAACCTGCATTGTACAAGGAGCAGTCCTCAAAGTGCAAAAAGAACACAAAAAAAAACAAAAAAAACAATTATGGAATCATACATATACTGGGGCTAAAAAAAAAAAGCAAAAATGCTGTGAGCAGCAAAACTGGCACTAAACAATGCCTAGTGGTACATCCACCAAACTTGACAGCATGTCTCACCTCAAACATGTTCAAACGTTTGCATCCTTTCACAGGATGCAACCACCCCCCTTCAGCCTGCTCCATCCATTGTTTAATTAGTCTGTTTTCCCGCCCAAACTCTATTGGGACAAACCATTATCTCGGGGTAGAACCCTTTGCCTATAACACTCATCACAGACTTCCACAGCTAACATTAATACATAAATAACATAAATACAGTTCATGAACTCACTTATGACATATAGTAACCACAATACAAACATGCATAACATAACACCACAAAAAACTTACATTAAAGGAGTCATACCCTCGTATTATCTTGGATACCTACTGTTGTATTATAGTCTTTCAGGCCCTTCTAAAAAAGAAAAGTGGAAAAAAAATAAACACAGAGCTCCTCAGACCCTTATCTCTGTAGGCATTATTGTCTCGCGAGATCTGATGCGATATTTTGTCGTGGACGGTCATTATAATAATGCAAATGAGGGGCACGTTGATTGGTTGCAGGAAGGAGGGGGGTTGACACCTCAGGTAACGCTTTAGCATATCATTACAAACTGACATCATGGCGCAAGTTGTGAATGAACGCGACAGGCTTCCCGGCCAATGTATAAGTATGAGGCGCCGTTTAGGGTTTAAATCAAACTTCATTCACGCACACATATGAAACACGCTTACATATACACTAAGTACTAGTCACACATACATGTATATGAACTATCTACGCACATAAAGTTACTCATATGAGACGTGAGCACAGCACACACACACAAATATAAGACGTGAGCACACACACACACACAAACTAGACAGGGCCTCATGTAAGCGATAAATAAACAATAACCGAATTCATGATGATCTTAGTCATTTGTTTTTTGCAAAGTACGTTAGCAGCCATTCCCCATAGCTCGAAGCTAATACTCCCGCCAGAGTTGTGCCTGGACGCGTTCATTGAACGATAATTCATGAACTCGTTCATGTTTTGGACTGAACTGAACGTACCGCATTACTGCCTGATGAACGTTACTGTGAAGTCATTCATTCTGGTGTCTGTGAACGCCACGCTCTCTCAGTTTAACTTCGTTCAGTAGGATGCCAGATTTCAATAAAGCCTTCCAGGCGAAAACCCACCTGAAACCCACCGTAAACCGGCCTTAATATGTAGCGGAAAAAACACCCAATCTGGCAACGCCAGACTCTCTTGTTCAAACTCGCTCATCAAAATGAACAAATCTTTTTTCGAGTCATTTCGTTCATTTAAGGGGCTTTAAATGTTACTATTAACTGGCAAATTCCCCGAACACATCAACCTACGCAATCTTGATCATATTCTGAATTAAGAAATCATTCCATCATAAACATAAATAATTCCTTCACCTCCAGTCTTTCGTTTATTTGTCGAGTGACAGACACAATAGCATACAATAGCCGCATTAGCAGTTATGCTGTTTGTTACACACAGTAGAGCAATAAAAACACAGTCTTACCGTTTCAATTGCAGGCAATTTTGTTGGAATGGCGCTTTTCCCGAGCTTCGATGCCAACTTCGCCTGATATTGCCACAAATTTGTGAAGGATTTCGGCGTACAATGTTTAGCACAAACACGTAACGATAAACCAGTGGAAGGGTTGAAGGAACCGCGTCATTAAAAATGAATTTAATCCACTGGTCTCTGATAGCTAGGTCCGTTCTTGGTAGAGAAAACACATTTACATGTTGATTCTGGCAGTCAACCACAGAGCAACTCACCTGTGCACTAGTTCCAGCGTCTTTCTCGACTGAATATGAGGGGGAGAGGGGAAGGGCGAGCTTCCTGCTGCGGTGTCCATATATGGTATATCCTGCCCCGTCAAGACGGGGAAGAAATCAAAATCTCGTATTTGAGTGCGCGTGCACATGGGCTATTTTACAAACCCTGAGGTAATAAAACGCTTCACTTTTAAATATCGGCTTCCCGGCCAGTGTATAATCATTAGGCAATCATAACATACATTGATTCTCGTGGAAAAGTGAAAATTGTGGGTCATGACTCCTTTAAACATTAACACCTCATAGCACTCATGTTTCCCTCCATTTTGTAAAATGGTATATTCCGGATATGCGCACTACCCAAACCCACCACCAAAACATTGGATCAAACAGGTAAGATCAAACATGTGCTATAAAATGTAAACTCCTACAATAAAGAAATAATTTAAAACAAACAGTGACTCTCTATTATCTCTCAACACTAACACATTGCACCTTTGATGTTGGTACTGTCCCTCCTCATATACATTGTCAACACACAATATACAATAACTTATTTCTGGACCCACCACACCAAGTAAATTCAGAATAGCATTAGACTGGCACTCTAGTGATGATGTAAGTGACCTAGCCCATCATCACACCGTTTAACATTAAATCTGCGCTGGATATTAATATCCAAAGTATAGTGAAAACACTATCAATTAGCACTGTAACAAGATCCGCAGTTTAAGACATTAACTTGTAAGCACAAAACACAAGATACTTCTCTTTTCAATATGAATAAGGCTTTATTAGATAAATCTAAGACATATAAACTAATCTGACACATAAACGCGCACACTCACACATTCGCACAAGTTGCAGGAAGATCGAAAGTTAGGGAAAGATGAGTATAAGAGAATGGAAATGTGGAATCCCAAGTTTACAGCAATACGTGAAATTGCATAGACATGAACAGCCATCAATCACTTAATTAACCATTTAGTTCCTCAATGAGGTTAAAATTCTATTAGATACAACAGTACATATGTCTGGAGGTAGTACTTGCGTCTCCTGTGTAAAGTTGTCGTTGAAAGTGGGTTTCCCGATGTCGCTGATTTGCTGGAACTTCAGTAGTTGCTGAAGAGACGTTTTGGGAAGCCCGTGGTTGGGCGTAGGCTGAAGACGCGGAGTTGTGTGGGCTGGTTGAAGTTGAACGGGCACTCAAGGTCAGACCTGGAGACACGGCATTACAAAACTTAAGTCAGAACACGAAACTCTCAAACGGAAAAGAAAAGAAGTAAAGTTTGATGAGACTAGGTGGTGTTTCTTCTCATCGTGGCTAAGTAGCAGCAGGCAAAGAACGCTAAAAGTGATGACTAAAAGCATGGCTAAAAGCTAAAGCTAGGAAGCAAAGCTACAAGCTAAAAGCTAAAAGCAAACTAAAAGCATACATGACTAATAGCAGAAGCAAAGCTACAAGCTAAAAGCAGACATGACTGATAGCAAAAGCTAAACGCAAGCTAAAAGCATAATTTTATGGTGTCCTAAGTATTTAAACTGGCTTAAAATGTTGCCTTGACCAATCAGATATTGTCTTGGCTCGGGGGTATCATAAATCATATGTTATCTTATCAAGCACGTGGTCCGAATTTTCCCGCTCTTGCAGGGTATAATTTTGGACATTATTCCTATAACAAGAATATGATACATTTGACAAATAACTGAGGGTCAGGACGGAAAAACTGGTTTGCGGGTTTTGCACAAGGTTTGCTCATGGATTCAGAGGTATCTCTTTTTTGTGCATGGATGCTTGATGAGCGCGGTGTTTGCTGACGCTCCAGGGAACAGAAACAAAGAAAATAATCTTTTAGATGAGTTTTATCGATGGATGCATGTGAGTGAAGAGACACATTTTATTTTCCATTTGTTTTGAGTGACATTTGATATTGTAATGTGAGTGAAACGGACATTTAACTTGTAAATGTAAAAGTGTTTGGTCATGTACATACACTTTATTAGTGACAGAGTGTTGCTAAAGTGTTCACGGAATGTATTTTTGATGAAAAAGGGTAAAGAGAAGGAATTAATGGGGACGTGTTAACGATCTCCTTGGTAAGTCAAATTGCCTTGTTAATCGTTACCAATCAAATCGTTTGTATTGTGTAAGTGGGAAAACGAGAGAAATTCAAAATTGTGAGTGATTTTTGTATGGAAAAAATGTGTAATGCTCTGTTGGAACATATCAGCTAACTGTGTTCCCAAATTATGTTTTCATTAACAAGGTTCGGGAGGAGCGCGCCAGATACTTAGCCTAATCAACACAGGTGGACCACAATCTAGTAATCAATCTCACAGTATAAATATCGCTGACTTACCTCTATCCATTGACAGTTAATCAGCATTCGATTCGCTCTGTCTGTCATCCTATCACAGACCCAATCTTCCTTGCAACAAAGAGATCTGTACTGGGGATTTTTCAGATCTGCCACTTTTTCCGGACCCACGATCACTCCTACCTCGCCAAACATGGCCGCCGAACACCATTAAGCGTTATTGCGACAGTTGCTCTTCCCGCAAAGCCACACGTTGTGGCCAATAGACCGTGCGAAGCATCACTCGATACCACGATCATCCCGCTCAAGAACGAGCTCTCCTCAAGCGCTGGATCACAGCAGCGGCAGACATTCAACCAGCCTGGGGCGCACCCCAGTTCTCACCGCAGCAAGTCTCTCTCGCTTCCCGCCGCAGCTCAACCTTTACACCGCAGCTTTTCCGGCCGCAGCGCAGTTTGAGGCTGCCTCCTCTAGCGGCGCAGACCGCCTGTCATAAATCAATACATTCTCCAGGTGAAGACGCTAAAGCAGGTTTCGCTGCTAAAGTTGTTAAACGACGTCATGGCGTAATTCTGTCGGATGACGATGCCATTTAACCACGAAGCCAAGGCATTTTTTTCAAGGCAAGCTATCCATAAAGTCCTTAGACATTACATTTGCCTTACCGTGCATGTTTAAACCTCACTGAGATGATACAGACATAAGTTGCATGCAATTATTCTGGCAGGACCAATTTATTTATGTAAGGCAAGTTTATTTATATAGCACATTTCGTACACCATGGTAATTCAAAGTGCTTTACATAAAACAAAAGGCAAATAATTATGAAGGAAAATAATAATATAATAAATAAATAAAACAAGCAATTTTTAAACTTTTAAAATTATTGAAAGAAAAATGTGTCCAGGGATCGGGCTGTCGAGGGATCGGGCCCCCGGCTGCGCCATATCGGGCGACATCACGGTCCTTTGATGTGATCTTTCCATAAGGGGTTTGTGAACCGCTCTTAGTCTGACCCGTCGCCTAGGACCTGTTTGCCTTGGGAGACCCTACCAGGGGCATATAGCCCCGGACAACATAGCTCCTAGGGTCATTCGGGTACTCAAACCCCTCCACCACGTTAAGGTGGCAGTTCAAGGAGGAGCCTTTGCGGATGATGTTGTCGTGTTGGCTTCATCAAGCCAGGACCTTCAGCATGCACTGGGACGGTTTGCAGCCGAGTGTGAAGCGGCTGGGATGAGAATCAGCACCTCGAAATCCGAGGCCATGGTCCTCAGTCGGAAAAGGGTGGCTTGCCCACTTCAGGTTGGTGGAGAGTTCCTGCCTCAAGTGGAGGAGTTTAAGTATCTTGGGGTCTTGTTCACGAGTGAGGGAAGGATGGAACGGGAGATTGACAGACGGATCGGGGCAGCTTCTGCAGTAATGCGGTTGATGTACCTGTCTGTCGTGGTGAAGAAAGAGCTGAGCCGCAAGGCGAAGCTCTCGATTTACCGGTCAATCTACATTCCTACTCTCACCTATGGTCATGAGCTTTGGGTCATGACCGAAAGGAAAAGATCCCGGATACAGGCGGCCGAAATGAGCTTTCTCCGCAGGGTGGCTGGGCGATCCCTTAGAGATAGGGTGAGAAGCTCAGTCACCCGGGAGGAGCTCAGAGTAGAGCCGCTGCTCCTCCACATCGAGAGGGGTCAGCTGAGGTGGCTCGGGCATCTGTTCCGGATGCCTCCTGGACGCCTTCCCGGGAAGGTGTTCCGGGCGCGTCCCACTGGGAGGAGACCCCGGGGAAGACCTAGGACACGCTGGAGAGACTATGTCTCCCGGCTGGCCTGGGAACGCCTCGGTGTCCCCCCAGAAGAGCTGGAGAAAGTGTCTAGGGAGAGGGAAGTCTGGGGTTCTCTGCTTAGACTGCTGCCCCCGCGACACGGCCCCGGATAAGCGGAAGAAGATGGATGGATGGAAAGAATATGTACTTAAAATGAATTTAAAAACCGTTAGAAACAGAAAATGATTTTGCAAAACAAAAAAAGTGAAAATAGTGCAATCAGTTCGGACATTGCACAAGTGCTCATTCAATAAATGCACAGCTTAACATATGAGTTTTAAGTCTAGATTTAAATGTGTCTAGTGTTTTAGCACATCTGAAGCGGACTCCCCTTGTTTGCGTGAACCTTTGGTATTTCTGACTCGATCCTAGTGATCTGAGTGCTCTGTTAGGTTTATATTCAATGAACATATCAATTTATTAAGGGATATATTTCACCATTTACTTGCGTGATCACTCAGAATTTATCTAAAACACAACTTCCCTCGTGTCGGCAGGACAGCAAGGGTGAGTAAAATTTCTGTTGTCTTTTTAGGACTGTAATACGAAAAGCACGCAAAGTAAATAACTTTAGAATAGCACATAACTGCAATCATCGTTACCGTTATAACCATGTCTGTTGGTACAATGTTTCACAAGACTAAACATGCTTCATCATTTTCAAAAGCCTCTGTTTCCACAGTCCATACTACAACGCGAAAACAGCATTCCAAATTTATCCGCTCAGGAGACTGTTTAAAAAGGCCAAAGGCCAAAACGAGTGAAAAACATGCTTTTCCAGCAGGAACGTACTAATGTGGACAATGCTTGAGGTATTGTCAAACCAGGCAACCAATTGCTAAGCTGGCAACACAGTAGGCTACCCAGGCACTTTTTATTTTTTAGCTTGCCCCATCAATTGTTACTAACCCTTCTACTTTTCCTGCAGCCAACAACTACAGCAGCCGAAGCAAGCTCAACTCGCAGGTGGCTCAAGAAGCTATCTCTCCTCCTCCTCTCATGCTCTCATTTACTTCTATGTTCCACCACACCCTAACCATCCTTAAAGACCTATTAGCGGTCAGACCAATTCCTTATCAAAGAAGCTCACCGAACCCTCTATCTATATCTCCCCACTGCCACAGCAGTGTCTGCTCCCGCAGGAGCCTCTATCCAAATTTTTCCACTGCCGCAGCAGTGTCTGCTCCCGCGGGAGCCTCTATCCATATTTCTCCACTGCCGCAGCAGTGTCTGCTCCCGTGGGAGCCTCTATTCATATTTCACCACCGCCACAGCAGCATCTGCTCCTGCGGGAGTCTCTATCTATATTTATCCACCGCCGCAGCAGCGTCTGCTCCCACTTGAGCCTCTATCTATATTTATCCACCGCCGCAGCAGCGTCTGCTCCCGCGTGAGCCTCTATCTATATTTCTCCACCACCGCAGCAGTGTCTACTCCCGCAGGAGCCTCCATCTATATTTCTCCACCGCCACAGCAGCGTCTGTATCTCTTTTCTGTATTTTCCCTACTGCCGTAGCAGTTCTCGCTCCCGCAGGAGCCTTAAAAAAATAAAAAATAAATAAATAAATCATACTGTTCCATAGAACAAACTTAACGTAATGCATCGCGAACAATCTAACGTACATGTTAATCATATCAAAAGCCTTCAAGGGCCCAAACGTTCCCGACAATAGTCTACACGTCACTGTACAACCTAGTCCTCGTTTTGCTAAACATTTAATTCAAATGTACACCATCTTTAAAATTGGATAATTCTTTACAACAGGCATGCTACAGCAATCATAAGTCCTTGAACATGACCTCAAATGTTGCTATACGTTTCAGCTATTCACCGAAAAAATCTGTTCAGATTTCCCCTATAGGTGGCAAAAAAACAAAAAAAAAGCTGCTCATGAACCCTTTTGAAGCCCCGCCTTTTCGGTTTCTCATTAGCCCAGTGGAGTGGTTAATCAGAAAATTCTTGACCAAGAATTTGAAAACTCTTAATCAATCCGTCAGCTCCATATAATTTGCCGTTTAAAGCACAATCCCTTCGATGGTTCTCGATGATTTCTCTCTCACAACCGTAGAACAATGAGCACGCAATCAATATGAAAAAAAATAAAAATAATAATAATAATAATAATAATATTATTAATAATAATTCTTAAGCTCTCGGCTGGGAAAGGATGACATCACCTCTGCTTTAAGCTATGCCCATGCATCCAGATTCATGGCACTTATTCGAGGTACACTGACAGGACAGGAAATTCCATTTCGTCGTATACTTAACTTCGAATGCAAGCCGATCAAAGATTTTCTGACATTATCAGAAGCAGCGTATTGGATTTGCTAAACCACTATGCATGTAACCCTCATAGCATCCTCTTTAGACAACTCAAATTGAATTCTCCGTCAGGTGCTGCAAAGCGCTCCCAGTGTATAAAAAAAAAAAAATTCTCCAACTACCGGCAAGGCTCACCCATCCAATACAGTGACTACTGAATTCCCGTCAGATTGCCTCCCGGTCGAGCAAACCTAGCCTTTTCCGACAAAGTACCGGAGCAGTTACCCGTCTGATGCCGCGAGTATTTAAATCCTGCCAGATGCTGTAAGAGCTGTCCCGGTCGAGTGGATGTTTCCCTCCAACTAACGGCGTTGCTTACACGTCCATGCGCAAATATTGAACTCTCGTCAAAGGCTGCAAGAGCCCTCATGGTCAAGCATCCTTGGCCTTTACGTCCGAATACAGGTGTACCCATTCAGTGCCGCAAACATTGATCTCTCACCGAATGCCAGCCAGAGCCTTCCGGCTAGACAACCTTACCTTTTTGATTTACGGCCAGCAAAGGCTTACCCATTCGATGCCGCACGCTCCCATCGTACGTCAGTGAGAACCTCCCAGCTAAACAAACTGAACTTCCCCCTTATGGTCGTCGAGACTTACCCATCTGGTGCCGCGAGTATTGAGCTCCCACCAGATGCCGGCGAGAGCCTCCCGGCTAGACAACCTTACATGCTCTATTTTAAGCAAGGCTTACTCGTCCGGTGTCGTGTGCTCCGATTGTACGTTGGCGAGAGCCCACCAGCTACATCCTTAACTTCCTCTTTTACGGTCATCGAGACTTGCCTATCTGGTGCCGCGAGTATAGAGCTCCCACCAGATGCAGACGAGACTTTCTACTCTACAGCCAGCAAGGCTACCCGTTCGATGCATGTGCTCCCTTCGGATGTCGGCGAGAGTCTCCAGGCTAGGTAAATCTTACCTTTTCTTCCTACGGCCGGCAAGACTTACCCATTAAATGCGCGTGCTCCCATCGAATGCTGGCGAGAGCCTCCCGGCCACACAACTTACCTTTCCTTCTACGCCCGGAGAGGTTTAACCATTCGATGCCATGAGTAGGAAGCTCCCATCGGATGTCGGCGAGAACCTCCAGGCTAGACGAACTTACCTTTTCCATTCTTCGGCCAGCGCGGCTTACCCATTCGATGCGTGTGCTCCCATCGGATGCCACGAGAGCCTCCTTGCCAGACTGCCTTTCCTTTCTCCTTACAGCTGAAAGCTGTCATTTCCACCATGCACTATCCAGATCCCGCGTGAGGCCGGCGATAACCTCCTTTTCCATTTCTACGGTCGTCGAGGCTTTCCCGTCCAATGCTGTGAGTTCAAGCTCCTATCAGACGTCGGCGAGAGCCCCACGGCCACCCAAACTTACCTCTTCCATCCTACGGCCTGCGATGCTGACCCAGCCAATACAGCGAGCACGAAGTTCCTGTTGGATGCTGGTGAGAGCCTCCTGACCAGACTAATTTACCTTTCCGTCTTTCATCCGGAGAGGCTTACTCGTTCGATGCCGTGAGTACAAGCTCCAGTCGGACGTCGGCGAGAGTCTCCCGGCTAGTCAAACTTACCTTTTCCTTTTCTATGGTCAGAGAGGCTTACCCGTTCGATCGTGTGTGCTCCCGTCAAACGTCGGCGAGAGACTCCTGGCCAGACAACCTTACTTTCCAACCTATGGTCAGAGAGACTTACCCGTTCAATCGTGTGAGCCCCCATCGGACGTCGGCGAGAGGCTACCGGCCACATGACTTTACCTTTCCATTTGACGATAGGCAAGGCTTAACCATCCGACGGCACGAATCTCAACCTCCCGTCAAATACTGTAAAAAAAAACAAAAACAAAAACCCTCCGCTACCCTCACATCTTTTCCCCCCATCTGGCGAGGTTTACCCATCTGATGCGTGTGCTCCCGTCAGACGTCAGCGAGAGTTCTCCCGGTCGGGTTCCATACTTGCTGCCCGCAAGCGAGTCTCATCCATCCGATGTTGTGAGTATCGACCTCCCGTCAGATGTCGCAAGAGTCTCCTTGTCGGTCAGCCCAAAATCCTTTTTATCTGCCAAACCGAGAGGACCCAGACGTCCTGAGTCCTGAGTCTTAATCTCCAGTCGGAGGCTTCATGGGCCCTCTCAGTCAGCCATTTGCCATTCGGCCTCTGAATAGCAGGGGCTTATTAGCAAGTAGGGCCCGTACGCCGACACCGTGACCTATTCCAGTCGAGGCAACTCGGTCCCTCCCGGTCGGGCTATACAACCACGCTGCTCCTCCTCATCGGCCGGTAGGACTCACCGTTCCAACGCTGTGAGCCCCCGTTGAGCATCGGCTCGAGCCCTACCGAACGGGTGCCTTTAACCACATAGTCCAGTACCTGCAGCTGGTAGGGCCTACCTTCCCAACGCTTAAGTCGCTCCCATTGGAGTGTGTAGGCTCTTCCGGCCCGCCAACGAGATGACTTCTCAGAAAATTAAATCAGCCCCCGCCAGTACTCAATGCTATTCTGGGGGGCGTTCTTAATCTGGCGGCTGTCCTCTTGTCCATTTGCTTTTTGGGGGGTACTCTAGATTTGGGCCATTCCCGAGCTCGGAGCCCTTCCCCGGACAGCACGCCAAATACGCATACCATACCTCAGCTAATTATATGTAAGCGTGAACTCGTGAATTATGTGACAAAGTGGTCAGTATTATATTAATTAGTGTGTTGTGTTTAAAAAATTGCCTCTGGAATACACTGACCTGTCACAGTATAATTTAGATGTTAATATTGCATTATAGGTATTGGTTCACTCATTAACAGGCCAAGAGATAATTTAAACTTTCCATGCTCACTTTGAAGGAAAACATATTGTCCAGCACTCTCTCTAATGAAATTAAGTGCATATGACTGATGTTGAAGACATGTCACCAGAATGAAGAATGCACATATTTTTTTTTCAAAAGATTTAATTGTTACACTTCATTAGTTTGCACTAATTCAGCTGTAATCCTCTTTCCATGTAAAAGTGTATTTCCGCTCTGGAAACCACCAACTAATTTAGTGTTCTTTTAGCAGCGGTTTTGTTAGCCAAAGATCTGGCCCAGGACATTTGATCCCATTTCCAATTAAACACACTGAAAAAGGTTTAATCTGTGAAGCTCTGGAGCTGATGTTATTAAAACACTAATATTCAACTAACAGATAACTGCAAACATGAATACTCTAATGCGATAATAAAACTATATCTTGATTTGAACAGTCAAATTATTTAACATATTTTAGCCTGAAATGGCCAGGAGAAGTTTTGAAGCAGCCGTGGTTAACAATTATTTATTAGTGCAAGGAATATTAAACTCAAACAACTGAAAGAAAAAAATTATAATTCAAGCTCTGAAATATTATTTTTAAAATGCTTACAGTATTATACTTTGTGTACGCAGTACTGTTGTCCTTAAACATGTTGTATATGATGGCCTGGTGGCCTTGTCAGCTCACACACCATGCACATAAGGGCCCACCTTATTATGATGAATTTTTATAGTTTATAGTTTAAAGGTAATTAAAACCTATACATAACAGTCATTTGAAAAGTACTGTAACAAGATTAAATGATGAAGGCATGGCCAACGTTTTCATGTTTATGTGGCGAAAATTGGGGTCACATGGTGACCAAGGCAAAGAAATATGACCAAGTCACCACAATTTTGACTTTGCTTGATTGGTCCCCGGTCCATTTTAGAATTCAGTTTTAAGATTTTGTTTCTAAAGCTCTTAACGATCAAGCTCCATCTTATCTCAAAGATCTGCTTACCCCTCAGTCATCTATCAGACTTTTAAGATCTTCTGACAGGGCTCTTTTATCTGTCCCTCGTTCCCATTTAAAAACTAAGGGCAGCATCTTTTGTCTGTGGAATCAACAAAGAAATTAACCCCTGGGATAAAAATGTGTCTTCTTTCTGTTTCTCATATTGATGACAGAGACATATAGAAAAAATTTTAGTCAATACTTTTCACCCAATCTATTTTTTTTAATGCATGTTATTCTTACTGTGGAAAAATTCATCCACGCATTTCATTATTCTCTCTGGTAATGTTTGCCAGACTTGTAATTTAGTCTACTTAAACCACAGGCTTTTTTTTTTCATTTATTTTTTTACAGCCAATTGCAGTCTTACTTTCCAATCCGTTTCCATCCAACCATTACAAAAATTTAATCAAGTCCCCACTCTTCATTTTTTTCTTTTTCAATAATCCAGATTCAGTTTTATATTAGAGCACTTCAGGGCTATGTTAGTAAGTCAATTGGTTTAGGAATACACAATTAATTTTAATATTTCTGCTCCTATGTTGGTCCCTCAATATCTATGGTAGTCACATTTTCTAATGATTTTTAAAAAAGGGATGTTAAGAATAAAAATTTTAAGGAAAATGATACCCTGAGAATGATTTAATGGCATGACTGTAATGGGTAGTTGTATATTAAAGCATACAAAGGAATATAATCTAAGAGGTCCTTTTAAATAAATCCACAAGGAAAAAAACTCCAACAAATATATACATTCAAACAATAGCAGACACAGAGCTGAGGAAAACTGAAGGCTTAAATACACGGGGATCGTAATCAAGGAGAAACAGAACAGGTGTGGAAACCAATAAATCAAAAACCATGGAATCTAATAAGGGAACTCAGACAGGCATCTGAGAATGGGGAGAAAATTTGAATCAAATAATAAATTCTCCTTCCAGTTCCGTAGCAAGGAATTCTAAAGCTTCAACCTTGTTCTGTGTCTTCATGCATAATGGAATATACTATTTAATACCTAAATAAAACATTTGCATGGTTGGTTACCAGGGTATTTCTAGGAAATTACTGGGGTGTTGTTAGGATGCTTTAACGAGTTGCCAAGGCATTGCTAAGTGGTTGCTTGCAAGCTTAAATCATTAAATCAACTACAAGATTTATTAAAAAATAAAAAAAGTCCTGAATATTTGTGTCTGAAATTACCAGCTGAAACAGTGTCTTGCTTTGTTTTGTCCAATGACTGTGAACTGTGCAGCGTTCGAAGTTGGCCATCAAAGCTGATAGTCGAGCCTGCTCTTTCACTCTGTAATCCAATTAGCAACGTCAATAAACATAAAGAGGTGCTGAGCAAATATGACAGAAGACATTAAAGGCATCTGTTTTTTTTTTTTTTTTGGCTGATCCCAGTATTAGTTTTATAAGTCTTTATAAGCCTCTGAGACAAAGATTTGTGAAGGAATGATTTGTCAACTTCGCAGCTGCCTAGAATCGGAAAGCCATAACTGTCAGATCACTGGAGATAGAAAAGCATGCAAGCCATCTTTCTTTATTGATATTTCATAACAGGTTTTTTTTTTTATCCAAAAAGCCATATCATCACATTCCAATGTATCTGACAAAGAAAATAACGGAAATATAACAAATAGCTTCAGAAATCAAAACACTGGTTTGGAGATGACAAAGCATTAAAATCATATCTCAGACAATGATTGTCATTGTCTGTAAAAGAAGACCTGAAAATTGAAAATTCTGTCATTATTTGCTAGTCTTCCCAGAACTAAAGCTGTTATTTTTTTTTTACCATGGAACACAAATCAGGGACACTTTGAGGAATCTCTATGCATGACCAAACATCTATCAAGTGGTGCAGGTTTGGAACAAGAGTGAGTGAGAAATGGCAGAATTAAAATTTTGGGTGAATTGTTCTTTTAACACAATTGAAATGCAAGTCTTTCCCTTTTTTTTTTTTAACAGTCAGTCTAGCAGCTCTCAGTAGCATGTTTAGGCACCATGCAACCCACGCAATTTCTACTGAGGGGAATCAATCATGATTTTTAGTTAGAGGGGCCCCCCAGGGACCACTTGCGGAGGGCCCCCAAAACACTCTATCAACTACCATTAAAATGTTTTTTCTCATGATGTCCCATTTCTTACGATAGTTTAGCAGGCCTACATCAAATTATACACACACTTAGTGAATGAGTTACACTCCTGAACAAAATCTTAAGACCAGGGGATGCTTGCGAATTTTACACATTTCGCACTAGTGGATCATAACCGGGTTGTAGGTGCTGCTTCAAAATGCAAAAAGAAGAAACAGGAGCAAGAGATAAAAAATAGAGAGTAGGCAATTTATTGAAAACTGCATTTAAAGCCAAACAGGCTGTTCATCAGCTGATCAAAATTTTAAGACCATAGCCATAAAAAGGTCAAATCTGCACAAAAATATGGCTTTCATGTCATTTTTTTTCAAGCAGTCATACTGTCAAGATCTCCTGATGGCAAAGGCAAAAAGGCTTTCTCTTTTTGAACGTGGCAGGATTGTTGAGCTGCACAAGCAAGGTCTCACACAACGTGCCATCGCTGCCGAGGTTGGACGCAGTAAGACAGTCATTTTACATTTCTTAAAAAATCCTGAGAGTTATGGGACAAAAAAGTCAAGTGGTAGACCCAAAAAGATTTCACCTGCACTGAGCCGCAGGATCCGACGGGTTGTCCGTGAAGACACAGGTCGATCCTCGACCCAAATTAAGGCCCTTACTGATGCTGACTGCAGCCCAATAACCATAAGACGTCATCTGCTAGAGAAGGGCTTCAAGAACAAAAAACCTCTTCAAAGGCCACGTCTCCTCCCACGACACAAACTTGCCCGTTTGGAATTTGCAAGGGAGCACCAAACATGGGACACTGAAAGGTGGAAGAAAGTTTTATTCTCTGACGAGAAAAAATGTAACCTGGATGGTGCTGATGGCGTCCAACGTTACTGGCATGACAAGGAGATCCCACCTGAGATGTTTTCTACGCGGCACAGTGGAGGAGGCTCCATCATGATCTGGGGTGCTTTTTCCTTCAATGGGAAAATGGAGCTTCAGGTTGTGCAGGGGCGTCAAACGGCGACTGGCTATGTGGATCTGTTGCAGCGGGCATCCCTCTTGACCGAGGGGCCCCGTCTGTGTGGTAATGACTGGGTCTTTCAACAGGACAACGCTGCAATTCACAACGCCCGCCTGACGAAGGACTTCTTCCAGGAGAATAACGTTGCTCTTTTGGACCATCCTGCGTGTTCCCCTGATCTAAATCCCATTGAGAACATTTGGGGATGGATGGCAAGGGAAGTTTACAAAAACGGACTTCAGTTCCAGACCGTGGATGCCCTTCGTGAAGCCATCTTCACCACATGGAGCAACGTTCCCACCAGCCTCCTGGAAACAGTCGCATCAAGCATGCCGAAACGAGTGTTTGAAGTGATCAACAAGAACGGTCGGCCTACTCACTACTGAGTCCTTTTTTGACACTTTTAGTTCTGTTGTGAGTTTATTTTTGGGCTATGGTCTTAAATTTTTGATCAGCTGATGAACAGCCTGTTTGACTTTAAATGCAGTTTTCAATAAATTGCCTACTCTCTATTTTTTGTCTCTTGATCTGTTTTTTCTTTTGGCATTTTGAAGCAGCACTTACAACCCGGTTATGATCCACTAGTGCAAAATGTGTAAAACTTGCGATGCATCCCATGGTCTTAAGATTTTGTTCAGGAGTGCATATTATGCTACTTCTATAGACACCCACTGATTTCCTTATTTTGAGTCAAATAAAATCTCTCTGATCTCTGAAAGGATATAACATTCATCTTCAACATATTAAGTGACTGCTAGAAATAAGAAGACATCCAGCATTTCACTGCAGAAAGACAAACTGACCTCTATTTTCCAGGTGTCAGTTTATCTTCCAGACTCATTACACTTCTGCTGGCCCCTTCACCTCTTTTTGTCATATACTACCACCCACTACTCACTACCACCCACCAAACAGTTTCAGTTCCACTGACTGAACACTGCACTTATACCATTTATATATTTAAGCTATATTTAAGCTATATGCAGTTTACAGTGTTTATACATACCCTAATGTAACCCCCGTCAGCCGATTAGGGGTTAACTTATAAAGTCAAAGTCACCTTTATTTATATAGCGCTTTAAACAAAATACATTGCGTCAAAGCAACTGAACAACATTCATTAGGAAAACAGTGTCAATAATGCAAAAATGATAGTTAAAGGCAGTTCATCATTGGATTTAGTTATGTCATCTCTGTTCAGTTAAATAGTGTCTGTGCATTTATTTGCAATCAAGTCAACGATATCGCTGTAGATGAAGTGTCCCCAACTAAGCAAGCCAGAGGCGACAGCGGCAAGGAACCGAAACTCCATTGGTGACAGAATGGAGAAAAAAACCTTGGGAGAAACCAGGCTCAGTTGGGGGGCTAGTTCTCCTCTGACCAGACGAAACCAGTAGTTCAATTCCAGGCTGCAGCAAAGTCAGATTGTGCAGAAGAATCATCTGTTTCATGTGGTCTTGTCCTGGTGCTCCTCTGAGACAAGGTCTTTACAGGGGATCTGTATCTGGGGCTCTAGTTGTCCTGGACTCCACTGTCTTTCAGGGATGTAGAGGTCCTTTCTAGGTGCTGATCCAGCATCTGGTCTGGATACGTACTGGATCCGGGTGACTGCAGTGACCCTCTGATCTGGACACAGACTGGATCTGGTGGCCACGGTGACCTCGGAACAAGAGAGAAACAGACAAATATTAGCGTAGATGCCATTCTTCTAATGATGTATCAAGTACATAGGGTGTTATGGGAAGTGTTTCCGGTTCCGGTTTACCTAATTAATGCAGCCTAAAAATCCTTTAACGGATTTGGATAATAAAAGCATATTAGTATGTTATGTGTATGTCAGGTTAAAGAGATGGGTCTTTAATCTAGATTTAAACTGCAAGAGTGTGTCTGCCTCCCGAACAATGTTAGGTAGGTTATTCCAGAGTTTGGGCGCCAAATAGGAAAAGGATCTGCCGCCTGCAGTTGATTTTGATATTCTAGGTATTATCAAATTGCCTGAGTTTTGAGAACGTAACGGACGTAGAGGATTATAATGTAAAAGGAGCTCATTCAAATACTGAGGTGCTAAACCATTCAGGGCTTTATAAGTAATAAGCAATATTTTAAAATCTATGCGATGCGTGATAGGGAGCCAGTGCAGTGTTGACAGGACCGGGCTAATATGGTCATACTTCCTGGTTCTAGTAAGAACTCTTGCTGCTGCATTTTGGACTAGCTGTAGTTTGTTTACTAAGCGTGCAGAACAACCACCCAATAAAGCATTACAATAATCTAACCTTGAGGTCATAAATGCATGGATTAACATTTCTGCATTTGACATTGAGAGCATAGGCCGTAATTTAGATATATTTTTGAGATGGAAAAATGCAGTTTTACAAATGCTAGAAACGTGGCTTTCTAAGGAAAGATTGCGATCAAATAGCACACCTAGGTTCCTAACTGATGAAGAAGAATTGACAGAGCAACCATCAAGTCTTAGACAGTGTTCTAGGTTATTACAAGCGGAGTTTTTAGGTCCTATAATTAACACCTCTGTTTTTTCAGAATTTAGCAGTAAGAAATTACTCGTCATCCAGTTTTTTATATCGACTATGCAATCCATTAGTTTTTCAAATTGGTGTGTTTAACCGGGCTGCGAAGAAATATAGAGCTGAGTATCATCAGCATAACAGTGAAAGCTAAAACCATGTTTCCTGATGATATCTCCCAAGGGTAACATATAAAGCGTGAAGAGTACCGGCCCTAGTACTGAGCCTTGAGGTACTCCATACTGCACTTGTGATCGATAGGATACATCTTCATTCACTGCTACGAACTGATGGCGGTCATATAAGTACGATTTAAACCATGCTAATGCACTTCCACTGATGCCAACAAAGTGTTCAAGTCTATGCAAAAGAATGTTGTGGTCAATTGTGTCAAACGCAGCACTAAGATCCAATAAAACTAATAGAGAGATACACCCACGATCAGATGATAAGAGCAGATCATTTGTAACTCTAAGGAGAGCAGTCTCAGTACTATGATACGGTCTAAATCCTGACTGGAAATCCTCACATATACCATTTTTCTCTAAGAAGGAATATAATTGTGTGGATACCACCTTTTCTAGTAACTTGGGCAGAAAAGGGAGATTCGAGATTGGTCTATAATTAACTAGTTCTTTGGGGTCAGGTTGTGGTTTTTTGATGAGAGGCTTAATAACAGCCAGTTTGAAGGTATTGGGGAAGTATCCTATTGACAATGAGGAATTAATAATAGTCAGAAGAGGATCTATTAAAGCACAATAGATCTTCTGGAAGCACCTCTTTTAGGAGCTTAGATGGTATAGGGTCTAACATACATGTTGTTGGTTTAGATGATTTAACAAGTTTATACAATTCTTCCTCTCCTATGGTAGAGAATGAGTGGAACTGTTCCTCAGGGGGTCTATAGTGCACTGTCTGATGTGATACTGTAGCTGATGGCTGAATGGTTGCAATTTTATCTCTAATAGTATCGATTTTAGAAGTAAAGTAGTTCATAAAGTCATTACTGCTGTGGTGTTGGGAAATGTCAACACTTGTTGAGGCTTTATTTTTTGTTAATTTAGCCACTGTATTGAATAAATACCTGGGGTTATGTTTGTTTTCTTCTAAAAAAGAAGAAAAGTAATCGGATCTAGCAGTTTTTAATGCTTTTCTGTAGGATATGTTACTTTCCCGCCAAGCAATACGAAATACCTCTAGTTTTGTTTTCCTCCAGCTGCGCTCCATTTTTCGGGCTGCTCTCTTTAGGGTGCGAGTATGCTCATTATACCATGGTGTCAAACTGTTTTCCTTAACCTTCCTTAAGCGTAAAGGAGCAACTTTATTTAAAGTGCTAGAAAAGAGAGAGTCCATAGTTTCTGTTACATCATCAAGTTGTTCTGAGGTTTTGGATATGCTAAGGAATTTGGATACATCAGGAAGATAACTTAAAAAGCAGTCTTTTGTGTTAGAAGTGATGGTTCTTCCATACTTGTAACAAGAAGTAGAATTTACAATTTTGGCTATATGAATTTAGCAAAGAACTAAATAATGATCTGAGATCAATAATGATCTGAGATCGATTACCTGTAGTAAAAAACATTGGCTCGCTAGAATTTACCTAGATTACTTTCAGGATCGCATTAGACCAGATTAATACTCATCAGAAGACTCAAGAACTTGTAAGAGGCAAGAGCACACACACACACACACACACAAGGATAGGATTTAAATGTACTTATTTATATAAAGGTGAGATTTGGATTTTTTTCAGATTTCTGGCAGAATACACAAATTGTGTATGTATATATAACACTGTATAGAAAGTAACAAAAACAAACAAAATAAATATAAATCAAAGGTGCATAAATTCACTTAAAATCGGACTTTTAACCAATTAAGGTAACTGAATTAATTTTAAATGGAACTTCACAGAAGAAATTCTTTCCCTCAAAATAAATTAAATTTTGTTCTCGACTCAAAATGTTCAAATTCTAGATTTCTTCCTTTACTTATGAGCTTATGTCAATATTAGCTCAATTTTAACACTTGAAAAAAAAATAACCAAAATACAGTGTATGTGAAATCACATATACAAATTTACACCATAAACATAAAATTGCATTAACAAAAATCTGTTCAGTAACCTTTTAGACTGCACAGTTCGATAATGTCAGTCCAGATAATAACAAATGATATTCTTCTTTTCTCTCAGTTCCTTATAAAGAATGATCCTGTGCTCAAAAAAAATGAAATGTTGTAAATACTCCAAACCTTCAAGAACCCAATGAAATAATGAGCTGGAAGCAATGCAGATGTCCAGGAAGGCAAAAGGTAAGTGTCTTTGGTCGTCTCAAGGGTGGCCCGCCATCTTCACACAGTGCACATTTGAAGTGTTCATAAAGCAGTCCTCGAACAGAAGAATCTGAATTCTAAGATAACAAAACGGGCCGATTCCTTTGTGTATTAATGATATTTCCTATTTTCTTTCAGGTTTCCACCGGATGACGCAACGATCACCTAACGCTTCAGCACAACAACAGTCGCACGGATCAACAGGATAAAGGTAAGTTCTTTCAAAACTACTTCAATTCATTCCATGACAAAACATCTACAAATTACTTTTAATAAATCAACATTTCGCGCAGTTTCTAGCTCACGTTTCTCTTCTTGTGTTCTCTCGAACTTTCTTTCTACGCAGCTTCCCAGAGGGGGCGGAGTCAGCTTTTCCCTAATCACAGTTGATTGGCTGCTCACCTGCGCAGCACAGACAAAGAGCTCAAAATAAAATAATATTTTATTGCAACTATTTATATTCCCTAATATTATAAATAAACCTTATCTAATGAAAAATAATTTGTATTTCAGCCTTTCAGACTCCAGGATTCTCAGGTAAGTTTTCATCAAGGTTTACAGATAGGTCTTCAGTAATCTGACATTCAGGCATTTCCATCACTGAGCCCTTTTCCAAGGATTGACTCACTTACAACCTCAAATTGGGGTCTTGAATAGTAAATGTCCTCTTCTGAATCAGGAGTATCTTCTTCAGGGTTTTCACAGACTGCTTTATTGCGAGTTTTGCGCTTGGGAACTGAAATTTGTGACTCGAGTTCACTCACATCAGAGGAAAGGGTTCCGCATGGAAGCAACAAGTCGCGATGCAGCGTTCGAATGGGCCCTGTTTGAGACTCAGGACACACTTTGTACACAGGTAAATCCCCACATTGGTCTACCACCACATATACCGTTTCCTCCCATTTGTCAGCAAGTTTATTCTTCCCTCTCAATCTGACGCTTCTCACTAGAACTCTGTCACCTTTGTTCAACTCTGATGCTGTCACGTGTTTGTCATAACGAGTTTTATTTTTCTCAGCCATCTTTTTGGAATTTTCAGCTGCAATCCGAAAACTCTCCTCAAGGCTTGATTTCAGGCTCTTTACATACTGAGAATGTGTCACATCTGCCTTATCTCTGAGGGGTAATCCAAATTTTAAATCTACTGGAAGCCTAGGTTGTCGCCCGAACATCAACTCATAAGGGCTAAACCCGGTGGTCTCATTTCTGGTACAATTATAAGCGTGTGCAAGTGGCTTTACAAACTCCTTCCAGTAGCTTTTCTTCTTGGCTTCCAGGGTTCCAAGCATATTTAGCAGAGTTCTGTTGAATCTTTCAACAGGGTTTCCCCTCGGATGGTATGGGGTTGTTCTGACTTTCCGCACCCCAGCAATATCACACAATTCTTTGATTAGGTGTGATTCAAAATCAGGGCCTTGATCGCTGTGAAGGCGTTCGGGATAACCATAATGACATATGAACTGCTCCCACAGACACTTCGCAACAGTCTTAGCTTTCTAATTTGGGGTAGGAATAGCAAGGGCGTATTTAGTAAAATGATCAGTTATTACCAACACGTCCTTTGTATTACTGTGGTCAGGCTCGAGGGTAAGAAAGTCCATGCATACCAATTGTAAGGGACGATTGGTTGAAATGTTCACGAGCGGTGCTGCCTTTTCGGGTAGGACTTTTCTCCGTATACATCGACCACATGTTCTGATCTTATGCTCTATATCCGAAGCCATTTTGGGCCAATAGAATCGGTTCCGTACCAAATCCAAAGTACGGTCGATTCCCATGTGACCGAGGTCGTCGTGCAGATGATTAAGGACGTCAGAGTGGAATTCTTCAGGTAAAACCAACTGATACATGACTTTATCAGCCACACTCCTCCTACGATAAAGGACTCCGTCATGGAACTCCAGTCGTTCCCTCTCCCTAAGAAGGTAAGGTAACCTAGGCAAAGCACTACGGACAGTTCCTGAAGGGGATTCTCCAGTCTGAATCTGGGTAATAACTTCTCTGATACAGGGATCAGCCAGTTGTGCCCTTTGGATTTCTGAAGGAGATAAATGGGGAAGAGTTGGTAGTCCTCCACATTGGTCCTCTTGCGAATACACATCAGGCACGGCAGCTGACTGCATTGTCAGAGAACTTATGAAGGCCACAGGTAAGTCACGTGAATACTCACACCATTGGGTAAGACGACTGTCGCATATGGCTCCTACTACCTCACTAGTGATCTCTTGCTCTCCAGCTTCTGCAGTGAGACGCTCAGCAAAGGTAAGTATTCAGCTCTGAATGAGGTCGCCGAGACAACCCATCGGCATCAAAATTTTGCTTTCCGCACCTGTACTGCAGTTTGAAATCGTAAGTGGAGAGTGCTGCTAACCACCTATACCCTGCCGCATCCAGCTTGGCAGTGGAAAGAACATAGGTTAGAGGATTGTTGTTTGTCACTACCGTGAAGGTGCTGCCATAGTGGAACTTCTCTGTGACCGCCCACTTTAACGTTAGGAATTCTAGTTTATGGGCAGGGCACTTGGATTTGCTGGATGAAAGTCCCCGACTTGCATAAGCAATAACCCTCACTTGCCCATCCTGCTCTTGGTATAGAGCAGCTCCTAGTCCTGATGTGCTAGCATCTGTATGCAGGATATATGGTAACTTGGGATTCGCAAATGCTAATACAGGGGAAGTCCTCAATGATCTGATCAAATGCCTTTTGACAAGCAGTAGTCCACCTACTTCCAAAGAAATTCTTTGGGCTTCGATAACGGCCATTGTTTGTCGACTTGATGCCCTGGCGAGTAGGGGGGTATCCTGAAGTTAAGTCATTCAAGGGCTTAACTTTTTTTGAAAAATCTTTGACAAAGCGACGGTAATAACCAACGAATCTTAGGAAGGACCGAAGATCTTTCAAGTTTCTAGGAACCGGCCAGGTTTTGACAGCCGTTACTTTGTCAGGGTCTGTTTGAACTCCCTAGTCAGACACTATGTGTCCAAGATACTTGACTGAGGTCTGTGCAAAGATGCATTTTTCTGGGGCAAGTTTCAAGCCGTACTCCTTGAGCCTGTTTAAGACCCTAAGTAGCCTTTCTTCATGCTCCTCCAAGTCCTTGGAAAACACAATTATGTCATCTATAAAGACAAGAACTTCACGAAGATTGATATCTGCCATGCACTTCTCCATGATTCTCTGGAAGGTACTCGGTGCATTAGTGACACCTTGAGGCATACGGTTAAATTCGTAGAACCCCAAGGGACACACAAACGCAGTTTTTGCTTTGTCCTTCTCTTCAACTTCAATTTGATAAAAACCAGACTTCAGGTCGAGTACTGAGAACCACTTAGATCCTGTCAGAGCCATAAAGGTGTCCTCCAATTTTGGGAGGGCATAAGCATCTTTTATGGTTCTTTGGTTTAACTTTCGATAGTCTATGCATAACCTAATGTCACCACTCTTCTTTCTCACAACAACAATTGGTGAAGAGTAGGGGGACACAGATTCTCGTATGACACCCGCATCAAGCAATTCCTGCAAATGCTTCTTTACAGCGTCCATGTCTTCTGGATGTATAGGCCTTGGCCGATGTTTGAAAGGTGTCTCATCCATAAGGTTAATTTTATGCTTAACCTTATCAGTGCATCCAAAATCTTGAGTATGCAAGGAAAAGACTTCTGGCATCTGTCTTAACTGTCTAATAAGCCTGTCTTTCCACTCTGGTGGAATGGACGATTCACCGAAGTTGAATTCAAGAGAAGACTTTGGACTGGGTTCTGTTTCATCCACACTGTTGGACTGTTTATTTAAGATCACAGACTGTACAGCATTTAGTTCAGCTACAATGCATCTGCAAGGAATTGCGATGTCGTGAGTGGTAGGGTTGGAGATCACTACAGGTAATTGACAAGGCTTACACTCCCCAAGGGTAACTACACATGTCTTAACGAACAAACCACCAGGTAAAGAAGAGGAGGATGGGTGTTCGATGACTACCCATTTGTCGGGGTAAACTCCTCGAACAGATGCTGTCCCACAAAGAACTGTGCTTTGACCAGCTGGAATCACTCGAGATTGCTTTTCAGGTAAACGCACTACCCTGACATTTCCTTCCACACCTTGTTTTTGGCGTAACTCCAAGATCTTAAGGATTTGCTTGTACCCATATGAGGGTGAAAAGTAACGAGGTTTTTGTTGTGAAAAATCCTTGTAGAGCTCGTCCAGGGTATTTGTACCAATCAGTAAAGACGGTTGAAAGGCAGAGGGAAGGTCAGGGATAACAAGAGCTAAGGTAGGCACCTCCATTCTGATTCGAACAAAATCTCTGGGAAAGGTGATAGTAACTTCAACGTATCCAAGGTAGGGGACATTTTGGCCATTGGCACTCTCAACCTCAAGCAAATTATCTAAAGGGTAAATTTTTTGGTCACCAAGATTTCTGTTGTAAAAAGACTGCATGATGGTGGTGACTTCGGAACCAGTGTCGAGTAAACAGTCACACATCATTCCTGCTATGTCTACCTGGGCAGTGCATCTGGCCCCAATTAATCCTCTGGGTAAAACTGATTGTCGTGAGTTCACCTGTGCTTGTGCCATCAATGCTTTATGGTGTTTGGGACACTCTGATTCGGTCTCAGTTCCTGTTTGTCCCGCAGCAGGAACTGCGCCTAGTTTAAACAGGGCTTGAGGTTGCCATACTGCAGATCCCATTCGTTCTGACGCTTTGTGAGTTGTTCTCTCTTTTCTGCCACTAATGTGGGATTTGGATCATTTGAACATGAACTGGCAATATGCCCCTCCTCTCCACATCTAAAGCAGTAGCCTGGTTTAGGTCTAAGTGGCTGTGATTTGTCTGCAGCTTTGTTTTTACTTGTGCTCTGCTTATACCCAGGTTTGACAGCACTCATCTTTGTGTTTGATTTGTCTTTGGACTGTTTTGAGGTTAGTGCCGCAAGCTGCCTTTGGAGCTCTGTTATTTGACTTGCTAACTGAGCAGTAACAGAATGTAACTGAGTCACATCTTCTCCAACAGCTGTTTGAGACTGTACAACGACACGCTGCTTAGAACTTCCCAAGTGTTGTTTCATCCGTAAACTTTTTGAAGCGTGTTTGCTCTCCTCAGTACGTAACATTGTCATTAGCTCTGCAAAGGATGGCGGTGAACCTTTCCTCTGTTCTAATTGCAACTCCAAAAGCAAGGAACTCTCCCAGCATCCCTTACAGAACTGTTTAAGCAGATGCTTGTTAATCTCTGAGCTAAGGACTCCACCACGTCGCATGGTGGTCTGCAATGCCACGTGTAGTCGCTGTAAATAAGCAGATGGCTTTTCACCTGGGTTCTGAAATGTGTTCAAAAATTTAGCAAATAATTCGTCGCCATCCTCGATGGGTGCAAAAGCAGAATCAAGGAGTTGAATGTAGGCTGAAGGCGATGCTGTAGGACTAAGTGATTTTACAATGTCCGCGGCCGGGGACAAGAGACTCTCACAGATTCTGCGTACTCTGTGGAAATCAGAGACTGTCGGGTCTTGGAAGAGAAGTTCAGCGCTGGTACGCCAAGTTTCGTAATCAACTTCATTGGGTGGATGGGGAGTTCGCTCAGAGAAAGCACGGAGTCTTAATGGTGAGTTCCCAGATATCACAAAGTCACTAGTGCGTACAAGATGCTCTACCACAACTTTTTGCACTGCAGGTGGGTTTAAGTCACTGACTGTAAGTGATGGGGATTCTGGGCCTGTGGCTGCAGATGCTGGCGGAACTGTGCAATGTCGTGCAGCATTTATCGGCACCTGAGACTGTTTAGGAGCGAAATCAGTTTGGGACGGAGCAGTCGAATGAGCAGGCAAAGTGTCATCAGCTTCAACAAGAGCAGGTTCAGAATACGGCTTTGGCACAACCCTCTCATGAATATGAACTAACATGCCCTTCAAAACATCCTCAAAACTTTCTCCACTGCGGCTTGCCAATGCTTCCAGCTCATTGAGGTAAGTTTGGGTTGTGGTTTCTCCCAGTTTCTGAACATAAACATCTGACAGGGCTGTTACATGGAAAGAGACTTCGGGATCATCTTGTGCTTGTTGGACATATGGGAGCATTGTCCGGAGGGTTCGCACTGCTAGCCCTGAGTTGAATTCAACTATTAAAGACTTCTTTGACTCTGGGCTAGTATCACTTAATGGGATGGTTCTGTTAATTGACCCGTAATGTTTCACAAAGTCCAATATTTCCTCATCTACTACTGTTTCAGTTATGCCAGTAATTAAAATAGTGTTTGGGACTTTCAAGCATTCTTTCTCTACAACCTCCATTTCGTTCTATTTCGTCACTATTTCTATGATTGATGGAGTAGAAAGAAAAAAAAAGAAATAACTAGTTTTCTCAAGATGGGAACTTTAAGTGAATACTAGTAAATGTGTGTGGTCTCTTTTGCCTCTCCTGGCTGTGCTCGCCACAAATAAGTGTAACCCCCGTCAGCCGATTAGGGGTTAACTTATAGTAAAAAACATTGGCTCGCTAGAATTTACCTAGATTACTTTCAGGATCGCATTAGACCAGATTAATACTCATCAGAAGACTCAAGAACTTGTAAGAGGCAAGAGCACACACACGCACAAGGATAGGATTTAAATGTACTTATTTATATAAAGGTGAGATTTGGATTTTTTTCAGATTTCTGGCAGAATACACAAATTGTGTATGTATATATAACACTGTATAGAAAGTAACAAAAACAAACAAAATAAATATAAATCAAAGGTGCATAAATTCACTTAAAATCGGACTTTTAACCAATTAAGGTAACTGAATTAATTTTAAATGGAACTTCACAAAAGAAATTCTTTCCCTCAAAATAAATTAAATTTTTTTCTCGATTCAAAATGTTTAAATTCTAGATTTCTTCCTTTACTTATGAGCTTATGTCAATATTAGCTCAATTTTAACACTTGAATTAACTCAAACCAATTTTAACAACACATTTGGGGGAAAAAAATAACCAAAATACAGTGTATGTTAAATCACATATACAAATTTACACCATAAACATAAAATTGCATTAACAAAAATCTGTTCAGTAACCTTTTAGAATGCACAGTTCGATAATGTCAGTCCAGATAATAACAAATGATATTCTTCTTTTCTCTCAGTTCCTTATAAAGAATGATCCTGTGCTCAAAAAAAATGAAATGTTGTAAATACTCCAAACCTTCAAGAACCCAATGAAATAATGAGCTGGAAGCAATGCAGATGTCCAGGAATGCAAAAGGTAAGTGTCTTTGGTCGTCTCAAGGGTGGCCCGCCATCTTCACACAGTGCACATTTGAAGTGTTCATAAAGCAGTCCTCGAACAGAAGAATCTGAATTCTAAGATAACAAAACGGGCCGATTCCTTTGTGTATTAATGATATTTCCTATTTTCTTTCAGGTTTCCACCGGATGATGCAACGATCACCTAACGTTTCAGCACAACAACAGTCGCACGGATCAACAGGATAAAGGTAAGTTCTTTCAAAACTACTTTAATTCGTTCCACGACAAAACATCTACAAATTACTTTTAATAAATCAACATTTCGCGCAGTTTCTAGCTCACGTTTCTCTTCTTGTGTTCTCTCGAACTTTCTTTCTACGCAGCTTCCCAGAGGGGGCGGAGTCAGCTTTTCCCTAATCACAGTTGATTGGCTGCTCACCTGCGCAGCACAGACAAAGAGCTCAAAATAAAATAATATTTTATGGCAACTATTTATATTGCCTAATATTATAAATAAACCTTATCTAATGTAAAATAATTTGTATTTCAGCCTTTTATCTCTTATTATTTGCTTCATATCTCTTGGGTTATTTAGTCTTAACTGTATTCATAAAACTGACTCACAGTACAAATGTTTTTGAACCTGGGTTACACTAACATTTTAAAAAAAGGTTCCATTTGTTAACATTATTATGTTTAGTTAACAGGAACTTACAAAGAAACATTGTAAAATACTTTTATATAAACATATATAAAATAAACATTTATTAATATTAGTTCATGTTAGTTCCAACAATTCCTAATACATTATTAACGTCAAATAGTGTCTGTTAATATTATTTAATATAACTGAGCTACTAGCTGTTTGTAATGCACATTGTAACACATGTCTGGAACTGGCAATAATCATAAACGTAGAAGGCAGAGGTACGTACACAGATAGGCAGTTCAATCCAAACAGACAGTGGGCCGGGGTTCCATCAATGTCCAGCGGTGGAGGTGGCTCCCGGTTCTCAACGTTGGGGTCAGTATTCGGGTGGAACGGTTTCAGAAGGGAAACATGGAAGGAGGGAGAGATACGGTAATTAACGGGCAGCTCCAGTTCATAAGTGACCGCATTAATCTGTTTTAAGATTTTAAATGGGCCTACGTACCGTGGGCTGAGCTTCTTGCTGGGCAGCCACAACTTGAGGTCTCGAGTGGAGAGCCAGACTCTTTGTCCAGGTTGGTAGGGGGGATGTGGACGACGTCGTCGATTAGCTTGGGTTTCTTGACTCCTGATGGCTCTTTGCAGACGTACATGAGCACTGTCCCACACCCTCTCGCTACGACGAATACAGTCGTCGACTGCAGGTACTAGTGACGGTTCTCCAGACCACGGGAACATGGGGGGTTGGTATCCTAGCACACATTGGAACGGTGTAAGGCCTGTGGATGAATGTTTCAATGAATTTTGTGCGTATTCTGCCCATGGAAGGAACTCTGACCACCGATGCTGCTCACGTCCACAGTATGACCTAAGGTATCTGCCAATCTCCTGATTCAGTCTCTCCACTTGTCCATTTGATTGAGGGTGGTAACCTGAAGTTAAACTGACATTAATATCCAATTGTTTGCAAAATGCTCTCCATACCTGGGACGTGAATTGTGTCCCTCGGTCAGAGACAATGTCTTCAGGGATACCGTACATCCTGAAGACGTTGTGGAACATCGCTTGAGCTGTATCCATAGCTGTGGGAAGACCTTTCAGAGGTATGAGTCTACATGCCTTGGAGAAGCGATCAATGATTACAAGGATTGTGGTGAAACCATCAGATGGGGTAGATCGGTGACAAAGTCAATGGATAGGTGTGACCAAGGTCTCTGCGGTATGGGTAATGGTTGTAGCAAACCTGATGGGAGTTCTTTGGGGGTTTTTGACTGTGCACACACAGGACATGTCTTGACGTAATTTGCTACATCTTTGACCATAGCAGGCCACCAGAAAGAATTCTGCGTGAGGTGTAGTGTGCGAGAGATACCTGGATGCCCGGAGCACAGTGAAGTATGGACCCACTGTAAGACTCGTGGTCGAATCCTGTTTATTAGCGGGACAACCTGGAGGTGTGGGTTTGTTGTATTGTTCCTTTTGAATCTCATCCATTATGTCCCACGTGACTGGTGCTATGATGATGGACGGTGGCAGGATAGATTCAGGTTGGTGATCTGTCAATGGATGGTCATGTCTTCTGGAAAGAGCATCTGCCTTGCTATTTTTACTGCCAGGGTGGTAAGTCACTGCGAATTGGAACCTGGTGAAAAACAAGGATTTTTGATATATTCAAGGTTCTTATGATCAGTGATTACCTGGAAGGGGTGAGCGGAACCCTCCAACCAGTGCCTCCATTCCTCAATGGCCGCCTTCATAGCCAGTAGCTCTTTGTTTCAGACATCATAATTATGCTCAGTATCTGTGAGTTTCCTTGAAAAGTAAGCACAGGGGAAAAGCTTGCCTGGTTGTCCGTGGCGTTGGGAGAGCACTGCACCTATCCAGAAATGCAGTCTTCCATTCATCACCCGCCTTGATCCTGATGAGGTTATAGGCACTTCTCAAATCTAATTTAGTGTAAATCTTGGCTTCTCTAAGTTGTTCAAGTGCTGCAGGGACTAGTGGCAGTGGATAACGGAACTTGATAGTAACATTGTACAAACCTCTATAATCGATGCAGGGGCACAGTCCTCCATCCTTTTTCTCCACGAAGAAGAATCCTGCTGCAGCTGGGGAAGTGGATGGATGGATGAATCCAGAGGTGAGAGTTTCCTCAATATATGCGTCCATGGCTTGACTTTCCAGGCGTGACAGTGGATAGATCTTACTCTTGGGTGGCATGGCGTTGGGTAATAGCTCTATGGCGCAATCCCAAGGACGATGAGGTGGCAGTTGAGTGGCCTTAGTTTTGCTGAAGACCTCTTGAAGGTCCTGATAATGGGATGGTATGGTGACGGGCTTGCACTCTGGACTTTCGATGCTGGTAGTGAGACAAGGCTTAGAAAGGACGTTATTCAGACACTTGGAGAAACAGAATTGTGACCAATGTTTGATCTCACCACTCTGCCAGGAAATGGCTGGGTCGTGAACAGATAACCAAGGATATCCAAGGATGATTTCATGGCATGGAGAGTCAATGACATAGAAGGTGATAGTTTCTTGGTGAAAGAGGCCTATCTGCATCTTCATGGGTTGTGTTTGTTGAGTTATGCCCCTTCCAATGGGTTTGTTATTCACAGCATTCAGCTTGATAGGTGGGTCACATGGTAGTACGGGGATGTTGTAGGTTGTAACAAGGTCCTGATGAATGAGGTTTAATGCTGAGCCAGAGTCAATCAGCGCTGTGAATTCAAACGAGTCGTTTTCAATAGTCATCTTGACAATGGTAGTGAGAGATTTAACATTGCGAATGGGAATATGTTCAACACTCACCCGGCTGTTGTCAGTGGACACATTGCGTTGTGATGCGCTGCACTACCGCAGTAGAAACATAGATTCTGGGTAACTCGTCTCGATCTCTCTTTAGATGACAACATTGTCACTCCTAGTAGCATGGGCTCAGATTTGGCATGATCATTGACATGACTTGATTCGGACATCTGTGTAACTTGGGGGATATGACGTTCGTTGACTTGGGTTGAGGGCGGTGAGTGCGAATGAGGTTATCGATCTTGATAGCCAACGTGACATAATCAGAGAAGGAATAGTCCTCACCTTTACAAGTGAGCTCTGCCTGTAGCTCCAGACTTAAACTGCGACGAAACATGGCCTTGAGCGCTACGTCGTTCCACCCACTCTGAGCAGCAATTGTTCTGAACTCGATAGCATGTTCAGCGGCCGATTTGCGGCCTAGAGTGAGTAGCATTAGACGAGTGGATACATCCTTACCCCCTGCCGGGTATTCAAACACATCTCTGAGTTGTTTTATGAAATATGGATAGGATGTTTGAAACAGACAGTCAGTTTCCCAAACTGCTGCGGCCCACTCGATCGCTTTGCCCGTTAACAATGACATGAGGAAAGCACACTTCTTCTCATCAGAGTCAAAGTTACTCCCTTGATGCATGAGAAAGATCTCAACTTGCCGAGTGAAACCTTTACATTGTTCAGCAGAACCATTGAATTTGTCAGGAAGAGCACAATTTACCTTTATGGGCATAGGTGGTGGTAGCGATCGTAGATACTGAGTGAGATAGTCGTTAGCCACTTGAGCTTTAGCCAGTTGGTCACGGTACTCCTTGAGAACGTCGCTCTGATAAGCGAACGCGGCCTGTAGATTCGTTACTTCTGCTGGATTCTTCGGTGGCGAAGTATTATGTAATGACGCGGAGGCGGCGTTAGAATCCATGTGCAGTTTTTTAATAACATCCACAGCAGACAAATCCAAAACAGTAGGCAGATAATCATAAACGTAGAAGGCAGAGGTATGTACACAGATAGGCAGTCCAATCCAAACAAGGCAAACTATGGCAATGGGAAGAACGCTCGGTAAGGCAGACAGGTTGGCAATACTTTGCAAAGTACTTGTTGCTCTGGCCATGCTTAAATGTCTACCAAACAGGAAGTTACAGGTGAAGCAGAGGGAGTGGAACAGAGTCAGTACTCGGGCAAGGGCTCCCTCTGCTGGCGTGGCGTTACAGGTGAGAAACAACAGACAGTCACAAAGTAGATTGTAGAATTACAATGTTATACAAACAATATACAATAAAGATCAACTATGAAAATTTCCCTTGAGAGCACTCTTCTTTTACCCCCAAATATACATATAAATACATATATATATATATATATATATATATATATATATATATACAAAGACCGGTCAAATATAAAAAAGAAAAAAAAGAAATAAATGAATACAAGGAATAACTTTTCTCTCAAAATATCACAGCTGTCCTGATAAGGACTTCAGAGTCAATCAAGTGGTTTATGGGTAACCATATACAATCAATAGTTCAATGTTCTGTAAAGTACTGATCAGTTTTCTTGGTCAATTCCCTCAGGGGAGGCAACTTAATTATTTAGATTTGGATCGTCTTGCTTTCATAAATCAAGGCTGATAATTGAAAGAAAGGATATTGTCCTCTTCTTTATGATGTGTCAACCTTTTTCATCTGTAGCAGATTTGGGTGGCTCGCCATCAAATGTGAAGTTTTACAGGATGTCACAGAAAATTACAGGAGGATCACGAATCCGTAGAATCAAGAAGAAATAATAAATAAAAATAAATAAAAAAACTGGCCTCTGTATCAATAGTTTTTTTTTCACTTACACAGGCACTTCTCTATCACAGCCATGTGACCAACAATGGTGTCGTGAACGAGTAAAATCTTAATCAAAATTAAAATTAAATTAAATAATTCCCTTCAGTTACACTTCATTTAACCGGGGTTACAACATTCAAAAATGTAATACATCAACAAAAATAGCTTGTTCTAGCTAAATAATATAAACTAACTTTTTTATATAATAGACTGATTTTCTTTTCTTTTTCTTTTTTTTTTTTACCTGATCAATTTACCTGATATGAATCTTGGGTTTCACTTTGTTTTGATGTTCCCTTTTACACATTCTAAAATTTCTTGGTAAATGGGTGCAGTGACTTTGGTTTTCATAAAACACAATGGACCAACTCCGGCAGATGACATTGCAACCCAAATCATCACAGACTGTGGAAACTTAACACTGGGCTTCAAGAAACTTGGGCTATGAGCTTCTCCACCCTTCCTCCCGACTCTAGGATCTTGGTTTCCAAATGACATACAAAACTTGCTATCAAGTGAAAAGAGTACTTTGCTCCACTGGGCAACAGTCCAGCTCTTCTTCTCCTTAGGCCAGGTAAGATGCCTCTGACATTGTCTGTGGTTCAGGAGTGGCTTAACAAGAGGAATACGACAACTGTAGCCAAATTCCTTGACACATCTGTGTGTGGTGGCTCTTGATACCTTGACCCCAGCCTCAGTGCATTCCTTGTGAAGTTCACTTAATTCTTGAATCGATTTTGCTTGACAATCCTCATAAGGCTGCGGTTCTTTTCGTTGGTTGTGCATCTTTTTCTTCCACACTTTTTCCTTCCAATCAACTTACTGTTAACATGCTTGGATACAGCACTCTGCGAACAGCCAGCTTCTTTGGCAATTAATGTTTTGGCTTTCCCTCCTTGTGAAGGGTGTCAATGATTGTCCTCTGGACAACTGTCACATCAGCAGTCTTCCCCACGATTATGTAGCCTAGTGAACCAAACTGAGAGTCCATTTTGAAGGCTCAGGAAAGTTTTGCAGGTGTTTTGAGTTGATTAGCTGATTGGCATGTCACCATATTCTAATTTTTTAGATAATGAATTCGTGGGTTTTTTGTTAAATGTGAGCCAAAATCATCACAATTAAAAGAACCAAAGACTTGAACTACTTCAGTTTCTGTGCATTTAATTTATTTAATAAACTAGTTCCACAATTTGAGTTGAATTACTGAAAACTGAACTTTTCCACAGCATTCTAACTTACTGAGATGCACCTGTAGGTCGAGGGCATTCCCTTCAAAAACAAATGTAATCTACTGCGTCTTCAACGGCTCAGATGTCAGGAGTAAATGACTGCTATGTTCATTATTACATCAAACAACAAAACACCTTGATTGCTTAGGAGACATTATTGTCTACATCTGCTCTGGCAGTGAAACAATCAAACTTTACTGGGAGGGGCCTGTCTGTGTGACATCACAAAGACAGGCATCTGAGATCAGCTTGATTTGAGAAAGGGGTAAAGATTTTAGTAGATTTGTGGGTGGTTGTGATACTTATCAATAGTTAGCAAGGTTGTTAAGTTAAGTTTAAGGGGTAGGTTTAGAATATGATTATGCATAATAAGGAATTAACATTCACTTTATTAGTACTAATAAACAGCCAATATGCATACTAATAAGCAGCTAGTTAATAGTTATAATTGGTCTCTAAACTAATGTGTTACTTTTTAATTATTGTTCAGTTTATTATGGTACAGCCAAATTTAACACTGACATATTTACACTGTAGTGTAGTAGCTTGAATATGGAATATGATATGAGGCTAATCAGCTAGTGGTATGCTAATGCAACTAGCTGATTGGTAACAGTATGCTAATTTAATATGATAACCCTTTAATTTGTGATTGCACGTTTTGGTTTCTACTGGCTGTGTAAGAGAATTATTCAAGATTCAAGATTCAAGAGTTTTATTTGTCACATACCAAATTATACATAGCATACATAACCAGCAGTGAAATGTGAGTCAGGTCCGCTCCATGGACAGTGCAATTATTAAAGAAAACAACACAGATGGAAATATACATAAATATAGCTATGTTATACTTTCAAACCAATTTTAAATAGTATAATACTCACCCTTCCACATGATTCATGTCTAAATTTCATAGTTTAGACATGACTATGACCCATTCAATACCCATTTAATACCACATTAAACCAAGACTTTTGCATCTTAGCAGAGGAGAAAGTGAACATAGAAGAAAATAACAACATGTGATATTAAATGTTCTGTCTCTTCAAAAATAATGCTTTTAGAGTTGTCAAAGTAATTTTCTTTCTTTACCACAAAATACTTTCACTTCGGCAAACTCATAATTCACATTAATGTAATGTGCTCTGTGCTGACCCTTCTCTTTCTTATTCAAGTAATTAGCCTGCCAATACTGAGGAAGACAATTATGTATTACACTACATATTTGAAATGAGATAGAACAGAGACTATCATTATTAGCATGGCATAATCCACCATGAATAAGTGCTGTCACTGATTCCAATCACTTTGACAGATCTGAGCCCCCTGCTGGGACAGATGGAGCTGTGGGAATGAGGAGACAGAATGCTGTTGAGCTTTAGCGAGAGATTGCCAAAGAACATCATAGCAAAATGCAGACTTCCCTTATGGCTTGTGGAAAGTGAATGCCTATATTCTTGCTCAGAGTACCATACTTGTTTACCTTTTGTAATATTTCAGCATTTATTTAAGTGCAGATGACACAAAACAGACAGAGCAGTCCAGAAGGTTCCTGTAAATGCAATGTTAAAAAAAAAAAAAAGAAAGACAAGGGTTTCACTCAAATTTGAAAATGCAGTCATTATTTAATTACCATGCAGAAAGGGAAGTCAATTAAAATGGTCGGACCGAGCGTTTCGATTGGACAAACATTTCTTAGTCCTATGCCTTCCACAGAATATATAAATACAGATAAATACATTTTGATCACTTAATGATTGCTATCAGGATGTGAAGAGATTTTCAACCAGCATAACTGGTTATGAAGACAGTCACCTATTGCACTTTTAATAATAAAAGTGCACCAGTGAAATTGACATTTAAGCATATTTTTATTTGTTAAACAAAATGCATGTTAAAGCATATGCTTTGAATTTAAACACTGGCTGTTGAACATTAGGGAAAGAAATTATGTCATAATGTTCACTAATGCCTTTTGATGCCTAAACGACAAAACAATGCACTCTAACAGATACAAAATAAGTGAGCACCTGTTTCTAAGATGTGGGGTATGCAAAAGCCTGTCATAATGTGATCACATAATGTGTGTGTGTGGAAGGCCACTTATAGTATGCTCCAATTCAACAAAACGTTTGTGATTACAATACAATGTGATGTAAATGTAAAAGCCCAATTTGTGTAGGAGGACAGAGTATTGCTCTCCTCCATTTGTATTCATGGAAAGCTTTGATGCAGAAGGGATTTTTTTTCCCTGTGCCTCTCAACAATAGGAAACAAAGTGACTTTGAATTTACATCAGAGTACGCTGCTAGGTAACTGAGGGTGGAGGCCAACCAACTACAATTCCCCTAATTTACACTTGTCATGCTTAAGAGATTCAAGTTTGATGTATTCCCCAAAGTAATTTGCGGTGGGTGTGCAGATAAGTGACTTATGATATCTGACATTTAACTAATGCTGTGTCATCTTTTACCTTGCTGCTGCACTAGTTCATTTCTCATGCAGTTTTACATCTTATGACACTTTCTCCCTAGGTGGTAAACACGGGTGAGTGAGATTCACAATGCCACAAAGAAGCAATTTGCACATGCATACATATACAGAAAGGCACACACACCTCTCGACTCCTGACTTGTGAACAGTTACACTCTGTTTTTTTAACAAACACTTGACAGCTAGCATGACAGTACAAATGCGCTTGTTAAGTTCTCCTTAAAAAACCTGTTCACATCCCAAAATATATCTGACATGTTAAAGAAACACATAAGCATACAAGATCATCCAATAAAAATCAATTTTATACAATCACATTGTAATTCTGATATCTAAAAGCATGTACAGCTTTGATATATATATATATATATGTGTATATATACAGTATATACAGTACTGTATATATATATATATATATATATATATATATATATATATACAGTGTTGGGAAGGTTACTTTGGAAATGTAATAGGTTACAGATTACAAGTTACCCTGTTTAAAATGTAATAGTAGTGTAACTTTTTCAATTACTTTATTAAAGTAATGTAACTAATTACTTTTGAGTACTTTTTGATTACTTTTCTTAATTTGTGAAAATTAAAGAATAATAAATAAAAGCATATACATCAACTCAAATACAGTTATCTAATAAGCATGTGTCATATTCTGTGTAATAAACTCCTGAAACATTGGTGTTTTTTTTAAACTGCTGTCTCTTTGTATATGATGATAGTTTTCTCAAAATAAGTAAAATGCACATGAAGTGACACAGAGCAGTTCTAGAAATTATGTTTATGTTATGCTCGTGTACTCCTATATTGAGATGGCAGGGGTTGAAAACACTGCGAGCTTCAGTAGGCCTATGTGTAGTAAATGAAACCATGTCTTTGCCATTAATTTACAGGAGGGGCGGACTGGGAAAAAAATTCAAACTGGAAAATTCAAACTCATACACACAAATTCATGGACAAAACTATTTTTGGTATGGACCTGACATAAAAAAAGGTTTAAATCTTTAATTTGGGGACATGCTAAATAATTAAAAGTTTTCTCCTGAACTGCACCTTCACTTCCATTTTTCTCTTCAGTCTCTTTATTTTGCCCTGTTATCCATCTCTCTCATGACTTTAATACTCAAGACTGAACAAAACTATACTTTACAATACAATACTCTACAATACTACAATATCTTTATAGAAAAATCCTAATACTGTACACGAGTCATGTTTTTCCCTTACAAAAATTGACCATGCTTTTTTTAGCCTATATACAATAACCTTGTTTTGTTTTTTGCAAATGGATTTGTATTTATTTTTAGATAACTCAATTTGTAAAATCATTTTACATTTTTGGTTACCACAGTTAAACAATAGTAACTATTTTCTCTGGAATTATAGAAATATATTAAAACGTTAATTTTCGTAAGGGTTGTGTCTGTCCGTAGCTCCCCTTAAACCTATATAAAAAAAAATCTGATTGTTTTTCAGCTAAATTACTACTGTAACATTACTACAGATAATAATGATGTCCTTTATATAGTAGGCCTATTTTGAGTGATGACTGATGAGCAACGTGCTGCTGCTTGATTAAATAAATAAAAAAACAAAGACAAAAAAGCATCTTTACAGATGAAACTGACCTGAAACCCTGAACAGTAGTTCTGCTTCTCTGCTCCAGCTGTGCACTTCCACAGTCCTCTCTCTCTCTCTCTCTCTCTCTCTCTGACCCAAACCGAGTCTGATCCAAACCGTTTGGCGGAGGCGCGGAGAGCGCGCGAGTCATGACTAACACTTCATGATTTATTAGAGATTTAATTATCAAACGGCGGATTCGCAAATGATCGCTTTAGTACATTCGGCAGGCAATTATACAATAATGATATTAAAATAGCGGGCAAAATCGGCTGCCAGGCCACCGGGAATTGTCCCGGTTCTCCCGGTGTCCAGTCCGCGCCTGATTTCCACAGACACGCAGAATGTGCAAGTCATATATTGCATTTTTGGGGCTTAATATTCACAGACACTAGTCCATGTCATGTTTTGATTCAAGTGTACTGACCTACTTTTGATTTAGTCATCCAAAATGTGGCATATTCCGTCCGCGTTAGGCATTCCGTTTTTATCACTGGATTCTACAAACTAGACTTGTGTTTCCGCATCCCGGAAGTTATTAGGGCGGTATGTCTCAGAATAGTCAGCGCAATTTGGGAAATAAATCAGTTAAATCTGTATGTGGATGTGTGTAAATATTCAAATGTAATCCCCTTTGTAATCGTTAAAAATTTCATAAGTAACTGTAATTTAATTACTCATTTTTTCTTAGTAACTGTAACTAATTACAGTTACATTATTTTTGTAATTAAATTATGTAAATTACGGCCTACATGTAACTAGTTACTCCCCAACACTGTATATATATATATATATATATATATATATATATATATATATGCTTTGACATTTGACAGTTTTACAACATAATTCAATTGTAACCCTTTCATTGTGTTCAACAACAAGATACAAATTGCAGAAAAAAAGTAAAACACAACAAGCAAAATTACATTGCAGCAAGTTAACATTTTAGGGGTCAATTATTTTATGAACCAATTGTATTATCTAGTTGCTTATTAGTTAGCTTCTTATTAATATGATTACTACTGGCACAGAGGTTAAATTTGCAATCCAAAAATGCATTGCAGATTTGTTCTGATAGATTCATAGAAAGCATAAAAATAAAAACAATGCTATAATTGCAGCAGGAGACATGTAACCCTGTAACCCAAGACTGGTTACCCACTGAAGCTAAGCAGGGTTGAGCCTGGTCAGTCAGTCCTGGATGGGAGACCTCCTGGGAAAACTAGATTGATGCTGAAAGATGTGCTAGTGAGGCCAGCAGGGGGTGCTCACCTCGTGGTCTGTGTGGGTCCTTGCGCCCAGGTGTAGTGATGGGGACACTATACTGTCAACAATTACTCAGCAGTCAGCAGTTACTCACATGTGTCTGGTGCAATATTACTGTCAGATTCAATATATTCGGCACAAGATCGTCTTTTAGTTTCAATCTTTCTCAAAATCCTCAAATTGTATCTTGTTTGTAAAGAAATCCACGGTGAAATGAAGTGAACAAAGGACAAAATTCTTACTGATGCAATCTGAATCTTCATTAAAAATAAAGTTCATCCACTCTTTCCTAATGTTGGGATCGTAAGGAAGGCGATGCAAAGACTGTGTTTTTCCACAACTTGTCACTGTACTGCATCTTTATCGTTTGGTTTCTGTATAGACCTGCGTTTGCCTCTTTCTCTATTTGCACTACATGCTTGAATCTTTGGCAGAGTTAAACAGGCAGTGATGTAGAAGCAGGTGTTGATGATCTTCTGCGGAGGCAGAGTTTAGCCACACTATTGCATCATAAAGTTCTGAAACTTACAGGATGTTTTTATAGTACAATGACATCTTATATGTCAAATGGAATTTTGATTTCTCAGTTCATGACCCCTTTGAGGGCCATGCATCAACTATTATTTTAGAGCCAGTTAATCTGTTACTTGGTAATATTGCTAATACTAATACGACACAGTATTTAGCCCAGTGTTTATTCCATGTTGTTCATGCATTGGCATTTTGCAGTAGTGTCAAGTTCCCTATTCACCCTATGCTGTATGAATATTGTCAGACCTACTAGTGCTGGGCGGTAAACCGGTTCATACCGAAAACCAGTCTATATTTTCGTTACGATGTTAATTTTGTATATACCGCCATGCCGGTGTATTTAATTACTCAGCGTTCGGAACGAACGTTATGCTGCGCCGCGGCCGCAAGACCGAGCGCCAACCTCACGCTCTCTTTCATGAGGCCAATAAGGAAGTGACTAAAACTACAAATCATCGACTGGCCGCTTGAGGCTGGCTGCAAAAGGGAGTCAGTCCCATAGACTCCCCATGTTAAAATGCCCAACTTTACAGCAGAAAAAAACATGTTTACAGCCTGGTTCAAAAAATTATTTTGGTCTAAATAGCTAATTTTGCCTTTCATGACAACTGTGAGGGGGGTGAATTTTTTTTTATAACTCATCCGTTTAAAATATATTAAGACTTAATATTAAGTGACACTTGAGTGAAAGGGAGATTACGTCGCGCTAGGTGGGTGTGGCTTCAGCAAGAAGCACCCGCCTTTTTGCCCATTTTTGATTGTCCGAGAGAGTCGCGCGGTGACGCTCTGCCAAGATGGCGATGGCCCGCTCTGCACACTTTAGGTTTCAAAAACACACTTCAGAAGTCTATGGGTGACGTCACGGACACTACGTCCATGTTTTTATACAGTCTATGCGCGAGACACTGTTTCAGACGGACCCTTTACAATGTTGCACTTCTAAGCAGCGACTGCGAGGCGTGGTCAGGGTACACACAGCAGTGCTCTGGTGTTACGTTTTAACGCCTATTTCACACAGTCCGTCTGCTGTGCGTATTAACGGATTCCAGCTGCACGAGGTTGCGGTCCGTCGTGCGTTCAAGGAGCGGTGAGTCGTCTGCAGCAGTGAAGCGATTGTATGTTCAATTAGATCCTAGTTTGCATTTAGATCAACAGTACAGGATAAAGGCTAACAATCAAATGACTGGCAGCAATGGCTTTACAATCAACTTCAATAAACTACCACATGCTCAAAATTGTATAACAGGATTTCTTTCTATACCATTCCTTTTAACCAGTGGTTCTCAAACTTTTTATACCAAGTACCTCTTCAGAAAATATTTGTTATTAAATATTAAGTTCTACCATAATGACCAACATCAAATTTCAGCAGCACAGTAGGCCTAACTATTCAGCTACAGCTCTACAGTTAAAAAATGAGGCAGTTTTATTCTAATAATAATATTTATTGTTGTCAGCCACTTTACCATGGGAAATACAGTTTGAACATTAACACTATACTGTGCTTACATACAGGTAAATGAAAACTTAAAGTTTAAATTAAAATGCGTTATAACAAAAGTTACATAACTTTACTGTACATTAACTGTACTTAAATGTACAAAAAAAACCTTACTTAAAGATTAAATTTAAATGTATTAACATTAATATTTAATTTAGGGATTCACCTGCGTAACCACTAGAGAGGGGCCTGACACTGAGAACCACTGCTTTAAACAATCCTAATTCATTTTTTAATTCATTTTCATTAATTCATTAAAATTGTACCGACATTTGCACTTATGTTTCAGAAAACACTATTATTAGAATAAAAACATATATAACACACCTAATGCATGGGATTCATATCAGGAAAATGTGGAAAAATCTCTAAAAGACAGACATTAACACACAACTTAACCAGCAACACAGTAGGTGAGCATCTAACTTGATCATCTGTGATAAAGCAATGCAAACATACACACAAGGGTATTTATTTATCTTCTGCAGGTTACATGTCCTTTAAGCTACCCATTTGTAAACTCTGGTTATACTTTACTATTTTCAAAAGATAATAAAGATAGTGATTTTCTTACCTCATTTTGCCAGTATGTTTGCAGGACCTCGCAGAACACATCTGACCCTTCTTGTGTTCACAGTTTTTGTTCTCCTTTGACATGTCACGCCTCAAATTCGCTCAAAAAAAAAAAAAAATTAACAGGCAAATATTAAATAATTCGGGACCGACCGAGCAGTCAGTTATAACGAGCAGCAGCTCACAGTTAGCCACCGACAATAAGGGTCATATTTTTAAATGTAGAAAGGCGCGAACCGATTCATTGTCCAGTTTCCTGAATGACAGCCAGATTAACCAATAATGATCAAAGTAATAAAACAAAACTACCAATAGGAGTTGTTTCAGTGTGATAAAGCAGCAAAATGTATTTCGTTTTATTGTTGTTAATGATGATAATATTTAACATATACCTTTAGATTTTATAATAGGTATCATGACTAAAATATTTTAAAATGCTATTAAAATAATAATAATCTTAAAAAATAAATATAATTTAAAAGTTTGTGAACCTTTATCAACCATTTAGCATTAAAATTTTTTAACGTTGTTTAATTAAAACAACTGACCTTATTTCAACCATATTTCAACGTTGAAAGTTGGTCATGTGCTGGAAGTTTTTCAAATGTTCATATTTAAACGTTGAATCAACGTTGTTTCAACGTTGAATCAACGTTGTTTCAACGTTGAAACCACAACTGACCTTATTTCAACCATATTTCAATGTTAAAAAGTTGGTCATGTGCTGGAAGATTTTCAACCATTCGGCTTTAAACGTTGAATCAACGTTGTTTTAACGTTGAAACCACAACTGACCTCATTTCAACCATATTTCAACGTTGAAGGTCGGTCATGTGCCGGCTGGGAAGTGCTTTATGCACGAGCAATTTGCTCCAGCACCTTAGCCGCAAGCATGTCTTGGAATATCAACCAGCAGAAAATGCATTGTACACCTGATTATACATGAAAAATAAACGTCATAAACCGGAAAACCGGCATAATTTTGAAAAAAAAAACGGTATATACATTTTTGGTCAAACCGCCCAGCACTAAGACCTACTATATGCTCTTATGGAAAATAAATATTTTTTTGTAAGTCAAACAAGTATAGAAGTGTGTTGGGTTGCCACTTGATGTCCAATGTTGCATATGAAAATGGAAAATAAACAATACTATTGTACAAATCAGAAAAATCAAGCTATTAGCATCTGATCACTGAACCATTGTGCTGCAGTCCTTTTTTTCAGTAATTGCAGACTCTCTAACCTCTCACAGATAAACAACAAGCTTGTTTATCTTAATTTTGCAAATCTATCCATTAGCTGTTTAGCATATTTTGCCTAATGGATGGTATTATTAAATTTGCAGATGACAACACTGTGGTCGGGTTAATATCAAATGGTGATGAGTCTGCCTGCAGGGAGGAGGTGGCTGAACTCTCAGAATGGTGCATCAATAACAACCTGGCACTCAATACCTCAAAAACAAAGGAGCTTAAAATCAATTTCCGGAAACAGAAAGAGGAAACAACCCCTCTATACATAGGAAAAATGGTTTAGGGGGCGACCAGTTTTAAATTTCTTGGCACACACATCCCCCAAGACCTTACATGGAGTGTTAACACAATGTCCCTGGTCAAGAAGGCACAGTAACGGCTGTACTGCCCGAAGATGCTAAGGAAAATGAACCTGTCTCAACAGCTGCTTGTGTCCTTTTACCACTGCTCAGTAGGAAGCATACTTTCCCATGACATTCTGGTGCGGTATGCTGACTGCACTATGGCTTAGAAAAAAAGCTTTGCAGAGAGTCATCAACTCCGGACAGAAAATCACTGGTGCACAGCTGCCTTCACTTGCTGACATCTACAGCACCAGATGCATACGATGGGCCAGAAGTAAGGACTCTTCCCACCCTGTCAACCACCTCTTCACTCTGTTGCCCTCTGGAAGACGCTACAGATCCCTCAAGACACGCACCCTTCAGACTCCGAAACAGTTTTTATTCCATGTGCCATCTTAGAACTGAACTCCAATTAATGGAAGACACTCTATCACAAGCTTCAAAGTATGTGGAATACTAAGGACTATACACTTACTACCCACTCAGCTACTGATGTATCTGTGCAATACACAGTTCGCATATATTTATTCTTTAATTCTCTTGCATTTATTAATATTTCACTCACTACTGTACATATTTGGTACATTTGCACTATTCCTACTTTGCACATTTGATATATATAACTGTTTACATTTGCACTGTCTACTGTATACCTGTTTACATTTGCACTGTTTATATTTTCTGTATCATTGTTTGCATTTTGTAAATGTAAAAAAAAAAGAAAAAAAAATGTATGCATTCCACTAACATTAGATTCAGTGTATGCTCCCATTGATAACAAATTAGTTTTGTGCTATAGCGTCCAGAGATCTCACCCCAACATTTTGCTCCTTCTGCATTTGGCTCAGGTTGCCATGACAACATCTAACCGGTTCGTGTTCAGTTCTTACTCAGACCCAGCACAAATAAAGAAATGGTAATGCATTTTATATTTGTTCAATGCATTGTGACCATTTCTAGCATACTTAACATATACAATAAATTAGCACATTTGAATGGTTAAGGAACATCTTCAGTCAAATTCTGCTGTATTCCACTTTACTACTTTAATCTTTTAAAAGAACGTGATGGCTATGAGTAAATTTTTGGTGTACCTGTAACATCCAGCAAGCCTCTATTCATTAAAAAATGGAAAGCTGCTGTCCTTATCTTCTCTTGCATGCAGCACATGCACACTCTCATATTTGAGCACAGCCAGACAGTGTAAAAAGAGGAATCTATGCTGATCTTGGCAAAGATGTCAGTCACTTCTCTCATCTGAATAGGTGGATAGTTATTAAAGCCCTGAGCATAACATAGATTAAGGTCAACCTGCTCATCTACTTTCATAAATGCTGACAAAATTCCTCTCATAGCCGGCGCGCAGAGAATACACATTTTTGATCAACTCTGCAGCGTGTGATGCACTGGATTGACATGCTGTCAGTAAGTGCTTTTATCACAGACTGGACTAAGAGTATGTCATGGTCTAAGGTTTAGAAACCAGCACTAAGATCAATTAAAACTAGCATTGAGACACATCCTTGGTCAGAAGCTTGCAGTAAGTCATTAGTAATTTTAAAAAGCACAGTTCTGTGCTACGATGAGGCCTGCATCCTGATTGAAAATTTTCATAGATGTGTTTTATTTATTTGTTTATTTTTTAGCAAGAGTGAGTACTGTTGAGTGGACACAACTTTTTCTAATATTTTAGAAATGAACGTACGATTTGAAATGGGTCTGTATTTTGCCAATTCATTTGGATCTAGTTGTGGTTTCTTAATGAGAGGCTTAATAACTGCCAGCTTAAAAAGTTTTAAAGCATGACCTAACAATAGAGATGAATATTGAGAAGAGGCTCTTATGCTACAGATAACAACTCTTTCAATTATTTAGTGGGAATTTGATCTAATAAACATATTGTTAGTTTAGATGTAATGATTAGTTTATTTAGTTCTTGTCCTATAGTTGTAAAGCCCTGTAATTGTTCTTTAGGGGCAGTAACAGAGGCTGGATCAAAATGCAGTCAAAGGTTGTACAATAACAATTGTATTTCTGATGTGATATTTTTCTCTGTGAATAAATTCAGAAAGTCATTACTAGTAAACTGTAATTCATTTCAGGTGATGTCTGTTTAGTTGTTAGCAGGGGCGAAAATCTCATCTAAATGTTGGGGGGGACAATAAACATAACATTTCTCACGAGCAAGTTTTGAAGGGGACACCAATAAAACAGGCAGGATTGTACTTAAGGATAAGTGTACAGAGAGGAAAGCCTTACTATTGCATGGAGACCGTTCCATTATCCTTCTTCTCAAAGTTTCTTTCTGGTTCAATGAAAAAGCTGACTAAATTGACCCAAACATTCTGCAAAACATTTTATTTTTTTGCAATGTTTTTGAAGTTGTTTACAAAATCAAGCCACCAAAATACAGTGGAATTTGAACTTAACTTCAACTTTTATTTATTTATATAGCACATTTAATAGCAATGTTGTTGCTTCACAGTTATAATTAAAACATGCATATATAAAAACATTTGCCATGCCTAGCAAAATGAAGGCATACACACTCTTAGACATAGGCTACATCCTCACACAACTGTATAGTGAGATCGGTATAGAATTAAAAGAGAGGGGAGAAAACAAAAAATAATTATTTATTACGTCAATGACTGATTTGTTCAAAAAGTGGATTCATTCAGTTAGGAAACACCTCCTCATTGTGTTTCTCAAAATCAGTGCTGTTACTGCTGTAGATTAGTTTTCAACTTTTTTCGTTGGTGAAATAGAGCTAAAACAGGCAATATGGTGCCTAAAATGCACTTAATATTAACTTATTGTTTATTCAATTTTTATACAAATCTAAATCACATTTGTTATGCTAATATCTGGAGAACAACTGCACTCTTATTGTGATGTTATATTAGATTGACTATATTAAATGATGTACCGACTAAATCATAGTGAACGCGGGAAAATCTAAATGCGCACCCGCGCTAATCTAATCTAATGTACAAGACTGTGTGTATGTCGGTGGTGAGGTGAGATGAAAATGGGAGCAGGCAGTGGACCAAAGCAATTTGAGGCAAAGCAGGGAGAACTCGAGATGTTTAAAACTTTTTTTGTTGTTGTTGCTCCGTTTGCATTTGTATTGTTTTACTACTTACACAATTAGTTTAACTATATATCATTATATTATTTACAATACACATATTTCAATTATATTTTATGGGGGGACAACCCTCAGATAGGGGGGGTCCGGACCCCCCCGACCCCCCCGCGATTTCCGCCTATGGTTGTTAGTCTAGTGACAGTATTAATAAATACCTTGGATTGCCTTGGTTTTTTTCTATGCTCGGCCCTGGCTGTTTTAAGAACTTTTTTTGTAGCGGGATATGCTTTCTTTCCATGCAATGCTAAAGACCTAAATGACTATACTGTATAATCAATTGCGCTCTAGGTTATGTCTCTTGAGAGCCTGAATATTAGTGTTGTACCATGGTGCAGTAGTTTTCTCTCTAACCTTTTTTAATGAACTAGAGAAGACTGTGCCCATACTGCTATTCATTTCCCAATCAGATTTTTTCTCGATCCTATAATGGATTTATTATTTGACCTCATTATTTGGCGAACAGACATCTCTATCGACTGAACTAAAGTACAAATGTGTATTATCAATGAAGTTGGTAGAACAACAAAGGCTTTGATTTGAGGTAATAAAAATAAGGTAGTAATAATAATAATAATGACCATTGTGTTAGTCTAAAACTATCTATCCACTCATCATCCACTCGTGTGTGCTTGCCATCTAATTAGGACCTGAAATATATTCATATTAAGTCTATTAAGTCTGCATTTTAGAACAAGGAAAATAGGATGGTTAGCATGTAAAACCAGCCAGAAAGTCAGTATTAATGCAGTGTGTAAAAAAAAATAAATAAATATGAATAAGCATACATAGTTAGAATAACATAAGTAAATGATGACAGAACATTCATTTTTGGTGAACTATCATTTTAACATAGTTGTCTTACCACATAAAGATAAAATGATGCATTTTACCTTTAAGAAATGCAAAAATAGAGTATCTTAAAAGTCAACAGAGATTGTAAAAATATTTTCATTGACCTTATGATATTTCACAATTATAATGTCATGTCAATAATCAGTTTAAAAGGTCAGGTAATGCATTTGTTTTTCTTCCCACAATACCCTGAGACTGCAACAAAAAACCCTTTATCACAAAAACACGGTGGAGGATTATAGCAGATTTATATCTGAAGACGTCTCTCTCACAAAACTAATAATGGTGCTTTCCCGGTAAACTGTTCTAGAGAGACCTGTTTACTGAGAAAACCTAATCATTTTTTTATGATTGAGTGAGCTTACTCATAAAAAAGCTGTCTCTCCCAACTATCTAAATTATGAATCATCTGTCTTCGGCAAACTCTTAATCTTTAAGCAAGAAAAAACTAAACATAAAAAACTAATATTTGGAAATGAAAATGCATGCTCACATGATGTCATATAGATTTCATTGAGGTACTTTGTAATGAATTCTTGTTATTTAGGTCAGTTTAATGGAAGGTTAGTGTGGACTTGTGACGGACCCTCGAGTCGAGGAGAGCAGCTATGAGGTTCTCAACATTAAAGCGAGATGAGAAGATGGGGCTGGAAACAGCAGACTGAGGACTCTCAGGGGTCTGTCAGAAACATCTCGCTTATCTTCTTGAGAGAGATTTGCTGCGATTAATAATGTAGGTTTGGCTCGATGGGATGCTAAACTTTACCACAGCGGTGAAAGGGCGCTCAGTTCTGTTTGGATTTCATTCACTAGACCTTTTTCTAACAGTCTACTGTGCTTATTTTGATAAACTATATTTTTTACAACAAGCTAAAACAAGCCGTCTCAATGCTAGGGCAATGTGGGTTGTTGCCAGGGTGGCACTATGTGGTTGCTAAGGTGTTGCAGAGTGTAGTGTAGTACGGTATGTTGCTAAGAGGTTCTGGGTAGTTGCTAGAACACTTTAGGTGATTGGTTACCGTTATTCAAATCCCAACCATAATTATTAGTAACAGTAATAAAGTTTTCTTTAGCAAACATGCTAATGAAAGTATTTATTCCTTTAAAAATGATATAAGTTAGTACATTCATTGAAGATAACAACATTACTACGCAGTGAAATTGTATAGGTGTAACATTAATGATTCTTGTACCTTAAGCAACTAGTTATGTTCGTACACTGTATTTGTTTCTGCGTATTCATTTATGGTTGAAAGTATTGATTAAACAGCAACCATTAATCGATTAAGCGTCTGCTGTATTTAAGTTGGACAGCACTTAGCTGACAAAACAGGTTTTGTACAGTATATAACATGATCACATTTTACAAGGCAAACATTTTGCATATAAGCCCACAAGATGCAAAATTTCACTGACTGTGTGAAAACAAAATGCTACCTGACCAATCCAATGTCCCATACTGTCTGACAACTAACACCATTTTCCACAGCAAAGAATCCTATTAATCCTAGCCAAAATTGAATCAGAACTGTATCATAACAAAATGATTTATTCAATTAAAATGCAAGTGGGTCTTTGTTTCCACATGGTCTGGCTGATCAGGAAAAAGGCTTAGGCATAATGTGTTTGTGTTGGAAATAACACTGCACTATTCAAACAGATGAAACAATATAGCTGATATAATTTCATGCAAGAGTACTAAGATAAATAATAATATGAAATCTGTAATTTAACCCCTATATACACAAGCGTTTTTATGTTTTGTTGTAAAGTGAGGTGTTAGGTTACTTACAAGCTGTCTTTGCTGAAAAGTACTTAATAGATTCCACAGCAACCATGAAAGTGCGAGGATGCCAAGATCAATAGCATTTGAATACTGATGTGGATCTTGGTCCTTAAACAATGAGTTTTAAAAGTGGTTTGTTGAGTGTGATAGCTGTGAGAACATGGCTGAATAGCTTGTGGGGTGAAGGGGATGTCTGCAAAATTGAAGCAAATGATTAATGACTGGACTTCACAGAGATCTTTTCTTTGTGTGTCAGTGTGTGTGTGTGTGTGTGTGTGTTTATATATAATCTGTCCTTTGGGAGAGAGTGTGCCACATGGAATATTGCTTATTTAGTAAAAGAAAATGGTTTAAAAAATACGGGAAATGTGGTGAGAATGCTTTTTCACTCTGTTTAGAGTAAGAACATTTAGCTATAAACATATTTGCTAGATTTATGACATACACAAGTGCACTGATATCTTACTGGCTGCTTTCAGTACATGGTTTTGTTTTGCCTCTGAATGCAATGCCATGTGATGTGGATAAGATATGGGATGTTACCAAATGAAAAGCAAAAGGAGCGCGACATCTGCTGGATATGATAAGAACTGTAATGAACCTCGATCAGACAGGCCTACTGTACTTTGGATTAGGGTACATACAGAGCTGGGTAGATTACTTACAAATTGTAGCCTGTTAATGATTACAGATTACATGATGTCAACTACCACCCCCTTTAAAACAATCACATTTTGTTGCTTTGCAGACTGAAATGAAGACGGACACCGTTTTTGTTTTACCCAGCTGTATTTTACACAGCGCAACTTCTAACATCCAAGTGAAAGATATAACACCAACATGTCTGTAAAAAAAAAAAAATCTAAATCACTGAGTTGGAAAAAAGAATCACCCCTTCCTAAAATGACTTGTAAACTCAGTCAGGTATAGTTAATCATCTTCTCAATGGCACACAAAGCCACTGTGGTCATTTTGATCAACTCAGCATGAAAAGAGCAAGAGGCTTGTACCATACTGATAAAAAAGCAACATCATAATATGCATTACACATTATATGAACAAACATTAATTAACATGAAAAAAATGACATTACATGGCCAAAGTCTTCCAGGTTTTAAATATTTTTTTTTTTTAATTTTGAGAACCAGCAATTACTGAGGGTCAATGGATATGATGATGGCATTTTCAGGATTGTTAAATAAAAGAATTTAAAATAAATAAATAAAATATCACAGACATGTAAATTTTTACTGATGAATTGATAACTGATTGTCTACTATTGTCCCGTTTTTAGAGGTGCCTTACAGCTGAATTTTATTTTGTTTGCATCATTGAAACATTATTTACACTGTAAAATTGCAACTTCTGCTTTAAAAATAGTACGAGGTAGGTTTTTTTTTCATCACTATATGTAAATGTTTTAAGACATTATTATGAATTATCAGTTAATACATTTATTTTTTGCTACTGTGTGCATTAATGCATGTTTGTGTGTCCTCCATGAAATTTTAATTCTCCTGCTAGACTGTTGTAGAAAAGAACTTGTTCTTAAGGAACATGTCTGGCTAAATAAAGGTTAATAATAATAAATATACTTAACTTTTGTCTATGATAATTTTCTCAGCTGATGATGTCTCAGTTATAAATCAGGATTTTAGTGCAGCGCAACAACTTAGATGTGACTGAAGGTTAATATGTAGTCTTAGTGGGCCATGTTTCAGTCATTGTCTGACACACACACGCACGCACACACGTATATATATATATATATATATATATATATATATATATGAGAAATGTTTCTATGGGGAGTTTTTAGAAGGTTTATATATATATATATAATATAATAGATAGACAGCAGGCTTTAGTTACTTTCTACTGAATGTAACTGGCAACAGTTGTGCCATTATGCAGCTTTCACAAATAAATACATTTCAAGCCCAGCAGCTTTCTGTTGGTTAATGTGGGGAAAATTGCATTACCAACTTGAACACGAGCAAAATCTACATAAGGAACTTTTTCTTTTTCTTGCAAAACTCCCAGTCGTGCAGATATCTACTGAAATAACTGGATTTCGATGTGAATCTTAATACCACCCACAGCCTGCACTAGAGCAAAAAGCCACTAGGCACCAAAAAGAGGGGCACCAGCACCAATAAATATAGCTTTGGTTTATCATTTCTGAGTCAAAAATCATAAGTCTGAGGACAATAATAGCATAAGTCTCCTCGTCAGGTTGCATGATTTGGTGTATCATTCATGTCTGTGAATTGCAAGCGGTGCAGGATGAGTTGTGCGCTAGAAATTTAAGTATGAGCAATAATATTAGTGATGTTTCAACCCTAATAATAGTAGAATTAGATGGATAGTGCTGTGTTCTTGCACTAGAGGGAGCTATTTTCTCACTTATATGTGTACACGTGCAACCATTTTCTCTTTAAAGGCTGGAATGAAATCCCAACAACTCAAATTCTGTAGGATTATCCCACAGCTTTTAAAAGCCCATTCATTTCTATATGGGTATTTAAACTTAACATACTCTGCCTTAAGCTCATTTCTGATCCTACAACGTGCATTTCTAATGATCTGGGGTATCTGCCATGATACGAAGAGCACAGATACAGGCAAGTCATTGAGGGTCAAAAAATTTATTTTCAAAGGCCCTTCCCTTTCAAAGTTCTGAAGGCTCAGAAGTAGGTCTGTCAGCACACCATATAGCCCACTCCACGGTGATGTGCTCAAGAACTATTTATATGATCCTCAGGCTGAGGCGAAACACAATGAAAATAATAGCAGTCTTGAATTTAAAGTCCCCTCATTGAAGTAAAAGAGAGATCCCTAATGGAGACGGGCAATGAGGTTAGGTGACAGCCACACAAAAGGACAAAACTGTTCCGTTTGAAACTGAGAAGAGCAGTTATGACTTCGGGAATAATGAGAGATTTTAATGAGAGACGTTTGGATGGTGATTTGTGAATGAGACTGCTCTGCCGGCAGTGGTTTTGGCAGATCTCTTCTTTTCTTTTACGACACAGATGAGATCGACATCTTGGAGTCCTTCCTTTTGATATTTGATCTAGGTGTACACATTGCTGTCACAGTGTTGATACATATAATGAGAATATAATTAGGAATGATTGCTCGAATTCTCATGCTGAGAAGAAAATTGACACTTATTATATCTCATTAGATGGTCTTTGAGAGATACACGTCAAATAATGTCAGCCATGTGCATAACTGTTATGGAAGTAATGTGGATTTTCTTTTTTTTTTTTTTATAAATGATTACCTGGATATGTTTTCATGAGATTCATCCATTTATCTTTGAACTCAGCTCTCATTTCTCCATGTTGCTCTCTAAAAGACTTTCTCTATCCTGAGAACGTGTGCCTGTCTATCTGTGGTTGTATCTCTGGATCCTCATAACTGATAGACTCCAGACAAGAGAGCCCCTCCCGATTATATAACACAGAGTCCATCGCTTTCATCACAGACAATTGACTTAATTACAGCTCCAAGCAGACCATGGTATTAATCATATTGCCATATCTTTGATTTTCAAGCTTTGTTCCAATAATGGTACTTGGGCAACATAAACACACAATTTACATGAAAGTAAACAGTATAAACAAAATTTACACCAAATGTGATTACAACTAAATGGGTCTTTTTAAATTACACTTGTGGTCTGAAATAGGCCCATAAAGGACTGTTTCCACCTCAAGAACTTGCGGTTCCATTGTTGTTTACGTGTGGACTTATTTACGCATGGCTGACAGGCAATAGGAAAGTCTTTGTTTAGTTTTTTTGTTTTTGCAGGAAAGGCTCTATTCAGCTTATCCGAATAAAGTACGGCACAGGCCTAAATGAGGTAGTGCTGTTGGAAACATGGGAAACTATCAATGGTGACATACAAACAAGGGTAATGTTAGATGCAGAATAAAGAGCTCTAGGAGTGCTATAGGCTACACAAGACAAGATTCAAGACGTTTGCTTACTAAACCATCACATATGGCTCCGTGGTAGTGCTTGTCTTAACACAGCACATAAACAGTCCGTAATGACACTGCATTGGAAGAGACCTTAAGTGTGTCTCAGTTTTTTATCCATTTCTAAACAAATGTCTTTGTACCTGATTATTCCTTTCTACGAACAGAACACAATCCCATCTGTGAAGACAAAGTTGAAGGGACAAATCAAATTCACTTAAACATCAAAGCAAATCTATCTCATAATCTAAATCACAATAAAAAAATATATTAAAAATTACAAAATATTAATGTCGTTATAACATTTTCTTCAACTATGGACACATTTGGCCCTGTGGACTTTATCTCTCTTAAAATTATTTCAAAAGATGTAACCTAAATGTACACCAAAGGTACTTACAACTTCAGTAAATGGGTCTAAATGGAATATTTCTAAAATTAAAACTTCAGACTGCTTTTGTCTTGATAAGGCTAATTCCACAGTTAGCCAAGTCAAGTAAATTGTATTTGTATAGCGCTTTTCACAATACACACTGTTTCAAGGAAGCCTTACAGAAATTCATAATGTTAATATTTATAATACTTCAATTCATTAATTTTATAATACTTCAATTGCCCACATTTAGCAGTTTAGAACTATGTAATACATATGTTGACAATATTAACAATCAACCATCTGAGATTTGCTATATACTGTAGTGTTTATCGCCTTACATTAGTGAATAATATGTTATGCATTGATATGGAAATCCTTAAAAAGGGACACTCCACCACAAAATGAAAATTTTGTCATTAATCACTTAACCCCAAGTTGTTCCAAACCCGTAGAAGCTTTGGTTGTCTTTAGAACACAACTGAAGATATTTTGGATGAAAACAGGGAGGCTTGAGACTGTCCCATTGACTGCCAAATAAATAACAGTGTGAAGGTCCAGGAAAGTATGAAGAGCATCATCAGAATAGTCCATCTGCCATCAGGGGTTCAACCGTAACATTATGAAGCGATGAGAATACTTTTTGTACACGAAGAAAACAAAATTAACGATATTATTCAACAATTCCTCTCCTCTGTGTCTGTCCAAATCAGCATAGCACCATTTTCTCGTCGCTTCATAACATTACGGTTGAACCACTGATGGCAGATGGACTATTCTGATGATGTCTTTCATACTTTCCTGGTCCTTGAAACTGTTATTTTTTGGCAGTCTATGGGGCAGTCTCAAGCCTGTTTTCATCCAAAATATCTTAAATTGTGTTCCGAAAAAGAACAAAGCTTTTACGGGTTTGAAACTACATGGGGGTACATTAGCTAAGTGAATAATGACAAAATTTGAATTTTGCAGTGGAGTAAGGTGTGAAAGGTTTTAAAGTAATATAAATTTTCACTCAGTATTTTTTAAAGACTCTCTGCTGAAGACCATTCAGTTCAGTCATAAACAATACCTGTGAGCAGCTGTCTGCTGCTGATGCAGAGTAACGTGACACTGATGGGTCTTTGTGACAGAGCTTAAGCTCTAAAGCTGCAGACCACAACAGGCTTTTCAATGTTATCATCAAGTGAGTGAATGTGAATGCTGTGAATGCTGACCGACCAAAAACAATCACATTGTGCGATCTGTTTGAAAGGTGAAAATGGAGGTGAGGTGAAATCAACAAGGATGCTGAAATATTGGGATTTCAGGATGTTTGCATGAGATTGTACCAATTATTAATTTCCACATAATACCTCCTTAGTCTTTATAAATTTTAAGAAAGCTTTTTTTGTGGCATTCCTATTACCTCAATTTCAGTTGCTCTGTTGGTTGCAAATTAATTGTTACACTATTCACATACCTTTTCCTCTCAGCAGCATCAAATACAATACTTAAGGTTATTTAGACATCCTACAAAACAGATTAGACCTTAACAAATGTATGTAAATGTTATTTATACAGAAGTAAGAAGCTTTGTTTGCCAAAGTATGATTCATGAACCAATTCATAGAGCATTTCAGTTGTCTCAACATTTTTAATACTGTACTGTACAGATGTAGGAACTTAATCTTTAATCAAAACAGAACCTGCCCAGTAAAACAAGAGACGTTCCTTCATTTGATGACATAAAAGTGCATCCTTTGTGATTGCGCAACTTGGATGCCTATATTTGTACAGCAGATGTGTGGGATTGTAAATACGATGTATTTAGATCAGCTTTAAGCAGTGCTTGGTAGTAAGTGATTACATGTAATCTGGATTACGTAATCAGATTACAAAAATTAAGCACTTGTAATTAACAAGTATATAACATTTAAAAAATGCTCAAAATCAGATAACAGTTACTTTTTATGGATTACATGATTGCATATTATTCACACAATGGTAGTAAATTAATGCATAATTTATTGATTCACTCTAATTACCCCCTCCTCCCCCCATAAATGTTGTTTTCATGTTTACTTATCTTTGTTCATGTAATGAAGGGATTCATATATACAGTGTTGGGAAGGTTACTTTGGAAATGTAATAGGTTACCTTGTTTAAAATGTAATAGTAGTGTAACTTTTTCAATTACTTTATTAAAGTAATGTAACTAATTACTTTTGAGTACTTTTTGATTACTTTTCTAAATTTGTGAAAAATAAAGAATAATAAATAAAAGCATTGTGAGGGACCAAGCAGTCAAGGGCAAAGAATGCAGGATTTCCAAAAACAAGAAAATGATTTATTAAATGCCAGACAAAATTACAAATTAAATTACTTGAAAACTGAACAAAATAAAGTCAGGTCTAGGCCCAAAAACAGGGTCACCTGAACAGAACCAAACTTAACAGTAATCAAAACCAAACTAGACAAAAAGAAACATGACCTCCCAAATGACACACATGGGGAACTTATATACACAAAGGACTAGTCCATTACACATACACAGGGAATAACACCAACATTACTTAACACAATTCAAATAAATAAAGTAATAAATTCAGAAACATGAATAAATGGGTCATCCACAAAGTAATATAGCCAAGGAATCATACTCAACAAAATATACATAGAATTATAATAACCAAATAAACAGATATAATTAATCTGGCACCCCCAGCTAATTAGCAACATGGTTTAATCCAACAGAACAAAATGGCAGCCACTGACGCCAGCCGGTCCTTTATCGGAACGGACCTCCACCGAAGCGCTACGTCCCAGACAGCACCAACCCTCCACTCTTTCCACGTAAGAACTTCAACTCAAAAGAAATAAATGTTAACATGCCGGTAACAACTAGAAAGTGTGCACCCAAACTAGAAATTTATGGCAGAAAACAAATTTGAAAATAAAACAATGAACGTAAACTAAATCTGTGTCTGTCATTATTATGAAATATGCGAATAGCGTGATCTGTAACCAAGGTATCTGTAACAAATGTGTCATGAAATACTAAACATAATCTAAAATAATTGTGTAAACAACCCAGAAAGAGGGATGCATGTGTGCATGGGTTCTCAGTTACTGCCCCTTTGGTGTGGCCACGTCCTCGGCCATCACAAGCATATACATCAACTTAAATACAGTTATCTAATAAGCATGTGACATATTCTGTGTACTAAACTCCTGAAACATTGGTGTTTTTTTTTAAACTGCTGTCTCTTTGTATATGATGATAGTTTTCTCAAAATAAGTAAAATGCACAATTAGGGACACAAAGCAGTTCTAGAAATTATGTTTATGTGCTCGTGTACTCCTATATTGAGATGGCAGAGGTTGAAAACACTGCGAGCTTCAGTAGGCCTATGTGTAGTAAATGAAACCATGTCTTTGCCATTAATTTACAGGAAGGGCGGACTGGGAAAAAAATTCAGACTGGAAAATTCAAACTCATACAAACAAATTCATGGACAAAACTATTTTTTTGTATGGACCTGACATAAAAAAGGTTTAAATCTTTAATTTGGGGACATGCAAAATAATTAAAAGTTCTCTCCTGAACTGCACCTTCACTTCCATTTTTCTCTTCAGTCTCTTTATTTTGCCCTGTTATCCATCTCTCTTGTGACTTTAATACTCAAGATTGAACAAAACTACACTTTACAATACAATACTCTACAATACTACAATATCTTTATAAAAAAAATCCTAATACTGTACACAAGTCATGTTTTTCCCTTACAAAAAATGACCATGCTTTTATTAGCCTATATAAATATAAAATAACCTTGTTATGTTTTAGTTTTTTTGCAAATGGATTTGTATTTATTTTTAAATAAATACATTTGTAAAATAATTTTACATTTTTGGTTACCACATTTAAACAATAGTAACCATTTTCTCTGGATTTATAGTTAAATATTAAAATGTAAATTTTCGTAAGGGTTGTGTTGTTGTCTGTCGTAGCTCCCCCTAAACCTATAAAAAAAAAATCGGAATTTTTTTTCAGCTAAATTACTACTGTAACATTACAACAGATAATAATGATCTCCTTTATATAGTATTTTGAGTGATGACTGATGAGCAACGTGCTGCTGCTTGATTAAATAAATAAAAAAAACAAAGACAAAAAAGCATCTTTACAGATGAAACTGACCTGAAACCCTGAACAGTAGTTCTGCTTCTCTGCTCCAGCTGTGCGCTTCCACACTCCACTCTATTCTCTCTCCCTCTCTCTCTCTCTCTCTCTCTCGCATTGATTACTCTGAGTCTGATCCAAACCGTTTGGCGGAGGCGCGGAGAGCGCGCGAGTCATGACTAACACTTCATGACTTATTAGAGATTTAATTATCAAATGGCGGATTCGCAAATGATCGCTTTAGTACATTCGGCAGGCAATTATACAATAATGATATTAAATAGTGCGGCAAAATCGGCTGCCAGCCCACCGGGAATTGTCCCGGTTCTCCCGGTGTCCAGTCCGCGCCTGATTTCCACAGACACGCAGAATGTGCAAGTCATATATTGCATTTTTGTGGCTTTATATTCACAGACACTAGTCCATGTCATGTTTTGATTCAAGTGTACTGACCTACTTTTGATTTAGTCATCCAAAATGTGGCATATTCCGTCCGCGTTAGACATTCCGTTTTTATGACTGGATTCTACGAACCAGACTGTGTTTCCGCATCCCGGAAATTATTAGGGCGGTATGTCTCAGAATAGTCAGTGCAATTTGGGAAAGAAATCAGTTAAATCTGTATGTGGATGTGTGTAAATATTCAAATGTAATCCCCTTTGTAATCGTTAAAAATTTCATAAGTAACTGTAATTTAATTACTCATTTTTTCTTAGTAACTGTAACTAATTACAGTTACAATAATTTTGTAATTAAATTACGTAACGCCGTTACATGTAACTAGTTACTCCCCAACACGGCATATATATATATATATATATATATATATATATATATGACCTGAAAAAATCCTCCCGAAAAATCTAAATTAGCTTTAATTTAGAAATTAAAGGTATGTTCATCATAGGAAAGGTATCATTGTTTGTATGAATAAATGAATAGATCCACACCTTCATGAATAAATAAATAGATCCATACCTTCAAATATTTGGATAATTAAATATGAATAAATGACAAATTTAAGCTTTTAAGCAAATAAGCAATATTAGCCACCTTTCTACATAATTTAGTCCTACACTAAATATAATTCATTGCTATTTGCACCGAGGGTTTGGCTGGTATCTCATCTTCCTTCGTTGTTATTTATCAAAAGCTCAAGTGCACTGATCCTAATGTGCACAAAAGCTGTCATCAACACACCTGCTTCCGAGAGTTTAATGACAACCTTTGCACTTCTCACCTAGATGATGCTCTTAACTCCTGCATTAACAAAAGGGTGAAACCCTCTTTAAATCAACTGATGAACAAGGTCGCAAATTGATTTATATTTCCGTGTTCGTAGGTGCTAAGCAAGGGTCAAACTGTGCCGGGACTCCAACGCACCTGAGAGATGGGATAACTGTTGTGCTCTGGGCCAAACGTTCAGCCCTCTAATACCCACGAGGGTCTGCTGTGGCGCCACGCATTGCGAAATATCACTTCTCTGTTCCAGCAAGGTGGGTGTCATGGAGAGAGCAGTGCCCAGGGCACCATCAAGGTTAATCTGCTAAACACAGGGTGACAAAGCTGCACCGTTAAATGAGGGGTTATGCGCAGAAGAAAAAGAAGAAAAGAAGAGGTTATTGTTGACAGCTTTGCTTAGGTTTTTTAGTGTTTCCATCTACCCTGAGGGATCATTCATATAGATAAAACTCAGTTACATCCGACAAAAATAGCATGTCAGAACTGAATGTTTCTACTGCAGGCCTACTGCGGTTTCAAATAGTTTTATAATTGAGATGTGTTTCACCCAAGGCAAACATGCTTTCAAAGCAGGTAAATATGAGGTTAATAGCTTAAATGAGAGTTCACTAATGCGTAAAGATGTCATCTTGAATCTTCTTTTCATATTCAAATTTCAGATTACTCAGATTATTCAGATTATCTCATGATTACAATTTAAAAATCAGATGCTGCTTTGTGAATGATTAGAATATAGAGTTTATAGCAGAAAAGATTTTGTTTTCTGTTATACAGAAAAATGTGAAATTAGAAAGGGATATTCACAGATAGATACAAGTTAAGCTCAATTAACTGCATCTATGGAATCATATATATATATATATATATATATATATATATATATATATATATATATATATATATATATATATATATATAGTTTAATGTGAGGGACTTACAATAGTAATAAGTGGCGAGTTTTGGAGGGTTTAAAATCAGAAATGTGTAGCTGATATTATAAAGCACTTAAAATACATTAACTGTTCTGTTAAATCTTGTGATTTATTTGAGCATCCAAAGTTGTTCAACTTTACGTTTGTCATGGCATCAAAGTAAAATGTTTATAACTTTACATAGTTAAAATTAGTTAGTGGCTTTTTTCCCCAATTTTTTTTGGTCTTGTGGCCAGGAGTGTCAGACTTCAGTGAATATAATATGATTAATTGAATTAATAATAAAAAATACCACTCTGCCAGTGAAATAAGAATTATATTAAGTGCAACATTAAATATGGTTCATAACTTTATATGAGCAAATGCCAGGTGCACAATAAACATATGAAACACATTTAAATGTACATTGTGGAGAATCAAAGCAGGAATTACCATCCCAATCTCATGAGAAAACCTTACTATTTCACTAGGTATCAATTTTATATGAATTCATTTGATTCAAATGAAAAACATGCAATTTTTAGAAGAAAGTATAAAGAGTTCCACCCCTAAACTTAGCCATCAGTGGGGTATAAGCCAGTCATACAAAAAGGTATGAATGAGATCATTTGAATTTCTTTGATTAGCCACCAATTCGGCAAAACATAAAATAGTTACTAATTGACATGATAATTTGTTGGAATTACAACCACTTAGTGTTCAATGTTCACTGTACAAGAATCTAATGCCAACAGTAAAATGAAAGATGCTGAATACCCTGTATAGTATACACTAGTATAGCTTTTTAGATGATATTAGGTTTACCAGACTTCATTAAGAATTAAAACCTAGAACTGCAGCCTTCCTTTGTTGATTTTGTACTCTGATCTCTGTAATGAATATAATTCTTTCTTTCTTTTTTTTTCAAATATAATTTTCATTATAAAACAAACAAACAAACAAAAAATACTTCTTGTAGCTATGTTAATGTATTGCTACAACACTGAAAATACAACACTTTCTGAGCTAAGCACAATGACATTATGGTGGCCTCGACTTTATAGACTGAGGCAAACCCTTTCTCATGTACTTTCAAAGAAACTGGCCTGCATTTGTTTGTGATTGTTGCGATTTTTAATTGGCAAAAAGATCTTCCGATAACCCCTTTGTTTTCAAGCTTAGATATGTTCAAAAGAAATCCTGACTCGGATACCAACAATGTATCAGCATCATGAGTCAACCACATCAAACCAAAATAAGAACAGGCATCACAATTACAGGCTACCTGAAACAGTTTGCCTGAACAAACTGCTCATTACGCCTTTACATACATATATAATTAGAACAATATTGCAAAGGTATTTTCCATATGATGAAGCAGGTCTGACTAGAAGTGACCCTACTCATAGGAGCTGTTTTTAGGTTCAAATATGTAGTTTATCTTGCCCTGATTTGGATATGCATCAGCATGCTAGCAGCCTCATGCAGTCTTTATCACAACAGGCATCAAAAAGAGAGCATGCCTCATTTAAAAGAAGTGATGTCATTAAATGTATTGGCAATTTCCTTTTTGACATTATCATAGCAGCACCAAAGAGAACTGTTACGCTGGCTCCGGCACCACCCCTTTCATTCCCGTCTCCCTTCCCCGGATGCTGTGATCGAGGGTAATTACCTGCACAGACATGGCACTAAACAAAGCAAACAGGGAGTGGCCCCAAATAGGAGGTCTAGACTTAGTGTCTCTCTGCAATTTTCCCTTCCTCATTCTATCAATTTATATCTATCAATCTATTTGTCTATCTATCTCTATCTATTTACTTAGGTTGTTTTTTCATAGCCACACTGTGTGTTGACACATCAGAGACAGAGAACATGAGAACCAGGAAGGAAAAACAAGAACATAATCACGGGAATATTGTTGGTTGGTTCTGTGGACCATTTGATATTTGCTTGGCATACAGGAACATATGGTATTTTTCATACTTAAATTTGTATAGTGTTTTGGAATTTAACAGTCTATTGATATAGTATGCCTTTAGGACCTTCCAATGAATTTGGTACTTATGAATGTAAAATGTAAAATCTGTAATGTAGTGGTAAATAGAGGTTTTATATATAATAAACCAAAGCATATAGTCTTTTTAAAAAGTTTTTCTTAAACTATTAATTAAATATATGTAAAATAATAATAATAATAATTTTATACATCTGGTAACACTTTATTTTAATTTATTAATTTTCACTATTAACTACAGCATGCATATAACTAGCATATTGTCTTTTTATTAGTGCTTCTAAAGCACATATTAATGCCTTATTCTGCATGATCATTAGATCCCTTGGTGACACTTTATTTTATGGTCTCTTAGCTAATTGTTATTAACATGCATATTACTAGAATATTAGCCATTTATTAGTACTAATTAAGCAAAAATGAATGCCTTATTCTAGATGACATTATTCTACATCCCTAATCCTACCCAATACCTAAACTTAACAACTACCTTGCTAACTATTAAGCAGCAAATTAGGTTCAGGGTAAACTTAATGAACATGTGTTCCCTATGTATTAGCAAATATTTATTAATGTGAATAATTGGAGTAAACAGTTCTGTCACTAAGTTATGGTTTCTGAAATTATGTGTTTAAGTTTATTGTTCTTTTGGATGACTGAACAATTTGTATATTATCTTTAATAATTTCTTACTGTTTTTCTTTGTTATACTTGTGCTTCATCTACAGTGATATCGTTGACTTGATTGCAAATAAATGCACAGACACTATTTAACTGAACAGAGATGACATCACTGAATTCAATGATGAACTGCCTTTAACTATCATTTTGCATTATTGACACACTGTTTTCCTAATGAATGTTGTTCAGTTGCTTTGACACAATATATTTTGTTTAAAGCGCTATATAAATAAAGGTGACTTGACTTGACTTGACTTGTTGTCACAATCATATTCAAGCTTTTTCCCCCTAAAATTGCCTCCCTTTTTTTTCTTCTCCTTAAGCAAAAACTGTTTCAATTAACAAACTTAACAAATTGTCAAGCAATATCATATCTGTTTTATGCAATGGTTTATTTTAGTGTACCTGTCACGCTGTCTGGTCTCTGTTTCCCTGGGTGTCCACTAGTGGTCTCACTTCCCCATAGGCACCTCACCGTAGGCACTACAATTCCCACAAGCCTTGTCCCTTCATCACAGTAATTGCACTCCTGTTAATTGCACTCAGGTGTCTTCACTTGTTAGTCATTATCCTCCCTATATTAACCAGTCCTTTTCTGTTTGTCTGCATGGAGTCCTTACTTTCTGTCACCTAGTGTCCTCGCGTTCCTAGTCTTCGAGTTCCTGTTCTTGTTTGTTTGTTTGTTTGTTTCTGTTTTGGACTGATGTTTGATTACGACCCCGGCTTGTTTTGACTCTGATTTTGGATAACCCTTTTAAACCTACACTGCACTTGGATCTTCCGTCTCCTGTGTTATTGCTATTGCTTTTTGACATCTTTGCATTGCTAGATAATTAATAGGACTACACTAACAGTATGTTACTACAGTAACAGTACATTTTTCTTTATACTGTTTATATTTTTGAGAAATTATTAGGGTTATGTTTAGAGGTGAAGTGGGATTAGTGGCTCAAAAACATCTTTTTAACACAGTGAAAACAGTAAAGTGGTTATATTTAAGTGTATGGGTAGAGTTAAGGTATATAAACTTTACAAATATAGTTATGATATAAATAATGTGTTTAATTATGTTGTGAGTTATGTAATTTAAACCATATAACTTGTATATAACTTGTTTTGTTTAACTGTAGGCTTTGTGCGGTAGGCAAGCAATGTAGCACATTATTCATTCATCCATTGAGAATCCAGTGAGAGTCTGTGTGGTCGATAGCAGACCAACTTTAAAGTAATGACCTCTTCATCTTAGCTTTTAAAGTGGTATCAAGGGCTCTCAAAGTATCAACATTAATTTTTCATGTTTGTCTTGAAGAAGCTCTTTTGCCCTGTCTCTTCCTCGCTTTCTCTCATTGTCTCTCTTTTCCTTACAGCCTCTCTCCTTGCCCTTGTCCATCCATCTGGAGCTGATCAGCTCATTTCCCGAGTAGTATTACAGTGAACAATTATTTTCAGTTTGGGAGACAGCGAGACTGGAAAGACTCTGAGTAACAAGGGGCCGAAGAGCAGATGAAAAAGGGGGCACATGTGTCTCATCACCTTAATGAAATCCACCTGACCATCCCGGAGCAAGTCCCTCTGCTAACACGACACACTGTCACCACTCACTTACCCCTCCACTCGCAGCAAACCGCACAACAAACACACTCAAGCTGACCTGTCACATCTAATAAATGCTCAATTATACAACTCTCAGAAGGTCATAGCTAAGTGGTTACTTCTCTGAATCAATGATTTTGGTGGACAAAAAGCATAACAAATGAGTCAATGTTTTCTTAGTTTTTGACCTTTAACCCTGTAAGAGATTTTCCAAATAAAAATGTACAGATTTATTTTTAAAAAAAAATTTTAATTCAAAGAAGAACATAGATTAACAATTCATAGCTGTCAATCCTTCAATTAAGTGGAAACCATGTCCGCCAAAACAAGCAGAGAATTGTTCATTTGCAGGCCTGTCAATCAATTAGACGACAGGCAGAAAACTACTAAAGCTTCTTTCTTTCCTTTTTTTTCTGAGGGCACATGCCGGGGCACTGATATTTGAACTTTTGGGTGGCGGGTCCTGACAGACCCCTGTGGCAGTCTGCTCTCATTGAGGGTCCGTTCCAGCAAGCTGACTTGCCCCACTGTGCCTGGCGTCTCTCTCTCATTAAATGTTGTTGGGGTCGAAGGCAAACTTCTGCTTGGGCTGGGGGGCAGGAAGGATTGCATTAATGAAGGGGACACCCGCTGTCCAGGTGTCGGGTGACATGCCGTGCCCTGTTTGTGTTTGGGTCTAGAGGGTTTATCGTGACCGCACTTGTGAATAACACTCTTGGCCTGTTTCGTTGTTCTAGATTGCATTCTGTTTCCTTCAGTGTCCATATTAAGAAACCTCATGTAATGTCTTATTCCGCAGAGTTCTTTGAGGTGATCCAACACCGTTCAATTCAACAATGAGTCCAACTTAAGGTGATGGAAGAACTTGAGCGGATATCTACAGGGGTAATTCTTCCTCACGCTTTTGCTGTGGCAACCGATAGTTTTTTGTACCATTCCCTACATTTAAGAAAAAATTACGCCAAACTCGACCCAAATTAAAAGCCTGTCTCTGTGTTGTAAAGCCTTCTCATAAATCAAGGCTTCCGTGCATTGCTCAGTCACTGTCTGTGAGAAATGAGAGGTTGTGCAAGGGCACCTTCATTTACTTGTGGGCGTTTACACTAAAACTTTAGTCATGAAGGTGGGTGAGTGATGAACCCTAATGGCTTCATCGGTTCAGGGATCTGGCATGGCGGCAATCTGTGATTACAAAGCATGGCACATCCCCAAAGATCCAATAAGAGGACCCAGAACCAAAAAGAGGTTAGCCTGAATGTTGTTTGTTTTGTTTTTAATGAGAATTTGAAAGCCTTTTAATTCATTACTTTGCCTTCATTAACAATTACATTACATTACATTTAGTCATTTAGAAGGCACTTTTATCCAAAGAGACTTACTAATGAGGACAATGGAAGCAATCAAAAACAACAAAAAAACAATGATATATAAGTGCTACAACAAGTCTCAGTTAGCTTAAATGCAGTACACAGAGCAAGGACTTTTAAATAATATAATAAATAGAATTGTTTTTGTTTGTGTATATATATATATATATATATATATATATATATATATATATATATATATGTATATATATATATACTTTTTTCCATATATTAAAATGTTTAATTGAAAACATAAGAAAGATATCAAGTCAGCTGTTAAAATATTAAAATATTTATATATCACTTTCTTTATGCAAACTGAGACAACTGTGGAAAAGAACCATAATATACCATAACACATTGCCTTTTAATGAAGCAGTAAAAAAATTTATAACAAAAAAAAGGTAGATTTACACAACAGGGAACATATCGTGTTGAGTGAATTATTTTTATATTACTTGATAATTTATTTACCTCTAAGTAATACCTTCCTCCCTTGAGCTAATTGAAGCTGGCGCCATCCTCCTTTGGTGGGTAGCAATTTTCTCTCATTACAGCAAATGTTTGCTCATAAGAGAAGGCTCCGGAAGCCTAATAAGGTACTAATAAAAACAAAGCGATGACAGCTACTGTCACCTGTGCCAAGTCGTATCATGCAGTGTAATTAGTGAGAAAAGGCTTGTGATTCTCTGAGTTCAAAGACAATACATAAGTTGCTCTTCTCAAATAGGATTTACATTGCATTGCACCTTCTTACATCCCTTTTTACCCTTAAAGTTTAAATTTAAAAACTAAACAATGGTGCTGTAAAGTTGACAAAATATTTACGGTCAGGTAATATCATCAAAGACCCCTCTCACCCCAGACACAACCTGTCTGCACTTCTCCCCTCAGGCAGACGCTACAGATCTCTGGGCACTAGAACATCTAGACATAAACAGTTTTTTCCCCATGCCATCTCCAGCTTAAACTGCTAACATATGAATCATTACTTGTGTTCTGTAATTCATTTTCATAAATCATTCTACATCCTTAATTATGCCTTTCTCAAGGATTATGTAAATACATAGGCATATCTTTATTTATACAGTTCTAGATAGAGTAAAAATTCACAAATCTCTACATAAATCAATATTCTGTTCCAGATTATTTCACATTATTTATTGCTAGGTCTTGCTAAATGTTTTATTTATTTATTTTTTATGTTCTCATGTCAGATGTGTACTGTATGTATGCATGTATTTTTGTATGTACCAGAGGCACCTTGAAAAAAACAACAAATTCCTTGTGTGTTTGTGCACACCTGGCAAATAAAGCTAATTCTGATTCTTATTTTGATATCGAAATGTTCACACTGGAACCAGAGGTATACAGTAGATAACATCTGTCAATCTCTATCATGTTAATTTGACAGAAATCCCTATTGAGTAAAGAATGATCAAGAAATGATATGGCCAGGCATCAAGTTTGATTTGGTGGATCATATCATGTGTAAAGCTGGGCAAACAGACGTGTAAACAGATTGTTATAAGAAGAAATGTAAATACCTACACAAGCATTCCTGCACTGCAAAGCTGAGCCTATAATTATATTGCTCAGGTGTGTCCAAACATACCTGAAAAACCAGGAGCACTCTTTTTGACATTTTCTGCACTCTCTGGCAAACTGGAATCCGTTTATTTATAAAGGTCAAAGAGATCAGACAGGAAGGAAAGAGGATGTGTGTGTTGGTCAGTTTCAGAAAGGCTTATCCTTAAGGGTTATATTCCTCCATTACTTTTGAATGCTATATTATTTAAGGCATAACATTACTTTTTCTTCTCTCTTTCATGGTAGGTATTTCTCATATGTCTCCTGTCAGCACCTATGATACTCAACTGCAAACGAATGTCCTTCTCATCTATCACGATAGTTCAGCAGTCTTTCTCAGTCCATCTACGCAAAGAGTTGGATTGTGCTTGACAAGGTGCCTAAGGGCAGGGGCGTGACGGCTGAGTGTGTGCATGCGTGTGTGTTTGCGTGTGTGTGTATGTGTGTACAGGGAGGCGACTCCTCCTGAGTGGAGCCGCTAAACTGCCACAGTTTCTCCCCCGAGGAGAGGCGCCTTTCATCTCCCCGCTCACTGGCGCCTTCACAAACCTCAGATTGTCTGTGAAATCACCCTTCTTAATAAACGCGGTGAGGCTCCTGGGAACGAAAAGCTAGCAGAATCTCACCCTGCAGCATTAGTGCACATACAAACACACATAAAGACCAGTCCAACAAGCAGCTGATTGCTGCTCCAGCTATTCATTACAAGAGAAGAAGAGTGATGTTTATTTTAAGTGTGATTGCCAGACTACCCTAAGTGTCATGGTTACAAACAGTTCCCCCATCTAGGACAGATCAAAAATAATCTATCTCTATTAAATGCCTTATTACTGTGCAGTTTCTCAACCTCAGTGTCCATAATTACATTTCCTTTCTCTCTTAAAGCGATACTTTGTTTCACTTTGAAACTTACTCTTGTGTTTGAAGAGTAAACACCCTAATGCTTTTGTTAGCAGTTTATTGCCCTTGCCAAAAAAAAAAAAAAAAAACTTTTTCCCTAGGAGATTAGATGGCGTGCAAAAGAAATAGCAGACATCAAATTGCAAAAGAACATTTCAAAGCAAATAATAACACTTCAATTTAGACCTTTGATAGTAATGATACATTGCACTCTTGTATTTGCCTGGGCTGCTGTTTGATTATTCTGTCACATTTTACTCCATTTAGGCTTTAGAATATACTTTATCAATAGTGTAGCATCTCGGTTTGTGCATAATTTTGATTTTGAGTAAATTAAACATAAATAAACGGACATTCACTCAAGACACTGGTCTTTAAAAAGCACTAGAAGCAGATCAACAGAATGAAACTAAATGCCTGTGTCTTCAGGCAAATAAATAAATAATAATAATAAATAATAATAATAAAACTGTCATGACCCTGCAAACCAACAGAATTAACTCACTGAGGATTAAAAAAAAAAAACTCACTGAGGATTTATGTTGGAATAGTGCGATCTAACAGAGCTACAAACAACAAACTCAATAGTATTTTGGGTGTTTCAATATCCAAGTCACTGTAAATGTGCAGTTCATATTCATTCATTAGACTACTCCATATCATCTTCCTTTCATATTAATCCATAGTTTTACTTACCAAAATTCCAGAATATTTCGTTAAATCTGTCGCTGTCATTTTGTCAGTCATTATGATTGACACTTTCTTACAAACTCAGTAGCCCAATCACGAGTAAAGAGTGCTCTGCCTAATTTCAGCAGCGTTGTCATTGGCTAAAAGTTCTACAGTTGCCATGTGCTGCTGAGCACCGGAGCGCGCGCCTTAATTTGGAAGCGCTCTGATTGGCTGAAAGTTCTGTTGTGGCCGCGTGCTTAGAAGCATCAAAGGCTTCATGCTTTTTGCATGAGACTTCAGAGTGACTTTGAAGTTCGGGCGTCCAGAGGCTGCTCGAGAGGAGGATGTCCGCCTCCGCGAGCCTAAGGGAATCAGACGGAGATCGGGACATGGAGCAGCGCAAAATCCAAGCGTCAAGCCATCCTTTCAGCGTGGAGTCTCTTATATATAGCCACAAAACCAGTAAGGACTTTGAAAGACGGCACGAGGATGTATCCATCCAGTTTGCTAAGACTGAGATCAGAGATTCTTGTGCTTCGGCTGGAATTCAAAAGCACTTTATGCAGACCTCACCCGTCAAATCGGAGTCGCCCGAGCCGGATGACTGTACACCATGGGTTATTCACTCTAGATACTCTCAAACTCGTAAGCAATTCAATTTTCTGAACTAACTGCTTATGATTTAAATGATATAAATTACGACAAGGTCTATAATCGTAAAATGAGCAATGTTCATAAAAATGGTCTTTACTAAAATGAGCAATAAAGCACATTTTATTGAAAATTATGAGATCTAAAAACTGGCAATGCCATCATCTTAATTTATGAATTTAACATTTGTTGATCATTTTGCAACTAGAGACACACGAGGGCCCACTGCTCTAAAAACATGACACCGTAAGCAGTTGCATATTTTATTTAGGTGAACTCTTATTTAATACAGAACATAACAACAGTATAAAGTAAAAATAAACACTTTTCCTGATTTTCATGTTTTTAACGACTTTTTAGTTAAGCAGAATATGTGGATTTAGTTAAGCAGAATATGTGGATTACGCTATCTAAATATTTACTAAATATAACAAAGCATTTTAATTTTAGCTTTAGCTATATATATTTACTTATCCCCCACTCTCATATATGTAGCAATACTAAATACAATTATCAAAGTAAAAAAATAATTAAATTAAAACACTTTCACATGGATACTTTATGTATACTTGTATAAAATGTGTGCTTTGTTTTATTTGAACTATGAAAACACTATTATTAAAACAATTATTTTATAAAGTTAGTTACTTTCATTTATGGATTTTAAAATCAACTTCTGACCAATCTAAAAGATAGCAATTAATGATTACATTTTGCTACACTAATGTTTAAACTAATGTTTTAATCCTTTTCCCCGCCACAGACCAGGGAAGTCCCTGTCCTCTCCGCAAGCACAAGAACAACCGCAAACCCCGTACACCATTCACCACCACACAGCTCCTGGCCTTGGAGCGAAAGTTCAGACAGAAACAATACCTGTCCATTGCCGAGCGAGCAGAATTCTCCAGTTCGCTCACCCTCACAGAGACCCAGGTGAAGATCTGGTTCCAGAACCGACGGGCCAAGGCAAAGCGTTTGCAAGAGGCTGAGCTGGAAAAGTTCAAACTGACTGCCAAACCTGCCCTCCACCCCAGTTTCAGTCTGCCTCTTCCTCTTGGAACCCAACTTCATTCGGCCGTCTCACTCTATGGCCAGTCATATCCCTACCACAGGCCGTTATTTCCTGTTGCTCCAGTGGGACTCTATGGAACACCTTTAGGGTACAGCATGTATCACCTTGCTTGAGAAGAAGTGCTACAGTATGGACTAGTACTGATCTAAGGATGTACGAAAAACAATGTTTACAATATCTTGGTGTCCAAGTCCAAAAAAAAAGCAGCAACAAAAATTAAATGTTTCATAATGTGCCTTGACCTGAATTGAAATGCGGGACATTTTACTTAATTTTTCACTGACTGAAAGTTCAAATTTTACCCTTTGGATGGATAATTCTGTTGCCAAACTTTTTGTGTATATTTGTGTCATACATCTTTATGTAATATATTGTAAAACTAATTATTTTGTGTACAAAATATTGAGTTTAAATTCCACTAGATTTAATGTTGATTTTTATCCCAAGTTCATTACACATTATTTTTACTTTATTTTTAAAGATGGTTGTCGTACCTCTAGCTATAACTGATAGACACTATTTTATTGTTTGTTTGAAACAAATTATAAATGGCTTGGTGAATGATTTTATATGATAAATACATGTTCACACTAAGAAATTTCCAAATAGGATTTGCCCTTTTGAGATCAGTTTCACATTTAGAAAATTAAATAATATTTTGTATACTTCATACAAACCTGACAGTGAGTATGGTATATGCAAAGATGTCTTTGAAAAGTCACTTATAAGTAAAATGTGGAAGTTTATTTTTTGTGCCACATATTTATATTTATACTATAATTATAATTCAATTAAATCTGTCATGTATGGTAAACAGCAATTGGCCAGCAAACACAATAGCATTTGATTATAAAATTAATATATCCATTTCATGTTTGAGAAAGTATGTGGGAGTTTGGATGTCCAGCTTCATTATCTATTGCATAAGCAAATTAAATTTTACATTTTTAAAATATTTTTCTTTATTAATTTCCTTCAAGTGCATTTCTAAATTTTTAAAATCTGGTTAAACACTTTACAGCAAGGTCACATTTGATTTGGTTGAAGGAAATGCTCCTTTCTGAACTATCAATTCATTGTTGCAAAATGAATTCATATATAATGCATATCAGCAGTTTGAGATATGAAAACATAGCTTTACTTTGATATATATGTAATTGTTTAAATAATGATCACTTAAAAATTATATGGCGTAATAATTCTATTATTGATAGTTATACTAGAATGTTACCGATAAGTTTGTTTTTACTTCTTTTACTGCCTTGTCATGGCTTGTTCATTAGGTTGTGGCTCTATAAACGTTTGAGGGCCCATTTTACTGTTTCCGCCTGACTTTGATGCAATGAGGAAATCGTTTATGGTCAGCACTTTACTCATGAGCTTCCTTTAATCAGAACATGAACCCAGTCATGCTAATCAAACAGAACCACTAAAGTGTTCGCGGATGTGTTTTATAATGTCGACTTTGAGCCACTTACGAGAGTGCCGTGAATCTGGGCGATTTGCCCGATCCTGTTCCTGTGGTGTAAAAAAGTCAAGAAACTCTTGGAAGCGAAATTCACAAAGCTGTCAAGTTTCAATGCTTAAATGCCTGGCATCTGCATTCTGTTTTCATTGGAAAAATCATAAAGATTAATTTCCAGATTTAATCCTCATGTTTTGTTTGTGGTCTGAGAGGTCATTTTGGATGCTCAAAAATATACTTAACATTGAAATATCAAAAATGGTTATGTATACTTTTTTGATTTTCTCTAATCATTTAAGTATATTAACGAATATCTATTTCAAGAGATATATAAAGAAATATGAGCTGAATAGGGAGAGTTGTAACCTAGATACATTAGCGAATGTATCTAAACCATACTTGCCATTGTGAAAGTAATTTATTTATTTATTTTTTACAAGTGTGTTTGACAGGTTTTCTAACAGGTGTACTTAAATGCAAACAAACAATTTTTTTACCTATTTTAATACCCTTGAAATTAAATTGGGGATGGACTTGAGAATAATCCCAAATTCACTATTATTTTTGTTTTACATATGCATCATTGCACTTTGGTAGACAATTATAAAAAGAAGTTTGAACGGTCTTCCTTTAAAATATTTCCTATACAATTAGAGATGGGGATTATTGAGGTCATGATTTCCTAGCAGGGACGTGCACAGACATTTTGAGGGGCAGGGGCTCAAGTGAAATAAAGGGCACTTCTCATAATTAGGTTTCTTTTTTTTTTTTTTTTTTTAAACAAAAAAGTATATATATATATATATATATATATTAATGCAACTCTGACTTCCTTTTTAAAAAAATAATTTAAAAAGTTAATTAATTTTATCTTCCTCAAACTCACGCAATTGTTTCATTTTCAAAAGATGTCTACAAAATAATCAGTTCACAGAAACCATGGTCTCCTTAGTATTCACTAGGTTTATAGAGCAGCAAAGGAAACCATTCCACAATGTGCATGTTTTGAAAACATTTTCTATGCTACTAGTTTCAAGTATATATGAAGAGTTCAGATGCAAAAGCCTCTAAGTGCCATCTGAAATTTTCTTATGAGCTTTTTTTTTTCAAGCTCGTATTTAAGTTCAGTAATTTAACTTAAATGACAATTAATAGGTAATTTTCATTGCCAGTAATGTGAAATAAGTGAACATAAACATACAAGCTTGATAAAAATGATCATTATTGAAGGAAATTTCAGATGGCACTTAGAGGATTTTTCATCTGAACTCTTCATATTTAGAATAACCTAAATAACTGCATCAAACAGAGGGGCGTGTTTTACTAATAATTTGTTTATTTTTGCACAAGGCACTACATCGTTTTCATTATTTTGGTGTTATCAGAATACATAACACTTTAAAATTAAACTTACCAAAATAATTGAGGAAAAATTCAATAAAAGCCAGTGTCATGTATGTATTTGTGGTGGTATGGAATACTATTTTATAAAGGTTTCGAGGAAATAAAAAAAGTTAAATTACTTAAATAGTTAATTTATAAATATTGTTATTTTTAAAGTTTCATGTTAACTTATTTCTACTCAGTTTTATTTATTAATGTACCAGATGCAGTTACTCAGATTTACTACATTTTTTAGAGTGTATCCTCCATCTGTTTGCATCTGTAGATTTCTTCTAAATTCACCAATTTAGATTTCTAAATTTCATGGGGAAAGACTCTTGATGTAAGTCAATAACTGGGGACGTCCTGTATGCAAATTAGGCATCAACTAGTTAAAATGCGCACATTTGCATCTAATTGACAGGGAAATGCAGGTAAATAGGATAAACAAAATAACTAAAGCATATCACCTGGTGGTGATATATGCTTATTTTAACTTATTTTATTACATGGCTTGGTTGAATTCCAATGTAGAATGCGGTCTGTTATAACCAACAGACCGCTGTGAGGACTATAACAGACCGTTGCCATGAAAAACAGAGCGTTGCTATGGACTCACAGGATTCTAACCGTAGAGACGGAGCGGACTATTTTCTTTAGCGGAAGCAATACAATCGGGTTTAACAATCGGGGGAGAGGGAGAGGGAGAGGGAGAGGGAGCGCTTCAGAACTCCTGACCTGATATTTAGATACTATATTTCAATAAATATATTTGTTTGACAGGGAAGCTGTGTGCAAACAGAAATATATATTATTTTTTAAAAATAAAAAAAGCATCCCAGAAAAAAGGGCACTTTCTCTCCAGGAATAAAAAGGGCAGGTGCTCAAGCCCCCTTTCATGTCTATGTGTGCACGTGCCTGTTTCCTAGACTCCCAGATTAAGTCTTCAAAGCTCTTATAGTAGAGTAATTACCTATACAGTGGTCTACACGAAGCCCTAAAAAAGGTAAACTAGATGTTATGTGCACAAATTGTCCCAAAGTCGGCCTGTATGTGATTTGACACATTCTATCCTCACATTAATGTTAATAATGATGTTTTTGTTCCTTCAAATCCTCTCTTGATTTAGACCTCCTCTGCTGGTTACAGGGAGAACAACACCATTGTGAGATACAAATCGGGTGTGTGTACTTCCTCAAGCTATTCCCTTGTATGTTATCTTATGCATTCACAGTCAACATTTCTGCTACATTAAAAGTGAATACAACATCTTTTTCTTAAATAATAAATGAACTAAAAAATAAAAAAAAATATTAGTCGATTTTACCAATACAAAATTTGACAATGAATCTGCAGTCAGAGTTAATGATAATGTGCTAATGGTTTATTAAAAACAGTTAGGATACTACATTTAATATTTTATTACTATAACAATGATGTCATGTAGCCATTAAATACAACTAGGTATTGTATTATTTTATTTAATTTGTATTATTTTAACAAATATTATGAATTCATAATTTATTAATATTTGTACAGTTTTTTTTTTGGGGGGGGGGGTAGTCACACATCATTTTATCTATTTATTTATTGTTTAAGTAGTTATTCTTTCGTTCATTTAATCCAAGATACTTTATTAAACTTTTATTTTATTTTATATTTTATTTTAAGGTCAAATACTCTATTTACAAACCATTAACTACAACTTTTGCCTTAATAAACTCCTAATTTGCTTATTTTGAACAGTTAGGATGTTAGTGGTTAAGTTCAGGTAATGGGTAGGATTAGGGATGTACAATATGGTCATGCAGAATTTGTGCTAACCCTAATCCAACTAGGTTAATAGTAATAATTGTTCCCTATACTAAACTTTTACAAAAATTTCAAAATCAAATTGGATTAAGGCCATGTGCATTTAGTAAACAGAAGTTTACTCTCACTGTAGATAGGGATTTATGGAGGAAATAAATCATATATCCTCCTCAAGGATTCTGATGATGAAGCATACTGCCATATACAATTCCATGCAATCGTCTAAATTGGATCTAGTATTAATGAAAACTGCCCAAACACACATGTATTATTTGTACAGTCCTTTAATTTATATTTTTGGCCTTGGCTGGCTGCTTCCTGAATCTATTCCTGAGTTCACAGCTTGCTAAAGTAACAAGTGCAATGAAAATTGTGCCCTTTAAATAGAGATAGACTGCTATTGGTTTTCCAGTTACCAGTGTGGACTTGTTTCATACTAAAGTAAAAATGGAACATTTTCAATGTAACATATGTGATTAAATGAATTACTATGCCAATATCACAAGTGTGTTTTAGAAATATGTTGCGCCGAGTGATGCATCATACTCTTTTAAGGGGACAGTTCACCCCCCAAAAATTAAATTACCACATGATTTACTCAGCCTCAAGCCATCCTAGGTGTATCTGACTTTCTTCTTTTAAATGAATACATTTGGACTAATATATATATATATATATATATATATATAGCTAGCCCTTTACATTAAGGTTCCATTTATAAAAGGTTTACAAAGGTGTTTATAAATGATTAATAACTCATTCACAAATGCGTTATATATCATTGATAAGCAGTTATAAATGCATAAATAAAAAAGGTGATTTTCATGAAATTCCTGCCAAATAGTGAGCTGGTACGTGCATGTGCTGTTATTTAAGTGAATAAGTGAAGAATAAGTGAAGTGAAGTGAAATTTAATTTGTACAGCAACTACACTGAACTAACACAGCGATAAAAACACTTGAAAAACAAACTCTGCCATGTCACCTCAAAGTTAGCTTATCCGTAAAATCAGTAAACACTATTAGAGATAACAATATCACTACTGAGCAGGTTGGACCGGTTCAGTGACTTCATCTCTTGAATAGTGGCTTTATATCAGATGCTCACCACCAGCACCAGCTCCAGGCTTTTATGACATACAGGCAAGTACAAACATACAGGCATAAGTGAAAGTGAAGTGATGTTTGGCCATTTGTGTGCTGCATTTAACCCATCCACGAGCACACACACAGCTGTGAACACACACCCAGAGCAGTGGGCAGCCATTTTTGGCTGAGGCGCCCAGGGAGCTGTTGGTCAAGGGTCTCACCTCAATCGTGGTATTGAAGGTGGAAAAGAGTGCTGTACATTCACTGAACATGTGATCTTCCTCTTGCTGGAAAGGCACTGGGGAGACAGAAGCAGACATCTGATTACATAACATAAATGCACTGACCAGCTCGGTGAGCGAACAATGCAGGGTCTTGCACTGGGTGAGGTATACAGAATGACACACAACATGCTTCATGTGTCATAAAGATGGAATAGCCTCAGCTAACGAAAACAAAAATGGCTAATGCCTTTATGGCTCCTGGCTGGAGGAAATTTATGTTGCACTGCTCGACTTTGAGGTAGAGCATATATGCCACTGTAAGACAATTCTGAGCCAGTGCTCTTGAGGAATTGTAAATTCATCAAAAAAATTAGTCTACATGACACTGTTATGGGAATGATGGATTTAGTTGCTACATACACTACAGCTTGTCTTGCGGAAGATGACTTACTCGGATTTCTTGCACTGTGCAAGTCAGTATGAATCATCAAGGAAAAAAAAAAGCTTTGGGCAATGTGGCGTGTGAGAATATGATGCTGTTAAATAAGAATATGGCCAACAGATGGCAGTATATCAGCAATATAGAGCAGCCGTAGAGCCATAGAAAGAGTATTTTAGATAAACAAGTTCTGTTTTTTTATCCGACTAGAACAAGAGGTAAGTTTAAAATAAAAATTTCCATTTTATTTATTTGGATACTATTTTCTTATTGATTTCATTAGTATACAGTCTGCATACAGTATATTCTGTGTGCTGTAGGCACATTTTCTTTATGCATGGAAAAGTGGGATGACCTATTTTTTTTTTTTAATGTGTGGTATATACCACACACCACACTGCACATAATACTATATTCCATAAAACAACATGCTAGAGTTGACCTTTCATGTCCTGTGAAGAAAGAAATAACAGCAGTATTGGATACCCCATGAAATTGGAATAAAAATATATAATTTATTATGCAATAAAACACACTACTCACTCAAATTGTTATTCTTCCATCCATATTTTTTATATTCTACTTTTAAAACGTTGTAGGGATTATACAGCATGTACATATGCAGTTAGCAAAGTATTCCATTCTAATCTGGTGTATCAGGAAAAATCAGACATTGCAGAATCATTAGTTATAGCCAAAAACTAGCCAATATAAGGTATTTTAGTGAATATTTTAACACTTCTGCACAGCTACAGTCTATTCTGCACAATTCAAAAATGTGAAGTTTGCAACCAATACCATGAAAAAAAATCCATCCACTTCACGAGCACATGCTATTGTCCTCGTGTTGCTCACGTGCAACAGTGCCTGTGTTCGTCTAACTGAATCCTTAAAACAGCCCAGAGCTTTGCAAGATCAATCTGCCATACAGTATGTGCAACTCAGACCTGACTGCAAAACGCTGCTAAATTGATGCCATTCAGTGGCAGTGTGACATGAGCGCACAAGGTCAGCTGAGACACAGTACCACACTACAGTCAGCAGAGAGCAGCATCACTTATAACACCACATTACTCAAATAAACAGACAGATTCTTTCTCAATTTACTATCTTTCAAGTCACTGCTATTTGAAGTAAGCACATATTTAAGCATATTTCATTAGTTAAATATATTAAGTATAAAAAAAAACTTCATTGAGAATGTAATTCAGCAGACTATGAAAGGCCCAGAATGGGTCTCCTCAGTCTACTGCGGGACGTGTTAATATCCAAAAACCAACAAAAACAAAACTAAAAGAGATGACTTAACCCACAGATTTTCTTCAGTGTAACTTGGTGTTTTATTCACAAGTGGACCGATAAACCAACAGTCCAGCAGTGTAGATATTGACAAGTGCTCAGTCCAAACCAATATATATATATATATATATATATATATAAAATAAAATACCAAAATAAACTAAACAACAATATAATAAATATATACAAATTTTCCACTTGCATCTACCAATACACAAAGATTTTTATTTTAGCTCACGGCACCTCAATAGCACATTTGCTCGACTTGGTTAAACAATTCCCGTTTGAAGTCTGGCGCAAAAATGTAAAGACCAGACTCTGCCCATTTTCAGGCTCGACCACTAATAGGTAAGTTACACCAGTTATTATTTAATCATCCATTTTAAGATTTATACAAAACTTCACTTGGTAATGTATTAAAACAAATCACCACTCATGTGCAACCATAATAAAAACCCACCATATATTAGTTGTCACCAATCTGTTTCTCCTTACAGATTAAAATATTCGGGTACCCCACCACACAAACAGACTGTCACGCTCAGAGGGAAGAAAGAGAGAGATGTAAATGAACTTAGAGATGTATTTAATAATAAAGGATAAACTCAAAACAGAAAGGTTTCATTCAGAACATAAATCACATCATAAGAAATAATGCAAAAGCAAACATAAAACAGGAACAAACTTAACTTGTAGACAGACAGAACGGCGGGAAGACTGGTAGATAATACTGTGGTAGAAGAGAGTAGTTTGAGTCCAGTGTCTAACGAGTAGATCTGACAGTGTTCTGATGAAAGTGCTGCGTATATATGGAGGTGCGTTGATGAGGAGCGGCAGGTGCAGGTGATCAGAAGGCGGGTGATTGGGAACGAGTGGGCGTGGTGATGGAACCTGACGGTCTGGATGTGTTGCTGACAGTACCCCCTCCTCCACGGGCAGCTCCCGATGCCCGGGAACGAGGGTGAGGGCGGCCGCGAGGTCTGGGAGCAGGACGATCCGGATGTTGTTGATGATAGTCCGAGAGTAGAGATAGATCGAGAATGTCATTGCGAGGAACCCAGGACCGTTCCTCGGGGCCGTAGCCCTCCCAGTCCACGAGGTACTCAAGCAAGCCCCCTCGCCGCCGAGAGTCCAGGATCTCCCGGACAGAGTAGACCGAAGGGTCCTCCTGGACCTCCGGAGGAGGAGGCACCTCGGCACCGCCAGGTTCTGTGGAGGGAGTAAGAGGAGGATTAGTGGCAGGTTTGAGTAGGGAAACATGGAATATAGGGTGAATACGGTAGTGTGCAGGGAGCTGGAGCTGGTAGGTGACGGGGTTGATTTGCCTCTGGATGGGAAACGGTCCGATGAAACGGGGGCTGAGTTTCCTACAGGGCAGTCGGAGGCGGATGTCCTTCGTGGAGAGCCACACTAGCTCTCCAGGTTGGAAGGTGGGAGCTGGACGACGTCGGACATCCGCAAAGGTCTTATGTCTCCGAACTGCTTGCTGTAGGTGAACATGGGCCGAGTCCCAGACCCTCTCACTTTCCCGGAACCAGTGGTCGACGGCTGGGATGTTGGAGGGCTCCTCCGACCAGGGAAATAGAGAGGGTTGATAGCCTAGTACACACTGAAAGGGAGTAAGTCCAGTAGTGGATTGTTTCAGAGAGTTTTGGGCATATTCGGCCCAGGGAAGGTAACGGCTCCAGTCATGCTGGTCGGAAGAGCAATAGGCCCGGAGGAACCGTCCGAGTTCTTGTATCTTCCGTTCAGTCTGGCCGTTCGTTTGAGGGTGGTAGCCCGAAGATAGACTGATGGATACCTGAAGTTTTTGAAGAATGCATGCCATACCCGGGAGATGAACTGTGGTCTCCGGTCCGACACAATGTCTTCAGGTAGGCCGAAATAGCGAAAGACAGACTGGAAGAGAGTTTCTGCGGTTTCCATAGCCGTGGGCAATCCCTTGAGGGGAACAAATCTACACGACTTGGAGAACCGGTCTACGATGACTAGAATGCAGGTGAAATTGTTGGATGATGGTAGATCGGTGACAAAATCAATGCCAATGTGGGACCAGGGACGGGCAGGTATGGGTAGTGGCCTGAGTTTTCCTTGTGGTAACTGTCGTGGAGTGTTGGTCATGGCACAGACCGAGCAGGCACGGACATGTTGGGTAACCTCACGGGCCATCCTGGGCCACCAGTACCGGGAACGAAGAAGTGAGAGGGTCCGCTTGCTGCCTGGATGTCCAGAGCCCGAAGAGGAGTGGATGGAGTCCAGAAGGGAGGAGCGCATGGAGGAAGGGACGTACTGTTTCCCATTCTGGACCTCCCGGCAGAACTGGCTCTCGGGATATGGCTTCCTGGAGTTGTTGGTCCAAGTTCCACACGATGGGGTTGAGGAAGAGCTCTGGAGGAAGGATAGGGTCGGAGATTGGCTGCGGGTCTGGCTGGTAGATACGGGATAATGCGTCCGCCTTCAGGTTCTTGTGGCCTGGACGGTAGGTGATGGTGAAACAGAACCTGGAGAAGAACAGGGTCCACCGAGCCTGGCGAGGATTCAGCCGCTTGGCCTCTCGGATGTATTCTAGGTTTCGGTGGTCGGTGATGACGCTGAAAGGGTGTGTAGATCCACGCAGTTCATCTAGGGCAGCTGGGACCAACGGCGGGAGGTATGGAAATTTGACCGTCTGGGAATTCAGGACACGGTAGTCAATACAAGGTCGCAGACCTCCGTCCTTCTTCCCCACGAAGAAGAAACTGGAGGCGGCTGGTGAGATAGATGGCACGATGAAACCTTGGCGGAGAGCCTCCTTAATGTACTCCTCCATGGCCTTCTGCTCCGGGATGGACAGAGGGTAGATCTTACCCCCGGGAAGTTTCGCTCCAGGCAGCAAGTCAATGGCGCAGTCCCATGGCCTATGAGGTGGTAATCTGGTAGCAGCCTGCTTGCTAAAGACGTCCTGGAACGCCCTGTAGTCCTCCGGCATGGAGATGCACTTGGTGGATTCAGGACTCTCGACGAGGGTTGACTGAAGAGAGAGTTTTGGGACGGGTAGGTGTCGAAGGCAGGATTCGTGGCATTTAGAACTCAGCCAGGGACGTCCCAGGACGATGTCCACTGTAGCACCCTCCAACACCAGAAATGAGATGTCCTCCACGTGGAAGTTGCCGATTTGAAGTTGGCAGTCAGGCGAACGTTGCTTCACTTGGCCGGATCCCAAGGGCTCTCCTCTGATGGTGTTGATCTGATATTGAGGATGTTGAGGTAAAGCTGGTAGGTTGAGGGTTCTCAGTGTGTTGAGGGAGATGAAGTTCCCTGAGGCACCCGAGTCGATGAGAGCTTGGGCTGTGAAAGCAGAGTCTTTAATCCGCAGAATGACCGAAAGTTTTCTCATGTTAGTTACGTCTGGGGAGATATTTAGAATACTCACAGAAGGTAGTGATGGTTTGATAGGACAGGAAGTGATGGTGTGGTTCTTGCCTCCACAGTATAGACAGAGCCCCTGGGACACACGGCGGTATCTCTCAGCAGCGGATAGATGATAGGAGTCTGTCTGCATCGGTTCTGGTGTTGGGGGGGAATGTCCAGGAACGGGCGAGGTGGCTGGCAGAGAGATGGTGTCAGGAGAACATGCAAACAGGCGCTGAGCGATCTGGGTGGTCTTTTGGATGAGCCCTTCGAGACCGATTGAATCGTCGAAAATCACCAGTTTCTGTCTGATGTTACAATTCAACCCCTGACGGAAGATTGAGCAGAGCGCTGGTTCATTCCATCCACTAAGGGTCGCTAGGGTGCGGAACCGGAGAGTGTACTCACCAGCCGAAGAAGAGCCTTGACGCAGGCGTAACAGTTCATCCGAGACTGATAAGGATCCAGTAGTCCTTCCAAAAACTTCCTTGAAGTGTTTAGTGAATGCAGATAAATTACCGATTATGGGATTTTCCGCTTGCCATAGTGCATCAGCCCAATCCAGCGCTCGGCCCGACAGCAAACTGGTGATGAATGCCGTCTTAGATCGCTCCGTGGGAAATCGTTGGGGCTGCATCTCAAAATGCAGAGTGCACTGCAGGAGGAAGCCGTTACATTTGTCCGCCTCGCCCGAATAGCAAGCAGGTAAGGCCATGGGACTTCCAGAGGCAAAGGGGGAAGTGCTCGGTGAAGGCTGGAAGATTGATAGGAGAGGATCGAAAGTGGGGCGAGTTGACATAGTGAAGGATCTGTATCTTGTCTAGGTCAGATCTTCTGTCACGCTCAGAGGGAAGAAAGAGAGAGATGTAAATGAACTTAGAGATGTATTTAATAATAAAGGATAAACTCAAAACAGAAAGGTTTCATTCAGAACATAAATCACATCATAAGAAATAATGCAAAAGCAAACATAAAACAGGAACAAACTTAACTTGTAGACAGACAGAACGGCGGGAAGACTGGTAGATAATACTGTGGTAGAAGAGAGTAGTTTGAGTCCAGTGTCTAACGAGTAGATCTGACAGTGTTCTGATGAAAGTGCTGTGTATATATGGAGGTGCGTTGATGAGGAGCGGCAGGTGCAGGTGATCAGAAGGCGGGTGATTGGGAATGAGTGGGCGTGGTGATGGAACCTGACGGTCTGGATGTGTTGCTGACACAGACATGGTTTCACCAGATCCTAGGTTGCTGCGCTGGCGCGACGCCAGCCGATGACATCAAAAACGATCGCCCTCCAAAACCTAGTTCGCCAGCACAGCACCTGGTAACCCGGCTATGGCAACATGTAACACAGACGATTAAACAAAACATAAAACAGTAGACAAAGTTTATGTGTGCTTTATATGGATGGCATGATAACTGAGGGAAAGGAAGGAGTGTGGATGACTGACCGACTGCTACCAATCAAGTGTGTGCTATGCTGATAGCAGCATAAACTGAGACAGAATGAGTGAGTAATGATTGTATATGTGTGTGCGTGTTCATGTAATGCGTGCCAGTGCTGTCGCTTGCAGTGTTGAAGAAGGTCACTTCTTCACATCACCTCACCCCTCTTCGAGCCGCGCACTGTCCGGGAACCTGGACAGCCAGTCGGCCACAAGGTTCTTTGTCTGGGGCGTAGCCATCTTTTCAGAAGTGAGGGGGGGACAGAAATTACATATATATATATATATATATATATATATATATATATATATATATATAACATTTCTGTAATCTATATAGCCTACCAATCAACAGTTTTTGAACTGTAAGATATTTTGATCTTCTGCTCACCAAGCCTGCATTTATTTGATCCAAAGTACAGCAAAAACAGTAATATTGTGAAATTATTTTATATTTAAAATAACTTTTTTCCCTATTTGAATATATCTTAAAATGTAATTTATTCGTGTGATCAAAGCTGTATTTTCAGCATCATTACTCCAGTCTTCAGTGTCACATACTTCTGAAATAATTCTAATATTTTGATTTGCTGATTATCAATGTTTAAAACATGAGTTTTTTCAGTATTCTTTGATGTATAGAAGGATCCAGAGATCAGCATTTATGTTAAATAAAAAGCTTTTGCAACATAATACACTATATAATTCAAAAGCTTGGAGTCAATATAATTTTTGTTTTTTGGAAAATAAATTATAGAAATGAACACTTATATTTAGCAAGGACTCTTTTGTGGGTTCGAGTCTCAGGCCAGCAACACCACTGCTCCCCGGGCACTGCAGCATAAATGATGACCACTGCTCCGGGTGTGTGTTCATGGTTTGTGTGTGCACTTTGGATGGGTTAAATGCAGAGCACGAATTCTGAGTATGGGTCACCATTCTTGGCTGTATGTCACTTCACTTCACTTTGAATTGATCAAAAGTGATTTCTATTTCAAAATAAATGCTGTTCTTCTGAACTTTCTATTTATCAAAGAAACCTGAAAAAAAATCTGCTCCGCTGGTTTCAACATTATCATAATGTGTTTTTTTTTTTTTTTTTTTTGAGAAGCAAATCAGAATATCAGAATTATTTCTGAAGGATCGTGTGACTGGAGTAATGATACTAAAAATTCAGCTTTGAAATCTCAATAAATTACATTTAGAAATGTATCCAAATAGAAAACAGTTAATTTAAATAGGTTAGTAAAAATATTTCACAATTTTTCTGTTTTGCTTTACTTTGGATCAAATAAATGCAGGCTTAGTGAACAGAAGAGACTTATTTAAAAAATATTAACAAGCTTACTGTTCAAAAACTGTTGACTGGTAGTGGATACTATAGGCAACTTTAATTGTTCTCAAATTTCTAGCTTTTAAATGGCTTAGAAATCTATAACTGCTGGACAATAACAAATAATAATGATTTGTTTATATAGGCTACTACAAACAATTTTTTTATCACATAATAAGGCAGAATAGTTTCTATTCTGTAATAAATGCTATGTCAATTGGTACTGCATTGTTCATACTTTATTTATCACCTGCTGGAGATTACTTGAAAAACCATATATTCTTGCAATCGTATGTTTAATGTCTTCGTGTTTGCAAAAGTTTCTTAGCTTTTTTTTTCTGTATAAAAACTGTTTTTATACAGCGATAGCTGGAAGCTTTTGCCCATATTAGGAATTTCCTGAAATGACTTTCTCTGTGATGTCCATCTTGCTGTATTCTGGGTCCGAATAAAATATCAGATCATACGCAGACTATCCCGCCTCTTTGAGTTTAAATTTATATGTATTCACACCAGCTGTTGAAAACCTCTATGAGAATAAACTTGACCGAAAAAGTGCGGGGGACGAATTTCCATGATATTAAAAGTGGGGGGTCACGTCCCCCGCGTCCCCCGCATAATCTACGCCCCTGTTCTTTGTCCTGGGGCAATGACGGCTTTGGAATCTGAATGGCTGGAGAGCCAAGTACCATCGAGTCACTCTTGCGTTGTGGTCTATCATATAGTGTATCCAAGTTATTGCACAATGGTCAGTCTCCAGATCAAACTCCCGCCCCAGGAGTTAATATCATAGAGCTTCGAGGGCCCACTTTATTGCAAGGCAATCCTTTTCGATCGTTGAGTACCTGGTCTCCCTGGGCAATAGCTTCCTGCTCAAAAACACCACAGGCTTCTTAATTAATGTCCTTAATTATCTGACAAATCCCATTAAATTGACAGCCTTAATTTCCAGTTTTCACTGACTTTTTAGAATAGCTCGCATAATATCATAATATAACATAATATCTCGCAGTGACTGAAACCCTCCAACAGGTTGTTCAGATGAAGGCCAAACGAATGACCCTTTCAGGTGCTGCAAGAGAATGTGGTTGTTCCAAATCTTCGATTTCTTAAATATTGCATCTTTACAATGTCACTAACTCATTCAAGTCCCCCAAAAAGGCTGGTCATACTTGAAAGACAAATGCATGAGAGGAAAGGATAATGCAGAGACCCTCAATGGGGAATAGGTTCAACACTGCATCTGGAATTGCTCACCAGTTCAGTACTGAATGAGGTAAGGATCTGTCTCGGCATACAGTGCCTCAACGTTTAAGAGAAGTCCCACTGAAAGCGCACTCTGGAGTGACCAAACATCTAATCAGCAGAAACAATCAAAAGGCCAAACAAACTTTGTTGAGGAGCATGTTGTGTGGAATGAGGAGAACTTATCCAAAGTTTACCTCAGTTATTAAAGCAAGTTTCATTTATTTGGGTCCAATGGGAAACATTACGTTTGTCATCAAACTAGGGAAAGGCTGAACCTAAAGTGTGCAAAGAAGTCAGTGAAAGGTGGAGGAGGAAGTGTCATGATTTTGGGGGATATTTTCTGCAGCAGGATTTGGTCATCATATACAACTACGTGACAGAGTGAATGTAAATGATTATCACAATCTCCTGCGGCAACATTCGTTTCCTTCCCTGCTTTCATCGCCCAGTCAGCCAGCAATTCGCATGCAGGACAATGCCACCTGTCACACAGCAAAAGGATAAAGTAGTTCCTTGAAGCTGAAAACACAGAATTAATAAAATTGCCAGCCCATCAGTCCTGAAACTCTCTGAAAAAAATCCATGGTGGCAAATGTATAGCTAAGAAACCCACTACAGTCACTGAACTGTATAAGAGACTGGATAAAGAGTGGACAAAGATCACACAAGAGCAGTGTGAGAGACTATTGATGTCCTGCGGCCGCAGATGTGCTGAAGTTATTCAAAGCAATGACCTGTACATTCCTACTAATGTTTGACTGCAGTAACCTTCAGAAATTTTAGTTGTAATTTTTCTTCATGCAACAGTCATTGCTGTTCTCGAATTTTGATCACTGTTTTTCACCAAATAATAATAATAATAATAATAATAATAATAATAATATATATATATATATTAGGGGTGTAACGGTACGCAAAAATCACGGTTCGGTACGTACCTCGGTTTTAAAGTCACGGTTCGGTTCATTTTCGGTACAGTAAGGGAAAGAAATGCAAACATTAAACTGCAGGTTGTTTATTACTATAAACTTTTTTAACAATTTGTTTACACTTTTTTTAAATACTTTTTAATAAAATATATATAAAATAAAAAAAGAATAAGAAATAAAATACTGCTGCAAAGTTCTCCACTAAATAAAATACTCTCAGTCTCAAACCAATATCATATAATAAAATATAATGAAAAATATAAATAAATAACTATGATTACAGTGCAGCATTACCAATCCCAGCTTGTAGGCCTGCTCATATTTAAAAAAAAATATATAACTTTTCCAAAGTGTAAAGTGCAGCATGAACAGTTTCAGTTTTGAGACCTGCTCAGATTTCGTTATTGCGTTGGACCGATCGGAATTAAGAGCAAAGGTCTGTTAAAATGCAGACGGGAGCTGCATTTGAATTACAATCGTTTTTTTCCTAGTTGTAGTGATGTTCACACTCGCGTGATGCCTTTTGAAAACCTTAGGCCAGTGACACACAGTGACATATTGCACCTGTCAATACTGTTGACGGTGTCCTTTATCAGTAGGCTTTATATTTATGCTCAACATGAAGTATAGATATTGCTGAAATGTATATGTTCCGCAAACAAAATATTGCATTCGGTCATTCGGTACACACGTGCACCGTACCGAAAGCCCTGTACCGAAACGGTCCGGTACGAATACACGTACCGTTACACCCCTAATATATATATATATATATATATATATATATATTGTTACGACTAACTCAGAGCCATACCAAGCGATAGGAGACCATGCCACAAACAAACGGTACAAAACATAAATTTATTGTGTAACCAACACAGTTTAAACAACAAAATCCAAATATGGGGTGTGTGAATGTCAATATCAGTAGTGTAAGGCAAATGCATGGATTTATGATGTGTATGAGTGCAAGTGTTGAGTGTAACTAAAGACAAACTTAAACTCAAATGCTGGCGTCCCGAGCGAGGCATGGACCTGAACAGGTCAACCGAGCAGCGTTCAAGCTTTGAGCCACTGAAACCGAGCAGGAAGAGAGCCCCCAATCCAGCAGTGAATCCCCTATTTAAACACCATTCTCAGGTGACCGCAATCAAGTCTGAAATAGAGGAGGGGCAAGAGAACAAGCAAAGACAGGCCAAGGGCCATGCTGGCATCCACCTCCAGATGAAATTCACGATCCCATCGAGGAGCCACTAGAACCGGAGCATTTGAGATTAGAGCTTTAACCCTCTCAAAAGACTGCTGGCATACCAGAGACCACACATACTTGGCTTTTCCTCTCAGAAGATCAGTTAAAGGTGTGACCACTGTAGAGAAATTCCTACAGAAACATCTATAGTATCCCACCATACCAAGAAATCTCATAAGCTCCTTCTTTGTCATTGGTGATGGAAAGTCATCAATTGCACACACTTTAGCACGCACCGGTCTCACCGAACCCTGACCTACAACACGATCCAAATAGACCACCGTGGCTTTAGCAAATTCACATTTTGCCAAATTCACCGTTAACCTAGCTTGAGCTAGACACACAAACTAAGCTTTAAGAAGCTCCAGATGCTGTTCCCAGCAATCTGCATATACCACCACGTCATCCGAATACACTGCACATCCTTCCAGGTCACGCACCACCAAGTTCATTAGGCGCTGGAAAGTTGCTGGCGCATTTCTCAAACCAAAAGGCATGACATTATAAGAGTACAGCCCACCTGGTGTAATAAAAGATGCAATCTCCCTTGCCCTTTCTGTCAGTGGCACCTCCCAGTAACCTTTAAGTAAATCCAGCTTAGTCACGAACTTTGCCACCCCCCCCCCCCACTTCATCAACACAATCCTCCATACGAGGTAAAGGGAAGGAGTCCGGCTTAGTGACCGCATTCACTTTACGAAAATCTGCACAAAACCGAGATGTATTGTCTGACTTTGGGACCAAGAGACAGGGTGACACCCAACTAAAGTGAGAGGTAACTGCTATCTTATTCTGAACCATGTACTTAATCTCAGCCTCCAAGTTTTTACGCTTCACGATAAAATCTTTGCTTAATTGGCTTTGCCTCCCCCACATCTATATCATGCTTTAATAGCGTTGTACGTGATGGCGTATATCCAAATAGGCAAGAAAAACTTCTTATCAGCCTAACCAACTGTGTCTGCTGACATGACTCTAGATGACCCAAAATGCTTTCCAATTTATCCAAAGCTTCCTTATTTTTCAGCCGACCAGACATCATGACCTCATCAGGCTCTGCTAAATCCTCCACCTCCCCTACAACTGAAGAGGACCTAGCCAAACAAACAGGATGAGTTTTGGACAACTTTAACTCCCCCCGACTCCCAAACGACTCATGCGAAACATAAGGCTTCAAAAGATTAACATGACAGAGCCGAGCCTTTGTCCTACGAGCTGGAGTAGAAACTAAATAGTTTTGTTCAGAGAGCTTCTTTAATACAGAAAATGATCCCTGAAAATTTTGCTTGCCATGGAGAAGTAATTATAGGCAAAAGAGCTAAAACCTGGTCACCTGGAAGAAACTCTCTGTGCTCAGTTTGACCATCATAATGTTTCTTCATCTTAGTTTGTGTCCTAGCCGAGTTTTTCCTAGCCACCTCCTGGGACATATAGAGCCTATACCTGAACCCATTCACAAAGTCCAGTAGGTTAGTTGGTGACTGAGCTTCCTTCCAGTTGTCCTGAAAGAGGGCCAGGGGACCCTGCACTCTATGACTAAAAATCAAATCATTAGGGCTAAAACCTGTACTTTCTTGGATTACCTCTCTGGCAGCCAGCAACATCCACGGTAAAGCCTCTTCCCAATCGCCCTGCATCTGAACACACAATGAACGCAACATGGACTTAAGCATTTGGTGAAACCTCTCCAAAACACCTTGGCTTTGAGCATGATAGGCCGATGAAAAGTTATGAACTATGTTCAACTGTTTCAGCACTTGAGCAAATAATTTTGAACAAAAATTCGACCCTTGTTCTGACTGAATGATCCGAGGAACCCCAAAAATAGAAATAAATTGGGACAATGCACGGACCACCGACTTAGCCGTTATACTGCGCAATGGGTAGGCTGCAGGATATCTAGTGCTTTGACACACCACTGTCAATAAATACCTGGCACCTGATTTTGATGGAGGTAACGGCCCAACACAGTCAATAAGAAGATGTTCAAATGGTTGACTTATAGCTGGTATTGGACAAAGTGGCACAGGCTTCAAAACCTGGTTAGGCTTACTAGTCAACTGACAGGTGTGACACGACTTAATATATACAGACACATCCTTTTTTTAAGCAAGGCCAAAAAAAATACTGCAGAACCCGGTCATGCGTCTTCCGGAAACCCATGTGTCCAGATTGATCATGAGAAAGCTGCAAAACAATATCCTGATATGTTAAAGGAACAACCAGTTGATAAATCGGATCACCAACAAAACCCTCAAACTGCGGCGTCCATTTTCTCATCAAGATATTATCATGCAAAAAATAACAACGAGAAAGATTTCTGACCTCGACAGTAGAACAAACCCCATCCATACAAGGCTTCAAAGTGTTGTCAGCTCTCTGCTCCTGCATCAACTCATCATGGGAAACAGACCAGGGGACAACGGGTAACAGTAGAGGAGGATTAGAGAACACAGCCTCAGAGTAATCATTATCCAAACGCTTTGAACGAGTTACTGCACAGGCACTGAACACATCAGGGAATTGTACCTCACTCTCATCAGGCTTACTACACACCTGTGGAGTTAACTTCACTTTGGCAGGTGGAGATACATCAGCCCAAACTTTATCACTGGCTATTTCATTACACAGGATCATAGCAACGCCATCCACAGGCAATGCTGGTCGCACACCAACAGACACCTCCCCCTGGAAGCAGGGCCGCATTAAGACAGTGTGGTGCCCCTGGGCACTATACCTCAAAAGCCCCCCTCCCCCCCTTCGGACATAATTAAGGTGATTTCTCAAATGTAATTTATTAACTTTTCCAACTACCGTATTTTTCGGACTGTAAGTCGCACCTAAGTATAAGTCGCATCAGTCCAAAAATACGTCATGTCAAGGAAAAAAAACATATATAAGTCGCACTGGACTATAAGTCGCATTTATTTAGAACCAAGAACCAAGAGAAAACATTACCGTCTCCAGCCGCGAGAGGGCGCTCTATGTTTTCAGTGGTAGACTACAGGAGCACTGAGCAGCATAGAGCGCCCTCTCGCGGCTGGAGACGGTAATGTTTTAACTTTAACTTCAATGGTAAACAGGGAGAGTGCAGTCAATCGCTTCTGTGTCATTGTCGTCCTGAGCTCATTCTTCACTCGTTTTAAAACAAACTTTCGATCCTTGGAACATTTTGAATTGTAGCTAAACATCTAGCGTCCTTGTCTTTCTTTAACTTTCTTTTTGCAATACCACTCAATTGGCGTCTGTCCATTTTGATTCATTTTCTGTAGCCGTTAAAAAAAATTACACATTTGCGTGTACTTGTTGTAGACCAACTCAACTCTGACAGATTGGGGATGGAAGTGGGGGACTGATAGTGGTAATTTAATCTTTATTTATTTATAATTTATTATTATTATTATTGTGGTTAAGTTAGTATTCATAAACGAGTTATGTATGGTCTTTCAAGAATTTCAAGTTAATAATAAAATAATTTACGAAAAATATTTTTAAAGCTTGTGTCATGTGGTGCCCCCCTAGTGGTTGTGAATGGTTGGTGCCCCTGGGCACTGGCCCAAGTGCCCTTATGGATAATCCGGCTCTGCCTGGAAGAGATCACAATCCAGCATCATTTTGTGTTGTGGTACCTTTAAAACATTTAAACCCATTACCACTACAGGAATGTCAGAGCCCATAAAGGTGTCATTTGAAAATGGCAAGGTTGCAGCTATAATAAACGAGTCAAACGCACCAGTGTCACGCAACATTTTTATGCGCACTTGCTCTTTGCTTCCCATTAATGAAACAAATTCCTCCGTAATAAAAGGCAAATACGATTTCAACTCCAGATCGCCTTCTCCAGTGATTCCAGTTAACCGCCAATCATCAAGATGCACAGAAAACGAGCTTCACTCGCTTTCATGTGCCCCACAAGCGCTCATAAACAAATTACTAAATCAATTCACAATGCACACTAAACCAAATCAAATAACTAACAACAAAATGTGCAAATCCAAATGGACGAGCCCCCACTTTGTAACGACTAACTCAGAGCCATAACAAGCGATAGGAGACCATGCACAAACAAACGGTACAAAACATAACTTTATTGTGTAACCAACACAGTTTACACAACTAAATCCAAATATGGGGTGTGTGAATGTCAATATCAGTAGTGTAAGGCAAATGCATGGATGTATGTGTCACAGTGTCTGGGTTGTGTTCCCTGGGTTCCCACTAGGTGTCCTCAGTTCCCACGGTGTTTATCATATTATCACTTCCTGTCTCCTTATTTGGTCACCTTCCTCCTTGTTTAGTTAATTGATTGTTCCCCACATGTCTCCTGTTTCCCCATTATCCTTTTGTGTATTTATACCTGGTCTGTCTGAGTCAGACAGTAAGAACCAGCGGTATGTCTGCCTATGTCTCATCCCCAGCCACAGAGCGGGAGAGAGATGGTTTTCAGGGAACTCGCCTGGTGGTTTTCAGGGGGACCAGGGGAGGTCGCCGAGGAGGGAGTAATCGAGAGGAGACTCAGCATCGCTCTCAACCATGGCCTCCCTTCGACCCGGGGCTCGTGTGGGATGGATCAGAGCCACCGTCTCACCATGGCGGACGGAGAGGGGGGAGGAAGCGCACGTCCGCCACGGTGGCGCCACTGCCCTTGATTGCCGCGAGTCCAGCGCCACGGTGCAAAATGGCCGCCAGCTCAGGGCCAACGCCCAAGAAGGCCGCTGACTCATTCTTGGATTATTTCGCTACGCTGTCCAAGATCCTAGAGATTCCCAAGACGGTTAACGTCATGGCTGCCAGCCCAGAGCCACAGCACAAGATGGCTGCCAGCCCAGAGCCACAGCACAAGATGGCCGCCAGCCCAGCGCCATAGCACAAGATGGCCGCCAGCTTGGAGCCACAGCACAAGATGGCCGACTCAACGCCTGAGTCTCCAGACAAGGTGTCACCGACTCGCCATCATAGAGGGCGGAGGAGGAGGAGACAGGCGTCAACCATTCCTCAAAGCCCAGAGGACGTTCCCGAGGCGGTGCCCGATGCTGTTCTGGAGGCTGAGGCGGTGCCCGATGCTGTTCCGGAGGCCGAGACGGTGCCCGATGCTGTTCCGGAGGCCGAGACGGTGCCCGATGCTGTTCCGGAGGCCGAGGCGGTGCCCGATGCTGTTCCGGAGGCCGAGGTGGATGCCGATGCTGTTCCGGAGGCCGAGGTGGATGCCGATGCTGTTCCGGAGGCCGAGGCGGTGCCCGAGGCCGCTCCCGATGCGGTGCCCGAGACCGGTCTAGAGTCAGGGCTAGTTCCTGTTGACCTTCCAGAGTCGAGTCAGGTTCCAGTTGACCCTCCAGAGTCGAGTCAGATGTTTGTGGACCCTCCAGAGTCAGGGTTAGTTACCGTTGACCCTCTAGAGGTAGGGCTAGCTCCTGTTGATCATCCAGAATCGAGTCATGTTCCAGTTGTTCCTCTTGAATCAAGTCGTGTTCCTGTTGACCTTCCAGAGTTGAGTCAAGTTCCAGTTGACCTTCCAGAGTCGAGTCAGGTGACTGTTGAATTTTCAGAGTTGAGTGAGGTTCCGGTTGACCTTCCAGAGGCTAGTCAGGTGCTTGTGGACCCTCCAGATTCAGGGTTAGTCACTGTTGACCTTCCAGAGTCAGGGCTAGTCACAGATGACCCTCCAGAGTCAGGGCCAGTCAATGATGACCTTCCAGAGCCAGGGCTAGGTACCATGGACTTTCCAGAGACAAGGCTAGTCATCGTGGACCTTTCAGAGTCAGGTCAAGTCACTGGGTGGCCTTCTGCTCCACCCTGTTGGACTCCGGCATCGACCACAGGGGCGTGGTGGTCATCTGCTCCGCCCTGGGGGGCTTCCGCTCTGACCACACGGACATGGTGGTCTTCTGCTCCGCCCTGGGGGGCGCTTGCCCTGACTACACGGTTGTGGTGGTCTTCCGCTCCGCCTTGGGGGACTCTGGCGTCGACCACGAGGACGTGGTGGTCCTCTGCTCCGCCCTGGGGGGCTTCCGCTCTGACCACGCGGACGTGGTGGTCCTCTGCTCCGCCCTGGGGGGCTTCCACTCTGACCACACGGACGTGGTGGTCTTCTGCTCCGCCCTGGGGGGCTTCCGCTCTGACCACACGGACATGGTGGTCTTCTGCTCCACCTGGGGGGCGCTTGCCCTGACTACACGGTTGTGGTGGTCTTCCGCTCTGCCCTGGAGGACTCTGGCCTTGACCACAAGGGTGTGGTGGTCTTCTGCTCCGCCCTGGGGGGTTTCATGTTGTTTTTTCCTTTTGTTTTTGTGTTAATGTCTGTCCCTGTTCCTTTCTGTTAGTCTGGCCCTCCGTCCCTCCCCCTGAACCTCCTCCGGTCCTGCTCCCTCCTGGTCTTTCTGTGTTGTGTTTACATTCTGGTGCCTGTTCCCCATGTTTTTCTTTTCTGGCCCTCCGTCCCTCCCCCTGAGCCTCCACCTGTCCGCCTCCCTCCTGGTCTCTGTTTTGTGTCTGTCTTGGAGCGTCTGGGAGCCGCTCCGTAGAAGGGGGGTACTGTCACAGTGTCTGGGTTGTGTTCCCTGGGTTCCCACTAGGTGTCCTCAGTTCCCACGGTGTTTATCATATTATCACTTCCTGTCTCCTTATTTGGTCACCTTCCTCCTTGTTTAGTTAATTGATTGTTCCCCACCTGTCTCCTGTTTCCCCATTATCATTTTGTGTATTTATACCTGGTCTGTCTGAGTCTTAGTCACAGAGTCCTTGTTTAATGTGATGTTAATTCATGTCCGTCATCTAGTCGTGCCCTTGCCTTGTGTTCATGTTTTGTTTATGTTTTGGATTTGGATATTCTGGTTTTGACCCTGCCTGGACTGTTTACCCCTTCGGATTACCCTTTAATAAATATCATACCCGCACTTGGATCTCTCCGTGTTTCTTGTATCACCACACGTGACAGTATGATGTGTATGAGTGCAAGTGTTGAGTGTAACAAAAGAAAAACTTAAACTCAAATGTGCATCAGTGAAGAATGCTGGCATCCCGAACGAGGCATGGACCTGAACAGGTCAACCGAGCAGCGTTCAAGCTTTGAGCCACCGGAACCGAGCAGGAAGAGAGCCCCCAATCCAGCAGTGAATCTCCTATTTAAACACCATTCTCAGGTGACCGCAATCAAGTCTGAAATAGAGGAGGGGCAAGACAACAAGCAAAGACAGACCAAGGGCCGTAAAAATAAATAAATAAATATATATATATATATATATATATATATATATATATATATATATATATATATATATATATTTATATATATATATATATATATATATATTGTCGTTGGAATCTAATCAAAGATGCTAAAGAATAGGAATGAGAGAACAACAAAACTCAAAAGTAAGTCATTCATTGTGTTAGTATTGTCTGTTCTCTCATTTTCCTATACTAAACAGTGATTCAGATTAGATGCTAATTACAGTATATATTTTAGTATTTTTCCTTTCAGTATTTCTGTATTTTATTAGCATTATATATATATTTATATATATTGCAAGTAAAATTAAAAGAAAAAAATATATATACTTTCATTATATACTTTTCAGAGAATGTACATCTTCAGTACGTTTTTAGTTCTACTAAACAGTTTTCCATGTCTGAAGGCTTTCAATATGTATTCCCATATCTTTCTTTACTTAAATTGTATCACATCAAGAACATACAGTAGCTAGAGGCAAATCTGGTACTTATTTAGCAAGGATTCCAAAATTAATAACTTAAGGCTCATATCTCAATTTCTTTGTGGAACAGCCATTCCTGCCGTATCTCAGATTAAGGACACAAAGCATGGATAAGGATAATAAATAAGGAGAATATTAAGTCATGGAACGAGGACGTATTCTAGATATTTGTTATTGTGCTACTGTTTTGGTAAGATAGGCAGAAAATAGCCAACTTACGATTGGAGTCACACTATGAAATATGTTCTGAATTCTAATTCACCCATCACATCCATTTGTGACTTGAATTTGCAACTATTTTCTCCTATTTTTATCTCTTTATCACTTTTTTGTCTCTCATTGGTCCTCTCTCTTTTTCTTCACCTCCATACTTGCGCACTCAGGCAAGTAAGCTGGCAACAGTAATATTTTAAAAAATCAATACAGAATCTATTACTTATGAGTTGTAATGGTTCCCTTAGCTGTGTGAAAATGAATCAAAGGAATAGGCCACCCATTCTGAATGTAACAAGCAAGGGAACTGAAAGGATTTTACCTCTGAAAATGACATTTCTTTCTTTATTAAGTTTTTAACATGCAGGAGTCTAACAGGAAAGATGTCTAATCCCTTTTCAAGTGTAGAAGCAACTACAAAGAGCAGAATTGAATGTATTATGGGGGAAATTAGGGACTCACATTATGAGGAATTATTATAGCCAGTTTTATAGCAGACACAAACAATTTACAGACTGCATAACCTAAGACAGACTGAACAGTAAGTTTTGAATGTCAGATTTTGGGCAAACTGACTCTAACAACAGTATTGCAGCATTAATGATTGGAGCTTGAAATCTCGGTCAACCTGAGTTAAAAAAAAAAAATATATATATAGCTCAATAAGTATAATTCAGCAACAAAAACATGATTTTTTTTTAGGGTGAGTGGTTCTTTTAAGTCTTCTGATCTAACTTTCAAAACATTTAAACCCATTACCACTACAGGAATGTCAGAGCCCATAAAGGTGTCATTTGAAAATGGCAAGGTTGCAGCTATAATAAACGAGTCAAACGCACCATAACCTAAGACAGACTGAACAGTAAGTTTTGAATGCCAGATTTTGGGCAAACTGACTCTAACAACAGTATTGCAGCATTAATGATTGGAGCTTGAAATCTCGGTCAACCTGAGTTAAAAAAAAAAATATATATATATAGCTCAATAAGTATAATACAGCAACGAAAACATGATTTTTTTTTAGGGTGAGTGGTTCTTTTAAGTCTTCTGATCTATGAAAAAAAAAAAAATAAAATAAAAAAATAACTAACCCCCCCGAGGATTCCAATTTTCCTTTGGAAAGCACCACAGCATTCAGAAAAACAAGTTTCCCCAAATCTAATGAATCAAATTACCTGCATGAGGAGAAGTAAACTTGTTTAATTCCCTTATTTTTAGCTGGGTGATAAATACAGGCTTTGGGCGCCAGAAAATTCTCCAAGATTCAACTTAACACTAGAGGTTGTCGTCTAAAACTACATAATCGATCTGAACAGTATACTCAGAGGCTCTGTACTATACAGAAAATTCCTCATTAACCCTGTAACACCCTTCCTCAACAACCAACAACTAATGGACCACTGAACACACACACACACACACATAGGACCGAAAGCTATTTGACACAGTCAGAGGGCATTGTTTGGAAGGGGTTGGTATCTCACAGCGCAGTGTTTTTTATGTTGTTTGTAATTAAGGTGATCCTCCGCTCCCTGTCGCGACTTTATTTTTAACTTGCCGTTATCTTTTGTCGGTGACATGAATAATTGCCGCAGCTGATGGGGAGCCAACTGGGAATTGATCCGGGAGCCCAATCTGTTTCCATTATTCTGCTCTACTTCTGCCAGCGGTCTCCCGCCACGGCATACCATTACCGGTGCTGAGCCTCAGCCTCTGAGCCCTGGGAGGCCGGTGAAATATTTACAGGAATACCTCTAGCAACCCCTTTACATCTTTTAGCTGACAGTTTGCTGCACAGCTAGCAACCCCTTCCGCTGCAGATCTAGGCCTGGGATGTGACATTAGTAAATGGTTGGATGTTTTGAGGTGATCCCCTTAACCGATTTAAAAGGTAACCTACTGTACTGCAGGCACTGTGCAAAAACCTTTTTGTTTAATAATTGTGGCATGAGAGACAATGTGTTTATCTTGTTTGACATTTAAATTCATTTACCAATTTCACCAAACTGACATATTATAGAAGTGAATAGAAGTGTTTAGGGATCACTACCTTTGTTCTTGGGGTTAGGGATTTTTTAAAATAACTAACCCTCGTGTTTCATTTTGTCAGATAATTTGCAACATAATTTGTCATATAATTTAGAGAGAACTTATATATAAGGATCAGAGAAAAACTGTTGTTCACATCTTGTTTAAAGCAATTCTGAAGAGAATTGTAAAGTAAGAAACATAATTACGAGAAACAAAGTCACAATTGCAAAATATAATGTTGCAGTTGTGAGATATAAAGTAGATATAAGCTAGATATATATCGGCTGATGATTAACGTGCATCTCATCAGTAAAGCCGGTTATTTAATCAGCAGTAAATTCCATCAGGTGCATGATTTCACATAGAGCAGCTGTTACTACACAGAGCCGTTGTTAACTAAGAAGCTGCGCAAATCCATCCACTTGTCAGACTTCCAAAAAAGTCAAATCATGGAAGCCTGTTTATCAGGAGTGTCTATAACCTTAACCTTCCAGTTGCTTGGTGTTTTAAGAACAACATACTTTACAACTGTGTACACAAATCATGGCAAAACTTTATCAGCAAAGAAGGATGGTTGTGAAAAATGGTTGTGAATGAAAGTGAAAGTGAATGATAGGGACCGTCAAACACTAAGAAGGATTGTGTCCAAACAACACAGGGCTACAGCACCAAAGTGATGGCAAACAAAAGGTGTTCACATTATTTTGTCCAACCCCCGTTTAAAATCCCAAGTATGAGATACAAAGTTTCTTTGTGAGACATAAAATTTCAGTTAAAACAAAAATGGGTTTTCATAGAAAACGCACTCAAACTCTAGCTCTAGCACTGTGCAACATTTATGTAACATCAGTGATAATTGTGCTTCTATTAATAGCTACTACTGCAGTCGTGGGGGTAGTCAGCATTTTAGTGTTTACGTGTTTATACACTTCACTGCTTAATATCATATGGTCTTAGAAAGCAACTCCTACAGCTGATCAGGCTCAGTGTGAAAATATACAGAACTGCAGCAACAGCATTTCTCTCAAGATTCTCACAATTATTGGATTGGATCTGGTCATGAAAAACTCTCATTGACAATAAATGTAGCAGGGTATTTTTTTCTCTTGTCAATTTGAACAACAATTTGTTATGATCCTATTGATGCTGTCTTTTCATCTGAACATCACCATGTGTGAGATTTATTCCATCTCAACAATTTTGATAATAATGTCTCTCTCTCTCTCTTTGATTTAATGTTGGATATGTGTAAACAGATTTTTATGGTAACAAAGATTGTTTTTATTGTTTTTAGTCAGCATAAAATGAAACTCTATTTTCAAAATGCATGTTGAAGTCTTACTGTGTACAATTAATTCTCACATATGTTTATTTATTATTTTATTTTAACCTGTTTAATCAAAATTACAAATGGCGCTCTGGTGACGTAAACATTTAAGCTACCAAGTGCAATGTACACATCTCAAAATCCAATCAAAAACTGATGCACTGAACCAAGTTCAAGATCTGCAACTACTTCTGTTTCATCCTGAATTTGAAACGAAAGGCTCCCGGTGGAATGTTGTTGCTGGTGCTTTCATTTAATAATCATATTTTATTTTATTTGTCTGTCTTATATATATTTATATATATGTGTGTGTGTGTGTGTGTGTGTGCGTGTGAAACAAAATTGACAAAAAGCATATATTTATATAGAATATCTGATGTAGCATTTTATATTCATGACAAAAAAAGAATGAAAAGAGATTTATTAATGATTTACTTACATATTCTGAAAAAACAAACAATCAAGCAAAAAACACAGATACGATTTGTTTACCCAATGTACAGGCAACGTACAAGCTTCTACTCTGAGGTAGGCTGTTGGGGCAGGATGGCACGCTTTTATTTTCAGTTTTATGCGATAACATATAATATAGGAAATAATTAGAATTCTTTCATGATTCAATTTAATACATTTATTTCATGATATAATGGCCATCCTCTGCAATAAATGCAATGGAACAGCATTCACAATTCAGTCAATAAACTGAAATAAATAAATAAAGCTTCTAGTTGGATAAACCCCAAACGTAGAAAATTCATTTGGATCTTTGAAAAGAGATTCAAAAGCCTTTGGTCCAAAGATTTAACTTCATATTGTTGTCCACAGCCTTTGTGTGCCCTTTATCACCCATCTGCCATGATTAGCCCATTTAAAATGGGTTTCATGCATATTGCCTATGCATTATAACCAATGGGTCAGACTGGAATTCTGCCATGTTATTTAATTGTATTTTCCCCAATCACACAAAAAAAAATCTTAAAAAAATCTATGTGTAGCACAATGTTTAAAATGTGAAAATGACTTAAAATAAGGGTGTCAGAAAACATCAATGTCAAGCCCTCAAAGCTAAGCAACTAGAAATGCATTTCTCTAGAAACCACAGGGGAGAACAGACAGAGAAATGTACAAATCAGTGGTTATAGGGCACTGACAGATGATTTGTGCTTCCAGAAATGTTCTTAAGAGAATGATGACTGGTAGAGAAGGCAGTATGTGGTCTCATCTGTTAGAAGCACAAATTAGGAGCTCTGACATGTAATATCAGTACTGCAGATATAACCTACCAATAGAGAAGAATATATGCTCAATGGGCCTTTGGAAAGAAGATTAGCTAAAAATGAAAGATGACTGATGTCATGTTGCATTGAAAAATTGTGACCATAATTTGCCCTGTTCCTTTACTCCTTCAAAGCGACAAATAAAACTTGCCCCGACATTCCTTTCGCTTTCATTTTCCCTGACGGCTTGCTGTTTAGAGGACAGTTGAGTGCACACTTTGTGTGCATGGCATTGGCAGCCTTTGACCAGTTGCCATCCTCATTTTTCACATTCTTTCTAAAGGCTTTTAGAGTATCTTCTTCCAACCTTAAAATGTAGGCCGCCTGTTTCCTTGAGGCTAAGTCAGGCAGGCCTATTTACAACCATGTGAAAGCTGTTGCGGTGCTCATTGGTTTCTCTTCGGGTACCATCTAGGAACATTGCAATCAGAGAGGAACACAAATTTTTCATGGAAAGACATGAAACACGGACATAAGCTTCTAAATAGCTCAATAACCATTTTCTCTCCGTCTGCCATACTTGCTTCATCATCAAACAGTCAGTTTCATACTTTATAGGATGTTTAACCAAAAATGAAAATTCTGAAATATAATTTACGGACCATTGTGTTATATAAACTCATATTACTTTCTTCATTCTGTGGAGCACAAAAGGTTAAGTGCAGCAGTCATTGCTCTCACACCTCATTCACAGGATATTCAAATAATGGGTTAGGACAAGGGTTTTCAAAACTGCTGATGCCATGGACCTTCATATATCATGAAGCCCTTGTAACAGATCCTTATCTTCGCAGCTATATATTTTCATGCATAAATAACTATAGATTTAAAAAGAGTGACATGGCTTAACATAATACGCCTCTAATTGATGAAAGGGTTAGGCTTTTGTGTGGCACATACGCTATTATGACAGGTAAAAACAGCCTTCTGGAGAATGTAGCCAAGTAAGTGCTCAAGCCTGCAGTGATGAGTAGGAGGCCTCAATTTACATGAATTAATCTCAATTAGCTGATTCATAGCTTTCATTCATCAGAAGCTTCCTAGTGGCTTTCTATTGCAGAGGAATGGGGGAGAGTCATCATTGTTTAGCTATCATTTCTCAAATACAGCACAGTATGTATAAAAAAACAAACAAAAAAAGTCTCACAGATGCAACCGGTGCTATACCAAATATAAAAGCAAAGCAATGTGCTATAAATAGACTATTTTTAAAATATGGGCCAGGCTGGCATAGGTTATAAGGCTTTGGTGTATTTTAATCCTTTTTTTTTTCTTGTTTTGACTGCGCTGTTGTTGTTTTTCATCCTTCCAAGTTGTGATTTAATCTGTCTAAACTCATCCCTGACCTCTGAAGTGACCTGCTCAATGAATCAAGAATGCCACTCTTCAAGGAATGACAGATTCATATTTGTGCTGTCTAGGAAATGTCTGGTGCAAGTCTGACAAAGAAACATGAAGTCTACCCAACATTTAGAGACGCTGTCATTCTAGTGAGATACATTTAGATACATGTATGAAATTCAGTATACAATGACAAGTTAATGATTTGGCAGCAAATGCCTCATGGTTCATGGCTGGAATAAATAAATAAATAAATAAATAAATAAATAAATAAATAAATAAATAAATAAATAAATAAATAAATAAATAAAGAATTTAATCAGGTATATCTGTTATGGTATGTTTGTTCCATTTGTTACTCACACACTATCTGTCATTTGTTACTGTCACACACTAATGTAGATGACTGGTAGTTGCACTAATGATTGTATTTGTCACTTTCATGTGCATAAAAAAAGACTGAAAAAACAACAGAACAACAGAGTTCAGCCGGATAGCATTAGGGTTTCATGAGCAATAAATAATTTTTTATATAATTTGTTAATCTATAAAGAAATCATCATTTTATAAATGTATGATTGTTAATCCATTATCTTGCATAATTTAATAACTAATGTTGATTTTCTATTACTATATTTACACAAAAAAGACCAAACATGGCCTAGATTAATAAATTCTGTAGAAAAAGTTAACAGTCATTGATATTTCATGTTAGCAAGTTTTAATACAGCTATGTATGAGGTATTTTAAAAATCAATTATTAAACATTATTTAGATTAATGGACCTTACATGGGAACACTAGAAAACTATTTTATGAATTCTCTAATTATTGCCATAATTTCTTGGCAGTTGGTACTGTAGATTAAATGTATCAATTATGAGTCAGTCAGAGGTTTAAAAGTTTAGATGTGAGTGTCCTTTGTCTTATTTTAGGGCATTTAACAATGACCCAGACATCACTGGCTTTGCTTACCTTGCTTATCTCATAAACCACAGATCAACCTTTTAATTTTCACTCATTGAGTATCATAATAAAATATCATAATGCATTTTCTGTTAACAAGTGATAAGCTGGCCCTTCAATCTTAATGCATTTCTTGGAGCACTGTGTCTAATTTGATTGAATAATTTGATGTGTGGCAGGAGCACCCTCATTATGATGCTTACGGTTAATATGCCATCAAACGCCCTCTTCAAACATTCCTTACATGGTCCAAGGCTAGGTGTGAAGTCAAAAACCAATACAAACATAAATTAATAAATAAAATAAGGTAGTAGCGTTTTGTAGGAAGCAGCAGTATCAGTACAAAGATGACCTTTTTTTTCAGAGTAAACTGCCTTGACATTCTCACAAATGAAATCTATTTTTTTTTTCTAAAGCACATAGCAAATGCAAGCCAAATTTATATACACCCCCTATAAAGTCATTTACACAAACACACAGAAAAAAAAAAAAAAAAACTTTCTTGCTGACTAAACCAAACTTTTTGTTTTGTTTTGTTTTGATGATGTTGGATCACAACACAACTTAATTTAGAGTTTTTAATCATGCAGAAAAGTACGTAAATCTACACACTAATAATATGTCAGTATATCTACCCATTTTTAAGCAATTTTAGTTTATGATACAACCCGAATTCCGGAAAAGTTGGGACGTTTTTTAAATTTTAATAAAATGAAAACTAAAGGAATTTCAAATCACATGAGCCAATATTTTATTCACAATAGAACATAGATAACGTAGCAAATGTTTAAACTGAGAAATTTTACACTTTTATCCACTTAATTAGCTCATTTAAAATTTAATGCCTGCTACAGGTCTCAAAAAAGTTGGCACGGGGGCAACAAATGGCTAAAAAAGCAAGCAGTTTTGAAAAGATTCAGCTGGGAGAACATCTAGTGATTAATTAAGTTAATTGATATCAGGTCTGTAACATGATTAGCTATAAAAGCTTTGTCTTAGAGAAGCAGAGTCTCTCAGAAGTAAAGATGGGCAGAGGCTCTCCAATCTGTGAAAGACTGCGTAAAAAAATTATGGAAAACTTTAAAAACAATGTTCCTCAACGTCAAATTGCAAAGGCTTTGCAAATCTCATCATCTACAGTGCATAACATCATCAAAAGATTCAGAGAAACTGGAGAAATCTCTGTGCGTAAGGGACAAGGCCGGAGACCTTTATTGGATGCCCGTGGTCTTCGGGCTCTCAGAAGACACTGCATCACTCATCGGCATGATTGTGTCAATGACATTACTAAATGGGCCCAGGAATACTTTCAGAAACCACTGTCGGTAAACACAATCCGCCGTGCCATCAGCAGATGCCAAATAAAGCTCTATCATGCAAAAAGGAAGCCATATGTGAACATGGTCCAGAAGCGTCGTCGTGTCCTGTGGGCCAAGGCTCATTTAAAATGGACTATTTCAAAGTGGAATAGTGTTTTATGGTCAGACGAGTCCAAATTTGACATTATTGTTGGAAATCACGGACGCCGTGTCCTCCGGGCTAAAGAGGAGGGAGACCTTCCAGCATGTTATCAGCGTTCAGTTCAAAAGCCAGCATCTCTGATGGTATGGGGGTGCATAAGTGCATACGGTATGGGCAGCTTGCATGTTTTGGAAGGCTCTGTGAATGCTGAAAGGTATATAAAGGTTTTAGAGCAACATATGCTTCCCTCCAAACAACGTCTATTTCAGGGAAGGCCTTGTTTATTTCAGCAGTACAATGCAAAACCACATACTGCAGCTATAACAACAGCATGGCTTCGTCGTAGAAGAGTCCGGGTGCTAACCTGGCCTGCCTGCAGTCCAGATCTTTCACCTATAGAGAACATTTGGTGCATCATTAAACGAAAAATACGTCAAAGATGACCACGAACTCTTCAGCAGCTGGATATCTATATAAGGCAAGAATGGGACCAAATTCCAACAGCAAAACTCCAGCAACTCATAGCCTCAATGCCCAGACGTCTTCAAACTGTTTTGAAAAGAAAAGGAGATGCTACACCATGGTAAACATGCCCCGTCCCAACTATTTTGAGACCTGTAGCAGAAATCAAAATTGAAATGAGCTCATTTTGTGCATAAAATTGTAAACTTTCTCAGTTTAAACATTTGCTATGTTATCTATGTTCTATTGTGAATAAAATATTGGCTCATGTGATTTGAAAGTCTTTTAGTTTTCATTTTATTAAAATTTAAAAAACGTCCCAACTTTTCCGGAATTCGGGTTGTACTTTTTTTTATTATTATTTCTTTTTACTTATTTTCAGGTGGCATGTTAAACAACACCAACATAATTTTTTGTCTTATGTGTTAATAGGGCCTTTCGTACTACTTTAGTTCCAGAACTAAACTATTTCCCAGTACCATTTAAAGGTATGAAGGTATTTTTGATGCAAAAGAGCTGAGCGTCTGTCACAGTGAAATTTGTTGTTGTAGAGAATAGACTACAGTTGCAAACTTTTAGATTCCACTGTCGCAGACTCTCAGTTGTTTTGCACCAAAAATACCTTCATATAAAGGGTGCATTCGCACCTACATTGTACTAGGAAGTGCCCGTCGACAGCGACGCCATTAGTGTGCGGCGTTCAACAATGGAAACAAACAAGAACATTGTTAAAAACAGGAGGATGGAGGATGCTGTGCTCGGAACTGTGTTTTTATTGTGTCTCGCGGGATTCACAATAATGGACATGGAATAAAGTCATATACGTAAAGTGATTGAAAGAACGGAAAGAAGGACTAATAATCTCCAACGACATCTGGCATTGCTACATTTGCTACAAGTGCCTGCACTTCAGGGTCCATCCATCTATCGCTGTTCTCCATACTCCATACGAAATAAGTTAACACAATGTTTACAGTATGTTTACACGGCTTATAAATCAATGATGGGTGAGGGCGTTTTCATACGCGTTTTGCCAATCAATGTCTACTTACATCACGGGTAGTACCAGTTGTGCTGGTTAGACCCTGCTCCGGAGTAGGAGCTAATTTGGTTCTCGAAAAAGGCAGTCCGGTACTAAAATCACACCCAGTTCCTGCAGTGCGAAAACACCAAAAAGTGGGTAGTTCCACAAGTTCTGGTACTATGAAAAGATTCCAGCAGGGCGAAAGGCCCTAAAGAGTATGTACAATTGAGTAATAATTCAAATTTAGTTTATTCAACTAAAATGGTCACACTTCAGTTTAGGGACCAATTCTCACTATTAACTAACTATCAGCTATGACTTTTCCCTCGATAAACTCCTAATTTGCTACTTATTAATAGTTCAATAGTTCACGCTTACATATAATTAGCTGAGGTATGGAATGCGTATTTGGCGTGCTGTCCGGGGAAGGGCTCCGAGCTCGGGAATGGCCCGAACCTAGAGTACCCCCCCTTCCCCGTCTATTTATAAAGTGAACTTGAAGTGAGGAGATGGGGTGGAGGAGGGATGCTGATAAACCGTCAATGGATAGAGGTAAGTCAGCGATATTTATACTATGGGATTGATTACTTGATTATGGTCCACCTGTGTTGATTAGGCTAAGTATCTGACGCGCTCCTCCCGAATCTTATTAATAAATTACATTTCAATAGTTCACGCTTACATATAATTAGCTGAGGTATGGAATGCGTATTTGGCGTGCTGTCCGGGGAAGGGCTCCGAGCTCGGGAATGGCCCGAACCTAGAGTACCCCCCAAAAAGCAAATATACAGGAGGACAGCCGCCAGTTTAGAGAATGCCCCCCCAAAAGCATAGAGTACTGGCGGGGGCTGATTTGGTTTCTGAGAAGTCGTCTCGTAGGCAGGTTGGAAGGGCCTACGTACTCCGGAGGGAGCGACTTGGGCGTTTGGAGAGTAGGCCCTACCGGCTGCAGCTAGTGAACTACGTGGTTGTTGGCGCCCGGTCGGTAGGGCTCGAGCCGATGCTCAACTGGAGCTTTTTGGCGTTGGAACGGTGAGCCCTACCGGCCGATGAGGAGGAGCAGCGTGGTTGTGGTGCCCGACCGGGAGGACCCGAGTTGCCTCGACCGGAATAGGTCACGGTGTCGGCGTACGGGCCCTACTGGCTGATAGCCCCTGCTATTCAGTGGGTGAAGGGCCTAGTGCTGACCGAGAGGGCCCATGAAGCCTCCGACAGGAGATTGAGACTCAGAATGACGGACGTCTGGGTCCTCTCGGTTTGGCAGATAAAAAGCTTTGGGCTGGCCGACAAGGAGGACTCTGGCGACATCTGATGGGAGATCCCGACTCACGGCATTAGATGGATGAGACTCACTAGCGGCCGGCAAGCATAGGCCCACCCGGGAGAACTCTCGCCAGATGTCTGAAGGGAGCGCACGCATCAGACGGGTAAGCCTCGCCGCACGGGGAGAGTGGAAAGGAAAACCCGACTGGGAGGTCTCTCGCAGCATCCGATGGGGCATTAGACTCAGAACATCAAACGGGTAAGCCTCGCCAGGCGGGGTTAAAAGATGTGAGGGTAGCTGAGGGTAGCTGAGTTATTATTATTATTATTATTTTTATTTTTTATTTTATTTTTTTTTTTTTTGCAGGATTTGGCGAGAGGACGAGACTCGTAGCGCCGGACGGTTAAGCCTCGCCTATCGTCAAATGGAAAGGGAAGTTGCGTGGCCGAGAGACTGTTACCGACGTCCGAAGGGAGCACACGCATCGAACGGGTAAGCCTCGCCGACCGTAGAATGGAAACGTAAAGCAAGTCTGTCCAGGAGGCTCTCGCCGGCGTCCGAAGGGAGCACACGCATCGAACGGGTAAGCCTCGCTGACCATAAAAAAGGAAAAGGTAAGGTTGTCTAACCGGGAGGCTCTCGCCGGCGTCCGAAGGGAGCACACGCATCGAACGGGTAAGCCTCTCCGGATGTGTGACAGAAAAGGTAACGATAGGTGGCCAGGAGGCTCTTGCCAGCATCCAACGTGGACTTCCTGTTCCCCAAAAACAACTGGGTGAGCCTCGCAGGCCGTAGGATGGAAAAGGTAAGTTTGTGTGGTCGTTAGGCTGTCGACGGCGTCTTATGGGAGTTTGCTACTCACGGCAAGAGACGGGTAAGCCTTGACGACCGTAGGAAGGAGGGAGGGTTTATTTGTGTGTTTGGTATCTGCGGCATCGAACGGCTTGCTTGTAGGTTTTGTAACCTAAACCACGTGGAATGGTCGTGGTTGGCTGGCCAGGAGGCTCTCGCCAGCGTCCGATGGGAGCACTCTCATCGAACGGGTGAGCCTCGCTGGCCAAGGATGGAAAGGTTGTCCAGCCGGGAGGCTCTTACCTTCGGCCGACAGGAGCTTAGCTCCCGGAATCGAACGGTTAAGCCTCGCTGGCCAAAGGACGGAAAAGGTTGTCCAGCCGGGAGGCTCTTACCTTCGGCCGACAGGAGCTTAGCTCCCGGAATCGAACGGTTAAGCCTCGCTGGCCAAAGGACGGAAAAGGTAAGGTTGTCTAGCCGGGAAGCTCTCACCTACGTCCAATGGGAGCCTTGACTCCATGCATTGGATGGGTAAACCTCTCCGTACGTAAGACAGAATGGCAAAAGGGTAGCCGGGGGCTTTCACCTACGTCCGATGGGAGTGTGAGCTCCTGGCAACAAACGGGTAAGCCTTGCTGGCCGCAGAATGGAAAAGGTGAGGTTGTCTGGCCGGGAGGCTTTCGTCGGCATCCGATGGGAGCTCAAACTCCTGGCATCGAAGAGAGAAGCCTTGCCGGCCATAGGATAGAAAAAGGTAAGGTTATCTGGCCGGGAGGCTATGGCCGGCATCCGGTGTTAATCTGGCTTTTTAATCGGGTAAGCTTCGCTGGTGGTCTGATGGAAAGTCCAAGATTGCTTAAGCGGGAAAGCATCTGACAGGAGTTTAATACTCACGGGCCTGGTTTCACAAATGGGGTTATGCTTAAGCCAGGACTAGGCCTTAGTTAAATTAAGATATTTAAGCAACTTTTACAGAAATGCCTTAGAGGAAAATTTTACAGGTGTGCATCTTGACACAGAACAATGACACTGGCATATTTTAAGATGTGTCGGAGCAAGATATTTTCAGTTGAGACAGCTCAAACATGTATTTTAGTCTGGGACTAGCTTAAGCCTTGTCTGTGAAACCATGGGACGATGTCATACGACTAAGCTTTGCTGATAGTGTAACGGAGAAGGCAAAGGTTGGCTCAAACGGGAGCACTCTGGCAGCGCCTGACAGGGAGTTCGATACTAAGGAGGATTTGGTTGTCTATGAGGGTAGACGCTGTGAGGCTTACTTGAATAATTGTTTAGCGAATCCAATAAGCTGCTTCCGATAATGAGTCCGAAAAATCTTGTTGCAGTCATTGTATTCGAAATTAAGCGTGCAAAAATAAATTGGATTTCCTGTGCCAGTGTACCCCAAATAGGTGCCATGTATCGGCGATGTGGTCGTTGTCGAATTGTCGTACTGTCAGCACATGAGATCGATGGTACATATCGACGATGTAATCGTGCATGGGTGGAGTAAGAGAAAGATACTTTATACTTGTCTGAGCTTACTATTTGCCATTTTAACCATGCAGGTGCACGAAAAAGCCTATGGAATCAACGATAATCGTATGATTATCATACGAGCTCCAGACCACATGCCTCATGATGGGACCGACGCGCCGCCCCTGAGACCAGAATGAGATGCATTCTAATGTAACTGTGGCATTAAACTCCGTTAGTGAGAGCTCCTTTAAAATATGGCACGTATCGGATTTACCTGTTAAAGTACGATGGAATACCTTATATCTGCAAACGATGCATGTCTATTTGTGGATGGAGACTTCTTTGCCACCTGTAGGCTCACGTCATCCTTTGAGAGCATGGGCGAGCGTGAAGTGCAGTGCTGAGATGGGATAACGGAGCGGTTTGATAGCCGAATTATGGTAGGCCGCCTAATAATTATAATAAAAAACGTTGATTGGAGAATGGGCCTAATATCGTCTTGGCTATTGTCGATACATGATGCTGTCACCGCAACCTAGGATGCATGGCATACCTATAAGCGGAAATTGTTTTTTTTTTTTGTGAACAGACGCTGCTGTGGCAGTGGGGAGATACGGGAAAGGCTCCTGCAGGAGCAGACACTGCTGCGGCAGTGAGGAGGTATAGGAAAGGCTCCTGCGGGAGCAGACGCTGCTGCGGCAGTGGGGAGATACGGGAAAGGCTCCTGCGGGAGCAGACACTGCTGCGGCAGTGAGGAGGTACAGGAAAGGCTCCTGTGGGAGCAGACACTACTGCGGCAGTGGGGAGGTATAGGAAAGGCTCCTGCGGGAGCAGACACTGCTGCGGCAGTGAGGAGGTATAGGAAAGGCTCCTGCGGGAGCAGACACTGCTGCGGCAGTGGGGAGATACGGGAAAGGCTCCTGCGGGAGCAGACACTGCTGCGGCAGTGATGAGGTATAGGAAAGGCTCCTGCGGGAGCAGACACTGCTGCGGCAGTGATGAGGTATAGGAAAGGCTCCTGCGGGAGCAGACACTGCTGCGGCAGTGAGGAGGTACGTGCAAGGCTACTTGCTTCGGCTGCTGTAGATGTTGCCTGTAGACGGTCTCCCGAGCGGATAACGCTGTTTTCACGTTGTAGTATGGACTGTGGAAACAGAGGCCAAAATAAAGAAGTTTCTGCTCATGATTCTTTCTGACTAGATCCATGATCAACGTTTGTCCACGAGCTAACACTTCGACGTTTACCGTTCAGGAATAGGAATCGTTTTCCTGGCATAATTACTGAATAACTGTCACTGAAATGATGTTTTATCGAAATATTGGTCAATTGGCTTTCAATTGATGCAGGGTTTATCCAGATCAAGTAAGAGAGTGATGTTTAACGTGCTGTGAAAATGAACGATAATAAACTGGGGCGGTTGGCGATGCTTGCAAGCAAATGGGTTAATGGCAGTTATGTGCTATTCGCTTCCAAGTGGTTTCTAAAGATGTTTACTTGCCAGTTTATTTTTGTATTACGGTCCTTAAAGTCCCCGTGAAACGGAAGTTGCAAACGACTTTTCTCCAGTGTTGTGACGTATTTCCGAGAGAAACGGAATAATAAATGAGGAAAGTAGTGGGCGTGGCTTATTTTCCAACTAGCACCTGATTGGATTTAGATAAGTAGGTGTTTAATTCAAAAAATGGAGGCAGATCTAAATGCAAGTTTACAATCGGTTGTTGAGGATTACTCGGCACCTCAATCACCGCAATTTAGTTTTCAGCAGGAAAAGGAGGAAGATGAGAACAGGAACACACGGAGGATCATTTACAAAAATGCACCTCCTTGCCATCTCTCCTTTCACGCGCTGTCAATGCTCGCCGCACACAGGCAGCCTGTCTACTGTCAGTGTCAGTTTGAGGGGCGTGGTTACAGATTAAGCAGACACCAAATTCCTCAAGCCTACGTCATAGGTGAAGGTCCTCCAATGCAGAGGGGAGGGGCATTTTCAGATTTTGATTAAAGATTATGAAGGCAAACTTTTTTTTTTTTTTTTTTTTTTTTAAATGGATTGGCTCGCATGGATGAATTGTTCAGCACAAAACGATCAAATTTAGGCAAACAAAGTAAATATAGTCAATTTTGATTTCATGTGGACTTTAAAAGGCGGCAGTTATTTTACTCACACTTGCTATCCTGCGTTGAAACACTATGGCGGATGCGTTTTAGATGAATTTTGAGTGATCACACCGGTGAATGGTGAAATAGGTCCCTAAATTATTTCGTCCTACCAGAAAACTTGCATAGAAGTTAAAATTTAAAATTAAATTAAGCATTTAGCAGAGACTCTTTTATCCAGAGACTTATGAGCCTTTTTTTTTTTTTTTTTTTTTTTCTTTCCTTCATGGAACTTAAGTCTGTATCATTTCCGTGAGGTTTAAACGTGCGCGGTAAGGCGAATGTAATGCCTTTGCTTCGTGGTTAAAAGTGGCATCATCATCCGACGGAACGTTTGTATCTGTAGTCCAAATCTATGCGCAATCCACACTCCAGATCAGCAGGTGGCGGTAATGCACCTTTACGCTGGTTTGCCAAAACCGCAGAAGAAGACGGAACTGCGTCATGACGTCGTTTAACAAACTTTAGCCGCGAACCTGCTGTTAGATGCAACACTTGGATGCTAACTGCCGTAAAAATCCAATGAAGAAAAAGAAGAACCTGTTTTTAGCGTCTTCGCCTGAAAATCTATTGTTTAACGTTGCGCGGTCTGCGCCGCTAGAGGAAGCGGCCTCAAACTGCCACTCGGCCGGAACGCCGGGGTGAAAGGCTGAGCCGCGGTGAGAACTGGGGTTCGACCCAGGCTGGTTGGGTTCTTTCTGCTGCAATCCAGCGCTCGGGGAGAGCTCGGTCTCGGGCGGCACGATCGTTGTGTCGAGCAAGGCGAGCTTGGAGCTTGCACGGTCTATTGGCCACGACGTGTGGCTTGGCGATGAGAGCAGCTGTCACGATGACGCTTAATGCTGCTCAACGGCCGTGTTTGGCTGGGTACAAATGATCTCGGGTCCGGCAAAAGCAGCAGGTCTTATAAATCTCCTGTGTAGCTCTCTTAGTTGGTACGAAAATTGGGTCTGTGGTAAGGTGACAGACGAAGCGAACCAGCATGCTGATAAACCGTCAATGGATAGAGGTAAGTCAGCGATATTTATACTATGGGATTGATTACTTGATTATGGTCCACCTGTGTTGATTAGGCTAAGTATCTGACGCGCTCCTCCCGAATCTTATTAATAAATTACATTTAGTAAGGTATTGGTGAAGTTAGGGTATGGGGTTATGTTAAGGTATCTAGAATATGATCATGCAGAATAAGGCATTAATATGTGCTTTATAAGTACTAATAAACAGCAAATATGCTAGTAATATGCATGCTAATAAAAAGCTTGTTAATAGTGAGAACTAGTCCCTATATGGTTTTATTTTGTGTTTTGGTTTTGTTTGTGTGCGGCAGTCGTCTGCGAGGGGCTGCCCCGCTGTTTTGTGTTTATTTTGTTATTAAAGTTTGATTTTAAATGTCCGCCAGTTCCCGCCTCCTTCTTCCCGTACTACGAACGTTTTTACATTGTTACATATGGGGCAGCTGTGGCCTAATGATTAGAGACCTGGACTATTTACCAGAAGGTTGCCGGTTTGAGTCTCGGTGCTAGCAGGAGTTGTACGTGGGAGAGAGTGAACGAACACCGCTCTCTTCCACCCTCAATACCCATGGCTGAAGTGCCCTTGAGCAAAGCACTGAACCCCCAGTTGTTCCCTGGGCGCTGGATCTATAGCTGCCCACTGCTCCGGGTGTGTGTTCACGGTTTGTTTACTTTCTCACTGCTGTGTGTGCTCACGGTGTGTTTACTTCTCACTGCTGTGTGTGTGCACTTGGATGGGTTAAACGCAGCGCACAAATTCCGAGTATGGGCTACCAGACTTGGCAAATGTCATGACTTTCACTTTCTTTCGTATACATAATATTCTTTTTTAATTCTTCTTTCTTTTCTTTGATTCTCTTTGCAAAGTTCACATTATCATTATTCATTTGGCTGATGCTTTACTCCAAAGCAGTTTAGAAATTTAGCAAAGAGACCGTTCAAAGATATACAACCCGAATTCCGGAAAAGTTGGGACGTTTTTTAAATTTTAATAAAACGAAAACTAAAAGACTTTCAAATCACATGAGCCAATATTTTATTCACAATAGAACATAGATAACATAGCAAATGTTTAAACTGAGAAAGTTTACAATTTTATGCACAAAATGAGCTCATTTCAATTTTGATTTCTGCTACAGGTCTCAACATAGTTGGGACGGGGCATGTTTACCATGGTGTAGCATCTCCTTTTCTTTTCAAAACAGTTTGAAGATGTCAGGGCATTGAGGCTATGAGTTGCTGGAGTTTTGCTGTTGGAATTTGGTCCCATTCTTGCTTTATATAGATTTCCAGCTGCTGAAGAGTTCGTGGTCGTCTTTGATGTATTTTTCGTTTAATGATGCGCCAAATGTTCTCTATAGGTGAAAGATCTGGACTGCAGGCAGGCCAGGTTAGCACCCGGACTCTTCTACGACGAAGCCATGCTGTTGTTATAGCTGCAGTATGTGGTTTTGCATTGTCCTGCTGAAATAAACAAGGCCTTCCCTGAAATAGACGTTGTTTGGAGGGAAGCATATGTTGCTCTAAAACCTTTATATACCTTTCAGCATTCACAGAGCCTTCCAAAACATGCAAGCTGCCCATACCGTATGCCATTATGCACCCCCATACCATCAAAGATGCTGGCTTTTGAACTGAACGCTGATAACATGCTGGAAGGTCTCCCTCCTCTTTAGCCCGGAGGACACGGCGTCCGTGATTTCCAACAAGAATGTCAAATTTGGACTCGTCTGACCATAAAACACTATTCCACTTTGAAATAGTCCATTTTAAATGAGCCTTGGCCCACAGGACACGACGGCGCTTCTGGACCATGTTCACATATGGCTTCCTTTTTGCATGATAGAGCTTTAGTTCATTAGGTCATTAGCGTCTAGAGACTTTTTCACCTAGATATCACACTATAGAGACTGTGTCTGTTCCCCGACCTAGAAAAAAACAAAAACGTCCAAACCAAGTTAAGATTAACAATTTAATTGAGGTTCAACAAATAAAAAACAGAAGCAATATGGATAAACAAATGATAAAGCTTGGCTTATTGAATATCAGATCCCTTTCTACGAAAACACTTTTTGTAAATAATATGATCACTGATCATAATATAGATGTACTCTGTTTGACAGAAACCTGGCTAAAACCTGATGATTACATTATTTTAAATGAGTCCACCCCCCAAGATTACTGTTATAAACATGAGCCGCGTCTAAAAGGCAAAGGTGGAGGTGTTGTTTCAATTTATAACAACGTTTCAGGATCTCTCAGAGAGCAGGCTTCAAGTATAACTCATTTGAAGTAATGGTGCTTCATATAACATTATCCAGAGAAACAAATGTTAATGATAAATCCCCTGTTATGTTTGTACTGGCTACTGTATACAGGCCACCAGGGCACCATACAGACTTTATTAAAGAGTTTGGTGATTTTACATCCGAGTTAGTTCTGGCTGCAGATAAAGTCTTAATAGTTGGTGATTTTAATATCCATGTTGATAATGAAAAAGATGCATTGGGATCAGCATTTATAGACATTCTGAACTCTATTGGTGTTAGACAACACGTTTCAGGACCTACTCATTGTCGAAATCATACTCTAGATTTAATACTGTCACATGGAATTGATGTTGATGGTGTTGAAATTATTCAGCCAAGTGATGATATCTCAGATCATTATTTAGTTCTGTGTAAACTTCACATAGCCAAAATTGTAAATCCTACTTCTTGTTACAAGTATGGAAGAACCATCACTTCTAACACAAAAGACTGCTTTTTAAGTTATCTTCCTGATGTATCCAAGTTCCTTAGCATATCCAAAACTTCAGAACTTGATGATGTAACAGAAACTATGGACTCTCTCTTTTCTAGCACTTTAAATACAGTTGCTCCTTTACGCCTAAGGAAGGTTAAGGAAAACAGTTTGACACCATGGTATAATGAGCATACTCGCACCCTAAAGAGAGCAGCCCGAAAAATGGAGTGCAGCTGGAGGAAAACAAAACTAGAGGTATTTCGTATTGCTTGGCGGGAAAGTGACATATCCTACAGAAAAGCATTAAAAACTGCTAGATCCGATTACTTTTCTTCTCTTTTAGAAGAAAACAAACATAACCCCAGGTATTTATTCAATACAGTGGCTAAATTAACGAAAAATAAAGCCTCAACAAGTGTTGACATTTCCCAACATCACAGCAGTAATGACTTTATGAACTACTTTACTTCTAAAATCGATACTATTAGAGATAAAATTGCAACCATTCAGCCGTCAGCTACAGTATCACATCAGACAGTGCACTATAGACCCCCTGAGGAACAGTTCCACTCATTCTCTACTATAGGCGAGGAAGAATTGTATAAACTTGTTAAAACATCTAAACCAACAACATGTATGTTAGACCCTATACCATCTAAGCTCCTAAAAGAGGTGCTTCCAGAAGTCATAGATCCTCTTCTGACTATTATTAATTCCTCATTGTCATTAGGATATGTCCCCAAAACCTTCAAACTGGCTGTTATTAAGCCTCTCATCAAAAAACCACAGCTTGACCCCAAAGAACTAGTTAATTATAGACCAATCTCGAATCTCCCTTTTCTGTCCAAGATACTAGAAAAGGTGGTATCCTCACAATTATATTCCTTCTTAGAGAAAAATGGTATATGTGAGGATTTCCAGTCAGGATTTAGACCGTATCATAGTTCTGAGACTGCTCTCCTTAGAGTTACAAATGATCTGCTCTTATCATCTGATCGTGGGTGTATCTCTCTATTAGTTTTATTGGATCTTAGTGCTGCGTTTGACAATTGACCACAACATTCTTTTGCATAGACTTGAACACTTTGTTGGCATTAATGGAAGTGCATTAGCATGGTTTAAATCGTACTTATATGACCGCCATCAGTTCGTAGCAGTGAATGAAGATGTATCCTATCGATCACAAGTGCAGTATGGAGTACCTCAAGGCTCAGTACTAGGGCCGCTACTCTTCACGCTTTATATGTTACCCTTGGGAGATATCATCAGGAAACATGGTGTTAGCTTTCACTGTTATGCTGATGATACTCAACTCTATATTTCTTCGCAGCCCGGTGAAACACACCAATTTGAAAAACTAATGGATTGCATAATCGATATAAAAAACTGGATGACGAGTAATTTCTTACTGCTAAATTCTGAAAAAACAGAGGTGTTAATTATAGGACCTAAAAACTCCGCTTGTAATAACCTAGAACACCGTCTAAGACTTGATGGTTGCTCTGTCAATTCTTCATCATCAGTTAGGAACCTAGGTGTGCTATTTGATCGCAATCTTTCCTTAGAAAGCCACGTTTCTAGCATTTGTAAAACTGCATTTTTCCATCTCAAAAATATATCTAAATTACGGTCTATGCTCTCAATGTCAAATGCAGAAATGTTAATCCATGCTTTTATGACCTCAAGGTTAGATTATTGTAATGCTTTATTGGGTGGTTGTTCTGCACGCTTAGTAAACAAACTACAGCTAGTCCAAAATGCAGCAGCAAGAGTTCTTACTAGAACCAGGAAGTATGACCATATTAGCCCGGTCCTGTCAACACTGCACTGGCTCCCTATCAAGCATCGTATAGATTTTAAAATATTGCTTATTACCTATAAAGCCCTGAATGGTTTAGCACCTCAGTATTTGAATGAGCTCCTTTTACATTATAATCCTCTACGTCCGCTACGTTCTCAAAACTCAGGCAATTTGATAATACCTAGAATATCAAAATCAACTGCGGGCGGCAGATCCTTTTCCTATTTGGCGCCTAAACTCTGGAATAACCTACCTAACATTGTTCGGGAGGCAGACACACTCTTGCAGTTTAAATCTAGATTAAAGACCCATCTCTTTAACCTGGCATACACATAACATACTAATATGCTTTTATTATCCAAATCCGTTAAAGGATTTTTAGGCTGCATTAATTAGGTAAACCGGAACCGGAAACACTTCCCATAACACCCTATGTACTTGCTACATCATTAGAAGAATGGCATCTACGCTAATATTTGTCTGTTTCTCTCTTGTTCCGAGGTCACCGTGGCCACCAGATCCAGTCTGTGTCCAGATCAGAGGGTCACTGCAGTCACCCGGATCCAGTACGTATCCAGACCAGATGCTGGATCAGCACCTAGAAAGGACCTCTACATCCCTTAAAGACAGCGGAGACCAGGACAACTAGAGCCCCAGATACATATCCCCTGTAAAGACCTTGTCTCAAAGGAGCACCAGGACAAGACCACAGGAAACAGATGATTCTTCTGCACAATCTGACTTTGCTGCAGCCTGGAATTGAACTACTGGTTTCGTCTGGTCAGAGGAGAACTGGCCCCCCAACTGAGCCTGGTTTCTCCCAAGGTTTTTTTCTCCATTTTGTCACCGATGGAGTTCCGGTTCCTTGCCGCTGTCGCCTCTGGCTTGCTTAGTTGGGGACACTTCATCCACAGCGATATCGTTGACTTGATTGCAAATAAATGCACAGACATTATTTAATTGAACGGAGATGACATAACTGAATTCAATGATGAACTGCCTTTAACTATCATTTTTTCATTATTGACACTGTTTTCCTAATGAATGTTGTTCAGTTGCTTTGACGCAATGTATTTTGTTTAAAGCGCTATATAAATAAAGGTGACTTTGACTTTTGACTTTGACTTTAGTTGGCATCTGCTGATGGCACGGTGGATTGTGTTTACCGACAGTGGTTTTTGAAAGTATTCCTGGGCCCATTTAGTAATGTCATTGACACAATCATGCCGATGAGTGATGCAGTGTCGTCTGAGAGCCCGAAGACCACGGACATCCAATAAAGGTCTCCGGCCTTGTCCCTTACGCACAGAGATTTCTCCAGTTTCTCTGAATCTTTTGATGATGTTATGCACTGTAGATGATGAGATTTGCAAAGCCTTTGCAATTTGACGTTGAGGAACATTGTTTTTAAAGTTTTCCACAATTTTTTTACGCAGTCTTTCACAGATTGGAGAGCCTCTGCCCATCTTTACTTCTGAGAGACTCTGCTTCTCTAAGACAAAGCTTTTATAGCTAATCATGTTACAGACCTGATATCAATTAACTTAATTAATCACTAGATGTTCTCCCAGCTGAATCTTTTCAAAACTGCTTGCTTTTTTAGCCATTTGTTGCCCCCGTGCCAACTTTTTTGAGACCTGTAGCAGGCATTAAATTTTAAATGAGCTAATTAAGTGGATAAAAGTGTAAGATTTCTCAGTTTAAACATTTGCTAAGTTATCTATGTTCTATTGTGAATAAAATATTGGCTCATGTGATTTGAAATTCCTTTAGTTTTCATTTTATTAAAATTTTAAAAACTTAGATTTGAATTCAACTTTTCCGGAATTCGGGTTGTACATTTATTTATGTTTTGGGAATTGAACCCATGACCTTGGCATAGTGTCATGCAGCGGTGCTACAGAACTTTAACTTACAATGCTGCTTCATCCAGACAACCTGCTTTGTCTGCACCACACATGCAAATGTTTAGCACAGCTCAGACAACCTTTTCTGTTATGAAAATGTTAAAGTCACCCACATTGCTATTCAGTGTTTGAATCACAGAGGGACCAGAGAGATTGAGACCCAAGCAGTGGTACCAGTCATATAGATATCTCCAGAATCAGATTGAGGGCCAACCAACTATATCTCAACATGTTACTCAAAAGTGTCATTACAACAAAATTGACAATAATAGCTACAGACTGTTGTATTTTATATTTTATATTAGGGGTGTAACAATCCATCGATATGGAATGACACATCGACTAAATGTTGATGTAACATAAAAAATCTATACCTGTAGTATAAATAGTAACCTTTATTTTTACAATGTCCACATTTTCAAGCAATGTCCGTCAATATATTATCGTGTGCATTCTGACTTAAACTCATAAACGCATAAATGATGCTCGGGACAGTTGATGAAGAGGTTCATTTTTTTTTTCTGTTAACATTGTTAAAAAAAGCAATAAGAAAATAGTATATAAACTGTATATATCTGAATTCATACAGGACACATAAGATATTTACCAGAAAGTGCTTTCTAAAAGCTGTTTAATTTCAAATATTGGGCCCCTCAGTTGCTTTGGTACAATTAGTGAGCAGCTGATTGTGCCTAAATGTAATCAGTTGGTGTGAATGGCAGCCACATCACAGCCGTTTATGTGATGGTCCCAAGGTGATCTTGGCTTCTTAAATCAATAACACTTTTGTTGCAGCTTCTCTTTTACCCTTCAGAAAATATGCTCATCCAATCAACGAGGGGACGCTCAAAGGGTTATGGGAGCCAGAGTGTTTGCCAACACATAGCTTTCATCTAATCAGGGAGAGCAATAACAGCTGAAATCTGTCCAATCTCATAGCCAAAGCAAATTTAGTGCAGGGCCAGGACTTGTCTGCACAGTGAAATATTGCCCAAATGTTACACCATTTAAGCATAATTTCTGAGAATAAAAAACTATTCAGAATTTTACTGCATTAATTGTTCTTCAGCTTTGGAAATATGTTATTTAAATAATAATAATAATAATAATAATAATAATAATAATAATAATAATAATAATAATAATAATAATATGTTTGAATGGGTATGGCGGATTGTAGACTTGGAAGTAAATCCTACTGCTAAATTCTGAAGAAAAAAAAAGTTTTTAATTATTGGATCAAAAACCTCTGCATAAAATAACCTAGAACACTGTCTAACACTCGATGGCTGCTCTGTCAATTCTCCATCATCAGTTAGAAACCTAGATGTGCTATTTGATAGCAATCTTTCTTTGAAAACCATATTTCTAGTATTTGTAAAAGAGCATTTTTCCATCTTAAAATATCTATCTAAATATATATCTAAATTATGACCTGTGGTCTCAATGTCAAATGAAGAAACGTTAATTGATGCTTTCATGACCTCAATTTTAAATTATTGTAATGCTTCATTGGGTGGATGCTCTGCACAGCAAAGTGATTTTGATGTTTATTTACTTATTATTATTTTACAAGAACGATGAGATGTGAGAACATGCAGATATGTTGTTTATATTGCTGTGTGGAGCCTGTAGTGTAGAAGTAACGCTAGCGTGCTGTTTGAGGGAGAAAAGTTTCACAGGCATCGAGGGGTCTGGTCTTTTTTATGTTATTTGACTAAACTTTTATTATATTACAGTAATTATTTATTTTTTAACATGTAGAGTGCCTAAAAAATAATTATCACAATACTGGTAAGGCTTATTCAGATTTTCTCATTCTCTGAATTATCATTATAAAAATAAAAACAATTCAGAAATGAATTAAAATATAATTATATTTTAAATGTGACGCAAATATTTTTTTTTTTCTACAATAGCAACAGTGATTACAACAGCAAGACCACTTTGGCCTGTAAACTCAATAATATCTCTCTGGAAATAAATGTAAAAATATCAATGTCAATAAAGAATGCATAATATACCTGACATCAAAGTGCAGTGTGAAGGATATGAATAACAAATGTAGCCTCTCATTTGTTTACATTGCAAAGGTGTTCGATTTTAGACAACTACAACAGTAATAATAATATTAATCACTATATTCCAGTGGATCCGTTTTTTAATGTTTTGTATCAATATTTAAGGCGGATTTATTGATTAGGTGCAAGAGTAGTAGTGATGGTTAAAATAATAGATTAATTCTGAAATAGTAAATTGAGCCTTGTTCCTAGATGGACAGAGAGTGGAAAGTAATATATCAAATGAGGAGATGGAGATAGAGGAAGAAAAAGAGGGAAATGTATATGCACAAGTGACAGAAAGAGAGCAGGGAACAGCAAACCAGGAGACAGAGGCTGGTGAGAAAGAGGAAAATGTAGAGGCACAAGTGTTTTCTATAGTTTTAACTATAACCGCTGTCCTTAATTATTCTGTAGAACAGAGAAGAAAAAGTCATCAGGTTGGGACAATTTAAGACATTCCAGTTTCTAATCCCAGAACTATTATTATTTTAAACTTAAAATTGTCTTCTCTATTGTTTCTTTTTCAAAACTGCATCAAAGCAGCAAATCATTGTTCCATGTGCCCCTTTTATAGTTTGAGCACCTGGCCCTCCAAAGGTCTCTGCAAAAAAATTAACAGCTTAAGTCATTTGTGGATTAATGCGTATTGGAGACGCGAACCGTTTCAAACGATTCAGTTTGATTTGGTGAACTGGTTCAAGAAGATCCAATTACATCGACTGATTCTTTCGCGAACCGGATATCACTAAACTGCAGTGTTTTGAAATCTCACAAAGAAGACAGTGCTGAATAAAGTCATAGTTTTTGCTATTTTTGGACCAAAATGTATTTTCGATGCTTCAAAATATTCTAACTGACCCTCTAATGTCACTTGGACTATTTTAATGATGTTTTTCTTACCTTTCTGGACATGGACAGTATACCGTTCACACAGTTTCACTGGAGGGACTGAGAGCTCTCAGACTAAATCTAAAATATCTTAAACTGTGTTCCAAAGATGAACGGAGGTCTCACGGGTTTGGAATGACATGAGGGTGAGTCATTAATGACATAATTTACATTTTTGGGTGAACCAACACTTTAATGTTTGAGCATATTGTTTGCAAACTGCAATTGATTAATTCATTAAAAAGTTGATATGCTGAGTTGTTTTTGTTGTTTAGTAGCAGTAATATGCAGTTATTACTGTGTCCACTGTATTTTTTGTTGGTTTTCATGAGACCCCCCTTGAAATGACCAGGACCCCCCATTGCCCCCCCAATCAAAATTGTCTGGAGCCGCCAATGTTAACCGAGAGCGTTACCACTAGCTTCACCACGATGTGTCGAATTTAAGCGCTGGTTATTATCACTTCACAGCTATTATCACAGTCATTGTCAGCGTCATTTCATCACTTGGCTTTTAGTGTTTGTTTCTTGTGTACATCAGTAAAGCCGGGGTGAGAAACACCCAACTGTAGTGTAACTGAGTACAAAGACATTTTTATCGATCATACCTTTCGGAGAGAAATAGCACAGGCACTGGCCAAAGATTTATCTTTCTAGTCCGCTTGTGTCAAGTGCCTCCCAAGCGCTAATATACATGTAGAAAAACTAAATATATTAGGGCTTTAATAAACGTGATTAATATATGGGGATGTACAGGTGTTTACGCAATCGGCCCACCAGGAAAAGTTTGGGTGCCCCCAATGGCCAATCAGTCTAGGTCTACTTTTCCTGATAGTTCCACAGCCAATCATGGGCCCCCCTTATCTGCGGGCCATTGGCATCAGCCCTTATGTTAATACGCCCCTGCTCTTTGTTGGAATCAGAAGGAAGGCAATGCAAAGACTATTTTTCACAACTTGGCACTGCACTTTTCTCTTCTTGTTTTCGGGGCATCTTCTTCTTTTGATTTCTGCGTAGACTTGCGTTTGCCTTTCTTGTTAATTAACCACCACGTGTGTGAATCGGTGGGCGGGGCTAAACAGGCAGTGATGTAGAAGCAGGCATTGATCTTCTTCTGCGGAGGTGGTGTTTAGCCACACTATTGTGTCATAAAGTGGCAAATTCCACAATCTGTCCTTTTAGACTAACAAGAAAGTTTTGAGTTCTGAAACTTACATGACGTTTTTATAGTACAATGACCTCTTACATGTCAAAAGATAAAGATAATTTTGATTTCTCAGTGCATGACCCCAATAAAATAACATCTTTTGCTATTTTGATGTTATGTATGTATTATTGTAATAATTATTGTAATATTAATTATTAACACAACTCTACAAATCAAAAACAACATCACACTGCATAAGAGTGTACATAACACAAATGGTCAGAGCCCATATTTAGCTCACATCCCTGTTGGCTGATATTAAAATTTGATGGCTACATTTGTTAGCTAGAATGAATCATTACCTGTGTGTGTGTGTGTGTGTGTGTGTGTGTGTGTGTGTGTGTGTGTGTATATATAGATACACACACACACACACACATATATATATATATATATATATATATATGTATATATATATAGGCTATAATTATCATGCATTCATTTAATATCAATTCAAATATATAAAGTTGTATTTTTATCAAATGAAAATATGACATTTCTTAATGCATTTTGCTTGTAGATGAACCATCACATAATGGCATGTTTAATCATATAATCAAAGATGAGGGGTGCCTGAGAGAACAGCGTGTGCACATCACTCTTGCTTAATGCACTCTGAGTCATGGATGGAAAAAACATAATTAACCCAGCGATATCTCAATATGTGTTTCGACTTGAGGAAATACACTGGTCACTGTGGTTTGAATCAAGGTCTGATGAAGCTAATGACATATCCTGTCCAGCTTGCACATGACCAAATATAGATTCTAAGCATTTTCAATCTATCACCCTAATGCCAATGTCTAATTAAAGGGCCGCTGTTATGAATTAAAACCTTTGTAATCATCGGGAAGAAGGAGGCGGGAACCGGCGGACAATCAAATGAAACTTTAATTACAAAATAAACACAAAACAGCGCACCAGCCCCTCACGGACGACTGATGCGCACAAAATAAAACCAAAACCTAAAATAAAGCCCAGGCCTGGTCCTCTCTCGTCCTTCACTTTCGTCGCTCCAGTTTTATATCCTTCCATCTCCTCTGTGGGCCTCGAGACCGGCGGGTCGAACAGGTGTAGCTCATCTCCAATCACTCCACCGGCCTCGCTCCCACGTCCCTCGGCCCAGCCCCACTCGTCACATACCCCCATCGCCCCTCGCAGGCCGGGGGGTACTCCTGAAACTGCGCTCTACTCCCCCCCCCCTCCCTCCTGGGGGGACCGCTCACGGGGACCTGCGGGAACCTGGGGGTAGGACAGACGAGGCGAGAGAAAAGGAGATGGAAAGAGGAGCGACAGAGACGAGAGAGAAAAAAATAAAAATAAAATTCCGGTTCCCAGACGCACTGCTGCTCGGCCCTCCACCAGCTGGGTGATCTCCTCCGCGGTGCCTGGCAGTGGCACTGGACGGCCCTCGGCGGACGGCACGACACTCCTCCGCCGCCCGGTGGACGGCGACGGCTCCTCCGGTTTTGGGCAGCCGGCAGGAGTCCCCCGTTCCCTGCTCCTCCCCGTTCCGGCAGATGGCAGCAGGCTCCGGCCACCTGGCGAACGGCGCCGACTCCTCCGGTCCCTCACGGACGGCAGCCGCCCTCCATATCGTGGGCGGCCGGCAGCGAGCTCGCCCGTCCCTGGCAACTCACTCCAGCCCACCGCCTCGAGCGTCCATGGCGGCACACTCCTCGCCTGCTCGATGGCACCGCGGATTCACCACAGCGGCGAGGTATCTTCAGCAGCGCGTACCTCCTTCTCCCAGGCTTCGGCACCACTGTAATGAATTAAAACCTTTGTAATCGTCGGGAAGAAGGAGGCGGGAACCGGCGGACAATCAAATGAAACTTTAATTACAAAATAAACACTAAACAGCGCACCAGCCCCTCGTGGACGACTGAAGCACACAAAATAAAACCAAAACCTAAAATAAAGCCCAGGCCTGGTCCTCTCTCGTCCTTCACTGTCGTCACTCCAGTTTTATATCCTTCCTTTATATCTCCTCCGTGGGCCTCGAGACCGGCGGGTCGAACAGGTGTAGCTCATATCCAATCACTCCACCGGCCTCGCTACCCACGTCCCTCGACCCCGCCCCACTCGTCACAGCCGCATTCTGAATAATAGAGACTCTCCTCAAATTTTTACATTCAAGTTCACTTTTTATACTAATTACAGGAGTATGACTCTTCTCTTGGTTAGTTCAAAAGCCAGTTAATGCTTTTTTAAACTGGGTTATCTGGAAATAGGGGGGAAGTCGTGGCCTAATGGTTAGAGAGTCGGACTCCCAATCGAAAGGTTGTGAGTTCGAGTCCCGGGCCGGCAGGAATTGTGGGTGGGGGGAGTGCATGTACAGTTCTCTCTTCACCTTCAATACCACGACTTAGGTGCCCTTGAGCAAGGCATCGAACCCCCAACTGCTCCCCGGGCGCCGCAGCATAAATGGCTGCCCACTGCTCCGGGTGTGTGCTCACAGTGTGTGTGTGTGTTCACTGCTCTGTGTGCATTTCGGATGGGTTAAATGCAGAGCACAAATTCTGAGTATGGGTCACCATACTTGGCTGAATGTCACTTCACTCACTCACTCACTCACTCAAATATTCAATCTTTGATTCAGTCCCAGTGAGTCATTAATTAGCAAGTGCTTGGCAAGAGCCCCTGTGAGAACACCCTGGCCCCATGTACATCTAACCCTATGAGACTGAAATGTGTTGAAAGCTAAGCATATCCTATGAGTTCATTATTTTATATAGATTTGTACTATGTCTGGCTAAGTTGACCGTGTAGGCTCTAATTGCTCACGAGTCACTTTGGGGAACAGTAAATATGAAGAGCGGAGTTTTAAAGATCTGCAAGATTAATATTAGAAAATAGATAATGCAAAGCTAATACTATAAATTTTTCTAATCAACATCTTACAAAAATTTACATCATCTTAGCCTTAACTTGGTGTTAAAAGTCAATTCTGGTCAAGTTTTCAGCTCACTTGCATTATACATTTGAAAAAGTGAAGCAGACTTTAATCAGTATAATTTCTGGTCTGATCTGCAACTTATTCTTACCAAGAAAGGCCTACTTATTCAGGAAAATAAACTAGAGATTATTATTATTATATTTTTTTTATTTTTTTTTTACAAGGTGGAGAATGATTTCATATAAATGTTCAATTTTGTGATTCATTAAAGCTAGCATGAAGGTCCAGTCCTAAACCTAGCCATCACTGGGGGTAATGCTGCCTTATAGTGTTATCTAAAATTTCCTGCTTCCAACTTCCGAATTTGTATTTACTTTGTTGTCAGACATAATAGGAATCAGGGAGCACACCAAAATCAAAAGGTTTCTTTGGGAAATGTTATTAAATCCTAAATATATATAAGATATTTAATAAATATCCAACAGATTTTGGATAAAAATGTAGGATTCCAGTGATTATCATGTTGTTAGCCTGTTTTAGATTGATTACCATGTTACTAACATGTTGTAACAAGTTGCTAGTGTCATAGTGTTGCTAGTGCTAGTGTCTCAGACGACCACCAGGACAAGACCACAAGAAACAGATGATTCATCTGCACAATCTGACTTTGCTGCAGCCTGGAATTGAACTGCTGGTTTCGTCTGGTCCGAGGAGAACTGGCCCCCAAACTGAGCCTGGTTTCTCCCAAGGTTTTTTTCTCCATTCTGTCACCGATGGAGTTTCGGTTCAATGCCGCTGTCGCCTCTGGCTTGCTTAGTTGGGGTCACTTCATCTACAGCGATATCATTGACTTGATTGCAAATAAATGCACAGACACTATTTAAACTGAACAAAGATGACATCACTGAATTCAATGATGAACTGCCTTTAACTGTCATTTTGCATTATTGACACACGGTTTTCCTAATGAATGTTGTTCAGTTGCTTTGACGCAATGTATTTTGTTTAAAGCACTATATAAATAAAGGTGACTTGACTTGACTTGACTTGATAATGATAGTGTTTGCATGTTTCTAGCTGTTTGGTGGTTGTAGCTCTAGGAAAAAAAAGCTCTAGGAGGAGATATATTTTAAAATTTAGTCTCAGAAGAAGAAGTAACTTAAATAGTAGATCATTAAGTTGGCCTTGTTCTATTTAATAGAAAGCTACATAAGATCTTATGAAAATGCATGAATGATATTGTACAAATTCATATTTATTAGCCACCTATTTTCCAAAATGTAAAATAGCTACAAATTACCACGAGAGTGTGTTAAATTAATAAAAAGCTAAATATAATTATAATATTAAGAAGGAGAAGAAGGATTAAGTATTTGCCCCAAGGGTCTCACTTTTCACTTCTAATGAATGTGGAAGAATGTAAGTGATGGAAAGTGATAAAAAAAAAAATACAATCTTATTAAAACTTCCCATGGAGTGTGACTGGGCCTTGGGCATGCACAATAATATAGAATATATATACATTCAATTACAGTAGATCGAATCAATTTCAATGTCAGTCAATCAATCAATGTTTTAAAATTTATAAGCAGATATATAAAATATGTAAAACTATGTTGAGCCAGTGTAACAGCAAAAAAAAAGACAAACATTGTGAACAATATTAAGACACAGAATGAACATATTTTTATGTTGGCACTTTTTTTGTCATGGTTCCACAGTCCATTGATCAAACTCCCTGGCTCACTATGATGAAGTACTCATGACGAGAAAAATGGAGGATCACCTTGCAGTTGTGACCTTAGGGTACACCATGTTCTCCCTGGGGTCTTGATTGGGTGAGGATTCATTAGCCTCTTTCATGATAAATGGAGTGGATTTCTCCTTAATCACAGACATTGCCTCTTGGGTTTCAAAGGGACTGGAGATCGTGTATGCTGTAGCAGGCTATATTAAGAACTGATGACATTTCAACAGTTGTGGCAAATCAAATGGTGGCTCAGGAATCAATGTAGTCTGGGAGGCTAATGTTTAGAGGCATTATTTGAGTGATCTATCTTATCTTATCTTATCTTATCTTATCTTATCTTATCTATCTATCTATCTATCTATCTATCTATCTATCTATCTATCTATCTATCTATCTATCTATCCATCTATCTATCGGGACGGCAAGGGAAGCAGTGTCTCCTCAAAATATTGGATGAAAAAAAAAATGTAGTACAAAAATAAAAGGACAGTGTTCAAAAATTATAACATTGTGTATAAATCACTTTTTTTTAAAGAAACATTCTCCAACAGCAACACCGGTAGGTAACGTTTCAAGAGGAGTCCGCATCTTAGTTGGGGGGTAATTGAGAATAAATGGGGGAATGGATATGACTGGTTATGTTTGGCTGTGATTAGTCCTATGTTCTATCTAGTTCTATGATCTATGTGATTAGATGATTAGCCTCTTGTGTTCATGTGCATTCCACATTCGCAAATCAGCCTGAATGAACAATATAATGGCCTAAATTGGAAGACTAATTATAAAAAAGTAAACAACTCACTCTGTAACAAGGTGGATTCAGAGACAGAAGGTTAGTTAATACAGAAGTTTTATTGATATAGGTGGATGACGTGACAGAGGGTGAGATGAAGGGTGAGTAGATTGTTGACTGAGACAGACACAAGCGATGGAGTAATAGACTGACAATCGTAATCTTCTTACAGGGAATGAAACTGGCTGGATGACTGAGTGGGGGCACACACTTCGATGGAGATGCTGGAGAGGAGAGCTTGGAAGAGGAGATCCACAGGAGATACGGTGGAGTCACGAGGAGGAGAGGAGATTCTCATTGGAAAAGAGGTAAGTAGATAGGTAAGTCGAAGGAGGCAATGCTGGTAACTAAGACAGAAGGTAATTCCACTGTGTAGTCACAAGATCGGACAGTTAGTGAGACTGAGGTGTGTGCTTAAATGTTGTGGCTGATGGGAGAGTGAATTGCAAACAGGTGCCAGTGATTAACACTCAGGTGATGGGGTGCACTGTGATTGGCTGGGTGATGAGCCTGATCAATTTGTGACAGTACCCCCTCATCCACGGCCCGCTCCTGGGGCCGAATACCCCAAAAACGTGGTGGTCTTCCTCTACCCCGTGGTCCTGGATGAATCCGGATGTGATGTATGGAATTCTTCTAGAAGGGTGGGGTCTAGGATGTCATCTCTAGGGACCCAGGAGCGTTCTTCGGGACAATAGCTTTCCCAGTCGACTGGGTATTCCAAACTACCACCACGTTGCCGGGATTCCAGAATCTTTTTGACCTTGTAGATGGAAACTTCCTCCAGAAGCAATGGGAGAGGGGGTTCCTCTGTCCGGTCTGGCTCTGTGGAGACAGGAGAGTGAAAAGGTTTAAGTAGTGACACATGGAATGTGGGGTGTATTCTATACTGTTGAGGGAGTTGGAGTTTGTAGTTGACTGGATTGATCTGTTCCACAATGGTAAAGGGGCCGACGAATCTGGGACTTAGTTTCCTACAGGGCAGGCATAGCCTGATGTCTCGGAAGGACAGCCAGACCTTCTGACCGGGTTGGGAAGTGGGGGTTGGTGCTCTGCGAAGGTCGGCTGTCATTTTCTGTCTGAGCACTGCCCATTGGAGGTGATGGTGAGCCTCGTCCCAGACTCTCTCGCTCTCCTGGAAAGAGTAATCGACAGCAGGGACATCTGAGGGATCTCCAGAGCAGGGAAAAAGAGGGGTCTAGTAACCGAGTAAGCATTGGAATGGGGTGAGGCCCGTGGATGGCTGGCGGAGGGGATTTTGGGCGCACTCGGCCCAGCCCAGGAACCGGTTCCAGGAGTCCTGGGGGCCATGGCAGAAGGTTCTTAGGAAGCGACCTACTTCCTGTATCTTGCATTCAGTTTGACCATTGGATTGGGGGTAATAACCAGAGTAGAGGCTTACGGTCACACCTAGGAGCTTAAAAAATAACTTCCACACCCGGGATATGAATTGTGGTCCATAATCTGACACAATGTCTTCTGGGAGGCCAAACTGTCTAAAAACCCAATTGAATAAGAGTTCTGCTGTTTCTAGGGAGGTGGTTAAACTCCTGAGGGGAATGAGGTGGCAGAATTTGGAGAATCTATCGGCTATGACAAGGATACTGGTGTTACCGTCAGAGGGAGGTAGGTCCGTGATGAAATCTACTCCTAGGTGTGACCAGGGATGGTTGGGAATGGGTAATGGGTACAACCTGCCAGCAGGAAGATGACGGGAGCTTTTGGCACAACTTTTTGGCACATTCGGGGCAACCTTTTACGAACCTTCTTACGTCTCTAGACATGTTGGGCCACCAGAAGTGGTCTCTTAACAGCGAGAGAGTGGTATCAGCCCCGAGGTAGCCAGTGCCCAATTAAGTATGCGTGGTGTGAATGAGAGGGGTGCGTTGCGCCCGTGGTACATGATGGTGCCCCGGAGAGAAGCACTGCGGAGCGGTGGGAGGGTCCTCAGTTACGACTGGTGGCGATGTCCACTAGATAGGACTGGATATTAGGTGAGTGGGTATGATCTTCTCTGGCTCTTCCACATTTTCCTCAGAAGCATGGATGCGGCATGGATAAGGCATCGGCTTTGACTTTTCGGGGACCAGGTCTATAGGAGATGGTGAACTCAAACCTGGTGAAGAATAATGCCCATCTAGCTTGGCGGGGGTTCATTTTGCTTCTCTGAGGTACTGTAAGTTTTTGTGATTGGTTAGTACGGTGATAGATGAGCTGCTCCCTCTAGCCAGTGTCGCCATTCCTCTAAGGCCAATTTGTTCGCCAGAAGTTCTTGGTTCCCGATGTCATAATTTTTCTCCGCCGGGCTGAGCTTCCAGGAAAAGAAGGCACATGGATGGAGTCAAGGTGGGGTCCCCTGCTGCTGTGATAAGTCTGCTCCCACTCTGGTCATCGAGGCATCCACTTCGACCACGACAGGGAGCTCCGGGTCAGGGTGAAAAAGTAGGGGAGCACTGTTGAATGCTTTCTTAAGGGTAGCGAAGGCTTCAGTGGCAGCTGGGATCCAGGACAGAGACATGGGCTTGCATCGCAGGAGATTTGTGATTGGGCTGGTGATGGTACTGTAGTTTCGTATAAAACGGCGGTAGAAATGGGCAAAACTTAGAAAATGTTGGAGTTCCTTTATGGTGGTAGGTACTGGCCAGGAAGTGATTGCCTCGATCTTCCCCTCGTCCATGTGGATACCGGTGTGATCAATGACATACCGAAGGAAGTCAATGGAGGACTGGTGGAAGGTAAATTTTTTGGCCTTGAGGAAGAGTTGGAACTGTCTCTATCGTGCCAGGACTGCTCTGACATGCTGATGTTCGGCCAGTATATGAGGATGTCTTCGATATATACGATGACGAAATGGTGAAGGTACTCCCAGAGCACCGCATGCATGAAGTATTGAAAGACGTCGGGGGCGCTAACAAGGCCATATGGCATCACCTGGTACTCATAGTGGCCAGTAGGGGGCACTTATGCAGTCTTCCATTCATCTCCATTGCGGATTCGGATGAGGTTATATGTACTACGAAGGTCCAGTTTGGTTAAGATGGTGGATCCCCAAAGTTGTTCTAGGGCAGCTGAGACAAGGGGAAGAGGGTTTTGGAATTTGACATCAAATCAGTGCTCAGTAGTCTATATAGGGCCGCAAGCCTCCGTTCTTCTTCGCCTCGAAGAAAAAACTTAAAACAGCAGGGGAGGTGGATGAGACGATGAATCCTTGTTTGAGGGCTTCCTCCACATATTCCTCCATGGCCTTCTGTTCTGTTTATGAGTGGGGATATATCTTACCACGAGGCACTGGCTCACCCGGAATCAGATCAATCGCACAATCCCAGGGATGGTGAGGTGGTAATTGAGAAGTTTTTTGTGGGCAGAACACATTGTGAAATTCTTCATAACAGGTTGGTATATCTACTGAGCGTTCCTCGAGGGGACTTTATATTGATGTAGTGTTGATGGCAAGGGCCTCAGGGGTTCGTTCCGGCAGAGATGGATGATTGGGGAAGCACTCTGGGAAACACTGGTCACCCCACCTGAGGATTTCTCCTGTTGACCAGGAGGTGATTGGGTTGTGCTGATCTGATGTCCTACAACATCTAGACAAACCATATACTTAAATGGGGATCCTGTTGTAGGGTGACCAGATGAGATTTGCTTAAATTCGGGACGAATGCTGCAGCCAATGAGCAGCCGACGGGGGCTGGTTGCAGGATGACTCAACCTCCGCAGACAGTTTTTAATGTTTATAAGACAATAACTACTCAAGATTTTGCTTTAGTATAATTTTCGTGACAATTAGGGCCAGATTCGGGATTCGGGACAAACATCTGGTCACCTTATCCAGTTTGTGGACTTCAGTTCGGCTTTCAACACAAGCATCCCACCCCTCCAGATGAAACTAACCCAGATCTCTGTTCCTAGCTCTATCTATCAATGGATCACCAGTTTTCTGACACATAGACAACAGCTAGTGAGACTGGGGAAGTTCATGTCAAACAGCCACACCATCAGCACTGGCGCCCCACCCATTTCAGGGTGTTTTCACACCTAAGCATCTGTTTTGGAACCTGGTGCATTTTCACCCTTGGTTTGGTTCGTTTAGGCATATGTGAACCTGGCAATCGTGCTCAGATCCACACTTAAACAATCGCTCAAGATCAACAAAACAAGATCACCTGAATGAGACCAATGGACCAACGAACCAGGCTGTATCAATAAACAACGATTAAAACAACTGCTTTTTGTTTTGTTCTTGGGTCTTATTGCTTAATTAACCATGAACATACCTAAAAGCTCTTTAATGACAAATTCTGGTGATCCTTTTCCTTTTAAAATGTCTTCTAATTGCTCAGCAATAGGTGCATGATAAGAATGTTGTCCCACCTTTTGTTTTGATTCCTGCTCAAAATAATGAAGCAATATAGCAACAGTTACCAAAAAAGCCACAATAATCCCGCAAAGCTGCTGTCTGTCCATCCTTATGGATGACATCTTTGAGTGGAATTCTGGAAAATAAACAGATGCATTCTGTCCAATTAAAGGAGAGTTTACTCGGATGTGACTTGTATTAATAAACTTTGGGCCATATGGAAATATTGCCTTGTGAATGCGGACCAAACAAAGATGAAATTGCAAAACTGAAGCAATTTAATCCCTGGTTTCGGAACAATCGATCAACAGGTGTGAAAACACCCTCAGAAAGGAGGTTAAGTGAAAACTCTGAGTTAACCCTGAAAGAATGGGAGGTACTGTATGTCAAACCCAAGTAAGCAGGGTGAGTCAAGCTTTTCTTGATGCTTTTCTTAGTGAGTATTTTGGAATCTAAACTAAGTGCATTTTACTTAAAACATGAAAAACAATCTTAATGCAAATGGAAACAAGATTCTTTTTCTTACCCCATTGGCAGATAATTTGTAAAATAAGAAAAATACACTTAAAAGACTAAATACCTTATGCAATTTTTCTTATGTAGAAAATGCATCTTGATTAAAGAATCTTTAGATATTTTGACTCGAAACAAGAAGACAAATACAAAGTGAGAATTTTTTTTTTGCAGTGCTGGTATATTCATATGTAGCACATATTTTCATCCTGTAGACGCTGTAAAAGTGACAAAAAACGGCATGAACTTTTATTCAGAATTCTGAAGATTAGGAGGCTGCATTAATTTGTAGAGTGTTACATTGGGAGAGGATTATTTTGATTTTGTTGCCATATCCACCAGCATATGTTTTACCATTTCTAGTTTTTTTTTTTTTTTAGTTTTTATATGACATCAGGGATGCAGAGCACATTAGTAGGGCAACTGTATGCAGTGGTAAAGAAAGTAAGCCTCACTCTCATGATCTTTATGAGAATTTTTGTGTAGTTTCCTGAGCACAAACCCATCGGAAATTAAGCTGATTACTGTAAAGAAGAGAAGGATGCCAGATGAAAGGTTAGTTCTATATATATGCCATAACCACCACCACAGCTGTTACATTTATTTGGTCATCTTTATTTCCTACAAATACAAAAGCATTAGTTATTATTTAATTATATATAATAAAGTTATTATTCAATTGTGGCCATCTCCTCTTCATTTCATTACTCTAAGAAATGCAATAGTTTTGGATAAGAGAACATTTAATTATGTGAAAAGAGCATTAGATATGTGGAAAAAGCTGTTGCACATTGAAATGGACACTGAATTATATTTATGTAATATTTCAAATGTTTGTAAACTTGTTTTGTATTACAAATTTAGGTAACACTTTAGAATACTGTTTCTTACTTACTACATTACTAATAAGGAATTATTGAAGAACTAAGAGGTAATTATTTATTAACACTTAACTCACTACTGTTGACTACTAAGGAAGATGTGTTAATTAATCAGTATGTAATATAATTTTATGATTATGTTAAGTAACAGTTAGCTAATCAGTAACTAATATATTCTGTGATACCTCCTGAAGAACTACTATTAATTATCTACTAGTTAAGGCTCAAGAAAAATCACTATGAAGTAACTACTAATAATGCAATATTAATAAATGCAATACACTTTATAGAGGTTTTGCCTATGTAGTAAATTGTTTTGTGAGTGTGTTTTGTAAGAAATCAGCTTCCAATAGGAACCCCACCATGACTCCAGTGCCTTGCGATAACTTACCTTAGTTTTTATATTTCATATACAGTACTGTATGTGTGCCTCCTCAGCATATACCACATTATCATTAATTAGATTTTTGAAAATACAGGTATCCAATTTGTAATTAATAAAGAATTATCAAATAATTATGCAGGACTTATTTTGAACCTGAAACATTAGGCCTATTCTAAAGTGAAAATATTGGGAACCCATTAATAATTAATAAAGAATTATCAGATAATTCCTGAAGAATTACTTGGAATCTGAAACAGTATTCTAAAGTGAAAACATAGGGAACCCATTAGTAAATAATAAAGAATTATCAAATAATTATGTAGGACTTATTTTGAACCTGAAACATTAGACCTATTCTAAAGTGGAAATGTTGGAAACCCATTAGTAATTAATAAAAAATTATTAGATAATTCCTCAAGAATTACTTAGAATCTGAAACAGTATTCTAAAGTGAAAACATAGGGAACCCATCAGTAATTAATAATTAATTATCAAATAATTCTGAAGGACTTATCTTGAAACTGAAACATTAGGCCTATTCTAAAGTGGAAATGTTGAGAACCCATTAGTAATTAATAAAGAATTATTCAGCTGCAACGTGATCTCATGAGAATACGTGTGTATTTTTATGTTAAATGTGGTTCTACCACACGTACATTTACTTACGTTTTCATGCACATAAAAACATACAACCTTCACGTATTTATAGCGGTAAAACGTAAAAATACTTACGTTAGCAGCTAAAAAAACGTAAATAATCTAACGTAAAGTGTGAATGTATATGAATTCCCATGTATTAATATTAAAATCGTGGCTTTAATGATTTAAATCTGTTGTATTTGTCATATCAATACATGTTTTTAGTGAATTTATTGAAAGCAGTTTACTCATCTACTTAATAGGAAATAACATTTCTGTGCATGCTGCAAACTTGTTTCGGGGATTACATAATGTTAAACGAGTCTACACTTTGAAACCTTAAAATGAATACAATTTATGTAACGTTAATTGTTTAACCATTTTGTCATATTTTGCTGTGCGATTTTCTCCTATCCAATGACTGGCATTACAACCATAGATACACAAAAGCACAGCATAAAATTACAAATCACATCCATTTGATTTGTTTGCTGTATTCCATATCTTTAGAATCCAGATGTTTGCAAGGAACATATCCAAATTCAGCCCTTTATCAATCGATCTTCATCTTCATTCTCAGCAACAGCGACCGTCACAGTCAAAGCCCGCGCTCGTTATTATGATATGATTCGAATTAAAAAAATAGTGCCAGTGCGCCACCCTCGAGAGACGTTATGACATGGTTTACGGCACTGATATCGAACTCTCATTGGTTCTCACCTTATTCGTCACAGATTGCGACATGCCGTGTTTCAGTTGATAGACATTTGAAATCAGTACTGCGCCAGTGCGCCTTCACGGAGAGAAGATTCATAATTTCACGGATTAATAAATTAAATTCTGCTCTGTACCTTATAAAAACTATTACCTCCAGAGAGGACTGCGACTGGAACTCATTATCATTTGAACTACTTTTGGTACCACTTTTGATATTTTCGCAAAGAATAAATGATTAATGTTACGTTTGTTTGTCTGTTATTCGTTTATTTATAACAGTAACGTTATGTAGTTTTAAGAAATGGTTATGGTAGGTTTAGGGGAAGGTGTAGGATTAACGTTAGTGGCTCAAAATAACGTTTTAATGTTATATTTATACTAAAATTGTGTTTTATTATGTTTTATTCTTTTTACATTCTGTATAAAATGGGTAGGTTTAGGTTCGGGTGGGGTTTAGGGATCTTACATTTATCAAAAAAAAATTATACCAAAAGGGAAAATATAAATAAAAAAATAATAATAATCCGATACGCATTGAAAAGCAGCTTCTATGGATAACTGACTGGTCAGAGAAAATGTTCTATCTGTACGTATTTGAGGTTGTTTTTACGTAAATTTAGTTACGTATCGAACCTGTAATTACGTCCAGATAATACGTAAACGACACTGTAAATACGTAAAGGCACATACGTATTGGACAGTTTTAATTTACGTCTAAATATGTACGTTTTGATTGTGAGATCAGGCTGAATTATTAGATAATTCCTCAAGAATTACTTAGAATCTGAAACAGTAGTCTAAAGTGAAAACATAGGGAACCCATTAGTAATTAATGAAGAATTATCAAATAATTCCTGAAGAATTACTTAAAATCTGAAACAGTATTCTAAAGTGAAAACATAGGGAACCTATTAGTAATTAATAAAGAATTATCAAATAATTCCTGAAGAATTACTTAGAATCTGAAACAGTATTCTAAAGTGAAAACATAAGGAACCCATTAGTAATTAATAAAGAATTATCAGATAATTTTGCAGGACTTACAGAATTCTAAAGTGAACCTATTAGTAAATAATAATAAACTTCATCATTTTGACTAAGAACAACCTATAAAAAAAATCATAAACTTTGTAAAATACTCTCATCTGTTTATGTCAGATGATAAAATTTCTTAATACAGCATATTTTATTCTATTTTAACATGTATACTGCCCACATTTTAACTAATTTAACAAACATTTCATAATCAAAAGTTAAACATTTAGAAGCAAACAAAATCCAAACAAAATATTTCATTTCCATTATAGGCTAATAAGTGGGCTGTAACAAAGTTGCTACTGTAGTAGTACTCTGTACTTGTCCTTTTACTCAAGTAATTTTGAAAATGAATATACCTACTTATAATTTTACTGGAGTAATATTTTATTGAGGGATCTGTACTTTTACTCAAGTACTTGATTTGTGGGACACAGCCTGATTATTATAGTGTTTTTTTTGCATATAACTGTTCAATAGTAGTTATTTCATAGTTATTTTTCTTGAGCCTTAACTAGTAGATAATTACTAGTAGTTCTTTAGGAGGTATCACAGAATATATTAGTTACTGATTAGCTAACTGTTACTTAACACAGTCATAAAATTATATTACATACTGATTAATTAACACATCTTTCTTAGTAGTTAACAGTAGTGAGTTAAGTGTTAATGAATAATCACCTCTTAGTTCTTCAATAATTCCTTATTAGTAATGTAGTAAGTAAGAAACAGTATTCTAAAGGGTTACCCAAATTTATTTTATTTATTTTTTGTCTACTACAATAGACACCATTTCTCAGATATTAGCCATACTTATGTCCTAGAGTTTAAACCTATAGAGAGTACAGTCTTGGCCAAAAGTTTTGATAATTACATAAATATTGGAAATTGGAAAAGTTGCTGCTTAGGTTTTTATAATAGCAATTTGCATATACTCCAGAATGTTATGAAGAGTGATCAGATGAATTGCATAGTCCTTCTTTGCCATGAAAATTAACTTAATCCCAAAAAAACTTTTCCACTGCATTTCATTGCTGTCATTAAAGGACCTGCTGAGATCATTTCAGTAATCGTCTCGTTAACTCAGGTGAGAATGTTGACGAGCACAAGGCTGGAGATCATTATGTCAGGCTGATTGGGTTAGAATGGCAGACTTGACATGTTAAAAGGAGGGTGATGCTTGAAATCATTGTTCTTCCATTGTTAACCATGGTGACCTGCAAAGAAACGCGTGCAGCCATCATTGCGTTGCATAAAAATGGCTTCACAGGCAAGGATATTGTGGCTACTAAGATTGCACCTAAATCAACAATTCATAGGATCATCAAGAACTTCAAGGAAAGAGGTTCAATTCTTGTAAAGAAGGCTTCAGGGCGTCCAAGAAAGTCCAGCAAGCACCATTTCTAGTTTTTTTTTTTTTAGTTTTATATGACATCAGGGATGCAGAGCACATTAGTAGGGCAACTGTATGCAGTGGTAAAGAAAGTAAGCCTCACTCTCATGATCTTAATGAGAATTTTTGTGTAATTTCCTGAGCACAAACCCATCGGAAATTAAGCTGATTACTGTAAAGAAGAGAAGGATGCCAGATGAAAGGGTAGTTCTATATATATATGCCATAACCACCACCACCACAGCTGTTAAATTTATTTGGTCATCTTTATTTCCTACAAATACAAAAGCATTAGTTATTATTTTTCCTGATGGATTTTAATATTCTTTCAATTGTGGCCATCTCCTCTTCATTTCATTACTCTAAGAAATGCAATAGTTTTGGATAAGAGAACATTTAATTATGTGAAAAGAGCATTAGATATGTGGAAAAAGCTGTCGCTGTCACGGCAGGGATCCAATGAGGCACGGAGATAGAACCAAGTGCGGGTATGATATTTATTTAAAGGGTAATCCAAAGGGGTAAACAGTCCAGGCAGGGTCAAAACCAGAATATCCAAATATACAAGACACGAGGACAAGGCAAGGCAAGGCAAGATGACGGACATGAAATAACCTCAACATTAAACAACCTAAACAAGGACTCCGTAACACAGACTCAGACAGACCGGGTATAAATACACAGAAGGATAATGAGGGAACAGGAGACAGGTGGGGAACAATCAATTACTAACAAGGAAGAAGGTGACCAAATAAGGGAACAGGAAGTGATAAGGTGACAGACACCGTGAGAAAGGGGGACATCTAGTGGAAACCCAGGGACACAACCCAGACACTGTGACAGTACCCTCCCTCTACGGAGCGGCTCCCAGACGCTCCACGACAGACACAAAACAGAGACCAGGAGGGAGGCGGACAGGTGGAGGCTCAGGGGGAGGGACGGAGGGCCAGAAAAAAAAAATCATGGGGAACAGATACCAGAAGTGTAGACACAAAACAGAGAGACCAGGAGGGAGGAGGACCGGAGGAGGTTCAGGGGGAGAGACGGAGGGCCAGGCTCACAGAGAGGAACAGGGACAGGAGTGAACACAAAAACAAAAAACAACATGAAGCCCCTCCAGGGCGGGGCAGAAGACCACACCGTCCGTGTGGTGGAGACTGGAGTCCCCCAGGGCGGAGCAGAGGACCACCACAACCGTGTGGTCAGGGCGGAAGCCTCCCAGGGCGGAGCAGAAGACAACCACAACCGTGTGGTCAGGACGGAAGCCCCCCAGGGCGGAGCAGAAGACCACCACGTCCTTGTGGACGAAGCCAGAGTCCTCCACGGCGGAGCGGAAGACCCCCACAACCGTGTGGTCAGGGCGGAAGGCCCCCAGGGCGGAGCAGAAGACCACCACAGCCATGTGGTCAGGACCAGAGCCCCCCAAGGCGGAGCAGACCTCCGTGCTGCTGGATCAATGGGACAACGAAACTCTGGTAATCCCCTGGTGTCCTTACTGGACTCCAGAAGATTGGTGCTGGCTTGACACTGCTCATGAAGATCATTGGTGACTTGCATTTGCTCATGAAGATCAAAGGTGACTTGCATTTGCTCATGAAGATCAATGGTGACTTGCCTTTGTTCATGAAGATCAGAGGTGACTTGCCTTTGTTCATGAAGATCAGAGGTGACTTGACTCAGTCCATGAAGATCAGAGGTGACTTGACTCAGTCCTTGAAGACCACCGGTGACTTGACTCAGTCCTTGAAGATCACCGGTGACTTGACTCAGTCCTTGAAGATCACCGGTGACTTGACTCAGTCCTTGAAGATCACCGGTGACTTGACTCAGTCCTTGAAGATCACCGGTGACTTGACTTGACTCTGAAAGGTCAACGGTGACCAGCCTAGTCTCTGGAGGATCAGCGGTGACTAGCCCTGACTCTGGAGGATCAGCGGTGACTAGCCCTGACTCTGGAGGATCAGCGGTGACTAGCCCTGACTCTGGAGGATCAGCGGTGACTAGCCCTGACTCTGGAGGATCAGCGGTGACTAGCCCTGACTCTGGAGGATCAGCGGTGACTAGCCCTGACTCTGGAGGATCAGCGGTGACTAGCCCTGACTCTGGAGAGTTCACTGGCACCTGACTCGACTCTGGAGAGTCAATTGGCACCTGACTCGACTCCGGAGGGTCAACTGGCACCTGACTCGACTCCGGAGGGTCAACTGGCACCTGACTCGACTCCGGAGGGTCAACTGGCACCTGACTCGACTCAGGAGGGTCAACTGGCACCTGACTCGACTCAGGAGGGTCAACTGAGACTCTCATCCTGTGCAACGGCGCTGGGAAAGCAGCCATCTTGGGCCATGACTCTGGACAGGCGGCCCTCTTGTACTGTGGCGCTGGGTTAGCGGCCATCTTGTGCTGTGGCGCTGGACTGACGGCCATCTTGTGCTGTGGCGCTAGGCTGACGGCCATCTGGTGCTGTGGCGCTAGGCTGACGGCCATCCTGGGTTGTGGAGCTGAACCGGTGGCCAATTTGGGCATTGGCGCTGGGCTGGCGGCCATCTTGGGCTGTGGTGCTGGAACGGTGGCCAATTTGGGCATTGTCGCTGGGTTAGCGGCCACCTTGTGCTGTGGTGCTGGACCGGTGGCCAATTTGGGCTGTGGCGCTGAACCGGTGGCCAATTTGGGCATTGGCGCTGGGCTGGCGGCCATCTTGGGCTGTGGCGCTGGAAAAGTGGCCAATTTGGGCATTGGCACTGGGTTAGCGGCCATCTTGTGCTGTGGCGCTTGGCTGTTAGCCATCCTGGGCAGTGGTGCTGGACTGGTGGCCATCTTGGGTTGTGGCGCTTGGCTGGTTGCCATCCTGGGCAGTGGTGCTGGGCTGACGACCACCCCGCCGGAAGAGACCGAAGTGGCTGGGGCATCCCACCGAAGCCGATGCTGCAGGTAGCGCACGAATTCCCAGAATTCCAGTGTCTCTAACTGCGCCATCTCCTCATGAGACACTGGATCATCCAGCCCGCCATTGAAATAGTCCTTGAGGGCCGCATCGTTGTAGCCCATGCCCTCGGCCAGGGACCAGAACACCTGAGCCAGGGCACCCACTTCATTGCCCTCTTGGCGGAGGGCGATCAACCGAAGGTACTTGGTTCGCCGCTCCGCCATCTTGGCTGGGGAACGGAAAAATGACATACCGCTGGTTCCTAGTGTGACGGAGTCCTTCTGTCACGGCAGGGATCCAATGAGGCACGGAGATAGAACCAAGTGCGGGTATGATATTTATTTAAAGGGTAATCCAAAGGGGTAAACAGTCCAGGCAGGGTCAAAACCAGAATATCCAAATATACAAGACGCGAGGACAAGGCAAGGCAAGGCAAGATGACGGACATGAAATAACCTCAACATTAAACAACCTAAACAAGGACTCCGTAACACAGACTCAGACAGACCGGGTATAAATACACAGAAGGATAATGAGGGAACAAGAGACAGGTGGGGAACAATCAATTACTAACAAGGAAGAAGGTGACCAAATAAGGGAACAGGAAGTGATAAGGTGACAGACACCGTGAGAAAGGGGGACATCTAGTGGAAACCCAGGGACACAACCCAGACACTGTGACAGTCGCACATTGAAATGGACACTGAATTATATTTATGTAATATTTCAAATGTTTGCAAACTTGTTTTGTATTACAATTTTTTTTTTTTTTTGTCTACTACAATAGACACCATTTCTCAGATATTAGCCATACTTAGAGTTTAAACCTATAGAGAGTACGTATGTGAAGATTTTGAAAAGAACACACATACTTTAACAATGCAATGCAGTGTGTATTTAAGTAATGTATTTATATGTCAGTGGGTGTTTATGTGTACTTGCTGTTTGATTTGATAAATATATTACTGAGTGCACTGAAGCTTTAAAGGGATAGTCCACCCAGAAATTACAATTCTGCATTATTTTGTCACCCTCAAGTTGTTCCAAACCTGTATGAATTTCTTTCTTCTGCTGTAAACAAAATAAGATATTTTGAAGAATGTGGGCAACCAAATTCTTTTTGGTCCAAATTTACTTATTGAATAACGACTTACGAAATAACGAAAGAATTTTAATTTCTGGGTGAACTTGAACATGAATCTTTGAATTGCTGTTGTGGCTTGGGACTGAGGTTTAGCAGCAGTCAGCAGGTTGACAGGATTGTTGGCCTAGTATTATTCAACTCCGGTTCAATATTTCAGAATTAATTTGTATCATTATTTACGTGAGTCAAATTAGGTTAAGCAGAACCCTTCTAATCAGCTTTGACTAACTGTTTATAGAAAAGATTGCATTTTATTTATACATTCAGTTCTGTGAGGCTCTGCAGAACCGAGTGAGACAGAATTGTCAGAAAGAATCATGGGTAAGCCATCCCTTTGGGGAAACCCTCACCAACCGAACATATATGATGCAATCATCTGACAGCCGCCTTCATCCTCCCATCATCTTCTTTATTGAAGACATTACTTTGCGCTCTATTGGTCCTATCAGAAGCCCACTTTTGTCATAAGAACTCATTGACCTCCATTTGACAGCAGACTGGGATAAGATGTTAAGTACGTGTAGTGAGTTCGTAGGAGGAAAGGAAGAGGACAAGGGGTCGGATGGACTGCTGACAATGTTTTTAATAAAATAAATAAAGTAATTGTTACAAACACCAATGGTGACTTTTATTCTGACACTCACAAACTTTTATCGGCAAACACTTTTTAACCGGTTAACTCCTTCCGATGGTCAGCAGTCCGTCTCTCTCTCGACTGCTTCTGTCTCTCTTGGCATTTTATACTCTCTCCACGCCTATTACTGAAAAAAGAGACAGGTGTTAACTGTTTCCACCCAAACCACTCACCGTTCGTCTCCTGATTCTCTCTCCCGCTGCAGACTTCGCTAAACCACGCCCCCCCTGCCACATACCCCCACCGCCCGACTCAGGACGGGGAACCATTCGGCCTGCAGCCCCCCCCCCCCCATTTCTGGAGAGGAAGTCAGCCACAGCAATCTGAACACCCGGACTGTGGATCACCTTGAACTTAAAAAGCTGTAGAGCCAGATACCAACGAGTGATCCGCGCCTTGGGGACGCACCTGTCCATGCCCTAAGAGGAAGTCCAGATACCTTACTTCCACACGCCCAATCGCACACTTCTTTGGGTTGGCCGTGAGTCCAGCCCCTCTCAGCGATCTCAGGACAGCCCTCAGATGCTGCATATGCTGCTGCCAATCATTACTAAATATAATGATATCATCTAGGTAGGGAGCCGCATATGCAGCATGGGGCCGCAGAAACTTATCCATGAGGCGCTGAAAGGTGGCCGGTGCTCTGAACAACCCAAATGGAAGGGTAACAAATTGGTGTAATCCAAACCACGTCGTGAAAGCTGTCTTCTCTTTGGATAATGGAGACAAGTCCAATGTCGAATAAAAACGAGCCGAACCTAGCCGATCAAGCAACTCGTCAGCCCGCGGGATTGGATACGCGTTGAACTTCGACACAGCATTCACCTTGCGGTAATCCACACAGAACAAGACTGAGCCGTCCGTTTTCGGAACTAAAACTATCGGGCTCGCCCAGTTACTATTGGATTCTTTTATTACCCCCATATCGAGCATTGTGCCTAACTCAGCCTGAACTACCTTTTTCTTGTGCTCAGGTAAGCGATACGGCCGGCTGCGAACTAACATGCACGACTCTGACCCGATATGGTGCTGAATGAGGTTGGTACGGCCCGGTAGGGGCGAGAACACATCGATAAACTCTGCCTGTAATTTCGTTAGATCAGTGAGTTGGGACGGCGAGAGGTGATCTCCTCCTGGGGCCAGGGTAAGGGATTGTGGTTTGACATTCGCCTTTGGCCCGAGATCATCCTCTCCGCCAATCACCATTGCCAACATCACTGATTCTGCCTCGTTCCATTTTTTGAGGAGGTTGAGGAGGTTGAGGTGGTAGATCTGACGTGCCCCATTCCTATCGGACCGTATTACCTCATAATCAAGATCTCCGACTTGTCGTGCGACCTCAAATGGTCCCTGCCACTTAGCCATTAACTTAGAGCTGGATGTTGGGAGTAATACAAGTACTTTCTCTCCCGGTGCAAATTTGCGCAATCTAGTTCCCCTGTTATATAGCTGGCTCTGGCGGTCCTGGGCTTGTAACAAATTCTCCATTGATAGCCGCCCCAAAGTGTGGAGTTTTGTTCTTAAGTCCAACACATACTGAATTTCGTTTTTGCCCTGAGATGGCCCCTCCTCCCAAGTTTCTCTCAGAACATCCAGCACCCCTCGAGGCTGGCGTCTGTAGAGAAGCTCAAAGGGGGAAAACCCCGTGTAGACTTGTGGAACCTCTCGCACAGCGAATAACAAGGGCTCTAGCCACTTATCCCAATTCTTGGCATCTTCTTGAACGAATTTCCGGATCATGGATTTAAGTGTGCGATTAAATCGTTCGACCAGGCCGTCGGTCTGTGGGTGATAGACGCTAGTTCAAATCGATTTAATTCCCAATAATCCGTACAGTTCGCGTAGCATACGTGACATAAACGCTGTGCCCTGATCGTTGAGGATCTCTTTCAGAACCCCCACCCGGGAGATTAGACGAAACAGGGCGTCCGCAACACTCTTAGCGGAAATGTTGCGGAGGGCCACTGCTTCAGGATATCGTGTTGCATAGTCACCTATGACTAATGCAAAGCGATGTCCCCGTGCAGATCGCTCTAATGGCCCGATGAGGTCCATACCAATTCTCTCGAAGGGGACCTGCATTAAGGGAAGGGGGCGCAAAGGCGCTTTTGGGGCGGCCGGTGGATTCACCAACTGACATTCCGGACAAGACGCACACCAGCTGCGCACGTTGTCATGAATGCCCGGCCAAAAGAAATGGGTCATGAGGCGATGCAGTGTTGCTGCCTGTCCCAAATGACCCGCCATAGGATTAGAATGAGCCGCATGGAAAAGCATTTCCCTGCGGCTCTTCGGAATCAACAACTGGGTCGTATTTACTTTTGTCCGAGCGTCTTGGGTCACTCGATACAACCGATCTCTTAAAATGGCAAAATACGGATAGGTGAGCGGGTGGGCAGGTTGGAGAGGCTGGCCATCGAGGGAGCGGACCTGTTGAAAAGCATGTTTTAATGTCTCGTCCTGAGACTGCTCCAGGGGGAAGTCATCACGCTCTGAGAGAATAAGTCTCCCGACTTTGCTCGGTTCCCCTGAAGCAGAACCCAGTGGTCCTGGCTCAGTTTCTCCCACCTGCACTCGCGCAGTCCCCTTCCATGCCTTATTTTCCCAAGAGGCATCCGAACATAACAATCCCAATAAAACAGTATAAAACAGGCTGTTTTCTTTGAAAGCCGAGCGATGAACTGCTCCAGCACCACAAGGTTGATTATGTGTTCCACGTCACTTCTCTCGGCGAGTAGCCACTTGCGGCAGGAGTCCCAGAGCTGCTGGGCCATCGCGAAGGGCCGACTGGATTCCCCCAGGTCCAGTGAACGGAACCGCTGGCGATGTTGTTCTGGGGACCAGCCAACCTGCTGAATGATGGCCCTCTTCAGGTCGTCGAAGACCAGGAGGTTCGCCACCGGTAGCTGTTGGGCGGCCACCTGGGACTCACCCGAGAGCAGGTGGATCAGGCATACTGGCCATTGGTCGCGGGGCCAGCCGCACGCTTCTGCTGACTTCTCAAAAAAGTTCCAGGAACACTTCCGGGTCATCCTGCGGTCCCATTTTGTGGAGGGGTCGATCCAGCTCCGGAACCTCTCGCGGTCCTCCTGCTGGGCTTGTAGGATGACGTGGAACCGTCGCTCCTGATCAGTTCTCAAGTCCAGCAGGGCCTAATGTTGCTCTTGGTGCAGGGCCGCGAGGAATGAGATGACTTCCGCAAATGGCATGGAGGACGAGCTCTGCATGGCGGCGGCACTCCTTCTTCCTTTCCCGGGTTTCGGCACCAGTGTAGTGAGTTCGTAGGAGGAAAGGAAGAGGACAAGGGGTCGGATGGACTGCTGACAATGTTTTTAATAAAATAAATAAAGTAATTGTTACAAGCTCCAATGGTGACTTTTATTCTGACACTCGCAGACTTTTATCGGCAAACACTTCCGGTTAACTCCTTCTGATGGTCAGCAGTGCTCCTGGCGTTTTATACTCTCTCCATGCCAATTACTGAAACAAGAGACAGGTGTTGATTGTTTCCGCCCAAACCACTCACTTACCGTTCATCTCCTGATTCTCTCTCCCGCTGCAGACTTCGCTAAACCAGCCCCCCCTGCCAAAGTACGATTCATCTCTCTCTCTCTCTCTCTCTCTCTCTCTCTCCCTCTCTCTCTCTCTCTCTCTCTCTCTCTCTATATATATATATATATATATATATATTATATGCACTACATTTACAAAGCTCTACACACATTAACTTTGAAAAGCTTTAAATATTTGAGTTAAAGTGCAGACAGTCATGTTGTTTCAGATAACAATTAGGCTGAAATAAAGCATTCAGCATTAGGTTGATCAGTTCTCCCTTTCTTGATTAACCAAGAAAATATATGACTAAAATGTATTACCCAGTACAATAATGTGAGAGCAGTCATATACAGTAATGAAACTGTAAAATTAGGGTATTGATGTACACTTAAAAATGAAAGATACAGCACAATACTGGCAGTTTTAATAATGTGAAACATTCACACGCAAGAAAGCTCTTTGAGAAATAAAATTAATTGCTTTATTGGATGCATTATTGATTATTTTAGAGTGTCTTGCATCTACTTGAGAGCACCCATGTGTAGCCTATTGAAATGATTTGTACCGGTAATTGATTGAAGCCTGGAAATTGCGAGCCTATCCTGGATACTGAAGGCTCCAGTAGAATCCCTTCTCCTTGTAATGAACTTGTGAAATACTGGTTAATCCACAGATCTATGATAAGTGCTACACTTTTGCCTATAATGGGAAAGATAATGACGGACTGGAATCACTGATGCCAGACATACTGGTGTGTCTCCCAGACAGGATCCCCTGTGAGTGTGAGATGAAAAGGAGACATAATTAGCGAGTTGGATTTACAAGCGGTCCCACTGGGTGCCTGGACAAGGTATGCATACCAACTGAATTCAGAAGCACATACTTTTCCCACTTACAGATGCTTCAAATTCTGATTTAGATACTTGGAAAAAGCTGTAAAATGTTTATAATTTTAACAGATAAACTGTAAATTTTCTTAATATATGACATTTTTAAAACGGTTTGACCTTAACATGTAATTTTACTGTGAAAGGAGAATGCATGTGTGTGAAAGCAAGAATACATGTGTGTGAAAGGAGAATGTATGTGTGTGTAAGAGTAGAAATGTATGTGAATGGAGAATGTAAGTGTGTGAGAGAGAGTAGAAATGTATGTGAAAGGAGAATGTATGTATGTGAGAGTAGAAATGTATGTATGTGAATGGAGAATGTATGTGTGTGAGAGTGCCAGAATGAATTATGGCTTGTACGGCCCCTCATAGAGAAACCAGGCTCAGACAAAGTTACCATATTATTTAAGAATGTAAATATGAAAATATGTTATGCAGAGGCTTTTTGAAGTTTTGGAGCCCCTGGTAACTAAATGCTGTCAACTTATATAAAAGAACAGTGTGAACAGTCTGCTTAAGTTAATTTGTGTTACATTGACACAGGTTTTGTTACAACATGATCAAAGGAATTGCCTTTATAGTATAAACAACAAGCTCTTAAACTGTAGTTACATTTTTATCACCAGTCTAAGTGGCTACAGTACATCTGGGTCAGAGAAATGGACAAATTTCCATGTCAACATCTAAAAGCAAGTCTACAAAAAGAATACTAACGCCAATGTGTGCTTTGCCTATGAGCCTTTGGGGAATCATTTATTGACATTTGAATAAAACAGTCATTGTGGCAATCTATAATAGATCAAATTATGTCTAATACTGATTGAGAGGTAATGTATATTTTATGCCTACAGTTTAGGAAGAGCAATAGGAAGTATTTTCTGAGAGAACACTGATCATTTGGGATTTAATTGGATTGTTATAGATGGTACTCTTTTATTCCAGGAAATTGGCTTAATCTGTATTTCTTATTTGTATCTTGGAATGAAATACAAAATCATGTAATGGTCATATTTATTAGCTGTTTTATGGATAGTAACTGTTATATTATTACTGAAATCTTATTAGTAATTAGTTACACTTCTAGTTACTGCAAACAGTAGCCTAATATTATTACTAGTAACTATTTACCCCCCCCCCCCACACACACACACACACAGAGTGTCATTTCATATTTTTTAAGCATTTTGATTTTACGATTCCTGGATGAAATCGCTTGCTTATGATCAAAGACAGTGAGAGCTGATTTTGGGGAATATAGTCAAATCCGAGCAAAATTATTATTGATCCAATTAAAAAATCTCCCTAACTGCTTTGCAACCAGAAGCTTTAACTTAGCTTTGTCTACCTAAAACTATGGGAAGTACAAGATCGGTAAATCTGATAAAAGACAGACAAATTCATCCAAATAAAATAAATTATTGTATATATTTAAAAAATACAAATGAATTAAAAAATAAAAATACATTTGGGCCAAAACGAGTCAACTGAAAGGCAGTGTTTAATGTACATACTGTACACATACAGGAGGATTGCAGTGTGTGTGTGTGTGGGGGGGGGGGGGGTTGTGTGTGTGTGTGTGTGGAGTAAACTCTAAAAATAGTTCAATTCAGAAGCATAGTTTAGTGTAAAACATGTTGAAGATTAGGTGATAGGCTGTCAGTTCATTAAAAGATAAGCTGTTTCCTCTAAAATTCTTTTTATTCAGTGTAGTGAATCCTCTTCTCCACTGACATCCATTCAAAAGAAATAAAAATAAAAATGCCTCTGGTCTCATTTGCCAAGTACTGCCAAATTTTTTTCATAAAATTTATTTAATATTCTGACCTGTCAAGCACTTCATGTTTTCAACTGCACGTTTATGTGTGAAAGGTTCTATACAAAAAAAACAGAAAGAAAAAATCCATCCATCCTCCAAACCGCTTATTCCAGCCTGCACTCTCAGACAAAAAAGGTGCAAAAATGTTCACTGTGGCGGTACCTTTTCATAAGGCACAACTTTGTAATTTAAGAGTCCATACTGGTACCTTAAAGGTACATATTAGTAAGAGTACATATTAGTACCTAAAAGGTACAAAAGTTTATCTTTTTAAAAGGTACTGCCACGCTACCACAGTACAATAGTTTATTTTTATTTATTTTTTATATTTTATTTTTTTCTGAGAATGTGATTCTCTGTAGGGATTGGGGGATTATTATGTGTTATTGTTGTTGTAGTTGTTTTTAAATGCCTAAAATAAAACTTAACTTAAACAATTTTTTTCTCTGTAGAATTGTACCAGTGTGATTCTGTTTCTAAACACAATTTATAAAATCTTGCCCATTTTGTGTGCAGTATCCATCAGCAAGCCAGTGAATAGATTGTAGGTGGTCTAAGGGTGTGACGTCTGACTGGCCATGAGCTTTCACTATAGTGCCCTTGAGCAAGGCACTTAACCCCAGGTTGCTCCAGAGGGCTTTCCCTCTAATAAGCTGCTAACAGTAGAATTATCTGCTAAATGACTGATTATTTTCCAAATTCTGAAGTTGTTTGTTTGCAAAATTAATACACAGTTTTTTGACCTTCATGGACAACTCTGAGGGGCAGATGTCTGTGCGCTGATTGTTTAAATTATAATTCTGCAGGGATGCTGCAGCCTAGACTACTTGTTGTCATCAGGGGACTGATTAAATCTGGCTGCATGAAAATAGCATCTGTCTAAAAAGATTGTTAAGGTTATTAGTGGTTTTAAAGGTCATGAGTTTTGAATGATCTTTTACTGCAGTTTCATATTTAGTTCAATTTCAGTTTAGTTTTTGTGGCATCTAACTCATGCAGAACTAAAAGACTGGAGATGTTGAAATTTAATATCGACAAAATAATGCAAAGAAGTGGACACTATAATAAAAGTTGGTAAAATAAAATAAAAATACAGCGGGTTATGTAAATCTTAATGATAAACCCATAATTTGTGGTGTGTTTTAAGGTTTTAAAGTCATCTATCTGTCAATCGAACTGTTGATTGATCAGTTTCTTTTTCAGTTGTTTATTCAAGCAGTCAAATGCCCTGACTGAATTGGTGTGTGTTGCCTGTATCTACATTTGATAAGATTTTAATGTAGGCTGGGTCTTTGTGAGGATTTTTTAAAACGTCATATCACTGACTTAAGGGCATTTCTTCACAGATCAAAGTTCTTTTGAAGCTGCTACTTTTTCAACACAGTTCTTTTGAAGGAGTTAAAATTTAAAGCGATATGTGTGGTTCACACCTTAAAAAATTCCATACCTATGCAGTGACATGTCGGAAGAAGCGTCATGCTGTCAGGCTTATTTTATCTGCAGATATTGGGCATCTTGTTAAAATATTTCAGCAGGACAATAACCCAAAACACTCACACAATATATATATATATATATATATATATACATATGCGGTTACAAACCTGTATTTAGTTACTTTTTCTGTAATGGAACTTTTCCAGCTGCTCTTTTCCAGGCACTAACATTAAGATCATAGTCAAACTCCTTTCCTGACAAAAACACCATTAAAGCACAACTATTGTCTACACAACTTAAACATTTGATAAAATTTCACATGACCTATAGGTCCTTATACTTAAAGCTGCACTTACTACAAAAGGTGGTTCTGCAGTCGGCACACATATTTTTGATATATGAATAATTTGAATTAAATATTAAGTCTAAAGCATGTTCCACTGTAGTGGATGTTTTTCTTGGATTATTATTGGTATTTCACACTAGCTCATCAAGGATTTGCTACATGCTATGATAATTAGGTTTGATTTAGCTGTGCTGCTATCTCCCAGCATGCAGGCATGAGGCAAAGCAAACGCACACATGAATCACCAGGAAGAGTCAGAATCACCCATGTTCTTCTGAACTGCGGCTGCACTCACACATCATCCAGTATGTCTGCATCCCTGGATTTATCCCTGTACTCTGTTATTATGACTGGTGGGGCACATTTTGATGACCTTCCAATGGGATGGGTTGAAAATAGAAAGGTGATATGCAGAAAGTATATATAATATAGTTTTCATACTGTACAAAATTGACATTAAATGCAGTAATATTACCCATGCTGAGTAACTGATCACATGTAATCTGGATTGAGTAATCAGATTACAAAATTAAGTACTTATAATGAAAATATATTGCATTTTAAAATGCTCATAATTAGAATACAGTAAATTTGTATGGATAACATGATTACATATGGCAGTAAATTATTCATAATTTATAAATTTTCCCTAATTCTTTTTTTATCCTTCTTACTGTGTCATACCATTATGACTATGTTCACAAATGTTGTGTAAATACATTTGCAAACCATGCTTCTTCTTCTCAAGCAATTAAAACAATGAATGGAACAAATAATTATGCAAGTTACTAAACACAGGTTCCCTTTCAGTCAGCGATATCAGACGAATATGGGATATCGCTTCGATAGACCAATCTACTTCGGACAATCTGCTCACAAGCCGCCCGAGTTGGGTCCCTGTGTTCCACCTCGCTGCCCCACTGCGGGTACGGCTGTGGTTCCGCTGGTCCTGCTTGTACGGTTTTTAAGCGATGTGGTGCTCCGGCACCTGAGCCTGTTGGGCGTTCAGGTCAGCTGGGAAAAGAGCAAACTCTCGCCGTGGCAGAGGATCACTGGGTCCAAGTTACACCGGCCTGTCACCAAACCCTCACTCCGTGGTCAGATTTGCATTTCTCTGCGCAGGGGGGCCCCTAGAGCAGATCTCCAGGCATTCTGTGGTTTACACGGATGCCTCCACCACTGGCTGGGGAGCCACGTACAACGGGCATGCAGTCTCAGGGGTTTGGACGGGCCCGCAGCTGCAGTGGCACATCAATTGCCTAGAGTTGTTAGCAGTGCACCTTGCCTTGAACCGTCTCAAAGGTTTCTTACGAGGCAAGCATATGCTGGTCCGAATGGACAACACTGCGACTGTTGCATACATCAACCGACAAGGTGGTCTGCGCTCGTGGTTACTGTCGCAACTTGCCCGCCACCTCCTCCTTTGGAGTCAGAAGGTTCTGAGGTCACTTCATGCCATTCACATTCCAGGCCTGCTCAGTCATACAGCCGACAAGCTGTCTTGAGCAATGCTGAGAATGGTGACTCCATCCCCTGCCGGTCCAGCTGATTTGGAGGTGGTTCAGAGCCGCTCAGGTAGACCTGTTTGCTTCTCCAGAGACCTCTCACTGCCAGTTGTTCTACTCCCTGACCAAGGGAACTCTCCGCACGGACGTACTGGCACACAGCTGGCCGTGGGACCTACGCAAGTATGCGTTTCCCCCAGTGAGCCTTCTCGCACAGACACTGTGCAAAGTCTGGGAGGACGAGGAGCAAGTCTTGCTAGTAGCACCGTATTGGCCCACGTGGACCTGGTTCCCCGAACTAGTGCTCCTTGCGACAGCCCCTCCTTGGCCAGTTCCTCTGACGAAGGATCTACTGACTCAGAAATGGGGCACCATTTGGCACCCGCGTCCAGACCTTTGGAAACTCCATATCTGGTCCCTGGACGGGACGCGGAGGTTCTAGGTGACCTACCCCAAGAGGTAGCGAACACCATCACTTCGGCAAGAGCACCGTCTACGAGACACGCTTACGCCTTGAAGTGGAACCTGTTCGTCAAGTGGTGTTCTTCTCGCCGAGAAGACCCCCGAAGATGTCCGATTGCGGTTGCGCTGTCCTTTCTGCAGCAAGGGCTGGAGCGAAGGCTGTCTCCCTCCACCCTCAAAGTCCAGGTTGCTGCTATTGCTGCGTACCATGACCCCGTGAATGGGAAGTCTTTGGGTAAGCATGACCTCATCGTCAGGTTCCTTAGAGGGGCCAGGAGGTTAAATCCATCCCGGCCCCCCTGTATACCCTCTTGAGACCTGTCTCTAGTGCTTAAATCACTACAGCAGGGCCCGTTCGAGCCTTTGCATTCAGTTGAGCTAAAGTTTTTTTAATTGAAAACTCTGCTCCTGCTTGCACTGGCCTCCATCAAGAGGGTAGGGGACCTGCATGCATTTTCGGTCGACGATTCGTGCCTAGAGTTCGGGCCGGTTGACTCCCAGGTAATCCTGAGGCCCCGGCCTGGCTACATGCCCAAGGTTCCCACTACACCCTTCAAAGACCAAGTGGTGAAACTGCAAGTGCTGCACCTGGAGGAGGCAGACCCAGCCCTGGCTTTGCTTTGTCCCGTCCGAGCATTAAGGTGCTACGTAGACTGGACACAAAGCTTCAGGACCTCAGACCAGCTCTTTGTCTGTTACGGAGGCCGGCAGAAGGGGAGTGCCGTCTCTAAGCAGAGGATGGCCCACTGGATTGTGGATCCCATAACCCTGGCTTATCAGGCTCAGGATGTGCCCTGCCCGTTCAGGTTGCGAGCTCACTCAACTAGAAGTGTTGCATCCTCCTGTGTGCTGGCTCGTTGCGCCTCACTGACAGATATTTGTAGAGCTGCGGGCTGGGCGACCCCTAACATGTTCGCTAGGTTCTATAGCCTTCTTGTAGAGCCCGTATCCTCCTGTTTTCTCACCTCAAACGGGTAGTGGAACTGAGAGGCCCCGGTTAGTGTCGGCTTGCTTAACCCTCTGGAGTCGATAAACGCGGATACGCGTTATGAGTCATTTTCTCCTGATAACCCCGAAAAGAACTTAAATTACACTTTCAGTTTTAATTGTACAGATAAGAGCAATACATCAATCGAATCTGTAAAGGGTCTACTTTTTTTTGGATACAGACATAATAACAACAAAACTTTGTGCACTTATAAAATAAAGATAACAAACAAGGTGTGTTGTCTGCAGCCTTTGTCTGCCCTGATCTTCATGTACAAACACGTCATTAAAATGAACTGTAACTCCATGAATACTAAACGAAAAGACATGAGAGAGATATCTATAGAAAGCTTGACATGTCAACTTTTAAATTAAAGAAGTGCCGCCGAAAACAGATATTCTGTGATAAAGTAATCCATATGAAAACAACGCGATGTCCGTTTTTCACGTCTCCCTTCATTATATCTAATGTGACCACGCCCCCGCGCTGAACGATCTATTCAGATTCAAACTGAAGCGCAAGGCTTGAATATGCCCACACAGAAGAAAAAGCAGCGAGACTGTTCTTCAAGTTTTTTATTTTACTGTTTGCTTCGCGATGAGAGGAATAAGACATAAATCACCCCAAAAAGATGTGATGTGGTTGAGGATTTGAGAAATGGATTTCCTCAGAAAAAAAGAATGAAGCACTTTATTCAGCAGAGATCATAAACATGAGTAAGTCTCTTTTTATTTATTTATATACTTGTACTAGTTTTCACATAACGTGTAAACATTTTACTAGTTAGACTTTTTCCAAAGACTTTTTCCAAACTATAATTCCTGACTAAATGCATAATCAAGTGAAACATTATTAAGTTTCAATAAGTTAACAATATACAATACTATACCATTCAAAAGCTTGATGTAAATAATATAAATGTAACAAATAGATAACTGTAACAAATGTAAAAACAATGCTGTTCTTTCAATTTAATCCCCCTAAAAACCCTGAAAAATATTCTCAGCTCTTCTCAACATTTATAATAATGATAATAATAATAACAATAAATGTTTTTTTTTTTTTTTTTGTAGAAAATAAGATTGTTAAAAGGATTTCTGAAGGATTGTGTGACTGGAGTAATGATGCCAAAAAAAATTGTTTGAAAGTCAGCTTTGATTGTTCTAATAAACTGTTTAACTGCTCCCCCAAATGGATATTAAATTATGTTGTGGGATAATTAAATATATTCTTAATAAACTACAAACATAAAATTATATACATTTATTTTGTTCTCACATTCTTTCTTGTAACTCCTCCCTCACAGTGGCACAGCTGATTGAACGGCTCATTATGCAGCTCGTTATGCAGGCCTTTGTCTTCTCAGGTGTAAATCACAATGATATTCGTGGTAATTGACGCCTACTCGCATATGACTTTTACCAACAAAAAGTGTCTTAGAAAATTTAAATCAATATATTGTTTTCTGTAAGTGAGTAAACAAGATGATTTTCACATAATTTAGAAAGAAAAATTCTAGGCTACAAGGTCCAGTTCACAAAAATCCCGTGAACCAATGTTCTCTATGTGTTTTATGGCCTTTTTCAAGTGTTTTATCATTTTTTAGTTTTTCACTAACCACGCATAATATTTTTTTTCTCAAAAACACAATCATGTACATACATGCATTTAACATATTATTATAGCCCAGTTTGTGCAGTTTACAGTGAGATTAGACTTTACCCATTTAGATATTTATAAGATACTGAAAAAAGCACAAATGTCAGGGCATGACAAAACTTCTCCAGGCCCCAAAAATACCCTTAGACTCCAGAGGGTTAAACTGCTCCAGAGCGTCAGTACTGTAGACCCTGTTGAGATCCTCCATCACCCTAAGCAGCTGGACGTGGCGGAACGTCCGGCGCCAGACCTTCATGATGAATCCGTGAGAACCATGGAAGGGTGAGTTCCATATTGAGACCTAAGCGGTACTCGTATGTGTATAGTCCACGGTATAGCCATAGAGCCCATGTTTCCCCGGCAGACTTCTGCCTTCCCAAGAGGGTTTTTAATCACCTCAAATTTCTCTGTATACTCCTAAACGGATGCTATATGTGTATTTGCCTCTGAGACCTCCTTCCGGAAGGATGGGGCTTCCGCAGCGTCCCGGTTCCAAGCGGACCGGGTACGTTTTCCCAGTGTTATCCAATCTCACCCAGTGAGGTAGTGCTTTGACAACGGTGAGTGGAGCTACTTGTTCTGAGCCCCGGGCTACACCTAATAGGGGCGCAGGCGGCTCGCACAGGGCACTGGAAGGGGCAGCACCCATGGCGCTTTGATAGGGATCCCATATTCATCGGTCACCGACGTGGCGTCGAGAGTGACCGACTGAAAGGGAACGTCTCGGTTACGTATGGTAACCCTCATTCCCTGAAGTTGGGAACGGAGACGCCACATCCCGTCGCCATGGTTGCTGTACCGCCAAAAAAACTGGAATGCACTGCACCTGCTGCCTTATTATACTCACGCAGTGATAAGCGGCAGCTGGATGCCATAATTGCATGCCAATGTGCATTGGCTTGTTTAGTTTACACTCGAAGTAGATTGGTCTATCGAAGCGACATCCCATATTCGTCACCGACGTGGCGTCTCCGTTCCCTCCTTCAGGGAACGAGGGTTACCATACGTAACCGAGACGTTACTGTATAGCTGTGAAACATGTTCACTGACCTTCAGTTACTGTTGATTCTGGACAAAAAATGTTTCAAACCTTGAAAACTTTGGGTGTGTAATGTTGTTGCTGTTTCATATTTATTAATGCCTGCTCATATAATGTGGGGATTCCGAAAATTACATGAAATAGATCTAAGGAAGTCAATATTTCAAAAAATATAACATCTCATTCACATTTCTTTGATTTAGATATGGACATGTACATAAACAAATAGAATATTAATATTTTTAGTGTTTAAATGTTTCAATTGTTTTATTTTACATTTGTATGGTTTAATTAATTATTAGTTTTTAATCAACTTACAAACCCACTGTAGTTATTACATTAAGCCCATCAGTATCATCAGTATGGTACCTTAAATGATAAGTTTAAAACAAGTTTGATCAAAAAAGTAATCTAGAAGTAATCTAAAAGTAGTCAGGTCACATAACCTAAAATGAGCAACCTAGATTACACTACTTACTACAGTTTTCATCATGTAATTTGTAGGTGTGTAACAGTACACAGAAGTCAGGTCCCTTCTGGGTCACGGTTTGATACGAGTTCAGTACAACAGAAAATTTATATGACAGTACTGCTACACACCTGTAGCATGACCAGTTGTTTTTAGTAGTATAATTTCAAGCAAAAACAGAATGGTCTGGGTTTAGATTTGTAAAATTATGCTACATAAGATACTTGCTCAAAACATAAACAGCAGATGGACTGAATGAAAATGCATTTTTTATCTCTCTCTGACAGCAGGTGGTGTTTATGGAACTGCAAATAAATGCACAGACACTATTTAACTGAACAGAGATGACATCACTGAATTCAATGATGAACTGCCTTTAACTGTCATTTTGCATTATTGACACACTGTTCTCCTAATGAATGTTGTTCAGTTGCTTTGATGCAATGTATTTTGTTTAAAGCGCTATATAAATAAAGGTGACTTGACTTGACTTGACTTGTATTCTTTGAATTTTTGCCACCCATGTGGCCTGGATATTTCTTGTTTGCTTTACTTGGTTTAAATATGAAAACCATGTGCTCAGCCAATGTCATTTCCTATAGACTATGAGTTTCAATTGGCTAAAACAGCAGCTGTGATTCTCTATATGACTTGTCATGTACTGTAATATGTGCAATAGACAGAGCAGTTGTTCCATAATGTGACATTGTCCCTGGCTGCTGTGGTCACATTTGTATCGAGACCTCCCCTAAGTGGTGAGCGCATTGGACTTCCTGTGTGGGGATTGCTGGGAAATATCCTGCAGCCAAGTGCTGGCAAGATAGTGTCACTTTCCATTACCCCCATCCACGGGGATCCAAAACGAGAGCGGACGCTTTGTAAACATTTAAGCCAAGTCCAACGGGCTGTTGCACAAGTCGCCATTGGTTTCACTTTCGATAATGCAACATTTTATTGTTTTCTCCTAGTTCATTCAAGAAGAGTTAAATTTTTTTTTTAAATAATAAAATATGGGAACGAGACTTGCTGTATGTAAAATTATTAGCATAATATTGCTTACTGCCATCTGTCAACAGAAATAGGTAAAATTGTGTTTATTTTCACCCACAGTTCTGACGGCTGAACTTTAATTACTCTGTGTTTGAGCCCTTAAAAGCCTGCATGGCTGATGCTAGCAAGAGATGGGGAGGTGGGGGGCCATATCGCATTTACCATGCCTGCAAGTCATGGAAAGTGCATTTGAGCGAGCTGCCAGAGAGTTTGTGTGTGTGTATGTTTGTGAAAGAGTCAGTAAGGGTACCCAACACAGTCCCTTTGCTTGTTGTTAACGGGAATCAATGGCTCACTAGTTATTTGTAGGGCCATATCCTGTGTAGCGATGTTTCCATTTAGGAATTTTTCAAGGTCACATTGGCCAGTATGTTGAGTAAGATCCTTGTGTATGATGTCAGGACAGACATTTGATGTGGACTTAAGAAGTCTGTGTTTGAAAATGCTTCCTAAAGTCACTCAACAGTCATTCTTGCTGAAACTCTAATTAGCAGTTATGTGCAATAACAATAGCATTTAAATGCTACACAAATATGGGGAAGACTGCTGATCTGACAGTTGTCCAGAAGACAATCATTGACACCCTTCACAAGGAGGGTAAGCCACAAACATTCATTGCCAAAGAAGCATGTTAACTGAGAGTTGAGTGGAAGGAAAACGTGTAAAAAGATTTACAATCAACCAAGAGAACCTCAGCCTTATGAGGATTGTCAAGCAAAATCGATTCAAGAATTTAGTTAACTTCACAAGGAATGAACTGAAGCTGGGGTCAATGCATACAGAAGTGTCAAGGAATTTGGCTACAGTTGTTGTATTCCTCTTGTTAAGCCACTCCTGCATTACAGACAACGTCAGCGATGTCTTACCTGGGCTAAGGAGAAGAAGAACTGGACTGTTGCCCAGTGGTCCAAAGTCCTCTTTTCAGATGAGAGCAAGTTTTGTACTTCATTTGGAAACCAAGATCCTAGAGTCTGGAGGAAGGGTGGAGAAGCTCGAGTTGCTTGAAGTCCAGTGTTAAGTTTCCACAGTCTGTGATGATTTGGGGTGCAGTGTCATCTGCTGGTGTTGGTTCATTGTGTTTTTTGAAAACCAAAGTCACTGCACCCGTTTACCAATAAATTTTGGAGCACTTCATTCTTCCTTCTGCTGACCAGCTCTTTGAAGATGCTGATTTCATTTTCCAGCAGGATTTGGCACCTGCCCACACTGCCAAAAACACCAAAAGTTGGTTAAATGACCATGGTGTTGGTGTGCTTGACTGGCCAGCAAACTCATCAGACCTGAACCCCAGAGAGAATCTATGGGTTATTGTCAAGAAGAAAATGAGAAACAAGAGAACAAACAATGCAGATGAGCTGAAGGCCACTGTCAAAGAAACCTGGGCTTCCAGACCACCTCAGCAGTGCCACAAACTGATTACCTCCATGCCACGCTGAATTGAGGCAGTAATTAAAGCAAAAGGAGCCTCTACCAAGTATTGAGTACATGTACAGTAAATGAACATACTTTCCAGAAGGCCAACAATTCACCAAAAAGTTTTTTTTATGGGTTTTATGAAGTATTATAATTTGTTGAGATAGTGAATTGGTGGGTTTTTGTTAAATGTGAGCCAAAATCATCAAAATTAAAAGAACCAAAGACTTAAACTACTTCAGATTGTGTGCAATTAATTTATTTAATACATATAAGTTTCACAATTTGAGTTGAATTACAGAAATAATAGATACTGAACTTTTCTACGACATTTTAATTTATTGAGATGCACCTGTATATATAACACTTTTCAGTTTGTATTTTTAAATATATATATATATATATATATATATATATATATATATATATATATATATATATATATATATATATATATATATATATATTACTCAGGTTTCAGTGTGTTTCTAAGAGTTTCAAACATACAGTTTTTTAAAGCTGCTGAAGATGATATGTTGCTGTTGAAGTGCCCAATTTTTTTCCAGCACATAGTGTCCTCAATAAAGCCAATGAACTCTGCCTAAAGGTCAGCTAGACCTGATCTGTGAGTTGTCAGTTATTATACTATCTATGTTTTGTTTGAGTGGTTCTGTAGTACTCTGAAACCTGCATTGAATAGGCTGGTTTTATTATTTAAAACAATCTGAAGAAAGGGAAAAAGAAGTGAGTTTATTGTAATTATTGTTTATTGTAACTGATTGATATACTATTAATAATTAAATTGATATAGATATTGCTTTTACAGTACTTAATCAAAGACCATTTAGCTATTAAGTCAGCATGGATTAAAACATTAGGTGCCAAAACACTGTCACATCAAAGATTATAATAGCAATATATATATATATATATATATATATATATATATATATATATATATATATATATATATATATATATATATATATATATATTTTAAATGATTAAAACAACAGTTGAATTAAATATATAGCAAAAGCAATAAATATATAACTAAATAAATAAACATTTAAACAGCTCTGAACCAATTGTGTCCTAAGTAAAAATAAGACATTACCATCCACACGGTTTGACCTAAATAAAACACCAGCACCGTAACTTTATTATGAAAGACAGCCACTTCAAAGATTTGCATTCAGGACTTATTATCATAAACATGCAAGGAAATCAACCAATAAATAAATAAAATCATAAAAACAACACAAGACATTTTAAATCACTTCACACAATATAAGAACATGCAGAATTAACATAATGAAGACCACACTTTTGATTATATATATTTTTATATATTTTCATTATATATAATACATAAACATATTTGTAGGTATATTCTCCATAAAGACATCTACGTCATTTTAGATATAAATTTGTGTCAGATTTAAAATCAATTATGTAGCACATTAAACAAATGAACAGATCATCAATAAATCACATATTCAATGTAAGTCACAGTGCAGGTAATTGTGCAGCTAGACATTGGGATATATATATATATATATATATATATATATATATATATATATATATATATATATATATATATATATATATATATATAATGTCCCATATCTCAGTTAAATGAATGGGTACACTTTATAATATTAAAATATATCAATTCAATATTTAAACGGAACACAAAATATAGGTTCACTCTTTTTCTCACCTTACAAATTCTGGCCTTTACAGTCTTTAAAGTTTGAATACCAGTGAATCGTACTGTGAAAAATCATTGCATTTATTCATATTTTATACCTACGTTCTCAGACCACAAACATCCATAATGCATTATTTAAGTGAGGATAAAGAGAGGCTAAATTATTAATGTCATCTAATGTTTTGGAAAATACCTCATGTGGTGTGTGGTTACATGTTTATTGTAATTCATACTGAAAATAAAATGCATTATTAAAACTACATTCAAATTGTTTATATTTGTTTCCACCTTTGATTAAAATGTAATAACTGAAGTAATCAATTAAAAACCAATCAGGTCAATTCAATTCTGAAAGCCCCAATGTGCTCACATGACAGTGCACACAACATCATGGAAACAGTTATTGCAGATCAAGTTCCAGAACTTTTGGGGCAACCATATCAAATTCTGCCCTAAATTGAAATCATCATTTCATCATCATCACCCTGTGTTACAGCAATATGACATTTTTATGATGCAATGTGATGCATTGTCTCATGTTAATAACTAATACAACAGTTGTACATTTCCAAGGTCATCAAAGTCACAATCTATCTAAATAATGACTGAATATTACAAATCAAAATCCAGTCAGCTCATCAGTTACACACATCTTCACAATCTGTGCTCATTTAAATGATGATTTGGACTCTTCTCTTAACATCATTACAGGCTGTCCCTTGGTAAGTTTGTCCTTCTTGCTCACAGCTCTTGCTCATGAATTGCACTTTTATTCCAGCTATATTTAACCATGAACAAGCTCTGAAACTACCAGTTTATAATGCTCACCAAGGCTGAATTATTTGACCAAAATACAGTAAACACAGTAATATTTTTCACTATTATTACAATTTTGAAATAACTATTCTATTTGCATCTATTTAAAAATTCTATTTATTTGTGGGAAGGGCGTTTAACATTTTCAGCAGACATTATTTCAGTCTTATGTGTCACATGTTCCTTCAGAAATCATTCTTATATGCTCAGTTATAATTTAATATTGTTGGTACACAATTATAACTAGGAATTCCCATTTTGAATGTCTTTGTTGAATAGAAAGGTCAGTGAACAGCATTTAGTTGAAGTAGATATTTTTTTAACATTATAAATGCTTTCAGTTTTAGTCTTATTATTATTTTAAATCTTAACACATTTGAAAAGTTGTGTATTACGGTTTACAAAACCATTTTTAAAAATTGCAGCAAAATTTATTTTAAACATTGATATAATTCATTGTTATTGTTATTAATCATTATTGATACTTTTAAATATTTAAATATTTATATTAATCAAAATTGTTTCTTGAACAGCAAATCAGCATATAAGAATGATTTCTGAAGGATCATGTGACACTAAAGATTGGAATAATGATGCTGAAAATCACATTAATAAGTTATATTTTAAATATTGTAAAATAACAATAAAAACATTTGTTTTAATTGTAATACTGTTTTACAATATTACCGTGTTCTTAATACCTATAATAGCAGCATTGGTGAGCATAAGAGACTTCTTTCAAAAACATTAAAAACGTAAAATAAATAAATACAATATTATAAAAAAATAATAACTCCTAATTTCTTTGCCACTAGCTAAAATGTGTATAAAATTAATGACTGTTTTCAACCAGGTTTCCTCTACATTCCCCTCATCCACCATTGGTGAAACAAACAGATAGCTCCACCCTAAACTTACACCACTGGGTGATTCAGAAAAAAAAAGAAAAAGTCATGTTTGGATAAAGCCACAGTGTTTACATTTTTCAGAAGAATCAGCAAACCTATATTTTATTTATAGTTATGCTGGAATACAAGAAATATTTTAGCATCCAAAAACATACCTCTAAGCTGTTTTCATCTGAAGCAAAACCCAAGCACGAACATACTTCCTGAATTAATCTGGATAAAACTTGATTTGTGTCATGTTGCCCATTGAGTTATTTGTTTCTATTTTAATCCAGCATCTGCCATACTGGAGCTTATGCTACTGAAAATATTACATTAAACTGCTGCCAAAATATGCAAGCCTCTGCCATGTTATCAAAACAGCAGCGTCATTCATCTTCTGTTCAGCTTCATATCACGTAATCAAGTACAAAGCATCTGTTTGATCTCTCAAAATGTCTGAGTCCATTTGTCGAGCATATGTAGGAGAGATGTTTCTTAATGACATCATTTAATACATACTATTATATTTTTCATATAAATTCATGGTCTTCTTCACATTAAAAAAATTGTCCTCTTCATGTGCTTGACCCGAGCTCAGCGAACGAGAAAAAAAAAAACACATGGTAGGCTATTGTCACAAAGTTCTTGTTTGGCCAAATTAATATAAGCTATTCTGTGTCTTAAGACAAGTTAAGGTAGAACAAGTTCAATAAAGCATTTATTGTATTTCTACGGGCAGAGGAAAATAGCCAAACCAAAAAGAAACAAAGAAAACGCAATGTAACATTCATAAACTGGACACAATTTAATGCGCACGTGAGTGGGGCTGTAGTGCCATCTAGTTGTCGCTGTTTTTCTTTGGCTCAGCTGCGCGTGGATCGCGAGCTGTGTGTGTGTGGATTGGGAAAGGTTTAAAGGGTGGAACGAAAGTCTCAAAATTCAAATGAATCAAATAGAATCGACTCAGAAGCTCAGAATAGACGCGGATGAATGCACGCGTGTCGCCTGATCCACAAATGCACATTTTAATCCCTACATGCACACATTATGATAATTCTTAATAGAAACTATAAAGTTTGTATTCACAAATATGTCTCTATTTGAACAAAATGCTTTTCATGTAATTCTTAACTCTGCAGACAACGGTTGAAAAGCATTTCATCCGATCCACGTTTGCATGGATTCCTTTTTGCACGAGCAGTTTATGATATATTAATGCAGAACAGATCATTTTTATTCACAAACAAATCGCTGCACAATCATTTAATCCCAAATCAAATTGAAAGGCATTTGTTTGTGGTTCATAAAATACATATATAAAACTGATGTAGTACATTGATAATTTTGCGTGCATCTATTAGTCATTTTGAGTCTATTTTCATCCCATATGTGTTCATTGGGTAACATCACAGAAAGCTAAATATAGACACGGACGATTTGCCCTCTCATGTCACACAACACATCATGATGTCACTCATCCAGTCCAGTCTCCCCCCTCACTCTCCTTCCGTCTTTCAGCTCTTTTCATATCATTATTTTTCTCATGTGAAGTATGCAAAGTGAGTCTGACAAATATTTATACATCATGTCTGACATCAAGCCTTTTGTTATTAGTACAACTTTTTTTGATATAGCTTTCACATGGTCAAACTAGCAAGACAGAAGCAGCTGTCAGGGACTAAGTCAATATATTAATAAAGTGCTACTGCCTTTGAAATATGGATATATCAATTGCCTTTTTCAGAGTGTAATTTTTTAGGCACATTTATATTTATTTAATGTGGTGCTTTAAAAAAAAAAAAAAAAAAAAAAATATATATATATATATATATATATATATATATATATACTTGTACACATACTGAGATCTATATCTATTATAGATTTTTATTTAGATTTTTATTTGGATACTTTGTTAATTTTCAATGCACAAAGAATTAAGCTGTAAACCGGTCCATCTCACATTTATTGAGTCACCACAGAGCTCTATATATTTGTGTCAGGTGGATCTTCTTATAAATCATAGTCTTTCAGCCAGATAAAACGGAGGGACACATTTGACTCCCGCCAGGGCAGATACATACGAAACTGGGTCAGCATTAACAAGGGCCATACTGCCTCACTCTGTACGTCCACCCTGATGCTGATCTGCAATGGCAGGTCCCTGTTACATAAGCAATGAGGGGTAGTGTGGAGAAAGCAGTCAGCTTTAAATGTTCCAAGTTTGTTTTCTATGTTTGTGATGCCTTAAGAGCTCACATCTTCCTTTTTACTGACTATAGTTCAAACAGGTGCAAGGACATACATACAAATAAAACTCTTTATTGTACTGTAGACATCTGCCTGCATCTTTATTATTACAAGTGTGTAATTACAAATATATTTTATAATAAATATACAAGATTCAGTAGAAATGACATTAAATTAAATTTAAGTTTATCATAAATGCTTGTCACTACATTAGACAGTACACTTTAACAATGTAATTAGAAACGGAATTATGATATTACATATAAAGATGTACTTAGGTTCTACGAAGTTCAACAAATTTTATTTAATATAAATGTCAACCGATATGCATTTTCTTTTAACTGTAAATAACATGCAATTAATTGTCTGAGATAAAATAATAATAATAATGTTTGCATTTAAAGTTGTTCTTTTGAAAATACATAAGTACATGATTATATGCAAAATACAATTTCTGGTTTTTGAGTGAAATATTATATTATATTATGTTGCATGTATTGTCTTGACAACTAAAAGTTAAAGTTTAACATTAACCTAAGTTAATACAAGATATTTAGTTTGTGATACCTAATGTAATGATGAGCCAGAGACGTTCGGATCCAAATGCAGTGCTTTATTAAAGAATGGTCAAACAGGCAGAAATCAGGAATGGTGTCAGGTGTGTCAGGGGATAACCAGAGTCGAAACCAGGAACAATCAGAGATCGAGGCAGGCAGCAGAGAATCAGAGTCGGAGTAATCAGTCCAAAGATCAAACACGGGAATGACAAACACAGGGAGAAATGCTCGGCAATGTTAGACAGGCTAAACAAGACTTCGCAGTGAGTGAGAGTGAGTGTGCTGCTTTTATGTGTGTGTAAATGAGGTGCAGGTGTGGCAAGGAAATTGACTGATGAATGAAGCGCTGGGCTGGCGGCCATATTGTGCAGCGGCGCTGGGCTGGCAGCCATCTTGTGCAGAAGCTCAGGTACAGGGACCACCGAACGGATAGGAGCTGGATACCTTGGAGGAGTGACCTCCTCAACTGTAAAGGGAGAGCCACAAAACTGCAATACAAAGTCAATAAACTGTCCCAGGGTCCAGCTAGGGTTTCTTCTGATAAACTTGAGCTTATCTTAGCATCAAGACCACTCCAGAAACAGTCCTTTACCAGATCCTCATCCCCAGGCAAAAGGTGACTACACTGAATGAATTCCTCCACAAAGAGCTCAATTGGTCGGCCATCTTGAAAAATGGAGCATAGCACACCTACAGGGTTGAATGAACTTTTAGCTGGCTCCATATCAGGTCTGGGGTTCAATAAAGCTGCTGGATCCTGGTTTGGCGAAGTCTTCTGTAATGATGAGCCAGAGACGTTCGGATCCAAATGCAGCGCTTTATTAAAGAATGATCAAACAGGCAGAAATCAGGAATGGCATCAGGTGTGTCAGGGATAACCAGAGTCAAAACCAGAAACAAGCAGAGATCGGGGCAGGCAGCAGAGAATCAGATTCGGAGTAATCAATCCAAAGATCAAACACTGTAATGACAAACACAGGGAGAAATGCTCAGAAATGCTAGACAGGCTAAACAAGACTTCGCAGTGAGTGAGAGTGAGTGTGCTGCTTTTATGTGTGTGTAAATGAGGTGCAGGTGTGGCAAGGAAATTGGCTGATGAATGAGGTGCAGGTGTGGCAGGGTGATTGTGATGCAGTGACTCATGGGGAATGTAGTTCGGGTGTGGTGCAACAATATGAGAGGTGCTAGTGTCCAAGTGACATCTGGTGGTTGATGGGTGGAATGATCCTGAGTGGAGTGCCCTCTACTGAAGCTCATGGGCACTCCATCTAATGATTGTGACACCTAATGCATGACTAATGTTAACAAACTGAATCTTATTATAAAGTGCTGCAAATTATTGCATGAAAACCTCAATGCAGTAGTCATAATATTGATTGAAGCATTTCTTTTTCCATGTGCTGTAACACAGGGACAGGACAAACAAGCATGAAACTTGTGATTTACATGCTCAAAGCTCTCATGCACACAACAGGACTACAGAAATGAATGAGGTATTATAAAAGCACAGTGGGACGAACAAAGAACCTGGGAGGTATTCCTTATGGTATTCCACTATTCAACCCTAAATCACATTTCCACTTTTTGTGACTAGGAATACAAGTCACTTTCCAGCACTCCAGGAATTAACCCTTAACACTCCTAACAATTGATAATCCAAAGCTGTGATCTTTATCAAAGAATACAGAGATATACCATGTGGTCTATGCTTATGCTATTTAAGGCACACTGAGCTGGCTGCTCGAATGGAAACAGAATGCCTACGGCAATACAAATCTATAATTGCTTGCTTTTTTTTTTTTTTTTTTTTTTTTTTTTTCAGAGCCTATTATAAATTCATATATAGTAACATATTCTCTAAAGACATAAAGTATAGCCTAAGGGTCCATGTTTAAAATTTGGTTGATTAATTAATTTATATTACAGCATTGTTGTTCCATCTCGCCATACCACATCTCTACACTGCAAAAAGTGATAATATGCAACTGTTAATTTAAAAAGCTATTTCAAAAAGATTTTTTGGTTTCAGGTTGATTCAGTGATATAAAATATTATTTTTTACTTTAATGAAACCAAAAATTAATTTTAATTTTAATTTATTTACTGTATTAATTGAAGGTTTGCTGTACATACATTTACAGTTGAATTTATAAGCTTAATGAGACATTCTGCATTTTGTGAATGAACCGATTCAAATTATCTAAGAATTAAGAAACTAAAAATCTGAATGCATAACATCAGCTTTCTGTATGCAAATAATACATCTCTTTAATGTAAAAAAGGGCAAAATTTTAAGCACAAATTATAACCTTTTATTCACAAAACTAATTTCAAGCTTTAACAAGAAACACATGTGAAAAGTATCTCATCCATCATAATTATGAGTGTGGAAAAAAAGTTTAAGTGAACTTTTGAAGTAGATATCAAAGGAGAGTAAAAACAGAAAGTCCTCGCCAATTCTGAGTGACACAGTTTGTGCCAGCTAATTTGCTTTGCAAATTATTTTTGATGAGGCGGAGAGAGTTACAAGCTAATTGTGATTACAGCATGCAAATTACTTTGTTAGGTGTTGTTCTAAAAGTCCTGGATGATAAACTCCTATTGTAGATAGTGTTTGGTGAATAAGTGGACAAACTTGTGTGTGTGTGTGTGTGTGTGTGTGTGTGTGTGTGTGTGTGTGTGTGTGTGTTTTTCATCTCAAGTTCACTGAGACTTGTTAAAGTGCCCATGACAAGACATTTTTACTTGTGTGTGTGTGTGTGTGTATGTGTTTTCTTTTTCATCTCAAGTTCACTGAGACTTGTTAAAGTGCCCATGACAAGAAATTTTTACTTTCTGAGGTTTTTTAACATTAATATGAGTTCCTAGATTAATGCCTTATCTGTGATCAGTGATTTCTGATGTGTAGCTAATCATTCAAGTTCACACAGATTTTCTTTCTAAATCGTTTAATACTGTTTATGCATCAGTGAATCAAGCCAGTGACTAAATGATCAACACGTTGTTTCTCCTAGTATTATGAAACAAATCTGTTAATTAAATTGTTATTTAACTACAGAGAGCGATCAAAGAATGCTCCCTTTATTTTTTTGGAGCTGTCACACATCGCGAGTATATCTACACATTTGCCTAAACTGCCGTTACAATCAATGACGCTGTTATGCTGCACAACAAAGCTCTTACTGTATTCATGCGGTGTATTCATGTGTTTGCTGTTAGTTGTGGTGAAAGCATTTTGTGAGAGTAAACGTGTTGCAATAATGACGAGATCACTGCATTCACACGATAAACAGACTCTGTTTACTCAATGCTCATCACTGCAGCGATTCATGTGATGTGAAAAGATTGAAAAAATAATGATATAATCAACACTTCCACGACTCGTTAATCTCGACAGCTGTAATAATATTACAGCTTCAAACAGAGCAATCAAGCCAGAGGGCTAATATCAGGATATAAAAATGCCTTTTATTTCTAAATTTTAAATGTAAAAATCATACTAACAATATAAGTACACCTAAGGAAACATTAAAAAAGCATTTTAAAAAAAGGAAATAATCCATGTCATGGGACCTTTAAGATGATTCACTTTAAGTGCAAATATACAGAAACAACATTTTGTAAATGGGAAATGTTGGTATATCTTATCATCCCATCTTTTTATCATTTGCAAAAGAGGTTGTCTAATGTTGACCTTATGCTTCCTAATGTTTACACTTATAAAAAGCCTGGCACTAAATCATTATTCACCATGTTTTACCATCCTATTTATCAGCATGTTCGAGGGACCTTGGGGACTTTTGGCTTTCTCTGCTATGCATTTTGTAATAATTCTTTGTTCGTAACCCCATTGCAAGGACATTCAGGACAAAACCACAGGTCCTCCAGCCATGTTGTGTGTTTGTCAGGCTGGTGTCTCTCTTATCAGTGACTGTACCATATCTTTGGTTGTCTCTGTTCACTGGTTACCTTGTAGCTTCTTAAATTTTACATATACAGTAAAAATGCCAAGCCTGAATTTAGCCTTTATTCACAATGTTTTACCATTCTGTTTATCTGCATATTAGAGGGACACTGCTAGTCTGTTCTGAATAATGCAATTGCAATATGGTATATTTGTTACAAAGCAAATATTCAAATAGCTGTCAAGCATACATTATACTCTCTCTTTACACTCCACTTGGCATGTGTTAGCAGAATTCAGAACTCCACATATTATTTTTACTCATGTTCACAATTTTGCCATGTTTTTATGGTGTCTTTGGCAAGACACCTCAGCAAAAAAAAAAAGAAAAAAAAAAAAAAGGTTTTTTTTTTTTTTTTTTGCCTAGTGCAAGTATATATAGCCACCCCTAAAAGCTCAAAGACACTATCCCCTATTGATTAGCTGTCAACAAATGTTAGTCACCACATTTCCCCCTGTTCTGCAATACTGCTGAAGTGAAGAGAGAGGGAAAAAACTCTGTTACCATTGTGCCTTTTCTTCCTGCCTGAAATTTTACTACTTAAACTCAGGTCTTTGACAAAGTGTTGAATGTAATGTTGTTGTATGTACACGTAGGTACCTTATATGACTTTTTAAAGCCACCAGAACATGTCTATTTTGGGAGTTGGTTACTAGCAAGTTGAAACAGACGTTTCTCTCTCTGATCATGTCAAATGTTCAATGCAGTGTTGTAATTCCACTGATACGGTATTACTAAATATTTGAGGAGACAAACTGAGTTCCATTATAACAAGGACACAGATCCTTTACAAAAATACTTTAGGGGTTTACACAGGATGTGTTCAAAAACAGCTAGACAAAGTGCACACAGTGTGCAGTTGAATGGAACAGAACCCAGGGGTCTCAAGACATTTTTTTTTTTACCTTTAGTGTAGTTCCTTTCTTTGCTGTTCTTCTTGTTGTTTATAATACTTTCGGGTTTCCCAGCTTAATATTTAAAGGCGGTATGCCATGAGTAAGACATTTGTAGGTTGATTCCCAGTGTAAACACCATTACTCTAAAGTGTTATCAAAACACTGCATTGTCTGAGCATCCCTATGGAAGCCAATTTCCACCTCAGAATACAAAAATAAAATGTTAACTGCAACTTTATGTCTGAGAGTTGCCAACTTTTTATTTGTTTGTTTGTTTGTAACTATTTATCTTAATTTTGAGTTTATATCTCAACCCTTTCAAAAAAATGCACTTGTACTTCAAATCTAATTACTGAAAAAAAAAAAAGTACTGTCAAGCTAATCGAGGTGAGGAGCAAAAAGGAGACACTGGAGATTTCTTCAACATGAAATTTTAATTCAAAGACATGGAATTCTTAGGAATTCAAAAGGGCATTTAACAGCCAATGAAAAAACTTAAAACAGGGAACACTATATACATTTATACATTTACATTTAGCAGACACATCAAGTCCCATATATAACACTATGTACGGGACTTGATGAGGGGAGGATGAGGAACACCCAGGACAAATGAAACAACATAGGAAACACCTGGGACAAATTAACTGAATAGGCGGGGAACAGAAACAGAGTCACAGTGAGAAAAACAAACTCAAAACACGGAACAGAGTCTGACGTAATTCCACCCTCCGGAAGGTGTATTCTCAGGCCAATGCAGAAGGGTGACGAGGGCTGGTGGGCACCAGAGTGGTAAACATTCGGGTCGCCATGGCAGTTCAAGAGACTGGGGAGGCCATGGCGGATCAGGAGACCATGGTGGAGCTGGAGACTTGGAAGCCCTACTACCTACTACCTAAAATAAATATATGGGGAAATTAAAGGGGCTGTACTCGGGGCCTGGAGACCTCCCTGGGCTTAACGGGGGATCAGTAGCCCTCCCCGGGCTTAATTTGGAAACAGGAGCCCTCCCTGGGCTTAACGGGGAAACAGGAGCCCTCTGTGGGCTTAACTCGGGAAAAAATAAAAATAAAAAACTTTCAAAAAATGGGCACAAGAAAAACGAGGAGAAGGGGTGCTGTTTACTTTTTTCAGGTTGGCTGTTCTGTCACACTCAAGGTACGAGGAGCGAGGAGACACAGGAGACGTTTAAGATTTCTCAGGAACTCAAAAGACATTTAACAGCTGATGAAGAAAATTAGAACAGGGAACACTTTATATACGGGACTTGAAGAGGGGAGGATGAGGAATACCTGGGACAAATGAAACAACATATTAAACGCCTAGGACAAATTACCTCAATACGTGGGGAACAGAAACAGGGTCACAGAGAGAAAAACAAACACAAAACACAGAGTCTGACATGAAAAAAGTGAAAGTGAAAGTGAAGTGACATTCAGCCAAGTATGGTGACCCATACTCAGAATTTGTGCTCTGCATTTAACCCATCCGAAATGCACACACACAGAGCAGTGAACACACACACACACTGTGAGCACACACCCGGAGCAGTGGGCAGCCATTTATGCTGCGGCGCCCGGGGAGCAGTTGGGGGTTCGATGCCTTGCTCAAGGGCACCTAAGTCGTGGTATTGAAGGTGGAGAGAGAACTGTACATGCACTCCCCCCACCCACAATTCCTGCCGGCCCGGGACTCGAACTCACAACCTTTCGATTGGGAGTCCGACTCTCTAACCATTAGGCCACGACTTCCCCTACGACATATACGTGATACTATCAAATTTAATAAAATTAAAAATCTCTTATGTGTACTTAAAGGGGTCATATGTATAAAGGTAAATCAGTAGCAAAACTCGAGAGATTGAAGATCTGAATGTGAGAACTTGTCATATTAATATTTGTATTTGTAAGTTATTTAAAATTTAAACTCACAGCTCTGATGTGAAAATCTGAATCTTTCAATTTGCACACACAGACAATGATCAAAACACCCGTGTTTTGAATTGGAAGTTGCAGATTAATAGTCACAAATGTGTAGAATGACATTCACACAAAGAAAATGACATACACACATGTTTACGACATATTTACTTTTGCACTTTACTTCAGTTTCGCTGCACAACGTCAAGTCGGCATTTACAACCTCTCAGATCTGGAAGTACAAGTTCAAATCCTAGCGCTCTGACTTTTGCTACTCTTTTTGCGGTATTCTGTTGCAAAACTCACTTGTGCACTTGTATATGCAGATGTGAGAGAGCAGAGCTGGGGGCGGGGCTTTGGTGCGAATGAAGACATTTTATTGGTCGATGCCCGACCAATGAACAACGCCAATTGTTTTCACTGAATATCCTTAGCTTTGACAGGATTTTAAAACACTGCATTCATTTTGCCATTCAGGTATTATCTGGTAGACAAATAATGCAACATATTTTATTTGTATATCCCACTGCATATCACTCTACCAGAGTTGCAATATAATGCTTTTTTTTTTATTATTTTTATGTTTTGTAAGAATAATTTTAACTTCTTCATTGGGTTAAATTCCTAATTTGCTTGTCAGTAATGAACCTTTTTAAATGCAACATTATTATTATTATTTTTTTTAAATAAAAATCGAGTGTTTAATAATGTCTAAATGTACATTAAACAGCAAAACCTAAAAAATAAGCACTTATGACCAGAAATACTGTTTTGAGCAACTAGTAGAGCCAAATACATGTATTTATTAAACATCAACAAGGCCATCTAGTGTTTAAGCACTGGAATTGCATATGAATATTATCTTTCTGGCCACCAAATGCCTCTAATTTAAAGCGTGCCTCTTTGCACTGGAATTTAAACCTAAATACTACAGTTATTGAAGTACAAATAATAACCATATTAGAAAATGTTATATTTCAAATGGTCATTCATGGATCATAATTATTGCGCATATTATTTAGTACCATGATCTCTTCAAATTAACTAAACAGGACTGAGTTAACATGTAGTACAGTTATTTTATTGGTTAAAAGTTACACTTAATTGTTTAGTCACATTTAACTGCCAAGGAGGAGTATGAGAACATAATGCTGTTCCATTTTCCAGTATAAAATGCTATTGTAACGCATAGTCATTAGTCAACGTAGTTATCCATGCATAATCTATGCACTTAATGTGTTACAAATTACTGGAAATCGCTGCAAATATAATGAAACTGCTGTCTGTCCCAATTATTACATTTCAAGCATATTGACAAAACGTTTAGTTTAGTACTATTGATAGCTCAATAGTACTAAACTAAACTAAATAGGGATATACATATAAAATATGTTGCATTATTTGTCTACTAGATAATACCTGAATGGCAAAATGAATGCAGTGTCTTAAAATCCTGTCAAAGCTAAGGATATTCAGTGAAAACAATTGGCGTTGTTCATTGGTCGGGCATCGACCAATAAAATGTATTCATTCGCACCAAAGCCCCGCCCCAGCTCTGCTCTCTCACATCTGCATATACAAGTGCACAAGTGAGTTTTGCAACAGAATAAAAGAGTAGCAAAAGTCAGAGCGCTAGGATTTGAACTTATACTTCCAGATCTGAGAGGTTGTAAGTGCCGACTTGACGTTGTGCAGCGAAACTGGTGTTTTGATCATTGTCTGTGTGTGCAAATTGAAAGATTCAGCTTTTCACATCAGAGCTGTGAGTGTAAATTTTAACTTACAAATACAAATATTAATATGACAAGTTCTCACATTCAGATCTTCAACCTCTCGAGTTTAGCTACTGATTTACCTCCATACATATGCACTAAAAAGAACCCATTACAAATTAGGCATTTGTGAAAGTGAAAGTGACATACAGCTAAGTATAATGACCCATACTCAGAATTCGTGCTCTACTTTTAACCCTTCCAAGGTGCACACACACAGCAGTGAACACACACACACACCGTGAACACACACCCGGAGCAGTGGGCAGCCATTTATGCTGTGGTGCCCGGGGAGCAGTTGGGGGTTCGGTGCCTTGCTCAAGGGCACCTAAGTCGTGGTATTAAACATAAAACCATGTCTGCATTTGTGATCGGACAAACAACAAGTGCAATTCTACACTGCTTAAAACTCTCGGTTTTTTTAAATCATTAGTGCCAAATTCTTTTATTATAAAAAATTTACTTACAACAGTCTTTGAGCACAGACCCACTGTAGGCTATTTAGAACTGCGGGTTCAGGAAACAGTCCTCAATAAAATTCACACACTGCGGGCTAGAGTGAAGAATGGCTGGCAGGTGATGACCCTGGGCTGGACTCCGCTTTGTCCACGGGGAAAGCCGATCCACCAATCCACAACGCGAGGCTGATTTATTTCCTCAGTGACTAGCACAGATCAGCTCTAGGCATAACGAAGCGGATATCGTCCCCTTTTGGAAGGCCAAACAAAGTAGTTCTCTTTCACAACAAAACACACTGCATATCCACAACATGGCGGCGGTGGCAACAGCAATACTTTAGCGAGAATCAAAGTTACGTCTTCTTTCTTTACATGAACATTTGGGTGGCGTTATGCATATCTTCCCACATTGTGACATAGACACTTGGTGGTGTGTTCGAATGAGGTGTTCTAGGAGGGCGTGGACAAGTCTTAACTTTTATAAAGAATATCTCTTTGGATTTGAGACTTTAGTCTTTGCAACTCTACAGATCTTCTTTATGCACCAAGAGCTTGTAAAACTCCAAAGAGAAAAGAAAAATTGAAAATCGCATTATATGATCCCTTTAAAAATATTATTATTACATATGATATCAAATGAAAAAGGTTTAAAAACATTTTAAATTAAATACATTTTACTGTTTTAATTGCAGTGTGTTATTTGATATTATACTTACATTTCCAAAGTTAAAACTTCTAATCTTTGTTTGTTTGTTTGTTTTTGGACAGGCAGACAGGCTTCTATATGTCTTTGGCCAATTCAGTGAGGTTTAAGAGGGGCTATTTGTTTGTTTGACCAATGGCAGGCTGGTGGTATGTTTGAGAAACCTGTGGTGCTCAACAATTAAAGAATGCAGCCCGAAAAGAAACAACTGCACACACTATCCTGTGAGTTTATCTACTCACATAATCTAATAATGCACCACAATAAATAATGGCCTGTTTGCAGCCAATGTATTAAGAACTGGATAATTTGTATTTATTATAAAGTAATTTGCATGCACATGCTGTGTAAACAAACAGTGGGTGGGGTGTAACCTAATATATGCACTAGTATTACCTGTTATCAAGCTATGTGATATGTTCTTGTGGTTTATATTCATTGATTCATGTTATATTCATTTAACTGAGGAACTGAATCAGACCAAGAAAAATGTATGTGAGAAACTAGCATGAAAAATGTAACAAAAGCATGAAGTGGCAGCCCCGTGAAGTGAAATTACGATGGGAGCTATAAGCCAGGCTATTTATAAAACATAATGGTCGGGATGGTGTTATTGCCCTTCCAGCACTATTGAGTATGTTGCTTATAACCTTATATTAGCTTGAGAGCTCAGGTGATTGTCAGTGTAATGGATTAAACATGGAGTTATGGTTACTGACATCTGGTATACCACAGTCCCACAGATCTTAGCTGTCATAAAAGATGGTTGAGTTAATGCATATTTGCTTGTCTGTGAAGGTAATGTATATCTCTCTTTGCTCTTTTACATCCACTATGTCAGTATTTTACCAGCCACTGATGTTTTGAATTCTTCAAAAGCAAAAGTCAACACCAGGAGATTTTCATCACAATGAAATCCAATAACAGACTTTATTGTAATGAAAGTCCCCAGATCTTGTCTACACGAAAACATCTCCAGAGGAAAATTGTATTACTCAGGTGTTCTTTTCAAATATCAAATTTCTACACACTTAAGTACATTTTGTAATAGTGTCAGTAGAAATGTTTTATTTTTAAATTACATTTAAATCATTGTTTTAAAACTGAATATGTTTAAAATGTACAAAATTGCAACTGCAATTTCGTCATTGCAAATGTGTAATTACAAATATATTTAAATATATGACATATTTCACTAGTAATAACAAAAGTATATTTTGGTTTAAGCATGCATTCTTGTCAGTATATTCGGCAGTACACTATAACCATGTTCCAGATAACAGAATTATACAGTAGCATATAAAGATGTACTTAAGTGGAACAAAAAAATAGCACTCAAGCTCAACTAATTGCATTAACATACATTTAAACTATAATACATTTTTGTTTAATTGCTACAATATGCAGATTAGTGTCTGAAAATGTGACTATGAAGAGTGGGGCAGGGCCGAGAGCTGTGGGAACGGAGCGAGGCCGGTGGAGTGATTGGAAATGAGCGACACCTGCTCCACTCACCGGTCTCGAGTCCCACGGAGGAGATCGGAAGGATACAAAAGAGGAGCGACGACAGTGAAGGACGAGAGAGGACCAGGCCTGGGCTTTGTTTTGTGTTGGGTTTTTATTTGTTTTGTGCTTATTTGGTTATTAAAGTTTTGATTTGAATGTCCGCCCGGTTCCCGCCTCCTTCTTCCCGTGATTATGGAGTTTTTATATTGTTACAGTGACATTTATTCAGTTTACGGTTAAGTAAATTATTTTTAAGTATATTATTTACTTGAGTACTCTTTTAAAGTATGCTAAAGTCTACTTCTTTTTTCACAAGCGATAGCTCTTCTGGTTAAATGAATGCAGTCTACAGCATTAGTATTGTACTTGTATTGCACTTGTACTCCATCCACATGTGTACTGCCACATAAAAATGCAACACTTCTACAATATTACAAACCATTGCCATGCTCCAATTGTAAGTCAATTTTATTTATAGAGCACATTTAAATTCAGCTTACATTGACTAAAGTGCTGTACAAAACTATCATAAAAAACAGTAAAGTATAAAAAAAAATACAAATTAAAATCCAAGGTAACAATACTAATCCATAAATTAAAAATCAGTAAAGGGGGCAATGAATAATGGGAACACAGTTCATGCATGGAGCTCACTTCCAATGAGCCGATTATCTGAATCAGGTGTGTTAACAAAGAGAGACGGACAAAATATGCAGAGCAGTGGGGCGCGAGGACTGGAATTGAGAACCTCTGCACAAACTGTTGCATGTCATCCCAGACTACATATCCCATCATCAATTGCACTGATTACACACAACTGCTGCCAATCACACACCCTACATAAGCTATAGGCTGTGTTCAAAATGAAATACTTACTTACTGCATACTGCTCGGTACACAGTGTATACTGCCTACAATTTTTCAAAGAATAGTGTGTGAAACAGTATACAATAAGCAACAAATGTAGTGTGCTAAAGTGTTGTCACATGACAAAACATTAATTCAGCACAGCTGCTGAGGTAGTTACCTAATAAATAAATGTACTAAACATTCTTTTTACAAAGGCTTGTTAATTAAGGTTTCAGACTAGTAAACAATGCTATATTGCCCAACTGAACTCATTTCATAATTAATGGACTTTACATAGTGAACAGAGCTAATAATTATTGTGTAAATAGTAGATATTTATATTTCCGTACTGTAATATATTATAAAACAGTATGTAATAACATGTGTTTAAATTATCATACTTTAAAATATTATTAAATTAATGCAACTTTATTTGGACAAAAACTATATGTGCTATAAAGATTAAAGTACAATTTATGTCCTACTTGCAATACTGTTTTTAGATACACAGTGATAGTTTGTAGTTTACAGCAACATGTATTCATAAAAGTTTATTCCCCATCTCCAGTTCACTCACACGTTTGAAGATGAAACATTACACGGAGCGTGTTGACTTCTGGGAAACAGTATCCCATGCAGTGTCTTCAGATGTCTGTTTTCTAGTTTGGCCAGTTCTCTGCCTGCCCTGAATGATTTTGCCTGTCTTGGAATTCTCCTCTAATCTCACCCTGTTTGGATACCTTTTACCTCTCATCTGGACTATCACTTGTGTTTTGATTACCCCTTTGGATTACCCTGTTTGGACATTGTTCGACCACGCATGTTTACTGGACTACTCTTGAGTTTTGCCCACGTTATACCTGTTTGCCATTGTTTGACCTATGCCTGTTATATGACCACGTCTTGGACATAAAGCCTTGCATATGGATCCATACGTCTCACGTCTCGTTCGCCCCATTACACCTAGGTGTATGTGACTTTCTTCTTTCAGACAAATCCAGTCAGAGTTCTGGATCTAGTTCTAGTTCAAAATTCTCCTGGCCCCTTCAAGCCTTTTAGTCGGGGGTAAGCAGGTGTTGGATGTCAACAGTTCGGAAGACTTGAATTAAAGTGCACGCATCCATAATAAAACTTGCCTCACACAGCTCTGGGGGTGAATAAAGGCCTCCTGTAGCGAAACCATGCAATTTTTATGAAAATATCCATATTTCAAACGTAATAAACACTTTTTTCCCTCTTCCGCTGACTAAGATGTTCAAGCAAATGATGTAAATGAAAACACAACACAAGACATGGAACAGAGTCTGACAATAGTATAGTTGATATTCTGTGCCGTTGCCTTTTTTTCTGTGTCATGTAAAGTATGTGTATTTGTGAAACAGTAGCTGTTGAGCAGATCAATATTAATACAGTAGCCTATTCATTTTGGACTGAAGCTGTTACCCAAATCTGTTTCAAAGACTGATTAGTCACATCACATTTATGGCTCAGGTGGTTGGATCAAAAAAACAACAACAACAACAACAACAACAACTGGAATAGAGCAGCATGAGGGGAGCAACATACACTAGCCAAACTGCCATTAAAGATGAATGTTATTATGGGCACTGAGCAACTGCTTCATTGTACATCAGAAAGGCCTCTTATTTCTCAACCCCTCCTGTCAGCCACCTGACTCCATTCTGATAATAACATCAACTCCTTTATTAATTAATTAATACATTTATTTATGTTTTTTGTTATGAAGTACTGCGCACTGTACATATGTCCTGTTGTCTTTGAGTATCAACTTTGTATCTGTTTTTTCAAAAAGTTTGTATCTGTTTTTTCATGGACATTATGTCAGAGTCTTCAGCATTAATGGATGCCATGCCAATGTTCCCGGCCATCATGAATGGTGCACTTGAAGCCAGTAAGGCAGTGCCCAGGCAACTGAGACTGATGTCCAGTGTGACAGACCCACCATTGATGTTGGTGCAAGCAGCAGGATTCAGACAAGAGTTCACTCAAGCCCCAGAGCTTAGTTCTGTGTTGGTGCCAGCCTGTGAGTTTCCTGCCTGTCCGGTCTCAACCACAGAAGTAGTTCTTGAGCTCCCTGCCTGTCCTGTCATGACCAAGAAGGCCATCCCTGAACTCTCTGCTTGCACTCTCATGGCCAACGATGCCGTCTCTGAACTGTCTACCTGTCCTGTTATGGCCACACAAGCCGTTATTAACCCCTCTGTACTGACAAGCAGGAGTCTACATTTGTTTTTCATTCATTTCTTTAGCAGAAACGATTGAGGTTTTCATGAGATCTTGATTCTTTCCACACAAATCACTTAAGTATTAATTTCCCTGTATACTATTAAAAATATCCATCACCTCACAGAGTACGCATTTATGCAGCATTCACAATTCCCATAAACCTGTCACATTAGCATATGGAGACTGGATTGTGTGCAATAAATTGCTGTCTTACAGAAATAGAAGGAGATCAGATGGTAATCACCCGTAATGTTCCTGATGAAATGTATTGTGTCATAAGGTTAATTAGCATGTATTTGCCTTCAAAATGGCTTTAATTAAATTCAAAATGTCCGAGACAATTAAACATGGTCATGTTCTATTAAAAAGACATTAGCCACTACTGAACTCACAGTATCCATGCTAGTTTGGATTCGTTACTAGAAATTGGCAAAGCACTTCATGAAAACATGTGTATCAGCCTGCCTCATTTAGCCATAAGAATTGATGCAAATTCCATGGCAAGCGTGATGCAAATGTCCTGCCATCACAGATCCTTTGGTTGACCAAAGTAAATATGCACACAACATATCAAAAGCTCTTGACAGCAGTGTTGGAGTAATTAACTAAAAGTAGTGATGCTATACTAACTTTACTATAATGTTCAGTTGTAGACATCCCCAAAAACTAATTTCAGTGAGGCATCTCTCCCAAAGCATGATTATTTTAAATTATATTATATCATTCAACTGAGTCATATCATTCATATCATTTTATTACAACATTAAGCGAGTCTATTGGGAGTGTAGCCTCATCACATGGTAAAACATCAACAGAGATTCTTGGCAGCTAGCCAACTAGCAAAAAAAAAAAAAACTTTGATTAAGTCTTCTATTGTCTAGGTCACTCCAACAGATAATGTTATGTAAATAACGAAGTTTGATACGGTCATCCTAAATGAGAATGCATACTGTATTCATCCGAAACCACTCATTGTGTTAATTCAAGGGGATGTTGGAGGCTGGCAAATATATGTCTCTGAATCAATTATACAGTAAATTATTTGATATATATACACACACACACACACACACACACACACACACACACACACACATATATATATATATATATATACACTCACCTAAAGGAATATTAGGAACACCTGTTCAATTTCTCATTAATGCAATTATCTAATCAACCAATCACATGGCAGTTGCCTCAATGCATTTAGGGGTGTGGTCCTGGTCAAGACAATCTCCTGAACTCCAAACTGAATGTCAGAACAGGAAAGAAAGGTGATTCAAGCAATTTTGAGTGTGGCATGGTTGTTGGTGCCAGATGGGCCGGTCTGAGTATTTCACAATCTGCTCAGTTACTGGGATTTTCACGCACAACCATTTCTAGGGTTTACAAAGAATGGTGTGAATAGGGAAAAACATCCAGTATGTGGCAGTCCTGTGGGCGAAAATGCCTTGTTGATGCTAGAGGTCAGAGGAGAATGGGCCGACTGATTCAAGCTAATAGAAGAGCAACTTTGACTGAAATAACCACTCGTTACAACCAAGGTATGCAGCAAAGCATTTGTGAAGCCACAACACGCACAACCTTGAGGCGGATGGGCTACAACAGCAGAAGACCCCACCGGGAACCACTCATCTCCACTACAAATAGGAAAAAGAGGCTACAATTTGCACAAGCTCACCAAAATAGGACAGTTGAAGACTGGAAAAATGTTGCCTGGTCTGATGAGTCTCAATTTCTGTTGAGACATTCAGATGGTAGAGTCAGAATTTGGTGTAAACAGAATGAGAACATGGATCCATCATGCCTTGTTACCACTGTGCAGGCTTGTGGTGGAGGTGTAATGGTGTGGGGGATGTTTTATTGGCACACTTTAGGCCCCTTAGTGCCAATTGGGCATCGTTTAAATGCCACGGCCTACCTGAGCATTGTTTCTGACCATGTCAATCCCTTTATGACCACCATGTACCCATCCTCTGATGGCTACTTCCAGCAGAAAAATGCACCATGTCACAAAGCTCGAATCATTTCAAACTGGTTTCTTGAACATGAGTTCACTGTACTAAAATTGCCCCCACAGTCACCAGATCTCAACCCAATAGAGCATCTTTGGGATGTGGTGGAACGAGAGCTTCGTGCCCTGGATGTGCACGATTGTGCATGTCCCACAAATCTCCATCAACTGCAAAATACTATCTTATCAATATGGGCCAACATTTCTAAAGAATGCTTTCAGCACCTTGTTGAATCAATGCCACGTAGAATTAAGGCAGTTCTGAAGGTCAAACACAGTATTAGAATAGTGTTCCTAATAATCCTTTAGGTGAGTGTATATATATATATATATATATATATATATATATATATATATATATATATATATATATATATGTAAGTTTGTAGTATACTACAAAAGAAAAGGCAAAAAAAAAAAAACAAGGGCTATGGATAAGAGTCAGAAAGGTTAAGAAACTTTATTGAGTAGCAGCAGAATTGTACCCAGGTGTATATTGCATGGGTTTGAACAGATGATGGATTAAAAGGAATAACAAAGTAAAAAGCACCTGTGCAACATGCGGTAGTTTTTAAAAGATACAGACTCATGTGTGAAATACAATTCTTTACCTTAACAGCAAAAGATGTACTCACAACAACCACAGTATAGAATATCGGTAAAAAAAAATTTATTCAGCTAAAAAAATTATTCAAGTTTTGTTTTCATTCTATAATTTTAGTCCAGTCAAATTTAAAATAATGCGGATTTTGCTGATATTGCTATATAATTGGTCTTTTATATATATATATATATATATATATATATATATATATATATATATATATATAAGACCAACTAAAGGGTCTTTTAAACCCCAAGTTAATGAATCAGTTGACTATTAAAGGGGTCATATGATGCAATTTAAATTTTTCCTTTCTCTTTGGAGTGTTACAAGCTCTTGGTGCATAAAGAAGATCTGTAAAGTTGCAACGACTAAAGTCTCAAATCCGAAAAAAGTATTCTTTATCAAAGTTGTCTACTTCACTCTGTGGAAATATTTGCCTAATGCCGAACAAATGTTCACACAATGAAAGAATGTGTGGTTTCAGTAACAGCAGTTAGTTTTGAAGCAGCCATGTCAGAGAGATGCTGTGTGTTTCTAGGCGAAAGCAAAAGCACTTTATTTTGCCTTCCAAAAGTAGATGCTTTTAGGAATCTTTAAGATTACTTACAAAAGAACAGCAACGCATTTTATGGATGACCATTTTGTGAACCTAGGAGAGGAGGTATTTCTGACTTTGCTACGACAATCTGGCGCTTCTGAATCAGCTACAGTAAGTATGTTTTGTTATTAGTTTAAGTATTAAGTATTATGCTATTGAATGTTCAAATGTTCAAATGTTCAAGTTTTGCATGTCACGTGCATGTGTGAGAGCAAGAGAGAGAGAGAGAGAAAGAGAGAGAGACACAGTCTCAGCTGTCTTAACCGTCTGTGGCTTGTGTACTGTCTGCAAACACATACTTCATCACTGTGTCTGTCACACCACTCTGTTCCCATTTCGTGCTTAAACTGATGGTAAAACCAATCACAATGCACTGGGTCAGTTAGCCAATCAGAGCAGACTGCGTTTGTCAGAAGGAGGGACTTTGTAGAAAACGACGCAATTGAGAGAGGCGGGTTATATATAGATTGTTATTATACCTACAATAATGTACAGTATTTGAAAAAGAATGTGTTTTGAACATTAAAGCATGTCAACATATTCTGTTAAACCAAATACACAAAATAATGATCTTTAAAAAAGCATCATATGACCCCTGTTATTACACTTTTTGTGTTACTATTACTGTGCAGCACCTATAGAGGGCAACATTTTATCTTTGAATGTTAAAAGACTACATTTTCAGAATTTTCTGCCCCTGAACTAACTTGTATAAACCTTTTTTTTTCTCTCTCTTTCTTTTTTTTAAAATTAAAGTCTCTAAGTAAAATAATATGTTATGAGGACTAGACTTTATGATGCATGTCAGAAGTCTGGCTACATGACTGACTATATGGCAAGGCCTCCCTGTGCAAGATTGATCATGATATTTAATTGTTGGTATCTTAATATGTGAATTTCTATCGCCATTTTTTGAAAAGAAAGGACAATTATTAAATATACTATTGCACAATCGCCTGTACCCTCTGACTGGCTTATTTAAGATGTTAGTGGTTGAGATTCAACAAATCCTCTAGACACAGCTATGCCAGTCTCATCATAAAAAATTAATCAGTCTGGCTACTACGAAATCTTCCAGCAAATTGCCAACCCAAATGGAATATTAGCAGAAGGCTTTTCTTCCACCTACCACAGATAAGGCAGAAAAGAAAAGTCCCCTCTCATTTTCATGTTATGTGTGTCTGCCATTTCCATGACTGGATTTTATGGTTTTCAGTATATAGCCTGAAGCATTTTGAGACTTATGCTCCATATGAAAATAATCTAGAAAATAATTGTTGTTTGTTTTTATTGCTGTCAATAATATTATGGTGTGAATGTAATGAACCTGCAGTTTGAATAATTCAGTGCAAAGAAAGCATGAAAATTATGAATATCGCACATTCAATATGATATTCGACATTGACCCACATAAACAAAAGTCATTTTATTCAAGTCAATGTTATTTGTATAACACTTTTAGCTTTACTTAATAGCTTTTAACAGCTTCATAGAATACTCATAATGCTAATTATTATAATTATTAGTCAACATCTTAATGCCTATTTACGAGATTTCATTTTGCAATTATACAAATGATCAATCAGCTTTTTATATATATATATATATATATATATATATATATATATGAAAATTTTGTCATTAATCACTTACCCCCATGTCCTTTCAAACCCGTAAAAGCTTTGTTCATCTTTGGAACACAATTTAAGATATTTTGGATGAAAACCAAGAAGTCTTGTGACTGTCCCACAAATGAAACCTGCTGGAAAATGAAATCAGGATTTACAAAAATCTGGTCAGCAGAAGGAAGCATGAAGTGCTCAAAAAATTTCTTCAAAACCAGTAGATGACATTGCAACCCAAATCATCACAGACTGTGGAAACTTAACACTTCACTTCAAGCAACTTGGGCTATGAGCTTCTCCACCCTTCCTCCAGACTCTAGGACCTGGGTTTCCAAATGAAATACACATTTTGCTTTCAGGACTTTCAGGACTTTGGACCACTGGGCAACAGTCCAGTTCTTCTTCTCCTTAGCCCAGGTAAGACACCTCAGGAGTGGTTTAACAAGAGGACTACAACAACTGAATCCAAATTCCTTGACACGTCTGTGTGTGGTGGCTCTTGATGCCTTGACCCCAGCCTCAGTCCATTCCTTGTGAAGTTCACTCAAATTCTTGAATCGATTTTGCTTGACAATCCTCACAAGGCTGCGGTTCTCTTGGTTGGTTGTGAATCCATTTGAATCATTTGAATTTCAATCCTGAAAAAAAAAACCTACCTGTATCCTGAATACCTTAATTAGCTTGTTTAGGTGTGTTTGATTAGGGTTGGTGTTGACAGTGTGTGTGTTGAAATCATTGATGCTTTTATTGTCATGGGATAATAGGAATTAGAAGCTCAGCCGAGTGCCTTATGACAGTAGTTTTTCAATCCTGAACATGGGAACCCATAGCCCTGCACATTTTATATGTCTCTCTTTTCTGGTTCAGTTCATGGAGCTCTTTCCCAAGAAGCTGATGATCTGAAACAGGTGTGTTTAACAAGAGATGCATACAAAATGTGTGGTTCATTTTTGTCTTTTGCAATCAGCACAGTCATGCATAGCTCACAGCTGATTCTCATTCTTTCATTTAGTTTTTTCCTATTTCTAATGCTCATTTTTGTTATCTCATTGCTAGTGTGTTTTGTCATTCTGACTTAACGTTTTTAGTTTTCCCGGTCAGTTGTTATGTTTAGTTTTTTCTCTGTTTGCCCAGTTATCCCATCTGAAGACCGATTTCTCCACAAATGCTGGCCAGTGGCTTGTGGACTTTGTGCTCATTTGTACCCATGTGTGAGAGCTTCTTTATTCTGTGTGGAGAAACTGTTGACCTGGAACTTTATTGTGTCTGCTCTGGAGTAATGTCCTTTGTGAGAATTTGCTTTTAGTTTGGATTTCTACACCTGCCTGTTCCTGTTTCTTCAAGCTGCTTTGTGTGGTGTGGTCGCCTGTCTGGACCTTGATTTTGGCCGGGATTCTGATCTTCTGATGATACTGAATAAATCAGTTTGAGTCGCATTTCTGCATTTGAGTCCTTTATCCCAGAGAACCCTGACATAACACATTAGCCAGCATGGACACAGCAGAAGAGACCACGTTTCGAGCGGCCGTTGAATTCCAGGGTAAGTTGTTGGGCCGTCAACTGGGAGAATACACTCAGACACGTCATACTAGTGACGCTTCGACTATACACATTTCAGTATAGTTGGCTCACGTACTACTATTCCATTCATGGTTTTGTATAATAATTTTGTTATCAGATGTTTTGATTTGGGAGCTGAGGGGAAGTTTATGGATTCTACTTGTGCTCACCAACAAGGCTTTCCTATTTTTGATCTTCTGTCTCCACTTACAGCTCATTCACTTAACGGACATGAGTTAATGACTGTCACTCACATTACTGGTTTGTGGAGTGTTGTTGTTATTTCCGGTAATCATAGAGAGGAATTAAAATTTTATTTGTTCAATTTGTCTTCTGTAGCTGTTGTGTTGGGTCACCCATGGTTGTCCGTACACAGTAAAAAAAACGTTGAGTTTTTTTTTTTTTTACCTAACCGTTGGGTTACACATATTGGGTCAATGTGTTGGGTTATCTTAAAATTTGTTGGGTCATTTTTTTTCATCGTAGGGTTATTTTTAGTTATACACCAACTGTTGGGTTAAATATGTTTCCCGCTTCACTCCGTTCAAATTTTAACGGTCCATTCAGCGGACATCAGCGGTAGCCTGCATGATTATGAAAGGTAAGTAATGTCAATATAATCGTATGATGTGTATATAACTGTAATAACATTAAGTAATGTGTCTGATATGTTAATTATTGTTTTTTTATACGTTAAAAAAAGTTTTAATTCCCTTTAGTCCGTTTGTTTCCCCCAGAGAATCATATTGATTGTAAATGAATGCTATTCCTGTTAGTTCGCCAGCATTAATACATTAAAAGATTAGCTGCCAAACTTTTCAGACAAGTATTACTTAAAGTTAATACAAATGTCTGGTGAAATGTGAAAGTTTGACGAAATCATTAGAATTAAGCTAGAAAAGCCGCACGGACCATTTATCGGATCGGACCAGTGAAAGAAGCTGCTCGAACGAGCTCTGAGCTCACAATTCAGTCATGCAACAGACTCTGCGAGAATTATTTGAATGAACCTGCAATTTTCTGTCATAAAAGTTCAAAACCGAGACGAAAGAAAAGTGCACAGTCGTGAGGCAATCCGCTCTTTCAGTGAAAATTTATACCAGTGCCCCAAATTTACATAACGTTACTCCTACAACCAACCTTTAAGAGGGGGAGCGTAAAACAGAAGCTGTATTCGTCTTAGCGCACCAGCACTAATTAATTGTACAGTAAAAGTGTTTTATGGTTTATTCATATTGAATATTGTTATGCATCTATTAGAATACCCTATAATTACAGCAATTTCTCTTATGAATCTAGATTGATTGACATGTTTTTTAAATGTGTTGTACTAAATGTGTTTATACTTATGTTTTAGACAATGGACTCTTTCGTGAAGGAAAAATTGCAACAGTAGAATTTCTGCCTGTTAACTGAATCATTTCAAGGTAAGTAACCTATTTAAATTAATGATACATAAGTTTTCAATTTTACTTAGACCTATGACTTCCAAAAATTATGAAAAAAGACAAATGAGGTGTAATAAGTGTATTGTAGCATTCCGTCCAACAAAGCTTCCTTTCATTTACAGTGTACTTTTGTTCCTCCCTACAAGTCCAAATCAGTTAAAGGGTAAAGGTACTCACATTAGCCGCAAATATTGCCACAAATTATCTGGAGGGAGTGAAAACTGGTTTAGTCAGTCTCTCCCCACAAAGACTGTAAACATTTAAACTGTAAGCTTAGTTTTTTTTTAACTTGTGCTTTCTCTGTACTTTTTTCATTTAAAGGCCTTCGTGCAGAAATTGTCTTTAAAACCCTTCCTGCCATCTGCACCATACCACACAAATGGAAAAATGGTGTGCACATCATACACGGAAATGAAGCGGTCCTTCATTGACATTCAACCTGTAAGTAAAAGCAAAACTTAAAATTGCAGTGCCCTGTGTAGTCAAGTCACCTTTATTTATTTTGTATAAGACACACGTTGTACAATACAAATCGTTCCAAGAAGATATTTTGAAAAAAAAAAAGATGACAGAAGTTTCTTTTTTTGGGTGAATTATCACTTTAACCTATTTAAATTCGCTATAGCTTTTAACTCATTTAAATTCACTCATTTGTAAAGTGAGTGTATCAATGAAATATCATCACAATGCATGTTAACTGAACTTTTTTTTTTTTTTTTTTCAAGGTTGGCACTAATTAGTGCTGTTCTTGAATCACGAGACAAGCCAGAATCCACATCTCCTGGTGCTTGGTGGCAAGGAAAACTCCTCCCAAGTTTTTATTATTTTAAACCGGGAGGCGATGGAACAGAAGATGATACTACAAGCAGTCAATCTATGTTTTAAACTTTTCTTTGTCAAGTCAAGTCAAGTCAAGTCACCTTTATTTATATAGCGCTTTAAACAAAATACATTGCGATGATATTGCTGTAGATGAAGTGACCCCAACTAAGCAAGCCAGAGGCGACAGCGGCAAGGAACCGAAACTCCATCGGTGACAGAATGGAGAAAAAAACCTTGGGAGAAACCAGGCTCAGTTGGGGGGCCAGTTCTCCTCTGACCAGACAAAACCAGTAGTTCAATTCCAGGCTGCAGCAAAGTCAGATTGTGCAGAAGAATCATCTGTTTCCTGTGGTCTTGTCCTGGTGGTCGTCTGAGACAAGGTCTTTACAGGGGATCTGTATCTGGGGCTCTAGTTGTCCTGCTCACGGCTGTATTTCAGGGCAGTAGAGGTCCTTTCTAGGTGCTGATCCACCATCTGGTCTGGATACGTACTGGATCCGGGTGACTGCAGTGACCCTCTGATCTGGATATAGACTGGATCTGGTGGCTACGGTGACCTCGGAATAAGAGAGAAACAGACAAATATTAGCGTAGATGCCATTCTTCTAATGATGTAGCAAGTACATAAGGTGTTATGGGAAGTGTTTCCGGTTCCGGTTTACCTAATTAATGCAGCCTAAAAATCCTTTAACGGATTTGGATATTAAAAGCATATTAGTATGTTATGTATAAGCCAGGTTAAAGAGATGGGTCTTTAATCTAGATTTAAACTGCAAGAGTGTGTCTGCCTCCCAAACAATGTTAGGTAGGTTATTCCAGAGTTTAGGCGCCAAATAGGAAAATGATCTGCTGCCCGCAGTTGATTTTGATATTCTAGGTATTATCAAATTGCCTGAGTTTTGAGAACGTAGCTATGACGATCGTGCACCAGAGAGACACAGGGAGAGCGAGAGATCCAATAGCAGGTATTTTAATATAGGGTAATCCAAATCGTTGTCGAATACAGCCAAGGTCAAAACCAAAAAGACAGTCCAAACAAAACAAACAAAGGAAAGGGACAGGAAAAGGGAACTCGGAATGTGAGATGACTCGGAGGACGAGCAGACAGGAAGAATCTCCTCCTCCATGGAGCAGCTGCCAGATGCTCCACCCGAACCCAAGGGAAAACCAAAAACACAAAGAGACCAGGAGACCACTACAACCGTGTGGCTGGACAAACAGGAGGACAAGTCTGGTTGGGCAAGTCTGAAACATAGAACATGAACATGTTAAGGGTAGCCTCCGTGGCCACAACAGGATCAGTCGGGTGCTCAGAGAGTTCGACTGAGAGGTGACGAGACTCTGTAAGTTCCGCAGAGGCGAAGAGAGACTCTGGTAGTTCAGCAGAGACGTGGAAAGGTTCTGGTAGTTCATCAGAGACGTGGAGAGGCTCTGATAGTTCCACAGAGAAGTGACGAGACTCTGGTAATCCCATGGTGTTTATACTGGATTCCAGAAGATCAATGCTGACCTGACTCTGCACAAGAAGATTATTGGTAACTTGTATTTGTTCATGAAGATCATTGGTGACTTGTATTTGTTCATGAAGATCAACTGACTCTGGAAGGTCAATGGTGACTAACCCTGACTCTGGAGGGTCCACAAGCACCTGACTCAACTCTGGAAGGTCAACAGGAACTAGCCCTGACTCTGGAAGGTCAACAGTGACTGACACTGACTCTAGAAAGTCGATGGTGACTAGCCCTGACTCTGGAAGGTTGACGGTGACTAACCCTGACTCTGGAGGATCCACGAGCCCCTGACTCGACTCTGGAGGGTCCACGAGCATCTGACTCGACTTTGGAGGGTCCACGAGCACCTGAGTCGACTCTGGAAGATCAACAGGAACTAGCCCTGACTCTGGAAGGTCAACGGTGACTAACCCTGACTCTGGAAGGTCGACGGTGACTAACCCTGACTCTGAAAGGTCAACGGTGACTAACCCTGACTCTGGAGAGTCCATGAGCACCTGACTCGACTCTGGAGGGTCCACGAGCACCTGACTCGACTTTGGAGGGTTAACCGGAAGCTGACTCAACTCTGGAAAGTCAATGGGCACCTGACTCGACTCTGGAAGGTCAACAGGAATCTGACTTGATTCTGGAGGATCAACTGGAACGTGACTCGACTCTGGGTGGTCAACAGGAACCTGACTCGACTCTGGATAGTCAACTGGAACCTGACTCAACTCTGGAGGGTCAACTGGAACCTGACTCAACTCTGGAGACTCAACGGGAACCTGACTCAGGAAAGCCCACTGTAGCTGCCATCCTCTGCAGTGGCTCTGGGCTGGCGGCCACCTTGTGCAGTGGCGCTGGGTTGGTGGCCATCTTGTACTGTGGTGCTAGCTCAGCAGACGTGACGTGAACAGTCTCTGGATCAGCAGACGTGACGTGAACACTCCTGGGAATCTCTAGGATCTTTGACAGCATGGAGAAATAATCCAAAAATGTCTCAGTGGCCATCTTGGGCGTTGGCGCTGAGCTGGCGGCCATCTTGGACCGTGGCGCTGGGCTGGTGACCACTTTGTGCTGTGGTGCTGTGCTGGCGTCCATCTTGCCATCTCAGCAGGTATTTTAATATAGGGTAATCCAAATCGTTGTCGAATACAGCCAAGGTCAAAACCAAAAAGACAGTCCAAACAAAGGAAAGGGACAGGAAAAAGGACTCGGAATGCGAGATGACTCGGAGGACGAGCAGACAGGAAGAATCTCGGGGGACGAGAAAGCTGGACACACGAAGGGTAAGGACTCCATACAAACAACAGGGAAAGACTGGTATTTATAGGGAGGCTAAGGACAATAAAGTGACTGCACCTGGTGCAATTAACAGGAGTGCAATTACTGTGAAGACAGGACCAGACTAGAGGAATTCTAGTGCCTACGGTGAAGTGCCTAAGGGGAAGTGAGCCCACTAGTGGACACCCAGGGAAACAGAGACTAGACAACGTGACAGTAGTGGACGTAGAGGATTATAATGTAAAAGGAGCTCATTCAAATACTGAGGTGCAAAACCATTCAGGGCTTTATAAGTAATAAGCACTATTTTAAAATCTACACGATGTTTGATAGGGAGCCAGTGCAGTATTGACAGGACCGGGCTAATATGGTCATACTTCCTGGTTCTAGTAAGAACTCCTGCTGCTGCAGTTTGGACTAGCTGTAGTTTGTTTACTAAGCGTGCAGAACAACCACCCAATAAAGCATTACAATAATCTAACCTTGAGGTCATAAATGCATGGATTAAAATTTCTGCATTTGACATTGAGAGCATAGGCCGTAATTTAGATATATTTTTGAGATGGAAAAATGCAGTTTTACAAATGCTAGAAACGTGGCTTTCTAAGGAAAGATTGCGATCAAATAGCACACCTAGGTTCCTAACTGATGACGAAGAATTGACAGAGCAACCATCAAGTCTTAGACAGTGTTCTAGGTTTTTACAAGCAGAGTTTTTAGGTCCTATAATTAACACCTCTGTTTTTTCAGAATTTAGCAGTTAGAAATTACTCGTCATCCAGTTTTTTATATCGACTATGCATTCCATTAGTTTTTCAAATTGGTGTGTTTCACCGGGGCCCAAAGAAATATAGAGCTGAGTATCATAACAGCATAACAGTGAAAGCTAACACCATGTTTCCTGATGATATCTCCCAAGGGTAACATATAAAGGGTGAAGAGTAGCGGCCTTGAGGTACTCCATACTGCACTTGTGATCGATATGATACATCTTCATTCACTGCTACGAACTGATGGCGATCATATAAGTACGATTTAAACCATGCTAATGCACTTCCATTGATGCCAACAAAGTGTTCAAGTCTATGCAAAAGCATGTTGTGGTCAATTGTGTCAAACGCAGCACTAAGATCCAATAAAACTAATAGAGAGATACACCCACGATCAGATGATAAGAGCAGATCATTTGTAACTCTAAGGAGAGCAGTCTCAGTACTATGATACGGTCTAAATCTTGACTGGAAATCCTCACATATACCATTTTTCTGTAAGAAGGAATATAATTGTGAGGATACCACCTTTTCTAGTATCTTGGACAGAAAAGGGAGATTCGAGATTGGTCTATAATTAACTAGTTATTTGGGGTCAAGTTGTGTTTTTTTGATGAAAGGCTTAATAACAGCCAGTTTGAAGGTTTTGGGGACATATCCTAATGACAATGAGGAATTAATAATAGTCAGAAGAGGATCTATGACTTCTGGAAGAACCTCTTTTAGGAGCTTAGATGGTATAGGGTCTAACATACATGTTGTTAGTTAAGATGATTTAACAAGTTTATACAATTATTCCTCTCCTATAGAGAATGAGTGGAACTGCTCCTCAGGGGGTCTATAGTGCACTGTCTGATGTGATACTGTAGCTGACGGCTGATTGGTTGCAATTTTATCTCTAATAGTAACGATTTTAGAAGTAAAGTAGTTCATAAAGTCATTACTGCTTTGGTGTTGGGAAATGTCAACACTTGTTGAGGCTTTATTTTTTGTTAATTTAGCCACTGTATTGAATAAATACCTGGGGTTATGTTTGTTTTCTTCTAAAAGAGAAGAAAAGTAATCGGATCTAGCAGTTTTTAATGATTTTCTGTAGGATAGGTTACTTTCCCGCCAAGCAGTACAAAATATCTCTAGTTTTGTTTTCCTCTAGCTGCGCTCCATTTTTTGGGCTGCTCTCTTTAGGGTGCGAGTATTCTCATTATACCATGGTGTCAAACTGTTTTCCTTAACCTTCCTTAAGCGTAAAGGAGCAACTGTATTTAAAGTGCTAGAAAAGAGAGAGTCCATAGTTTCTGTTACATCATCAAGTTGTTCTGAGGTTTTGGATATGCTAAGGAATTTGGATACATCAGGAAGATAACTTAAAAAGCAGTCTTTTGTGGTAGAAGTGATGGTTCTTCCATACTTGTAAAAAGAAGTAGAATTTACAATTTTGGCTATATGAAGTTTGCAGCAGAACTAAATGATCTGAGATATCATCACTTGGCTGAATAGTTTCAACACTATCAACATCAATTCCATGTGACAGTATTAAATCTAGAGTATGATTCCGACAATGAGTAGGTCCTGAAACGTGTTGTCTAACCCCAATAGAGTTCAGAATGTCTATACATGCTGATCCCAATGCATCTTTTCATTATCAACATGAATATTAAAATCACCAACTATTAAAACGTTATATGCAGACAGAACTAACTCGGATGTAAAATCACCAAACTCTTTAATAAAGTCTGTATGGTGCCCTGGTGGCCTGTATACAGTAGCCAGTACAAACATAACAGGGGATTTATCATTAACATTTGTTTCTCTGGATAATGTTATATGAAGCACCATTACTTCAAACGAGTTATACTTGAAGCCTGCACTCTGAGAAATCCTGAAAACGTTGTTATAAATTGAAGCAACACCTCCCCCTTTGCCTTTTAGACGCGGCTCATGTTTATAACAGTAATCTTGGGGGGTGGACTCATTTAAAATAATGCAATCATCAGGTTTTAGCCAGGTTTCTGAGTACATCTATATTATCTATATATTATCTATATTATCTATATCTATATATCTATATTAACAGAGTACATCTATATTATGATCAGTGATCATATTATTTACAAAAGGTGTTTTCGTAGGAAGGGATCTGATATTCAATAAGCCAAGCTTTATCATTTGTTTATCCATATTGCATCTGTTTTTTATTTGTTGAACCTCAATTAAATTGTTAATCTTAACTTGGTTTGGACATTTTTTGTATTTTCTAGTTCGGGGAACAGACACAGTCTCTATAGTGTGATATCTAGGTGAAAGAGTCTCTATGTGCTGAGAATTAACTGACCTCTGTGACGGGAGGCAGCTAGCAGACGGTCGGTTTAGTCAGTCTGTCTGCTTTATGACCTGGGCTCCAGTTAGTCAACTATAAACTCTAAGACTATTTGCCATATTTCTAGAGAGAAGAGTGGCGCCACCGCAGGAGGGATGAAGACCATCTCTTTTCAACAGGTCAGGTATACCCCAAAAGCTCGTCCAATTGTCTATGAAACCTATGTTATTCTGTGGGCACCACTTAGACATCCAGCCATTGAGTGATGACAATCTGCTATGCATCTCGTCACCACGGTAAGCAGGGAGGGGACCAGAGCATATTACAGTGTCTGACACCGTGCTTGCAAGTTCACACACCTCTTTAATGTTATTTTTAGTGATCTCCAACTGGCGAAGTCGAACATCATTAGCGCCGGCATGAATAACAATCTTACTGTATTTACGTTTAGCATTAGCCAGCACTTTTAAATTTGCCAAGATGTCAGGTGCTCTGGCTCCCGGTAAACATTTGACTATGGTGGCTGGTGTCTCTATATTCACGTTCCGTACAATAGAATCAACAATAACTAGAGCACTTTCATCAGGTTTCTCAGTGGGTGCATCACTGAGTGGGGAGAACCTGTTTAATGTTTTTTTCGGAACAGAAGAGCGGTGTTTTGACCCACGACTACGCTGCCTCACAGTCATCCAGTTGCCCTGCTGTAGGGTCTCTGTTGCCGGAACCGAACAATGTACAGGAATCCCTGAGCCTGTCAGCCTAACTATTTCCCTGCATTTATCACATGTGAATCCCTCATCTGCGACAGAGATAGTTAAACTGTACATGTGGCAAGAGGTGCAAATAACAATAGCAGGAGAAGCCATTACCGTGCTTGATGAAATATTCTTACTGCGGTTGTTTGATAAACTTGAAAAACTGGAAGGAGAGAGAGGAGAAGAGAAAAGAAAACAGCGATAGGTTTGAATGAAAATGCTAATGACAAGCTAACGAGCGCTAACGCTTTGTAGGTGTACTGCACTCACGAATATATAAAATAAAAGTGAACGATCAACATTAATCTGATCAGATTGATCGATAATATCAGAAATATGGTGTGAATTAAGTTATATTTTATCACTTTAAAAAACAGAGAGTGATAGTAAGATAAAGATTCTAGAGAAAAAATAAAATAAAAACAGCTACACGGAGCTACGATTAGCTACAGAAGGCCAACGGTAAGTAGAGAAAACACTGTCCAACAGCGTCTTTGTATATGACATCTACTACCCAAAGCCCTCTGCTCCCATTTGAGAGTTTTTGGAACACATAGTCTTTAATAGTTTCTTCTGCACACTGTGTCCTCCTTAAAAACTTTATATTTAGTAATCAGTAAAAAAACCTTATTATTTTATTGACAGCAGCTAGTATATTTTTTATTATTATAACTTGATTTTATGATCATTTTGTTTTATTATTATATGTTATGTTCATTTTATTTGAAAGTCGTAACATTTACGAAGTGTGGTAACCCATGTTCGGAATTGGTGCTCTGCATTTAACCCATCCAAGTGCACAAACACAGCAGTGAGAAGTGAACACACCCGGAGCAGCGGGCAGCTATCTATCCAGCACCCGGGGAGCAACTGGGTGTTCATTGCCTTGCTCAAGGGCACTTCAGCCATGGGTACTGAGGGTGGAAGAGGGCACTGTTCATTCACTCCCTCCACTTACAACCCCTGCCAGCACCGAGACTCAAACCTGTGACTTTCGGGTTACAGGTTCAACTCTCTAACCATTAGGCCACAGCTGTGAACTGTATTTGCACATTTGTGTGTTTTGATATGAATATGAATTGACAAGTTTGTACATCTTGAAAATGTCAGTTGTATTTTTACACATTCTTGTACATTTAAATAAAATATTTTAAAATATATTTGTAAATGTGTTATTTGCATATTAAAATAAAATCTGTAATTTACAACAAAGTAGTTTAAAAATATGGTTGTATTAAGTAATTTTTAATAAAAATACTTATGTTAATTAATATAAATAATTAACTCAACTGTTGGCTAACGTTTAACCCAACAGGACTTTAACCCAATGGGTTGGGTTGAAATAACCCATAGATGGAAAGGTGCTATACCAACCCATAGTTGGGTTACAGGTTGGGTTATTTTTAACCCAACATTTTTTAGTGTGTATATAAACTGGACAGATAGTAATTCCTCAAATAAAAGCCGGGGCCTTTAATTACCTGAACAGCAGAAGGTAACAGGCTTCTATTTGAAGCAGGCTTTTATTAGAGGCATGCCTTTATTTTTAATTCCATCTGTTTGATAAGTAATTGTTTTAAATAACCTGTTTTAAATTAAAAGCGATTGCGTTCCAGTGGACAGAGATCATAACATTAGCACAGAATCAGTTCAGAATCAATAATCAAAAGGACCAGATCGGTGCAGACGTGCTCTGTGTCAGTATGCTTCACGCTGAATCACGCATGCACAGTATCATCAGCTCCTCGGTTATTGAATCGGACGTGTCCGATAGAAACGGTTCTCGGTTCAGTGTACTGGAGATCCGAAAACCGATGTAACCGGTTACTTGCACATCCAGGGCACAAAAGTCCCGTTCCACCACATCCCAAAGATGCTCTATTGGGTTGAGATCTGGTGACTGTTGGGGCCATTTTAGTACAGTGAACTCATTATCATGTTCAAGAAAGCCATTTAAAATGATTCAACCTTTGTGACATGGTGCATTATCCTGCTGGAAGTAGCCATCAGAGGATGGGTACATGGTGGTCATAAAGGGATTGACATGGTCAGAAACAATGCTCAGGTAGGCCGTGGCATTTAAACGATGCCAAATTGGCACTAAGGGGCCTAAAGTGTGCCAAGAAAACATCCCCCACACTATTAAACCACCACCAGCAGCCTGCACTGTGGTAACAAAGCATGAAGGATCCATGTTCTCATTCTGTTTACGCCAATTTCTGACTCTACCATCTGAATGTCTCAACAGAAATCGAGACTCATCAGACCAGGCAACATTTTTCCAGTCTTCAACTGTCCAATTTTGGTGAGCTCGTGCAATTTGTAGCCTCTTTTTCCTATTTGTAGTGGAGATGAGTGGTACCCGGTGGGGTCTTCTGCTGTTGTAGCCCATCCGCCTCAAGGTTGTGCGTGTTGTGTCTTCACAAATGCTTTGCTGCATACCTCAGTTGTAACGAGTGATTATTTCAGTCAAAGTTGCTCTTCTATTAGCTTGAATCAGTCGGCCCATTCTCCTCTGACCTTTAGCATCAACAAGGCATTTTCACCCAAAGGACTGCCGCATACCAGATGTTTTTCCCTTTTCACACTTTCTTTGTAAACCCTAGAAATGGTTGTGCGTGAAAATCCCAGTAACTGAGCAGTTTGTGAAATACTCAGACCGGCCCGTCTGGCACCAACAACCATGCCATGCTCAAAATAGCTTAAATCACCTTTCTTTCCTGTTCTGACATTCAGTTTGGAGTTCAGGAGATTGTCTTGACCAGGACCACACCCCTAAATGTACTGAAGCAACTGCCATGTGATTGGTTGATTAGATAATTGCATTAATGAGAAATTGAACAGGTGTTCCTAATAATCCTTTAGGTGAGTGTATTTCAAGTGCCTGCTATTTATTACGATCTGTGTGTGGTCTTCAGTCATTCTGAGCTGTTTCTCTTCCTCCCCATCGTCCATATGATTGTGCTATTGATCTCCTCCTGGGTTCTTCTCCGCCTCGTGGATGTCTTTTCTCCCTGTCCACACCTGAGCCTGAGGCCATGGAGTCTCTGGCAGCAGGTCTGATACGTCCCTCTTCTTCTCCGGCAGGTGTGGGTTTCTTTTTCATAAAAAAAAAAAAAAGTTCTTCATGAAATTGGATCTACGCAATGCTTATCATCTTGTCTGGATAAGTGAGGGGGATGAATGGAAGACGGCTTTTAATATACCTACGGGGCACTTCGAATATTTGGTTTTAACATTCGGATGGGTTAACGCCCCCGCCGACTTTCAGGTGCTCGTCAATGATGTGCTTAGGGACATGATCAATGATTTTAATTTCGTGTACCTAGCTGACATTTGTATTTTTTCTTGTTCTTTTCAGGTGCACGTTCAGCAAATCAGACGAGTGCTTCAGCAGCTGCTAGAGAATCAGTTGTTTGTCAAGGTGGAGAAGTGTACTTTTCATGCCTAGTCGGTTTCGTTCTTAGGTTCCATCATTTTCCCAGAGGGGATTCACATGGATCCTGCGAAGGTGTGAGCTGGAGATTGTATTAAATTTTGTATTGACTAATAGACCAAGTTCTAAGAACGGCAAACGCGATGCCCTGTCCAGGCAGTTCGGCAGCCCTGGGGACATGCCCCTTCCTGATACAATCTTGGGTTCAGATTGTTTGGTGGGCTCTGTCGTCTGGGGGGTTGAAAGACAGTAACCCTTCGGGTTGCCCAGCGGGTCAATTATTTATGCCTGATTCAGTCCGCACCGCCGTCCTGCGATGGGTCCACTCCTCTAAACTCACATGTCATCCGGCTGTTAGGAGGTCGCTGGCAGACTTCCGCCAGCGTTTTTGGTGGCCTGCCATGGTTGAGGACGTTCGTCAGTTTCTTGGGGGCGTGCTAGGTTTGTGCTCAAAATAAATCATCTAATCAATATTCCGTTGGTCTGCTTCATCCCCTCCCTATTCCTTCCCATCCCTGGTCGCATATTGCCCTGGATTGTGTTACCGGTCTCCCTCCATCCAATGCAATACGGCGATTCTTACCATGGTGGATCACTTTTCTAAAGCGGTTCACTTAATTTCCCTTCCCAAACTTCCCTCTGCTAGGGGATGACCTCATTGACCATGTTTTTTGGATTCATGGTCTTCCAGAGAATGTGGGCTCTGACATGGGGCCCCAGTTCATTTCCCATTTTTGGAAGGAATTTTGTTGACAGCTGGGTGCATCCACCAGTCTGTCTTCAGGATTCCATCCACAGACCACCGGCCAAAATGAGCACGCTAACCAGGGTCTCGAGTGGATTCCCATGATCCCTTCTCCTGGAGTCAGCAGCTAACTTATATAACTTCTTGCCGGTGTCTTCGACTGGGCTTTCCCCATTCATGTGTTGTCTTGGTTATCAACCCCCTTTGTTTCCTTCCCAGGCTGTCGAGGCTGCCGTTCCCTCAGTCCAGGCATTTATAGAGCATTGTCGCTGTACCTGGAGGATGGCCAGTGAGGCGCTGATCTGGTCTGGGGGGACGTACCAAAAGAGCAGCTGACCGCTTTCGGACTGCAGCTCCGAATTTTGTTTGTGGGCAGTTTGTATGGCTCTTTATCACGTAAGCTGGCGCCTAGATTTATTGGACCATACCTTATTGCCAAGGTTGTCAGTCCAGTGGTTGTGCAGCTTTGCCTAATTTTCTCCATCGTGTTCACACGGTATTTCATGTTTCTCGAATTAAACCTGTCTTGCATTCTCCTGATGCTCTTTCTGTTTCTATCTCTCTCCCCCCTCCTCCGCTGATAGTTGAAGGCACACGTGCCTTCATTGTCAGATGGATTCTTGATTCCAGATGCCATGGACTTGGTTTTCAATATCTAGTGGACTGGTAAGGATATGGCCCAGAGGAGAGATCTTGGGTCCCAACTTGGGACATACTGGACCATGTGCTGATTGAGGATTTTCATCGCTTTCAGTCTCATTCCACCAGGGGTCTGCCAGGTGGCGTCCCTGGAGGGAGGAGTACTGTCAGGTCGCAGCTTTGATCTGTTACTCTTTCTGCACGTGTTTTTGTTGCTTTTTTGTGTGTTGGCTGCAGCTGGTTGTCATGCACTCGCTCACAGCTGATTCTAATTCTTTAATTTAACTTTTTCCTATTTCTAATGATCGTTTTTGTTTTCTCATTGCTAGTGTGTTTTGTCCTTCTGACTTAACCATTTCCCGGTTAGTTGTTATGTGTTGTTTTAATCTTTTTTGACCAGTTATCCATTCTGATGACTGATTTCTCTGCAAACGCTGGTCAGTGGCTTATGAACTTTGTCTTCATTTGTTCCCATGTGTGAGAGCTTCTTTATTCTGTGTGGAGAAGATGTTGACCTGGGACTTTATTGTGTCTGCTCTGGAGGAATGTCCTCCGTGAGAACTGGATTTTAGTCTGGATTTCTACACTTGCCTAATCCTATTTGTGCAAGCTGCTTTGTCTGGTGTGGTTGCCCGGCTGGACCTTGATTTCGGCCGGGATTCTGATCTTCTGATGATACTGAATAAATCGCTTTAAGTTGCATTTCTGCATTTGAGTCAGAGAAGACTAACACTATGCTCATTGTGGATATTTAACAAAGAAAAGTCTATGCATTGACCCAACCCCTTTTTAAACATTTATTATAAGGATTTTGTGAATAGGATTTAAGCTTAACCTTACACCTAGTAGTAAGTTGAAATTCTCTGTCAGAGAAGGCCCCAGATTCTGCCTGTCCTGTAAAAGCTGTAGAACCACTTAAAATTTCAAAAGGAAGATTTACAGTTTGTGGTCACCATGAAAAAGTGACTTATCCAAATTTGTAAATTAAATTCATTGTTTATTTTTTAATTTATTTATTTAATTAGTTAGTTGTTGTGTAGTCTCGCATTGGCAGACCTTCAGACTGACGGCTGAATGTCTGGAAACTATGGCAGCTTTCATTGGCCAAGGCCCACCCATGAGGCCGTTTGACCAACATGTCAAACAACCATTCACAGGTTGTTTTTTTCAGCGTCACGTTTCGGGGTGCGGAAATGTCACCACAATAAAAGACCGGTGAGTAAAACGCTCAGATATATTTTAAAAATTCTATGCCACAAACTTTAAATATTTGACATACTTTTGAATATCCAGCATTTAGTTGATCCTGATATGTGCTCGATGTCACAGTTGTAAACTGTGACACACGTCTCCCAGACATCCTGTATAATTCAACCAATCCAATGATGACTTCGACACTCCTAAAGTGTTTCCACTTTTGTGTCCTATATGCATCAGACATTTAGCCAACTGTCCGTGGATGTGACATCTGAGGCTGAGACTAGTTGTTATGAGTAGGCCACTATTATGTACCCTAGATTCAAGGGAAAGCTGAAAGATGAGGATGTCTGGGAACAGCTGAAGCAGGCAGCAGTGAGAGAAGTAAGAAACCATCAGAATGCAAGTTCTTTGAGAATGTGTACATTGTTTATTACAAGGTGAATTTTCATGTAAATGTACAAAAGTACATACACTGATGTTCAAAGGTTTGCAGTATGTTTTCAAATTTAATTTATTTCTGTGATCAAAGCTGAATTTTCAGCAACATTACTCCAGTCTTCATTGTCACATGATCCTTCAGAAATCATTTTAATATGCTGACTTGCTGCTTGAGAAACATTTCTGATTATTATCAGTGTTGAAAACAGTTGTGCTGCCAAACATTTTTGTGTACACTTTGGGTCAAAAAAAAAAAAGATTAATATGAATTTATATATATATATATAATAGCAAGGATGCATTAGATTTATAAAAATTGATAGTAACAACTTTTATAATGTAAAAAAAATATTTTTAATTGTGTAAATATATATATATATTTTATTAACATTTGGAACTTTGTATTCACAAAATTAAAAAAAGCATAATTTACACACAATTGAATCATAAGAGCCAAAGATATTTGGAGTACCAAATCTTAAAAGTTTAAGCTAAATATTACACAAGCTAGAGCATTAGCATGTATCTTAGCAAGATGCTAATAAAAAACTCATTCTGTTGAATGCAATTGTGGGGCTAACTTCCTGCTACCCAGGTTACCCAGATTGCTGCAGAATCAAGTTGAAATTAACACCATAGGTAGTAAATCTCTGACAGCTTTTATATATTTTCACACAAAGACCTGAATTTTAGAAAAAAAAAATAATATATAAATATATATAGTATGAAGTGAGTGGGCGCACTTCATGCTATGTGCTCATTCTGGCTACAGAATCGCCCTAATGCTCTTGCAACATTTCCGTAAGTACCTTAGACCAAGAAAAACATCCCCCGAGATGGAGACAGAAACTTGTATTTGCATTGATCATGTATAGTTATTAACTCTTGAGACAAAATACATTTTGTATGAAAGACAGTGGGAAATGGCCCGTGTGTCAACAGTTAGAAATAAAAATACATAAAAAAACGTGTTATTTCGCACAGATAATTCTAGAGGTTGGATAGTAATGTGCACTACTGAGTTGAAACAAGTAGCGCTCCTGTACAAATGATGAGGAAATAAAGTTTGACAAAACAGCGTATAATGAAGTTAAAATAGCATGGTTGCATTTTTGTACCACTTTTGCATTTGTTAACACTATTGGGTAGGTTTAAGGTTGGATTTGCTGTAGGGTATGTTATTTTCCAACATGCTAGAGCATTATCCTTTTATCGTCACTACCCGGACATTTGATTTCTGAACCACCACATCTGTGTCACAGTCATGGACTTCTGTTCCTTTTGTGTTATCCCTATGTAAGGGAAACAGGTCAATTTACCTCAAAGGGAATCATTTAAGATTTTAAAGGGAATTTGAACAGAATCGCTGTTTCACGGCTGATCACTGCAATTCACTGAATGAGCCGTTTAACATCAAATCTGCGCTGGATATTAATATCCATAGTATAATGAAAACACTATCAATTAGAAGAGTAACAAGATCGGCAGTATAAGACATTAACTTGTAAGCACTAAACACAAGATACTTCTTTTCAATATGAATAAGGTTTTATTAGATAAATCTAAGACATATAAACTAATCTAACACATAAATGCACGCACTCACACATTCACACAAGTTTCAGGAAGATCGAAAGTTAGGGAAAAATGAGTTTAATAGAATGGAAATGTGGAATCCCAAGTTTACAGCAATACGTGAAATTGCATAAACATGAACAACCATCAATCACTTAATTAACCCTCGCATTGAGTTCCTCAATGAGCCTAAAATTATATTAGATACACCAGTATAGATCAGTCTGGAGGTGCATTGCCTTTGTAAAGGGGTTCCCTTTGTTGTCGTTGAAAGGGGGTTTACCGATGTCGCTGATTGGCTGGAAGTTCAGTAGTCGCTGAAGTGACGTCTTGGGAAGCCTGTGGTTGGGCGTTGGCTGAAGACGCAGAGTTGTGTGGCTGGTTGAAGTTGAACGGGCACTCGAGGTCAGACTCGGAGACACGGCGTTACAAAACTTAACTCAGAACACGAAACTCTCAAACGGAAAAGAAAAAAAGTAAAGTTTGATGAGACTAGGTTGTGCTTCTTCTCATCGTGGCTAAGTAGCAGCAGGCGTGCAGGCCGAAGCATGCTGGAACCATGCTCAAAGAACAGTGATGACTAAAAGCATGGCTAAAAGCTAAAGCTAGGAAGCAAAGCTACAAGCTAAAAGCTAAAAGCAAACTAAAAACATACATGACTAATAGCAGAAGCGAAGCTACAAGCTAAAAGCTAAAAGCACAATTTTATTGTGTCAATAAATTATATAGTGTCCTAAGTATTTAAACTGGCCTGTTGGCCACACTAGAGCTGAAGATCTTTGCCCGAACCTGACGGGACCCGACGGGTTCGGTCGGGTTCTGGCTTAATTTATATAATCTAAAACGGGCTCGGGTCGGGCTCGGGTTTGCACTCCGGTTTGCGAGGTAAACGAGCTGTCATGTGATGTGTTTCAATTAGCGCGAGAAAGATGCGAAAATGGATGCTGAATAGGTGTAACGGAGGCTTGCCTCTGGCGATTACGTTTTGGTTGCACCAGCAACTATAAAGCAAAGTCTGAGGTGTGGAAAAGTATTGACCATGTTTATAATGAGAATAATGAATGAATAATGACGCACCATCAGTGAGCGCAAGAACGCGCTGAAGACATCTACAGTGGATTCAATCATTTTACTCAAAAAAAAACATGCAGGCTTAGCCTAATCTCTGTGAGTAAAGGTTTTTCAAATGATAACTAAATACTCATTGAGTCTTAAATGCATAATGTGGACAGAGTATTTATGCTAATGTTGGCATTTTGGCTTTTATTAAACGTCAGCTGCTAGTGGCGAAGCAAATCCGGCGGAGCCTTTATCTTAATTCCGTTATTGCAAAATTTAAATTTTAATATAAAATTTATTAAAAAAACTCATTTTTATTGGTGCGTTGGTCTATTTATAGGCTAAATGAGCCTATGCCTATTTAGAGTGCTGTGATATTACGACGTTACAGAGGACTTATTTTATTTTTTTATTCCAACTTCCAAATGGCCTATAGTCTACGTTAGTTATGAATAAATTATGTTAAAACACTTATGAATTATAAATGACTCATTCTTGACAAAAGGAAAAAGAGCTGTGTGTGTGCGCACATTTGAATAATGTCGGGCTGTAAACGGGTTCGGGCTTTTAAAAAGCTGTCAATCAAAATGTACTTGTCGGGCTCGGGCCGAAACCTGTCGGGCCCGGGTCCTGTCGGGCCTAACTTTTAAGGCCCGATTACAGCTCTAGGCCACACCTCAAATGTTGTCTTGACCAATCAAATATCGTCTTGGCTCGGGGGTATCATAAATCATATGTTATCTTATCAAGCACATGGTCCTAATTTTCCCGCTCTTGCAGTGTCCAATTTTGGACATGATTCCTATAACAAGAATATGATACATTTGACAAATAACTGATGGTCATGACTGTTTCAAGCAAGCAGATTCAAACAAATACATACCAAACATGATTATGAATCCTTAAGCTATCCCATAGTTATTAAAAGACATACACAATAAGTGATTATAAACATGATAGTCAAATGTGTGGGTTACATATAAATGAATATGGAGTGAAGCGATGGACTGATATTCATTTATAAGTCTTTTTGAGTTCATTTTGGTCCATATATATGTAGAAAAGACAGTTTCTGTGCCATTATCTGACAAAGATTTCTGTGGAAACCAGGGGTTCAAAGGCCCCCCTTTTCAGTCGGGTTCTGCTAGGTGGGGGAAAGTCAATCCAAGAATCTTGTTTATTACTTTAATGGGTTAACATGTGATGTCCGGCGTTGCATCTCAATTACTTGCCCCAAATTTGACAATCTCTTCTCCGAATTGAAATTGTCAATGATTGTTCTAGTGGTGTTAATGTTGAAAGCTGTTCTGTGAAAGAGTTGGTTGGTTGGTTATCTTGCTTGGGACTTGTGGCACTGAATGATTTATGACTTCCTGTTGCCTTTCTGAGGAATTCGGCTTGTGTTTCAACCACAGTCCTGATAGACTCTTTAATTTGTCTGGTTCGGGTCAGATCCGCTACACCTATTTGGTCATGTTCCATCCCTCGTTTCGTTAATTGATTAATCCCCAACTGTTTCCTTTCCTCTCATTACTTTCTTTGTGTTTAAAAACCCTGTCTGTTCAATTCCTTTTTGTCCGCTATTAATGTGATGTTCGTTTATTTGGATTTGTGTTTGGATGTGCCCTTTTTCTCCCATGATCATTAAAAGAACTCTTTATATATACCTTTTTCGCCGTGAGCTTGATTTACACTCCAGCACGTATTACAATCTGACTGGGCCAAGGTCAAGTATTGAATGAGCATTTTAGCACCATTTACTGGACATTTTACTTTAAAACTGCAGCAAAACACGAGGTAAGGTGTTGTAGAATGTTTTCAAAAAGCTTGGATTGTCTTCCTGTGCACTTTGCATGAGATACACTGTTCATACTGCTGCCTATGTGAAATGTTCCAAATTGGTCACATTTCAGTTAGAATGCAGTTTTTAGATGACAGCTGCCTATGTAGGAAGAAAACAGTGCAGTTCACTATGTTTTGAAACAGAGCTTATAACTAATTCATTGACATTTTAGAAAGAGGTGACACAAGTTCAGCAGAACCGACTACAGCAGCGAGGGGAAAAAAGACATCTGTCATATCCTGAGGGTGAGTGTGTTTTCGATCACAGCATTAAAACAAGTATATTGTATAAAAATAAACCATGTGGGAGTGCTCCTGCACTGACGGTTTGTAGTCAGATTGCGATTTTTTTTGTGTTACAGTAACCTCTCACCACAGGTGGAGTCAATTGTGACACTTTCCATCACTCTGGCCAAACTGAAGCTTTATTACATTAAAAAGTTGACTGCACACTGTAGTCGATGGCTGTCTGTCACTTGCCATTTTGCCAGATATAATATTGACATTTTACAAATGAGATTGGGTGTCATTTGATTAGATCCAAAGCGAATGTTTGATGCCCTTGGCTTCTGGGATTCAGCTGCCATTGACTAGTATGGACCCCAAACCACCGCAAAGAAGACATTTGCCTGTTGGAAAAGGTGTGATGACATGAGGGAAAGAGGCTGCATAGGCTTGGTGTATAGACACTGCAAGTCATAGCATAGCATGTAGAAACATGAATATCATAAAGAAATTAACTAGCTAGTCATGACTGTTTCCCGAAACTGCAGTAACATTTTGCACCTCTGTAATTTGAACCATGCTGGTTCAATAATATCAAACTGTCTTTATTGACGTCATGCACAGTTTGTGGAGTAATAACTTCTTCTAATTAATTTGAAGATCATGTCCATTTAAGATTACAATTATTGACAGATTATCATCATTCATTTGCACAACCTTACAATCCAACCATATGAGTTTGAAAATGTTCACTGGAACTATGGTTTCAGGAAATGGCGAATTGTTGAACAATGTTAGTAATGATGGGACAAATTTATTCAAAAATATATTAAAAAGTTAATGTCACACATATAATCAATACACATACATATGTATAACAATTCTACACTAAGCATGTTTGTGTGAGAGAGAGTGTGTAATTTTGGTACTATATGTATCTATGTAGAGTATGTGACATGACATACAGCCAAGTATAGTAAACCATACTCGGAATTCGTGCTTTGCTTTTAACCCATCCAAAGTGCACTAAAACAGGAGTGAAAACACACTCTGTGAACACACAGCTGGAGCAGTTGGGGGTTCGGTGCCTTGCTCAAGGGCACCTCAGTCGTGGTATTGAGGGTGGAGAAAGCGTTGTATTCCTACAATTACTGCTGGCCCGAGGCTCAAATTAAAAAACGTTCGATTACGAGTCAGAATCTCTAATTATTAGGCCACGACTGTATGTTGGGTGATACAACTGTCCTGATATGGGATAATAATAATAATTTGTTACATTTATATACTAATATATACTCAAAACACTTTGCATAGTAAGGGAGAATCTCTTCATCCACCACCAGTGTGCAGCATCCACCTGGATGATGCGACAGCAGCCAAAGTGCGCCAGAACGCACACCACGCACCTAGTGATCAACTACCTAGACTTGTAGGGATAGTTATTACCTAATGGTTAGAGATTCTGACTCGTAATCTAAAGCTTTTTAATTTGATAACCAGCGCTCTCTTCCACCCTCAATACCACGACTGAGCTGAGACCCTTGTGCAAGGCACCGAACCCCCAACTGCTCCCCTGCTGCCACAGCAATATGACTGCCCACTGCTCCGGGTGTGTGTTCATGGTGTTGGTCTGTTCACTACTGTGTATACACTTGGATGGGGTTAAATGCGGAGCACAAATTCCGAAAAAAATCTCATTAAAATCTCTGAAATATTAAAGATAAATTGTATCAAGTCCTTTTGTCTAATAATTATTGTTGTTGTTGTTGTTATATGAGATGATTTTAGAAAAATTTAAGTGGAAAATCTTGATCAAATATTCCAACGAGAGTTGACATATAATTGCAAAATTAATAATAATCCACCCAAAAAAAAGTCAGCCAACCATTGTATAGTAATATAAAAAATTGATCAGTAAGTAAATAAAGCAATACATTAATAAGTAAAATTCAATTACTATATAAAACTATTAAAAATCTGAATTTAGGATGTAAAATTATGAATTTTCTGGATGCTTTCTAGGTGCTTCATTGCATACAGCAACTATTATTTCTTAGACCCTAGATCTCTAGATATTACATTTTAAATAGGATATTCCACTTGAGATAAATTACTATGCTGTATATGGGTGGACTGTAAATTGTTCTTCTAGGTGTAATATTGGAGTGCATTTATCATTATACATAATGATGTGGTTTATCATGACACATAATAAGTTTTTTCCAGTTAATGGTGTAGCCATACAGCTGTACTTGTAAAGTAGAGCATGTAGTCAAGAATTTTAGACACTATAGTGGACCTGCCTTTTCAGATGAGTGATAGCGGAGGCTTGTTACATATTGAGACCCACCAGAGGTTCAGAACATTGAAAAAAAAAAATGAGGCAGTTCTTTTTTTAGAAACCTTTAAATCAGAGATTGCGTTCAGATTCTGACAGACCATAGGGATAGGTGTTTTTGTATGGGACCTGGTTGTCCGGGAGACTGCTGCTGGCACAGTGGTGACTCACCGATTTGATGTGAGAGTCCGAATCACACCCGCCTGCCAGGTGTGCGGCATGTTTTGGCACGGGTTGCTGTGACTGTCAACACCTGATGCAGTGAGGCTCAAAGGAAGAGCAACTTGGGTAAAATATGATGTGTGCATTGTATAAAATTGATTTTAAGATTAAGTAAATAATCCTGAAAAAGTAACTGAAGCAAAAATACAATTTTGAAAAATTTAGGTAACACGTAGCTTTGTTTAAATAATGATGAATCTTACCTTGTAATTTATGATATGACACTTTTTTTTTTAAACTGGTTAGCAGAGGTGGAAAGAGTACAAAAATATTCTACTCAAGTAAAAGTACCATTACATTAATGAAATTTTACTTAAGTACAAGTAAAAGTACCAGTCTAAAAATCTACTCAGGTAAAAGTAAAAAGTAGCTCATTTAAAATTTACTCAGAGTAAAAATTACTTAGTTACATTTTAACAGTGGGAGGGAGTCAAAAATGGGACAGGCCAAGGTTGTCAAACTCAGTTCCTGGAGGGCCACAGTCCTGCACAGTTTAGATATAACCCTAATTAAACACACCTGATCCAGCTAATCTAATCATTTAGGTTTATTTGAAAACTACATGATATGTGTGCTGGAGCAGGGTTAGAACTAAACTCTGCAGGGCTACGGCCCTCCGGGAACTGAGTCTGACACCCCTGGTATAGGTCTATTAATCTCAAACTAGTTGTTTTTAATTAAAGGAATCAGTTATTTAGAATAATAAAACATTTGGGCTGTTACCAGGCAAATCAGTATCAACAAACTCATCTTTTAATGCAGAGGAAATGCAGAAGATTCATTGGAAGTGGCATTTAGATGTATTACACTGTTTAGTGCAGGACAATAATGCATTTAACCTGCAGTTACAAATGCATGAATAATGTTTTGACAAGACATAATATGTTGAATACTCATTTGAAATGATAAGAAATTAATTATTTAAAAAAATCAAAAGATACTTTAAATGTGAAATTAAAATGGCCAGTATGTGTCAGCAAGTCACTGTTAATAAGCGAGTCATTGCGATTGAACCGAATCATTTAAACGGTTGATTCATTCAGGAACGAAACACTGTCACGTTGCTCAGAGACGCAAAACTGTGCTTTGGTGGATGTGTTTGGAATTATTTCCTGTTGTAGAAATAGAGCTAAAAAAAGGCAATATGGTGTCTAAAACGCAAGTATCTTAATTAACTTGTTTACTGAACTGTTATGTATATATTGATGATGATTTTTGGAGGAAAAGACGGCATTCTTTGTGTGATTTTGATTTAATGTATGAAATTATATAAATATGTGAATTTTCTGCCCCTATATCTTACATTTTGTGATCATTCTAAATGCATTTTAGGAGACTGAATCACACAGTGAAAGAACGCACTATAAATGCGCGCGCACGTCATTAAAACAAAAATAGCACACTCCTCACCACTGTCTTTTTGGCTAATTTGTGCAAAACCTCTTGCTAAAATGTCAAAGCTTCATTTTAACCACCAATGCAACGATGCAATTATTTAGCTTACCTCTACATTCTTGCGAAGGGTTGATGTCTTGTCGAGATTTTATAAGCTGCTAGTTTGGTCTTCCTAGGCAAGTACAGCTTACACTGCATAATAGAGCATACATATGACCAGGGTTCACTTCATTTCCTTCGAGTTCAACTTCAGAATATGACAGGGTTTCGTTTTCAGCGGTGTCTGCACCACTAACGCCTGTTTTGTCCGTCTGCATCTTTCTTGTGATTTTAGCGCCAGTTTGCCCTCCTGCCCATTATTTACTGCCGTAGTTTCCAGGGAGCAATTTATTTTTTTTATTTTTATTTCTTTACTCAGTAATTAATGTGTTTTAAAATGTAGCGAAGTACAATACTTCAAACAAAATATACTTAAGTAAAAGTAAAATTACAGATTAAAAAAATTACTTTAAAAAGTAGGCCTATTAGTACACAAAAAAGCTACTCAATTAGAGTAACGCGAGTAAATGTAATTCGTTACTTTCCACCACTGCTGGTTAGTTTATTCAATTAATACATTAATATGTGCAAATACAATGCATACATACCATAGAATTGTCCCTTGTTGGATTATGTCACAAAGTTTTGTCGACTTTGATATCAGGTGGAATTTAGTGATGTTGCCCTCAAAGACATTTATCGTAAAATCTTTCTGAAAATGATTATCCAGCAACTTAAATGGAGTATAATGACCATGCCCTCTTCCTTAGTGGCTTACCTTACAAAGTAGAAAAACCATCATGGCTGCCATGTCAGAGTCTCCTTATATCATGACCACCATGCAAGAGCCTCATCACATCATAGTCGCCACGTCAGAGTCTCCTTACTCCATCCCTGCGGCCATCTGATCTTCCCTGGTACAGGCAGGCGCAAAGTCTATGGTCTTGTCCACTGCTCTACAGTCGATGCCATTGTCCAGGACCACTTTTATTTCATTGTCCAGGTTCATCATCATATAATAGAAAAATATCTGCACACTGTTATTGTCCCTCTATTCAAAACGTTAAAAAAAATAACAATGTTTCAGTTAAAAGACCTTTGTCAGGCAAATACCAGGTTCAGCATCATGCCAAAATACAAACCCATTTCCACTTAATGGGCCTGGCCATCCCCCTATCCTCCTCCACACTGCAACACTCCTGGATTTTTTTTTTTTTTTTTTTTTTTGGTTTTAATTTGGTGTTTTGTTTGGGTGTTGGGAGTCACCTATTAGAGAGGGGGAGGGGGGTCTGTTTTAGCTTTTGTCCATGTCCATGTTTTCATGTCTTTTTTTCTAATGTTTGACATAGTCATGTTTACTGTTTTGTCAGTTGCTTCCTCTGCTACATTTTTTTCTGATAGGTTCATTGTCTTTAATACTTTTGTGTGTTTTATTTAGTTTGTATCTGGTCTGTGAAATAAACTGAACATAGTTTCTCAACTTCAACTTGCCATCAGTAGATAAAATTTTACAATGTTATGATATGACATTTCCCTTCATATATATATATATATATATATATATATCCTGTTTAAATATCTTCCTTTCATATTGTAGTCACATATATCACTGTCTCTTTGAATAAACAGCCACAACCTTAACTTTTACATTTTTTGATGGGATATTTGGGTGTTTAGACGGAAAATAGGTTGGCTTAGCAGTAATTATTAGCATACAATCAACTCACATATGTGAGATGAAGGGAGCAGGTGAAATGGGGTGAGGTAGAGAAAGGGAGTCCATAATTTGAGGAGGGAAAGAGGATGACAGCAGGTGTGAGGAGAATGAGAAACCTGAGGCATGGTTCCATGAGTTTACCACTGTGGCTCCCAGCAAATGTGTCTGTAGCCTGTTTGCAGGGTGTGTTTGCATGTGTGAGTCTGTTTGTCAGTTAAGAGGGTATTATGTAAGATTCGGCACCAGTGCAGGGCACTCTATGAAGTGACTAATGCAGCCTAGAGGGATGACAAAATATGAAAAAAACAAATCGAAATGCAAACATGCAGAAGCACAACAGCCCATGGTGAGGAAGTGACATCATAGAGCCTCTTTCAAAGGCCATGGTCATTGCTGCTATCCCCTATATTTCCCTTAATTCCTTGTACCTGTTGGTCTTTTTTTTATTATCAGTAATTATTATAATTTTTTTATGTTTTATGCTTAAAGAAATAGTTAACCTAAAAACTAAGCATTATTTTAAGTATGATAATGAGAAATAAAATTATGCACAATTATTTTATGTGATGATTTATGTACTGAAAACAGCTGTTGCTTCACGGTTTGTGATTTTGTACATAAGTTGTACATATGTTGCACCAAACTGTAGTAAGAGATGATAGGGTTTATAATATTTCATAATTTCTCTGAAGAAAAAAAAATATATATAATAATAATAATAATAATAATAATAATAATAATACATTTAATTTGTAAGCGCTTTTCTAAGTACTCAAAGACACTTTACAGAAAATTGTAAAACAAATGTAGCAATATAAAAAAAAAATTGTAAAGCAGATGTAGCAAAATAGAAAATAAAACACACTATTAAATTAAACATTAAAAGCAATTTTAAAAAGATGAGTTTTTGTCAAGATTTTGAATTTTGGCAGGTCAGTGCAGTCACGGATTTTTTGGGGTAGAGAGTTTCAGAGGGTAGGGGCAGCGACAGAGAAGGCTCTATCCCCCCAGGTTCGGTGCTTGGTCCTGGGAGGTAGAGTCAAGAAGTTTGCATTGGAAGAGCGGAGGCAACGAGATGGGTTGTGGCGGTGGAGCAGGTCAGTGAGGTAGGAAGGGGCTTGGTTATGGAGGGCTTTATGAGTGAGGAGAAGGATTTTGAATTGAATTTGTTGTGGCACCGGGAGCCAATGAAGGTTCTTAAGGACTGGGGTGATGTGGTCGCGGGTGCAGGTGTGGGTGAGTAGACGAGCAGCAGAGTTCTTAATGTATTGGAGTTTGCTTAAGCTTTTCAATGTTGTGCTATACAGGATGCTGTTACAGTAGTCGATTCTGGAGGTGATGAAGGCGTGGATGAGGGTTTCAGCAGCAGAGAACGAGAGTGAAGGACGGAGTCGGGCAATGTTTTTTAAATGAAAAAAGGCAGTTCTAGTGATTTGTTTTATGTGCGGATCGAAGGAGAAGTTATTGTCAAAGATGACTCCGAGGTTGCGACTGTGAAGGGATGGAAACAGGGTGAAGTTATCGACAGTGAGAGAGAAGCTGTGAGTAGTCTTGGTGATGGATTTGGGACCGATGATGATCATGTCTGTTTTTTCACAGTTAAGTTGAAGGAAATTAGTGTGCATCCAAGATTTAATGTCAATGAGGCAGTTGGAGATAGTGGAGTGGGTAACGGAGGTAATGGATTTAGTGGAGATGTAAAGCTGAACATCATCGGCGTAACAGTGAAAGTTTAGACCATGGTGGCGAATGATGTTGCCAAGGGGAAGCAGATATAATATGAAAAGAAGAGGGCCAAGCACCGAACCCTGGGGGATACCTTGGGACAGCGGAGCAGTGGAGGAGGTACAGTTGTTAATGTAAATGAACTGTTGTCTGTCGGTGAGATACGATTTGAGCCAGGAAAGGGCGGTGCCAGTGATGTTGAGGGAAGATTCGAGACGGGAAAGAAGAATGGAGTGGTTTATAGTGTCAAAAGCTGCTGTGAGATCCAGGAGGATGAGAATGGTGAGATGACCAGCATCAGCAGAGAGGAGGATGTCATTGGTGACTTTAAGGAGGGCTGTTTCAGTGCTGTGTTGCGAACGGAAGCCAGATTGAAAAGGTTTGAACAGGTCATTTGAGCAGAGGTGGGTTTTGAGTTGTTTGGCAACAGTGCGTTCCAGTATCTTTGACAGAAAAGGGAGATTGGAGATGGGCCGAAAGTTTGACATGATGTCGGGGTTGAGTCCAGGTTTTTTAAGGATGGGAGTGACAGCAGCCAGTTTGAGTGAAGGGGGAATTGAGCCAGTGCTGAGAGAGGAGTTAATGATTCCAGTGATGAGTGAGGAAATAGCTGGTAGACAGTTCTTAATAAGATATGATGGGATGGGATCCCCTGCCGACACAGGTGAGAACTGGGACAGGGACAGAGAAGTGAAGGGGGCAGGAGCAAGTGATAGGATGGGAGTACAGACAGTATTGACAGAGGAAGAGGACAGGTTGTTATAAATGGTGTCAATTTTGGTCTGAAAAAATGAAAGAAAAGAGTTGCATTTTTCAGTTGTGAAAGAGTTGGTGGTATTATCACTGGGTTTGAGAAGTTTATTTACCGTTGAGAAAAGAGCCTTGGGGTTGGTGGAACCAGAGTGTATGAGTTGTGAGTAGTAAGTGGATCGTGCAGTCTTGAGAGCTACTTTATACTGCTCGAGGTAATCTGTATATGCTTGTAGATGAACAGATAAATTGGTTTTCCTATGAAGCCTTTCAAGCTGACGCTTTCGCGATTTCATTTTGCGCAGATCCGGGGTGTACCAGGGAGCAGAGTGAGTGAATGAAACAGTTTTGGTTTTAATAGGAGCCAGCTGATTGAGACAGATGGAGAGTGTTTCATTGTAGTAGTCAGTGAGATCGGAGGGGTTATCAGTCTGCAGTGGGGGGATGGAGGATATTTTGCTAACAAGAGAGGCTAAAAGAACAGGAGTAGAAATGGATTTAAGATTTCTGAAGGAGATTGACCGTTTATTCTTAGTGGTCATAATGGGGAGATCGATGTTCATGGTGATTACCAGATGATCGGAGATGTTGAGGTTGAGGCTGGAGAGGTGAGATATGGTGAGACCAGTTGAGCAAACCAGATCCAGGATGTGGCCCCGGCTATGAGCAGGAAAGTTAACATGTTGGGTGAAGTTGAAGCAGTGTAGCATTTCCAGGAATTCAATGGCAGATTTGCAGTTAGTATTGATGTGAAAATTTAAATCTCCCAAAAGCAGAACAGAAGGTGAAATGGCAGATAGCTGAGTCAAAAAATCTGATAAGTCAGCGAGAAAGGAAGGATTTGGTTTGGGGGGGCGATAGATTATGGCAGTGACCAGAGGAGTGGGACCAGAGAGTTTGAAAGTGATGTGTTCAAAGGACTGAACAGCAGGGATGGAGATGATGGATGTTTTAATGTCCTTTCTGTACACAGCAGCTACACCACCTCCCCGCCCCTCAGGTCGGGGTTTGTCCATGTATGTGTATCCTGTGGGTGTGGTTTCGTTGAGTGAGAAATAGTCCAGGGGTTTATGCCAGGTTTCAGTGATACAGAGGAAATCCAGGTTATTGTCAGTTATGAATTCGTTTAAAATGAGACTTTTATTGTTGAGCGAGCGAGTGTTAAGCAAAGCCAGTTTCAGGTGACGTTGCTTTGTGATGGATTGAGAGGACAGAGGAAGGGGGCGGAGATTCGATAGGAGTGCGTGTCGTTTGTTGTGATGACGTAGTGAGGAAGTTGGAATGCGCAAATAAGACCAGATGGATGGAATGGAGTTTGAAGTTGAAAAGTTGTAATTGAACATACGACCAGAGCCTCTATGCGAAGGACGGCGAGGTAGTCCAGATTCTTGAAGGATGTTGATGTTGTCAGGACGGAGGTGTTGTTGAGTGAGCGGGAGTCGACAGCGGAGCATAACAGTGGCATATCCAGGCGTGTTGTGCTAGCACAAGCTAGCGCTAACTTGATCCCAGAAGCCGGGCGTCTCAATTCCAGTCCAAGTTCAGCAAGTATGTAACGTTAAGTTCTAAGATTTCTTCGCGATCAGAGTTGTTGATCTGCTCGAAGGCCAACGGTTGAGTCGGGCACTTGTTATTTGTTCTGGTGTTTATCCTACGTGAGATTCCCAGGACAGATATCCACTTTGATTATTCATTCATGCGTTATCCGTTGTGAATTCAGTATGAGATGACTGACAGGATGAATGAACTTGTAGTAATAAAATTAATACTGATTGAGAAGAATTAAAATAAATAAACATTAAACATTAAGACATTAAAACAGAGCCGAGCGGAGAGGCGGCAGCCAACATGCGCCAACCTGAAAAGTTGTGAAGTTGTGTTATATATATATATATATATATATATATATATATATATATATATATATATATATATAATAAAAAGAAAACTATGTTATTAAATTATTATTAAGTTATTAAATAACTTGTACTGTCATCAGGCAGTGTGGGGCCAAATAAAATAGTGTGACCTCATCTTCTCCCTTTAAATCAAAGATGATATTTAATTCATGAAGTGGGATGGAGGAGGTGGATTTGCTTCCCTTGACTTTCAGAAAGTCTTCAGAGGAGACTGAGTTTTGGAGCTGTAAAGATTAAAAATTATAGTGGATGTTTAATAGCGTACTGATTCCCAGTGAAAAACGTGCTGCAGTGAGGTTTTGTAGAGCCAGGGAGTATTCCTACTGAGTCAATAACAGGAATGGGAATAACAAGGAATTTGGTTTTGGTTATGATTCCAGTTCCACTTAAAAAAATATTTGTTTGTTCATCTGTTCTTCATTTTGGTTATTTGTTTATATACAGAACTTCAAAAGTTTTAAATCAGTTTTAGACCGATAAGATCAATTTTTTTTTGTTATGTTTTTAAAAGATTTTTAAAAGCTGCAGTTAATTAAAGAAAGAAGAGAGAAAGAAAAAAAGAAAGAGAGAATATAATTTATTCCTGTGATCAAAGCTGAATTTTCAGCATCATTACTCAAGTCTTCAGTGTCATATAATCCTTCAGAAATCATTCTAAAATGCTGATTTGCTGCTAAAAAAATATTTCTGATTATTAGCAATGTTTAAAACAATTTCTTTCAGGATTATTAGATGAATAGAAAGTTCAAAAGAAGAGCATATAGCTGTAATAGAAAGCTTGTGGCATTATGAATTTCTTTACTGTCACTTTTAATTAATTAAATACATCCTTACTGAATAAAAGTGATATTTTCTTCAGTTTCTTGTATGTAAAAAATTGTATCACTTTAGATTAGGGAACACTACAGTGCCCCTAAGATGGCATGGTCGGTTCACTAAATTTTGTCATGGCCACGACATTATAACTTGTGGTAACGTGATAATATGTCGTGGCCATGCAATCATTTTCTCGAGGTAACAACATCCTTATGTCGTGGCCTCGAGATGCTATGTTGAAGGAATAACATCCATTTCTCATGGCCACCACTTTTTCTGTTGAGGGAACAACATATCTTTCTCATGGCCATGAGTTTAATGTGTAAACAAACTTGCGAGACCATAGCAACCCATTAGGCTATTATTATTATTATTATTATTATTATTATCCTATTTTTATTTTTGGACAGTAATGTTGATCCAGGATCAACAAAAGATGTTGATCCAGGAACATGTCTCACTTGGCAAAATCATGACGACTGAGGATACACAATGCTAGAGCCCTAATGTAAACAGGTCACATGCTGCATTTGTCCGATTAATGACACTGACACAGCAAAAATGCAAATAAGAATGTTAACCCTGGGGGTTACGGACCTACAGTGTGAAACATCAGCTCATAAATACCCAGGATAAATAGTTAAAACCGGCTAAATTATGAGCAGTTCGAAACGTGCACCAAGGTAACCCAGGATTCCGTTCAGCCATGAACTAGAATGATCCAGGGTTAACTATTTCAAGTGTGAAAAGCCTTAGTATGTACATGCAGAAAGGACTGTGAAATAAAATACTAAGTGAAACATCCTTAAACCATAGACTTCATAGATCAGACTTAAACATTTACTTTTCTTAGCTTATCATGTGTATCTTATTTCATTTCCTCCTCCTGTTTTCACTATGGCCATTCCAGGTTCTGGCAAAACATGACACATTATGCTGTGACTGATTGTATTTCATGATCCTTTGAATGCATCCACCCACATTGTCTTCAGACCAGCAATTATTTATAATTGCGATCCCTCTTGAATCAGATCATATCATTGTATGCACTTTGATTTCTTATTTAAATCATCAATATCATGCATATGCCTAATGAGCGCTGGTGTTTTTTTACAAAGCATGAATAACTGAATATCAAAGACATTCTAGGAGCAAACGACAACGTTCTCTTTGGTACAGCAATGTATAAAGAGTTAAAGATATGATCAAAAGTTAAAGATATAATTTACTATTACACTCAAAGTCTTTCAGCTCCACATATAGGCATATTCACTGAGATTAATATACACCAGTGGTTCCCAACCACTTTCCTGGAGGCCCCCCAACACTGCATGTTTTCCATGGCACCTTAATCAAACACGCCTGATTCAGATCATCAGCTATTTAGTAGATACTCCAAGACCTGAATTGGGAGTGTCGGAACGAAGGAGAGATGTAAAATGTACAGTGTTGGGGTGCCTCCAGGAACGTGGTTGGGAACGACTGATATACACTAAATTCCTGTACTAGAAGGATCTGCTGCCTAAATGTCCACAGCATTATATCACCCAATAGCTTATCAAAATGTTTTATGAAATACAGCATGGATTGAAGTTAAAAGTAACAGCATATTTTCCATACACCTTGAATACATGTCAGTGTACACATCTTATCAGTTATAAGTTTAAAAAATGTCTGTTGAAAGGTCAGCTTGCCTCAGTGCTCTATAGATCCGAATTTTTATTTTTATTTTCTATACTCTACCTGTCACATGTATGTTCCTGTTTGTCCTTATTTGGTATGGTTCCTGTTCTTATTATTAATTAATCACCTTCATTCCATTCACCTGTGTTGATTGATCATCTCGTTTGCTCCTTTGTTTCCCTGTCTTTATAAGCCTTTAGTTTCTGTCTGTTCTTCGTCCTGGATTAATGTTGATTTAATGGTACACATGTAATGTTGATGCGATTTAGCTATCATGTTCTTTGTGTCGAAGTGGAATTAAAGTTTTTTTTGGATACTTTTTTGTGCACCATCTTCAACCACATACCGTGACAGTACCTTTGGTGAAAAATAAATGTAGCAATGATGAATATTTTTACTTTTTTCATACAACTCAAGTAAAACAAAAAAGTAAAAGTGGCACAATTTAATTATACTCAAAAAGTAAATTGAAAATGTACTCATGCTGTAATTAAAGTATTTGTAATTCGTTATTTTGCACTTTGTTAATATATAATTTATTAAATTATAATTAAAAAATAACATTACGTTTCAGGGAGTCGTGAAATGTAAACTTGTCGTGTCATGAAATGTGCAAATTGTCTGATGTTTTAAGTCTTATGAAACAGTCATAAGATTTGCAGAGGCCCTTTTTATTTATTTATGTATTTATTTTTATTTGTTTTTTGGTATGCATGTTTTTTGCATGCTGGTCAGACCATTGTGGACTTGGCGGTCAGAAGTTTTTTTTTTTTTTTTTTTTTTTTTAATTCTAAGAATAATAAATGATAATTAATAATAAATTGGACTGAAGTCATGATACCATGATATTGTATGTATACACACTGCATTTTAATGTATTTATAAATCAGTAGATGAAACAAAAATATTACCATATTCATGTTTAAGTTTCATTCAATTTGTATATGTTTTGCAGGGTAAAAATTATGAAGCAGTATTTACACTGTCAACTTACACTATTCAACAAATAATATTATAGTATGTTATAATAGCTAAATAAGAGCACAATCTATACAGTCAAAAGTGATGTCACCACTGTTGCTGCTGGACAGTGTCACTTGAGAAAAAAGCAAAAATAATTTTCACATTATGTGATCTCATATTTCAATTCTCATGTTACTGTCTTGGTTCCGCTGGGAAAAAGCCCCCGCTCCTTCTCTTGTTTTTTTTTTTTGTTTTGAAAGGTAACCGAACAATCTCTCCAAGGCTCGCAAGGCGGTTGGAGAGATAATTTGTGGTTTTAGAGCACTGTCAATCACAGGACCAGGAAAACTGTCAGCACGTTGTGGAATGGATTCTCTTATCGAAGGAGGCAACTAATATGAACATATAATAAACATATTACATATAATTTGCTGAGGTATGGTATGCATATTTGGCATGCTGTCCGGGGAAGGGCTCCGAGCTCGGGAATGGTCTGAACCTAGAGTACCCCCGCTTCCCCGTCTAGTTGTTAAGTAAACTCAAAGTGAGGAGATGGGGTGGAGGAGGGATGCTGATAACCGTCAATGGATAGAGGTAAGTCAGCAGTATTTATACTATGGTATTGATTACTTGATTGTGGTCCACTACCGGCTGCAGATACTGGACTACATGGTTAGGGGCGCCCGATCGGTAGGGCTCAAGCCGATGCTCAATGGGAGCTCACAGCATTGGAATGGTGAACCCCACCGGCTCATGAGGAGGAGCAGCGTGGTTGTATAGCCCGACCGGGAGGGCCCCGAGTTGACTCGACGGGAATAGGTCATGGTGTCTGTGTACGGGCCATCCTGGCTGATAAGCCCCTGCTATTCAGTGGGCGAAGGGCAAATGGCTGACCGAGAGGGCCCATGAAGCCTCCGACTGAAGATTAAGACTCAGGACGACGGACTTCTGGGTCCCTTCAGTTTGGCATATAAAAAGGTTTTTGATCTGACCGACAAGGAGACTCTTGCGACATCCGACGGGAGATCGATACTCACGGCATCAGATGGATGAGACTCGCTTTCGGCAGCAAGTATGGAACCCGACCGGGAAAACTCTCGCCAATGTCTGATGGAAGCACACGCATCAGACGGGTAAGCCTCGCCGGACAGGGAGAGGAAAAGAAAACCTGTGCTAGGAGGCTCTCACTGGGGGCGAAAAGATGTGAGGATAGCGGAGAGAGTTCAGACAGTGTTTGACAGGAGGTCAAGACTCGTGGCGTTGGACGGTTAAGCTTTGCCTACCGTCGAATGGAAAGGTAAAGTTATGTGGCCAGAAGACTCTCGCCGACATCCGACAGGAGCACACACGATCGAACGGGTAAGTCTTGCCAACCATAGATTAGAAAAGTAAGAGTGTCTGGCCAGGAGGCTCTTGCCGACATCCGATGGGAGCACACACGATCGAACGGGTAAGCCTCTCTGACCATAGAAAAGGAAAAGGTAAGTTTGTCTAGCCTTGTCTAAGCCTCTCCGGATGTAAGATGGAAAGGTAAAGTTGTGTGGGCAGGAGGCTTTCACCAGCATCCAACAGGAACTTCATGCTCACTGTATTGGATGGGTCATCATCGCAGGCCGTAGGATGGAAGAGGTAAATTTGGGTGGCTGTGAGGCTCTCCCCGACATCTGATGGGAGCTTGTACTCACGTAAAATGGATAGGTCAGCTTGATGGCTGTTAAAAGGAAAGTAAAGATTGTCTGGCCAGGAGGCTCTCGCCGGCATCCAATGGGAGCACACGCATTGAATGGGTAAGCTTTGCTGGCCGAAGGATGGAAAAGGTAAGTTTGTCTAGCCAGGAGGTTCTCGCCGACATCCGATGGGAGCTCCCTACTCACGGCATCGAATGGGCCGGCCGTAGGAAGGAAAAGGTAAAATTATCTAGCCGGGAGGCTCTCGCCAGCATATGGTGGGAGCTCAATACTCGCGGCACCAGATGGGTAAGTCTCGACGACCGTAAAGGGGAAGTTAAGGTTGTAGCTAGAAGGCTCTCACCGACGTACGATGGGAACACGCGCCAGAATAGTATAGAAAAGGTAAGGTTGTCTAGCCGGGAGGCTCTCGCCGGCATTCAATGCTTGAGACAGTGAATAGGTAAACCCGTAGTTGGACGGAAAGGCCAAGAATGCTTGACTGGGAGGGCTCTGACAGCCTTTGACGAGAGTTCAATATTCGCTCACGGATGGGTAAGCAACGACATTAGTTGAAGGGAAACATTCACTCGACCGGGAAAGCTCTTGCGGCATCAGACAGGATTTAAATACTCACGGCATCAGATGGGTAACTCCGCCGGTAGTTTGTCAGAAAAGGCAAGATTTGCAATCTTGGATTGGCTCTCGCGGCATCTGAAGGGAATTCAATACTGTATCGGATGGGTGAGCCTTGCCGGTAGATGGAGAAATATTTACTCCGCTGGGAGCACTTTGCAGCACCTGACAGGGAGTTCAATAGTCAGAGCAGTTTGAGTTGTCTAAAGGGGATGCTATGAGGATTACTTGCGTACTTGTTTAGCAAATCCAATAAGATCTCTCAATATTCTCTCCATATTGATTGCATGATCATTGTTCTATGGTTGGGAGAGAGAATTCATCAGAGCCATCGAGGAGATTATGCTTTGAAACGGCAAATTATATGGAGTTGACAGATTGATTAAGAGTTTCTTATCCCAGAATTTTCAGATTAACCACTCCAGTGGGCTAATGAAAAAAACGAGAAGGCGGGGCTTCAAAAATGCTGATCATGACCCCCCCCCCCATTTCTTTTGCCACCTATAGGGGAAATCTGAACAGATTTATTTCAGTGAATAGCTGAAATGTAAGGAAAAAAATTCAACATTTGAGGTCACATTCAAGGACTTATGATTGCTGTAGCATGCCTGTCGTAAAGAATTGTCCAATATTAAAGATAGTGTACATTTGAATTAAATGTTTAGCAAAATGAGGACTAGATTGTACAGTGACATGTAGACTATTGTAGCTATTGTCGGGACGTTGGTTCCTTAGAAGGCTTTTGATATAATGAGCATGTATATTAGATGTTAGCGATGCATTACGATTATTATTATTTATTTATTTATTTATTATTTTATATGGTCCTGCGGGAGCGAAAACTGCTTTGGCAGTAGCGAAGGACGGAAAGGGCTCCTGCGGTAGCAGCTACTGCTGCGGCAACAGGGAAAGGCAGAAAAGGCTCCTGTGGGAGCAGATACTGCTACAGCAGTGGAGAAATATAGATAGAGAATCCTGCGGGAACAGACACTGCTGCGGGAGTGGGAAGATACAGAAAGGCTCCTGCGGGAGCAGACACTGCTGCAGCAGTGGGGAGATACAGAAAAGGCTCCTGCCAGAGCAGACACTGCTGCAGCAGTGGAGAGATACAGATAAGGCTCCTGCAGGAGCAGACACTGCTGCGGCAGTGGAGAAATATAGATAGAGGCTCCTGCGGGAGCAAACACTGCTTCGGCAGTGGGGAGATACAGAAAAGTCTCCTGCGGGAGCAGACACTGCTGTGGCAGTGGGGAGATACAGAAAAGTCTCCTGCGGGAGCAGACACTGCTGCGGCAGTGGGGAGATACAGAAAAGTCTCCTGCGGGAGCAGACACTGCTGCGGCAGTGGAGAGATACAGAAAAGGCTCCTGTGGGAGCAGACACTGCTGCAGTGGTGAGGAAATACGGGAAAAGGCTCCTGCGGGGGCGGACACTGCTGTGGCAGTGGGGAAAACAGATAGAGGCTCCTGCGGAAGCGGGCAATGCTGGGATGGCTGTAGTGAGGATGGGCTGTTATAGATGAAGAGGGGGTTGTTAAAAAGGGTTGGCTATGGTAGATCACGAATTTGAGTGAAAGAGGATGGGCTAGCGTTAGAGGGGTTGGCTGATGAGGGTTCGGTGAGCTTCTTTGATATGGAATCGGTCTAACAGCTAATAGGTCTTGGTGCCCTCTGCCTTCTGACAAATCTGTGCCCTGATTTTGCTGGCTACGGGGGGTGGGGGGTGTTCGGAAGGATGATTAGGGTGTGGCGGAACATAGAGAAGTAAAGGGGAGCATGAGAGGAGGAGGGTTAGATAGCTGCTTGAGCCACCTGCGGAGCTTGCTTCGGCTGCTGTAGTTGTTGGCTGCAGGAACGTAGAAGGGTTAGTAACATTTGATGGTGCAAGCTAAAAATGCCTGGGTAGCCTACTGTGTTTCATGCTCAGCAATTGGTTGCCTGATTTGACAATTCCTCAAGCCTTGTCCGCATTAGTCCGTTCATGTTGGAAAAGCATCTTTATCTCTTATTTTGGCCTTCCGGCCTTTTTAAATGGCCTCCAGAGCGGATAAATTTGGAATGCTGTTTTCACGTTGTAGTAAGGACTGTGAAAACAGAGGCTTTTGGAAACGATGAAGCATGTTTAGTCTTGTAAAACAATGTACCAGTAGACATGATTATAGCAGTAATGTTAATTGCAGTTATGTGCTATTCACTTTCAAGCGGTTTCTAAAGATAACGGAAATTTTACTCACATTTGCTGTCTTGCAGCAAAACACAAGGGTAGTTGTGTTTTAGATCAATTCTGATTGATCACGCAAATAAATGGTGAAATATGTACTCAAAATAAATTTGTCCTGCCAGAATAATTGCATGAAACTTATGTCTGTATCATCTCAGTGAGGTTTGGACATGCACAGTAAGGCAAATGTAATGTCTTCAGACATTTCATTGTGGATGACGACTCTGGAAAAAATGCCTTGGCTTCGTGGTTAAAAATGGCATCGTCATCCAACAGAAATACGTCATAACGTTATAACGTCATTTAACAAACTTTAGCCGCAAAACCTGCATTTAGCGTCTTCACCTGAAAATGTATTGATTTACAACACACGGTCTGTGCTTCTAGTAGAGGCAGCCTCAAACTTCACAACGGCCGGAAAAGCCTGGTCTTGAGCGGGACGATCTTGGGTCTATTGGCCACGACGTGTGGCTTGGCGAGAAGAGCAACTGCCGCGATGATGCTTAATGGTGTTCAGCTGCCGTGTTCGGCGGGGTAGGAGTGATCATGGAGCCAGCAGAAAGCGGTAGATCTGAAAAATCCCCGGTATAGATCTATTCGTTGGAAGGAAAATTGGGTCTGTGATAAGATGACAGACAGAGCAAACCGAATGCTGATTAACCGTCAATGGATAGAGGTAAGTCAGCAGTATTTATACCAAGGTATTGATTACTTGATTGTGGTCCACCAGTGTTGATTAGGCTAAGTATCTGACGCTCTCCTCCCGAACCTTGTTACTAAAACCTCATTTAATAGCTTTGTGTGAGGAACAGAATGAAATTTAAGTTATTAATTACTATTAGTCTTCACCTGCACTTCCAGTTCCATCGTCCTGAAGTCAGCTGGTTAAGTTGGTTTTTACTTTAATGGCTGGCATAAGGTTTGTGCTTAACAAAAATTTTCAAGCTTTATTCTACAACATAAAAAAGAAAAATCTGTGTTCATCATGCTCAAAACATGTAAAAAACACAAAATCTTAAACCTTATATGGCATTAAATGTACAGTGCCGTCCAATAACCAATACCCTTGGTAAATAAGTGTAAAACCAGCTGCAAAAATAAATCTTCGATTATTTTTTTGATATTTCATTTAAATGTGGGATAAGTGATTTCTGGTAGCCAATGTTGGTACTTAAAATCACCAAAACAAACATGCCCCTATTTTGATAGCTCCGTCCCACACATATGTATAGGCAGCCCAGGCAACGATTATAGCAGAATCTGCTGTGCCAGCCAGCCAAGGGTATGATGTCATCAATAAGTGAAAGTAATGTGTGTTACCATGGTAATGGAGGTCGAATGTGTTTTGGTATACACACATTCGCTGGAAAACTGATCTGATATTGACACGGGTCCTACTTCTTGCCTTATTGTTAGCCTTCTTTTGTTCTGCACACATTTTCCTCTTTTGATTTTTATCCATCTCTATCTTTCTGTCGTCGATCAGCTCGGCTAATGTCCGCCCTGTGCGCTGATTGCTCTCTCCTCCCCATTATGAGTAGATATGCCCCGTACTGCTGATTGGCTACAAGTTTGTTTTGGTACTTGGACCAACTCAGTTTTCTAAAGCATTTTTTGAAAAATACATACCTCACCTTTACAAAATCACAAAATCCTTTTTTTTGTATTAAAGGAAGAACAGGTTAACATGTTACATGCAAAAAGTTAATAAAATGCTCTTTCATTTACACCCCCCGCACCACTTACCACCCCCACAGAAAAAAACTAACAAACATCAAAAATCAATAAATCTCAAATTGTTTATATTACAGTAAGGAATTACTTATCAGCAGTGTTAGCCCCTTGGGTTTGATTGCATTGTCTGTTACATTATGCACAGGCCTTTTAATTTTATTATTACTTTTAGTTTGGGGGAAGAGTTAGATCTTTTTCAAAATATGAGATCATTGTAGTCCATACTGAGTAAAAACGTTTAGTGGATCCTCTAAGAGAATGTTACATTTTTTCCAATTTTAAAAACATCATCACATAACTAAACCAGAGTGAAACTAAAGGTGGCTTTTATTGATTTCCAATCAAGTAATATTCTTCTCCGAGCCAAAAGACATGCAAAAGCACAAGCATCTTGACAATTTTTGGACATGACTGTACCTTGTTCAGGTACTCCAAAATCAGCCATTTCAAAACTAGGCCTAATTTCTTTAATATATGCCTCAGAAAGAATGTTAAATATAGTTGTCCAGTAGTTAAGAAGTCTGGGGCAAGTCCAAAGCATATGAGCCAAATCTGCTTTAGGAGAGTGACATCGCTCACACGTGTCAACTACATTTGTGTATATCTTGGAAGGTTTGACCTTGCTGTAGTGAAATCTGTGGAGGACCTTGAACTGAATTGTGAATTGTATTTTGAAGAAAAGGTTGAGAATGGGGCAAAAACATGATCAATAAAAAGATCACTGAACTTGACAAGGCCCGACTGATGCCACTGACTGAAGGAATATGTGATTCTTACAGATAGGGCTGGCTATGAGGTTTTTAAAACCAAAACACTTGTCTAAATTGAAACCAAATCTTGAGGGTGTTTACTACAACTGGGCATCGAGTATACAATGTAATACAAAGGGGCAATTTGGATAAAGCCAAAGCAGGTATGGATGAAGAAGTGCAAGAGTTCGCCTCTGAAATATACCAGACATCTTTGTAGTTTTGAAGCCAATAAAGAACTTTTGAGATATTTGCAGCCCAATAATAATATCTGAAATTAGGAAGTGCTAATCCACCTTCAGTTCTTTGTCTTTGGAAAAATTCCTTCCATATCCTTATAAATGATGAAATCAGTCTGTTTAAATTCTGAAAAAAGGATTAGAAAGATTGGGATACATTGAAACAAGTACAAGAACCTTGGCAAAATGATAATTTTTACACAATTAATTCATCCTGCAAGAGAAAGGAACATAAAGTTCTATCTTTTGAGGTCTAATTTTAACTTGTCAATTAAAGGAGCAAAGTTCTCTTTGTAAAGGTTAGGGAGTCCCTGTGTAATATTTATTCCTAAATATTTAAAACCTGATACAGACAGCTGAAAGGGTATATCCTTATTCGAAATACGGAGGCCCTTATTGTTAATGAGAAAGCAAACACTTTTTAAATGTTTTTATTTATAACATGAGAAAGTTCCAAATCTATTCAATATCTTACCTGTGGAATACCTGTGACCGTATCTGAAAGGTACAGCAGCATATCATCAGTATATACAGTAAGGATACTCTGGGTTCTATGCCCCTACTGTTAATGCCAGTAAAATGTTCTGAGCATCTTAACGTTATGGAAAGGGGCTTGATGGCTAAAGTAAAAAGTAAAGGGCTAAGAGGGCATCCTTGTGCCCCTTCATAGGGGAAAAGACTGTGTACATACTGTATTTGTAATTACAGATGTCTTAGGAGAAAAGTATAATAGTTTAATCAGTGAAAGAAAATGTTTTCCAAAGCCAAATCTTTCCAGCACAGAGAACAAATATTTCAACTCCACCCTTTCAAACGCTTTTTCAGCATCTAATGAGATGACTACCTGGCAAAACACTAAACTAGCGACAAAACACTAAAGAAGAATAAGGAGAGAGCAATTGTCTGTGGCCACCACCTGCAAAGCCATTTCTCATTTGGGTGTAGTCTTGTTGCCTCTCTAGTGCACCTGTTGTCACTTTCATTAACATGAAAGGAGAAACTGATTCACAATCACTTCTGCTTCCTCACGGGGCAGACTGATATTGACTTGTTATTATACTTTGATAATTATGTGTTCACTTTATTTATTTTTGTTTGTTTGTTTGTTTATTTAATTTTTGTTTATTTATTGTTTATGAATGGAGAATGGAGAGAAAAACTTGGGAGAAACCAGGCTCATTTGGGGGGCCAGTTTTCCTCTGGCCAGACGAAACCAGCAGTTCAAACTTAACATTACTTATTATTGCGTTCTGACTTAACATGTAAAGTGTGAAGAGTAACGGCCCTAGAACTGAGCCTTGTGGTACTCCATACTGCACTTATGATCGAGATGATACCTCTTCATTCACTGTTACGAATTGATGAAGGTCATATAAGTATGATTTAAACCATGTTAATGCACATCCATTAATGCCAACAAAGTTTTCTAGTCTATGCAAAAGAATGCTGTGGTCAATAGTGTTGAATGCAGCACTAAGATCCAATAGCACTAATAGAGAGACACAACCACAATCAGATGATGAGAGCAGGTAATTTGTAACTCTAAGGAGAGCAGTCTCAGTACTTTGATACGGTCTAAATCCTGAATGGAAATCCTCACGAATACCATTTTTCTCTAAGAAGGAATTTCACAGTCATCAAGTATGACAAAAACCATCAACCTTTACACAACACACACCCTCTGATAAAATTGATTTGTGATATGCACAGGGGTATATGGAGAAATGTCTCTTTGTCATCAGAACTGAGCAAAGTCATCACAACAGCGATGCCTTTCAATGCAGTATGAAATGTGTTGACTATATAATTTGTCATAGTATTACAAAACAGATATAAAAATATACAAAAAGATGACATGCAAATTAAACAAATTTGACAGGGACTATGCTAATTTAAAAATATATCTGATGAATTAGCATCAGTTTAGTTTTAACCAAGAACTTTCACAACATTTTGTCAGGCAAATCAATAAGGCAACAGAGCTGAGTTTTACGGATGGGCATTCTCCACAGCACACACACATAGTCTTACAACTCATTTTTTAAGTACTCCTGTGTAATTGGAAGAGAGTAAAATTTAATAGGCAATAATTAAAATAAATAACTGGAGTGATGGATAGTGCTAATCAGCTGCTTACGCAGTCACACCAGTGGTTCAACCTCTGAAGACAAGGGGGAAGTGCTCAAAAGGTCATTTTTTATGACAGAACCTCATCCAGTATTCAAATCCACTATTAAATGGTGCCATGGAGAAGTGCCCATTTTAAATCCTTGGTGAAATGTTTTTAAGAATAGTGCCGACTACTTGAGCTGGGGATTACTCACTTGGAATTAGCCTCAGTAGGACAATTCGAGAAAATTCTGATAGAGGATTAAAGTAGGTGCTCCGGGTAAAAGTTTTGACTGAGATTAATATGGGCTATGCCAGGTAATCTCATCGGAGAAAAGGTGTCTGTCTGGATGAGATTTGGTGGGAGTGATAGTAATGGCAAGAGCAAAAGGGGTTTAATTTCCCTTGGGATAAAATGGGCTTCTCAATGTCCGTACCAGTGAAGATGAAGTAAAAAAATGGACATGAAGTTTCCCTTAAAAGACAGAGCAATTAATGCAAGGCTTCTTCTCTTTCTTCAACCAAAATGTCAATGAGAGGCCAAGTGTAAAGATTTCATTTATTTTATTTATCACAATTAACCAGCCAGCATGTCAAAATAAATAAATTAATAAATTGTAGCTTCAAGCATTCTTTTTATCAACACTTATGTGTGGGTGCGTTTCATAAAAATACGATGTTTCGAACAAAAAGCTGAGACAATTGCATTTTTGTAAAAGACTACATCCAGATTATATTCCTTTCTAATTGACCTTTCAAAGTTATTTTTGTTGGCATAACCCAATATAGTCAGGTTGTGTCAGTCAAAATAAACTATATTTCTTACCTAAATTATACAATATACTTAATTTAGGGTTAGCATTGCTTACAATGTCTCTTTTGAAGTAAATTCAGTGGTTATTAGAGGTACGTTATTAAAGAGTTAGAGGACATCACCACTATTGTTAGTACTTAATTCAATAATTGCTTTTCAGTCACCACTTTGGACTGTCCAATGTACAAAAAAAAAATCAAAGTTATGGAATTCCTTAACGAGAGGTGCAATTACCAAGTGTTAATTGAACATTAATCCCGTAGGCATAATAATTTTGTGTGATACTGATGTCTGTCTTGTTGTCTCCACACATCATCAGCTCCTGAAATTAATCTACATGGATTTGTATCTTGCAAATTAATTGAAGAGACAACAGAAGTGATGTAGAATGAGATAAATCTGTTGTTTGTTTGGTGGAATTAGATTGGTGATTTCCGTACTGTGTGTGTGTGTGTGTGTGTGTGTGTGTGTGTGTGTGTGTGTGTGTGTGTGTGTGTGTGTGTGTGTGTGTGTGTGTGTGTGTGTGTGTGTGTTTAACATCTTGTGATGAAATTCATGTAGAGAGTGACTTGAGTTTCTGAAAGTATCAAGCCATTGTTCACTATAAACACTGTATATTATAGTACTTACTCACAGAAAATAATATAGTGACAATTTTCACTTTCTTGCAAGGAAAGTAGTGGCCAGTTTTTTCAGTGATTGGTATCACATTCTAAACTTATTTGTTTGCTGTTGTCAAGGTAAATCAGTTTCTCAGTTGATGTTACCCATGTTTAATGTTTCCTTGTGAATTCAGCTCTTGAGAAGGGGAGAAAATGACATTTCATTTCTGCATTCATGCCATCTTTTATAAGAATCTCTGAGAGCCATGAAGACTGTCACCTTTCATTTGCTCGGGCACAAAGGCGAAGTCGGCTTTCAGAGAAGTAGAGCTGAAACAAGTCAACATAAGGAAAAACCTTTAGGGCCAACAGCACTCAAGAATATCTGCACATACAACAATTCTCGCATTTGGAGAGCAGCTCTGAATGCATCGGGAGGGCAAGTCAGTTTATCTTATCACCAATTCCAGCCTAGACTGTGCCTGCCATGATTCATTTTGCCATGTTTAATCAAAGTCTTTCTTTCTGTATCTGTTGGAGGACTCTCAAGTTTCTTATGTAATGTAGCCTAGTCTAAATTTGTTGTGCATCTCTGTGCCTCAACGCTTCATTAGATGCTACAGTCATGTGATTCAGAAATGGTTTGCTGATGCTAGTTTGTGTTGGCCCAGATTAAATTCTTTTTTAGAATTTTACAATAAAGTTCCCTTTATAAAGGGTTTTTTAAATGTGTTTATAAATTGACTAATAACTCATTTACAAATGCATTAAAAATCATTGATAAGCAAGTGATTTTAATGCAATACATGCAAATAGCTATATATATATATATATATATATATATATATATATATATATATATATATATATATATATATATATATATATATATATATATATATAAATCTATATTGTGATGACTTTTTTTTACTTTTTTCTTACTAGAAGCTACTCTGTATCTTACCCATGATTCTCTGCAAAAGCTCATGATGCCTGTCCACAGTAATGATTAAAAACTGGGGACAGGCATAAAAGACATAAAAGTATAACCATGACTTCATGAGATAATAATGAAATTTGAATTCCAATATTAGTTACTTGTAAACTTTAATGAAAAGTGAACACTTGTGAACCATTTATTAATGAGTTATAAACTTTAAAAACCTGTGAAAGTGCACCTTACAGTACAGTAGGAACGCTAATAATTGATTATTGGTTATTTGCATACAGAAAAAGTTGGCATTTTTCTGGTGAAATTATTTTGTTGTTTTTGCAGTATATCAGTAAACAACTTTAAATTTGAAACTAAGATATTGGTCTTTTCTTTTAAAGCAGATTACAGCATTACTCAGCAATAACTTCACACTAAAAGTGGCTTATACATGTAAATTCACAAACAATTCAGAAAATCAATTAAGTATCCAACCAAATTATAACTAAGCATCACATCTATACAACAAAAATATTTGATAAATGGAAGCTCAATAAAGGCAACTAAATATTTATAATTGAACTAATTTACCACAGAACATTATAATATTAATTCGCAATCAGTAATTATTTCTGATATAATTTTATATTGCTGATAAGTACTGCTGCATCTGAATTCTACTATGTATAATATTCAGTGTATATTTTATTAGTATTAGCTACTACTAAAAAATAATTAATTGCATCTAATACATGTTTATTACACTCTTTCAGGATCACATCACTAAAGCCTGTCTGCCTGTGTGTCAAATATATATATTTATTTATTTATTTATTAAGCATTTTTAACATGTGAGTTAAAATGGCTCACTCTTTGGCAGGTATTCCAAAATCACCCTTTTAATTAATGCATTTATAACTGCTTATTAATGATTTATAATGCATTTGTTATCAGTTATCACTCAGTTATGAATACATATATATTATATATATATATATATATATATATATATATATATATATATATATATATATATATATACATACAGAGAATTACAGTTATGTATGGATTTAAATTATGTGTGTGTGTGTGTGTGTGTGTGTGTGTGTGTGTGTGTGTCTGATATACAGATTTTTACATTAACAATCATGAACTGCAACAATTTTTTACCCCTAAAGGATGCATACAAATTAGCACCTAAATAGTACATATTTTATTTATTATTATTTTTATTATTACTATTTGTGCCTGCCAAAATGTAGCCATTGGATCTGACATGGCATTATTAGCATTGCCATAGAAACAAAAATGTCGCGTGAACCAACCTGATTAGGATCTACAGTCTGTCATTTTCTAATTACGGTAATTTCAGCATGACATGAATGCAGCAAATACTTGGGATGTCATAGTAGTAGTGCTATAATATGTGACTAAGTACAGGTGCTTAATGTCATTGGGCTTCATGAATTCTGTAGTGATGTACAAAATAAATTATTCAAGACTTATTAATATGTCAGCTTTCATCAAATGCGCGCTGTATACACTATCCTGTTCACTTGGCAAAAGGCAATGTGATTTAGTGTTGCTGTCTTGTAGCATTCATCCTGAGAGGCCAGGCTCCTGTACACTCCCGTTGACATCTAACACGTCTGTCTCTTCCACTGTAAACGCATTCCCACTCTCCAGTCCAACCTTCCTCTCACCTTTGTCATTTCCAGACAAGTCCTAAAAGATTTATTCTGCCCTTCTTGACCCTCTTGCAGTTCAGGCATAAGCATCTTCCACCAGTGAGGTCTAGCCATGTTGCAAAATATTGACAAAGTTCAAGCCTGCAACCCTGCATTAGCTCCATATAAGAACACATCAGTGAACACATGGAAATGGGAATAGATGACTGATGAAAGAAGGAACGATGTCTTGAGTACAGAGTAAGAGTATAAATGTGTTTAATTCTTCTGGATTACACCTTCAAACATAAAAACAAAACACTGAAGTGAACAAAATTCTTAAGTAGAACGTCTGAAATTGTATTTTCTTGCTAAACATATTGCTATAATCCTTTATTTACAACTATGAAAAATCTATTTTTACAATGTGCTTGCATACTACTCTTTTTTTCTCAGTGTCCACCCACCTAGATGAATCTAACTTTGCCAAACATGCAGTATACAACAGAGCACACACCAAATGGCATACAGTATCCCACAAAGCAATGTGCTGTATAAAGAAGAAGTAATATCAGTGATATCAATTTTCAAGACCTTTTTCTCAACGCATTATTTGATTGCTAAAAGATAAGATACTGGATTAATTATATAAATATACTGTTTGAAATTGTGTAGCTGCATAATTCATATAGTTTTACAAAAAATCTTTATATAGAATTAGTATTCAGTATGTAGTGTTGTGCTTTATATAGTGTTCCATCTGAAAATTGCCAACAGATAGACTGTGTGTATTCTGAACTTGCACTGTGTCAGCAAAAATGTTCTAAAATCAAATTTTTAATCAGACGACAATGTTGGCAGTTATACCAGCAAATGTTACTGTGGATGACAGTAATTTATTCCAGTGTGCATGGAGTTTAAAAGCAGAGGACAAATTAAATTGTAATGAAGGTGTCTCTTGTAACAGCAAAAGTGTGTTTTTCATCTGCTGCCATGGAGCGTTCAATATAACATACTGAAGGTTTGATGTTTCTCTTTTGATGCTGATGTCTTTTACTATCTGATTCCTTTTGTCTTCCTCAAGGAAACATGAAATAGTTAACATGCAGCTCAGCGGCACGCATGAAGAGTCTGCGTGCAGCCGTCTCCAGGGACTCGCTGTAGGGAAGAACCAGTAGAGCAGAACTGTCCTGTAGCATCAACCACAGACGACTTTAAACAGTCCTCCATCTGGGGTCAGTAGGATCTTCCCACTCACATACAAACATCAAAGCCACTACTGCTTCCTGCACTGACTCGCCTCAGCTGGAGTGATTCACTCTCTCACCCTGTCGACCCTCACCAGCATATGGGCAACGAAAGACATGACAGGCTGTGTTAAGATTAGCCCACCAATGAACGAGATAATGCCTGACCCAAGAGCTCATGAGAGCGTGTGTGAAAGACCTAGATGATGTAATAAACGGGATGATGAACATGCTTCGCATTTCCCAGCAGCCTTTGTGGGGCGTAAATGCCTGCCAGTAGAGATGAAGTTAAAGATGTTAATACAGACAAAAACAGTCAGGCTGAAAATTGAGGGAGAAATTTACTGAACAGTTTGACTGCTTTGTCTTATGATCACGTTAATATCCTCATATACACACTCAACATTTGATTTTATTGCTAATCAACAATCCTTCCTAACATATTGGAGAGGAAAGAAATACGTTGATCTGACAGCCAAGGGTCATTGAATAGTTAATGGGTATTGTGTTATCATGTTAATTGCAAATGTTTTTTTTTTTTTTTACATTCACAATGTTGTTGCAGGTACAGCACACCTCCGCATGTTTACATCAAATACATGTCATAAACGTTTACATCGCCATGCCAACTTGCTACAGTTATCAATAGTTTGCAATGCTTCCCCTGCCTATTGGGGTATTCTGATTGGTCCACTGTTTTGGAACTGACATTGATGAGCGGTGCTGCATGTAAAAGTTTACATTCTTTTAACTTGACACAGCGTCTTAATAGCATGGCTCTCATGTGTGAGAAGATGCAAAAAAAAAAATGTAATAAAGATATCGTTGTTTGGGGTGGGGATGAATTAATCGCGATCTGCAGTGACGTTACAATCGTGTTGCTTTGTGGTAAATGGAGCAGCTTGAAGTGTACATATGAAGTAGACCTGCTCCCTCTATCAAAATTGAGAGGTTGAGGGCATAGGTGGAGCATTTGTAAGGCTGGGGAAGACTTAGCCATGGGGACTTGGGGCAAAAATGCCACTAAACAAACTCCACAAACAAACTAAATCAGTAACACTTTAGAAATAGGTAACACTTGTTAACTATTAACTACAACATTTCTCTCAATAAATTCTTAATTTGCTGCTTATTAATAGTTAGTAAGGTACTTGTTAGGTTTAGGTATTGGGTAAGATTAGGGATGTAGAATAAAGTCAAGTAGAGTAAGGCATTAATATGTTCTTAACATTCTAGTACTATCCATGCTAATCAACTAATAGGTGTTACCTATTCTAAAGTGTTACCTTCAGTCCCAATAAACATATTTGATTAGCATACATGACACCTATGTCAGGTTGTTGCCTAAAAAGATGGGTTTATGATTGTAATACATTTGGCGGCTTTTAGCCTTACCCTTGAGTTGGTTCAGGCGTTGCCTATAGTCGAGGGTCTGTTCATATAAACTACACAAAGTGGAACCCACTTCAAAATAGGGGAGGGGATTCTCCTGAGGGGAAGTGTTTGGGAAAGTTCACTAATGTGTGTCTAAAATGAAGTGGAACCCAGCCATGGTCCCCTTCCACCCTTAACCCCCTCTGGCTTACTGGCCACACCCCCAAACTCTCACTATTGGTTGGCAGGAAAGATTGACAGATCTGAGCAGACTACTCTAAATGTTTTGATGGTGCATAGGTGGCTCAATGTTTACACTTTTTGATTAGATAAATCCATGAATGGCATACTTGCAGTAGTCAGTAAACAATAAACAGGGTTAAAAGGTCTATATGTAGAATTAGAAGTAAAAAGCAGTCAGAAATGCTTTTGCAGCAATTTACTGTTAACAGACATAGATGTAATCCAAACTGTGGCGTTTAGATTAATATTTGAATATGTGTGTTTAAAAAGACAGCGGGATTATAGTTTATAGAGTTTTCAATATGGATATTTTTCTTACACAAACACATCAATTCACTTCAGGAGGCCTTTATTAACCCCCTGGAGCCGTGTTGGGCACTTTTTTTATAATGGATGGGTGGAATTCTACCTTACTAACTATTCATAAGCAGCAAATTAGATGTTTTTTGATGAAAAGTACATAGTCATTACTTATTTAATAGTGAGAACTGGTTCCCAAACTAACTGTGATCATTTGAGACTATGGACTATATAGATTTGGCTTTGTGAGAATTTTGACTTTAAGAATTTTTCAAACTTCACATAAGCAAGGTGGAGAGTGATGTACTAGCTCTAAAGATGCTCTAATTTACATGTTTATATATATATATATATATATAAATAAATGAATGAATAAATAAATAAATAAAACAAACCTTTACAGGTTGTCTGTATAATACCAGGACTTGTGCTTATGGCAGAAATAAACACTGTGTTTATTGTATTGAATGAGACTTTGGACTATTAGAATTGTATGTATTGATGAGATCTAAGAAATATTTAATCTTTAACTGCCTTATTATATTTAATCATGCTGTCTTGTAGGAAAAGCTTATGAAAGCTGCAGCTTGTCTTTCAACTTCCCCCTGTGTGTTTGCTCGCAAAGGCACAGTTGAAGTGTGTGCAGAGCTTTAATACCATGTTTAAAGAAACTGCTATTTTGAAGCATTTGTAGATGTCATCCAGAAATCAAGTAAAGGCCAAAGTGCAAAACCTTTCTCTGTTTAGTCTTTTTATAGTTCCACCAATTGTTGACCTTTTCCCAGACTCACAAACATCCTAATAAAATGGAACTTCCAAAAATGTTTTAAAAAATGTTGCACTGAAACAGGAATTATGACTTCATGATGTCCACAATATTGTAATTGAAATTCAATTAATGTGTTTTGAGAAAATTACTGCTGTTCTTCACATTATGATTTTGATTTAAATTAAATCTGTTCTAGTTGATTCAAACTGTCATCCTTTGTCATCATTGACTTATATAATTATATAAAATGTAAATTGTACATTACATAATTAAAAAAAATATATTAAATATATTAAAAAAGTCATTTCCCCTAAAGTAGATTTAGGGTATTTTTGTAGCTAATTTTGTAGCTAATTTATTTTAGTAGAATGCAGCGTAGTTAACTACTGGTTTGTAAAAATAACTCTATTTCAGTTGTAGTCATCTTTGCACTATTTTGTTAGCTTTGATAAATACATTCTACCTTCCAAATTGTCCTGTCTATCCAGTTTAATTTATAAATAAATCTGCAGTTTTTCATTCATATAAAATTTTTCTCCCCATTTGCCCAAGGAACCGTCAAAACTTAAAAAAGACATGCAATCTCAGGAGTCTCATTAAAGGAGTGGTGAGAAGACACTTTTCAACCAATTGCCCTCAACAGCTTTTTGTCTTGGACAGTGAGCCAAATCTATAAATATTTAAGGATTGTGTCTATATATATATATATATATATATATATATATATATATATATATATATATATATATATATATATATACATACATACACACACACACACACACACACTAGTTATATCACTGTAAAAGTATAAATCATCATATAGTTATTTTTTATTGTATTTATTTTATTTTATTGTTACATATGACTTAATATTAATTGTTACATATTTATTTTATTAGTACATATTGTGATGCATATTTTTTATTGTATTGTCCACAAATAAAATGTAAAGCCTGGAGCTACAGTTTGAGCTTATCAAATATGAAGGACAGTGACAGAATAGCCATGCGTCAGCTTGACCTGGTTTTATGAAGAGAAATTACTGAATACTTCATGTTTGGAAAAGAACTAAATAAAATGAGATTTTGGAAAAGCTTTTAGTACTGGCAATGTGTGGTTCCTGCTACAGACATTCAAGATTAGAACACAAAAATCAGAAAGACTAGTCTTCTTCCTGAGCATTAGCATCATTCTGGCTGTCTTTATTATATAAAATGAACTTCCTGTTGCTCATTGGCTGCAAAATTCCATTAGATCAGCACTCGTGACTCAGCCTAACTCAAATTGCCCCTCTTGTCAAGATGAACTGACATTACTCTTACCCTCTCAGTTACGCTCTTGTTCCTCCATTCCTTATCTGAAGAATGGTATTAATGGAGTCTTAGTGGCAAACAAATATATTTATTTTTTGTTTGTTTGTTTATTTTAACAAATGTTAAATGAATGAAGCATTCTCATTCACACGTAATTCAAAGGCAACAACATAAATAAATAACCCGCTGTAAGCAAGCAATTTATTGGTTGGACCTACTGAACAATTCATCCTTTTCCATTTTCCTTTTTTGAAGATGTCACAATCTCTAGCTTGACTGTGCCCATGAGCTCCGCTAGATGCACCCCACCCTGTACCCTTTACCATTTCCGGTTTGACGATAAATCATGATAAAAATCCCAACGGTTTTTCGACTCTGTGTATTAAATGCCGCTCCATCTGAAAGCAGGTGATGCCGATTTACTATAAGCACAGATCCGCCTTTACTAATGAGATGTGCTTGACAATCACATACAATGATTAATTGCACAGCCCTACTAAAGGGCTCCCCATCCTGTACCCCGGAGTTAATTTTCCATAATCCTTTGCTCTAATTCATTATCAGTTGCACTCACCTGTTTCTCATCACACCATCAGTCACACTGAATGTTTTCCTAGTTTCCTTGTGTTCCTTGTTTTCCGAGTTGTCCCTTGCCTTAGAGTTTTTGACCCTGGACTGTTTCCTAAATTCTGATTGTCTGCTGCCTGCCCTTACCATTGCCTGTTGTCTGGATTACTCTTTTGGACTACTCCTCTGCCATGGATATTACTGTTTGCTGTTACTGAACCCTGCCTGCATTACTCTGCCTTGTTTATTAAAGCCCGCATTTGGATCCCAAACTCTGTTGTCACCTTGCTCATTACAAAACTAGACAATCTGAGACCACTAACAATTGATCAAACAGGCTGAAAGAATTATCCTTATGTATCTCTGTAAAAATTACCATCTTAATAATTGTCACACTTTGCTCCGGGAAAGAATGAGAGAGAAACGTGGAGTAAAACAAAAGTCTTTAATCCAGGAATCACAGGAATAATCCAAAACGGTAACACTGAACATCCAACAAGTATGGATTGAAGTAGACCCGACAGAGGAGAGACACAAAGACAGGAACTTAAATGCTATAGATAATTACTAAACACAGATGCATAGAATGACTAATTAACAGGGACATGGAACAAATGTGGAGGGAAAACACAACATAATGAGTCCAGGGGTGTGACAATAGTAGTTAAGCCCAGAAATGTTTTTGATGTTTCTGGTGCTGAATCTCTTTTTCTGGAGTCTATTAGTAGATCCATAAACATTGAAATTTTCAATTTCCTTTTGTTTTCTCTAAGAATTAATGAATTTCCAAATTAAAATTTGGTCTTTATATTCCCCAAGCAAGTTATAGCCATTTATTACAAAATTGTTATAGGTACTTTTCGGTGAAAAACAGGTATATTTACAACCCGAATTCCGGAAAAGTTGGGACGTTTTTTAAATTTTAATAAAATGAAAACTAAAAGACTTTCAAATCACATGAGCCAATATTTTATTCACAATAAAACATAGATAACATAGCAAATGTTTAAACTGAGAAAGTTTACAATTTTATGCACAAAATGAGCTCATTTCAATTTTGATTTCTGCTACAGGTCTCAAAAAAGTTGGGACGGGGCATGTTTACCATGGTGTAGCATCTCCTTTTCTTTTCAAAACAGTTTGAAGACGTCTGGGCATTGAGGCTATGAGTTGCTGGAGTTTTGCTGTTGGAATTTGGTCCCATTCTTGCCTTAAATAGATTTCCAGCTGCTGAAGAGTTCGTGGTCGTCTTTGACATATTTTTCGTTTAATGATGCGCCAAATGTTCTCTATAGGTGAAAGATCTGGACTGCAGGCAGGCCAGGTTAGCACCCGGACTCTTCTACGACAAAGCCATGCTGTTGTTATAGCTGCAGTATGTGGTTTTGCATTGTCCTGCTGAAATAAACAAGGCCTTCCCTGAAATAGACATTGTTTGGAGGTAAGCATATGTTGCTCTAAAACCTTTATATACCTTTCAGCATTCACAGAGCCTTCCAAAACATGCAAGCTGCCCATACCGTATGCACTTATGCACCCCCATACCATCAGAGATGCTGGCTTTTGAACTGAACGCTGATAACATGCTGGAAGGTCTCCCTCCTCTTTAGCCCGGAGGATACGGCGTCCGTGATTTCCAACAAGAATGTCAAATTTGGACTCGTCTGACCATAAAACACTATTCCACTTTGAAATAGTCCATTTTAAATGAGCCTTGACCCACAGGACACGACGGCGCTTCTGGACCATGTTCACATATGGCTTCCTTTTTGCATGATAGAGCTTTAGTTGGCATCTGCTGATGGCACGGCGGATTGTGTTTACCGACAGTGGTTTCTGAAAGTATTCCTGGGCCCATTTAGTAATGTCATTGACACAATCATGCCGATGAGTGATGCAGTGTCGTCTGAAGTTTCTCTGAATCTTTTGATGATGTTATGCACTGTAGATGATGAGATTTGCAAAGCCTTTGCAATTTGACGTTGAGGAACATTGTTTTTAAAGTTTTCCACAATTTTTTTACGCAGTCTTTCATAGATTGGAGAGCCTCTGCCCATCTTTACTTCTGAGAGACTCTGCTTCTCTAAGACAAAGCTTTTATAGCTAATCATGTTACAGACCTGATATCAATTAACTTAATTAATCACTAGATGTTCTCCCAGCTGAATCTTTTCAAAACTGCTTGCTTTTTTAGCCATTTGTTGCCCCCGTGCCAACTTTTTTGAGACCTGTAGCAGGCATTAAATTTTAAATGAGCTAATTAAGTGGATAAAAGTGTAAAATTTCTCAGTTTAAACATTTGCTACGTTATCTATGTTCTATTGTGAATAAAATATTGGCTCATGTGATTTGAAATTCCTTTAGTTTTCATTTTATTAAAATTTAAAAAACGTCCCAACTTTTCCGGAATTCGGGTTGTAGTTTACTGAAATAATACATGTGTTCATAAAGCTTTTAGGGAGTAAAGAAAATGGAATCAGTGTTACATAATAACAAAATAGTAAAAAAAATAAAAAAGTGACTTTTTTCAGATAAATTTATTTTCAATCTGAGTATGAGCAACAAACACAAACCATGCAGCTATTTAGTGAAAACAATTGTACAAACTGTTCTCACATGCAGATGTGTTATTTTGTGCTTGTTTTGCATGCAAGACAGACTTTACTTTTACATTGCGTTTGTACAAATTTCCAATGAAAATTCCAAATAGTGTTCAAAAAACCAAAACCTATGTTTATTGGTTGAATATAGGACAGTTTGAACCAATCTGGGCTCGAGGGTGGGACTATAAGCATCAACAATGATTCCTGTTTGACTCAGAGAAAGGAATTGCATTGCTTTCTTCTGACGAGTCAATGTTGTCAACATGTGATGACATAATCAAGTACACCACAGAGCAAAATAAAATGGATGATATATCTCCAAAAAGCAGAGAATCTCCACTTAAGAAAACCTTTTAAAGCATTCAGATAGGATTAGCAGTTTAAAAGTTATTAAACATTTAAAAACAATAGCTATTTTTAGCCACAGGTGGTTGTCTCTGTCTTCGAGGGTTATCTGTATATGAAAGAGTATATCCAAATTCACAGTATTCATAAAACAGTAATCAGATGACCTGCTATTTCCGGAAAGATTCTGAAGTGTCCATTGGCAACTTTACTATCCTATGTGACCATGAGAGAGGATTTGCAAATGACAATGAAGCAACACAACTGACACGGGTAGGTGACATAATGACAACATGGAAATTGTAATACAGAAAGTGGAGTCACTCAAATGAATCCAAATCACCACTTGACCATTACACTTTTTTCTCCACCTACTGGTATGAGGATGTAACCTACCAAAATAAATATCAGGACGAATCTGAATTAATATTTTTGGTTAATGGAATCAAAAGATTTGAGGATGAATCAAAATTACTTCCTCACTTATGTAAACTAAATAGAATAAATCAGTGAACGAATCTGCATGAATCGTAAAGAATGAACTGAGCAGAATGAAAATTACCATTAAGTGCATGTACTCCAGCTAACAATGGCAAACTTTAGGAAAGCTGTAAATGTCATTGTCCCTCTACCTTAAATCGAATAGGTTATACACCCTGTAATGGCAGCTGCACATGTTTTGTATTATTCTGAAAGCTGAATAAGGGTTTGTTTACGGGTGGTGATATGTTCCATATGGCATATCCCAGTTTCCTGTCTCATTTCTGTTCCCTCCTTCCCTCTCTTTTTCTTGTTCTCATTATGGTAATACCTCTCATTAGTGTGACTTATGGGTATTGACCAAGCTCTTTGCAATTACAGCAGTGTCTCTGAAATTAACTTGAGAGCTGAGGCCCATGACCCATTTCAGCGGACACTACAGGCCTCCAATTTCAATGAACTGGTTACAATGTTAATGGTCATATGAGCTTCATTCTTTTATGAGGGTCAATGAAGCAACAGATTATAAATAGCGTTGGTTCACAATGCCTTTTTAATAGGAGTTGTAGCTATTTATATATATATATAAATTGTGCTGCTTGTGCCAAAGTCGCTGCTGTGAGTTGCAGGCAAAGTGCTAAAGTTTTTTATGTATTTATTTATTTTTATTTTACACATATTTATTCAATGGGTTTTAGATTTTCTTCTCTACCTTCAATGCCAGCTTTACATGTACACATACTAAAGTAGCTTACCAACTGCATAGTCCAGGGGTTTTCAAATAGGCTATAGGTGGTGCCACGGTCCTGCAATACAATACAATACAATAAAAGGTAAATCTAAAAACATTTTCATGCATTATTAGGGTTGTCAAATTTCACATGCTAACTTAAGATATTAATTAAATATTACATTTAATAGTTTCTGATGATTATTAGATTGCCTAAGTACAACACGATGACAACACAAGAGATACTTCTGATCTCCGTTGCTTTTTGTTATTGTAAAGCACCTTGGATCAACAATGGTTGTGTTAATGTTGTGCTCTATAAATGAATTGAAGTTTGAAAACCCCTTACATAGTGTATAGAGTCATCAGTTGACCAAATAGGTTTTATTGAAAAACTACCATATGGAATGATGTTATCTATTGTTGGAGTTTATAGAAACACATTTATCTTTTCATTAAAGGAGCTCAGTGGGGATAAAACACTTTAAAGTGTAATTTACTAAGCTCTCACCTCACCATGCTGAGGCACTGAACTGCATCAGAATGAATTTTGACGCGCTGAGGCAAATGAGTCTCTAGTGCAAAGCTCAATTCAGATTGCGAATGTGTTCAGAAGAAGAGGGAAGTTTTGTGCTGAACTTGCAGACAAACATCAAGGTTGGGGAAAAGTAGGCCAAAAGTAGCCGGCAGCCATATCACCCTGGAGCCCAAGACCGGTTTCCCACTGAAGCTAAGCAGGGCTGAGCCTGGTCAGTACCTGGATGGGAGACCTCCTGAGAAAAACTAGGTTGCTGCTGGAAGAGGTGCTAGTGAGGCCAGCAGGGGGTGCTCACCCTGTGGTCTGTGTGGGTCCTAGCGCCCCAGTGTAGTGATGGGGACACTATACTGTCAACAAGCACCGTCCTTCGGATGAGACGTTAAACCGAGGTCCTGACTCTCTGTGGTCATTAAAAATCCCAGGATGTCTTTCGAAAAGTGTAGAGGTGTGACCTCGGCATCCTGGCTAAATTCGCCCATTAGCCTCTGACCATCATGGCCTCCTAACAATCCCCATATCTGCTGATTGGCTTCATCACTCTGTCTCCTCTCCACCAGTAAGCTGGTGTGTGGTGGGCGTTCTGGCGCACTATGGCTGCCGTCGCATCATCCAGGTGGATGCTGCACACTGGTGGTGGATGAGGAGATACCCCCCAGACTATGTAAAGAGCTTTGAGTGCCTAGAAAAGCGCTATATAAATGTAATGAATTATTATTATTATTATTATAATAACTGAGCACCAAATGGTGAAGACATAAATCAGAATGTAAATAGAAATGTAAATAGAGACAAGAATGATTCACAAGGGCAACATGTAAAGACCAACAGAAAATAGAGATTTCGTTTTTGTGAATAGATACCAGACTATCGCTCACCACAAATACAATATGAACCAAAATATGTGACTATAATTGGAAGTCAAGTCAAGTCAAGTCAGTTAAGTTAAGTAAAAAAATAAAATAAACAAGCTACTATATTTTACCTGTAAGTTGCAAACTGGATACAAGGTTACTAGCTCAGCATAGGGCTCACAGATTTTGATCATGAATCGTGGTGTTGAGGATTGTAAAAGGGAGCGGTTACAAAAGTCACTATGTAGTGACTTTTTTAAAGTCATCTGACAACTTTTTTTTATCTTGCAATGTCACTTTATCTCATAATACGATTTGAGTGAGATGAGTGCTGGATGTTTTAGCAGACATACTCTAGCAAATCTAATGAAATGAAAACATTCTTATTTGTTATGTTACGTGCCACGCACATAGAGAGCGACGCCGAAGAAAAGGGTGCCGCCCGGAGTTCAATCTCCTGCTTCCACAAACACACCGGCACACAACTAAAAAGTCAAGAAAAAAGGTGTTTATTCATTTACATTGGGATGACACGTAGTCATAATGAGGAAAAACTTAGGCTGAGAGGGTTTCAGTCGGCCAAAACAATAAACAAAAGGAGGGGTTTTCTAACTACGTTTTAGGTCCTCTTCCTTGGAATTAAACAATAAATAAAATACAAAATCCTTACCTCCTTTACTGACCATTAAACAGGAGAATATGAAAGGAAAGAAAAGGGCCAAATACCTCTCTCGCAGGTTACTTTAAATAAATGATGATTAGTTTGCCAATACAGTTACCGGCCTAATACCACTACCAGTTCACATTTACAGTTTACATGAACTGGGACACAACAAAGCTCTCTCGGGGTTAACACAACACCGTTTTAAGCAGCAGTCACTTAGCAGCTGCACCTGTTGCTCTAATGAGCGTAGAGCGAAAGAGAGAGAGAAAAGAAAACGTACTCGGTTACTAAACGTAACCTCGGTTCTCTCTAGAAGAGCGAACGAGTACTGCGTCTTAGCTAAGACGCTACGGGAAAAGTCTCTTTTCACGAAATACTGAAGCAAAATTTTTGTAAAGCGCATTTGCAGCAGTACACAGCCATAGGCGAGACGGCTCGTTCGCTCATTGGCTTGTTCTGCGGCAACTGCACAGCCTATCGAGCGCAGGCTGATGCAACATCAGACCAATAAGGGCGCTTCGCGCCCTTCTTGCCACTTCCCGCCGAAACGGGTGTGGCCCAACCTATAAAAGGAGCTCGAAAAGGCTGACTCACCTGATTTATTTCATCGCCCAAGCGAACCAGAGTGAATCGTACGCACGGCAGAGAACACAGTACTCGTTCGCTCTTCTAGAGAGAACCGAGGTTACGTTTAGTAACCGAGTACGTTCTCTTACGAGAGCTCTCTCGTACTGCGTCTTAGCTAAGACGCTAAGGGAACCCAATGTAAAACGCCGTGCGCGCAGGGATCACACACCAATAAACCTGAAGCAACGCCCAGGATTTACAGTGCACAGTCACCTGAGGGACTCACAGAGAGTCCAGGACAGGAAGGGGGGAAGCCCTCCGTCCCATATCTAGCAGCATCCGTAGATGCGGCAATATGACATCACACAGCCGAGGCAAGGCCTGACCAATGTAGCAATGCGGGTCTTACGCAATACTGCCCATATAACAGTCGGCAGCGCATAACGCTCACGAACTCGGAGTTCCCCTCAGGGCCCTGATTCGACTATACCGACAGCAGCCTTGCTTGCAAGGCGGGAACCTCCAGGTTATAGAACCTGATAAATGTAGACGGCGAGGCCCAACCTGCCGCCATACATATATCCTGCAAGGAGATCCCAGTAGACCACGCCCACGACGAGGTGACGCCCCTTGTGGAGTGTGCTCTGACGCCCAGCGGGCACTGAAGGCCCCTGGAAGCGTAGGCTAACGCTATGGCGTCAACTATCCATCTGGATAGAGTCTGTCTCGAAACAGCCATTCCTTTGGAACGTCCACCGAACGAGACAAACAGCTGCTCTGTCTGCCGAAAGGCAGCAGAGCGAGACACATAAGCTCTTAAAACCCTGACAGGGCAAAGAAGACTCGAGTCTCTATCCTCTCCTGACACCGGCAGGGCAGACAGGGCAATAACCTGAGCCCGAAACGGCGTGTTGAGGGATTTCGGCACATAACCGTGCCTAGGTTTGAGTATGACCTTTGTGTCATTAGGCCCAAACTCCAAGCACGACTGGCTCACCGAGAGCGCGTGCAGATCACCCACACGCTTCACTGAAGCGAGAGCCAACAAGAATACTGTCTTGAACGACAGATGCTGAAGGCTAACTGATTGGATAGGCTCAAAAGGGCCAAAACCGCCGCGAGATCCCACATAGGGACTGACGGAGGTCTGGGAGAATTCAGCCTCCTAGCTCCTCTAAGGGACCGGATGACCAAATCATTCCTTCCTATTGACTGACCGAGCGCTGTTTCAGAAAACGCTGCGATGGCCGCCACATAAACTTTGAGCGTGGATGGGGCTCTGCCCTTATCCAACAACTCCTGTAGGAAGGAGAGAACCTCCGTCACCTCACAACTAAGGGGTGAACACCCTCGAGCTGTGCACCAGCTGGAGAACACCGACCACTTCGAGGCATACAGACGTCATGTCGACGGAGCTCTAGCCTGAGTGATGGTATTTAGCACTCCCACTGCGAGATCAGCGGGTAACCATTGAGCGCCCACACATGGAGGGACCACAACTCCGGTTGAGGGTGCCAAATCGAACCCCTGGCCTGCGAGAGGAGGTCCCTCCTCAACGGTACTGGCCACGGGGCGACATCTGCTAACTGCATCAAATCTGGGAACCATGGTTGGTTCTTCCAAAGAGGTGCTACAAGCAGTATTGAACATCCCGTTTCTCTCACCCGTTCTATCACCTGCGGAAGGAGGGAGACGGGAGGGAAAGCATAAAGCGGGCAGCACGGCCATTTCCATCACAGCGCGCTTTCGTTCTTGGAAAAGAACGCGGGGCAGTGAGCGTTTTCGTGGGACGCGAAGAGGTCCACCTCCGCCCTGCCAAATCTCTCCCACAACAGCCGGACTGTTTGCGGGTGTAGAGACCATTCGCCCATAGGAACATTGCCTTTGGACAGCCTGTCTGGACCCAGATTCTGTAGCCCAGGCACATGCACTGCCCTCAGCGAACGCACGTTGCGCTGAGCCCAAACCAGGAGGTGTTCCGCCAGCCTGTACAGGTTTCGGGACCCGAGACCGCCCTGGCGATTTATGTAGGACACCACAGACATGTTGTCCAAACGGATCAAGATGTGGTGGTCCTTGATTTGGGGACAAAAGCGCATCAGCGCGTTCTCCACTGTCAGCATTTCCAGACAGTTGATATGATGGAGCTTTTCCCGTTCTGATCACAGGCCAAAGGACGGTCTGCCCTCGAGCAGCGCTCCCCATCCCGAAGTTGAGGCGTCCGTCGACACCATCTTCACATTCGGGGAAGTCCCCAGGCTTACACCTGATTGGTACCAGCCGTTTGCTGTCCAGGGTGTCAGAGCTGTGACACAGCTCTGATTGACACCGGCCAGACACCCATGCTCTGCGCGGCACCCGCGTCTTTAGCCAGAGCTGCAGGGGGCGCATGCCGAGCAGGCCCAGCTGCAGAGCCGGAGATGCTGAGGCCATGAGGTCCAACATCTTCTGACAGTGCTTGAGCGACACAGTCGCGCCGCAGCGGAAAGAACTCGCTGCGCGCTGAATGCCCAACGCGCGCTGTGGTGAAAGCCGCGCCGTCATGAAACACGAGTTCAGAACTATCCCCAAAAACAGAATCGTCTGACTGGGGTTCAGCGAACTCTTCGCCCAATTGACACTGAGACCGAGCAAAACGGCCCTGTGCTCCACGAGCTCCGCTCGTGATCGAGCAAGAACCAGCCAGTTGTCCAAATAATTCAGCACTCGCATGCCTCTGAGTCTGAGAGGAGCGAGCGCTGCATCCATGCACCTCGTAAACGTACGAGGAGCCACGGACAAGCCGAACGGCAGGACTGTTAACTGGTATGCCTGGCCCTCGAAGGCGAATCTCAAATATCGCCTGTGATTTGACGCTATCTGTATTTGAAAATACGCGTCCTTCAGATCTATTGACATGAACCAGTCCCCTCTGCGAACCTGCGTGAGGAGCTTCCTGGTCGTAAGCATTTTGAAACTGCGTTTCATCAATACCTTGTTCAGCTGTCTTAGATCCAGTTTGGGCCTGAGACCCCCGTCTCTCTTGGGCACCAGAAAGTATCTGCTGTACAGCCCCCTTTCGCTTTGAGCTCGAAACACAGGCTCTACAGCCTCTTTGCTCAACAGTTTTGATATCTCGGCCCGAAGTATGTGTGCTACTTCTTTGATGACCGTAGTTTCGACGCGCGCTAAAAAGCGCGGAGGGCGTCGACAAAACTGTAGCGAGTAGTCTCTCTTTATAATGCCCAGCACCCAATCCGAAACCGAAGCACTGACCTATATCTGCATGAATGGCTAAGGGCTGGATGCGAAGCGCGCTCTGTTGACTGGGCAACGGCGGCGCTCGAGTGTGCTGCGCATCTGAGGCAGGGAGCGCGCTGATCACAGCGGGCAGATCGCTCCTCCTCGACCCCGTCCCGGCGCTTAACCGACTGGGGGAGGGCTGAGCGGGTCGCGTGGGACTCGTGATGTCTGCGAGTAACCGTGGGCTGCATGTGTGCACATTTACCACTTTCAACTCGCTGTCTGCCTGTGCAGAGCATACGTGCACGGGCCTCGTTTTTACAGAAGCCACGTGCCATATGTGACATAGTGTATGTGGGCACTGGGGAGTGGGCACGTTTACTATGCGGCGCGCTCGACCGATCTGTGTCGATCTTATGTGCGCGAGCCCTGTGTGCAGGGCTGTGCTTACATGTGGAGATGGGCACTGAGGAGTGGGCATCGTCACTACATTTATAGCACCATCGGCTGTGGCCGGATGAACGTGCACGGGTTTCGTTTTTACAGAAACCACATGACGCGTGTGACATAGTAATTGTGGGCACTGAGGGGTGGGCACGTTTACTATGCAGTGCGCGCGATCGACCTGAGTCGCTTTTTTGGGCGCGGGCCCAGTGTGCAGGGCTGTGCTTACATGTGGAGATGGGCACTGAGGAGTTGGCATCGTCACTACATTTATAGCACCATCGGCCGTGGCCGGAACACCAGAAATAACACTCTTTTCGTGAAACATCTGGGTAGCCGTGATAACGGCTTTTGTGTGCAGGCAAGCGGGCACTCGTGCAGGCTTGCGCATTGCAGAAGACGCTGAGGCAGTCACAATTCTTGGAACTGCAACAGCGGCGCGCTTGGGTGAGAGCTCGGCCGCAGCGGAACTCGTACACCGGCGCTTTCCTAGCAGTGCTAGGACGTTTTCGGGGCTTCTGGCTTCACCGCAATCCTCTGCCGTGGCTCCCGCAGGCGCAGCTTGCTGGTCCTGGGCGAATCTCTCCACAAACTCGTTTACAGATGATCCGAAGAGGCCAGCAGGAGTCAGCGGCGCGTCGAGGAACGCAGCGCGCTCAGACTCCTTGATGTCAGAAAGCGTCAGCCACAAATGCCTCTCAGCAACCGTAGCGGAAGCCATAACCCGTCCCATGGCCTGTGCAGCGGACTTAGCAGCGCGGAGGGAGAGATCCGAAGCACTCCTCAGATCCGCGAGACAGATTGCTTCAGGTCCCATCTCGTCCAGCTTGCGGAGGAGATCGCCCTGGAAAATCTGCAGCGTGGCCATAGTGTGCAGCGCAGACGCAGCCTGCCCAGCAGCAGAGAAGATCCGTGCGAGCAGCGATGACGTCATGCGGCAGGCTTTGGATGGCAACGCCGCCTTAGTCCGCCGTCCAGCAGAGGGCGGGCAAAGGTGCGCTGCTATAGCCTGTTCCACCGGAGAAAGTGACAGGTAGCCTCTGTTTTTAGCACCGTCCAGTGTGGAGAATGCTGGTGAAACAGATGAACGGACTCTCGCTCATCCGGGAGAAAGCTACCATCCAGCAGGGAACGAGAAGGGGGCGCTGGTGCAGACCACTCGAGGCCGAGGCTCGCCGCGGCCAGCGCGAGCACTCGCATAAGCTCCTTATCGATATCAGTTTTTCTACTGGGCCTCTGAGCAGAGGGCGCGAGATCCACGGAGCTTGCCCAACCCTCACTGCCCGAAGCAAGCAGAGAGCAGGTGTCCTCTTCCTCGGACGCGGGCCTGAGATCCACTTCCTCAGATGACGCGTCGCAGACAGCGGATGCTGACCATTGGGAAGCGATGCAGGGGAGGCCGGCGAAGCGGAGGGAACCGGCGAGCTCGGCATAGCTGGAGGCAGTTCTGGTAGACGCTGCGAGCGGCGCTTCTTACGGCGCTGCGGCGCAGTGGATGATGCAGGCTTCGAGAAGAATGCCCGGCGAGTCACCATAGGCATTAGCTCGCAATGAGGGCAGCCGCCGTCAGCGAGCGCGAGCGCTGCATGGTCCTCACCCAGGCAGGAGACGCAGATGACGTGACGATCTCCTTCACTGAGCGGGGCTCTGCATGAGCCGCACGAGGGCATCTTTAAAAAGACGCAGCTCTTTTTGTGAGTGTGCATCGCAGGGCGAACACACACAGGATATAAGATATAAGGATACAAAGGATATAGGCGCCGGACAGCGCAGCAGGAACGGCAGTGGAAGGCGGCGAGGCCAGAAGCTTCAGAATGGCTCGTCCCGCTGATATGCTTCTCAGACGGCGCTTGCTTCCTCCGTGATCCAGCGATGTGTGAGCTTCGCTGAAGAGATGAAAAATCAGGTGAGTCAGCCTTTTCGAGCTCCTTTTATAGGTTGGGCCACACCCGTTTCGGCGGGAAGTGGCAAGAAGGGCGCGAAGCGTACTGCTGCAAATGCGCTTTACAAAAATACAAAATTAAGGATAATTTTTTGCTTCAGTATTTCGTGAAAAGAGACTTTTCCCGTAGCGTCTTAGCTAAGACGCAGTACGAGAGAGCTCTCGTAAGAGAACATATGCACACATTCCACTCACATATTAACACACTTGTTAAACCACTCTTACATTCTAACACGTAACAGGTCATTTATGTGAGAGGGACAATGCATGTTAATGAACATTACTATGAAATACAAAATGTAAACAAGCCGGATTATAGCTACATTGCTAATTTACATCCGTAGTCCCTATTGCAGGTACACACAAACATACATACAACACTGCATAAAACACAAATATCCCCAAACATATTATTATTATTTTTTTAAGTATAATGTTTACACAACTGACTCATCATACCCCCTTTTAGGATGATATTTAAAAGTGTGATGAGTAGAAAATTGTCTTATTGGCTGTGGTAAGTTTTCTCCCTATTACAGACAATACTTTCTGTTCAAAAGATGTTTGCCTAAATGGCAGGTTTTTTTTTTGTTTGTTTGTTTTTTTTTTGTCTTTTATCGCCTTCTTATACAATGATTAACTTAAGAGTTGTGCCTCCTATGAATCGACTAACTATTAAAAAAATACTCAATATGTGAAAAAATCATTGAACGTAAATACAAACTGGCAGCACTGACTGTCAGAAAAGGCCTAATCTACTTACAATTCTTTAAATTAAATTAGACAAATTTCTTATGTGACTTTTAATTAAAAATAGAATGCAAAGTAACCCTAAGATATGTAAACTCTAGCAATTTCATGCTGCTAACTTAGATATAATCAGAAGATTGTTAATTGCCCTATAATAATTCAATTTTGATTTATCACCAGATTTATGAATTGGGATAACTGTAGCCACCATCCAAGCAGATGGAACAACTGCTTGCCAATGGGACAAATTTACCATAGGTGTTATTGGGTGTACTAGTGAATAACTCAAACACTTCTTTAATTTTCTTTAATAATCACAACCTTTCTCTATTTTTTTCGCTTAAGAGGACCTTACTCCAATCATTAACTTTCAAAGCTATTTCAAAGTTTTGTTTCTGATTTTTAGGGACTATATTACAGTGTAATTTAATTATTTATATATATATATATAGAAATTTCATCATGATCAGGCAGTTCTGTCTTCATACAGAATATTTAATTGTTCCGTCATCTTACACATTTATGGATTTAGCATTTACGTATCCTACTTCTTGCTTGTTTCCTAATATAGTTGTGAAATAAACCAGGCATTATATATTATGAATATTTCTGGCTCTTTGATGAATTGCTTTGATGAAGACACTTTGGATTAAAGTGTTTGATAAATGCACAAAAAAGTGTTAGTGTGTGTGTGTGTGTGTGTGTGTGTGTGTGTGTGTGTGTGTGTGTGTGTGTGTGTGTGTGTGTGTGTGTGTGTATTATATGTTATCATGCCAAGATGTCAGTACATCCTTAATGTTAAAGAACTTCCCTGGCAGGAATATGAGAACATTGTTTATGGTAAATGTTTACTCAGATCCAGTAAATAGCATTAATCTTTGCTTTGACAATTAGTCTTAAAAGCAAAAGTGCCACTAGGGAGTATTTCACATCTAGTCTGTTTTGGTTTGTCTCTTAATATAGAACAGTCCCAGCATGCGGTGTTGGTTTAATTTGCACATGTCTCGTGTAATCACATCACAGAAATATTTCCCACGATAGACCTTAGTCAAGATAGCTCCATATTTCATTTCTATAATGTGCAAAATTCAGTATGCCATTAACCTGAATAAGGTCTATTAGAGATATTTGATCAGACAAAATATGGTAAACCATGGGCGTAGGTTTAGGGGGGGACGCTAGGTACTAGTCCCTATCAATATTTTGAGATTACAAATTTGTCCCCACCAATATTTAGCAATCTCCTTTGAACTGCTATTTGGATCTTTGCACTGATATTTGGATCGATTCTAACGGCCAGGACGACGACAGTACAAGAAACGCCGTAATTTGATTGGCGGTGGGGTATCTGACAGGCTACACGCGCGGGCCGGGACTACTTTTGTGCTTGCACTAGCAGCGAGCGGGTGGTGTGTGTGTGTGTGTGTGTGTGTGTGTGTGTGTGTGTGTGTGTGTGTGCATGAACGACGCCGACGGTAAGTTACCAGGGCTGTCTCTCTGCCACATACAGAGGCCAGAGTAAAAACATTTTTAATATTAAGTTTTTTTTTGCCCCTTTAGCAGAGTCAAAGTGTAAGTAGGCAAAATAACTAGCTAGCCACACAAATAAACTAGCAGTAGCTAGTGACTGACCAGGCTTTCAAATGCAGATTCTACTGTGGAAAATAGTATTAACTGGTGATAGTATGTGTTACCCAGGATGATAGAATGCTACGTTAGCAAGTAACTGAATGTCAATTAGCCTGTAACTGTTTGTTTCCTTGTGGCAGAGTATTTTTTGTTAGTGTAAATACTAATGTACATAATAATAATTTTAATAAAACGTTTGGTTGTTCAGCATTACACAGTCTCAGGTTTTATTTTTTTTATTTTTTGAGAGTGCATTTTTGAGATTATTCAGTTATACTAGCTCTTTAGGGACAGTATACAGGATGGTATATCGGGGTCAGGATAAAATATAATGAGATGAAGTAGATTCACTTATGTATTGTGATATTCTGTATTGCAAACAGTCTGAAATATCTTTTCAGAACAATTTGACTACATTGCTCAATTCATATAAATTACTTTTAGAATATGTTTCTAAACTTTGATGTTTGAAAATGTTAATTGCATAGACTTTTAATGGGTGGAGAAAAAAAGATGAGAGAATGAAAAAAAAATTAATCAAGAATAGGTTTTTTGTATTATTATGGAAAATATACTTTGAATGAATATACTTATGAACTGAATATTATATTTTTGGATATTTAATTGCATGTTACTTACAAGTGAGTATAATGATGACATAAGTAATTTGGGGGGGGGGGTAATTATTATTTTAAATATTTGCATTATTTGCCATTGTGTTGAATTCTGAATTCACCAAGCAGAATATTCATTCATTTAATAATCTCCTTTTGTGTTCCGCTGGTGAAAATAAATAAATAAATAAAAAACCCACAAAAGTCATACAGTACTAGTATGACATGAGGATGAGTAAATGAAAGAATTTTCATTTTTAAATTAACTATCAGTTTTTTGTTTTCCTTCTTTCTGTTTTAAACAATGCTGAGTCTCTGCTCATGACGTCCCACAGCATGACGCTTCCTCCAGCAATCGTCATTGCAGATATGCTGCTTTAAGGTTTGTGAGCACTGTTAGATTTGCACCATCACTTTGGATTTTGTCTAAAAAGCAGCAGCAGCAGCTGGATGACTATTGCTGGGTAACTGGTCATTGACAAAGAGCAGCCATGCCAACACATGCTTCTATTGTGTAAAAAATGAAACTTTAAAAAGAGTTGTTTTACTTTCTATTTTCAGTTGTTATATATTTTCAGACACTTAATTGCATGTTATTTACAATTACGTATTTTTTCGGACTATAAGTCGCACCTAGGTATAAGTCGCATCAGTCCAAAAATATGTCATGACGAGGAAAAAAACATATATAGGTCGCACTGGACTATAAGTGGCATTTATTTAGAACCAAGCAACAAGAGAAAACATTACCGTCTACAGCCGCGAGAGGGCGCTCTATACTGCTTAGTGTAGACTACAGGAGCACTGAGCAGCATAGAGCGCCCTCTCGCGGCTGTAGACGGTCATGTTTTCCAGTAGTTAAGTTCTCTTGGTTCATGTCAAATTAATTTTGATAAATAAGTCGCACCTGACTATAAGTCGCAGGACCAGCCAAACTATGAAAAAAAGTGCGTCTTATAGTCCGGAAAATACAGTAAACGGAAATGTATTATAGTTGAAATATGTATTAAATGCATTTACATTTGAGAATGCTTTATATGTAATTTCATAATTATCTCTATTCTCTTTGAAATACAGGTCAAGTCTCATAACTCATGATATAATATACTTTAATTTCTATTGAAAGTTGTTTGTAAAGTTTTTAATTGTTTTTGTAATTACACATTTATAATATGAAATTAGTATGGCCAATTTAGAACATTTAAAATATTTTAACCTTAAATTTTAGATCAAATAACACACTACAGTTCAAATTATAATCAAGTACTTTAGACGTGCTTTAGTATGGTAGTCATCAGATCAAAAGAAGTGTACTTCTTTAAAAACTTTGTAATTTAAAATATGTCAGTAAAAAAGAAAGAAAAAACAACACAGGAACTTCCACAGATGAAGTGTTTATTGACGAAGTGAGTCAGAGTACAGAGTACAGCAAAAAAACTATAACATGTGAACAATGGAGACTTAGCTGAGACAATTGAGACGAAGGAAGAAGGATGGTGGATTGGAGAAGGTAAGTTTAGCAGGTAGGTAGCCAGGTAAGTTCTAACTTAGTTAGCAGTATGACCAAACAGTATGACCAGTTATTGACTGACAGCTCTCCTGTCCACGTTGTGTGCGCTGTGTGCACATGATGCTTTCTTTAGTTCTAGACTAAATGTGAACATGCATTTTCTCATTTCACTTGCACAAAAACAGATTCAGTATTCATCAAAATGAATAAAAACAGTGAAATGCAAACTCAGAATATGATGCAAACCTGCAATTATTATTTATTATTTAAGGGTTAGTTCACTTCCAGAATCCTGATAATTTACTCTTCCCATGTCATTCAAGATTCATATCTTTCTTTCTTCTGTTAAAAACAAATTAAACTAAATAAACAATATGCTTATTTTGCAATAATCTTAACATACATTGTTCCCATATATACAGTGTTGCATTTATACTAGTCTGAGGGCAACCCCCTGCTAACACCTTCATGACACTGTCCTGAAACTCGAAAGAAGCTTGGTAAATGAAGACATACTTCCAATAGATTTGATTGATTTTCCTAAGGAAAAACATGTGTAAAAGATGGCTCTATTTTTTTTTTTTTTTTGTCAATAAGAAATGAGAAATGCCATGTAGATACTTATATACAACATATACATTTTTCTGAAAAATCCTGTCATACGTGCACTAACTGACAGTCACCACAAATAAGCTACTACTAAATATTGTAGAAACGTAATTTTCTGTAAAGTTGCTTTGTAACGATTTGTATTGTAAAAAGTGCTAGACAAATAAACTTGAATTGAATTGAATTGAATTGAATTGAATATTTGAAGAATGACAACAACAACCACAACAATAATAATAATAATAATAATGTACAGGTTTGTCTGCCTATCTGTATAAATATTATATTATATAGTATTACATATTTCAAATTCAAATGGAAATGGCACTTTTGAATAATTATCAAAACTTAAACAAATCCTCATGACTAACCACAGAGAATACACTTGAATGACTGAATGACAGTGGTTTTATATTTCAAAAATGTTTGTGCCCTAACATCTGCAAAGTCTGAATAATTAGAATTTTTTTTCTTTTCATCATTCAGTATATGAAGTGACTTAACATACACAGAATGCAATAGTACCTACAGTTTTGTCTGAATTCACTCATTTATACTCACACTTGAAGAATCATGCTTTATGAAACAATTTATTCATTACATAGAATACAATGACACATCAAAAAAAAAAAAAAACACTGTAAAATTATGAGCACAAACCATGTATATCTACTTCACAGTCTCCATTACTGCTATGGTGTTGTGTGGTAATTGTGGTGCTTATTAAATTTGTGAGTGAGAATATGTATGATAACCTGCAGGCTGATGATTCACACAGATTTTGCAGCTCATACATTGTTAAGATGATGCTGCTCTCTGCTACAGCTAGCTTGTGTTAATTCCAGACCAATTGCTATATTTTATGATTTACAGTTCATTCTGAAGTTGTGAGAGAACAAGCAAGTAGTCAGTAGATACGATTATGGGATCATGCATATTTAAACTGATGCTGTTGAATTTGTTGCTCATGTATGATGCCTTTAAATACCCAGACTGTACTTAACTCTTATTTATTAAGAAATGGGACAATGAAAAATAAGTAGAAATAAGATAAGAAATAAAAAATAAAGATTTTTTTTATTTATTTATTTATTTATTTATTTATTTTTCAAGAATGTTTAAATCTGGCTACATGTGAGAGTATGCACCTTAATCAATTATAATTTTACTGTATTTATTTACTGCAATTTTCACAACCAAGTAAAAACTATTTTCAAAACTCTTTTTTTTTTTTAAATTGCACTTTTTTGAAATATTTTAGCATGTTTTCAATTGCACTGATACAATACATAAAGTCATAAAATAAAAGCTTTTCAGAACACAAAATAAGTGTTCCATCTATGTAAATATGTCATTCACAATAACTGCCTTTCATAATAACTATCAAACTCTTCATTTCTTCAGTTTAATTTGTCTGTCTATGATTTAACTGAATTAATCTTAAAGGTTAGTCAGTGAATGGTTTGGCAGATCTATACTTTTCTATAGATAGGGCTGCATAGTTTGCAATTTACAAAATGGATAACTAAGTGTAATGAAATATTGTTAAAGTAAAAGTAATTTAAATCAGATAGTAACTTCTGTGTGTGTGTGTGTGTGTGTGTGTGTGTGTGTGTGTGTGTGTGTGTGTAAGAGAGAGAAAGAGAGAGAGAGAGATCAAGATATTTCATGTGAAATTGTAAACAGAGGTCTTACCATGGAATAAGTCAGAAGGCATAAGGTACAGTGAGAACATTTACTGTAAACAGGATACTATTCCAACACAACATACTTTTTGTGTCATATTTTCAACACACCTTTTTATGAAACACTCAATAGATTGTTCAAACTTTATGGATGTTATGTCAATTATGTGAGTTAGGTAATGGAAGTGTATAAGTGTTGTGTATAATATAAACTGAAAGTTATAAGTTTTCATCATTTAACAGATAATGAAACAATAACAATACTTCTATCTAACAAAATGTTGTGATGTGTGGTATACTTTACATTAATGAGGCATTTTAAATTACTATTTTATATAAAAGTGTCACATGATCCTTCAGAAAGCATTCTTATATCCTGATATGGTACTCAATTGTTATCAATTACTATAGATGGTCAGTTATTAATAATGATTCTTTTTCATTTCAAAGTTGAAAACACTTTTTGCTGCTTAATGCTTTATATTATAAGAATGATGTCTAAAGGATCATGTAACACTTAGGGCCCTATCATACACCCGGCGCAATGCGACACAAGGTGCAGCGCAAGTGTGTTTGCTAGTTTAAGTCCGGCACCATTCGCATTTTCCCTTCCAGCGTTACGTTGTTTAATTAGCAGATCCATTTGCACTCATTTTTGCACCCATGGGCGTGATGGTCTAAAAAAAAGAGGTGTGTTCAGGCGCATTGCTGGCGCATTGCTATTTTAAGGAGCTGAAAATATACTGCGCCATAGACCAACTCAAACCTGGTCTAAAGTCTGGCGCAATATTTTTTCTTTGTTATTTAAAGATCGTGTTAATATAGGTGGGTCCGTAACGCATGTACACGCTGCTTATTAAACACAGGGATGCAGGCAGCACACAAACATGCCAAATATAAAAAAATTCAAGGATTGCAATGCATAAGATTTTTTTTTGTAGGCTAAATAAATAAATAAATACATATATGCTTACATGTCATAATGGATAGTCATCACATGTATCAGAATTAGGCTATTTGCTCGCACACGAATATAGCTCCGTTTCATCTCGGAGACACGTTCTGTCTTTGTGCTTGCCAAATTCCGCCGTGTAAATAGCAAATCCATCATGGCACGAGCACAACTTGCTCTTAATGGGAATGGAAGATGAGTCTCTGATTGGTTTATTGCACGTTATGCCCAAAAAAAACGCCCCATTACTCATTAAGAGAAAAGGGACAACCCGTTTAGACCATGCACCCGGGCGCGCCAACCGTTTTTAATAGCAAAAGTCGATTTGGACTCGCCCTGAGTGCACCTGTGCCATGCGTTTTACACTTTGTGTTTAGATTGTTAAAATAGGGCCCTATTGATTATAAAAGTGAAAATTGAGCTTTGCATCACAGGAATAAATCACAAAATATATTAGATTTCAAAATATATCAAAACAGAAAACAGTTATTTTAAATTTTAATAATATTTCAAAATTTTACTGTTACAGTGATTTACTGTTTTACAGTATCACTGTTTTTTGTTTTCGTTCTGTTTTTAATAAAACAAATAAATGCAGCCTTGTAAGTGACTTTTTTTTTCTTTTCTTTTTAAACTTAAAAAAAAAATCTAAACTTTTGACCTGTAGTGTATATGCAGCTTCTAGCAGATATCTGAGAATACTGATGGTTTTGTTAATAAAATTTGTTCCTTATTCCTTTTTCATCATTTTTCATCTTAAAAGGAAAAAAACTTCCAAACCTTCTGAGGGTATTATATTAATCAGAGAAATTGCTGTGTTTTTTTTCTTCTCTAAAGCATGTCGCACTTGGTAACATCTTGACCCAGCCATTTATTATTTTGTGTCATTTATGTCATTTATGTCATTTCTGAGTTTCTCATAGGCACAAGTCCAGGTAGTGTACATCAGTGACCATGTCTTTCAGCGGTCTGTTATGATCAGCACTGCCTGCACAGCACTGCAACACAGACAGGGTGTCTCATCAACTAAATCTCATTAATATTCATAAGGGGAGAGCGATATCCATTCATCCCTGTCTACAATGCAATATTCTAAAAGAACATTTTACAAAGCCCCGGAATGACAAGCAGAAAGGGGAAAACTGACATAGCTCATGCTTGAAGTTCAGAAGTGTTCCTTTTAGATTGACTTTAGTGGTGTCACACTAGTGTCCTCTGAGTGTCCTTGGGTTTCCAGATGTGCAGCACACTGTTAATGTGCTCCATCAGAGTGAGTAATGTGAGTCTAAAGCAGATTTCGTTCCATGACAAGTCAACGGAGCGAGTATTTTAGGTTCTTTCAGGGCGGGCAGGTGGATTGGTAGTTTGTTTTCCCTGGGTGCTCAGGACAGGATAGAACTGCATGAGATGAATTAAGAAGCCAGTGGAGGAATCTCCCAATGGATTCTCCACACCCATTTAAACACTGCAGGAGTGAGTCTGGGAGAACACATCGGAACTGTTTTATTCTTAGCTCATGCATTTTAAGTGCTGTTCCCAAGTAAGAGCAAACAAGGCTCAAGAGGAGCATGCTGGGTAAGATGCTTTAAAGAAGAATGACATCGATGGGCGTTCCAGAGCCTGAATGAGTAACATCAGGGTTTGAGTCAAGATTTTTTCAATGCAGCCAAGTCAAAAATTAATAGAAATTCAAGGAGTGCATACATTACTGGGGGTGCTGTTGCTCATTCCCAGATTTAAAAAATGAATGGTACCTTAAATCGTGCAGCGTATGGCCTTGATATACCCATGCCGAAGTTCTATTTTGTTCATTGCTTATAAGGTAAGAACCAGTTCAAATATTTGTGTTTTTATATAGCAGTTTATACAGTAGATTATTTTAAAGCAATCAGCTTTACAGTATTAAACATAAAAGACAACTGTCAGTGTTGTTTGATTGGAACTGCAACTTAAGATTCCACTGTAAAGTAGCTATCCTCTGTGTTCATGCTTTTACTCGTGTCTGACCTTGATGACTGAACAGAAGAGAACAGACAAATGGTAGTTCTCCAGAAAGTTAGATTTTTTGAAAGCTATTTCAAACCCTTGAAACTAACTCCAAACAATCTTTTTGTTCCGACCTGATTTTGTTCACAATGATGTCAGACCAATTCATTATTCCATTTTGCTAAGTATATCATCGTCTTTGAGGTCACTCTATGTCAGAGACTGCTTCATATCCATTGATTTCAATGGAGATAGTAAATTTCATGGAAGTAAACAAACAATCACCCAGGATATATTAACAACCACACAGCAACACCTTGGTAACAACCCATAACACCTTTACATCATGTGTTTGCAAAATAATGAAGTAAACTGAACTGAAACTAAATCAACATAATTCTAATCGCATGCTAACAACAAGTTTTCAGGACAATGTTCTCTGCTCAGATCTTTTTAATATGATGCAAGCAAAGACAACACAGGAAACTAAAAACAAAGACAGAGTGCAAGAATCCCAAAGCTGATTGCTTTCCAAAAGCAAATTAATTGTTTGCTCAGTTAAAATCTACTGAGGTCTACGCAAATTTATTATGTATTTAAATATATATAAAATGTAGAATTTGTCTACTCTAAACTTACTCACTTACTGAACACTTACTGAACACTTATACAGAAGATTTTGGTGTTGTTTAATATGAACAAATATTATTTGGGTAATTTGCCATGTGCAATATTTTTTAACTATGATAATCTGCCAAAGGTAAGAAAATTAAGTATTTATTGTATGGAGAAGACTCACAATGTACACCACAACAAACCATTTTCCCCTAATGTTTTTCCTCTAATGGTGTTTTTTAAAAGCTAGTGAATCTGCTTACCAAAGATACAAGAGTGCAAGTAAAATGTAAACTTAAAAAAAGAAAAGAAAAGAAAAGAAAAGTTCCCTTTCAGTCAGTCACTCTCGACGTCACATCGGTGACAGACGAAATTGGGGATATCGCTTTGATAGACCAATCTACTTTGAGTGTAAACTAGCGAACCAATGCACATTAGGATGCGATTATTGCATCCAGCTGCCGCTGATCACAGCGTGAGTATAATAAGGCAGCAGGTGCAATGAATACCAGCTTTTCGCTTCTGAGCCAAGCGTTAGTATCATTCTGCTCAACTGTGTCTGCTGTGAACTACAAGTTCAGCAAACTCTCAGAAGCTTTGTGTGTTGTAAAGATGACGCTTCAGCAGTGGTCGTTCCCATGTCAAGTGGTTTGCGCACTTCAGGCTGCACTACCCCCTGTCGTGTTGCAATTGGCCAATTCCCCTGTGCACCTCAGCACTAAAAGAGCACTTCCTAAAGAGCAAATTTCTCTAAAAGTGCTTCACATGTGCGTCTTTGTAAAGACGACGGATCGTCCTTGTAAGGATTCCGTTTCACCCGTGCGTTTCTGGGTGCGGTCATTACCTGGCAACAGGTGATGGTGATAATCGCTGCCTCATGTGTCTGGGCGTCGAGCACGCTGAGGTGGCCTTCATGGATGAGTCATGTTCCCACTGCAGGAAGATGACCATCTCGGAGCTTCGAACCAGGTTCTGCTACCTTCAGGGGGGTGGAGTCCAGTTGCTGCTGCCACGATCTGGGGTTGTTCTGGTGGCCGACAAACGAGAACCCAGATGGCAGATATGCTTTCCCAGGCCGCCAAGATGGTAGGGCTCGAGTGGAATCCTCCACTGTGTCCTGAGCCATCCAGGCTAGATGATGGATGAATGCCGAAGGGGAATGCCATCTCTAAGCAGAGGATGGCCCACTGGATTGTTATCAGGCACAGGGTGTGCCCTGCCCATTCAGGTTGCGAGCTCACTTAGCTAGAAGTGTTGCATCCTCCTGTGCGCTGGCTCATGGCACCTCACTGACAGATATTTGTAGAGCTGCAGGCTGGGCGACCCCTAACACGTTCGCTAGGTTCTATAGCCTTCGTGTAGAGCCGGTATCCCCCTGTGTTCTCACCTCAAACGGGTAGTGGCACTGAGAGACCCCAGTTAGCGTCGGCTTTCTTAAAAATCCTTCGGGAAGGTTGGGGTCTCCGCAGCATCCCTGTTCCAAGCGGAACGGGTATGTTTTCCCAGTGTTATCCATTCTCACCCAGTGAGGTAGTCCTTTGACAATGGTTAGTGGAACTACTTGTTCCGAGCCCCGGCCTACACCTAATAGGGGTGCAGGTGGCTCGCACAGGGCACTGGAAGGGGCAGCACCCATGACACATTGGTAGGGATCCCATTTGGGTTGAGAGTGACCGACTGACAGGGAACGTCTCGGTTCCGTATGGTAACCCTCGTTCCCTGAAAGAGGGAAAGGAGACGTCACGTCCCGTCGACACGGTAGCTGTACCACCACTGATCCACGGGTCCCAGCTCAGCTTCTAAGCTAAAACCTGGTATGCATTGCACCTGCTGCCTTACTATACTCACGCTGTGATCAGTTGCAGCTGGATGCAATAACCACATGCCAATGTGCATTGGCTCATTTAGTTTAGACTCGAAGTAGATTGGTCTATCGAAGCGATATCCCTAATTTTGTCAATCACCGACATGACGTCTCCGTTCCCTCCTTCAGGGAACGAGGGTTACCATACGTAACCGAGACATTCTGTCATTACCAACATTGTTTAACGATTCGGGGTTTCCCGAAACCATAGTTCAAACAAACATTGATAAACAGCGTTGCAAACTTACATGGAAAAGCAAATGCTCAATTTGCGTCATTCGCATGAACTAGACACGCGAATGAGGCGAATTCGAGAATGCCGCGCTAAATTCCTCATTCACGGTGCGAGACCTCCAGACATGCGTAAACGCGTCTTTACATTGACTTAACATTGAAATCATTTGCACCTGACGCTCTATTCGCGTTTGGTGTGAACGCAGCATTAGAGTTATGAAGTCAGCAAACTGTAGCATCACACATAGGTTAATCATGACCAATCATGTATACATTAACAGTCATCACTATCATTTTAGAAAACTCCCTAGTCCTATTATGTATTATATGTAGCTGTTGTTGTAATCCTTAAATATAACAATTCATTTCAAATAACCCAATAAATTAATGAAATAATTCTTACTGATTGGGATTTAAGACAAGCCTGGGGCTGTCCAAAATTTAATGTTATTTATGATGATTTTTAAGAAGATTCTTTTCAAAAATTTTAATTCTTGCAGAAAAGAATTCTTTTTAATTCTTTGGGGAAATGCACCCCAAAGCAATCGAGTCCTTAGCCAGAATCATCTTTTCCATCTTTATTTGAGCCTAAAACTCTAGCACTCTCTATTCTAATTCCAAAAAAGCAGCTTTTAGACTTGACCTCCTTATTTACTAACAGCTTGTTTTCCTTTTTTTTAAAAAAAAAAAGATTAACACTAGCTTCTCTAATCTTTTTCTATTTTATCTATTTTTTATTATTATTATGCAATTAACAAAAGCAAAAAAGGTCTCTAACAGTAGCTTGCAGTCATGATTCACTGGACCAATGGAACAAGGAGATGAGGAGAGGTGGAGATTTCACAAAACGAGAGTCTTTTATAATCCAACAGGGAGACACAGAGCACAAGGAAAATGTTCAAGACCCAACAAGGGATCATGTTACAAATTACAAATGTATTTGATTACAAATTTATTCTAAACTTAACAAGGGACAGACAGGTGCGGGAATCAACTAATAATGAGACAATGAGAATAGGAACATGAGCAAATAAGTGAAGAATGAAACAGAAACAGGGGCAAACAGGTCCATAATCCTGACATATCGCCCCCCTTTCTGGAAGGTGTGTTCTTGCGCCATTGAACAGAGTGGGGGAATGGGTGGGAACTAAGAGACGGCTCAGGAGGAGGACAGGCATGCAGGAGGGGGCCGGCAGACAGAGTCCAGGGAGGTGACGAAGGATGGAGGAGCCAGGGAGGAGACAGCGAGGGCCCAGAGCAGGAGGCACACAGCAGGACCCAGGCCACATTCATATAACGGCAGCCCACGGTGGAGTCGATGGAGGGAGAAGCCATGGAGGAGGAATGGCCGCTGACTCCAGGTGGCTGACCAACGGCTGCGGAGCAGGTGGTGGAGGAGCCCAAGGTGGAGACAGACAGCCGATGAGCCAGAGCAATGGGGAGGATCCGGAGGTCCTAGGCAGAGCAGATGGTGCCGGTAACCATCGCGAAGGTGTGGATCCGGGAGGCCGCAGTGGAGCCGGAGCGACAGAAGCCTGAGGAAGAGCTATACTTCGGCTGAGCTAGTGGACTGCTGGGTAACAGCGAAGAGGAGGAAACTAGTTGCCGTGGTAGAGCCGATGGGTCGAGGCGGAGTCCAGCACCCAGAGGCTGGAGGCAGAGTCAAGGGGATACTCCGATCACAGCTGAGGGTGAGTAGAGGGGCTGCCAGACAACAGCGGAGAAGGATGGAGCAGTCGGTAGGGTGGGCATTTGTGAGCCTCTGGGCTTTCAGGCCAGAATTTAGGAATGGGAGCCCTCTCCTCTTCAGTGTGGCATAGTCACCACGCCATACACAGCTCACCCTCAACAGCAGTGAAGGGGGCGGAGCTCCTCTCTGCACTCACACCGTCTTCGGCTTTCTCCTTCTCCTTCATGATAGGAATTGTTGCCGGCTCGCACACCTTGACCTTATAGGACCTAAAACTAACCTAGAACGCTGTCTAAGACTTGATGGCTGCTATGTCAATTCTTCGTCATCAGTAAGGAACCTAGGTGTGCTATTTGATAGCAATCTTTCCTTAGAAAGCCACGTTTCTAGCATTTGTAAAACTGCATTTTTCCATCTCAAATATATTTCTAAATTACAGCCCATGCTCTCAATGTCAAATGCAGAAATGTTAATACATGTGTTTATGACCTAATCTAAGGTTAGATTATTGTAATGATTTATTGGGTGGTTGTTCTGCATGCTTAGTAAACAAACCAAAATGCAGCAGCAATAGTTCTTACTAGAACCAGGAAGTTCTTATTACTTATAAAGCCCTGAATGGTTTAGCACCTCAGTATTTGAACAAGCTCTGGTTACATTATTATCCTCCACGTCCATTGCATTCTCAAAACTCAGGCAATTTGATAATACCTAGAATATCAAAATCAACTACGGGTGGCAGATCCTTTTCCTATTTAGCACCTAAACTCTGAAATAACCTACCTAACATTGTTCGGAAGGGTAGAGACACTCTTGCAGTTTAAATCTAGATTAAAGACCCATCTCTTTAACCTGGCTTACACAACACACTAATACGCTTCTAATATCCAAATTCGTTAAAGGATTTTTAGGCTGCATTAATTAGGTAAACTGGAACCAGGAACACTTCCCATAACACCCGATGTACTTGCTACATCATTAGAAGAATGGCATCTACGCTAATATTTGTCTGTTTCTCTCTTATTCTGAGGTCACTGTAGCCACCAGATCCAGTCTGTATCCAGATCAGAGGGTCACTGCAGTCACCCGAATCCAGTATGTATCCAGCCCAGATGGTGGATCAGCACCTAGAGAGGACCTCTACCGCCCTGAAAGACAGCGGAGACCAGGACAACTAGAGCCCCAGATACAGATCCCCTGTAAAGACCTTGTCTCAGACAACCACCGGGACAAGACCACAGGAAACAGATGATTCTTCACTTTATTTACAGTGATATCGTTGACTTGATAGCAAATGATTGCACAGATACTATTTAAACTGAACTGAGATGATGACATCACTGATTTCAATGATGAGCTGCCTTTAACTGTCATTTTGCATTATTGATACTGTTCCTAATTCATGTTGTTCAGTTGCTTTGACGCTATCTTTTTTGTGTAAAGAGCTATATAAATAAAGGTGACTTGACTGACGTCATCAGCAGCTCTGGCTCCACGACGATCCTCAGCTCTTGAGGCTCTGGCTCTCTGTCAGTGGTGGGCTCAGGCATGCGCTCTGCGCAGCGAAGAGATAGGGCACAGGGTCCGGAGTGGAAATGACAAGATCCCCCTCGGGACAGACGTTGAACAGGTATCCGTGTCTACTTCACAAAGGTGGTGAAATTTGCTCAAGGACCATCTTCGGATGACAGCACTCTGCACAAGATGTTTAAACTGGCGTCGTAGAACACAGAGCACAAAGAAGACGTTCGAGACTGGACAAACAAATATTAGGCTGACTACACATTTATACTAAATTTAACAAGGGACAGACAGGTGCGGGGAATCAACTAATAATGAGACAACAAGAACTGGAACATAGCCAAATAAGGGAACACTGAAACAGAATCAGGAGCAAAACAGGTCCATAATGACATTCTGAGACTGGCTCTATTCTTTTCCTGTTCAATCTTCTCATTCTATTTTTAATAAAAAAAAATAATTCTGTTTATTTATTGTATGATTAAAAAATAACTTGCTACGTGTACTGCATTAAGCTAACTAACTTGTTATAGCTGTTAAATGACTAAATGTAAATGTGTGTGTATGTATGTATGTATGTATATTTATATATATGTATATATATATATGTATGTATATATATATATATGTATATATATATGTATGTATATATATATATATATATATATATACTGCGCCAGACTTTATGTTGGACCAGATTTTTGTTGGTCAATGGCGCAGTCTATTTCAGTTGCTTCAAAATAGCAACTTGCCAACAATGTGCCTGAACACACCTCGTTTTCTGACCAGCATGCCCATGGGCGCACAAATGCATTAGCTATTTAAACAGTGTGGCGCAAGATGTGAAAATGACAACTGTGTCGGGCTGAAACTAGCAAAAACACTGGCGCTACATTGTACCATGTATATGATAGGGCCCTGGGTTTGAATTTAGAATTGGTTTTAGAATTTAGTAAGTGAAATGACTGATGACTGATTTCCAAAAAAATTCCAACCCAATCTCATGGAAAAATGTTTATGAGTTGGTGATTTTGCATGAACTTGCACAATGTGTTTCCTACGGAAATGTAAAATTTTTAGAAACAAAATGTAACCATGAAGAGCCACCATTAAATTTAACCCTGGGGCATAAACAGATCATACGAATCAGCCACCAATTCCCCAAAATGTAATACAAAATGTAATACAAATTTCTTCCCCATTTTCTTAAGTGATATAATGATGCCTGTCAGTCTGAGCATTATGCACAATTTAGAATCTTGGAATTTTGCAGTGTGTTTTAAATTCCTCCACTGTGCTGGTGTTGCCAGTAGGTGTTTAAACATCCCCTCTCATCAAACCCAAGAACTGGATGGCCTTGTACTAAAAATCAGTCTAGCACTGTAATGTCAGAGTGCCTACAGAGTTGAGAGAAGAAAAAATAAAACACTCTGGATGCACACCACACTAAGCTTTACAGTGAGCTATTGGGGTGAATCCTTTCCAAGCACATTTCACAGTAGTCACAGAATTTTAGCTAAAAAATTCAACAACAAAGGAAGTGTCACAACTGTAAACAAATAAATATTTGAGTTGTCTTCAAATTGATTCATTAATATTTAATTTTCCACAGCAGCAGAGACAACTATATTGCACTATATTTGCACTGAACGCAACTGCAGTAAGGAAAAGTTCTCTGTTCTTAGAGAAGCCGTGAAGCATTGGTTTCAGAGTGTTGCTCAGTCAAAGTCACATCACACTGTCATCTCACTGCCTTTCAGCAAGGGCACCACAGCTTCAAAACTGGCAAGAGCAATATTATTTGAGTTTGAGTTCCCTGCTGACTCATATTGGAAATAATGGGAATGCTACAGCTGTCACATGGGTCCTTGGAAAAATTAAATCAAGTTATTCGGCACCCGGTGAACAGCCATGGATAGAAGTAACAACATCTACCTACTAATGCAAGCGAAGGGGAGCTGGTGTCTTTGCATAAGTGATATTTTTAGTGAACACTCTACAAGCGCTGTTTCCGAAACTGCATTCAGTGGTGAAATCGAGGCCCGACTGCCAGTTACATAAGAACATTACAACGGCTCATAAACATCCCTTTTCCACCACAATGAGCATTGCCCCGGGCCTGTCATTAACCTTGACTATGTGTTTTTCCAAACAGGACCTTGTGAACTCTGGTGCATGTTGATGAGTTTGTATGTTGGGTCCACTCAGAAATAAAGACTGGGTCAGATATCTACCGTCGAGAGCCCTCAGGGCTGTGTGCTAAGTCTGTGGATATTATTACTCATCATATTCTCAAACTGGCATCAATGGAGAGCAATGCATTTTGACTATACATGATATAGTATTTTACACTTGAATGGCCAGCACTGCAACACTTTATGGATTAAAATAGGAGCCAAACCAAAATGCCTTACAGGCAACCTCTGTATGCACTGACTTTGAGTCAATCAGCTGTTTTGAAAAAGGCACTGTTCTGTTCTATGTGAAATAAGCATTCGGAACAACCTGCTAAAATTGCAGTACAATGAGATCAGTGCCAAAAATGCACTCATTCATCATTGGTCCACATGTTTTGTGCTTTTACACAATCTACCTATACTTAAAATGAGAATGCAGCGTATCGTCCTTGGCTTGTAGTTACAATACTTTCACAGTAATTTTTATATTATTTATTTACCTATTTAAATGTATTGCAATTACTTAGAACTACAAATGTCAGCTGTATACTGTGACATCATGGTGAATGAGAGCATGAAATGACTGTGATGTAACAGCATCATGCTGTAGAATCTCAACAATTATCTGTGTCTGCATTACAGTATGTCTTGTATAGATAGATAGATAGATAGATAGATAGATAGATAGATATATATATATAGAGCCCAGTACTTTTTTTGTTCGTTTGTGCAAAATAAATAAATACTTACACTTACATAAATATTTATACATACACTTCTGCTCTAATGTTGTACTAAATATGGTATATGATATCTTCCCTGAAGAGGTCAGGTAAATTGGTAAAAATACTTTGTATTAATCTCATCTGAGTTGAACACATCTGTGTTTTTCTCACACAATCTCAGTATAAATTATGAAGCAAATTACCAACTGTTCTTTGGATAACTCTGTGATCCTCTGAGAAATCTAATCCCATCCGGATGTAATGTTTTGATTGTGGTGTTATATTTATTCACATCTTCTCCTCATTTATTTTGACCTTCGACAAATATTGTAACTAAAGCTAAACTCCTGCATACAGCATAATTATTATGGACTGAAACCTTTTTGCCAACATTGAGGGTAAAATAACACTTCATGGTTCAAATTCTGCTGGCATCCTGTTTTAAACATTGAATTAAATCGATAACGAGAATCTGATCACAGAATGCTCAAAAACGGGTGGTTGAATCAAGACAAAAAGCATTAAAGGGATAGTTTACCCAAAAATGCAAGTCAGAAAGCAAGTCATTCAGGTTTGGGACAGGTTTTAAGTACTGTTAGAATTAGTTTTTTATTGATTTTTGGATGAAATCATGTCATTGATGCATATCCAGGTGGAACAGCAGGGGAGTCAGAGCTAATTCTTGCCCTTGTTACAAATATTATAGTCTCCCCTCTGACCATACTATTTTGCCCTCAGATAAAACACTTAACTCCAGTTTACTACAGGGGCCCTATGACATGTCACATCACTCCTCATACCTCTCATCGTACATGCCTTCAGGCCACAGAATGACAAAGGTTATTAAAAGTGTAATCAATCAAAGGAGTTGAATTTTCCTTCTCAATACAAAAAGTTATGTAAATTACCCAACTGAGGACACACTTCTATCTGACAAAAGTGTGTCATTGATGGTGTACTCAATAACGATTGATTTTCCACAAAGAGTTAACCTTTAAGTAAATAATTGGCAGTATCATACCTCATAACAGATTCCGTGGAATCTTGTATAGTGAAAACAAGGGAATATATACAGCAAACAAGATTACAAAACAACATACACTTTTATTTAGCAAATAGAAAGGGGGGGGGGGTTGTTTTATACAAACTGTAAACTAGGTACTGTAATAAATTTGCCGGGTATACCTTGAAGAACCAGTACAGTGACCGTGATTTTTCCAAGTAGAACATGTTTCGAGATTGACATCCTCAGTGGTCCGTGAACAACATTCCTTTCAACCAATTCAATTTTTAGGTTAGGGTTAGCAATAGGAATATTCCAGGTTCAGTACAGGTTAAGCTCAGTCGACAACATTTGTGGCATAATGTTGATTATCTTTTCTTTCAAAAAGAAAGAATAGAAGTTGAAATGAATGGGGCCAATCTGTAAATACAGTCACAATATGCATGTAAGCATGATTTTAGTGGACATCTATAATTTTTATAAGTAAAATTATATCAAAATTTACTGTTTTGTCATCACAACAATACCATAAACCCTAAAATGACTCTAAAATGAATACAATTATTTTATGTGGTTGTTTGAACTTGTACTGAACCCAGAATATTCCTTCACTGCTGGGGTTGGGGATTCAAAAACATTATCAACCAATCATTTCTGTCTGGTTTTGCGGGTAGTTCATGTTAACGACAGGGCAAGAATGTTGTTCCAGGAAAAACTAAACATGTTAATCCAGGAACACATCCTACGCAATGGAATCACGGAAACCAGCACAGCGCTTTAACTGCATGACAAACCCACATGAAAACACCACATACATTTGTTTTCTCTACTCATAATTAAGGACTTAAAGATAAAAAGCACTTGTTTTCACATTTCTATTTTAACATCTTATAACAGTTGGTCTGTTAATGTTACAATGCGCTAATTCATTGAGCATCTGAGGTTAAGGTTGTATCACCTTGGAATGAATAGTGGTACAATGCAGCTGATAAAGTTATGATCCAGGGTTTGTGCTGCCACTGTCACACAGTATCATAAGCTCTTGCCATTGTCACCAGTTGTCATTTTCAACCTCCTCTGAAAGGAACAGAACACAACAGCTCTCAACCTGAAATCACTGGTTTGTCTAAGTACATACAACAAAACCTGCAAAATCAAAAGATAAACGTGTAATATTTGGTTAAAAAAAAAAAAAAAAAAAAAAAGACACTTGACGCACTGTTATTTTATTTACTTCTAATTAGGGACCACCCGTGATTCCCCAGCATTTCTGGGAATACCTTAGCATTTGCAGTAAAAGCATCAACTGGGACTTTTCAAAATGCCACAGAAGTCCATTTTAAATGCTAATCTCCTCATTTGAGGGAATAAATCTGATGTTGCTTAACTAAATGCTGCTGAAACCAACCATCTTAAATATTAGCATATATATTAAATATTAGTGCTATTTGTATATTGTATATTTCCATAGCAGCATTGCGAAGAACGGGTCCATGACAGGCAGATAAGTAAACAGAGTCTTTTGGAAAATTCCCTGGAGCAGATGTCCAATTTTAGACAAATATGTGTACTGAAGTCTCTGTTCATCTAGTCTCTCTCTTCAAGCTATCCAAGTCGCACGTACATATTTACTCCATTCAGTTAGTTTGGAGTCAGACATACAGAGCGGTTGTAGTTCATTCTGTCAAGCTTTTAGAGAGAAGGAGAACATTAGGCTAAGTGAGAAGGAAGCTGGCAAAGGCCGCTGTTCATGATGTCCTCAGCATTTTGGCACAGGGTATAATTGAAGGCGAAATATGAGAGACTTTCTCTTTAGAGTCAACATGAACTATGTGAGTTATGAGAGACAGTGTTAAGTAAATGGGTTTATACGATCAGCTCTAAAGGGGCATAGTGATCTAAAAGCTACCTTGATTGATTTACAGTAGTCATTTTGTTGTGGTTCGCATCTTGCTTGTGTTTTTTTTTTTTTTTTCGAATGCACTCTGAGAACAAGCTCATGCGTATCAGTTCGGTCAATACCCGATGTTTATGGGAAGCGCTGACCGGATGGTAGGCCCTGGAATTAACTTAGATCAAGGGCAGTTGCATAACCCAACAAAACAGCTCAACAAATTATTAAAACTGGGACGGCAGTTCATACACCACAGATTCTGACAGCTGACATGACAGTTCAGGGGCTGGATTCTAAACAATAACTATATGCATGATGCAAGATGGTTTTCATCCTGGATATGCTTTGAGGCTCTAGAATGACCTACACAGAGCTTCTTATGGTGTTTTTGGAAAGGACAACATGTTTATGGGTAGCCGGACAGATGCGTTGCATAAGATACAGTAATTAAATTTTTTTGTTATCCATTAGCGGTATTTCACACTGTCCTAGAACAAAGTTCATCCACATAGTTGGCAAAAGAAACTGTTTAAAGGCAGCCATGGTGCCTGAAACTATGTTTTTACATTTAGAGTGGATGGAATCAAAGAAGGAAAATCAGAACTAGGATCCATATGAGGCTTCTTCTATCATTTAAATACACCGTGATGGATAAAAGTACACCGGCAGGTCTCTTACGCACAGGGTTTAAAATAAAACATGTTTGCCTTTTAAAAAGCATGAGAATAATGACAATCGAATTGTAGGTAATGACTGATGAGATTACCAGTAGGATCATTTTTTCCCTGTGCTATGACAGTGAAGGGTTGATGGTGAGGAAAGCGGTTGGGTTGGGTAAGGAAAGGGGTCTTTGACATCAAAATTACATCCAAATATTTTGGCCAGTTCCACAGCTGATAAATCAGATAGCAGAAAAATACACTGCTCCTCCTTTTGACATCACACCAATGCACAGGTAGAAGACTAGGATGAGAAAAGCTACTGCTCTCAGGTTACATTATAGGGTGGTTTGCACATACAATTTCACAACTAGCAGCGCAAGGAGATGCTGACTTAGCCAACTCTGATAAATGGTGAAAAAAATACAAACAACACTATGTACATTTCATCGTCAACTGTAGACGCAGCCAAATTTCTCTACTCGTAAGCCGTTTACATAAACTCACCTACAAGATATTTTACTAGTGTTTTAACTCTTATATTCTTGTCCTTATATTAACAACAGCAGTTCTACAACAACCACATGGGCGTGCGCATGTATACACATTTCAAATGCATAACATGTATACATATGCATACATGGTTTATTCACATTACTTTCCATTTATGTCTTGAGACAACTAACCTGTTAACATCAATAATAAATCCTCTGAATATTTTGCACATAGTTATCCAGCATAAAGTGCCTTCAATTGGAACATTCTTTTGTTTTCTGCAAGTTTCATTTAGTCCAAGAAATGTTTTTAAGGTCCTCAGTGAAGCTTTTTTGGATTCCGTATTGTATAGAAACAAGGATTATTTTTTGGGGTCAGATCTCACCAAGTGCTCAGCAGGTTATGGATTTGTGCTGCCCATTTTTTGTTATGGGGTTTATCTTTTCCAGCGAGACATCCGCATCGCTATCTAAATTGCCTGACATGGAAGGTGACAGTTTCTCAAAGGTTTTAATACCAGAGTCATCCTCTCTCTTCTGGTTCTCCTCCTCCTGGCAGAGGATACTGTGAGGGATTACATAGTTGCTGTTATTGCCCTCCTTAGGGATGTGGCCCTTAGGCTGATACTGAGAAGTAGACGGAGGGCCACCGTTGTTGTTGATACTCACAATCTCTATTGCGTTGCTGCCCGGACAAAGTCGATGGCAGCCCAGCAGGATGGAGAATGCCTTTCGGAAGTCAGCATTGAAGGCATAGATGATGGGGTTGAGTGAGGAGTTGGCCCAACCAAACCACACAAAGACATCGAAGGTGGTGGAACTGATGCAGAAGAAGTCCGAGCTCTCGTTAGGGTTACAGAAAGGAACCATGCAGTTCAAGACAAAGAAGGGCAGCCAGCAGCATACAAAAACGCCCATGATGACCGATAGGGTCTTAAGGACTTTGGTTTCACGCTTGAAGGACATCTTGAAGGAACTTTCAGACTCCATACTGGCATTGTTACCCATGCTACTGTGGCGGTTCTTGGCACTTTCAGCCGCTCTTTCTAGTGCCGAGATTCGACGTATCTGCTTCTGGGCAATGCGATAGATGCGGGTGTAAGTGACCAACATAATGGCCACAGGAATGTAAAAACTGATCAGGGAAGAAGAGATGGCATAGGTCCGATTAAGGCTGGAGTCGCAGTTGTCTGGAGGAAGCTCGCCGTAGGTGCCGTTCAGCTCTGCCTGGGCTTTGTGCCAGTTTAGCTGCACAGGGATGAAGGAGATAAGGATGGACAGCGTCCACGCCACACTTATCATGATGAATGCCACCTTGGGTGTCATCTTGCGCTCGTAGCGGAACGGGCTAGAAATTGCCCAGTAGCGGTCCACGCTGATGACGCACAGATTCAAGATGGAGGCTGTGGAACACATGATGTCAAAGGCCACCCAAACATCGCAGAAGGCGCCAAATGGCCAAAACCCTACAATCTCAGAGGCTGCTTTCCATGGCATCACCAAAATGGCCACCAGCAAGTCAGAAATAGCCAGCGATATAACAAAGAAGTTGGTGACTTTTGAGCGCAGGTGGCGAAACTTTGTAACAGCAGCACAGACCAAAGTGTTGCCCAGTAGCGTGGTCAGGATGAGGAGCGAGAGAAAACAACCAGTCAGAACTCGCTTTGATGAATTGCGCTGCGACACACTGCTGTCCAGGACCGTGGAGTAGTTCACATCCATGGCTTTTTCATCAAGTCGAATGAGCAGTCACCCCATAACTCCACGCCAAACCGAGAGTGCTTACACAGGAATCGGAGCAACTAGTTGATCTGGTTTGCCTGACGCTATGCTGACTGTACCAGTCATCTTGCAAAACACATTTCATAATTTCCATGTAAAAATCTCTTGAGGAGCTCAAAAATAGATCCATGAACTCCCATAGATCTTCCCAATGAACATAATATGAAAAAAGACATACATTTAGCATAATAATCACTTGATCTTATTTGTAGACATAATTAAGACGTTTCTGCTTTCAGTATACCTTGTCAGCAGTTTGTTTATTGTCCCACAGCATACTCTCCCAAACAGGTTAAGCAAACATAGGCAGGCGTGATGATTAGCCTTATATATGAGCTTATCGATAGTCTATTGATCGGATTGCAGCCACGGTGGTCTGATTTGTCCCCGTTAATGACAGCAAAAGTGCGTCCGTGTCATGTTGTTCCCAATGCAGACTCCGTTCCAGAGAGACAACGGGTGACAGACAGTTCGTTTGACAAACAGCAAGAGGTGCGCATTACACATCGTTTCTGTCCAACAACATTTCTCCTTTTCTCAAGCGCTTTGCCAAAAGGCTACACTTAACCGACAACAAACAAAGTATTTCACTCCTCTTTGCGTTGCGTTCAGCGCATCTTGACTCTACTGATCATAAGCTGCAAACGCACTAGACTCAACAGTAAAGCCAGAGTCGCGATTTGTCGCACTTCTCATGTTTCAGGCGTCCGATTTGTCCTCGATCCATTCGCGCGTGAAGAAAAACATCTTGCTTCCTTTAAGTTTTCCTTATAAATGAAATTAAAGCGTTTGCATCGGTCCTGTGAGGAAAGGCTGCTTTCGTCCCATACACATCATGTTGAATTACAGCTCATACTCTCTCATCCTGTCGGGCAGCATCACATATGCATTACCAGCATTCGAGCAATGACAACTTTACAATGAATTAAAAAAAATAAATAAAGGATCTATTGATTTTATTTTCTGCACCGTTAAAATTGCACGTCTGTCTGATGCAAATAGTCTTGGGCATCATTGGGTATGTTTTTGTCAGTGCAATAGTTTCCTTGAGTTTTACTTCTGTGAGAAGCTCTGACAGGTCTGGAGTTATAGCAAGCCATTATAACAAGTATTCTTTCAAACGAATTTTATGTTACTAGTAGGCTACTTCTTTTTAAACACTAGTAAGAAATCAAATAGTATCTAGGATATTTTTCCAATTTAATTTCACTAGCAACAATTTATTCAATACCAGCACTTATTCCATAGTGATTAGTATCCAATAATATAATTGTTTCTTTTTTTTTTTTTTTTCATTAAGCAATATTCTAAAATGTGTGTTCTTTTGCAACTGGTCACTTTTTTAAGATTTAATTTAATTTTCTTTCATTTAATTCATTTTTTGTTGTTGCTTTTTTTTGTCATTAAATTCTTCAAAGATCCGTGGTTCACATATCAGATATTTACTTCATATTCCAATTGTTACTCATACTTATTCATGTTTTACTTGTAACAACTAGTGATAGTTTTTAGTTACTTTTAACTATTTAAATAATTCTATTCAAAAAGTAAACATTCTGACTTGTCATAATGCATGACAAATAATAATAATAAATTATAGATATTATAGACAATTATAGATATTAGTTTCTCATAAGTAGGTACTATTATCTAGAAGTAGCAAAATAATTTAGCCCTAGTATTTAATGAATAATTGCTATTGAAAAAAAATGCTAGTCAATAATGGATTAATAAGTAATGAAAAAATCTAAAAGCCAAAACACAATAGTAGTTATTCTGAAGAAGTAAACATTATCATGGCTTGCCATCCGCAAGTACCTTTGGAGGAGGTGACCACATCAAAACCCCTCACAAATCAGTTATTAAAATATTAATTATAAACATTGCATTTCTCCTAGTTGCAATATAATTACACATGCACCTTATTATTTTTATTTTTTTATTATTTAGTTAGTTATTTTGTAATAGCTATTCATCAATACAGCTTAATGAACAACACAATCATATGCTTTCAGAACATGGAATGCAATTCCAATGAAATAACCTTAAAAACAGAGCAGAACAGGTTATTTTAAGAAACATGGTTTAGCAGGCTTATGCATATGAAATGGTTCAATGAGGCCATCTGCTGGAACAGATTATTTAGGGATGTGAATGAACCTCAGTATGACAGCATAGAAACTTGGTTCCCTGCAATCACCCGTCACTGTATTTCAATATGAAAATCTTCAAAACTGTATATTCATCATTTTTCAAATTAGCAAATTCAATAAAAAAAAATCTAAATGAACTTAATATAATTTAAAAAAAATTCATGAAGAGTACAGCAGTCATATTATCAGATGGTAATACCACAGCACTTTGGCATATACCATGGTCTCGAATGATAAGCATATTTAACCAATAATAATAAAATAGTACCATACATGGTACATTTCCCAAAAATAAAGTAAACAAATAAAGTACAAATATATATATATATATATATATATATATATATATATATATATATATATATATATATATATATATATATATATTTATGATACTTTAGGTACATTTTGTCAATGAAAAGAGTAGCTTCAGTTCTAAGTCAAGTCAGATGTTGTGCTTCATCCACCAGAACATTAGGTTAATGACAGTACCTTGGACAGCGACCGCAAATAAATCCTAGGGCTTACCACAAGCCTTCTCATTGGACTTGCCTGACTCTTACTACATGGGGGTCAAGCTTTCCATTGGTTTCAAAGAAGGATTTGATAGCCATTGAATTAGAAGGATTTTCAAGTTCATTTAGCCCAAGTACAAAAGTCAGCAAGAATCAAGTGACAGTTTCAGGCCACAGCACAAATGAGCCTTATGTCTTTGTCAGTGTTATCGGAGCCTAGATAGAGTTGTAATATACCTTCCAAAGGTAAAGTTCTTTGATTAGTTTTGCCTTGGCAAGGACAGCGAGGTAGAAAATTGAACTTTATCTGAAGTGTTTTTAAGTATTAGTCCATAATCTCCTGAAAAACTTTGTCTGCAGCTGCTAAGAGTAACATAAGGTACATCTGAGAGCTAATGATATAAAATTCAGCTGATAAGACATTATTTGGTTGGAAAAAAATCTGCCTTTCTGCATCTTCACATGCTATTTACAGCTAAGTGTTTTCCAAGAAGCTCAGTGAACTAAAAAAGATGTCCAGGAGAGGACAGACAAACAAAAAGCTATTGATGGGTTCAGTCGATTCATCGAGTATAACAGAGTATTTTTTGAAGAAGAAGAAGAAGAACATTTTAATACTGTACAGAACCTTTTCTACTTTAGATAACCTTTTAGGCAATTGAATTATTTGGATGTTAAAGGTTCTTTATGAAGCTATACATGCTAATATAGAACCTTCTATAGTGTGCGTATAGACATTTTCTTGTTCCTAATTTGTTTTTGTTTTTTTTGTTCTCTTGTTTGTTGTTTTAGATCATGTTCTGGGATGAAGATCTATATTTCCTGTTTTATATATATATATATATATTGTAGCCGAAATGACTCGAACCAGACAAATTAAAGAGTCGATCAGGGCTGTGTTTGAAACATGAGCCGAATTCCTAAGGAAGTCATAAAACATTCTGTGCCACAAGTCCCAAGCAAGATAACCAACCAACCAAAGCTTTCACAGAACAGCTTTCAACATTAACACCACTAGAACAATTATTGACAATTTCAATTCGGAGAAGAGATTTGTCAAATTTGTTTAATTAGTCCAGACAATCAAAAATTTATCAAATGTATCATATTTGTGTTATAAGAATCATGTCCAAAATTATACCCTACAAGAGCGGGAAAATTCGGACCACATGCTTGGTAAGATAAACATATGATTTATGAGCCAAGACAATATCTGATTGGTCAAGACAACATTTGAGGTGTGGCCAACAGTCCAGTTTAAATACACAGGACAGCATAAAATATCTGCTTTTAGTTGTAAGCTTTTTAGTCTCTAGCTAGCTAGGCTTTTAGTCTGTATCTATGCTTCTGCTATTAGTCATGTCTGCTTTTAGCTTTTAGCTTGGCTTCTTAGCTTTAGCTTTTAGCCATGCTGTTTGTCATCACTGTTCTTTGAGCGTGGTCCCAGCGTGCTTCAGCCTGCACGCTGGTTGCTACTTAGCCACGATGAGAAGAAACACCAGCTATAGTCTCGTCAAACTTTATTTCTTTTCTTTTCCGTTTAAGAGTTTCGTGTTCTGAGTTAAGTTTTGTAACGTCGAGTTCAACTTCAGCCAGTTACACACAACTCTCTGCATCTTCAGCCAACGCCCAACAACCACGGCCTTCTCAAGACGTCACTTCAGCGACTACTGAACTTCCAGCCAATCAGCGACAACTTTACACAGGCAATGTACCTTCAGACATTTGTGCTGGTGTATCTAATATAATTTTAACCTCATTGAGGAACTCAATGCAAGGGTTAATTAAGTGATTGATGGTTGTTCATGTCTATGCAATTTAACTATTGCTGTAAACTTGGGATTCCACATTTCCATTCTCTTAAACTCATCCTTCCCTAACTTTCAATCTTCCTGCAACTTGTGTGAATGTGTGAGTGCATGCGTTTATGTGTTAGATGTGTTATTAATATCCAGCGCAGATTTGATGTTAAACGGCTTGTTCAGTGAATCGCAGGGCGTCTCAGTGATCAGCCGTGAAACAGTGATTCTGTTCAAATTCCCTTTAAAATCTTAAATGATTCCCTTTGAGCTAAATTGACCTGTTTCCTTTACAATATATATATATATATATGTGTGTGTGTGTGTGTGTGTGAAAATACATAAAAAGACATGTTCTCCTTCAAACTCAAAGTGATAAACACACACAATATCATTCAAAAGTTTGAGGTTGGTAAGATTTGTATGCGTTTTATGCATTTCTATGTTAAATTTCATATGCTAACCAAGTTCAGTGTTGAGGGTAGCGCATTACGAGTTATGTAATCAGATTACTTTTTTCAAGTAACTAGTAAAGTAACACATTACTTTTTTAATTTACAAGAGAATATCTGAGTTAGTTTTTCAAATAAGTAATGCCAGTTACTTTTTTTCACAATTATTGATTGTAAGCTCTCCTGTCCCAATGTTGAGAGAAATCAGGAATCAGATGTTACTTTGAACATGCATTATTTCATCACACTCTACAAGCTGTAATAATTAAATATGTTAAATAATACAAATAACCTTTATGCGTTTTATTAACCAGTTTGCTGCTGAGCTTCGATGATCCATCTCAACCACTCTAATAAGCAAAAATTACATGAAATAAACTAACATTTCTTCTTTTTTAAACTTTCTTCTGCTGCTGTCTACTGCACAAATGTGAATTTACATTTCCTTCAGCCTGAGGCTTTTGGTGTGAAAGGGCTTTTACATTTGCCAAAATTAGAACTTGTTATATTAAAAGCAAACAAGCAAACCCAGCCCAGATTTAAAAATTAATGCAAAAGTAACATAACACATTACTTTCAATAAAAAGTACCTAAGTAACGTAATTAGTTACTTTTTAGGAAGTAATGCAATGTTGTAATGCATTACTTTTAAAAGTAACTTTCCCCAACACTGAACAAGGTTGTATTCATTTGATCAAAAATACAGTAAAAACTATTATACTACCTTAAGAAAATAGAAAGAAAACACTCAACAGTTCCTTTTTTTTTTTTTGTCGTCAAAATGTACATCTATTATTAAGTTTATTTTATTAATTTATTAAGTATATTTAAGTTTGTGTATTATCAAGTTTTTTTTACACACAAATAAATTAAGATTTTAAAACATTTTGACTAGCGAGTTACATTTTAAGGTACATTTAATATTTCAATCAATTGAGTTTTAATAACACTTTAAGAAACTAAGTTGGACTCCGTTAACAATCCTGCACAAAAATAGGCTTTCATACAGATTGTATAACGAGATTAAATGTTGAAAATCGATAGTTATATTGTGTTTGCACTAAATTAATGTAGGAAGAGATCTGATAATGTTATGTTATTTGCTGAATAGAACGTTCAGAAGAACAGCATTCATTTAAACAAAACTGATAAATATTCATAATTATATTTATCATTTAAGGTAGGCTATTTAACTGAGAAACTAGGTCAGCACTAATGTAGCATCATGTTAGTTTTTAATCTTATTCATCGAAAACAGGGTTAACTTGTTTTTGCATTTCAAAAGTATCTCAACAATGTTTAGATATTTTTACTTAAAGACAGACATTCTGATGAGAAAATAATTTTTTTAAATGCAGTGTTGATATATCCAGAGCTTTACTCTTGCACGGTTGCAGCTTAATAGTCAATTGCTCTCATTAAGTTTAAAAGCAGTAATTGGCACACTTGAGTTCAGTTTTTTACCATTTTATTTCAACCTCTTTATTTGCACCTGCTGTACTGACAGTCAAAACACTTAAGCTTTTCTTGTCAGGCGGATCACTAATCACTTGGCTTGTCTAATGAAACTTTCAGACACCAAGAACAGCAAAGATCTCATTTAAATAAAAAAAAGGTTCATATGTGTCACCCAGATGTTTCCTCTCATCAAGATTTCTTCCAAGATGGCTAGAGCTAGTGCATTTTTGAGATACGAAGAGTCTAATTGCATGTTACCACCCACTGCTAAAAGCAAGATCAAGCTTATCACCTGGAACATCAAGGACCACAAATCCTTTAGCGGGAATAAGACGAGTGCAGAGATTCAACACTGAATTCTGAACCTCCAGTTGAAAGCTGCTGTATCACAACGACCATTCGGTACTACTATGGCGAGTTTCATGCCCGTTAATAGTTATGACTGGTGAGTGTGATTTTATGGGGCTTTTGGTTCGGATGCAAGCTGAAAACCTTTGTATATGGCCTTTTGAAGATTTTCCCTGGGGCTCACAATGGAGCTCTAATCGAAAAGACAAGAAAATAAAAATAAAAAGCCCATGAGGCAACCTGATTCGCTTTTCTCTTGAGGTATTCTTGAGCACATCATTTTAAAGAGGATAGATTCCCTAGAGAGGGCTATTCATTCTCCCCTCAGTGCCTGCTAACGGATGTTTGCTTTAACCTTGGGAAGGCACTGTGATCCCCTGGCAACATTTTCATTTTTACAGATAATGTTTATATCGCCTAGCACTTTCCTTAGACCAAAAATAAAGAAAATCTGACTTGTTCAGTATACTGCAAGTGCTGTTTATTTATGAAAAATGGCATTGTTTGCAAGATAAACTTGCCAATATATTCAGGAACATATTTAAAGCTATTGTTTTATACTCTGAACTCTTAAATATAATAAAACATATTTCCATTTAAATCCGCTACAAATGAAAGATTCAATTAAATCTGCTACAAATTAGACTATCATCCCACTCCAAATTGAGCTGTTAACGAATGCGAAATGTATCTTTGTCAATAAATGTATTCATATATCATTCTGTAAACACACAATATATAATTTATTATATAATATTAGTATATAATAATGTGAAATACTATTACATATACAGTTGTTATTAAGATGAGTAGAAAGTTGAAAACAGCAGCATCAATTTGAGAAAGAATTGACAACTGTAATTATATTTATAATTAAGGTATAGGCTACCTAATTGAGAAACAAGGTCAGCACTAATTTAGCATCAAGTAATATCATATAGTAAATATTATTAATCAAAAAGAGGGTTATGTGTTGCATCTCAATGTTTAGATATTTATACTGAAAATATCAATTTTTTTATATTATAACTATTAATAGAAAGTTCCATAGAACAATTGTTTTGGCATAGAAATATTTTGTCAAATTATGCCTGGTTTTACTGTGAATTTAAGGAAAGTATTATAAACAGATCAAGGATCGAAGCATCAGATATTTTCATGATTTGAAATAGAAAATCTCAAACATGTATATAGACACAACATATTATAAACTATGAATAAATATATTTTGTTTTTTACATTTATTTTGTGTGCAGATCATATTACATATTTCATTTTACATCGTCAATACCTGAAATCTTGCTTCAGGATCCTTCAACTATGATGATTTTCAAACAACATCTGATTCATACTTGCTCAGGTTGCCTCCAGGAATTAGATAAGAGTGATGCATGTGACAATATTCCTGTTCACACAAAATAAATTAAAATAAGTCAGTCCGTTTCTATAGCTTTGTTGTCTGAATATAATGCTCAAGTCAAATATAGCTGAGATACACAAACTATAATGTAAGTTTAAAAAAAAAAAGAACGGTTCCTAAAAACGGCTACTCAGAGTCACCAGGAGGGTCTTGTTAAGCTCTTCTAATGATTATATTTTTGACATCATTTCGTTCCTGGCTCTTGGATGGATTTCAAGAGCATAATGTCAGGAATTGCCTGCATCTATATATATATATATATGTGTACAGGTGTACACATATACAGGTGTACCTATATATATATATACAGTACAGACCAAAAGTTTGGACACACCTTCTCATTCAAAGAGTTTTCTTTATTTTCATGACTATGACAATTGTAGAGTCACACTGAAGGCATCAAGGGCTATTTGACCAAGAAGGAGAGTGATGGGGTGCTGCCCCAGATGACCTGGCCTCCACAGTCACCGGACCTGAACCCAATCGAGATGGTTTAGGGGTGAGCTGGACCGCAGACGGAAGGCAAAAGGGCCACAAGTGCTACGCATCTCTCGGGGAACTCCTTCAAGACTGTTGGAAGACCATTTCAGGTGACTACCTCTTGAAGCTCATCAAGAGAATGCCAAGAGTGTGCAAAGCAGTAATCAAAGCAAAAGGTGGCTACTTTGAAGAACCTACAATATGACATATTTTCATTTGTTTCATACTTTTTTGTTATGTATATAATTCCATATATAATCATGTCATAGTCATGAAAATAAAGAAAACTCTTTGAATGAGAAGGTGTGTCCAAACTTTTGGTCTGTACTGTATATATATATATATATATATATATATATATATATATATATATATATATATATATATATATAGTACAGACCAAAAGTTTGGAAACATTACTATTTTTTATGTTTTTGAAAGAAGTTTCTTCTGCTCATCAAGCCTGCATTTATTTGATCAAAAATACAGAATTTTTTATTTTTTTTTAATTTCTTATACTTTAAATTATAATTTATTTCTGTGATGCAAAGCTGAATTTTTAGGATCATTATCACATGATCCTTTAGAAATCATTCTAATATGATGATTCATTATCAAAGTTGGAAACAGTTCTGCTGCTTCATATTTTTTCAGAACATGTGATACTTTTTTAGGATACTTTGATGAATAAAAAAAAAAAAAAAAAAAAAAAAGCTATGTTTTTAAAATATAAATATTTTGTAATAACAATATACACTACTGGTCAGTAATTTGGGGTCAGTAATTTTTTTTTTCTTTCTTTTTTTTAATAAAATCAATACTTTTATTCAGCAAGGATGTGTTGAATTGATAAAAAAGTGATAGTAAAGAAAATATATTATTAGAATATATATTATTAGAATTTTTTTTTATTATTTTGAATAAATGCAGTTCTTCTTAACCTTTTATTCATCAAATATATTCGACAGCAGAACTGTTTCCAACACTCATAATAAATCAGAATATTAGAATGATTTCTAAATGATCATGTGATAGACTGGATGTTACATGTGACACTGAAGGCTGGAGTAATGATGCTGAAAATTCAGCTTTGCATCACAGGAATAAATTATTTTTTTAAAGTATATTCAAATAGAAAACTATTATTTTAAGTTGTAATAATATTTCACAATATTACTGTTTTTTCTGTATTTTTGATCAAATAAATGCAGGCTTGATGAGCAGAAGAAACTTCTTTCAAAAACATTAAAAATAGTAATGTTTCCAAACTTTTGGTCTGTACTGTATATATATATATATATATATATATATATATATATACACCCACACTATATAAATATTACATTTATAAATTTAACCACTGCACTGACAAGCACCACTCACACAAATACAGTCTCACACAAATTTGTACAAAGTTTGGTACAAGACTTTAGCGAGCTCAAGTCAAAATGATAGACAGTGGTGGTATTCGTATTCCCTGTCATAGTCCAGTTCACCATGTGGCTGATACATGCACGACACTCAAATGAGTACATTCTAATGGAAAGAAGATTAGACATGCTATTTGCATTGAAGAGCAACTTTAAATGACTTTCCCTGTCTCGTCTCACAGCCCATGCTCTCTAATCAGTCTGGGGACTACGAGGAGGCAAAAGTAGACAGTTTCTAAAGTAATGAGTGTCCCTAATGACACCGAGTTCATTTAATATGTCCTCAGGATCAGGACTCCATTATGACCAGGGTGTCATAATTACACTGCTGCCTGGTGATGTTCTAAACACTGGCATGTAGTTGTCAGAAGTAATTATCAGCAACGAGAGATAGAGAGTGACAGAAGCTACAACTTTCCTGGCAACCCACAACAAGAAGACTTTTCAAAGGCAGCTACTTTTTCAGAGTATATGTCATTAGAATAGCAAAGTGATGCAGACAGGTCCATTAGCAGGCCAAAGGCAAACAGGGTGGGAGAGCAATTTAATCAAACTCCTCTCTACCATTTTAATGTTTGCTAAATTGGATAGACCAAAGGGGCCACATTTCAAACAGCAACCGGTCTGCATTTGACTTAAGGCTGTGTGGTGAACAAGTGACCTTGCCGTTTAAATCATCAGCCATTTCAACTTTGATGTTTTGACTGACACTTCCACCAATCCAATTTACACCAGTTCACACTTTTAAAAGATGGTCAATTGGTCCAACGTGATCCAGACATATTTTATTTTGAAAACTTGGAAATATATTGATTTTCTTCCCTTCACTTGGCCAGCTAATACTGTACGTCTCTGCCACCAATGAATCAATCTTGTTCCGAGATTGAGCACTATGTTTAATTTCTCGCTTCGCCAAGCATTTCCAGATGATAATTGACAAGTTTTTGCTTGAGAAGATTTCAAGGAAACCAAACAACTGGGAATGATGAAAATTGAAAGCAAGCATTTTGAGGATTTACAGTAAATCATTTGCTTTTTTAAAACATGTGTATTACTACTGTATATGACAAGGACGCAAATGATTGTCTATAGCAAATGCAACATGTATTTTTGGCCCTTTAGGCTGGAGGTTGTTCTGTTTGCTCTATCTTCTCTATGCATTTGAACATGCTTAAAAATAGCCCCGAATCATGTGACAACAAATATCATGTGACGGCAAAGAGCATTTGGCAGGAATTCAAGTGGAGAGTGTGCATTGAATATGGGGTCATATAGCCAATGTAACTGTAATTTCACTACTGACCTCTTTCATTCGTCCTTTCCTTCTTTCAGAATACAATTCATCCTGAATGATCTCTCTCTGGCTGCAGAATCTGGTTCAGTTTGCTTTGCTATATATCTCTAACCAGAATGAAGAAAAAACCACAATCGTTCTGATAACAAGTGAAATGGTCACCTTGCTAGATGCAGCTGGGTCTTACTGTACGTCAAAAAGTTTCAAGATTAGGTCAGCGTGAACATGTGACCTGCCTCTTTAAATTTATCATTAATTCAATCAAAGAAAAAGCCCTTATTATCAGTTTAAAAAAAAAAAAAACAGGGAGTTTCACAGTAGATCAGATCTACACTCTGAAATAGTAACTAAGATGATTTCGGAGGGATTCTCTTCTCTTTCAACCTAATATTTAGACCATGCTGTTGGCTGTTGTTAATCACAAAATCTCAAATCGTCCCAAAGGAAATACGCTACAGATGTCACAATTAAACATTCAAAATCTGCAATCTTCATCGTTTCAATGTTGTAACATCTTGTTGCATCTTCAGACTTTTGGTCAAGTTTACATTCTAATTACACGGAAACCATGCAAATAAATTCTATTTTCAGACCTGTAGAGCTAATGAGCATGTGCATTCTAGAAAAAGGAGATGATTGGTTCATTCACTGTTCTTTAATTTAAGGCAGGACTTCTATTCAGATGACATATTAAGCACTGTGATGCCTCTTTTAAAATGTTATTGGCTTTTCACTGTAAGGCCTTTTTAAAATTATCGATTTTTCTTCAATGCCAAAACTCATTAGGATATTAAGTAAAGATCATGTTCCATGGATATATTTAGTAAATTTCTACCATAAATATATCAAAACTTAATTTTTTGATTAGTAATATGCATTGTTAAGAATTCATTTGGAAAACTTTCTCCGTATTAAATTTTCACTTTTCACAGTATTTCTTCAATTTTCTCAGTATTAAATTTTTTTGCACCCTCAAGATTCCTTGAGTTACTGCACTGTGCATGAGACATAAACATATCTATTGAATCTACTGTCAAGGTTGTGAGATCAAAGACAAATGTTTTTTCATTTAGCACAGTACTGTTTTGAGAGGAAAAAAAAAAAGAAAAGATTAATACTATTCTGCAAGAATACATTACATTGATCAAAAGTGACAACAAGGATATTCCTAAAAAGATATTTAATGTTAAAAAACTGAAACTGTTTTCAATACTGCTAAAAATAATAATAATAATAATAATAATCCCTGATCAGCATATTAGAATCATTTCTGAGAGATCATGTGACACTGAAGTAATGATGCTGAAAATTCAGCATGCCATCACAGGACTACATTAAACTATATTACAATAGATAACACTTGGAATAATATTTCACAATATTGATTCTTCTCTATTTTTTATTTTTTTTTTCTAAATACAGAATTGGTGAGCACAAATACATTTACATTTAACAAATACAGTATTATACCTTTTCTTCTTGCCAATGACTACAATGCTTGTTTTCAGTAGATATTGAATCTTACAGCCAGATGACTGTTAAATGACACAATCAACTGGGTTTTTAATCACATGCCCTAATGCCTTTTCTCAGTGTTTTTTTTTTTTTTTAGATTTCAGACTATCTCCACATGTAGAGTCAGGGCAGGGAAAGATAACATCGGTCTTAGCTGAAGCTTGTTAAATGGGTGCTGAGCTGCCTTCTCTCTCACTGCCTCTCTTTTGTGTAACAGAGCTGTGAAGTGTCTGCTAGAAACCATCCCATTCCCCACGGATCCAGCTGATTTGCTTCCCAACCCACCTCAAAATAACTTTCTGCCCACGCACCACACTTCACATGCCTGCGCTTTTTTTTTTTTTTTTTTTTTCCAGGAACTGTTTATGTGCTGGCTGCACGGCTAAAGGTACTGTATGCCTTTATATATTTTGTACATTGCATTTACTTGTACCATAGGCAAAGGCACCCTGTTGTTTTTAATGGTTAACAAACAAAAGTCACCATACTGACACACTGATGAATGCTGAATGGAGCTGTTACCTTGCTTTCATGATGTACTTCCTCTGGATCTCTATAAGAATTCTATATTAAATCTGTCCCCCTGCCAACTTTACTATCATTAAGTTATCTAAATAAATAAAGTGCATTGACAGCATGACAAAAAAAAATGGTCACAAATTATTTTTTATTGCAATAGTAGTAACGTGGTTGAAAGCATTTATCAATATTAGATTTCAACTTTTAGGCCATCCTGTCAAGACTTTTATAAAAGTAATAGATATTTAAATTGTTACTTAATACAATCAACTTGATAGAAGCCAAAGTGAATGCATCAAAAGTCACTGCTGCTTGTGCATTTGGACATCCAATCCTGGAAAAATGTGAAACATCGACGAATGAACAACTCTTGATTGATCCTCAAATCAGTCTTGCAAACCATGACTTTGTCTTTTAGACAGTGTTCTCCGATCTTGCAAAATAACATAAAGAGAAGAAAAAAAAATACAGTGTGAATCCATGGAAATCCACATACCTGAATATATCATTTGGCGAGTTTCCAAAACACATCTGAGAGAAATCACTTACCGAATCCTGAAGGAGAAATCTGATATTGTGCTGTAAGAGTCTAAGGGCTGTGCGTGGTTCAACAGCAGTTTCTTGATCGGTGATTTCTGCTGAAACTAATGTCTTCAGAAGCTCTTGAGCAATGAACTCTTTACAGCTGCACATCTGCAAGAAAACAGGCCTGTCTTGCTCAAATATATGGGATCTCGACACACAAATGTCTTTTTTTTTAGGTGCCCAAAACTCACCTCCCCGCTGTCAATATGCACATTCGGGATGTATATCACATTCAAGTTCTTTGAAAGATGCAGAAATGAATGATTATTAATAGTGTAAATGCAGAAAATAAGATTTCATGAATATGTTCATAAAGCATAGTACATACAAATGTTAAGAGATGTGCATAATCCATGAGGTCTCGAAGGTGATAAAGTGCCTCACGTATAGCGTCATCCCCCTTACCCATCTGTTGCAATGCTACAAAGAAAAACAACATATAGTATTAATAAAAAAAAAAAATGTATATATATATATATATATATATATATATATATATATATATATATATATATATATATATATATATATGTGTGTGTGTGTGTGTGTGTGTGTGTTTGAAAATCTAAAATATGTATCTTATGCTCACCAAAGCTGAGTTTATTTGATTAAATTAAGCAATACAATAAAAACAGTAATATTGTGTATTACTCGAATTTATGTTCCATTTAAAATGCATTTTTGCTAATGGCTGCTGAAAATTAAGCTTTGCCATAAATAAATGCCATAAAATATATAGTGCCTCTTCTTTTTCATATTAAGTGCCATTTGATAATCTCCATTTTCTATAAACCTACTTAGAAAAACTGCAACCTACCTAGAACTAAACTGAACGGCCTTACACTTATCCAACAGCAGCAAAACATCCCCACCCAGTGGACGGATGTGTTATAACAGCGACAATAAACTTTCAATGGAGGTATCTGCTCTCCAGATAAATGTGAATATAAACAGCAGACTATGCCAAAATCACGCTGATTTTAATTGGATAAAAAAATTAATTGTCGCAAATTAACGACATTTTGTCGTTTTGACAAGACACCGTGATTTTAAATGTGACTCCACGGACCAACAAAGACACGCGTCAAACTTTACACTGGCTTCAAATTGTCAGGATTAAATTAAATCACGTAGATCCAGCTTTAAAGTACTTACAGACAAGAATCAGCATGAGAAGGAAGGTTGTGCAGATCTGAGCGATTGTGTGAGGAAGTCTGCAGGTCCACCTCAAGCCTTTGAAATCCTTGAAGAGTGAAACAGTCCGACCACTTCACACGTGCTTAATGTTTTTCAGGGCCATATTTACAAACCTAAATTTGGTAGTATTAATGTTTAATATACTGAATTGACAAGGCGTTTTCCTCAAAAGTTGCATCTTATGACAAAAATGTAAAATGTTTTCATGAGCTTAGCTAGTACTTCAACAAATCCCGTTTTAATATGAGCAGTAATATGACTAGTACTACAAAATACCATTTTTGATTATTCAGCTGTATTATTTCAGTAAAATCAAGACAAGTTAATTAAATTAAATTGCACTTGTATGATCACAGCTGTGGTTTCCGAGCAAATAAGTGAATATCGTTTCTTTTGAAATATTATGTAATTATAAATAGAATTACTTGTATTTAACGTATTCGTTGTAAAAGAAAACCACCACTGTGCATTTTGGTATTTGTAGTTTTATGTGACAGTGAGTTGAATGCGGAAGCACGTCACTGCGCCGACAGGGGAAACATATGAGTGCGTGCAATCAAAACAAACCGGAACTTTTGTTTACGTGGATTTTACGGCTTTATTTATCCTGTGTGAGGTATTTTATTTTAACGCTATGCTATTCTATATTAATGTTTTTTTTACACCTTTACTAGAACTGCAGCATTCTAGAACAACTGCATAATTATGTGAATGTATTATAAACCTGCATATGCCACTTGTCTAAGTAGTTATTTTGTACTATCTAACGTTAATTAGGAGCCAAGCACCGAAGTGATCCACCTTACTTTTTTTTCTTCGGTGCACCAGCACAAAAGTTAGGTGCACCCAAATTTTCGACCGGATCGCATTTAACACTGCAGTTTTAAATGTTCATTTTAAAAAACAAAATCTGTTCATTGTCCATAAAGGTAAAATTGACTTGTAGCCTAAATGATTAACTAACAATCTGGTCAACATAAAGTTCTTTATTTGAAGCACAATTCTACAAGAAAGGTAACTTACTGAAAAAGTGTTGGTGCTTAAAGTGCTTCACTGAGCTTAAAGGTAAACTTAAAACATCTCAAGATAAATGAAATAAAAAGAAAATCTAAATTAAGTGTTTTAAGGGCTTCAAACTGAACATCTCATGGCTATCCTCCATTGCAGTCACATGCCCCTCGGATGACCAACTCCTGTGGTTTGGCCTTCTTGATCTTTGACCTTGGCTAAACCAGCTGGCCACACTCTCTCTAGCAGCACAATCAGACTTGGCCCCTCTACATTGATTCTTATCAGATCTTCCACTGGGTCTGAATGAAGGGATGCTCTAGTGTCTGATTTGAACAGCTAAACAGTCCCTAAACAGCTTATACTACTGTTTCAGCTATTAAAATAGCGGTTTTAAAAAATATTCAGTTTTGTACGTAATAGCAAAGTGATTATATTTCGTGTAATTTTTTTAAGGTAATTTAGAAAAATGTTTGGAGCCTTTTTCTTTTTTTTTTTTTTGTTAAATATAATTTTCAGTTTTTTTTTTTTAAGTAACGACCAAGATGCCAGCGGCAGACAGCGAGCCCATGTTTGATCAATTTAGCCTTCTCAAATCATCACGACTTGCCTAAAATAAAATCTATAGCTTTAAAAGAGTTCAAGCATATAACAATGTTTAAACATTAGACTCAATAAATGTGCGCTACATCCAAAAGTTGACACTTCAGGACATGGAGGCACCAGCGTGCTCACTTGCATTTTGGTTTGTGCAACATAGCATTTTTATGCCTATAAAACATTTGACAATATCTTAGAAAATGTTACTCCAATCGACACGAAACCACCATAGAGAATTCAGAATCCTAGTATGCCAGCTTTATGATAATTCACAATTGCCAAAATCTTGATAGTAAAATTTCTTTCTTTCCCATTCTGACATTCAGTGTGGTGTTCAGGAGATTGTCTTGACCAGGACCACACCCCTAAATGCATTGAAGCAACTGCCATGTGATTGGCTGATTAGATAATTGCATTCATGAGAAATTGAACAGGTGTTCCTAATAATCCTTTAGGTGAGTGTACATATGAATGAGCACACTCTATTAATTGTGCCTCTTGATGGCGCTATAATTGAACAAAACATGAAATTGCCATTGACTACAATAGATATTTATAATATAAAATACTATATTTTACGAATGCAATGGTATTTAACCATTATGCAACTTTTTATGTGCCATTGAGACAATGCCCTGAAAATACTTTTTAAGTTTTGAGACAGTTTCACCTTATGGTCAAAAGTTATAATGAAATTTCTAATAAATGCTAATAGCTTTCTGTGAATTTTGCCTATTGTAATGAGACTGGTATTAATAGATTCAATGGGTCATGCTTAGAACAGTGATACCAATGTTGTCATTGTCAGCCAATTTTCCTGATTTTCTTTAAAAACCTACTTTTTTCGAACTCCTCCATGACCGTTGGTGTGATTTTCAGACCATATCATCTTCAGACCATGCTGACAAAAATGTATGAATTTTGTGTTGGTAGACAAACCGTTTCCATATACTACAACAACGAATTTGAGGCATGATGCCAAAATGATACTTGAGGCTGTATCTCTGCAATGCTTTCTTTGTGTGTGCCATTGTCAACTTACACAAAACAAACCACATCGATTTGTTAACAGCGCCACCTTATTGGTCAAACGTTATAAGCCAATAAATCATGTTACTAGAGTTGTATTTTTGGGGTTTCAGCCGTTTTGACTACAATCATCCTAAAATGGCTGCCATTCCTGCAGTTTGTCTGATGCTTGCTTCTGAAGTGCTTGGCCCCATAGTTGCTGCTTGCAGCTATATTTAACTTCACTGGATTTTGTTAGCATGGTAGGAGATAGACAATAGCTTCTTCTAGTTACTGTTATTTAAAATGTAAAGTTTTTATTATTAATAATATTATTATGTGCACTGATTTTCACTGCACTTAATTGTATATCATTTCAAGGCTACAAGTCAAAGCACTGGTCCAAAATGTCTAAGCTTGAAAAGATGAATATCCTGGGAGTAAGGAGTTTTGGAGTTGAGGATAAAGACGAACAAGTGATCACCTTCTTCAGACCTCTGACGGTCCTTGTGGGACCTAATGGAGCTGGAAAAACGGTTTGTAAACTCCTGTCATTACACTGATATAATGTTAAAAAAAATGCTTTTATGTTGAAGTATTACATAAGCAATACAAAAAAAAAACTGATAATTGGAGATATATATATATATATATATATATACAGTATAATATATATATATATATATATATATTATTTTTTTTTAATAGTGTTTAGATTTAAATTATCCATGACAAAAGTAATGTAATTAAGCTCTTACAAATAATAATATGTCAAATATATGAACCATTTCTTTTTATGACTTTGCAGACCATAATCGAGTGTCTCAAGTACATAACTTCAGGAGACTTTCCACCAGGAAGCAAAGAAAAATTTGTCCATGATCCAAAAGTAGGTGCTTGACAGGAGTAATGCGATAAAGAAACTGCAAATTTGCTTATCTTAAGGCCCATTCCACCATAACTATATAAATATCTGTTTATTATAAATAGCCACTCTAAATGCTCAAGCTCTTTAAAGTAGGATGGATTCTGATTGACTGTCAATGTTTTTTTTTTCAGTTGAATTTTTTTATTTTTTTATTTGAAGGTTATTCTAATGATATCATTCCTCTATGCCGTTATTGTTGTAGTTGTGGTGTGGTGTGTATTATTTTAACAGAACAATTTTGTATAACTTAGTTATTGTCCTTTGTGTGAACAGACTTTTATTCAACTTTTGCAAACTTGCAAACATTAATTCATATTGTCCATGCTAGAGCTGGGAGGGTTCACACTGTTTTATAGTGTTAACAGCACCAGGTGTGTGTTCACTGCTGTGTGTGTGCACTTTGGTTGGGTAAAATGCAGAGCATGAATTTTGAGTATGGGTCACCATACTTGGCTCTATGTCACGTCACTTTTTTTTTCATTTTTTCTTTTATGTTGGTCTGTTGTAGGATGTTCATGAGACAGATGTAAAAGCAAAGATCAGACTCCATTTTAGAGACGTGAATGGCGGTCCTGTGGCAGTCGAGAGGTTTATGCAAAGCATACAGAGGGGCAAGAACGCTGAGTTTAAATCACATGGTGGTGTCATTGAGTAGGTTGAACATGCAGGGTCTGTAAGATTTTGTACATATTTCTAAATGATCTCTTACACTCACAAAGTCTTAATTTATTAGATAAAAAATACAGTTAAACAGTTTTAATGTGAGATATTATCACAGCTGTTTTAAATTTGAGTATATTTTAAAATATGATTTATTCCTGCGATGGCAAATCATCTGAATTTGCAACAGAGATTACTTCAGTCTTCAGTGTCACACGAATTCCACTCAAGATTTCATGTGACAAGAATTCCACATTTATTAATTTTTTTTCTTCAGGATTCTTTAATGAATACAAAGAAAAAATAATAATTATTTGGAATAAAAATATTTTGTAACAAAAAATGTTTTACTGTTAATTCTGATCGATTTAATGTGTGCGGAATTTACTTTCAAAAGTTTTCTTTTCAAAATTTTTTTTCCCACCACCAATTTTGACTCCTACTTGGCCTTTGAAATGTGTACATTATGGTCCTTATTTGAAGGACCACGTTTGATGTTAATATGCCTTGACCTCTCTTGCTGTCAGGCGTGGAGAGAAAGTGAGCCCGAGACTTAAATGTGCTGAAATAGACCGTGAGATGATCTCAGCACTGGGCGTCTCCAAGGCTGTTATTAACCATGTCATCTTCTGCCACCAAGAAGAGTCCAACTGGCCTCTCAGTGAAGGAAAGGCCCTCAAGCAGAAGTTTGATGAGATTTTCTCAGCTACAAGGTACGTTTATCTGGACAACAGATTTCTCACTGAAGCTTCATTCCTTAAAGGCAGGGTAGGTAATACATGTATAAACAACTTTCTTCCAAATTTGTTTAAACTTTCTATATATATCAATGCATAATTAAAATGTAAGTACTCTGATAAAAAGAGTATAAAAATCGAGTGACTCTAGACCGTTTAATCTGTATTAAACACAGCTCATTATTTCCATTTCGGGACGAAACATAGGATTGGCTTAGGCGACTGTCACTCTCTCGCAACCATGGCAACCACCCTTTTGCCACACATGACCTGCCCACTTGCGCGTGCACGTTTGATTTGAGGAAACAGCACGTTTGATTCAACAGGCACGGATCCTAGGAATACCAAAACAATGGCAGAGAAACAGCAAGCAAAATTCACAGTACCAGCCTATGCAGTTAGTGAAGGCAAACCAGGCAAAAAAAGGAAGACAGTAACAGTACAAGAAAAGGCAATGAACAAAAAGTCTTTGGATAAACAAAGAAATAAAACGCGAGTTAAAATCGGCGTGGCTTTCCAGCGATGGCGAGAACTGAGGGAACTCAAGGGGCTGAAAAGTGACTCCTTGATGGCTTTATTTCTGCTGGACAGGTAAATCTTTCTTTTTGTATTTTGATCATACATATTTTTTTCATGAAGCATGTGTCATTAGCACACGTAGCTGCGTAATATAGCTAACATAACATTACTTAGCGAGCCATAGTAGAGGCTTTGGAAGGAGCCCAGAAGGGAGGGGGTGGAGTGAATGGAAATAATGAGCTGTCTTTAAAACAGTCATGAGAGGTCTACAGTCACTCGATTTTTATACTTTCTTTTTCAGAGTACTTACATTTTAATTATGTATTGATATATAAATAAAGTTTAAACAAATTTGGAAAAAAAGTTTTTTATAATTTTTTTTACCTACCCTGCCTTTAAGTAAGTTTTTTTTTTTTAAGGTCCACAATTTGCATCATATTTTAGTTTTTAATTTTACATCCTCTCATTATTAGTTTCAATAATAATAATTATTATTTTTTTATTAACTAGGCAGGATTTTATCTCGAAATATATTTTATCTAGGAAAATTAGTTCTTGTAATATCTACACAATATATAGTATGTTTTGTAAATGATCAACAATCATGCCAACAAAACTTTGACTCTATAGCTCTAATTCTGTAGGCTTACACCAGTAGGTGGCGATAAATGAGTGTTTATTTATGTGTTATTGGAGAGATACTAAATGTTTGCTTAGCTGAAAAAAAAAAAAAAAAAAAAAAAATTATATATATATATATATATATATATATATATGTTTACGATTGAAACAGTGGATGTGAATGAAACGATTCATTCTTGAATTAATTTGTGAAACCCCACTAATAATGTCTTTGTAATTATTCATACAAATATACTGATGACCAGCCTAACTGAAATGTATTATATGTTAAAACCCTGTTAAACTAAATTTGTAGTTAATCAGTTAATTTCCTTTAACACTGGCTTGTCCCATGTTGTCTTTTACGCATGTTTAGGTATCATCACAGATGAATGGCTGAAAATAACCAAAACCTTTGCTTGAAGGTACATAAAAGTGTTGGACAAACTGCGGGAGCTGAGGATGAAGCAAGCCATCATTGTCCAAACCTGCCAGACGGAGCTCAAGTACCTGAAACAGAACAAAGAAAAAGCGCAAGAGTTTAGAGAGCTGCTGTCCACTAAAGAGGCTCAGCTGTCTTCCTCTAAAGAGAGTGTCCAACGCATCAAGAGTCAGATGGACTCACTGGAGGTGAGACACAAAGAACACACCAATACAAAACAAGAACGAGGACTTCAGATGGCTAGCAAGAGCATGAAGAACCACCTGTTTATTATTTATTTGATGTTTTTAAATCAGAACTCTAGAAATGCACAGTTTGACCAGATGTAAATCGGAACCATTTTTTTCCCATTTTCTCTATTCCTGAATTGCACACAAACTGCATTGTAATAATTTCCCAAAATGTTATCTGTGTTGAATTATTGGAAGTCTGTAAAGAGGAGAAAATGTTGTTCCAGGCAGATCAAGCTCACTGTTCTTGACACTCTAAATATAGGAAGACAAATATGTGGGGGTTCATATGAATGTATCTATGAAAGGTCTTTAGAAATGTTTTGATGCCATTTTCTTTTCCACTTAACTCTATATAATGCATATTATTAAAGTAGTGCTTATAAGCACAGTTGTTTTGTTTACAGCGGTAACCAAGGAAACTATTGCTGCTGTTCCATAAGCGCCACCTGCTGTCAGAGAATAAATTAGCATTTTCAGTCCGTCTGCTGTTTTTGTTTTGTGCAGGTGTCTTATGTAGCATCATTTCACAAATCTAAAGTCAGACCATTCTGTTTTCCCTTTAAATCAATTAAAATCAACTGCTCATGCTACATGTATGTATTACTGTTTTTTTTTTTTTTATATAATAATAATAATAATTCCTGTTGTATCGAACTCAACCCCAAAACCGAGATACATATCAAACCCTGACTTCTGTAAACTGTTGCACCAATAGTTGAGGCATAAATCAAAGTATCTTTAGCTGGACAAAAATGTATATATTTTTTAATTAACTCATTAATGGATTTAAAGTAACACTTAATGATTTCTGTTTTTTCCTAAAATAATTTGTACATTTTGGGAAAGTTTCCAGAAATGTGCCCTTCTTGCAACCCTAATTACAAATTAAAAATTAGAGAGAGCTCATTTAATTAATTTATTAACTTATTAATTAAATATAATTATTATTTATTTGAAACTTTGGAACCAAACAGAACATGACTTCAGTGTACAAATGGAAGCTATACACATTATAAAACAATCGACAATCAGAGCTGAAATGGTCAAAATACATATCTGTGACTGCACATCAGTTGAATTTTAGCCCACAGACCTATGCAGTTATAATATGTATAGTTAACAAAAACATCTCCATATTTTCAGAATGAATTGAAAAACATAGAGAGCAGCCTCAGCAAATTGATGAAGTTGGACAATGACATCAAAGCTCTGGACAGCAGGAAGAAACAGATGGAGGATGATAACCGGGAACTAGAGGAAAAGATGGAGCAGGTAACCAAAGTTTATTAAAAACAAAACCAAAAAAGCACAGTCTTCATCAGTTGTGAAAGTTTCACTACTATAAGTATTAGTCATAAAAGCCAGATAATGATCGTTTGAAAGCAGAGGAAGTGTTTTGCATAGAAAACATGTACAGGATGTTCAGTAATGGATGCTTTTTATTTGATGTTGATTTTTTATTTGATGTTGAAACAAGGGATTTGCTTTTGCATGCTTATCTTTCAATTCAGTTTCAGTCAGAGTCAGGTCTTGATTTCATTTCACCCACTTTCCCATCTGAAGATTTCTTCAAAATCTTTCAATTGTACTAAAGAAGAGAGATATTGATCTATTATTGAATTATTATGTTAAACTAAAACCATGTTTACTAAAAAATATCACCTAACAGGAGCTTGTATATCTAGAAAAGCAAGAGGCCCAAGACAAAGCCTTGCGCCACACCATTTGTCCATTCATTGAGGAACGCTGATTCTGTATTGTGCTGTTTTAGGTGTTTCAGGGCACAGATGATCAGCTGCAGGACATGTATCAGAACCACCAGAAGACTGTGAAGGAGAAGGAACATAGACTAACGGTGTGCAAGCGTAAGCTTGAAGAGGCTTGCCAAGAGTGCCAGAGGATGAATCCCATTAAATCTAAACTACTATTTGAGCAAGGTGGTCCAATATCCCTTTATGCATCAGTGATTGTGGACATCAGTTTCCTAAATACCCTCAAACGTGGATTGTAATGTTTAAAAGAGTCACTAGATGAAAATTATGTCCTTTTAGTTTGAAACACAGCCTGGTAAAACCATGATTATTTTGCTAGGTTCATGTATGAGTACACTAGGGTTGCTACTAACAAATATTTATCTGTTAATTACTCCTTTGATTGAATGGCAAAACAACTTTTTACACACATCAAACACACAAGCACTTGAATATGGCAAATCTTTTATTAAAGAACAACCAAAGTGAATTTGCTCATATGGCATTTTAGCAGCATATACAAAGTTTATTATTTTTCAGTTGTTCATCATAAATGTTTTGTTTGTTTGAAGGCTGTCTGCAGTCGGAGGCAAAAAGCCACACACAAAACATTGAAAAGAGGGACATCCAGGTCAAGAGTTTAGCATCTTCCCTGGATTTGGAGGGTTATGACCGGACTCCTCTTAATGAGCGACAGCTCGAGAGCTTCCACAGACAAGTCAAAGAGAGACTGGATCAGGACACGGAGGACCTTAAACAAACTATGGTATGGTTTGAGTAAAACTTTATAATAACTAAAGTTCAAAATTAGTATTGTAACATGCTGCCATTTATTGGTAAGAATTTCTTAATTTGTTTTCAGCATGATATGCAGGAGAAAGAGGCACAGAAGCAGCAAAGCATCGATGATCTCCGAGATAAGAAGACAGGTCTAGAGAGAACCATTGAGCTGAAGACAGACATACAGGCCAAGAAACAACAGGAACTGGAAAACATCAAGTCTGACCTCCAAAGACTGGAGGGCTCTTCAAGCAGACTACAAGAGCTAGACACTGAACTTCAGAAAGCGGTTAGGCTTGCGCTACTGCACTAGTCCACACATGACTTGCTTTGAGCATGCAAATGTATTTGTATCAATGTTCTGTTGGTTTCCTCAACTGATTCTTTAACTAAAATAGCTGAATTTAAAATTAAATTTGTAAAAATAGAGAGAAAAACAAATGGAAATGTCTGACTAATCTGCATATAACAAAACTAACATCATTGGCATCTTTATTGCTTTTAGATATGTCTCTTAAAGTGTGTGTGTCCATAGGAGCGTGAGCTTGATAATGCTGTGCAGGCCTGTACAGTGGACAGTCTAAAGGCAGAGGTCATTAAACTACAGAAGGAGAAAACTAAACTGGATCAGGCCCAGCGCAAGTTAGACCAGGAGATGGAATTGCTCAACACACACACTGTGGCACGCACACAGATGGAGATGCTCACAAAGACCAAGATGAGCTCACACACCATCACTCTTTTGTCAAATTAGTGGTCAATCCTCACTTTTATGCCAAAAACAAATGCAACAAACATAAACTAAATAAAAGTCTTTGGACAGTAGCACATCTGAACAGCAATATTAGACCTGACCTGCACATACATATGTCAGCACATTGCTTGCAGTATATAACTGTAACACCTAGATGTCAGTACATGTCTTTATATCAGTGGTGGCCAGCGTTGGTCTTGGAGAGCCACAGTCCTGCTTATCACTTTCTAGTAACACTTAGGCCTTGATTAGATTGTTCAGGTGTGTTTGATTTGGGTTGGAGCACAGCTCTGCAGGATTGTGGCTCTCCGGGACCGATGTTGGCCACCCCTGCTTTAAATAATTAGCTTGACCCATCAAAATGATTTATTTAGATATGATTTATAAATTGACTATATAATTTAATTGATTTCTTTTAAATTATTGTTTTTTGCCTTTCTGTAGTTTGTGCAATCTATGAAATAATTCCTACAGAAAATGTTTATACTAGTGTTTATAATGTAAAGTGAGAGTGTTTATATTTTTCAGTCCTATTTTCATATTTTTTACATTGAAACACTCAAAAGAAACTGAATGTAGTATAAATGCAAATAGATTATATATATATGTTCAGGATGGAATACCTCGATACTACTACTAATTTATCAATATGTATACTTTACTCATTATACAGATATTCTGTATACTGTATTATTTTATTAAATGTTGAGAATTCAGTAAAAACACACTGTGACAACAGTCTAGCATGCCACTATTTGAAATGTTTATTGAAAAATACTAAACATTTGCTTATATATACAGTACAGACCAAATTTTGATTATGACTATGAAAATTGTAGATTCACACTGAAGGCATCAAAACTATGAATTAACACATGTGGAATTATATATGGAATTATATACATGACAAAAAAGTGTGAAACAACTGAAAATATGTCATATTGTAGGTTCTTCAAAGTAGCCAGCTTTTGCTTTGATTACTGCTTTGCACACTCTTGGCATTCTCTTGATGAGCTTCAAGAGGTAGTCACCTGAAATGGTCTTCCAACAGTCTTGAAGGAGTTCCCCGAGAGATGCTTAGCACTTGTTGGCCCTTTTGCCTTCCGTCTGCGGTCCAGCTCACCCCTAAACCATCTCGATTGGGTTCAGGTCCGGTGACTGTGGAGGCCAGGTCATCTGGCGCAGCACCCCATCACTCTCCTTCTTGGTCAAATAGCCCTTGATGCCTTCAGTGTGACTCTACAATATTCATAGTCATGAAAATAAAGAAAACTCTTTGAATGAGAAGGTGTGTCCAAACTTTTGGTCTGTACTGTATATATATATATATACAGGTCCTTCTCAAAAAAATTAGCATATTGTGATAAAGTTCATTATTTTCCATAATGTAATGATAAAAATTAAACTTTCATATATTTTAGATTCATTGTACACCAGCTGAAATATTTCAGGCCTTTTATTGTTTTAATACTGATGATTTTGGCATACAGCTCATGAAAACCCAAAATTCCTATCTCAAAAAATTAGCATATCATGAAAAGGTTCTCTAAACGAGCTATTAACCTAATCATCTGAATCAACTAATTAACTCTAAACACCTGCAAAAGATTCCTGAGGCTTTTAAAAACTCCCAGCCTGGTTCATTACTCAAAACCGCATTCATGGGTAAGACTGCTGTCCAGAAGGCCATCATTGACACCCTCAAGCGAGAGGGTAAGACACAGAAAGAAATTTCTGAACGAATAGGCTGTTCCCAGAGTGCTGTATCAAGGCACCTCAGTGGGAAGCCTGTGGGAAGGAAAAAGTGTGGCAAAAAACACTGCACAACGAGAAGAGACCCTGAGGAAGCTTGTGGAGAAGGATCGATTCCAGACGTTGGGGGACCTGCGGAAGCAGTGGACTGAGTCTGGAGTAGAAACATCCAGAGCCACCGTGCACAGGCGTGTGCAGGAAATGGGCTACAGAGAAGCAGCACTGGACTGTTGCTCAGTGGTCCAAAGTACTTTTTTCGGATGAAAGCAAATTTTGCATGTCATTCGGAAATCAAGGTGCCAGAGTCTGGAGGAAGACTGGGGAGAAGGAAATGCCAAAATGCCTGAAGTCCAGTGTCAAGTACCCACAGTCAGTGATGGTCTGGGGTGCCATGTCAGCTGCTGGTGTTGGTCCACTGTGTTTTATGTGTTCAAGGGCAGGGTCAATGCAGCTAGTTATCAGGAGATTTTGGAGCACTTCTTGCTTCCATCTGCTGAAAAGCTTTATGGAGATGAAGATTTCGTTTTTCAGCACGACCTGGCACCTGCTCACAGTGCCAAAACCACTGGTAAATGGTTTACTGACCATGGTATTACTGTGCTCAATTGGCCTGCCAACTCTCCTGACCTGAACCCCATAGAGAATCTGTGGGATATTGTGAAGAGAAAGTTGAGAGACGCAAGACCCAACACTCTGGATGAGCTTAAGGCCGCTATCGAAGCATCCTGGGCCTCCATAACACCTCAGCAGTGCCACAGGCTGATTGCCTCCATGCCTCGCCGCATTGAAGCAGTCATTTCTGCAAAAGGATTCCCGACCAAGTATTGAGTGCATAACTGAACATAATTATTTGAAGGTTGACTTTCTTTGTATTAAAAACACTTTTCTTTCATTGGTCGGATGAAATATGCAATTCTTTTAGATAGGAATTTGGGGTTTTCATGAGCTGTATGCCAAAATCATCAGTATTAAAACAATAAAAGGCCTGAAATATTTCAGTTGGTGTGCAATGAATCTAAAATATATGAAAGTTTAATTTTTATCATTACATTATGGAAAATAATGAACTTTATCACAATATGCTAATTTTTTGAGAAGGACCTGTATATATATATTGCAGCTTTATTATGAGTTCTTTTGCCAGAATGGGTCTGGGAAAGTGACAATTTTATACAACAAAAAAATGAATAGTTTATCGCTGCTTTCGGATTCCAGATGGAAAAAGAGGAGCAAGTGAAGAAAATCGAGTCGACACATAGTGAAGAGCTGGTGTCTCTGCTGGGACACTTCCCAAGCAAGAAAGAGCTACAAGACTGGATCTACTCCAAAACCAAAGAGATCAGCTCCACCAGAGAACTGCTCAGCAAAACGAAGTCTGTCACACTTTTCAGCTATTTTTTTTTTTAAAAACATTTGTATATAATAGTAGACGTTTATTTGAATAAGCTGGGGAATGCTATAAACACTGATTTTTAGTGTGAGGATGAAATATATTTTGTGCAGGAAACAGAATCAAAACATCTACATGATAAAGGACACATGCACCAGCACTGACCTTGATATAACAGAAAATACTGCATTTGCACAACCACCCAAATTCTTAAGTAATATCTTCAAGACATACGCAGTTTCGATTCCGGGTTCCTGAAGAATAGTTCATCTTTAGGGCAGTGGAACACGCAATGTAGTATTCAAATGGTGACGTTTAGCTTACACAGACAGGCATAATAGGACTGTCTAGACAAACATCTCTAATTTATATTAAAGAGTTGCGCTTGTAATAGTGTACATGAACTGTTTAAAAAGAAAAGAACAGTAAAATACATGTTTATATACAATAATGTACAGTTTTTCTCCAGCTTACAGTATCTTTAACAGTGTTGAATTAATTCACAATTATAGCATCTTTTTTAGGTTTTAAACTTGTTGTCCTTTGATTGCATTGCACTGTTTCAAGCTTGAAAAGTATGAAAAATGAAATGTAAACTAGCATTGCTTGACAACTTGAGCAGAAATGTTTGGTTTTGTTTCACAGTAAGGAGCTTGCATCTGGAGAACAGAAGAAGACAAACTTTACTGCAGAAATCAAACAAAAGGAAGAGCAGTTGGCTAGTTATGAAGAGAGACTTTTTAATGTGTGTGGGAGTCAGGACTTTGAATCGGACTTGAACAAACTGAAGGATGAGTTGGAGAAGTGTTCCAAACAGAGAGGTACGGAGGTTTTGTGTTCAGCTCTTACAGAACTTTTTAGACCCACTCAAAATATTTAATATAAGTAAGCAGAATTAAATTAATTAAAGTTTCCTACCAAAGCTTACACAGAACCACAAGAGCCAGGGGACTCATTTCGTGAATGATGGCTTTAGATTTTCACTCAAGTTTGTGGATTTTGCAGATGAAGATTCAGTGTGGGCCTGTTTTATGGTAAATTAGTATTTATAATATACCATTTTTACCAAGTATAGCATTAACTGTAGATATGTGGTAGCAGGCTGAGGACTTTAATGTTGTAGATGTTAATGTTACCCACACAGCTGAGATTAAGTAGTCTGTAGCAGTTGCATTACCCTGTATGTATGCAAATTCAGAACATCTCCAGTTTTCTCAGTTGTTCTTAATGTGATTCTCAGTGTCTTAATCTCTGGCCTGGATGTTTTTTTTTTTCTGAGCAGCCATGCTGGTGGGGGAGACAGCCATCTACAGCCAGTTCATCAGTCAGCTGACGGAGGAAGGCGAGCCCTGTTGTCCCGTATGTCAGCGTGAGTTCCCGTCAGAGGCAGGGCTCCAGGACGTCATTAATAACATGCAGTCCAAGCTGCAGCTCATCTCGGACAAACTAAAGAACACTGAGCATGACCTGAAGAGGAAGGAGCATAGGCGTGAAGAAATGGCTGCACTGAAGCCAATCAGGCAATAATTCATGTCTTTCTTTCTGTCCATTCTTTCATCTGTCTATTCAAATATCCTCCATTCATCCATCCTTAACTTTACCTTTGTATCCACCTATATCTCACTTCTTCCATCCAGACAGCCTACTTCTTTTTGGCCATCTATTTGTTAGTCCACCTATTAAGTCATTCAACCATCCATCCATTTTACTTAATATATTTATCAATCCATCCTACACCAGTTCATGCTAGGGGTGGGCGATATGGAAAAATATCATATTGCATTTGTTTTTAGGAATGTCACGATTCATGATTTTATCAAAATTCTTTGTCATGTTGGTTTTACTATTTTGCAAGTTGTCTGAGCATTACAGCCAAACTCATTTCCCTATTATAAAGAAAAAGCCTTTCAAGGTAACAAAAAAAGAATGGCAGATATTTAGGACAAAGATAAAAATCTTTGTTCTTATTTTTAAGTAACAAAGATAAAAGAAATACACATTACAACTACTCATAATATACAACTAAAACAAACAGTGCTTTATTTTTAGGTACAATAGGTGTATTTAGCAGGAGCATTCAAGAAATTTAATGAACAATTATACAAATTAAAACACTATATAAGCTGATTCCTAAAGCAGCTGTATTAAATTTCTTCAGTCAAGAGCAGTGAGTGATCTTTCTCTGTTTTGTTGTTTTATTAACATTAAAGGAAGAGTTCAGCCAAAAATAAAAATTCTGTCAGCTGTCTTTCATTTCTTCATAGTGTTTTATTTTTATAACACCACTGACTCACTCAAAAGTGGTTTTAAACCTGAATGAGTTTCTTTCATCTGAACATAAATGCTATTTTGAGGAACAAGGAAAACAAAACAGTTGCTGGTCCACAGTGACTTCCATAGTATTTTTTTATGGACCAGCAACTGCTTGGTTACCCACATTCTTCAATATGGGTTTCTTTTGTGTTCAGCACAAGAAAGAAATTAATACAGGTTTGGGACAACGTGGAAGTTAGTAGATAATGACAGAAATGAAATTTTAGGCTGATCTATCCCTTTACAGTAATGACAGTAGGCTGCATGTTTAATAGGCATACTGTCTTTTTAAGACCTGCACGCATCTAATATACTGGCACGTATACGTTTTTCTCTCAACTGTTTACTTTCATTTTATACATATCCAACTGAGTCTACATGTAATTTATAAAGTTTATTTTGACAGTTTTAGCGCAAACTATAACTAAGTTCAATAATCAGGTGCTGTTTGACAGGTTTTAGCGTGCTCTTGCTTCATGTGTATGCGGCGCTCAGAAAAACCTGCACATGTCACTATTTAACAAATAAATGCACAGACACTATTTAACTGAACAGAGATGACATAACTGAATCCAATGATGAACTGCCTTTAACTATCATTTTTGCATTATTGACACTGTTTTCCTAATGAATGTTGTTCAGTTGCTTTGACGCAATGTATTTTGTTTAAAGCGCTATATAAATAAAGGTGACATTGACATTGACATTGTCAGACCAACACGCGGAATGAAACATTTAAAAGCACATGCAAATAATGAGAGTTACTCTACCACTGAGTTAACACTGCTGTCATCACCTATCCATTTTCCATCCATATGTCCACCTCTTAACTCCTTTGTTTAAGTTATCTGTCAATCCATATATTTACTCCTTCATCCATCCATCCATCCGTTCACCTACTTACCCCTCATCCATCCATTCATCCTACATCCATCCATCCGTCCACCTATTTACTTCATCCATCCATCATCCATTTACCCATTTACCACATCATCCATCCACCCATCCATCCATCCATTTATCCATCCACCCATCCATCCATTTACCTCTTGATCCATCCATCCACTCATCCATCCATTCAATTATTTACCCCTTCATTCGTCCATTCATCCATTCACCTAATTTCCCCTAAATGCATTCGTCCATCCATCCATCTTTTTACCCCTACATCCACTGTCTACCGTTTTACCCCTTTGTTTTATCCTGATCCATTTGCCTATTTAACCATTTTTTCATCCATGAATCTGTTCCCCTATTTATCCATCCATCCACCCTTACCTTCAACTATTTATCAGTTTACTCCTCATCCATCCATTGACCTTTTTGTCCTGTTATCCATTATCACCCATCCATCTATTCTTCATCCATTCACCTATTTATAATTTTGTCCATCCGTCTACCCTTCTATCTTTTTACCTTTTTCATCCATTCATCAGATTCATTACAAAACAGCTCAAGATATAGATGAATCATTTTCTAATATGTCCATCTCCTGTACTGACAGGCAGTCTATAGTGAAGCTCCAGGAGAAAGATCTGCCAGAGCTCAGAAATGAACTCCAGGGTGTGAATCGAGACATTGAGAAGCTGAAAGGCGCCACTGAGGGGCAGGAGACACTGCTCTGCACAATGATGTCTGAGGAAGAAACAGCCAAGGCCTGTCTGCAGGATCTATTACTCATGGATCGCTATCAGGTCTGAGCTCATTTCCAATCAGTCCAAACACAGAAAATACAATCCAGTCACACACATTACATCAGTACAACACAACATGTACTTTAAAGACTTATTTAACACCTAGAACACACAGAATAATGCAGTATTGTGATTCGTATTTAATATACACAGCACTGCAAATGTATATTTTTTCTTAATCTTGAGACTTCATGAATCTTACAGTAGCTTAGTGAAGAATTTGTTTTAGGAATCCTCAAAATATTGGTGCCTGACTGACTTTAAACGATAGTGTGCACCCTGAATTAAAAAAAAAAAGATTAGCTTTAAGGTGTGCTATAAAAAGAAAAACGGCTGTTAATATACTGTAGTAATCTCACTTCAAATGGAGTAGAGACTTATACCTGGAAACAGTATTCAATACAATACAACTTAAAGGTCCCATGACATGGATTATTTGCTTTTCTTTAAATGCTTTTTAATGTTTCCTTAGGTGTACTTATATTGTTAGTATGATTTTTACATTTAAAATTTAGAAATAAAAGGCATTTTTATATCCTGATATTTGCCCTCTGGCTTGAATGCTCTGTTTGAAGGGGCGTGTCTGCTGTGAGACTCCGAGTAAACGACAACTGTTGTGATTGGCTGACATCTTTGCATTCGAAATGCGTATTACATGTGGACCCCTCTCAAATATATATATATATATATATATATATATATATATATATATATATATATATAAATATTTACTATTACAGCTGTTGAGATTAACGAATCGTGGATTTGTTGATTATATAATTATTTTTTCGATCTTTTCCCATCACATGAAAGGCTGCAGTGATGAGCATTGAGTAGACAGAGTCTGTTTATCGTGTGAATGCAGTCATCTCGTCATTATTGCAACACGTTTTCTCTCACAAAATGCTTTCACCACAACTAACAGCAAACACATGAATACACCGCATGAATACAGTAAGAATTTTGTTGTGCAGCATAACAGCGTCATTCATTGTAACGGCAGTTTAGGCAAATGTGTAGATATACTCGCGATGTGTGACAGCTCCAAAAAAATAAAGGGAGCATTCTTTGATCGCTCTCTGTAGTTAAATAACAATTTAATTAACAGATTTGTTTCATGATACTAGGAGAAACAACGTGTTGATCGTTTAGTCACTGGCTTGATTCACTGATGCATAAACAGTATTAAACGATTTAGAAAGAAAGTCTGTGTGAACTTAAATGATTAACTACACATCAGAAATCGCTGATCACAGATCAGGCATTAATGAACACTGTTACTCACTGTTTGTGCCGGTGCTGTCGAATCCATATCATAAAAGTCTGTTTGTAACGCCTGTGCTGACATTGCGACTGAATTATATGTAAATATTTGGGCGGGCAAAGCAGAGAAAGGGGAGGTAACAATTCTCCTTGCAACATCACAAAGAGGAGATTCAAGATCAGCCTGTTTGAGCTTCCATTTTCTCAAAGGCAGAGAAAGAAAGCAAAATCTCGATTTACACCGATTAAAATTTCTAGAAACTTGGGGACCATATACAGGCTAGGGGAACTCATTATAATGTTAAAAAACCTCAGAAAGTGAAATTTTCATGTCATAGGACCTTTAACAAGCGGTATTTTTCTCCACCTGTGCGTAATCAGAATGTTTCCAATTATGTGTAGCTTGACCTTAAGGATGTAGAGAGGAAGATCGCTCACAATGCAGCCAAGTTGCAGGGTGTTGACCTCAGCCGTACAATGCAGCAGGTCAGCCAGGAGAAACAAGAGACCCAACACCGCCTGGACACAAGTAGGTTCAGCAGTTTATGTAGAATAAAACTTCCGTGAATCTCATGTGAATGTAGACTACCATTCAAAAGTTTATGATCTGTAAGTTTTTTTTTTTTTTTATGCTCTCCAAGGCTGCATATATTTGATCAAATATTTTAAATCACCTTTGCCTTCACTACTTTTTTTTAAATAGTTATTTGCTTTTGTGATCAAATGATAGGCCCTCAGTTCATAAGTGTCATAAAAACTGCATGCATTATTAATATAAATATCTATTGGTAAAATGCATTGAAAATTATTTTAGATATAGCATTCACACCACAGGACTTCCCAAAGTGTTTCATGTCACATACCCAGATACTGGTCAAATCAGTTCTAAAGCCAATATGACCCTGTTTATTACTGTGTTTCCATGTGATGATCCTTCTGTGTAGCCTGCAGTAAGATGGAGCTGAATAGGAAACTGATCCAGGACCAACAGGATCAGACCCAGGCCTTGAGGAGCAGCGTAAATGATATTCGTGGAGAAAAGCTCCAGATCTCCAGTAATATGCAGAAACGTCAACAGTTGGAGGAGCAGTGTTTGGTGTTCACCACTGAGATCCAAACACTCCACAGAGACATTCAAGTGAGGAACGCCCACTCCACTTTAATGTGCCTTTTTATAAATAAAGAGAAAAGTTTCATAGGTTCACTCAACACTGCATCAGTAGAAGACATTAACACCCTCCAGTAGTGACAGTTATGAGCAGGTAGTCAGTCTTTCGTGTCGTCAGTCTGAGAAGCCCAGCAGTTACCTGGTTGTATTGCATTGCAGTATACTGTTCCCACAGTGTCAGCTACTGATGCAGCATTGAGTAACCTATTATTTATGTGACCTTGCTTCCCTGAGTATCAAGGACAAGGTGATGCGTTGCTTGACGTACTCCTCAGTTCTGCTGATATCTTCCTTCTTAGAGAATTCTGAGGAGTGATGGTGCGCACTAGGGGTGTGCTGATATACCAGTCCCACGATTTGGTTCACATCACGGTTTTGGAGCCATGGTTCAGTTTGGTTCTGTTCAGTTTGCTGTGGGGGAATGGTTCATGGAATGGCACCAGCAATGCTGAAGAACACTAGATTCACTTTTAACTTAATAATAATAATAATAATAATAATTGCTCTCTGTTAGTTAATGTTAATTAATGCATTAACAAAGGAGACTTTAAAAAATGTTGCTTTGTAAAGTGTTACCAAAAAAAACATTGCCGTAAAAAGAAAATAATAATAATAATGGCTAAATAATGCAAACAAGTCATTGGATACATTTACTTAGGCTACATAGAAAATTGATTTTAATCAAATATGTAATTACTCGTTCTGATTCTCGAGAGTCGCGAGCATTTTGAGAGGCGGCTTTGACTGAGAGTGCATTTAAGACCACCTCTCAGACAGTGCGCGAGTACTTTATGGGTTAAAATAGATTGAATGTTTGAATTGAATTGAATTTAAAATTTGATTTATATATAAATAACAAAATATTGCAACTTACAGTTTCACCAAAGGCTATGAGTGGCTGTACAAGCGATCTTGACTGTGCCAGTCATGAAGGTATAACTCTATGGACACATTCTTTCAATTTAGCCTAGAATTATACCAGAATCATGAAAAAAAATATGCTGTTCACACATACAACACTGCTTCGTCACCATTCAACATCAGTGCCACCCTGGAGGGTGTATGTTATATACTGACATAAAATCTCATTTTCTACTCTGGGAACCAGTGTAACATAAATACATAAGCGATTCTTCATTTAACCGCTTGAGTGTTGATCAGCAGTTTCATAGAAGTGAGTAGGTTCAGTAACCTATAAATGCACTAAAACTATACACTACTTAATTTGTACAAAGTTAAACCTCAATTCACAAAATTCATGAAAATTGTCATATAAACTAGCATTCACACGTTTTTGGTCAGCAATAATACTTTATTCATCAAGAATGCATTAAAGACATTTACACTGTTAAAAAATATATATATATATATTTATATATATATATATTTTGAACTTTCTATTTCTTGTTTCTTGAAATCAGCATATTAGAATGAAGGATCATGTGACATTGAAGACTGGAGTAATGTTGCTGAAATATTTTTTTCATCACATTAATAAATTAAATGTTTTTATATTTTAAAATTAGAAAGAAAAAAATAACAAAAACGCACAATTAATTGTAATAAAATTTCACAACAGCTGTATTTTTGCTGTATTTATTGACCAAATAAATGCAGCCTTGGTGAGTATAAAAAAAAAAAAAAAAACCTTTTGACCAGTACTGTCATCAATCATTGTTTCTGTTGTTTCATCATGATTTGTTTGTTTGTTAGGATGCAGAGGAGCAGGCGTCTCCTCTAGCTGCTGCTCTGGAGAAGCTCCAGCACGAAAAACAGGACCTTGCTGAGCACAGGACGCAGAAACAGGAGGAAGGACAGAAAAAGGTTATGTTGGACTTATGTTGTCTGTTTTACCACAATGTACTATATGAAATGTTGTGGACATTTACTTTAAATCAGGATGATGTCAATCTTCTTTTAGATCAGTGCAATCAAGGAAAAAGTAAAAAATCTGACCCTTCTTGAAAAAGTGATTACCAAGTACATAGAAGACGGCAAAGACAGCAACAAAGAGGTACAACAAAATTCTGTCGTTTTTTAGCTGTCATTCGTGGTATGCAAGTTTGTTTATTTCCCCCCACCACCATTTATTTTCATGTATTTTATTTTTTGATTTTTTGACTTCTTTAGCAAAAAAAAATTGAGCTACAAGAGGTAGACAAACAACTACATGAGGCTGAAAAACAGCGAGACAAGATCATTAAAGACATGGGCAACATTCGACAAGATATTGACACTCAGAAGGTGCCAAGCAAAGCTTCCTGTGTTTTTGCTTTTGTTTGCTTTTGTGAGCATATTGAACACTTGTAACATCAGAATGCTGACATTTTTTAAATCTTCTGACTTCTTAATTAATTGGATGCGACTGTAGGCTGCTAATTTGAAATTATGTAATTACACCTGATTAATCATCTGAGATCACTTGTCTGAATGCGTATTTTATCACAATAAGCATACATTTTATTCCTAAAATAAAGCATATGGCTTGCTGTTTTATTTGTGGTTATATGATTATTAAATCATGGTTTTTAACAGGTTCAAGAGCGCTGGCTACAGGACAACTTGACCTTACGGAAGCGCGTGGAGGAGCTAAAAGAAGTGTCCAGGAAACATGAAGACTTACTTAAAGAGAAAGGCAACATGCAAAATCTGCAACTGTGCAAGTATGAGATCACTTAAAATAGGCACCAAGTGCAAGTTTGGAAGTCTTGGCATTGTTTGACCCACTTTCAGAAGGTCAACTTAATGTGCCAAGTATGCTTTTTAGTTACAATAACTAACCTACATGAATCCATTTCCTAATTACTTTAATGTTAACTACTTTGCATAGACCTTTTGTAAATGTGAGGGTGAACATCAAATTAATGTGTATCTTGAAAAGTATGTCTTCTGTTGTCAAGTGTGAAGCAAGATGTGGAGCAAAAGTTGGAGGACCTGAAAGAGAACCGCAATGTGGCTCTCGGTCGTCAGAAAGGCTACGAGGACGAGATCCTCCGTTTTCGTAAAGAGCTCAGTGAGGACCAGTATTGCCGAGCAGAGGATCTCTACAGAGACAAAATTATTGTGATGAGAACAACAGAGTTGGCCAATAAGGACCTGGACATCTATTATAAAGCCCTAGACCAGTAAGTAGATTTTTGTTATCAGGGGTTTCCTGGAAGGTAGTTTCAGGTAGCGGTTTGTCAGTGTGTGGGTTTGGTTTTGATGTGGTTCAGAAGACAGTTAGCAGCAATCAGCAACAGGCCATGTCTGACTCAGACTTTTTAGCCCTAATGATGCATTTGAATCATCACTAACCAGTGGGCTTCATTACAGGGATTCCCCAAAAACATGATAAAATACTTACCATTGCAACTTTTGTAACCACAAAATCAGTCATCTTGCCATCTTTAGGTGATGACAGTATAAGGAAGAATATATTTACAATATAAAACAATATATTACACTATGTGTGTATATATATATATATATATATATATATATATATATATATATATATATAATTATTTATTTTTACTGAAATTACTGAAAAATCTTTAACCAGATGCTTTTATCAAAGTGATTTACATCTGAGAAACATAAACAACTTTTTCATACAGGCACAAACAATACTCATAGTACTGAAATGTTTAATAAAGCTTTTATAAGCTAGACCAGAAATAAAGATGCAAAAAAGTAAAAGACAGAAAATGCCATCTTTTTATTAGTAGGAAATTATTTTGATTGGTAGGTTAAAGTAGTGTCTTTAGGTGTTTGTTTACTCTTTCCCCGCCAGAGTGTTTTGTGTTTTTTCTTTTTTTTTTAAGTTGCCAGCCACCGCCAGCATTTTGTATCATTTCCACAAGATTTTAATGGCACTCAGAATATTTTGTTGTATGATCATGTGAACATGCGATATGGCAATACAAAGAACAGAGACTGCTTAAAAAAAAAAAAACTTGTTTTGTTCTAGCTTCATGCCATTTTAATAACACCTGAATGTTGGTAAGTTTCATGTAAAAAGCAACATTTTGAACAAAAAATAATAATTTTTGAAAAAGACTCGGATCAGACTCGGAACAATGATCAAAACATAGATGGAATAGATTGCTTCCATCAACACATACAAATGTTGCACGGTCCTATACCACTTAATGGATCTTAATTTCTTCATTTCTTCATTTCTTCTTGACATTTTTACAACGCAATTGTTGAAATAGTATTGAAACTAAATTCAGTTTTTTGTGGAACTATACTGGTTCTGATAAAATTATAATGCTGTTTTTCCACTGAGGACATAGGGAAACTATAAATGTGTTTACATTTACAAAAAAAAAATCAACAGCAACTGCCCAGGTTTTTCAGTTTTGTAAACGAGTTCAATAAGTGACAATCTCAAATTCACATCAACCTTCATGAACATCCTGGCTTCTGCACTACTACACAATTTAATCAATATTGATAAAGCAGTTAGCATTATTATAAAAAAAAGGTGGTCAAAATGATGTTGCTGGTTTCCCATGGAGGAATATACAGGGGAAGTCTCAAGTCATCATCAGTGGTTTAGATCGATATCATCCCTTGCATTCACAGAAGTTACATCAGCAGGTCTGTGGGTGTCACTCTGCCGTTATCTTCAGTGCAAAGGCATTATCTTTACTTATTCTCGTTTATTTTCAATTTCTCATGTTTAAATTGTGTGTATGATTTTTTCTTGACTCATTAATACATCACACTTGTCAGTATACTAAAGATCAGTCATTTCACTCCAAATATTTATTAACAAGTATTGGAGACACAGTAGCTGTAGTTGTATATTAATGACTCATTATTGTTCCATTGTAAATAAATTATTAGTAAATCAACAGCATTTCTTGTATAGTGACTGTTTTGGACTTCAATTTGCACCAGAAAAAGGCCAACTTGCACAACTCTCTTAAAAACCACAATATGTTCTTACAAGGTTTCAGGGTTTGTCTCATGGCTTCAAGCAAACCCCTTGATGTGACCTATCATTGTATAAAAATCAATTTCTGTTTCCAGATTCGTCTTAGGAAACTTTCTGTAAATATTGCATAAAATAAGTGATTTTATCTCCACTTAAGTTAACCATACAGTACATTTAATGTGGCTTTTTATGAGGACAACCAGGTAAGATAAATTCAAAATACTTTACGCCACTTGATTATCTTTGGAAATTGACAGAAGGATTATTTATTTATTTATTTATCTATCTATGAATTTATTTCATGAACCCTTTACAGCAGTGTTCTCAAACTCAGTTCCTTGAGGGCCAGAGCTCTAAACGTTTTTGCTCCAAACCTGATTAAACACACCTGATCCAGCTTATCAAGATTTTCAGGATCACTAGAACCTTCCAAGCTGGTGTTAGTTGGAGCTGGTTGCAGATATACAGGTGCTGGTCATATAATTAGAATATCATCAAAAAGTTGATTTATTTCACTAATTCCATTCAAAAAGTGAAACTTGTATATTATATTCATTCATTACACAGAGACTGATATATTTCAAATGTTTTTTCTTTTAATTTTGATGATTATAACTGACAACTAAGGAAATCCCTAATTCACTATCTCAGAGAATTAGAATATTGTGAAAAGGTTAAATATTGAAGACACCTGGTGCCACACTCTAATCAGCTAATTAACTCAAAACACCTGCAAAGCCTTTAAATGGTCTCTCAGTCTAGTTCTGTAGGCTACACAATCATGGAGAAGACTGCTGACTTGGCAGTTGTCCAAAAGACGACCATTGACACCTTGCGCAAGGACGGCAAGACACAAAAGGTCATTGCAAAAGAGGCTGGCTGTCCACAGAGCTCTGTGTCCAAGCACATTAATAGAGAGGCGAAGGGAAGGAAAAGATGTGGTAGAAAAAAGTGTACAAGTAATAGGGATAACCGCACTCTGGAGAGGATTGTGAAACAAAACCCATTCAAAAATGTGGGGCGATTCACAAAGAGTGGACTGCAGTTGGAGTCAGTGCTTCAAGAACCACTACGCACAGATGTATGCAAGACATGTGTTTCAGCTGTCGCATTCCTTGTGTCAAGCCACTCTTGAACAACAGACAGCGTCAGAAGCGTCTAAAGACAAAGACTGCTGTTGAGTGGTCCAAAGTCATGTTCTCTGATGAAAGTAATTATTGCATTTGGGGTCCCAGAGTCTGGAGGAAGAGAGGAGAGGCCCACAATCCACGTTGCTTGAGGTTCAGTGTAAAGTTTCCACAGTCAGTGATGGTTTGCGGTGCCATGTCATCTGCTTGTGTTGGTCCACTGTGTTTTCTGAGGTCCAAGGTCAACACAGCCGTATACCAGGAAGTTTCAGAGCACTTCATGCTTCCTGCTGCTGACCAACTTTATGGAGATGCAGATTTCATTTTCCAACAGGACTTGGCACCTGCAAAAAGTGCCAAAGCTACAAGTACCTGGTTTAAGGACCATGGAATCCCTGTTCTTAATTGGCCAGCAAACTTGCCTGACCTTAACCCCATAGAAAATCTATGGGGTATTGTGAAGAGGAAAATGCGATATGCCAGACCCAACAATGCAGAAGAGCTGAAGGCCACTATTAGAGCAACCTGGGCTCTCATAACACCTGAGCAGTGCCACAGACTGATCAACTCCATGCCACGCCACATTGCTGCAGTAATTCAGGCAAAAGCAGCCTAAGAACTAAGTATTGAGTGCTGTACATGCTCAAACTTTTCATGTTCATACTTTTCAGTTGGCCAAGATTTCTAAAAATCTTTTCTTTGTATTGGTCTTAAGTAATATTCACATTTTCTGAGATACTGAATTTGTGATTTTCCTTAGTTGCCAGTTATAATCATCAAAATTAAAAGAAATAAACATTTGAAATATATCAGTCTGTGTGTAATGAATTAATATAATATAGAAGTTTTACTTTTTGAATGGAATTAGTGAAATCAACTTTTTGATGATATTCTAATTATATGACCAGCACCTGTACTCTGTGGCCCTCCAGAAATTGAGTTTGAGACCACTAATGTACAAATGGACCTATGTATGCAACACAAAAGGCTCAAAAATTCACACCGAATTACACCGTGCACATCTCTATTGAGCATCATTGCTGTGTCGCATAAACCAGGAGCAGAACTTAAATGCAGAAATACACTGCACATTGACTCTTCAGATAATCATTCAGATGCTGAGTAGTTACTTTATCAACAACACATAACTAGCAACAAGCCATAAAAGGCAAAGCCTTAGATTTGAGCATGCTAACAGGTTTAACAACAGTAATGTTGCACAGTCACACAGTCACTATTAAATAATGTTATGTAACATTATAGAAAATACAATACTAAGCCTATTAAAATAAGCTTGGCATGATATTAGCATACAGTAAAATGCTTAAAAAAACTCACCATTAAAAGAGTTAAATTCTAGCTGATCAATTGTCAATGAAATAACCTAGGCATGTGCTGTCATGTAATTGCTCATTGCTAAATCAAAGAGAAGAAAATGTTTATTTTTTCAAAAATTATACTGTGGCGAGTGGGGCGTGGCCGAGGGACGTGGGAACACGAGTGAGGCCGGCAGTGATTGGGCAAGTCAGTGGCACCTGCGGCCCACCGCCGGTCTCGAGTCCCATGTAGGAGACGGAAGGATATAAAACTGGAGCGACGACAGTGAAGGACGAGAGAGGACCAGGCCTGGGCTTTTAGTTGTGTTTTGGGTTTTATTTGAGCGCACCAGTCGTCCGTGAGGGGCTGGTGCGCTGTTTTGTTTATTTTGTGATTATTAAAGTTTCATTTAATTGTCCGCCGGTTCCCGCCTCCTTCTTCCCGAAGATTACGAAGCTTTTATCATTACATATACTATCAGTGCAAATATGATCAAAAATATGTTTAAGTATAATTGTGTTTTCCGCATTAAAAGAGAATTCAGAAGGGATAGCAAACTACTCTGATGGGGGGTTCTGGTCCTCACAGGCCCTCTTATGGCACCGACCCTGGCATTAGGGGGAATGCACACGGAAAACATTCTTTCCTTCTGAAATAGTTTGATTTTATATCTTGAATATTAAAGCATTGCAAAATATCTTTTAGGTATCTGCCCTGACCGTTTGAAAAGCCATATTGGTCGACCACTGGTACATCAAAGCCAAACTAACTGCCATAGTCTCTGTAACTGCCTGCCAGGTATCGCCACTTCAAAGATTGATTACACATTTGCCAAGGCTGAGAATTGGGATTTATGCACATCACTAATCAAATTCTGTACAGCTGTGCTTCAAATGGACACTGTACATGGGCAGCTGTCAAAAATATTTTGCTTTCTGGGCTTTTGATTGATTAGAGCCTGGTAAAGCAGTTTTCTGCTGATGAACTATTGTGTCTGACATTAAACCAGCTGACCCGTTCTTCTCATAATGATACCATCATTGCTGTTTGTGCAAAAGACTAGAGGAAGTGTGGCAATCTGATAGGACACACCATGCTTAGGTGCAAGATTTCGTCTAATATAAGTTCTAATAAAATGTTTTTTTTTAAAGACTTACTGTACAAATAGTGTTTTACATGTAGTTCTAAATAGTTCTAATAAGTATTTTATTGTTTTTATTGACACTGCATTATTGTTAATAATTTGCTGTTTTAATGCTTTATTACTGTATGTATTATGCACTGAAATGAAAATTCCACTGATATCAATAAGATGTTTAACATGTATTAGTATACATACAAATTAACCAAAAGTATTAATACATTTTAGTATACATATACACAACATCAAGATTAATACTAAAATACTGTATATTGCTATAAATACTTTAAATATCTTTTAGTTCATGATGCTTAATGCATTAACTAATATTAACAAACTAAAGTCTAAATTCATACCAAAGTTCAATACTGTTTTTGTCTTAATAATAAGTTGTATTAATTATTATTAATAATAAAATACTACAAACTCAAATCAGTCAGATTAATTTAAATTAATTATAATTTACAGTTTGAAAAAATAATCCTATGTTGAGATTTACTTGGGGTGTTAGATAATGGCAAAGGTAATCTAAATGCAAAAATATAGCAAATGAGAGTGACAATTACTCTAAATATCCAGAATTGACCGATACCAATTAATAATAATAATAAAAAGTCTGTAATCAATATGATACCAATATTATATGTATATGTACTAGTCTTTTTTATTATTATTGTTTTTTTTATTTTTTTATTATTATTATAGAACGATAATGAAGTTTCACAGCATGGAGATGAAGGAGATTAATAAAATCATCAGAGATTTATGGCGGAGCACGTACAGAGGACAAGGTCTGCCATGATTGCTTCTAGACTTGATTTATCCCATGCTGATTATTTCTTTAAATAAAAATATTTGTCTGTAAAAATGGCATTGTTTAGATGTCTCCTGATCTCTCGCAGACATCGAGTATGTGGAGATATGCTGTGATGTGGATGAAAACGCCTCTGCTAGCCTGAAAAGAAGGACCTATAACTATAGAGTGGTAATGGTCAAAGGAGACACTACTTTTGACATGCGTGGACGTTGCAGTGCTGGACAAAAGGTCATTAAGCCGATACATGTATCCTGGGTTTCTCTATAAAAATGCACAGTATATTTACTTACCACTCCATTGGAAAGTTCTTTTCACTTACTGAATCACCCCTGGTTATGTACATTAAGTGTAATTGTTTTGCAAATTTAATGAAAACTTTTATCTATGCCATGGACATTATGTGTTGATCAAGCTGCCAATAGATTTTGGAGGATGCTGACACTTCTGTTAGTCAAAGCGCACCTGGCCGATGATTTTATCAGTCAATAGATCAGAATTTTTTACTGCAAAAAAAAGCAAAACCGTCCTGTTTTATTAAATCCAATTAAATGTATGTAATCTTTGGCTTTACTGCATGTCTGCAGGTTCTGGCCTCTCTCATCATACGGTTGGCTCTGGCTGAGACGTTCTGTCTAAACTGTGGGATTCTGGCACTGGATGAGCCCACTACCAACCTAGACAGAGAGAATATAGAGTCTTTGGCACACGCACTGGTGGAGTAAGTCTTTATTAAAACAAAAACAACACTTTAACTTTATTTAAACAGAAAACATAGTCAATTTTCAGCACAAGGGAACATAAAAAAACAAAACTTTTATTTGCTATTTAACCTGAAGATGCACTTTTGGTATCTCTGCAGGATAATTAAGAGTCGTTCTCAGCAGCGTAACTTCCAGCTTCTGGTTATCACCCACGATGAGGATTTCGTGGAGCTCCTAGGACGATCCAACTATGTGGAGTATTTCTACAGGATCCGGAAGAACCAGGACCAGTGTTCAGAGATCACAATGTGTAGCATCAACACTCTTAGCTCCTACCTGCACTGATGCATCAGATCAGATGAGAGAAGAAAGACTGTTAGTCTAGAAGTCAAGTCACCTTTATTTATATAGCGCTTTTAACAATACAGATTGTAGCAAAGCAACTGAACAGCATTAAATAGGAAAATAGTGTCAATAATGTAAAAAGGCAGTTCATCATTGAATTTAGTGATGTCATCATTCAGCTTAGTTTAAATTCTAAACTAAATTCTAAACATTCAGTTTAAATAGTATCTTTGCAATCAAAAGATACTATTTATAGTCAACAATATCACTGTAAATGAAGTGTCCCCAACTAAGCAAGCCGGAGGCGACAGCGGCAAGGAACCGAAACTCCATCGGTGACAGAATGGAGAAAAAACCTTGGGAGAAACCAGGCTCAGTTGGGGGGCCAGTTCTCCTCTGACCAGATGAAACCAGCAGTTCAATTCCAGGCTGCAGCAAAGTCAGATTGTGCAGAAGAATCATCTGTTTCCTGTGGTCTTGTTCTTCTAGAAGACAAGATCTTGACTGTGGATCTGTCACTCGGGCTCATCTAGTTGTCCTGGTCTCCGCTGACTTTTCATCTGAAAAAAAGGCTTATCAGCCTTTCTGTACCTACCTACTAAAAGTGTAGTTTGGCCTTCTTGTAAATTTAGTTGATATAATGTATGTATGTGTGTGTATATATATATATATATATATATATATATATATAAATACAGTACAGACCAAAAGTTTGGACACACCTTCTCATTCAAAGAGTTTTCTTTATTTTCATGACTATGAAAATTGTAGATTCACACTGAAGGCATCAAAAGTATGAATTAACACATGTGGAATTATATATGGAATTATATACATAACAAAAAAGTGTGAAACAAATGAAAATATGTCATATTCTAGGTTCTTCAAAGTAGCCACCTTTTGCTTTGATTACTGCTTTGCACACTCTTGGCATTCTCTTGATGAGCTTCAAGAGGTAGTCACCTGAAATGGTCTTCCAACAGTCTTGAAGGAGTTCCCCGAGAGATGCGTAGCACTTGTTGGCCCTTTTGCCTTCCGTCTGAGGTCCAGCTCACCCCTAAACCATCTCGATTGGGTTCAGGTCCGGTGACTGTGGAGGCCAGGTCATCTGGCGCAGCACCCCATCACTCTCCTTCTTGGTCAAATAGCCCTTGATGCCTTCAGTGTGACTCTACAATTTTCATAATCATGAAAATAAAGAAAACTCTTTGAATGAGAAGGTGTGTCCAAACTTTTGGTCTGTACTGTATATACTAATTCTAATTATGTGTGCATCAAAAGGTATTTGTCTATTGTTGTTGAATTGAAAAGTACTAATACATCATAACTAATTAATCAATCTAATTATTCATCTTTTAATTTAAGTGAGCTTAAAGCAATATTCACATAAATCCTAACGATATTTAAATCTGCTCAGCCTGACAACAAACACATTATATAATGTTTAAATAATTATATAATTTGGGGAAAATGTAGCTACTTTAGCTTGTGCAGTCTGAAGTCTTTACATAAGATATCAAAATATCAAACCAAGTTGCATTTATTTTAAAGATAAATGCACAGTTAAATTATGTTTTCTACCGTGTTTTGAATTATTTAACTCTTGTCTTTTTATATTGATGTGTTTATTCTTCTAGAACATGACTGGAAGAATAAACTGAATTAAAAGATTTTTTTTTTCAAGCCAATTTTTTATTCACCAATGTGTCATTAGAGTGTGTCATATAAACTTGTTTCTAAAATTGGCTTTGACAACTGAGTTCAGCCAACCAAAATTTTTAAATCTGATTTCAAATGTTGTTAATCGTCAGACATTTGCTGGCGTCATTTGTATGACTAATGCATGCATCTCCACCATATCAACACAACTGCAAGCATAAACATACAGATTTGCTGCAAAAAGCTATCAGTATTCATCATTTGATTTTGCAGTACTGAAACTTATTTGCACAAGCAAGCATAGTCAAGATGTGGCCTTCAACACCTAATCTACAGCCATGTTACCCAAAATCATCATGATCTTTCTAGGCAGTTTGTCGGTGTCAGTTCCAGGAAATCAGGACAATATGCCAAATTATCAACCACATCTCAATCAAGATATTCAGTGAGCGCACTGTTATCAGCCAATGAACGAAGCTTAGCTTACGATGCAGAAAAGAAGCTTTGTAGCCAAGTCTTGCCTTTCTGAGAGTATATATACACAGCATTCAGCAGTGGAGGAATCAGGTACCAAAGTCTTGAGAAACTCAAGCAGACAGACAAAATGATGAAGACTATACTACTGCTCGCTGTCGCTGTATTCGTCTCCAGCACTCCTGTCACAACCAACGTTAAGACTCTGGTGAAACACACTGATAAGACTTTACTGGGAGAGCTTGCTGATGAGCTGAACAAGACGATGAAAGCTTTCCCAACGGAAACCAAGGTAAGATTTAACTAGTAGTTAGAAACAATAGTAAGCCAAATTTATACTTTTAATACACAGAGCAGAATGTGATTGCAATATTAATTGTACCTGTTATTTCCTGTTAAGATCTTTCTGAAAGAACTGCACGTGAATGGCATTGAGAGTAAGGTGAGATGATACACTTGGACTTTTATTGCCTCACACCACTAGTACATTAATACAACTATACACCATATTAAGCTTAGCTTGATTATGGTCCGCTCTTTTTCCATTTTTGATAGCTTTTTATAATGCTAACTATCTAATTCAAAGAATTCATGCCCTGGTCTAACTTGTGTTTCTAATATTTTAGAAGCGTGAGGTTCTTTTCTGCCAGGCTGAGAAAGAACTGGAAACTACGGTTTCTGGGCTGTCTGGTGACAAATTTGAGCATTTTCGTACTGACAAGAAACTAATGAGGACTTTAAACATGTATAACAAGCAACATGTGGTGAGTTGAACTCTGGAACTTGATGCCTTCTCTAAAAAAAAATCCTTCATCCTATTTAATTAAAATAACCATGACATTTACTTTATTTCAGCAAACCTGCAAACCTGCTGATGAAGCTCTAAATCAAATCCCTCTGCATGAATTCTTGAAAAACCTTTTGACATGTGTTAAGATAGAATATAGCCAAGCCAAGTAAAATTAATTTATGAAAGATCAAATTTATTTTTGTCTTTTTCAGAGTATTATTTTGTTTACGTTGTCTGTAGCAGTATATAATTTTGTACCAGAAATAAATTTATATAAATATATACCTTTTCAATCTTAAATATGGTCTGATGTTTTACAGTTCAGATTTTGTGCATGATTTCTGTTAAGTGACTGAAAAGATCTTTCTAGTGGAGCGGTGAGTGCGCACAAATATAATATGCATTTTTAGAGAGAAACCCATGTTGCATGTAGCGCACGTGTTAAACTTCAGTGCTGGAGAGTGTACTGTAGCTCCATCCAGCTCCAAAACACAATTGATTAGCTTGTTCAGTTGTGTTTAATTAGGGTTGGAGCAAAACTCTGCAGAACAGTAGCTCTCTAAGGAACTGAATTTGACACACCTGATGGAGTGGCCTTCTGACTTTTTGTCCAGCACTGCAATGTCCACTCATGTCAAAAACACCGTCTCCTTTGACCTTTACCACTCTATAGGTTCTTGTTTTCTTTTACCTCTGGAAGTAAAAAAAAAAAAAGATTAATTATTTAAAGATTGTGTTACTTGTGTTGTTTTAATGCATTAATCAGCAAATAATAAACATATGTTAACATTATTTTTCCCAGCTAAATTTGAATGCTTCAAAATATATGATGGCTCTACGGTTTATGCAGTATATCTAAAGATCAGACCTAGTTGTATTTATTTTAAAGTTCATTTAAATAATTTATGTAATAAAAATGCCTCATGAATTAGTTTTGCGATAAGAGATGTCATTTGGTTTGAACATTTTTTTCCAATGAATTTCATACATACATTTTAGGTGTGACTTGAGTGTCCAAATTTGTATAAGCCATTGTATGAGACTCACTAATGTGTCATTAAAGGGATTACTTGTCATATATGTGTTTCTGAAATTTAGTTCTTCCAGCCAACATCTTTAAATCTGATTTCAAATGTTGTTAATCGTCAGACATTTGCTGGCATCATCTGTATGACTAATGCATCTCCAGCATATCAACACAACTGCAAGCATAAACACATGCAGATTTGCTGCAAAAAGCTATTAATATTGATAATTTGATTTTGCAGTACTGAAACTTATTTGCACAAGCTAATAAAGTCCAAATGTGGCCTTCAACACCTAATCTACAGACTTGTTACCCAAAATCATTATGATCTTTCAAGATATATCAACCACATCTCATTCAAGATATACATTAAGTGCACTGTTATCAGCCAATGAACGAAGCTTAGCTTACGATGCAAAAAAAAGGAAGCTTTATAGCCAACTCTTGCCTTTCTGAGAGTATATATACACAGCATTCAGCAGTGGAGGAATCCGGTACCTCTGGTCTGCAAACAAACAAAGTCTTGAGAAACTCACTATATAAACTCAAGACTATAATACTGCTTGCTTTCACTGTATTCGTCCCCAGCGCTCCTGCAGAACACAGTGAAATCACTTTAATGGGAGAGTTTAATGATGGGCTGGACATGGCAAAATATGTGGAATAATATGGATTTAACTGAAGTATAGTAACTACAGTAAGCCAACAATGTCTATACTTCAATATACAGAGCAGAACGTGATTGCAATATTAATTGTACCTGATATTTATAGGAAAAGATCATGTATCTAAAACATCTGCAAATGACTGGCTTTGATAGTAAGGTGAGATGATACACATGGATTTTATTGCTTCACACCACTAGTACATTAATACAACTACACACCATATTTAACTTAGCTTGACTATGTTCAGCTCTTTTTTTTTCTATTATTGAAATTTCCTAAGATTATATTTAGCCAAGTCAATTAAAAATTTATATAACTATGAGCATGAACAAATTTTGCATGAATATATTTAATTCTTAAATATGGTCTGTTTTTTAAAGTTCAGATTGTGTGCAGTATTTCTGTGCAATCTCTGATTTAACAATTAGAACTACATTACTTACACTGAATTTAAAAAAAATTAATAAAAATGAATTTGATCATTAAATATTTAAGATATACACTGTCTATACATGATTACTTTTTTGTGTGCCTTATATTTTAAGATCCATTATATTTTATATTGTGTTATTTTATATTTTATTATATTTTATATTTTCCAGATGACATACTGTATATATTACATGAAGTGGATCACAGACACTTTGATACAGCTTGATAAAGATTATTGTGTTTAATAGCTAAATGGTCCTGTTAATATTGGTCTTTTGTATTATCCATACTAATTTTCAAAGCGACAGTCACATTTGAAATGCAGCTCCTCTTTAAATTGACAGTTCATTAAGCGTAACATTTCATCATTTTTATGTTTCCTTGGAATCAAACCCATGACCTGGTGTTAGAGCACTGTGCTACCAGTTGCACTACTTTTGGGAAGAAGACCAAAAAACTTTCACTTGTGTTTACAGCAGCGACATGTATATCATTGCCCCATAGTGGGAGCTCATGTGAAGTGATATAACCACACTGCATGGGTGCATGTATTATTCAGAGGCTATTCAAGAGCCAAATGTGCACACGTCCCACAATCCGGCATGCTTTTAAAGGGGCGCGAATGATCAGATACCAATGCCTATCAGCGGCAGGGTCAACTCTATTACAGTTTTCTGGTGTCATGTAGCCTGGACTTACTCTTCTCTGGTACCTGGGTAAAAAACTAGAGCCTTTGCACATAGTGGGTATTTTAATGCAGTTCCCATGAGTCCTCACCAGTATAGTATGGTTTTAAATGATTTAGGATTGGATGTAGCAATGAACGTTATAGAGGAAGTCGTGGCCTAGTGGTTATAGAGTTTGACTCCTAACCCTAGGGTTGTGGGTTTGAGTCTCTGGCCAGTGCCCTTGAGCAAGGCAACAAATCCCCAAATGCTCCCCAGGCACCACAGAATAAGTGTGTGTGTGTGTGTGTGTACACTTTGTATGGGTCACCATAATTGGCTGTATGTCACTTTCACTCAAAAGATTCTCTTCTTGTTCTTCAGAGCTTTTTGTTAATTATTTCAGCCTTAGGTGTTTCTTTGTATTTCTGTTCTTCATTAAATGTGTACTATAATTTTAAGATCAGAGTTTTAACATCTTCCATTGCCTTTGACACTGATATTTTAGCATAAAATCTGATAGGGATGATGACACACACTGAAAACCCCTGAACTCGATTGGGTAAACTCATTCCCTCAGTTGAGTAATGTGAGATCGCAATTTTTAAGTTAACTTAAATGAATTCCCTTTTACATTCTATTTCAAATTTAAGAAAACAATTAAATAAAAAAATAAAAAAAACTGAACTGTATATTGACAGTCTTTATTGACCAACATTTGACCATATTAATTCTCTATATGGTGTTCATGTGGCTCAGTGGTAGAGCATTGTGTTTGCAGTGCAAAAGGCCATGGGTTCAATTCCCAGGGAACACACATACTGAAAAAAATAAAATAAAATAAATAAATAATAATAAATAATAAATGTAAATTAAGGAAATCACAACACACAATATACTGTAATGGAATTTGAATTAGTCACAACAATAGAAATATAAACCACTGAACTACAGCAGTGGCAGACCTCTGTGAAATTTACAAAAAGTGATTTAGGGTAATTAAGGTCTAGTGCATAAATGAGGCCAAAAATAAAACACATTGTTTGTTGGAGGCACATTGTCCACCTCTTGGACAGTTAGACCAATGTAAGGAGTCAAAAACATTGTCCTTGATTAAGATCCCCACTGGCACATCAGGAAAAGATCTGCAATCATTAGACACATATGTAAATGTAGAGTATTGTAATCATGGATCCACGGGACTACTGTACTGTATATCACTTATCCATCAAAAAAAAATAATAATAATAATCAATAATAATAATAATAATCAGCACTCACAATTGTGTGTCTCCTAAGATTATTATAGAACTCCTGCTTTAGGTTTTCGCCAGTAATTATTTAACACCATCGGACCTGGGGGGACACAAGGGCAGGTGACACAGCCACATCAGCTTCCACACACACACACACACACAAAATGGTTTGTAACCTGAAAGATGGTAGAAAAATTAAGAAGTGTTCTACAAATAACAACAAAATTATAATTGAAAGTTTAGTCATGTTCATAAAATTAAGTACATAAACAGCTTTATATATACTGTATACACACACACACACACACACACACACACACAGAAAGTGGGTATAATGAATCACCTCCCTCTAAAGCAATCTAATTTTGTTTAATTTAATTAACAAAATTTAATTAATTAACTGAGTCTGGGCTCTGACTAGGCCATGCAATGACATTCACCTTTTTCTCCTTCAACCTCTGTGTGCTCTGTTTTGTTTAGTGCTTTGGGTCATTGGCATGTTTGCAATGTAAACTTTCTTCCCGTTGACAACTTTCTGGCAGAGGGCAGCAGAATTTCTTCATGAATGTTACTGTATTTTGCTCCATCCATTTTTCTTCTATCCTGACAAATACTCCAGTCCCTGCTGCAGAGAAACACCCCCATAACAGGATACTACCAATGCTTTACTCCATGCTTTACTGGAGGAATGCTGTTATTTGGATGCTGAGCTGTATTAGATTTTCAACAGACATATTGTTTGGTGTTGAGGCCAAATAAGTCAATTTTACTCTCATCTGCCTAAGAATCTTTAAGGTGCGTTTTGGCAAAGCTAAGTCGGGACTGTATGTGGCCTTTCTTGGGGAGTGGGTTTTTTCTTGCAACCATCCCCTACAAGCCACATTTGTGGAGAATTTCTGATATTGTGTTGTCACATGCACACAATGGTCTGATTCAGAGTTGATGTTGGCCTCTTGGTCACCTCTCTGACCAGTTTCCTTGTGGCTCTTTTATCCAGTTTGGAGCGGCGTCCTGGTCCAGGGAGGGTCTGTGTTGTACCAAATACATTCCACTTCTTAATAATAGACTTCACTGTGCACTGATGAAGCCTTTGAATTTGTTTATTTCCATCTCCTGACTTGTGGCGGTCCACAACGTTTTCCTGGATATCTTTTGACAATGAGTATGTTTACATGGACAACAATAATCCGATTTTAAGACGATTAAGACAATACTCTGATTAAGAATCTACCATGTAAACATGTGGAGTATTCCTATTTTAGTAGCGGATGACCCCTCGCGGGTGATTGTTGCGCACAAACAAAACCAAAACACAAAATAAAACCCAGGTCTGGTCCTCTCTCGTCCTTCAGTGTCATACTCCTGCTTTTATCCTTCCAGAGCTCCTCCATGGGACTCGAGACCAGTGAGTATCACAGGTGTCGCTCTTTCTCATTAACTACAGCTTTGCTCCGTTCCCACGGCTCTCGGCCCCACCCCTCTCGTCACCCACTGGACTGCGCTCTACCCCCCCCCCCCACCTTCAGGGGAGCCGATCACAGCGCCCAAGGCATACCTGGGGGTATGGACAGACAGACGAGGCAAGAGAAAAGGAGACATTTAAATAAAACTTTAATAATAAAATAAACACAAAACAGCGAGACAGCTCCCCACAGATGACTGTTGCACACAAACAAAACCCAAACACAAAATATAACCCAGGCCTGGTCCTCTCTCATCCTTCACTGGTGTACTCCTCCTTTTATCTTTCCGGAGCTCCTCGGCGGGACTCGAGACCGGTGAGTGGCTCAGGTGTCATTCATTCTCTTTAACTTCACCAGGCTCACTCTGTTTAACGGCTCTTGGCCCCGCCCCTCTTGTCACATATCCAAAACTATATGTTTATATGTGAATTTCTGGAGGGGACGTCAGATGGCGTCGGATGGTGTCACTTGTTTACGTAATGACGTGTGCCATTAATCAAACTATGTACTATAACATAGCTATCAAACGGGAACGTGAAAGCAACTCATGGAAACACCTTCATAATAGTATTGGCTTATTTAGAATTAGGTGAATAATTAGAATAATGATGTCAATGTAAACATAGTCAGTGCCTTGCCATCCATAGTTGATTGTTTGCTTCAGTTGCACTACCAAGGGCTGAAATGCTCAAGAAAGCTCTTTACATGATGAGCTGATTAAAATGATCACAGCTGATCACAGTTAAAAGTCAAATGGCTTTGTGTGCCATTGAGGAAATGATTAGCTATATTATAGTTTCCAATTTGAAATTAATCGCAGATTATCAGATAATCACTAGAATTAACAAAATTAACCTCACTATAACTGTTATCACCCACTCAGCACTTCAAATAGACTTATATAAACTTACAGAAAGTTAAGTTTAAAAAAATAATAATAAAAATTATATAGTTTCACAACTGTCAACTTTGTGTGAGCACTGAAACACCAACTGGTAAAAATAGACAAAACCATAATCAGTCTGATCAGTCATAATCAGACATTTTTCTTTCCATTAAAAATGGTTAGAAGCTCTGTTGAGTTATGTGATTAATAATAATTTTAAATTATTGTGCTGTCATTCACTTTAAAGATTTTTGAATGCATTTCCAGATTATTTCACTCTATAGAAATACTGTAGGTCTTGAATATAACAACACCAGAAAAATGTTTTTGTGACAATCTGAATTAGCTAATAATAGTTATACTGTAATCGATTTAAGGCTTCTCGGTTAACAGGTAGGACTGGGCCTACATAAATGTTTTATGATAGGCTACATATAAACTTTTATTTGCACCGGTAGCCATACTGAAGAAAGAAAAAAAAAGCTTGTTGATTATCGTAGCTGACATACAGTGAACTTGCTATTATAATGAGAAAAGCAAATTGTAATGCTGAACTTTATCTAAAACTTTGTATAGCCTACAAACACCTTTAACTCAAATTGTAATATCGGTCCGTATGTGATATTCAACCCATATTTAAAACCGAGGCAAAAGTCGACCGTAAAATGTACCAGTGATATGGTACAAATTAGAGACTAATTAGAGACCCAAAACGTTATAGTTACGAATTGAAATAAAAGTGTGCTGAATATTCGAGTAGGCTACACAACGGATTCCGTTTAAGACACGCCCATAATTCACCTCTGAAGTACGGCTTCAGGTTTCCCGGTAACTTATCCCCGTCACGGGGACCCCGTGGATAACCTCGTGAGTTATCGCTTTGAGACACCGCGGGCAAATGCCTAAGGTGGCTTGGCGTGTGATGATGATAGGAACGGACTAATAAAGCACACCGGGCTCGCTGTCTGCCTCCGCATTGGCTGCTATCTCATGTGTTGCTGCTGGCGCTCTATGAATAATTGAAGCGCCGGTGTCTTAACTCCGCCGTGCTCGTGCGCAGAGCCGGAGTATCGGCGCAAGAACAAGCGCGTGTCCCGCAGAGAGAGAGGGGGTGCGCCACGTCTTCCAAGAGACAGTGCATGGTTGCATAGCTTCACCCTCATTCTGTCACATCTTCTTTGCTCTGAAATAATAACATGAAATCACTTTTCTCTCTCTGTGTCTCTCTCAGACACGCACGTCTACGGCAACCTCAAGTTCGCAAGTATTATAAAAATAAAGGACAGCGATTTTAACTGTGTTAGGAGGTGGTTATAAAGTGTTTGACCTTGATTATTAAATAGTCCTATGATTCACCCATTCTCTTTTCGAAAGATATTTTATTTTCGATTATTTTATTTTATTATTTTTTTAAGTATCGGTTTTTTCTAATTAAAAGCTCTTTGTGGAATTTTAAAAGCATTCTATAAAGTCGTTTTTTTTAAAACGTTTAATGTAAGACCATTTCCATAATCAGAAAATAAATGATTCCTTCTGAATTAGCTATAGGCCTAGTTAATTTTGAATATTATTTTATAACATGGCCCAAAACAAATTTGTTTTTTTTTTTAATAAAAGGAATTTAATGAAAATATTTCAGCATTATAATTTCATTTAACTGTAAGACATAGCTAGAGTTCCCATGAGGACTGAAATGTCCAATACAAATCAAAAAGTAAAGATGTTTTTAACTGATAATTAAGACGATGACTATTTCACTGGTTCCGAATTATTCCATATTACACTCCTTTAGAATTTTTGAACGGAAAAAATGGTGTGGAAAACTCAAATATAACCTAAGTCGGCGCAAGTCTCCGCACATTACCTGCCATAGAATGTTCCGTGTGACACACGAGTTACTGGCCTAGGCCTCTACCTTTCAATAGATCATCAATAATTTAGTCCTGACCACTGGCCACATGCCCCTGCTCTGTGCTCATCATAGATTGGTTTACACCATTGTTTGGGGTTATGATATAAATAAAAAGTTCTTCATTTTTAATGATCCGACATCTCCAATGAATTTAACCCTCCTTTATAATCTCATTAGTTTAACAACTTCAGTTTGTTCTGACGATCCTTCTTTGCAAATAAGAAAAAATATAATTTGGGATAAAAATTTTTTTTTTTTTTAAATACCGTGCAATTTAGTTTTGTTACTTGTTATGTATCTTAATTGATTAAGTTGGCATTTATTTCGTGCGTAAAGAAAACTAAAATAGTATACTAATATTGAATATAGGCTTTAACTTCAAATTGTGTTTAAAAACGTAATATTTAATACATGCTAAAAAACAATTTGATTGTTTCAACTCACGTATATTAATAGAGGAAAGAGAAAAGTAGAGGAAAATAATGAAAACGTTTAAAACAGCATACACAATTATTTAACATTTATGTAATGTATAAAAAAATAAAAGGTTTTCCATTTAAACCCGTTCGGCTATGAAATGTAAAATAAACTCGAGTCAAGCGAATTTGATTAACGGGAAACAGCTTCATATCACATTTAACCTTTTAATGTGACTTTTTCACAATAAAATTACATAGGCTTCGTATTTTTTTTTTTTTAATGTAGAATAATACGAATGCTAATAGAACTTCCCAATTAGCCTTCTTCTTGAAACCTGCCAGTGAACTGAGGCACAGAATGACTCGAATGATCATCGTCTTACCTGAGCATCGTCTCTTCCTTCTTCCCTTGAGCCTCTACGAAACGTTTCCTGACTAACAACTCTCTCTTCAGCTCTCTGCCTGTTTTATACCAATATACAATTAATATTGCATCGTCATTACTTAATAATTTCAAATCCCTCTGCACAAAGCCGTGACAGACATTTATTATTCAGCGGTGTCTGCTTAAGTTGGCAAGCCGAAATAGAAATGAGGAAAAGGTGCTTAAAAACAGCTTGATTATTATTATTTTTCTTTCCTTTTTGTTCTCTATAAACTATCTTTAAATTAGGTAGTAATTAGTCAATATTATTTCATGAATGTTTAATCACAAGAAGCTTATGAATAAAACAGCGCTAGTCTTTAAAAATTAATGATATTACAATGATTTTTATGCGAGCAGCTTTCTGGATAATTTACGTAAAATGAAATCTGTGCAATCCAAGTGTATGTTTATATTTGCATACATATTGTATTTCTGAGATTTCTTTTTTTTTTTTTACTCCTGTATTGAAAATGGAAATCATACACTTTATCCTGTTTTTCACGTGTATAATTCAAATAATAAAATAGATAAATAAATCTCCCACAAAGGCTTTGAAAAAAAAAATCGACAATTTATTAAATAACATTCAACGTCACACATTTTGTAAAGTGAAGTTTAAACGTGAGAGTGATTGCAGTGGCTATATTAATGCAGATAGCAGCATTCTTCATTACATCATCAGTTTTTGCATATTAGTATCACTTCAACTGATGATCGTTCACGAAAAAATAAAAATAAATCGTGACAGTTTGTGAGAATAGCCTATGTGATGTCCACCGTGATTGCCTTCACATCCGACAAGACATTCAAACAATTATTAGAAACGCTATAGTACACATATATTTCAAATGACATTCCGTGTGATAGTATGCTATTAGACCTTGTGCGCAAATTGTATAATATATTTTTTTTAAATACCAAAAACACACGTACACACTTCAAAATATAATTTCACGTGTGATAATACTGAAACAAAGTTTTAGTAGCAGTTAATCTCCTGGAAAAAAATTAAATAAATAATAATATTAAAAGTTGTATTATTTCAAATGAAAACAATGATTCAAAAGTAGCCAAATATAGTGCTAAATTGATATCCGTTTTACATCACGGTGTCCATGTTACACAGTGCATGTTCCTGTAATTATTTTATAACCATAACAATGCGTAATCACAATCAGCTAAAGAAAAATCACACATTAAAGGCTACACGTTTTTCAGTAGTGTTACTTTCTCGTACAGAGTAGCATGAACACTGTAATGTTAACTGTAATGGATCAATATCATTTCAAATTTGTTTAAAATGGTCAATTACTACAGTGTGCGAATTATTCGGCCTTCTGTGAGTTGAGAAAATTCTGTCAGTAATTTTAAGCACGTAATGAGATTTGTCGACCTCGCGCAAACCAAAATTCCTTTTTGCGCCACTAGTAGTTAAACAGAAAGAAGTTTTACATAAATTCCGATATTAATGCTTAGTGAAAGTTCTAAAGCAACTAGTGTTGCTTTGGTTACCACAGGCACACACGGCCACGACTTATGTAATACAACTTTTGACCTTACTAAAATGTGCAAATGCATATATTTTTAAGACCCCTTGACTTCTTGCTAAGGCTTTTTAGGGGAACAGCCCCCCTGGAATAATTCGCACACTGGCTCCATCAGTTGGAGGCGACATGAAATGTAGTAGGCTACTTGGAGTAGGTTTCTAATGATTCAAAGAAAAGCTTTAGATCCCTGTGGTGTTCCTAAAATGTCTACTTTGCTCTAACAGCACTAGTGGACTGCTGCATATTTCATCCTTTTCTGTTTTTGTCGTTGATTACAGAACCAAACCCGAACCACATTCTTCTTTAGATCCAACTTCTCCGCGATAGCCGCGATTTTCTCCGACGACGGTCGCGGTTGGATGGCGAAGTACGCCTCGAGCGATCGCTTCTCCGGAGCCGCGATGGACGTGCGCTTTCGTTTCCTCTCATTCCCGTTAAAAAGCTCTGGTTTGCCGTTTTTCTCCCGGTAAGCCGCTTCAGCCTCCTCCAGCCAGGCTTGGAGGACGGGTTTGAGGGCGATCATGTTGTTGTGGGACAGGGTTAGGGACTCGAACCTGCAGATAGTGCTTTGGCTCAGCGAGCCGACCCCCGGGATCTTCAGGTTGGCCAGGGCAGAGCCCACATCCGCCTGGGTCACTCCGAGCTTTATCCTCCGCTGCTTGAACCTCTCCGCGAAAGCCTCCAGCTCTCTGGGATCGGACTCCACGTCGTTGACGCACGCCATCCCGTTGTGGACCGACAGGGTGTGCGGGTGGCCCATGGCCATGGCTTGGTGTAAGTGACTCATTTGCAGGTGGTGCTGGTGGGCTTGAGTGGTCATCACCGACGGGTCCGGCGGCGCACCCATGCCGCTGACCGATAAACTGGAGGAAATGTGGTCGAGCAGATCCCCCTCCAGGCTCTGGTGGCTGAGGTGGTGGTGGTGGTGGTGCGAGGGCAGGTTGGATGAAGGGTGGGATATGGGCACTGTGGACGAAGAGGAGGTGCAGGGCACGCTGCTCATGGTATGGTAGGTGACGTCCGTCTTGAAAGGGTGACTCTTGCCGTGAGACACGATGTCAGCCGCCACCAGAGCTTCTGCGCGGGCCAGTAGACTCTCATCAAAGCCGCTGAATATATTGCCCTGGAGCTGCAAGTAAGAGCGCGCATATGGAAGTCAGTGGGGAATTGTGTCAACTCCGGATTAAAGAACATTCCCAAGCACCCTCCTCAAAGCACAGGTCATAAAAATTAATATGAAAGCAGCAGTTTTGCTTGGATAGGCATGTGGGAGAGAGAGCGAGAGAGAGAGAGAGCGATAGAGAGTGTGAGCTCAGAGGAAAGAAAGGGGAGGCTGGGGAGGGAGGGATGGATGGATGGATGCTGGAGCTACACGAAACACCTCAAAGTGACAGAACGAAGACAGTACGAGGAGTTTAGCGTGAGACGTACCTGCGGGGCAGGCAGGCACACCCGCCGCATGCCCTCGGAGCCCGGGTGCAGCGCAGGGTGCATGGAGAAGTGCTGCTTGCCGTTCATGGCCATCATCTTCGTTGCGCACCTTGCAGGTTAGTGGACCTGACATGGAGGCGACGCGGCTCTCTGGCTCGACGCTCCTCGTGTGTGCTGTTTCCATTGGCAGCGCCTCCCGGGCTCTCCCCCCACCACCTCCACCCTCACACCGCCCTCCCGCCTCCATCTGCTCCAGTCTTCAACTTACAAGCGGTCTGACGCGCATAGGCTACTGTGTCTGTACCACATGAAACATGTTATTTGTATTTCAATACTTTTTTCTTCATCAGCGAAGTGATTTATTTATTTATTTATTTTTTGGGGGGGGTAAAATAAATAAATAATATGCTGGTAATTTTACGGTCATTTCAGTTATGCATAAAACACTACGCAATAAAGTGCAGAATTTTAAAAACCCGTTAAAAAAAGTCTTTTTTATTTTCATGTCAAAAGCAAGACAAATAGAGTTTTTGGTTTCATATAGTAAAAATATTCAGAACTATATATTATTCCACAGTTAGTGCAAGGAATACATCAAATGAACTGTGTAACCGAACAGGGATCTAGTCTTTTTAAAATGTAATTTTAAAGTCCGAGCATTTATACATTGTTATACATTTATTGTAAAATCATTATAAATATGCTGTGCTGTGTAAAATGTTTACTGTATTAGTAAAAGTAAAAACTAAATATATTGCTATTACAGTTATTAGGTTCTATTACAGTTTTGTTTTGTCCTTTATATATAAAATTATATTTTTAAAAAGAAATCTCAATGGCATATACCGACACCCGTATTAACTCAGAGTGAACCTTCACCTTGGCTGACCCCCAGTCTTCATTGACTGTGGAGTCTGAGAGAGTGACTCTCATCTGCCCTGCTAACGGTTGAGCATTAAAGGAAGCCCTCAAAAACACTTTAACAGCTCTATTAAATATAAAGATTTATGAAGTTGTTTTCCTGTGGTACCAAAGTCAAATAAATGATTTGTAACTCTATATTAGAAGAAATCGTATACAAGAGTTGAATTAGCAAAACAAGTCATAATAAACATAATATGACTCAATTTTAAGAGTGTTGGAATATTTGAACATCACTGAACTCCCCAGCAAAACCCCACCAGCTCAAAGTTGTTTGGTCAATAAATGAATGGCATTGCTGTTGGCCACTGAAAGTAAACACCTGTTCTCTCTCTGTGGCTGGTTGACGTGGTGAGCATGCTGGTGGCTGCAGAAAGAGAAGCCAGGCAGCGCAGTGACACAGATGCACCATCTGATCCCATCCACATCTCCTGTTCCCCCAGACGCTCAATTATTTATCTGCTATGTGGCAGGCATCCATTACCTCTCTGGCATTTTCTCATTCATTACGCAGATTAACGGTGTGTACCTTTTTTGTCTTGGCAAAATTGTAAACAGTCAACTTGTAATGCCAACTGTGTCATTATATTAACTAATCTTGCTTATGGTGCCTTTTATGATAAAGTCACATTCCTATCCTTCTCAAGATAGAGTTTCAACTCATGAATATTTTACAAGCAGAACCTAAAAATGCCCCATTCATAGCTCATCGGTTCATCTTGATTTACATGAACACTTACCTTTCCGTACTGTGATGGTAATCTTGAGTTGAGCATCAAAATAAATGGTTTGTTTTGTTTATTAATCTGTCATTTGGTACTTTTTTGGTTGTAGGTTTTAATAGTCATGTTCACAAGTTTCTTTGAGACTGAATTCTCTAAGACTTTAACAGTGTATATCATAAGACATATGAATGAGCATGATAAGAATAGATAAAGTAATTGGTCAGTGACATGGTTCATCTTTCTCCTTCGTTGGGACAACAAACTTTAGGAGCTTATTTTTACTGTTTATGATTACATAGAACACATGATCAGTTGACATATGGATAAAAATTTCCACAAAATCTGTTCTTTACAGCTCTAAAATATCATTATTATTAGTTTATCAATGTGAATTTGCTTAAAGGTATGGTTTAAAAAAATAGGATTTTTCATTGATAACATTTTATTTTTAATGTTAAAAAGGGTTACCTGCTGTAGCTTTAATAAAGCCTTTATCTGCCGAAGGAAAGTGTGGTGTGACCAACACACAGGAATCCAATTTGATGTTTCGTGATAAGAAAAACATAATAGGTTATTATATCCCTAGCCTCTTATGGCTGTGTGAAATTTCAGTATGTTTTTTAAAAACATTATATAATTTGACCCTTTTACGACATGGCATAAGAGTCTGTTATGGCTGTATATGATTAGTTTGGTTGTGGGATATTGATTTTATACAACAGTTCAGTGTACAAGTTAATATTAAGTCCGTCACATTTTACACACAATAGTAACATTGTGCTAATGAGAATAAATCCAAAATTATAGCATAATTGTGTTTTTGAACAAATTGATTGAGTAAACGATCCAATGACTAATTCATACAGACAGTATTTACATCTGAAATCAAATACTAATTAATACTTTATAGTATGAAATACTGACATGCTAAGTTCTATCCATGTGTATAGTATGAATATATTCCAGACATTCCTCATGTTATCATTGTCATGTGACCTACCAGTGTCAGTTCCATCTCTTCACTGTCATTCACAAATTCTCTCCCGTGGCCTCATGGGGATAGTAAAGTGTCCATTTGACGTGCACCTCAGAATATCACCAGATAAGTAAGTCATATGAATACTGTGAATTTGGACATGTTTCTTCACACACTGTATATGTTTTGCATTTAAATATGTGATTATGTACATAGTGACTTGTTTTATTCCTGAATTAATCAGTGTTTGGAAGTTAATCAGTCGGTGAATGATTCAAATGCCACCATTTACCTGCGTAACGATGTAACTTCTCTAATCTTTTCTTTTGAATCTATCACTACTGAAAGTTGGTCTGAAATGCATAAACACGGTTGAGTGGAGTGAAGCAGAGGTTTCTGCGGGACAGTAATGGGAGTGGTCGGGGGGCAAGGACATAACAATTGTGTTACATGATTTGCTCATGTCATAGTAATAGTTGTGTTTAGGGGTGGGGTCACGTAAGGGACATTATTTTCACTGCATGATTAAGAAACAGTTTGAAAATGCCCCACAAATTTTTAAATGCCCACTTTTGTTCCCCAGAGAGCTCTTAGGCTACTTAATAAAAGTGAACATTTTACTAGTCAAATCTCATAATTATTTGTGTCATAATTGTTGTATAATAATTATTCAAATAAAAATGCTATTTGTAAAAATACTGATTAATTATGTTTTAGTTTTACTTCTAATTGATGATACCATGAATACACCACCCTGAATACAAACATTACATGTTTACAAATGTTTTCCTGGGGGAGTTTATATGACACCACAATGGGAATCTTTATGCACTGGGCTGATTATATGACAACAGCATTTTTGGGCCTGAAAGTTTTTGAAAACAAAAAGATTTTAGTCTTTGTGTAAACTACAAAAAAAATTGTGCAATCATTATGTGTTTCTTAACATACTGACATCACCAACTACTGGTTAGGCATGCAGAATACAGCATTTTTATCATTTTCATGGATCCATGTGAACGAAGATTGTTTTGACAATGTTGTTGTCTGTTTGCAAAACTTTTCAAAAACGCAAAGGAAAAACTTTTCAGTTTTTAGTACATTGCTGACATGTAAACATACCTTAAGATATACATATTTGACGTTCATGCTTTAATATTTGCAATGCTGGGTAGCTTACTTACCAATTCCAAATTACACGACAAAAACTGTAGTTAGTAAAATAATCTATTAGATTACACATTTAAAGTAATATAATCAGACTACTTTTTGATTACTTTTAGATTACCTTTGACCTAACTGGTTTTCCACATTGATTTAAAAAAGATAATCTTACACAAAATTGATATAAAAATACAAAGAGAAAGAAAATAAATTCCATTCATTGTTACAGCATGAAGTGCATTAAAGTTTAAAGTTAAAGTTCATGGGGTATGTGAAGGAATTAAAGGGGGTTCATGAGCCTAATAATTAATTAAATCATAAAAAGTTAAATTCTAATATTTATTTTTTTAAAATTACAACCAAAATAAAACACTTGATAAAAAAAGAAATATAATACTGCATGTCATGTGACCATATGAAATATATGTATTCATAATCCTATTACAAGTACTTACATTTTGGAATCTGATTATGTAATCCAGATTATATGTAATCAGTTACTACCCAACACTGCTGGTGAAGTATAATGTAAACTTTTAATAAATCTAAGAAAGAAATAAGAATGTGCTGTTTCTTCATATTTTATTTGATGGTTAATTAAAATACAAATACTTGTTTCTTCATGATTGTTTAACGACCCTAATGTTTTACCTGTATGCCTTACAGTGCAAACTACTGAGTAAAAATAATTAATTGTTTTTAAAAACAGAAATAAATGCTTATGTATTAAAAGGAACAAGAAGTCAGGATATGTACCGCAGACCAACTAAACAACAAACAGATTATCAGATATGTTAAATGGTGACCATGTGTCACTAGGCTTGACACAAAATCCACCTGACTGATGCTTCTGTAGCATCAGGTCTCACATTGCATGCATGGAAAGATCAACCTCACCATGACTTCACAAGTCTCTCACTCTGATAGTCGTGCATTTGCCCACATCATCTCAAAACCTCCCATTGTCATCAGAAAAAAAACGGATTCATTATTTAAGCGTTGCAATGGTTTTTGTGGGCTTGTCATCAGCCGGCAACAACATGGCACTGATTTCAGGTGACATGTTTTATTGATTTGGTTTTGGTGAGATATGATAGGAGTTTGCTCTTCTGCAGGAATTAATGCTCTGATCTGCAGAACGACCTCACTGTCGTTGTTGGTGTGTTTGGTCCATCCATTTCCTTTCGTATCCATGCTCCAAGCAATCTCTGAGTGCTTGTCGCTCTAGCAGCAAGGGATGAGAGAATGACGAGTGGGTAAAGCGGGTGGTTGACATGCTGTCCCATGGGGCAATCAACACTGCTTGCATTAAATCAAATAGACTCTGAGTGTTTTTCACATGGCTTCCCAAAGTAAGGAATGGCAGTGCATTATTCATAAGCATTTGAATATGTCAAAGCCACTGAAGGCAAATTAACTTTTACACCATGTCGAAGGTTTGGGTAAGATTAAAATTTTCACTTTGTTATATTCCAGCCATTTGCTAAGATCATTTAAGTTCATTTTTATTTCTCATTAATGTATACACAGCACCCCATTTTGACAGAAAAACACAGAATTGTTGAAATTTTTTGCAGATTTATCAAAAAAAAAAAGAAATACAAACTGAAATATCACATGGTCTTAAGTATTCACACCCTTTGCTGTGACACTCATATATTTAACTCAGGTGCTGTCCGTTTCTTCTGATCATCCTTGAAATGGTTCTACACCTTCATTTGAGTCCAGCTGTGTTAGATTATACTGATTGGACTTGATTAGGAAACCTGTCTATATAAGACCTTACAGCTCACAGTGCATGTCAGAGCAAATGAGAATCATGAGGTCAAAGGAACTGCCTGAAGAGCTCAGAGATAGAATTGTGGCAAGGCACAGATCTGGCCAAGGTTACAAAAAAACTTCTGCTGCACTTAAGGTTCCTAAGAGCACAGTGGCCTCCATAATCCTTAAATAGAAGACATTTGGGATGACCAGAACCCTTCCTAGAGCTGGCCGCAAGGGGTCTGAATACTTAAGACCATGTGATATTTAAGTTTTTCTTTTTTAATAAATGTGCAAAAACGTCAACAATTCTGTGTTTTTCTGCCAATATGGGGTGCTGTGTGTACACTAATGATGAAAAAATAATAACTTAAATGATTTTAGCACATGGCTGCAATATAACAAAGAGTGAAAAAATTAAGGGGGTATAAATATATATATACCAATCAGGAATAACATTATGACCACCTTCCTAACATTGTGTTAGTCTCCCTTTTGCTGCCAAAAAAGCCCTGACCCATTGAGGCATGGACTCCACTAGACCCCTGAAGTTTTGCTGTGATATCGGACACCAAGATTTTAGCAGCAGATCCTTTAAGTCCCGTAAGTTGCAAGGTGGGGCCTTCAACAATGCTTAGGTAGGTGGTACATGTCAAAGTAACATCCACATGGATGGCAGGTCTCAAGGTTTCCCAGCAGAACATTGTCAAAGCATCACACTGCCTCCACCACCTGCTTGCCTTCTTCCCATAGTGCATCCTGGTGCCATGTGTTCCCCAGGTAAGTGACTCACACATACTCAGTCATCCACATGATGTAAAAGAAAACGTGATTCATCAGACCAGGCCACCTTTTTCCATTGCTCCGTGGTCCAGTTCTGATGCTCACATGCCCTCTGTTGTCACTTTTGGTGGTGGACCGAGGTCAGCATGGGCACCCTGACTGATCTGTGGCTATGCAGCCCCATACGTGACAAACTGCGATGCACTGTGTATTCTGATCCTTTTCCATTAGAACCAGCATTAACTTCTTGAGCAATTTGAGCTACAGTCGCTTGCAGTTGGATCGGACCACACAGGCCTGCCTCTGAACTTTAAATTATTCATATATAATTGTAACAATATACAAACTTCACAATCGCGGGAAGAAAGAGGTGGGAACTGGCGGACAATTAAAATGAAGCTGGATGGCACGACACTCCTCCGCTGCCTGGTGGACGGCGACGGCTCCTCCGGTTTAAGGAAGATGGCAGGAGTCCCCCGTTCCCTGCTCCTCCCCATCATTGCGGATGGCAGCAGGCTCATATGGAAAACGGTTTAGGTGAAAATGGAAGATTTAGAGGTGATTGCAACCCTCTTTGGAAATGGCAGAAAGTCTGTCAGGGAAACACAGGCTCTGAGCTATACCGTGGAACTAACACATATGGGATCCACTTGGGTCACTACATATGGAACCCAGCCTTCCAGTTCTCAGGGATTCATTGAATGAGGGCCTGGCGTCGGACATTCCATCACATCTGGCTGTTGAGGGGATGGAGGAGCTTGACAGAGTCTACAGTATAGACTCTCTAGAGCGGTTTTATCAAGTCAACACTAAACTGGAGCCTCACGAAGGCTATAGAATCTAGCGAATGTGTTGGGGGTCACCCAGTGTAGCAAATCAGCTCAAAGGGGAAATATGAATAATCAGTCATAACTAGTTATGATTAATTATAAATATTTAGATCCGCTGTAAGTATTTACTTGACCTCTCAGTCAACTGTCTGTCAGTTCTAAGAATGTTAATTTCCTGGTTAAGGAAAATAACTTACTTTACAATACTACTCAGAGCATGTAGCAAAAATCTGCATGATTAGGGACTTCAGTTATGAGCAAATAATGAACAACCTCAAGTGTGATACAAATAAGACTTAATTAACTACCTAAACACTTAAACTAGTCTTACACACGCACACACACACACACACATACAGTGGACATAGGAAAAGGGTTAAAGCTTAAGCAGAGAAGAGTCTAAATAAAACACATGAAGCTATCATACAATTTGATATTCATCACATCTTCAGCCTGAAGAAAACATCAGTTTCTTAGTTCAAACACACCTTTGTAAAAGATGCATGTTACGAACTTGAAAAGGTCTAGGGCATGTACCGCAACATTTATATATTAAAGTCAGGGTAGGTAGTAAATGTATAAACAACTTTCTTCCAAATTTGTTTAAACTTTCTATATATATCAATGCATAATTAAAATGTAAGTACTCTGATAAAAAGAGTATAAAAATCGAGTGTCTCTAGACCGTTTAATCTGTATTAAACACAGCTCATTATTTCCATTTCGGGACGAAACATAGGATTGGCTTAGGCGACTGTCACTCTCTCGCAACAATGGCAACCACCCTTTTGTCACACTTGACCTGCCCACTTGCGCGTGCACGTTTGATTTGAGGAATTCAAGAGGCACGGATCCTAGGAATACCAAAACAATGGTAGAGAAACAGCAAGCAAAATTCACAGTACCAGCCTATGCAGTTAGTGAAGGCAAACCAGGCAAAAAAAGGAAGACAGTAACAGTACAAGAAAAGGCAATGAACAAAAAGTCTTTGGATAAACAAAGAAATAAAACGTGAGTTAATATCAGCGTGGCTTTCCAGCGATGGCGAGAACTGAGGGAACTCAAGGGGCTGAAAAGTGACTCCTTGATGGCTTTATTTCTGTTGGACAGGTAAATCTTTCTTTTTGTATTTTGATCATACATATTTTTTTGTTCATTTTTTCATGAAGCATGTGTCATTAGCACACGTAGCTGCGTAATATAGCTAACATAACATTACTTAGCGAGCCGTAGCAGAGACGATAAATAATCTATAGGAGCCCAGAAGGGAGGGGGTGGAGTGAATGGAAATAATGAGCTGTCTTTAAAACAGTCGTGAGAGGTCTACAGAAGTTTAAACAAATTAGAAAAAAAAGTTTTTTTATAATTTTTTTTTTACCTACCCTGCCTTTAACGTACTGCTGAAGGTGGGGGTATGGTGGAAGAACACATGACAGACTCTTTCAAAGGGAAAAATAAACTGGGCTTTATTCACAACAAGCCAAAAGGCCACTGGACCCGGTCAAAACAACAATTATGTGCGCTTGGTACAATGTGATATTAAAAACAAATAAACAAACAAACAAACAATAAATGGGAAAAGAACAAAAAGTGGCGCCAAAGGAAAGAACAAAATATAACAAAACAATCCTTAATCTAAACCTAATCTAACCAAAACAAAAATGTAGAACATAAGCCGAAATCTTCGGTGCATCCGGCACCCTAACTAAATTACCTACAAAAACAGAAATACAAGGGATGGCGCTCATTTCTTACCTGGTGTGTCTAAACAATCATCTGCTATGGGTGCAGTGTATATCGCGATATACTAACCTGCGTTCTCTTCCCAAAATGTAATTTTTTTTAACCGATATCTCCGAGCAAATGAATAGGTAGACACAAACTAATCTCGCCCATGTTAGAGCGCAACAAATATTTAGAAGTACAAATAAACAAAGCACATAGCACACTACTTAATTCGCGGGCAGAAACATAGACAAACACTCCGTTTACGGCAGAAAACTCATTCCGCTACAGAGAGCTCGATTTACTACAGAGGAGTTCTCAATGTGCTCCGGAGGGAAAGCCTGAATGAACACGTAACCCCTTGCTGGGCAGCCTCCGATTGGCTCTGAAGCGGCGCCTTAATGATGACTGACGTCCGACTCGGCCAATCACAGCAACCTGTGAGCAGAGAGAGTAAACTAGAGACAAAGGGAAGATAATGAGCACAACAACCGACACGTGCTCAATACACCGACGTGCACAGATCAATGAAAACAGAATACGCGTGGAGCGTAACACCTCCCCCCTTAAGAACCAACTATATGGAATAGATCAAACATATAGTTGTTCAAACAGTGATCAAATCCCGCAATAATCAACTCTAGATAGTGCGTCTTATGTTTGATTACCAGATAAACCCTGTACAATCAGAGACCAGCGCATCAATCGTTGATTCAGATTATACATACGTGACAGAAAAACTAGAGGGTTATGATCTGTAAACACCATGACTGGAATACTACTCGATCCGACATACACATCAAAATATTGGAGGCCATTAAAAAAGTTCTAGTGCCTCCTTCTCGATCGTCGAATAATTCAACTGATGTCTGTTGAACTTCCGGGAAAAATAACAGATAGGATGATCGATACCATCTTTACCTTCCTGAATTAACACAGCTCCAGCACCAACGGCACTCGCTTCCACATCAAGTTTAAAAGCAGAATCACAGTCTGGTGCGGCTTAAACAGGTGCATTACACAGAAGACCTTTGATCGAGTTGAAAGCATGCTGACATTCATCAGACCATAAAAACGTTCGGGATGGACTAAGAAGTGAAGTCAGCGGGTGCGCAATCGTCGAAAAGTTTTTACAGAAACCACGATAATAGTCAGCCATCCCTAAAAATCGAGTTCACGTCGGGTGGTGGGAGCAGGGAACTCGACTATAGTGGTAACTTTTGCTTCTACTGGGCGCCCTTGAACGACTTCCTTCCCAAGATATGTGATAGTAGTCTGCCCAAATTCACATTTAGCTAGTTTTAAGGTCAGCAACGCTTTCTCAAGAAGCTCAAAAGTTAGCAGTGAAAACACATGTTCTGACCAGTCAGTAGAATAAACTACTAGGTCATCTAAATATGCATTACACTTAGGCACTCCAGCCAACACAATATTGATAAGTCGTTGAAAAGTGGCTGGTGCGTTGCGCATGCCGAAAGCCATCACAGAGTACTGAAGGAAACTATCAGGTGTTACAAATGCCGAGATGTCAGAAGCACGAGCCGTAAGAGGAACTTGCCAGTAACCTTTTATCAGATCTAATTTACTGACATAACAAGCTGAACCAAGGTTATCAACACAATCTTCCATGCGCGGCAGTGGAAAACAATCCGGTACAGTTACAGCATTTACTTTTCGATAGTCAGTGCAAAATCGCGCAGTACCATCGCTCTTTGGCACTAATAAGCACGGAGAACTCAAGGGACTACAACTGGATTGAGCAAATCCATGCTCTAACAGATACTCAACCTCATTCCGCATCAGAGCTCTTTTTGCTGTATTCACGCGATACGCATGTTGTTTGATCGGAGCAGCACCACCCACGTCAATATCATGCTCTAACACTGTAGTACGAGAAGATACATCGTTAAACAAAGCAGGAAAATCATTAACCAATTGCATAATATCACATCCTTGTTGTTCAGTTAAATGAGACACACAAAATGCAAAATTAGTTAATACCTCAGAATCCGTAAGTCGAGCACATTGCTGGTAAGTATGACGTAAGATTACTCCATCGTCCTCAGGATCAGCGATTTCTACAGCAGCGCAAGCTACTAAAACAGGAGATGACACAGGGACAGTAATTTCCTGTGCAAGTAACACATTCTGGACAGCTTCTCTGTTGTGAAAAGTCTTTAACATATTCACGACACACACGAGTCTTCCCCTTCCTATCAGGAGTTCCGATAACGTAATCTGTATTTTTGATTTTTCTCACCACCTCATATGGTCCAGAAAAACATGCTGATAAAGCAGACCCTACCATAGGTAGCAACACCAACACCTGATCGCCCTTATTAAAGGTACGCTGTACAGATTTACGATCGTAGTGACACTTGAACCGATCGTAGTGACACATGAACCGACGTGCACAGATCAATGAAAACAGAATACGCGTGGAGCGTAACAGTGCATATGACAATTAATGTATCAGTTAATAAGACTAAGTTTTATACTTGCACGTCTCAACAGTTTGAAAAGGAGTCCTGATGCACTTTGGGGCTCCAGTGGATCTCTGCTGTAGTGAGTTTATGAGAAAGACCAGTTCAAATCAGAGGATCTTGATGAATGGAAAGTCAAGGCCAAAGGCCTGGCACAAGCCCAGTTTTGTGGTTTTTAAGGCTCTCAGCTCAACAGCTTCCCCTGGAATTCCCGAATCTAAAAGAACCGCCCTGATCTGGTGATCAGTGATCTATATAGGTAGATGATGTCTAGGGGTTGAATGACTTCTCATTTTTTTTAAAGTCGACTTTTATGTGATGAAAGTCAAGTCGATGTCGACTAGTCACTGATGACGTCATTAATGAACAAATAAGTCTGGAAATATGAAAAACACCTTGTGCACAGCTATGATATATGACACAGCACTGCACACATGGCTATTGCTCCAATAATAGCAAATTTTTATCAGTTCTTTTGTCTTCGGGTCGTTTTATTTCTCAAAGATTTCTGCTCGTTCTAAATCAGATACAGATAAAGTAGCACAGTACAGATTACATTTATATGAATGCATTAGTGAGAGAGATTCTGTGTGTGAATTATTTCTACATGGCAGCGTCTCTCTAGTAGTAGTGACGCTGTGGGATTTAGTTATTAACAAATATATGCTTTAACTTTTCTGTTTCTAAGCTATTTTATTGCGAAATCACAGAACAGCGTTGACAGTACATTTATGCGCTGAATGATTCTGTGTGCTAGCGATCTGCGCATGACATACGAGCTGCTGTCTGTAGCCAATATGCGTTACAGTGTAGCAGTGCATTATATTAGAACAGTGATTGACTTACCTGTACAATCAGCTGTTTAGAATGTGCATTCTCCTGTTCAGTTTCGAGCATCCAGTAATATAATCACACGTCTTGTGGACCGTTCGGAGCACAAACTATTTGTCATTTTAACTGTTTGGAAACGGTGCGTAAATGTGGAAGTCCTTCAAACATTTATTATTCTGTTGCGCTCTCTATAGGACCGGCAACTAGTCGACGTCCAGCTTAAAGTGTCATGGCATTGAAGTCGACTAGTCGATTAGTCGATGCAACCCCTAATGATGTCACACCCTCAGGATTTTAGTGAGCCAATGAGGAATGGTACCTTTTAGAGGGAAGTTTTACAACCTTTTGTCCTCAGGCACATGTTTCACATATGGTCTTTCATTGGATGTTGATGAAGAAACTATTAAAGATTCTGGTAACACAAATACCTTCCATAGGTACCAACATATGATATGAATGAACATTTAGACCAATAAAATGCAGCCGAAAGATACCAAACATGGCATACTGTTAACAAGACCTCTGTTAACAATAGTATGCAATTCTAAAATGTTAATTTAAAAAAGAGTTTGTATCAATACATAAGTGAAACACTTTAAGAGGAAAAATAATGAAATGGGGAAACTGGGTACATGTTCCTACATTTCTCAAGTGGTTCTATCAAGAGGGAGATAGAATTAGGATGGACTGTATAGTAAAAGGATCTGAGGTCCTGAAGCTTTGTGTCCAGTCTACGTACCATCTTACGGCTTGGCCAGGACAAAGTAAAGCTAGGGCTGGGTCTGCCTCCTTCAGGGAGCAGCACTTGCATGTTCACCACCTGGGGCCGGATTCACAAAACATTCTTTTAAAAAAAATTCTTCTTACCTGCCGTTTTCTTCTTAATTTTTTACCTCCCCTCTAGATGGAGGCCGGTGCAAGCAGGAGCAGTCTTCTTTGATAGAAACTTCAGCTCATCGGACTGCAAAGGCTCAAATGAGCTCTGCTGTATTGCTTTGAACACTAGAGACAGGTCCCAAGAGGGTATAGAGGGGGGGCCAGGGAGGATTCATCCTTCTCGCCCCCTTAAGACACCTGATGGTCAGGTCATGCTTCCCTACCGACTTCCCTTCCACGAGGTTGTGGTTAGCAGCATTTGCAGTAACATAGACTTTAACCTTCTGATGTCTAGGGGGTTTTGGGGGCCTGGAGAAGTTTTGACATGTCCTGAATTTGGTGCTTTTTTCAGTTTCTTATAAACATATACATGGCTAAAGTCTGAAAACACTGTATTCAGTACAAACTGGGCTTAAATAATATGTAAATAGCATGTATGTGCATTATTGTGTTTATGAGAAAACAACGTTTATGTGTAGTTGGAGAAAAACTAAAATTTTGAAGTCACTGAAATAAAGTCATAAAACACATACAGACCATTTGTTCACAAGACTGTCAAACCTGGAGCTTGTAGCCTAGAATTCTTGCTTCAAAATGATGTGAAAATCATCTTGTTTATTCACTAAAAAAAACAATAGCTTGATTAAAAAAACTTAGAGAAACGCAGGGTCTGACCACGGGGTGAAGGTTTGGTGGAAGGGCAGGTATCATTTGGACCTAGTAGGTACCGCATTGCCACGACACCTCAGGACTCAGCCATGGAGCCAGTATTGAAGAGGTCACATATGAAGCAGCCCTAGCAGCGGACTACCACTGCAGCTGCTATATACCCCAGGTGTTTAACACCAACTAAGCACGTCCCTATGACATAACCCTGCAAACCAATCCTGGAGACAGATGCACCAGAAGACTTTGCATGAGCATCCTGAACCATAGCTTGTGAAGGGCTTGGTTCAGGACATGCAAGTCCAAGATTGGTCGTAACCCACCGCCTTTCTTGGGTACAATGAAGTAAGGGGCTGTTAAACCCTGTCCTCATATCGGCTGGAGGGACCAGCTCTATTGTGTCCTTTGCCTGTGGGACTGCAATTTCTGCATGCAAAACAGGGGCATCTGCAGCCTTCGAAGTGAAGTGGAAGTCCCTGAACTTGGGGGGATGCGGAGCGAACAGAATTGCATAGTCTGAAGGAGCCAGCGAGATGGACTTGGCAGCGTAGCCAGGATCCCAGATACAGTACAAGTGGCACCAATGGAACCACCGATGTACCCGTGGTGGGGCAGCAAAGAGGAACGTAGGGACCCAGCCTGGGTGTCTTGTGGCCGGTCCAAAGCAGGGTCTCTGTGCGTACAACACTTACCTGCCTTTGGGCAGAGGGTGCGGGAGTATTAAATTTGATAGCACCCTCAAACCACCCATTGCTGCTCAGTGGCAAGAGAGGAGGGTGTGATTGTGATCCAGGCCTGGCCCGTCCACAACTCCCCATCTCATCTGGGGACACAGATAGAAGAAACTGCGCTTTTGTTAAGATTTTGAGTATTACTTACTGTGAAGTCAGTGGCTGGAAAAAAAATAAACAAATAAAACACCCATCCCTCCTCCTGAAGAATGCCCGTCTCAAGGCCTCTTGTTCTTCCAATTGCAGCCAGGGTTTAAAGGGGGCCTGGATGGGCGGGGCAGCTGCCCTGTGATCACATGAACCAGAGACCACACAGTGACCTTTGCCAGCATGTAGTGCGAGGTCAGTAGATGCGCAGAGTTCTTTGAGAACTTCCGGGTCTTGACCACTCTTGTGCAGGCCCTCAGTGCCTTGGCCTGATGAACATGCAGTAACGCCATGGCATGTTAGACAGAGGCAGGTTCTCCACAGGCAGCATAAGCACTGTCGGTCAGGGATGACGAGTACCTACAGGCCTGAGAGGGGAGTGATGGCTTGCCCCGCCAGGTGGCAGTGGTATTTGGACACAATTGCATTGCAACCGGCCACTCCACCAGAGGGATGTCCATATAGCTATTTTCCACTGCCTTATCGTCAAGGGTGTAGGAGTCACTGGAGTGGTTTCTGGCAGTGAAAGGTGCCGTCCATGACCCAGTAAGCTCCTCATGCACTTCTGGAAAGAAAGGCACCAGGGTGGGGCCCTGAGAACCAACACGAGTCACTCCAATAAACCAATAATCCAGCCTCGAAGGTTTGGGACATGGTGGAGGCTTCCACTCGAGCCAAACCTTCTCGCCAGTCCGGGCAAGCATAGCCATAATTTATGGATCCGAATCCAGAGCTGCTGGCCACCCATAAAAGTCTGGCTCATCCTCTGATGCAGTGATCGACATCCGATCATTGGGGGGAGAGCCAAAGATACTCCCAAAAGATACGTCTTTAAAAAGATGTCCACCCATGAATGCTCTTTTAGAATTTGCTAATTGAAATATGCTGAAGTGCACAGTTGAGATAGCCGCTTGCAACAGAAATAAGGAATTATGCAGCCTGATCTGTGCAACCCACTCGACACAGGAAACCACCACCATACCACCAACACCAGAGCTCCAAGGGGCGTGGTGAACTCGTTCAGTATTTTTCAAGCAGTAAAATCAGGAGCGGAACTGTTTGACCGCTTGGCTAAGAAGCGAAAAGCTGAGAATGCATTGCACCTGCTGCCTAATTATACTCACGCTGCGATCTGCAGCAACTGGATGCAATCATCTCATGCCAATGTGTATTGGCTCATTTGGTTTACACTCGAAGTAGATTGGTCTCTCTAAGTGAGATCCCAATTCAACATATGATAAACCTAATAGAGTATGGATATGCAGTGGGGAACGTTATGCTACCTGCAACAACAACCAGCATAACTGTTTTGACAGTGGGTCATACCTCCAAAGCCAGCGGTACCTTTACTACCATTAGGTACCGGGATGAAATCCTCAGAGACATTGTCAGACCTTAATCTAGTGCAGTGGGCCCTGGGTTCCCCCAGGTGCATTACAATGCCCAGCCTGTGTGGCCAGTATGAAATAGATCCTCTCTACTTCAACTCACTACTAGAAATGTATGCTCCCTCCTGCCAGCTCAGGTCTATACAGAATAAGTGACATCTCGTTTTCGCACAATAAGGCAAAATGTCACTCTCCATAAGTTCCACCCTTTCTGTTCCTCTCTGGTAGAACTCCACGTGAACTGCTACAACCATCACATCTTTCAATAACACCATCTTTCAGCAGCTGCATGCACACCTCTTCTGCAAGCACTTAAACAGATCCGGCCCACATCTGGCCTGCGTGAAATCCATGCGGGCCAGATCTGGGCCGACACTGCTTGCTGTCTGGGATGTGTGCATGGATACACACACATACACCTCTTTGCTACTTCTCTAGCTGGTTCCCTAATCTAATTTTCTCATTAATCTGATATTGTGTACAACAACATTACTACAGCATGAATGCTTTGCTTCGCTTTTTTAAGTCCCTTTGGATAAAAGTTTCTGCTAAATGTATACATGTGAATGTACTGAAAATATGTGTGCTTCAATCTATGCATCTATGTATAAACTGACAAGTAGCCCTAATATCACCTATATGCAAACTAAGTTAATCATTTAGAATTACTTTTAAAAACTAATAAAATATATTATTAGAGGTCCAACATTTAGTTTAATAAAATCAAAAAAAAAAAAAGTAGCATAACTGAACAAGCTCACACAAAAACAGGACAGCTGCTTCAGAGGGTAATAATTCTTGGAATGGATCATGGAATATTTCTCATTTTCTTATCTTTTTCTTTTCTTGTTGGTTTGTTGCAAATTGTTTTATTTTAGGCCAATTGGATCTCTTTTTTTATATATATTCCTCTTGCTTACCCCCATTCCAATATCTTTATTGATTAGCAAACATGCAGCTGTTAGAAATCCATTTTACAAACAAAGAACTGAAAAAACATCCATAGATTTTTCAATTTACAAACAGTAATCAAAATCTATTTATGCTAGATGTATGACTTTATACTAATGTGTAGTAAAACCGTTGTACAAATGATCAAAGTCCACTCTCTAAATTCACACAGTCCTGAGTCCTTCTACTAGACTCATGTACAAAATCAACATCAAGACCTACCAGACCTTATATGAGTTACTGAGAAACGGAGCCATTGTGGAGGTTGAGAACAAGATGTACAATTGATCGGAAAGAATGGGGCAAACAGGTATTTCATTGAATGTTTGGATTCAAATGGCATAGTAACGTGCTATTAAATGTCACATCAACAGTATATATAATAAAGATTCAACATTTTACACTGGTCCTTCATTAAAAGGAACTATAAACTTATATCTTAATTGTTTTAGCAAAGTATGTAAATATGATTATTAAAAAAATATACATTAGTACATATATTTTCTTTTTTCCCCCAAATGAACACACATACAGATGGCAGCATGCTATTGGATAATATGTAAGGTTACAGAAATTGTACTTTTTTGACCCATTTCTGGTGGACCAGGCTTTTGAAACAAGTGGAGCGTCAAACATGAGAAAAAAATTAACTAAAAAGTATGGTGTAATTATATAAGATCACGTTTCAAAGAGGAGAAAAAAACCCTGATGTTTAGTTTAAGTCGTACGGCCACTTAAATAAGCCTCTAAGATTCATGAATGTGATTCGTTCAGCGATTCATTCATTCTAATGGCCAAAATAATGAAGAGAACAGTCATTACTACTGCAACCATTTACAAAATATACACACACACAAAAAAGAAAAATCTCATAAAACATCAGCTGCACACTGACGGTATAAGGCGTAAATGAAGTGTAAATCAATTATGAATACATTCACAACACCTCTGTTCATATTTTACCTCAATTAAAAATAATAATTTTCTATGACCCTCATCCAACCCTTTTTTTTTATTTTGGAAAATCACCTACATGTAAGAAACTAATATGAACAGTCAGACACACTGACCAAAATGAGGTATGCCACATATAGCTTCTAAAGAGTCTATATTTACAGGAAGTGGCACATTAATCTTGAGAAGGAAAAATAATCCATCTGGGGATATATATTGCCCAACTTTAGAAAGCAGATACAAAAGTGTTCTGAAAGGGTTTGACATCATTAGGACATATTGTTTCTTCACAATGGAAAGGGATGCCTTTAATGGGAATGATGCCAAATGAGTGTGTCCATTGGGAGAATGTCTACCACAGGCCAAAGTGGCACAAAGTGCAGATGAAGTTTCATGTTAAATCATACTTTGAAATGGAAAAATTAGCAAAACCATTTATGTATTAAAAAAAAATTCACAGTAGTCACAAATGTTGTGAGTTACTGATATCTAGTCATGCACAGTGAATCAAAATGTTTCCAAGTTGAAACATTTTGCAATCAATCTCAGCAAAAGTGAGAAGTCCCCACAGACGTCTCATTCTCGTGTACGGAGAATGCCGTTAGACTTTTCATTTTTTCCACCTCTCAAAATACCGAAAACCATCTTAAAAAAAAGACTCTTTGTCTTATTCAATCAAATAGACTTAAATTAGAATTCACAAACAAAAACTAAAAATGAGAGTCCGTGAACAAAAAGCGGTGCCGATTGCCCTTCCTCATCGCCTCCATGAGCGGCTCTCGTATTCATCATCATCTTCATCATCTTCTTCCTCTTCCTCTGGAAGCAGAAAAGGGCTGACTGGATCCTAGAAGTGTCAGCAAAGATTATTTTAAATATTTAACATTAAAACATCAACAAAAAACATATGGAAAAACAGTCATAACATAAAAAAAAAACCTGGCATAAAGTAAAAAGTAGTAACATTTTACTTACACCTTGAATACATGCCCATCCATGTTTGATTTGGCAAACACTGCTAATTATACATTTAGAAATATTATATCATGATGTGTAATCTGGCTGTGTAATTACCGTCATTACATGAATTCCTGTGTCGTTGACCTCTTCCTTTGACTCGTCCTCTTCTGGTTCAGTGAACATGGATGGAGTTTTAGGTTTGTACCATGAGATCTGTAGAATTCGACCTTTGAACTTCGCCCCTTGGTTTGCAGCCTGAAAAAAATTATGATTTAGTGGTGATAAATGTAACTAAAACAATAAATTTAACATTTAATTCAAAATGAAAAAAAGCCACAGTACATTTTCCGCTTCACTACGGCTTTTGAAGGTCATCACAACACTGGTAGCATCATGGTCACGAAGCTCCTCGATCTCCCCAAATTTCTATTGAAGTTGTATGGGTTGATCATAAATTTGGTGATATATAAATATATACAAATATATACAAATGAAGTATATACTGTGTGTGTGTGTCTGTTTGTGCATATATATATATATACATACACATACACACACACACACAGTCAAAAGCCCGCACTTTTTAAACTCAAGTCTTACCACAAAATGAGGCACGAGTTCTTCCTTCTCTTCCTGTGTGACGCCAATAATAGTGAGGGCTCGAGGCCGGTGGTCTACTACCATGTGATTACCTCCTCCACGCCCTCTTAGGCTCCGCCCTCGGCCCCTCCCTCTGCCTCGACTTTGTGCTGCTGGTGGTTTGCCCCGCCCAGTCGGGATCAGTCCCAGCAGTGTTGCCTACGTGATTTTAATACAGAGACAGGTGGATATTTTAAACTACAAATATAATAAATAATGGTAATAAAATTAAATTAATTAAAATAAAATATAAAAACGGTAAAATATAACTATATATATGTATAGATCTATCAGAGTTTCAACAGGTTTTATGAAGGTAAATGTAAGACTTTTTAAACATCTTTTTAAACCAAGAAAAAAAAGTAACATTTACTGTTTCTTCTAATCACACTTGTAAAGAAAAATCATGTTCTTCAGTAGTTTTGTCTTGTTTTCCAGTGCAAATTTCAATATGCATGTAAATTGATTAAAATTACATAAATTGCTTTATGAGAAATTTATCACATTGGAGCAAGTTTATGATAACAACTAGCACAGATATTTGCCAATTGACTCAATTCACAGAAAAAAATAAGTTTTCGTACCACATTGATAGATTTGTTCTTGTTTTGTTCAGTTTCTCAGAAAACAAGACTTTATTTCCTAATTTTTCATCTAAGGATGCTCATATATTTGTATTGAAAAACAAATATTTTTTGCAGTGAATGAAACATTTTGTGCCTTGCTTTTATGAATTTAACTCTTTTTGCTTTGACTTTTAACTTTTTATGCCTTCATTTGTGGAAGTGCGAATTTAAACTTTTTCCCACAGGAACCCTTATAACCCATATTTCTATTTATTTTTTTATATAATACCAGTCAAGAAGTTTATACACACCTACTAATTTATTTTATTACTATTGTTTCACGTTTTAAAAGAACAAGAAAGCCATCAAAACTATATGAACAATGAAAAACAATGAAAGTATGGGGATGGTGTAGTGAGAGCTTCTAAACTTTCAAAAAGTACTAGACTTTGAAACTTGCCTAACCTTCACCCTGACTGCAAATAAAAAAATGATAAGCCACAGAGTGACAAAAGCCACACCAAATGCTGGTCATTTTTCTTTCATGGCCTGACTGAACAGACTTTCTAACAGACTAGTGGAGTTTCTTCTGTTCCCTCTCTTCCATTAATTGTCTTCCCTCGATCTTTCTCTCATTTCTTACACGGGAGGCAATCAAACTTTAATGGAATGAGAAGCATCAGCGTGTGGAGAGGGATGTGTGTTGTTTAGGGACGGTCCTTGGGGTTTGGGAAGTGCTCAGAGTTAAATGTGCAGGAGATGAAGTGTAATGACATGCATATTTCACACCAGCTAATTTAAGCCCAGAGTCAGTTCTGTTGTCACTCTTGTTTTAGGAGTGAGACTGTGTTTGGGTGTAATGGATTATGCTGGTTGTGGGTGTGTACAAGTGTCTTTTGTTTAGGGGGGAAAAGAAAAAACAAACAACAGTATGACATCTTAGCAACTACAGCACTCCAGACTAATATTTGAGAGCCAGGCTCCTCTGACGGTTGCACCAGAAACTGATTTGGGAGCAGCAAAATAATGAATAATTATTAATAATAGTTAGTTTTAATATTAAATGTTTTGTCTCTTGGAATGGCACATTTGAAAGAGGCTTGAGTTGACAGTAGCAGCAGCTTGAGCAGGGATATTGTAGCAAATGTAAATATAAATAAGATGTAAATAAGAGTTAGGACTCTTATTAAAATGAACCACTGCTCCTCTATAGTATCATACATTTGTAGATCACGACAGCCACAGGTAAAACCATGCATGGTACATCACTACCAAGGTAAAAAAAAATATAAATATGGTTTCTATTGTTCAATAAATTAAATGCACAAAACCTACTATAGATCAATAACAAAAAAAAGTCTAAACAATAAATTCTGTAACTCCTTTTAATTTAATAATAAATTATATGAATATTATAATTCAAATTTGATATGAAATACCCTGTATTTCTGTTACAATACCAGCCTTATGTTAACTGGATTGCTGTTAGGGCTGCACAATAAATCGCATGCAATATTTAATTTGTCAGTAAAGCCGGTTCTGTAAATCTCCATCACCTGCGTGCTTTCACATGGATCAGCATTTACTACACAGAGTTGTTTTTTTAAACTAAATTTCAATATTGTACGTATACCGTGATAAGAGCATTAGCAGTTAATTGCAACATGAAAATTTGATTCCGGGCATATCCCTAGACTGAGGATTTGCGACAATAAATGAGAGATTGTATTTATAGGGCCTTTCGCACTGCTTTAGTTCCAAAACTAATTGTACAGTACTAAAGTACTGGGACGATTTTCCCAGTACCATTTAAAGGGCTGCATTCGCACCGACATTGTGTACTAGGAAGTGACATAAGCAGGTTGACAGCGATGTCATATGTGCGCCGCATTCAACAATGTTAACAAAGAACAACAACGTTAACAACAAGAGGATGGAGGACGCTGTGATCGGAGCTGTGTTTTTGTTATGTATCACAGGTTTCACAATAATGGACATGGAATGAAGTCGTAACCGTAAAGCGACTGAAAGAATGGAAAGACTAAGGCCCAATCCCAATTCTATTTTATACCCCTTCCCCTTCCCCTACCCCTTGTCCCTTGAAACAGGGGAATATTTTCTTCCCTACCCCTTTACACTCTAAGGATTGGGACACCACTACCATGATGTCACACGCCATCATTCGTCATCTAGCTCTTACAATACACACATATACTGGTGTGCTGGTGTGCATTAGAGCCTTTAATTATCGTTCTGTATTAATGTGCTGCTTACTGACACACATATCGGAAATCGCGCAGCTCACACATCCAGAAGAAAATAAACTTGTCAACGCTGCCCCACGACTTTTATTAAATACAGTATAAATACTGAATCGCTACATTATATTTTCCAGCGACGAGAGGATACAATCGCTGTTTTTAAGTAAACTCACTCTAAAAAGATAAACGCACAGTTACAATTGAATGTAACAAAACAAATGATTACTTTTTGTTAAAATCTTTATGCCAAAAAAGCTTACATTTAGGTATCTTTTTGTTTGCTGTAGCAGCCATGTTGCCAAAATAATTAATACCCCTTCGTTTGAAGTGTGGTCCCGAAAAATCTTCATTTGAAGGGCTATCTGGCCCTTCCCCTTACCCCTTCCCCTCCAACCAAAAGAGAATCGAGACACCCCTCGGGGAAAGGGGGAAGGGCTAAGGGGTAGAATTGGGATTGGGCCTAAGAATCTCCAACGACAACTGGCAGTGCTACATTGCTACAATGCCTGCACTTCAGCGATCGTACATTTATCGCCGTTCATCATACTCGCGAAAAAAGTTGACAATGTTTACAGTATGTTTACACAGCGTTTTAAATCATGGCTGGTGAGGGCGTTTGGACATTCAATGTCTACTTACATCACAGTTAGTACCAGTTGTGCTGGTTAGACCCTGCTCCAGAGTAGGAGCTAATTTGGTTCTCGAAAAAAGGCAGCCATGTACTAAATTGTCCAAAAGTGGGTAGTTCAGTACTTGGTTCTGGTACTATGAAAAGGTTCCGGCAGTGCGAAAGGATCTACTGGCTTTAATAAAATTTATAGGCTCATGCACATTCACTCTCTCATTCAGCATGAATCCAAATGTTCCCATGGTCATGATGTAACATTTGCCCATTAACCAATTATTTATTTTGCAAAAAAAGCTTGGTGCTGCACTCGTATCCTAATATTCACTCAAACAAAAATTGATATGCGTAATGTGTTTTGCTGTACCAATGGTGGAGGTTAGTCTTGCTGACCGGCACAACATTTATGTTAAGGATCATTTTACTTGGTGATAGTTAATTGCAAACGAGCACCAGCACCATTATATATATATATATATATATATATATATATATATATATTATATATTATATATTATATATATATATATATATATATATATATATATATATACACACACACACACACACACACACACACACAAAGTATTACAAAAACAGTATTAAACAATATACAGTATCAGGGCTCTTTTTGGTTACACTTCTTAGGTGCACCAGCACAAAAGTTAGTAGCACCCAAATTTTCGACCACATTGCATTTAACACCGCTGGTTTACAAGTTTTTTGCTGTGTTTTTTTTTTTTTTTTTTAAATCGCTGTCCATATAGGCAATATTGACTTGTAGCCTAAATAATTAACTAACAATCTGGTCAACATAAAGTTCTTTATTTGAAGCACAATTCTACAAGAAAGGTAACTTACTGAAAAAGTATTGGTGCTTAAAGTGCTTCACTGAGCTTAATTTTAAATTTAAAACATTGAGATAAATTAAATAAAAATAAAATCTAAATTAAGTGTTTTAAGGGCTTCAAACTGAACATCTCATGGCTTAATGTCTTATGGACTATCCTCCATTGCAGTCACATGCCCCTCGGATGGCCAACTCCTGTAGTTTGGCCTTCTTGATCTTTGGCCTTGGCTAAACCAGCTCCCAACCAGCTAAAATCTTCCAGACTTGGCCCCTCTACATTTATTCTTATCAGATCTTCCGCTGTGTCTGAATGAAGGGATGCTCTAGTGTCTGATTTGAACAGCTAAACATTCCCTAAACAGCTTATACTACTGTTTCAGCTATTAAAATAGTTCAGTTTTGTATGTATAGCAAAGGGATTATATTTCGTTTCATTTTTTTATCAAGTTAATTTAGAAAAACATTTTGAGCATTTTTTTTGTTTGTTAAATACAAGTTTTATTTTTATTTATTTTTTTATAAAGTAACGACCAAGATGCCAGCGGCAGACAGTGAGCCAATGTTTGATCAATTTAGCCTTCTCAAATCATCACGACTTGCCTAAAATAAAATCTATAGCTTTAAAAGAGTTCAAGCATATAACAATGTTTAAACGTTAGACTCGATAAATGTGCGCTATATCCAATAGTTTGTGCAGAGGCGCTTCAGGACATGGAGGCACCAGCGTGATCACTTGTATTTTTTTCAGTGGATACGCCGTCAAATAAAAGGGTCTACTTTTATTTGTGTGCACTCACAATATCAACAAAACGTTGTGCTTCTATAAAATAACAAACATGATGTGCTTTCTGCCGTGTCGTCTTTAACAGGAGTACAAAAATGAACCGAAACTCAGTGATGCCTTACAGACATGATAAATATATCTATAGAAAGCTTTAAATGACTACTTAACGAAATAAAACAAATCGAAAACAAAAACTTTTTAATTATAATCATAATTCGTAAATATGCACTTCTCTCTAAAGGCACGTCTAATGAGGAGATGGCGAGTCAGGATCGGCAACTTCATCCTTGTGACAGAGACTCAGAAAACCCTAGTTTATTAGTAAATAATTCAAATATCTCTTTACTATTTCCCCGTCACATTTATGGTAATTACTTTTGCCGGTGCTTTGCGGCAAGTTTAAACCTATTGCATGTATTTGAACACAGAACTTTTCGGGGGTTGCGTTTCCCATACAACTACGTAACTCGCTGATTACCCACCATAGTACGATGCACTGTTGATGAAATGAATTGGCTAGTTACGACTGTTTCCCAAACACGGTCGCATCTCCGTCGTTTGAACCATATTAGTTCAACAACATAGGGTCATTGTGCATGACGTCACATGCATGTGGTGGAGGAATAACTTCTGCTATTTAACCGATCTCTAAAATGCTGCTGTATTGAACATGGCACCTGATTACTGTCATTTTGCTTTATTTGATGTTTGATTCATTGCCAGTTACCTCTTATGTCATACTCCGGATTTCCCTTAGGTATTTATGCACATGCACACTCTTCAAAAACAGCGCTTTTAGAGGACGCGCAAACATAGACAGATTTAAATGTATTAATATTTAGATAGAATGTAATATATAGATTGCACTACATGTTAACTTGCTTACTGTGCCCAAGCCATATTTATTAAGGCCCATATCCCTTGCTAAAAAGAAACTATGGTTCTAACCACAGGATGAGAGCTGTAGTTCCTACCATGTAAGTTTGCGACGCTGTTTGCGAATGTTCATTTGAACTATGGTTTCGGGAAACACAGAATCGTTGAACTATGTGGGTAATGACGGAACTTGCGACCATAGTTGGCTAATGATGCTTTTGGGAAATGCGCCGATGGCATGCACCTTACTGCTGCTAGTGGGACAATAAACACTGTCGAGTCGCTTGACAGTCGCGGTAACATGGTCTGGTGTTGTTTCCACCAGCGCGGCAATTTTTTTCCTCCGATTTTTTTTAGTCGCACCATTGAGAAATTAGGTTGCACTCTAGAGCCCTGAGTATTTTGTAAGAAGAAAAAAAAGGAGTGCTTATGGAAACTATGACAGGCTTAATTTTCTACATGCAAAATATAATTTATTTATTTGAATTCAAAAACTTTCTTTTAATAAACCCACTCACTAGAAATCAGCATCAGCCACTGCAAAACCCATATCAGATGTCACAGGGACAGAACATGGCCACTTACCTCCACCTGCAACTGACCCAACCTCCTCTTCAGGTCTGTGGTGTCTTCTCCTGACGTCAGTTTCTTATGGAAGTCCAACTCCGCATCAAGCAACTCTTTCCGTGCCTACAGATGAAATAATAGTTATACTTAAATGCAGAAGGATCTTCTAAAACATAATTGACAATCTATTTAACTGACTCCTTTCAGCAGTAACACCTGGTATATAAGAATTGTCTTACATCTGTTTTTGACTTTGTTTGAGTCGTGTTGGCAGCAGCTTGTGAGCTGGGGCTGATCTCATTCTTCAGCTGAGAGATCTTTTCTGTCAGTTCTTTGAGAGTCTTCATGATGTTGGCTCTCTCCTCTGGCTTCATCCCTCTGTTCTTTTCCAGGCGGTTTATCAGCACCTGCAGAACACATTTCAGGTTTAATGTTAAATTAAACTGCATGTGATGTACGAAACCTCTAGACAAGTTCTGTTATACACTTCTTGTACATTACATTCATTCAACTAAAACTGAATCAGGACAAGTACAATTGAACATTGCTTTTCATTGTTGTCTCTCCAGTGTTCGATTCACCCGTTAAACCAATCATCTCAAAGAGCTGGGTGTCCAACACCTGGTATAAAACCAATATCACACTAATTCAATTAATGATATTAAATAACAAATGCATAACAACTGCAGCAATAAAAATAATATCTATTTCATATCATATTTACTACATTTATTACAAATAAATCTGTAAAAATAAAGAGATTTGGTTACACTTTATTTTAGGTGTCCTTGTTACACGTTAGATGTACTTACTATTATAATAACAGTTAATTATGCATAATTGCATGCATGTAATTCTAAGACAAACCCTAACTATAAAGTACATGTAGTTAATTAACATTACTCAGTATACAGTTACACTGCAACAAGGACACCTTAAAATAAATTGTAACCAGAGAGTTATACTTTACAGATACATTTCTTTATTCAATCTTATAATTTTTTTAGTTTTTTTAAATAAAAAAAAAAATAAAAAAAGGAAGTATCAGTAAAAAGGAAGTTAAAATTGTAACCAACAGTGCACACTGGAAAACACACACACACACATATATATATATACATATATATATATATATATATATATATATATATATATATATATATATATATATATATATATATATATATATATATATATATATATATATATATAGTTTTAGTTATTCTTCATACCTTCTGACATTCAATCTGTTTTTCAAGCATTTCTTGTTTCTTCTTCCTCATGTCTTGCTGCAGTTTCAATGCCTCCTAAAGGCCAGAGGTCAGAGGTCACATTAGCTCACTCATAAGCACATTCCAGACTGTGCAATACAAGCAGGTAGAAGTGCTGCTATCGGCTTACCGAGGTGAGAAGGAGAAAGGAAATACTCACCTGCTTCTTTTTCAAAACCTCCTGTGCTTCCAGTGCTTTGCCCGTTTTTCCCAATGATTTGGATGCGGTTTTCAACATTGTGCGCAAGAACGGACCATTCTGTAAACTTGAAGGTGGAGTCAAACCCTTATTTAACAGAGAATTTAAAGCAAGTGTTGATTAATAACATACATTACACATATATAAAAACACATAAATACACACACACACAAACACACACACATATAAATACACACACAAACACATGCTTTACTGCTCTTATGCTAAGAATTTTATTACAATTTAAAAATGTAATTTATTCCTCTGATCAAAGTTGAATTTTCATAATCTTTACTAGTCTTCAGTGTCACATGATCCTTCAGAAATCATTCTAATATGCAGATTTGCTGATCAAAAAAACATTTCTTCTTATGTTGACAAATGGTTTTGCTGCTTAATATTTTTGTGATTATGATACATTGATCCAACATTTTTGATAATGCAAAAGATTTCTATTTCATGTAAGATTTTGATTTCATATGTGGTTCTTTTGAACTCTTTTTGAACATCAAATAATCCGGAAAAAAAAAAACATGCATCCACAAAAATATTAAACCGCAAACCCTCTTTAACATTGATAAGAATAGTTCCTCTGTAATAACTGAGCACCATTAATAACTGATAATACTTGAGCAGCAAATCAGCATATTAAGATGATTTCTAAATGATCATGTGACATCTGTGGTAAGGTCTGATTAAAACATTTTAAAACATTCAAATAGAAAAAAAAAGTTATTTTAAATTGCAATACAATTTCACAATATTAAGTTTTTTTATTATCAAATAAACATGGCCTTGGCGAATATGAGAGACTAATAATAATTATTTTTCGCCTGGTAGTGTATATACACATAGAACTATAAGTGGACCCTGGGGAAGAAATTAAAATGCGCTTTATGATCAGAACTTTTAAGACTGGATCACTAGAGCCCCTTTCACACTGTGATTCCGGCAAATACACAGGTAATGTGTCCCGGCAATTGTTCCCGGGTCGCTAGATTTTGCACCTTCACACTGCCAGTGATTTCCTGGAATATGTGCGTGCTTTCACACACAACCCGTAAAGGTCCGGTAACGACACGTGACATCAGTGCATGACGCGCAGTGTTGGTCATCTTACTTGAAAAAAGTAATTAGTTACAGTTACAAATTACTTAACTCAGTTACTTTGCTGAGTAACTAATTACTTTTACAATGTGGTAGCTGTGACGTTATTTTTTACGTCCTATAACATCTTTAATATACAAGATGTTTATATTAACTGATTGAAGAATAAAAAAACTAAGTATTTTAGAAAATGTTGTATTTATTTGAACTCAATAAATTGCAGCCTGCCATATGATATGCATCGAAATAAAAACATAAAAAATAAATATTGAAAATAGAATTCAAGTACAAAATTAAGACAAATTTAAACTTGGGTATAAAGAAACAAAGGGAAACCTGGCCATTAGTGTAATTCTCTGTAACTATATATTAGGCCTAAAGTTACTGCACAATAAACAGAACACTATCCAACTCTTATGGTGCGTTCACACCAGACGCAAATAGAGCGTCTGGCGCGAATGATTTCAATGTTAAGTCGATGCAAAGACGCCAATAGACAACCTCTGAAAATCGGCGAAAAACACTTTTTAAATAAACCGCATATTTGAGTTTAACCTCTTAGCCAGCACTAGTGTTGTCACGGTACCAAAATTTCAGTATTCGGTACCGATACCAGTGAAAATCCACGGTTCTCTGTACCAATTTCGGTACCAAAGCAAAACACAATATGCTAATAAAAACAAAAAAAAAACACACTTTTTATCAATAAAAAAAAACACTTTTTTATCAATAAAAATAAAACCAATGCCATTCTTTATACTTATTTAAAATTGTGATTAAAGTTTTTTTTTACAAGTAATACAATTATACAAAAAACAGTAAAAAAAGTTTCACCCAAATTTTATTTGTCTTTTAATTAATGAAATTTGAACACATTCTATTTTTTGGTAAATAAAGGATTTGCTATTAAAATTAAAACATGGAAGAAATATTGTGCGATTTATTTCTTTAAAAAGTTTTATTAATTTTCTCAACAGTAGTAGCAGTAAAATGCTTGTGAAGTGACTCAGAACAGTTCTGGTGATGTTGTTTATGTATTTATGTCCACATTGAGATGGCAGATGCTGAGATTACTGCAAATGTCACACGCTTCAGTCTATGCAACCCTCTACGGACACCTCTGCAATTGAATCGCCATTGGCCATTAAATATTTTAGTTTACTCGCCAGACTGATATATAATTAGAACTTTAGTAATTAGAAGTAAACTTGATAACCATGTTTAAATGCATATTAGTCAATTTAACTGAACATTTTAACTGGAATGGTGGTGGTGGTGCTTTTTTTTTTGTCATTCAGTGATTCTGTAAAAAAAAAAGGAGGTGAGAAAAGCTAACAAGAATTCTGATTAGATAATATTGATACGAATTCTAATAAGAAGAACTATAAAAACACACTAAAGATTACTAAGGATTAATTAGCTGCTGGATTCATGAATATTAATCGGGTTTTGTGCATTCGCTCGAACTGATTTGCTGAAATCAAAACGAACGATAATAGGTGAGCGCCAGCCAATGAGATTGCCATTTGCGCATTAACTCCACACACTAACGTTACTGGAAAACCCAGCTAAAAGCTGAAGATTTCCATAGATATGCTACTATTTTGACAGGAAAAAATACAACCAAGAATAGTTTAAACGTAGTGCGTCAATTCTCTCTCTCGGTCTCTGCGTGTGTGAGAGAGAAAGCGATAGCGATCTGTGCGCCTTCACACTTGAGGTACACTAAACACAAGTGCGCTGTGCATCCATTGAGATGAACTGAATCACACAGAACGCCTGACTGAGAGTGAAACTTTAAAGCGCTCAGTCAGAGAGTGTTCGGCGAGTGAACATATATCTGAGCTAAACTTATACTTAGCCTCTAACTCACACAATGGCAAATAAAATCTTAGAATTTATTAGCCATTGGCTAATATTAGAAATCATTTAGTCGCCAGAAGGAAGATTTAGTAGCATATGCGAGTGGTGTACTTGCAATGTAGAGAGTCGCTATGTAGTAAACAATACCCGCACGTCTCTGCCATTCATTCATTCATTCACACAGACACGCAGAACATGCAGGATTCAGATTTCAACCAACTTTTGCGGCTTAACATTTAAATACTGGTCCATATGGAGATTTGATTAATTTATGCTAACTTTGACAAATTCTTTGACTGTCCATATTTAAGTTTCATTTTCATGACTGGATTTTGAGATTCCGTCCGCGTTTTCTGCTTCACGGAAATCATAGCGCTGTATGCGTCAAGAACCGGGTTTGAACGGGACCTCGGTACTACCGGTACTTAAAGAAACCTGGTACCGTCACATTTTCATTTTTTTTAGTACCGACTTGGTACCAAAGTACCGGGTCTTTTGACAACACTAGCCAGCACCCTGACGCCCTCGTCTTGAAAACCCCTAAACTCGCACGTCTCAGTGTTTATGAATAGATTAAATGAAACGGGACAAATTTAATCTTGACAAACTATGTATCATTATAAAGATCTAAGCCTCAAGCATCGAAGACAGATCGCTGTTTTTCAATGGAAAGCTTATAAAGACTGTAAAAAAGACTGTAAAAATGGTGGTTGAAATGCTGCGTGAACTCAACTGGCAGAAGCCCCCCCCCAATGACTCGAATTCGCATCTGTTGTGAAGTTAATTTCACGCGCGAATGAAGCGTATGAACTCAAAATGTTCAAGCGTCTAACTACGCGCAAATAGCGCGATTAATTCGCGCAAGTTGCGTCTGTTTTGAACACAGCATTAAATATTCAGTACAGTAACATGTTAGCATGTGTTGATGTGAGGTGGTTCATAAGATCAGAGTTGCTTGAGGCAGACGTCGATGAAGTCTTTTTTCCTGGACATAGCGTGCATGTTACTGAAACATTCTCGGCTTTAATTTCCGGTACTTCCAGTTCGAGAACGCCATTATCGCTGACGCCATCTTGTGTTCAGTGGTTGTCAGAGCGTGCAGTGAGACAGCGTGAGCAGGGCACCGCTCACCCAGCCAATCATCATCGGATTTGCAACGGTGTCAGGCAGCTGATGTGTGCCAAAGCTTGACACCTCTCGCTTTATTCAACCAAAGTGTAGTAACGCGACACTTTACATTCTCAGTAAAGATAACGGCATTGCAACGATGGGAAAAGTAATTAATTAGATTACTCCGTTACATAAAATTTAACTCCGTTAGTAACGCCGTTATACTTATACACCATTACTCCCAACACTGGTGACGCGTAATGTACGCGTCGAAAACGCTAGATGCGTTATACTTTCACTGAAGCTAGCGAACGATCTCAGCGTCAGCGCGGAAAGTGAGGAACAAACTGATCTCTGCTTCATTACAGTTTGCATATATTTTTTCGTTGCGAACGTTGATCTTCCTTCAAAACACCTGGTAAAAGAGTCGCATGATAACGTGCGTCATCACTAAGACACGGCATTGGATCTGGCTTTTGTTCACACAGCGCTCGTCCCGGGACTGAACCCAGCAATTTTACTAGGTCCCCGACCCGGGATCAATCCCGGAATCAATCCCGGGACGTGTTTGCTTTCACACAGAAGGCGACCTGTCAATGTTCTGGCAATTTGCCGGGTCCGACGTGCAGTGTGAAAGGGGCTTAGATAGGGTACTTGTTTCATGCAGAAGTTTTCAGTTCAGATGTGTGCAAACATTCATGTGCTGTCTTTACCACTGAAGGCTCCTGGCTTGGGCTGGTAGGTTCAGTGCCGCCCGTGGCGCCCGTTGTGCCTGCCGCTCCTGTGGCAGTCTGCTGTTTAGGGAAGGTTTTATTCAGCACATAAGATCCTGCAGTGTGCTGCTTATTAATGACCTGCAAACAAAACTACATTCAGTCAAACAATGTAGACAAACGGGAAACCAAGTCTCATGCATGGATCAACAGTAACTTTCTGAATATCAATTAATCATGTCTGGGTGAACAATCTCTGAACACTGACACAGCTGTTTCAGTGGGACCTCAAAAATATCAAAAACAGGACTGGCCAGTAGGAGTCTGTTCCCCAAATATTAGAACACCACCACAATGAAATCGCATAGGAATATAACTCCTATTTAACGAAAGACAGTCCATCAGTAGGTTTCAACAGCATCAGACACTTCTGCCAGACCTTGTGTGTTGTGGGATGTTGGTGTCCAGGGTTCGTGCTCTGACTGGGTCCCTGTTCCTGTGTGTTCGATGTGGTCTCTCGGTGCCAGTAGACTCTGATGAAGCGGTTATTAAGAACGGCTTCGGTGCTGGAGATGGCCCTCCGAGCCTCATCATTAGCTGTATACTGGATCAAAGCTGCCTCAGGGTCGCCCCCAAACACCACCTGAGGAAATCACAATACAGGACGCAGTTTAACGATTATGACAACTACATTAAGTGATCTGTGCAACAAAAGTACAACATGACCACAATGTCAAAAACAATCTTGTAAAGTAGGGTTGGGTATACTTTTTAGCCACTGACTGAACTGCCTAGATACCTAAGGGGTTAATCACCTGATATTGCTATTTTATAGCCTTTTATAGCAGGCTAATCGCTACTGCTTAGCATGTCTCATGTAAACACCCTGTATTGTTATGAATATAAGCGGAATCTCATGAAAACACATACAAATCATATAGTGTTGTAATCGTGTTTATTAGCTCCATGTTTTATCTATAGAAATGTTTTTTCTGGGATTCTTACGTACGGAACTGGTCGTGGAAGTGTAACGGATGTTGGTCATCATAGACAGGGCGGGTTATGAACGTGAAATATGATTGACATATGAGCAGCGAATGAGCTTCCTCGAAGTGGAAACGTAACCTAAAAGACTTATTATTTATTGTGTTGGTTACGTATTGTTCCTTTGTGCAGTGGCTCAGGAGCAAGACTGTGGAAATGTCAACAAGCTGAAAAAACAAAACTAAAGTTTTTTTCTTTGAGGTAATGTGTAACGTGATCTTATCGTATGGTATCGGGAAAAGTCTCGTTCAGGAACCGGTATCAAAGTCAAGGTATCTGTATTGAACATTGTTAACGATCCCCAGCCCTATGAGCGCATGTGTTGAGTTGATCATCTAATCCATGTAGGATGTTTACCTGGATGTTGACTACTGTTCCAAACTTGCTGAAGTGCTCATTGAGTTTGGTGATGTTGTTGAGCTCCCGGGGGATTTTGCGCACCTCTAGTTTGGTGTTGACGTAATGGTTCTTTTTCGGGAAGGTGGGTTTATGCTGGTTATTGAAATTTTGCCTGCAAAACAGAAAATACCCCATTACAAAACAAAAACTGGATATCCTCCTCCTGTATCATTATAGTTTCATTATATATTCTATATAAATATGGGACCTGTGCTGGCAAAATGAGTTGGAATGCGCACAAGCTAATTTTGAGATTCCCACAAAAATGAGTTATTATTCCCGATAAAAGAAAGAGGGAACCACTCGCATATTTGAATGAACACACTAAAGGGATTTTTACATTTGATTATTCATTTTCATTACTTGAATGCTTTTGTTTGTATGTAAAATAAAAAAAGGTAATGCATTATTTGTTTGTTTCTCATATATTTGTTCTGTATTGTTTTTGCATCGGTTCTTATTTATAATAAAGCTAAAATAAAAAAATAGCTATATTGTGATAATTAATAAAGAAATTATTATTAAGAAAAGGAGGAGGAAAAGATGCAGCACTGCGCTGTGATTTTGCTTTGGAACCTTCAGAAAACTTTAACTGGATTTTTCTCAAAACGGACTTTGTTGTCTCTATCGACATCAAACTGGTGTCATTTTTCGTCCAATTCCAACAAATCATACATCACTCTTTTAATGGAGAATAGAAATATAAAATTTGCTCATTGTGACTCATTTTGCCAGCACAGGGCACATATACAATACATTTAACACACACTACAGATCAAACGTTTGAAATGATAAAGGATTATTATTATTATTATTTTAATGATTTTAAAAGAAGTCTCATTTGCTCAGCAAGGCTGCATTTATATGATTTAAAAAAGTTAAATTATGGTATTTTTACATTTTAAAGATATGTATATTTTAAACTATTTTAAAATGTAATATATTCCTGTGAAGGCAAAGCTGAATTTTCAGCAGTCATTACTTCAGTCTTCAGTGTAACATGATCCTCCATATATATCATAATATGATTTCAAATAAACGCTGTTCTTTCAAACTCCCTATTCAAAGATTAGATCAAAGTTTTCACAAAAATATCAAATATAAAAATAAATAATCATAAAACAATATTAATGAGAACTTAATACTTGAGCACCAAAAATAATTGGTTATATTAAACAACTGAGCACTAAACCAGTATATTAGAATTATTTCAGAAGGTTCTGGAGACATTAAAGTCTAAAATAAATGTTGCTGAAAATTTTGCTTTGCCATCATATCAAAAATTAAAAACATTTTAAAATACATTAAAACAGAAAATAGTTATTTTAAGGTGTAATAACACAATTAGTCTTTACTGATTATTTAGTCAAATTAATGCAGCCTTGGTGAGTGCAAGAGATTCTTTCAAAAACATTAAAACTGTAATTATTCCAAATTGTTGAGGAATATTAATACTTTATATGATGAAAATTATTATTATTTTTTTACACTACAGTCTGTGTCTGAGGACACTGATCTCGCATCACTCATCACTCACTTGTCCATCCAGGGTTTTTTGGCCTGTGGTCCGTCTGTAGATGGCAAACCTCTCTTCCTGTTCTCCTGCTCAGAGCCGTACCTCATCTCTCCGCTCGACACACTCGTGACGGACGGCTCTGTCTGGATTACTATGTTTGCCGCTAAAAACACAGATAAACCAGAGCTCAGTTACATGCTGCCATTGTGAAAGAGTTTAAAACATGCAATACACAAGCAAGAGAGTCATGTGAGTGGAACTGATTTCTCACATCTGATACCTCGTGAGTTCTGTCCGTCACCAGCAGTGAGGCCGATGAGATTGGGTCTCTGCGTCTGGATGCGAGGAATAAAATGGCGGTACTGAGCTCTGCCCGGCCCGGTCAGTCCTGGAGACTCTGGGTTATAGACATCAGGGTCATAGCTGTCTGTATGAGACACGAGACAGACATCTTCAACCACATGCACTGCATAAAAATGAATGACAATAGACATGGCTACCAAAACATGTAGGTTATTTCCCTTTAGTTAAAAAAAAAAAAAAAAAAGACCAATTCTGAATGCAAGTACCGTCTCAGTTTTCTTTATTATTTTAAATAGTTTTTCAAATAAGCTCAAAAACTGCAGGGAGTAAAATGTAGCAACAGCACATCTACTTGGTCAGAATCTGTAACTGCAGCCTTCAGGAAAAAAATATCCCTGATACAAGTGCATTCAAGTACACACAAGTCCAGAAACGCCACCAACAGAAACAGAAGTGGCTGATTTTTTTTTTTTTTTTTTAAATCAACTTCTTTCTTACTTTCTTCCCTGAAGTCCACTTAAAATGTCAGAGACATTGATAAAGTAAAATGAGAGGGGGAAAAAAAACCTGGAAAAAGGAAAAACTGTAACTAGAGTATTTGTGCAGTGCATCAAAATCAGAAATGAAATGTGTTTTCTTCCAAAAGAGCATGTTTTCCACGACATGACCCCTTTAAAACACCGTAAGCTCAAGAAGCACACTGCTCAAGTGGAGAAGAGAAAAGTGCAGTGGCTTACATTCAGAGAGAGTGTACTGAGGGTGAAGAGAGGCAGAAGAGGAGGATGATGAGGAAGGAGGAGGAGGATGAGGTCCCACTCCAGGCAGGGTCAGAGGGGAAGAGGTGCTGGTTCTGGAGTGGGGTTGAGTGTCTATCCCAGTAGCTGGGATCAGAGGAGGCCCTAAAACAAGACAAGAGCAAACTGAAGCACACTCTCTACAGCAAACTTCAGGGAAATGCTGCTTACATAAAGTCCTCAAGATTTAGCATCCAAGACTATGCTACATTTGAACAAATGGACAAAAGTTACAAATTAGCAAATGCATTTACAGAGTATTCTAGAATATTGTTTTTTTTTTCATTTCATTTTTGCATTTCCCACATGCAGCTTTAAATAAATTTGTTTAGGCTTGACATTTATAATAAATGTTGCTTACAATGAAAGCCATTATAATTTATGTTTATTTAATACTTTATACTTATATTTTTTTCATTTCTGTTTTGTTCTGAATACGGTTAAATTCAAAGAATTTGTTCTGGAGTGAGGAAAACAAAGAAAAGTGTTTATAATGTTTGTTTTTTTTAATGTTTGTCTTTATTAACCATGGTTGTGCATTATTTTGAATGAAACAATAAAATATGACTTACACACAGACATGACTTATCTGTGTGACCTTGTGTAAATTTGTAATACTGTGACGCAGTATTACATGGAAAAAAATTATTAATCGGTATTCAAATTAAAACTGTAAAAAACAAAAAAGATTAAGATTTTTGTTAGTTCATAAACATTAACAAATTAAATAGAAATTATAAATCATTATTGGCTGAAGCGTCATGCAGGTTCTTCCCTTGGGAAAAAAATTAATAAATAAATAATATATTACCAAATGTGTTTGCAAGAACTTTCTCAGAATTTCCTTTATCATTCAAAACTGTTAATCACAAGCGTACAAGTGTAAAATATATCAGAATCTGTGACAAACCAAAATAGATTTAAAGGGTTTTTAATGTTTGTAAATGTTTCATTTTTATTTACTGGTATTTTATATTATTTCTGAATGCAATAATAAAATGTGACTTAACACATCTGTTTCTCACTCTCTCTCAACAATGCAGTTTTGACCTTGTGCGAGTTTTATTTCAGGTCAAATTTATTTTCTGGTAAATTATTTTCTGATACATAATTATATAAGATTTTAATGTCAATTAATAAGCATAAAAAACCTAATCAATACAAAAAAACAAAAAATTAAATGACACTGAAATCATTATATAATTATATATATAAAAAAATTTCTTTAACTTAACTGAGAAAAAGGCTAATGTAGCATGCTGAAATCAGAATGACCCTCACCTGGCATGGGGTAGATGCCCGGAGGCGGAGGCTGTCCGTGGGGAGGGCGCAGCGGCATGGGCAGGCGAGGAGGAGGCTCTGTCATCGGTGGCATGGGCATCCGTGGCAGAGCTGGTGGGGGGGGAAACGGGATCATGGTAGGAAGCGTGACGTCATCCACGATCAGAGGGTCATTACCGTGGTCAAAAGGACAGAGATCGCCTCGTATACAAAACCCTTTCACTGCCAACAAAAAGAAACACTAAACATTAAAATCAACAATATCACAACAGTCTTTCTGGACTGTTTAAAAGCAATGCAAAGATTTGTTTTTCTTCTCCAAAGCACTTTGACATTCGAGCTGCATACAAGTCATCCTTGAGGTGTGTCTACTTGTCAAGGTGGATGAACTTCTGGTCACTGAGGTCGTTCTTCAGTGGACTTTGCTCCATGTAAACAGTGCTGTATGGATCGTCACGTCTCTTTCCCATCAACATGCTGAATCACAGCGTCTTTAATAAGATCAGGGATAATCGAGCTAACATCCATGCTTCAGTAATCCCTGTGGAGATTCTCCTGCTACTCCCAGCAGCAGTGTGAAAAATACCCTCGCTCCAGAAAGACAGGGTAGTAAATATAAACACTGCTGCTTTAACACCACTCCCATAAGGCCATGCTGCGAGTCTGCTACGCCATAGTCATTAGTGATGCTTTAGAAACAGACACCCAAAAGAGTAAAGGGTGTCCTTAGAGGACATCAAGACACATCAGTGTATCTGTTTATACATCACTGGACTTAGATTTTAAAGACATCCAGTGGATGTAAAATGCATTAGGACTTTAAGAACTAAAACAATAAAACATGAAACTAAGCTGCATGCATTTAAGAAAGAACGATAGAATCTATTGTTTTATTTCAAACCAAGCAAACATGTTTTTGTACACTTTCTGGTTGTCACAATGTGATAATTTACAAGTGTCAAGTGTCCAAATGTAACTTTTATTTATTTTTTAATCTGTTAATTTAAACAATATAAAATGCATTACAAACTGTGTATTTTTTTTTAATTCTCATTTCAATAATTTTAGTATTTAAGCTTATTTCAGTTAGTTGCCATGGCACATTTCTAATTTTCATTTTTCAGTTCCTTTTAGCTCAAAATCTATTTAGAAAAGTTTTAGTTAACAATAAGAGCACTGAGTAGAAAAGTGATGCACATGGGTCTTACCGTCGTAGTCTCTGCAGCGATGTTTGAGCGTGCTGCTCTTGTTGAAGCTCTTGCCGTCTGTGTGGTTGGTGAAGTATGTGGACCAGCTCTCTGTAGTGCTGTCGGGCAGGTGAGCCGGTGCTACCACGGTTACAGCGTTGGGGACCACTGGGCTCCCTGAGGAGGGGAACTGGTGCTGAGGAGGGGGCAGAGGGAGCAGGGGGGGCGGATGGGTCTGCTGGTGGTGTGGGTTACCCATGTGGCCAGAGGATGGGTTGTAAGGCTCCGTGTCCTTCCGCTCCTGCTCAAACTTGGTTCTGTGCTCTGCTGAATTAAAGCACATTTAAAATGAAGACACGTCGGTTGAATGCTTGTTTGCAAAGAAAGAAATCTTGACATTGGTTTGAATACATTTCTGCATCAACGTATCGACGCAAGCAGCATATGCTCTTCTGTGTCAGCCGTGACAAATGATATGTTTTCTACGTGTATTTACGCTTTGCTTTGAATGAAAACAGTGCATCCGTGCAGCGCGGTTGACACAGAAGAGTGTACACTGCTTGCATTCAGCAGACGTTTTCCAAATGGCGATATGGTGATGCGTTTTGAAACAAAATTGTTATTTTAGTTTTCTTCACATACAAAAAGTATTCTCATCGCTTTATAACGTTACGGTTGAAACACTGATGGCAGATGGACTTTTTCTGATTAGGTCTTTCATACTTTTCTGGACCGTGACAGTGTTATTTACTTGGCAGTTAATGGGACAGTCACAAGTAGGGATGCACGATAAATATCGGCCGATGTTTAATACACATCTTGTCAGTAAAGCCGGTTCTGTAATCAGCGGTAAATCTCTACATGTGCGAGGGTTTTACTACACAGAGCCGTTGTTCACTGACAAGCTGCGCCAAACCATGATCATATTTTGCACGTTTTGCTCAGCTTGTCTGTGATTACTGACAAGATGCCCATTAAATATTGGGCGATATTTATCATGCATCCCTAGTCACAAGCCTGCTGATTCTCATTCAAAATATCTTAAATTGTGTTCCGAAGCTGAACGAAGCTTTTATGGGTTTGAAAGGACATGATGGTAAGTGATTAAAAGACAAAACTTTAATTTTGGGGTGGAGTATCCCTTTAATACTTTGTATCTATCTCTGTTGTTTAGATTTTTATTTGCTGCTAGAAACGGATGTTTATTTTATTATCTATTTCTATTTTTCTTCTTTTGTTATTGCACTTATTTGTAATTAGAATAACAGCCGTCAGCTAAGAAGCAGCTTTTGATATCTGTATTGCTCCTTCACTGCATTTAAGCGATGATCTGTCCCGCAGTAGTTTCAGTTTGAGCCATCCGCCTGCTATAGACTTTTGGTGTGCTAATTGTGAAGGTGTGCACAGCGACCGTAAGCCTATTTCAACTGCTCGGTCACTCTCCAAATTTAGGAGAAGCCGTTAGTCAGCAGAGAAAGCCAATTCTATTTCCAGTTCCAAGTATTTATGTTGGTTGCACACGGTTTAGAAACACTTTTATACTATTCTGAAGAAAACAAAAGTTTAATAACTCTAAAAATTTAATGTGGCATAACCATCAAATATTTTTAGTTTGCTTACAAGCATTTTCATATTTACCTTGTATTCGTAATAGTCCTATATTAGTTTATATAAGTATATAAATATATATATATAAACTAATATAAGACTATTACGTATGCCTTTTAACCTATACTGTGTATATATATAATTTCCTCAAAAATTCCTCACATTTTCTTCAAATATTAATATCCAGTTTTATTTCCTAATAAATAGTAACAAAAGATTATGCCAAAAAATACTTAATTTCTTTCAAAAAATTGCATTCTTTTCATTATTTATTTACGATAACAGGACAGGTACATCGGCCTGACATTTTTTTATGCCAATTTTAAAAATAAATAAATAAATCGAAATATATGTTCATTAGAGATCTGATGAATCTGATGAGTCTGCTAAATGATTAAATGTGAATGTAGACAAGATGTATATTTAAGTCCTTCCATGTTCAAATTAATTGGATGTATTAAGGAATAAAATAATAGATCTGGTCAAAACAAAAGAGCATCATATTATGGAACGATTAACAATTAAATACATTTCTAGACACTCCTCTGTTGCACACAAATGAACTTAAGTGTATGTAAAAGTGATGTTTTGGGCCGGTGCTCACCTCTCCTCTGATTGTGCTCTCGCTCTCGGCTCTTTCCACGGCTGACACTGCGGCTACGACTCCTGCTTGGACTGTAGCTTCTCCCTCGTGAGCTTCCTCCTCGTCGCTCATGTCGGTCTCGGTACAATTCTCCACTCTTTCCATGATGCTCCGGTTCCCGTCGCTTACGCTCGTCTCTCCTGCGGTCATCTCTAGCCCTGAGTTTAGATTAGTTCAGATACTGTGTGTTACTGATGAGTGAATTTGATATAGATTGGACAGCTCTAACTGCCTTGTGTCTGCTGTGAAGGGTTTTTACACACAATGAAAGTCTCATGGAATAATTTGAGCTACTCAGTAAGATTTCTTTCTCTCAGTAAGAAATGTATACTTTCAAGAATGCATTACAACAGATTAAACTGAAAGGTGACAGTAAAGACTCCTACACTGTTACAAATTATTTAAACTCCCTATCATGGTTTCTAGAACAATATTAAGAAGCACAACGGTTTTCAACACTGATAATAAAAAGAAATGGTGCTTGAGCAGCATATTATACTGATTTCTGAAGGATCATGTGACACTGAAGACTGGAGTAATGATGCTGTAAATTCAGCTGCGCATCACAGGAATAAATAACGATTTTGAAATTGTAAGTTTTATATGAACAAGACAAGATCCAACAAAGACAGCAGGAAGAAAAAAAAACAAAACACTTGCTGAAGACCAACCTTGGTTCGTTAAAGTCTGAGCGATTCCTTAACGGGCTTCTTCTTCTTCTGTTATCCTTATCATCTTCAAAATGACTAGGCTGAAAACACATGTCAGTGTTAATATCAATGCAATTTATTAATTTATCTATGACTACCGGGGAGTACACTGCACCACTACACACGTCAAATCAAGTCAATTTTATTTTTATGTGTTTTTAACAATACACATTGTTTTAAAGCAAATCATGATGATGTTAAAGGTGCTCTAAGTGATGTCACACACTTTTTAGGCCAAAACATTTTTTGTCACATCCAGCAAACATCTCCTCACTATCCACTAGCTGCATGTCCCCTGAACACACTGTAAAAAGACGGGGTCTCTCTAGACACCACAGGCTCCACAAACAACAAGAAAAACAAACTGGGCTCACCCGCACCACAAAACATAAACTGTTCCAGCCAATAACCGACAAGAAAGATTTGGGGGTGGGGTTTGGGGGGTTAGTGCACGGATGAGGAGGAGGGAGGGTCTAGCTAGCCTCCGTTTTGTTTGACAACAATTTGAACGTCAAAGAAGTTACGACTCCCGGCATCGCTTAGAGCACCTTTAATAAAGTCATATCAGCTTCACGCCTTTTAGCTGCATCTAGCAGATTAGAGCGGAGCGATGATACAGTTGACATTTTTCAATGATATAAACAATCAAGCAGTTGATATATAGCTTATATCACTTTTCACGACTATGCTGACTATATTTTGGATACATTTATTACGTATCCAACTTTATATAGAGAGCTGTGTCATTATACAGTTTACATTTTGCAACATTATAAACAATAACAAATATTTTACGCTGTTATTTCATATGGGCGACTATTTACCTCGTCCTTCTCCTCAAGCTTCTGGACTGGGATTTTACTCTCTTCTTTAGCAGCTGGGTTTCCCAAATAATTTTTGGTGGTTAGGCATTCAAAGAGTTTATCGACGAACCCTGTAGTCTCTGTGAAACAGACAGAACAATCAATCAATTCAGTATTAAATCATTCACACTTGACAAAAAGACACTTGAATTCATTAGTAACTGCATACTTATGTGCACAGTATCCACAACACTCTCTAAATTGAGAATAAACAGCTATGGGAGGACTTTTTACCAATACCTTTCTGAAGGAAAACGTCCAGCTGATCCGCACACAACGCTCGGAGTTCTTTCTCTGGTTTGTCCTTCTTTACTAACGCCACGACGTAGTTTGCCAATGCAGACGGGTCAGCATCACATCTGTAAAGGATCTCAGGTTAATTTCAGGTAAATCCACACGCATAAGACAAGAAGTTTCCTATCTAATCCAAAAGTCAAGTGTTTCCATGCAGGTCTTCGAGGACACCAATACACAACATACAGTGGGGCTCAAATGTTTGGGCATCCCTTGCAGAATCTGTGAAAATGTGAATTATTTTAACAAAATAAGAGAGATCATACTAAATGCATGTTATTTTTTTATTTAGTACTGTCCTGAGTAAGATATTGCTCATAAAAGATGTTTATATTTAGTCCACAAGACAAAAAGAATTGCTGATATTATTAAAATAACCCCATTCAAAGCTTTGGGAACCCTTGGTTAATACTGTGTGTGGTTATCTGGATAATCCACGACTGTCTTTCTGTTTTGTGATGGTTGTGCATGAGTCCCTTGTTTGTTCTGAACAGTTAAACTGAGAACTGTTCCTCAGAAAAATCCTTCAGGTCCCGCAGATTCTTCAGTTTCCAGCTTCTTTGCATATTTGAACCCTTTCCAGCAGTGACTGTATGATTTTGAGATATATATTTTCATACTGAGGACAATTGAGGCACTCAAACACAACTATTAAAAAATCTTCAAACAGTGTTTAAGTGCCTCAAATGTCCTCAGTGTGAAAATATGCATCTCAAAATCATAGTCACTGCTGGAAAGGGTTCAAATATGCGAAAGATGCTAACTGAAGAATCTGCAGGACCTTACAGATTCTTTTTTTTGAAGAACAGTTCTCAGTTTAACTGTTCAGAACAAACAAGGAATTCATGAACAACCATCACAAAACAGAAAGACAGTCATGGATCATCCAGGTAACCACACACAGTATTAAGAACCAAGGGTTCCCAAACTTTTGCATGCCACTGTAATTGTTGTTTGCTAGCAGCTTTTCTAAGAGAGCTTTTCTACTACTAGGATGCACTGAAATCAAACACATGACAAGTTGTCAGCTAGAGAAAACACCACCAAACACACTACTGACTTAAAAAATTAACTGTGTCTGCCTGCTGACCACACATCCCAAGGCTTTAAAACTAAAATAACTTGTGCCCTGATCCTGTTTTGGCTGTTTTGATGAGCACCCTACTCTGCCAGCAGACCCCCTTAGCTTAGCTTCCTACTTCACAGCTTCTAAATGGGAGGTGTGTTCGTTTACTGAACAGTATGAGCTTATATATGAATAAAACACAACTGAACTATCATTTAAAAACAATCATAGGAACCGATATCTGTTCGCAGAGCGGTTAAGTGGTTTGAAACCCAGCTAAGCTGTTAGCATGTTAGCTTCACTCTTTCAAATGTCACTGTTCATCACTTACATGGGTTCAAGAAGTTTAGCCAGCCAGGATTTCAGAGCGTCAACATTATCAATAATCATCCTGACGCGCAAGTGATTAATACTGATGAAAGGCTGGGTGTTTATGCGCAACTCCTACTAGCATCGTCTGAAACACACACTGGGCCTTCTGTAGTCACTAGCACGTCTCGAGCTGCTGGAGGTTCTCCGTGACGTCACAACTCAACGAGGGCAGCCAATCACAGAGCTGCTTTAACATGCCATACTGCATACCATAATTACCAGCCCCCCCCCCCCCTCGCTATGGACACCCACATCAGAGATAGACTATTTCATTTTAATTGGTTTATGTCATTCTTTTGAATGTTTGGAATATTTCTGAGAGAGAGAGAGAAAAAAAACAACAACAACAATAATAATAATAATTTGATAAATTATTAAATTATTATTATTTATTATTATTATTATTTGCTTGCAAATATGTGTTTAGAGATGCTATGCATTTCTCAAATCGTGTGGCTTTTTGATGATAGTTGTGCTGTGATTTCTACAAGTGATCAGGGATTCAGTGTCCTTGGGGCCCCAGGCATATGTCCGGTATTGGGAAGGCTACTTTGGAAATGTAATTATATTTATTTATTTATTTTAAAGCACAGCCACCACAAAATCAGACGTTAGCCCCTCTTTTCAATTTGAGATTGTTTTGAGGTTAAATACAGATCTGAAATGATAAATGATAAAAAGTTTAATATACTGTTTCTGAAATAAAATCTTTGCATAGCAAATACGTCAGAAAACACTGGCATAACAAAGCCTTGAAAAAAAAAACTGTTTGAATAAAGTTATTGAATAAACATGTGTCCTATTATGTGTCCTCAAACAATAGTATCTCATATTTTAGTCATGTGGAAAATCATGTGGAAAGAAATAAATTCTCTCTCTCTCTCTCTCTCTCTCTCTCTCTCTCTCTCTCTCTCTCTCGCTCTCTGTGTGTCTGTGTGTGTGTGTGAATGCAAACTATGGTTTAACTATGCTGGTGAGGACCAAATGTCCTTGCTTATATAGTGAAGATCATGACGATACGCTAGTGAGGACATTTCACTGGTCCTTATAAAACAGCCCAAACTTGATTTTATTTAAATCTAGTGTTTTGCCAGGGTTGCCAACTCTCACGCATCTGGCGTGACACTCACGCTTTCAGCATCAATCTCACGCTGAATTCCAAGCGGGAGTGTCACACCAGATGCGTGAGAGTTGGCAACCCTGGTTTTGCACATGTTTCTTGAGGGGTAGATTTTGTGGTAGTGGTTGGGTTAGCTGATAGAAGATTTCATATAAAATCAATGGAAGTCTATGAAATGTCTTCACTAAGACAGCAGAAAAGATGTGTGCATGTGAGACAGTGAGAGAAAGAGAAATATTCAGATGTAACCTCCTTTATAATCGTTAACATTTTCATAGGTAACTGTAATTTAATTAATTACTTTTTTTCAGTAACTGTAACAGATAACGGTTACATTTAACTTGTTACTTCCCAACACTGCATAGTCTGCACAGAAAAAGAGAACAGAGCGTTTTTTTTTAAACTGGGGAAGAGGACTGAAGCCCTGCGAACTGCATTACCCATAATTCAAAGCGTCTTCCGTTTCCGCCCAGTGTCATCAGCCGAGCGCAACGTGGGTTCCACTCTTCAACAAATCCTGCAGAAGTTACAGCGAAAAGAGCGGAATGACGGTAAGTTTCTTTCATAATAAGCCGGTTTCTTGGATCACACCCTTTACTTTATGCGGTTTAGAGTACTGCCTGCTTCATGAGCTCAAACAACACAAAAATAAACCTGTCCATTGAGCAGCATGGCTTATCTTTAGAAGCTAGCTTCATGCAAATGTATCACTCTTGATCATTTATGTGTTTTGAGTCATGAGCGAAAAGTAGGAGATGTTCGATCCACACAGTGAGCGATCTCAGTAACGTTGTTACTTTATTGCAAATTGGATTAAGTTGTTGGCACATTGCGATGAACGGAGTTGACAGCTGTCAATCAGAGCTGCTCATGCGCATCTGATCGGGATACGAGAGCCACTATATACGTTAGCTTAGGAAATGTACCATTTACAGTACAGTTTTATTAATAAACATAAACCATGACACCGAACAGATCACTAGATGATGTAGCCTTTGTTAATTTATGAACTATAGTTTTTTATGCATTTCTAACTATTTACATAAGGTAATATATTAATGATGCTCTTCTTAAGTTATATATATATATATATATATATTATTATTATTTGTATTATTATTTGTATTTTTATTTTTATAGTCGTTCATGAGTCCGTTGTTTGTCTTGTACAGTTAAATTGCCCGTTGTTTTCAGAAAAAATCCTTCAGGTCCCACACATTCTGTGGTTTTCCAGTATCTTTTGCATATTTGAACCCTTTTCAACAATCACAATGATTTTGAGGTCCATCTTTTTACACTGAGGAGAACCGAGGGACTTAAGAAACTTGCCAAAGAATTTGTGGGACTTGAATGAATTATCTGAAGAACAGTGGGAAATTTAATTGTTCAAGACAACCAAGGGACTCATGAACTACTATCAAAAATAAATAAATAAAAGAACGCTGTGGATGATCCATTTAAAAACACAGTATTAAGAATTGAGCATATATAAACTTTTGAAAGGGGTAATTTTTATAAATTAAACTATTAATTTCTCTTGTGGACTCTATTTAAACATATTTTATGTAAAATATCATACTCAGGTCAACACTAAATAAAAAATAACATGACTTTTGTATGATCCCACTTATTTGGGTAAAATAATTAGCATTTTGCAGATACTGCTAAGTGTATGTAAAATTGTGACCGCAACCCATATATATATATATATATATATATATATATATATATATATATATATGTGTTTTCATCTGATATTTTTCTTTGAAATTAGCACTTTTATCAGGCACTTATGAAATGACATTTTACATTTTTGAATAACTTGCTAATAATCTTTTTATTGCCATTGAATTGAAACTAAAAATGCCAATTTAAAAAGAAAAAATCTTGAATAGATGGATTTAGAGGTTTATGCATCTGAAACTTAATTTTGATAATGTTATGTGTCCTTCCAGGAACGCAAAGGAACGGCGAAACTTGACTTCTTGAGGAAGATTGAGCAGGAGATTCAACAGAAATGGGAGCAGGAAAAGATTTTTGAGATTGACGCTCAAACCACCTCTGAGGAAAATACAAAGTGAGCCTGTTTTGATATATTTTCTGAAGTTGTACAGATTATATTCACAACTAATTATGTATTCTTGTCTGTCTACCCAGTAAGAACAAGTACTTTGTTACGTTTCCTTATCCGTACATGAACGGGAGACTTCACCTTGGACATACGTTCTGCCTGTCGAAGTGTGAGGTGAGTCTGAAATCCAATTAAAGATGATGTCAAAGACAACATGCCATAGCATTTATAATTCAATTATAATCTCCAATGCCCTGTAGTTTGCAATGGGTTACCAGCGGCTGAAAGGAAAGCATTGTCTTTTCCCATTTGGACTTCACTGCACTGGGATGCCCATCAAAGTGAGTAGATTAAACCCCCGAAGGTCTGCACCTCAGATCTATACACATTTATAATCAACAGAAATGCTGTATGTCCGTGTGTAACAGGCATGTGCAGACAAGCTTAAGAGAGAAATGGAGCTGTATGGAAACCCGCCCCAATTCCCTGAGGAAGATGAGGAGGAGGAAGAGCAGAAGAAGATGATCAGTGATGAGGTCATCATCAAGGACAAGGCAAAGGGCAAGAAGGTAAATGTGTGCTATGAGGAAATTATAACCCAAATGTTGTAGGTTTGAATCCTCACAAGTAGGGGTGCACAATAAATATCGGCCGATAATTAATGTGCATCTCGTAAGTAAAGCCTGACAAGCTGTGCAAATCCACGTTCATTATCAGCGTTGATTTGCGCAGCTTGTCATTTAACAACGCCCCTGTGTGAAATCACGCTCCTGATGGAATTTACTGCTGATTAGATAACCAACTTTACTGATGAGGTGCACATTAATTATCGGCCGATATTTATTGTACACCCCTACTCACAAGAGTTGATCCATGAGCTGTGAATAGTGTTGTTTTTGGAGTCCTGTTTTAATTTTAGTTTCAGTCTAGTCTTTGTGTGAAGCTGTCATTTTAGTTTTTATTAGTTTTAGTCACGTTCATACACTTTTTAGTCTAGTAAATGATAATTGTATTTTAGTCTCTTTTTAGTGATGCAATTCTATTTAACTCAGTCAGTAAAGTATAAGTACATAGTAGTATAGACGAAACCAAAATTTTCTTTTAAGCCAAACCCCTTTCAAACAAGGTTATCTTATTATATTATTATTACCTTATAGACTCAATACATCCATACCAGACACGGAAGATGCTCTGATTTGGATTTACAACATTTATTTTACCAACCACACATGTTAGAAGTAAACACATCGTTCACTGTGTCAGACTTAACTTTGTTAACTAAATAATGCTGCGAGTGGGGCTTGAGGAAGTGACGTCGCCTGCGTCTGCGCAGTGCGACCTGATGCAGTCCCCGGAGTGAGACACCGGAAACAGAAATACTGCAAAATAAGAATAATAATAATAATAATAATAACGCGACTAAACGAGACAAAAAAAGAAAAAACCTTATAACATTTTGTTTCGTCTCGTTTTGGTCATCGAAAATTAAAAGACATTTTAGCATAATTTTTATTTTGTAAACCACATTTAGTCTCGTTTTTATTCGTCAACAAATTTGCATTATACATTTAATTATAGTCATTGTCACATGACCAGCATTTACGTTGTGTCTCGTCTTGTTTTCGTCACGTGATAAAGATTCATTGAAGACGATATTTAGTCATAATTTTCGTTGACGAAAGCAACACTAGCTGAGAACACATAATTAATTAAAGCTGGTAAAGTGTACGTTTATTAATATGATGTAATTGGCAGAGCAAAGCCGTAGCAAAGTCCGGAAGCGCCAAGTTCCAGTGGGACATCATGAAATCTCTGGGACTGCGGGATGATGATATCGTGAAGTTTGCCGAAGCTGAACATTGGCTGGAATATTTCCCTCCTCTCGCTGTAGAAGACCTGAAGAAAATGGGTTTAAAGGTAGTACAAGTTCACCTCAACATTTGTAATTCTGCCTATTGCTTTGTATTTTGCCATTTAAAGCAACATGATTTGAGAGTCCGTAAATGAAGTTTTTCCTCATTAATGTTGTAGGCTGACTGGCGTCGTTCCTTCATCACGACCGATGTGAACCCTTTCTACGACTCTTTCGTGAGGTGGCAGTACATCACTCTGAAAGAGAGAAAAAAGATTAAGTTCGGGAAAAGGTATGGTAACAGACTTGAAATACATTTTCTAACTATTAATCAATAGCAGTAATTACAAAACTGAAGTTGACTAATCTTTGCAGAAATGTAAAACCCCGGCAGAGAAAAGCAAAGTCTGTACTACACTGTACACATCATAATCAAAAATGACACCTAAAATAACCTTTCTATGGAAGTTATCGCAAAAGTAAAACCTTAAAGTTCTGTAAAAATAATTTTTAGGTTGTCTCAATCTAACCCCTAACCCCTGCAACATTGTGGGATTTGATGTTTTTTTATGTTGGTAAAATAAAAAAAAGTATGTTCCTAGAATGCTATTGTTTGGTATGTTCCCAAAAACAATAACCAAATGGCAAACAAGTACTAATGTTTGGTGAACGTTCTCTGTTAGTTGGGCAGTATGTGTGTAGAACAGCCCCTCTTTGCCCTAAAAAATAAAATGAATAGAGTTGTTGTGCAAAAGAAACTTAATAGCGAGGTATGTGTATCACTGTGTATTGTAATAAAATATTGCTGTAACAAATTTTATCTATTGTTTTTTTGTGCGTGTGTGTGTATAGGTATATGTACAGGTCCTTCTAAAAAAAATTAGCATATTGTGATAAAAGTTCATTATTTTCCATAATGTAATGATAAAAATTAAACTTTCATATATTTTAGATTCATTGCACACCAACTGAAATATTTCAGTTCTTTTATTGTTTTAATACTGATGATTTTGGCATACAGCTCATGAAAACCCAAAATTCCTATCTCAAAAAAATTTGCATATTTCATCCGACCAATGAAAGAAAAGTGTTTTTAATACAAAGAAAGTCAACCTTCAAATAATTATGTTCAGTTATGCACTCAATACTTGGTCGGGAATCCTTTTGCAGAAATGACTGCTTCAATGCGGCGTGGCATGGAGGCAATCAGCTTGTGGCACTGCTGAGGTGTTATGGAGGCCCAGGATGCTTTGATAGCGGCCTTAAGCTCATCCAGAGTGTTGGGTCTTGCGTCTCTCAACTTTCTCTTCACAATATCCCACAGATTCTCTATGGGGTTCAGGTCAGGAGAGTTGGCAGGCCAATTGAGCACAGTAATACCATGGTCAGTAAACCATTTACCAGTGTTTTTGCACTGTGAGCAGGTGCCAGGTCGTGCTGAAAAACGAAATCTTCATCTCCATAAAGCTTTTCAGCAGATGGAAGCATGAAGTGCTCCAAAATCTCCTGATAGCTAGCTGCATTGACCCTGCCCTTGATAAAACACAGTGGACCAACACCAGCAGCTGACATGGCACCCCAGACCATCACTGACTGTGGGTACTTGAAACTGGACTTCAGGCATTTTGGCATTTCCTTCTCCCCAGTCTTCCTCCAGACTCTGGCACCTTGATTTCCGAATGACATGCAAAATTTGCTTTAATCCGAAAAAAGTACTTTGGACCACTGAGCAACAGTCTAGTGCTGCTTCTCTGTAGCCCATTTCCTGCACACGCCTGTGCACGGTGGCTCTGGATGTTTCTACTCCAGACTCAGTCCACTGCTTCCGCAGGTCCCCCAAGGTCTGGAATCGATCCTTCTCCACAATCTTCCTCAGGGTCCGGTCACCTCTTCTCGTTGTGCAGCATTTTTTGCCACACTTTTTCCTTCCCACAGACTTCCCACTGAGGTGCCTTGATACAGCACTCTGGGAACAGCCTGTTCGTTCAGAAATTTCTTTCTGTGTCTTACCCTCTCGCTTGAGGGTGTCAATGATGGCCTTCTGGACAGCAGTCTTACCCATGAATGCGGTTTTGAGTAATGAACAAGGCTGGGAGTTTTTAAAAGCCTCAGGAATCTTTTGCAGGTGTTTAGAGTTAATTAGTTGATTCAGATGATTAGGTTAATAGCTCGTTTAGAGAACCTTTTCATGATATGCAAATTTTTTGAGATAGGAATTTTGGGTTTTCATGAGCTGTATGCCAAAATCATCAGTATTAAAACAATAAAAGACCTGAAATATTTCAGTTGGTGTGCAATGAATCTAAAATATATGAAAGTTTAATTTTTATCATTACATTATGGAAAATAATGAACTTTTATCACAATATGCTAATTTTTTGAGAAGGACCTGTATATGTGTGTGTTTTCACCGCAGGTTTGGTGGTCTTAATTTCTGTACAAGCCGGTATTAAAAAGGTCTTTAAAAGTCTTAAATTTAACTTGTTAAACTCTGTAGACACCCTGACACACACACACACACACACACACACACACAAAAAAAACATTAATAAAAACATTGTTTGACATTAAATTGTCATGTATTTATTTTCCAATTCTGAAATATTTCTTTTTGAATTAAATCTTTCTTTCTTGCTCTTCCAGATATACCATTTACTCTCCCAAAGATGGTCAGCCCTGCATGGACCATGACAGACAGACAGGAGAGGTGCGCACTATTTTTAATGAAGAAATCCTTGTTTTTCTCTATAAAATAGGATAGATGTGTATCTAGTAATGTTCTGTATCGCAGGGGGTTGGTCCTCAAGAGTATACCCTGATTAAGATGAAGATGGTGGAACCTTACCCAGCAAAATTGAGGTACAATCCATAATAATATGATACCAAATGATTGTCATATTCATTTATCTAGGTACAAAAATGTCTTTAAAAATTCTTTCAGTGGACTTAAAGGCAAGAGGATTTTTCTGGTGGCTGCGACTCTGAGGCCTGAAACCATGTTTGGTCAGACGAATTGCTGGATTCGGCCAGATATGAAGTACATTATATTTGAGACGGCCAGCGCTGAGCTGTTCATCAGCACGCAGAGGTCCGCCAGGAACATGTCCTACCAGGGCTTTACCAAAGAGAACGGAGTGGTTCCTGTGATCATGAACATCATGGGCCAGGTCTGTGTCTCTAACACACAGTCTGCTTGTGTTTTGTGGTTTAAAAGAAAAAAAATCTGACAGAATGACTTAACAAGGCAGTGTGGGAAAGCAGTTACTTGGGTAGTGAAGTAAATAATGATGAAATAACATCCACAATCCAAGATGCAATGAAACTAGTAGTGATAATTTTGTAAGAATAATGAAGTGTTATTTAAATTGAAGTAATTTTAAATCATGGTAGTATTTGTTGTACTATTATTGTTGTTGTTCTTTTTCTTTTTCTTCTTCTTCTTATTATTATTATTGATAATAAAAGTAGAACTATTATAATTTTTTTAATTAGTGTCATTTTGTCACAATGTGAAACAATCTTAGCCCTTAAAATAATAAAATTTTGATTTATTTTAAAATATAACTTTCATTTATTGAATTTTTTTGTGGAGTGAAATTTTTGGGAGGTAACATTTTTATAACATTCACTCAATGATGTGATTTGTTTCATACTATATCATTATATTGTATTTCTATTATTCTGATTATTTAATAAAATAACAATAACAGTAAAGGAAAGGAAAAAGAAGAAACCAAATGCATTAACTACAAAAAAAAAAAATGTCATCACAATTATTTGAATCTATTGAAAATGCAGTGCGTTTTGTACCAAACTTATGACAAGTAATGGTTTTCAGTTAAATACTATGGCAGTTTATGCACACTTCCTGCTCTTTTACAGACTCACTCGCTCTCCCATTTTTTCAGGACATCCTCGGCTGTGCATTAAGCGCCCCCCTCACTTCATACAAGACCATTTATGCCCTGCCAATGCTCACCATTAAAGAAGACAAAGGTACCTGACACCAGCCCATAATATCGTCACATCACATGACCCCTTCATCGACAAGATGCATCTCTCAATGGGCCGCAGGGCAATGCTGCATGTTTTAATAGCCAAAGTGAAAGTGGCGTTAGTCATTGCGGAGCAAGGTGAAGTTTTCTTATACCCTGGGGCCCTGTTTACACCCCGGAAGGGCCATTCCCAAACTGATATGTCAGGACTGTTAATATGGATCACTTGTTGTTTGACTGAAAAGATGTGAGATGCAGCAGTTAAATGTTTGTTGAGATGTAATGTGTCGTCACAGGAACTGGAGTCGTCACCAGTGTTCCGTCAGATGCTCCTGATGACATCGCCGCTCTGAGGGACATTAAAAAGAAACTGGTGATGTATTTGTTTTATCATTATTATAATATTTCATTTTCTTTTCTTGATACAAATGTTGTTTGATTTCCTTCACAAAATAACATTTCTGAGGATAACGGTGTTTCTTATAAGATTATTATACCTGATACAAAAATGCATTAATTAATGTTTTTTTTTTAGGCTTTGAGAGAAAAGTACGGAATTCAAGATTATATGGTTCTACCATTTGAGCCGGTAAGAAGCATTTTTAAAGATTCCATCCAAGGCTGGATGATGAGAAAAGCTCGGTGTCCCAGTGGAGGTTTGAGAGAGGTCCAGGGCTGCGTTTAATTTTAAATAGAACCTTAATGTTATTTTGAAATAAAAATTAACAATACATGTGTAAAATATACTTAAAAAAATACTATTAATCTATATGAAGTTTTACATTTAAACAAATAGTTAAATGTATAGGGTAGAGCTAGTAAAAATCTGAACTTCCTTACTGTTGAATAGGGCTGCAAATGTAATTGTAATGTGTTTTTTCTGACTAATAAAAAAAAACATGGTATGCTTTTACAACAGCAACATTAATTTTAACACAAGGCAAAGTAAACTGCCAAAGTCTAATGGATTCAATGGGAGAACATAAATCACAAGGGAGTCGACTTTGTATAAGTGTAATAATCCATTTTTAACTACTTTATAAAAAAAATTATATTTAAAAATATTTAAAAAAATGACTTGTTCATAAATTATAAATTGTTGGGAAAGTGCTGTGCCTGACAGATTACTTTATGGATTAAAGGGGTACTCCACCCCAAAATGAAAATGTTGTCTCCTAAAATCTCTTACCTCCATGTTGTTCCAAACCCGTAAAAGCTTTGTTCGTCTTCAGAACACAATTGAAGATATTTTGGATGAAAACCGGGAGGCTTGTGACTGTCCAATAGACTGCCAAGTAAATTACACTGTCAAGGTCCAGAACAGTATGAAAGATGTTGTCAGAATTGTCCATCTGCCATCAGTGATTCAAACGTAACATTATGAAGCGACGAGAATACTTTTTGTACACGAAGAAAACAAAAATAATGAATATGAGCTGAACGCAAGCAGCATTTGCTCTTCTGTATTAGACGCGCCACAAGGATACGTTTTTTATGTATATTTATGCTTTGATTTGAAAGAAAACAGCACAACCTTGTGGCGCGGCTGACACAGAAGCGCGTACGCTGGCTGCGTTCAGCTCATATTCTCTAAAATGGCGCTACGGTGAAGTGGAAAGAAACAGAGGAGAGTTGAATAAAATCGTTATTTTAGTTTTCTTCATGTACAAAAAGTATTCTCGTCACTTTGTAACATTACGGTTGAACCACTGAAGGCAGATGGACTATTCTGACGATGTCTTTCATACTGTTCTGGACCTTGACAGTGTAATTTACTTGGCAGTCTATGGGACAGTCACAAGCCTCCCGGTTTTCATCCAAAATATCTTCAATTGTGTTCTGAAGATGAACAAAGCTTTTATGAGTTTGGAACGATATGGGGGTAAGAGATTAATGACAAAATTTTCATTTTGGGATGGAGTATCCCTTTAAGTTATTTTTCAAAACATCCTAGATTCTGTGTTTAATAGTGACTTGTGGCTTTCTGTTCTACCAGGTGCCCATCATTGAGATTCCAGGATATGGGAACCTGTCGGCTCCTCTGGTTTGCGATGAACTAAAGATCCAAAGCCAGAATGACAGAGAGAAGCTGGCTGAGGCCAAAGAGAAGGTCTACCTCAAAGGCTTTTATGAGGGGGTAAGACCATCTGACACCAACATCACTCAAATTCATCATTTTCTTCTCTAATATAATACCACAGATGAATGCACTTTCTGAAATACACTTGTATTAGACATCGAGGTATTTGCTTTAGATATCTGCTAAATGACAACTTATTCCTTATACATGTGAACATCTGAACAATTTTACTGAACTTTGTTTCGCCAGATCATGTTAGTGGAGGGATTCAAGGGACAGAAGGTCCAGGACGTTAAGAAGCCCATTCAGAAGATGATGGTGGAGAAGGTTGGTGGACAAGTTTAGACAAAGTATAAAAAAATCTAAGAAAAATATATAATAAAAAATATATCTATTGAGAGTGAAATGTCTACTTTCAAATGAACCAATTCTAATGGAAGACAAATATTCTCAGGTAATAATGATTTAAATGTTTATTTCCAATGAATGACTGCTAGTCGAGCAGAAAAATCCTTAGTCGAGGACAGCCGCACCAAACAGTTTTGATTTGGATAATCAAGTAAACTTAGGTTGCTTCTGTCCAAGAGTTTCTCAGTCTTACTAAAACAATAATAATAATAAAAAAAAGTTAATCTTACTGTTATTTAATAAAAAAAAATCATTAAAGATTTCCCGAAGGTGGATAATAAAAAAAATAACAAAGGCATTTTACTTAGTTAGAAGAAGTATAAACTAGACAAGACATTTTCGAAGCCTTAGATGTTTGTACGTCATATAAAATACAGTAGGGTTAATGACTAAATGATTAAATGCTGATGTGGGAAATATTTTTTTTAAATAAAGTATTACAAAAAAAAAGTCTAACCCATTTTGTTCATTTATGTTAGGGTGAGGCACTGATCTACATGGAGCCGGAGAAGCAGGTGTTATCTCGGTCTGCAGACGAGTGTGTCGTGGCACTGTGTGATCAATGGTCAGTGCAGGAAACACTCATACAGCTGCTATCTACTATTGTCTCCAAACACATTTTAGCATCCACTGTTTATTGTCTTGTATATATGCTTCCTGTTCAGTCAGATTGTGCCCTGTCCTTGTGATCTTTGAGGGTTTTAGTGCTTTGTTGTTGTTGTGGGAATCCCAGAGTGATCTGACTTGTCAGACAGTGACTGGGGGTCTTTTTCCGTCAGGTATCTGGATTATGGTAACGAGGAATGGAAAAAGCAAGCTACGGGCGTCCTGGAAGCTCTGGAGACGTAAGTCTCACACTTTGTGGCATTGGGAGATTACAGTGGAAATTGTCAAGTTGCTGACTGTTTTATTGAATATTGACTATATGCTTTGCTCTTCAGGTTCTGTGATGAAACCAGGAAGAACTTTGAAGCAACATTGGCTTGGCTTCAGGAGCACGCCTGTTCCAGAACCTATGGGTTAGGTAAGACCAGTTTATCTAGTTAACAAGCTTCATTGCAACTTTTCCTGCATCCTGTTGGATTTTTCTTTTGAAATAAATTGCTTGTAATAGTTAGGCAAATTGCACAAAGTTTTCTTCCTTTTGAAATCATCTCAGACGGCCGCTTTTGTTTGAAGCTTATCTTAATCAAAGTCTTTTTGTAAGAACAATGCCCTTCTGTATTTCCTTTGTAATACTCTTATTCCTCGCTCTTCCCTTGCCCCCAAACCACTCAGCGATACCATCAGCAATTTTCTTTCTGTTCCTTAGAGAGAACCTTTGATTTTGGAGTTCTTACTGTATATGTGTTTGGTTCCCACAGGAACCCGGTTGCCATGGGATGAACATTGGCTCATTGAGTCCCTGTCGGACTCCACCATCTATATGGCTTACTACACCGTGGCACATCTCCTCCAGGGAGGGGTCCTCAACGGACAGGGCCCCTCGCCACTGGGAATCAGGTATTTGTGCTTTTCCAGAAAAGGCTAGACAGTTAAAAAAATTCTAAATTATAGAATAAACAAGACCGTTCTATACACCAGCTCTACATAATGCAAGGTTTAATTTAAATTAATGTTAAATTTGCATGTAGCACGGCAGTTGAAGATCAGATTTATATCCATTATAAACGTTGTTAACATATAACCAAGTGTAAATGGAAGCATTTTAACAAATCAGAAATCAGTAAAAACACATGAAGTGATCAGGTGTAAACAAGCCCTAAATATCAGCACAGTGAACAGGAAAAATCATCCGCTCACTAGTCTGCTTTACAGCTTCATTGTGTTTATAATCACACTCTGACTCTTGCAAACTATTCTAACTCAGACTTTTGAAAAAAAAAAAATTATAATAATAATAATTTTTTTTTATTTTTTATAAATACCGAAGGAGTTGTCAGTGGTGATGTTAAAGTCATGTGACTGTGGTGGAGTTTATTTATAGCTTATTTTTATGTTTGTATTTAGTCTTAAATTCATAAAAGTGTGTTAATTTGTGAACAAAAGGTATAATAATGTATATATTCTTATTTTATTTTTTTTCCAGTGTTCAGAAATGATGAATCCAGCCAAAATAAAAAAGGACAGTATAGAGTAAAAACAGAAATTTAGTAGAAATTCACTGAATAGGTAAACGTTACATAAAATTGGTCAAACACTCTGTGAAGCAAACTGAGAGTATAAATGTTGGACATGGAAAATGTTGTTCCTGACCATCTGAGTATACTGTCACGCACATTCATTGTCACTTGAATAAAATTAGCAAAAGTAATCCAGAAAAACACATTTCCTCCCTTTAGACCAGAGCAGATGACGAAGGAGGTCTGGGATTACGTCTTCTTCAAAACAGCACCTTTCCCAAAGACAGACATCCCCGAGGAGAAGCTGCAGAAGCTCAGGAGGGAGTTTGAGTTCTGGTACCCTGTAGACGTGAGAGTCTCAGGGAAAGACCTGGTGCCAAACCACCTCTCCTATTACCTCTACAATCATGTAGCCATGTGGCCCAATGACAGGTACACTGCACTTTACCTGTGTAGAAAGAAAAGCGGTTTATATTACACAAGTAGTAATGTAGCGGTTTCATTTCAATTTGTGTCACCTTCATTACTACACATTTTCACACTTATTGCAATTGTATTTTTCATGATAGCGGCAAATGGCCAAAAGCAGTACGTGCCAACGGTCATCTTTTGCTAAACTCTGAAAAGGTGAGTTGATATTCCTCTTCTGTTTTTCTAGTCAGGAAAAACATACACTGAGTTTGCTACTGTAGACTAAAATGTAATTGTGAGAGCCAAACTTTTGAGAATTTCTTTACTAATTTCTTTACAGATCTCTTAACAAAAAGACCATAAATGGGCGTACTATTATATAATTTATTCTATTTTTATTTCAGTTTGTCATTTTAGTACTTCAACTTATTTAATTTCAGTTAGTTGCCAAGTCAGCATTTCTTAATGTCAAATAATATTTTTTTTTCAAAATAGTTTTAGTTTGTTGCTCTGTGTTTATGAGCACACATGTTGTGGATGCTCCTCTTCACTCGTCTGATTAAGTGTTTATACTCACCAGATGTCCAAATCCACTGGCAACTTTCTCACTCTGAGTCAAGCCATATCCAAGTTTTCAGCAGATGGTAAGTTCTTTCTAAAAAGCGGCTCATTTGAAGGCCAAACACTTTACATGCGGTCAGACCGTTACTGCAGCAGGAGTAGCATGTAAGGTCTAACTAATGTCTTTTTTTATGTGACCTTTAATGGAAATGTATGCATGTGTATGCCATAAACCTTATTAAACCCATGCTAACCTGTCTCTGTCTGTCTGTGTTGTAGGTATGCGTCTGGCTCTGGCTGATGCTGGGGACACGGTGGAGGATGCTAACTTCGTCGAGACTATGGCAGATGCAGGAATATTGCGTCTCTTTACCTGGGTGGAGTGGGTGAAAGAGATGATCGCCAATCAGAACAACCTGAGGACCGGACCAGCGGACACGTTTAATGACCGAGTGTTTATTAGGTAACACAAAGCGCAGAACAGACATAAAATTCACTGGCTTCATGCAGTAATATAGTGAATATATTATATTGTGGTATAATACCAATAATAGAAGTGTACTGTTAAAATAATAGATTATTTGTATTATTTTTGAAAGTAATTAATACTAATTAATACCGAACCCAAACATTTGAACTGTAGTGTGTATATAAAATAGTCTGCCCGTCCTTCCTAACTGTTTCAAATTGTTTGACTGTGAAATTAAGGCACAATTTGAATCTGTAAAAGGGTTTTTATTTACTTTAATTGTATTTATTTATTTCCACCTGCTTCTCTGTGCCTGTCTGCAGTGAAATGGGTTCCAGCATCATTAAAACAGAGCAGCACTATGAGAGGATGATGTACAAGGAGGCTTTGAAGAGCGGTTTCTTTGAGTTCCAGGTAATACATACACCGTTACATCAACCATCCTTCACATCAACACGTGTCGGCTACATAAGCATGGGGTGGATTCATATGGAGAAATTATATCTACATTAGTCATATTAATTAATGAGAACAATAACACACCTCACGTCACTTCAAGAGACTGCATGTACTCAAGTGTCATTCCATGATATTTTCAGCAGAGTAAATTATGGCAGTGAGATTATGTATAATAAACAAATTCTTGACTCTTTAAAGGCCGCCAAGGATAAATACAGGGAGCTGGCCATCGAGGGCATGCACAGGGATCTTGTGTTCCAGTTTATTGAGAACCAGACACTGCTGCTGGCTCCCATCTGCCCCCATCTGTGTGAACACACCTGGTCTCTGCTCGGGAAGGTGAGACCCCTCTACACTGAAGGACGGGATTGTCTGCTTACTCCTAAACCATAACACTGCACAGCCAATCATACTGTTGAGGAACTGTAGTAAATAGCGTTCTCCACAGTCACATACGGTACAGCTTGGTGTTCCATTCGTTTGTTTCAAAGGCACAAATCCTAAACCGAATGCAACAATGTCATACTTTTGACAACTTTGTGAATTGACATTCATCTAATTTCAATTACTTTTTTTGTAAAGCTTTATTTAGACTAATATTGCATCCTTGGTATATCCATTCTGGCATTGTTATTATATTTTGTCCATCTAATTTTAAAATTTTAATTTTAATGCTGGAAGGACTATATTGCTTTAAACAGCCGATCACAACCGGCTTTTTTATTTTATTTAGAATTTCAGTAGAAACTGAAGTTAAATGAATCTTTAACTAAGCTGCATAGTTAACACACTTTATTTTCTCTCCATACAGAGCAGTTCTATAATGAAGGCTCGCTGGCCTCCAGCCGGTCCAGTGGATGAGATCTTGATTCGCTCCTCACAGTATCTGATGGACACTGCTCATGACCTCCGCCTTCGCCTGAAAGCTTACACACAGCCAGCCAAGGGCAAGGTACGGAGTTGTTGTTTTTTTGCTGAGCAGAAATTTTCCTTATTGGGAAGATATGTTGGCCACCTGTCCAAAAGTATTCTTTATACCAGTCCTGTACAGTGCACACCAGGGATGGAAATTAACTTTTTTTGTCCACTGGCCACTGTGGCTGGTGGATTTCAAAATCTACCAGCCACTCGATGTTTTTACCAGCCACTTTCTTTTTTTAAACCGACAATGTGTAACTGCATGTGACAATTAATACTACAAGATCTACAATACTTAAGCAGTTTATTTAATCTCAAGTCTCAATGAAATACTGGCATTTTATCTTTCAGTGATGCTCAAAAATGCTGCCTATCTAGGCAGCTTACTAGGTTTTGAAACAGCCGACTCTTGCTGAAGCAGCTCATTCTCTCAACTCCAGCCCAACCGGATGATACACTGCACTCAACTTTTTTTAATGCACAGAATTGTTTTTGCGATATTCTAAACAGTTTTCTTACGCATTAATAATGTTGTATTTTATTCCAAAAGAAAGGATTCACCAGTATAAGTGTTTTTTCTTTTTTTGTGGTTGAGGAAACACGTGGGGAAGCGTCCCCTGTTACATACAACACTGTATCACTGAAAGAAATCCCGGCTCGCAAACTTTTACACCATCGACAAATGAACGCACGGCATTTTTAATACAGCGTTTTTACGTGTCCCGTCACGCCAGACCTGTCAAACTTGTGTAGCGATACAGTGTTGTTTCTACAAAAAAATGAACAGCGTAACAACTTACTAGCCACAGAGCTAACTTCTGAAAAAGTACTTGAAGACTGGAAATAAAATGCATCCCCCGGACAGCAGTTATTAGACACACGACCGATAATACTGTTTATTAGTTTGCTTATTATGCCGTTAAAAACAATAAGATAAACACAAACTGTCCATATAATCTAAAATGTTGCAGAATGCTGGAGGAGAATGAACTTACCGGGGTTTGACAGAGACGTGACAGTATGTGGAAATTTGTGCGCGATAACAAATTCAACTCTTCGCGCGATCTTGTATATCATGAGCGCCTGCTAAAAACATACTGTAAATAACCAACAAATATATCACTCTGCCAGCGGAACTATCTTCAGCTGCAAACACTGTACTGGGAACAACGCCGCCGTTTCGAGCCCGGTTTACACTGCCTTTCTCCACAGAGCTGCTTCGGATGATATTACACTTTATTGCGTGTTGTACTTGGAAATTAACTTTTTTTGTCCACCGGCCGGGTGAAACAGTATGCCATTTTTATTTACCTGCCACGGCGGCCGGTAGGTGAATCGAGTTTACGCGCCACAACACAAAATCACCCGCAACTTTAGGAAATGCACCTCCTAGTGGCCAAAATTGAAGAAGTCAGCCCATTTCTGTTCTGTTGAATCTTTTATCCTGAAATCATATTTCTGGTGACTCTTTTAATAGTGTGCAAGTCACAGCATTTCTGCCACTGCTGGGCTTGGTCCTGTAACGGCTGCTTCCAGCTATATTTATATTATTTATCATAATAATATACAATCTTAATAGTTTTATCTCTATAGTGTAAACTCACCAAACTTTGCACTCAGGAAGGGCCAGTGCCTGTTTTCTTGGATTGGATGCCTCGTTGCATAGTAACTAGAGTTAACAGTTACATTTACATTTAATCATTTAGCAGACGCTTTTATCCAAAGCGACTTACAAATGAGAACAATAGAAGCAGTCAGGTCAACAAGAGAACAACAACAGTATACAAGTGCCATGACAAGTCTCAGTTAGTCTAGTATAGAACGCATAGGTAGTTTTTTTTTTTTTTTTTTTTTTTTTTTTTTTTTTTTTAAATTAAAAGACAAGAAAAGGAAAAGTGCTAGTGTTAGTTGGTTAAGTGCAGGCGAAAAAGATGAGTCTTTAGCTGTTTCTTGAAAATGAGTAAAGACTCAGCTGTACGAATTGAGATTGGGAGGTCATTCCACCAGCTGGGGACAGTCCAGGAAAAGGTCCTTGAGAGTGATTTTGAACTTCTTTGGGATGGTACCACAAGGCGTCGATCACTTGCAGAGCGCAAACTTCTGGAGGGCACATAAGATTTAACCAATGAGTTTTGGTGCCGTGCCAGTGGTCGTCTTGTAGGCTAGCATCAGTACCTTGAATTTGATGCGAGCAGCTACTGGTAGCCAGTTTAACCTGATGAGGGGAGGAGTAACGTGAGCTTTTTTTGGCTCATTGAAGACAACCCTCGCTGCTGCATTCTGGATCAATTGCAGAGGCTTGACAGTACATGCAGGAAGGCCCGCCAGGAGAGCATTACAATAGTCCAGTCTGGAGAGAACAAGAGCTTGGACAAGAAGTTGGGTTGCTTGCTCTGACAGGAAGGGTCTAATCTTCCTAATGTTGTATAAGGCAAAACTGCAGGACCAGGTAGTTGTAGCAATGTGGTCTGTGAAGCTTAACTGATGATCCATCACAACTCCTAGGTTTCTAGCTGTCCTCGAAGGAGTAATGGTTGATGAGCCCAGCTGTATAGAGAAGTTGTGATGAAGCAATGGGTTAGCTGGAATCACCAGGAGTTCTGTCTTCGTAAGGTTAAGCTGAAGGTGATGGTCATTCATCCAGCTAGAGATGTCACTCAGACAGGCTGAAATGCGAGCAGCTACCGTCGGGTCATCTGGTTGGAATGAGAGGTAGAGTTGGGTGTCATCAGCGTAGCAGTGATAAGAAAAGCCATGCTTCTGAATGACAGATCCTAATGATGTCATGTAGATTGAGAAGAGAAGTGGTCCAAGTACTGAGCCTTGAGGAACCCCAGTAGCAAGGTGGTGTGACTTTGAAACATCACCCCTCCAAGACACACTGAAGGATCTGTCAGAGAGGTAGGACTTAACCCACAGGAGTGCTGTTCCAGAGATGCCCATCTTTCTGAGGGTGGACAGGAGAATCTGGTGATAAACAGTGTCAAAAGCAGCAGAAAGGTCCAGTAAGATGAGTACCGAGGATTTTGAAGCTGCTCTTGCTAGTTAAATGTGATGTTCAAAACTTTAACCTTGCTGCCTCAGCATTAAAGTTTGATTATGAAGATTTTCAGTTAGGTTACTTACGCTGAATTAAACCATTAGGCATTAAACCATGAGACGGAGATCTAGCACCTCCAGAACTCAGCAGTCCAGCATGCAGTCCGACTCCACCCAAACATAACTGACTTTAAGAATGAATCGAGTCGACAGCAGTCATGTTGAGTGAGTTCAGCGCTGTCCCAGACCTCCCCTGACAGTCCAGTGGTGCATTATCCCTCGCTTTTAACATGGGACAGTTTCCCTACAGTCTGTTTCAACAGTCGAGCCTTACGTAACCGTTATGAGTCAAGACTCTGAGGAGAGAGGCTTTTCTCCGTCCTGTTGTTGGGACCGTATGGTAATGGGTGTCACTTTGGATAAGGAGTTGTTGTGCTGATGTGTTTCAGAGGGGTTTAAACTCTGAAGGAATCTACTGTGTACTGCTGGTAACTTGATATAGCAATAAGGATATCAATTTAAAATACATGTATGATAATACATTAATAGATTTAAAGTCTACTTTTGGAAACTTGTTTTATAAAATATATTATTTCACTGGTTTCACTTGCTTTTTTAGGCTACGTCCACATAAAAGCCAGAGCTTTTTTCTATCCAATCTTTTTTTTTTCTTGTTTCAAGAAATATTTGCGTCTACACAAAACAATGTAGTATACATGCCAGACCAGTATGTGGCGCTGTAATTCTGGAATTCTGGAACATAGAACAACACATTTATTAATCTGTGTTTATGTTAGTTAATAAAAAGACAAATCGTTCAGTGTTCGTGTTTTTGTTTCGGTTACGTGACGTAGCAGTTTCTGACTAGAGGCGAGACAGGAGCTGATAACATCATTGTTTCAGAAAATATACAGATTTGCTGTCCAGATGTAAATGCAAGAGTGGTGTTTTCAGATTTATCCACTCTGGGACTCGGTTTAAAAAAATATCAGTTTCACTCTCCCAAATCGGCAGTTTCGTGTGGACGAAAGACCTGTACGATACAAAATATATGCGTATACAGCAAAACACGTCTTCGTGTATACGGTGCCTTAGTCTATTCAAGATTTTTATCATTATTATTATTATACGAATGCAATAATAAATCACAACCCATTTAGGTAAACATGTTTGTAGAACATCAGCCCAGTGTTTAAAATTCTTGACATTAAAAATGATACTCAATAATGCTACTGTACTACTTTGTGACTACTTTTGACTTTAAGTTTTGGTTTTCTTTTCTATCCCAGAAGGGAGACAACAAACCTCCAGCTAAGCCCACACACTGCACCATCTACGTAGCAAAGACCTACCCGCCCTGGCAGCACAGCGCCCTCTCTCTGCTGGGCAGACATTACAAGGTAGAAACACCCTGATCACATCTTACATATCAAAGTTTGCAAATTGAGACAAATCTTCACATATTTAATACAGCTTGACACAGATTTTATGAATTGAATTGTTGATTACAAGTTCCAATGTTTAATTTTTTAAAGTGTAACAATCTCTTAACTTCATGTGAAATCAGTTGATACAACACTGTGATTTTATGGGTTAAAATGAACAATAGAGTCCAAATTCAATTGCTATTCATTTTTAGACAGGAAATCAACGCACACGCATACAAACATTTAAATTACCCATAAATAGTTTTTAATAAAATAATTGGGTTTCTACTCCAGTTCATTTTTTAAAATATAAACATTTAAATAAATGGTTATTGTACTACTACTGTACTGTCATGACAGATTTTATTCAAACGTACAACAGATGAGAAATGACTAATGGCTTTTTAAGAATGTAATCAATGTAATACAGTGAGTATATTTAGCAAAATGCTCCTGTTTAAAGTTTTTTTTTTCTTTCTCTGACTAAGGATTTATGAGAATTAAATGGCTTTTCAGAGCGAAATGTAATTTTATGACGTTTATATATAAGATCTTTTATTAACATCTTTTTAATGATTAACATTATACATTTCAGAAGGTTGTAATGTTTCATTCATGTTTATTTCATCAAACAGAAATTCAAAAGTAACAAAACACAAAGTGATTATTGGATGAGAGGCCACAATACATAGTTAAGAGATGTTTTGCTCACACAAACAATTAAAGGTGAAAATTAGGTGTTGTGTGTATAATTATGCTGCTGCACAGGGATAAGCAGCGATTGATACAGTTCTCTGACACTCTGAATGCCATCGTTGAATTTGGAGAGTTAAGTTTTGTTGGGCTGTCAATCAGAAACTATTCTTTGCCCTTGTCATTTCCAGAGCAACAGTGGAGCTCTACCTGACAATAAGGTCATCGCCATGGAGCTGGGTGCCATGCCAGAGCTGAAGAAATACATGAAGAGAGTGATGCCCTTTGTAGCCATGATAAAGGTAGAAGAGTTCGGTCCTTGAATATGATCTTGAAAAAAATGACACTGATTAGCTACTTGCTCTACGTTTATTTAAAATTAACAGCAGACAACTAGCAGTGAATGTGCTTTCCATTAAATGAATCACACAGAGTGAACAAATCCTTAACAAAAAAGGATAGCGGGTTAACTCCGTGTCAGCGCGCGCTCTGATCGGTAAAGGGGCAGAGATTTCAGACCTCCGTTTATTAAGGAGATCTCCAAGATTTCTCTTCTTGGGAGGGAGTGGTGCACAGACCTCTCCCGAATCATCTACAGCAGCAGCAGCCTCCGAAGCACCACTAACTCCGCCTCCGTTCCCACGTCAGCTGATACAATTTCCCCCCGGAGTGCATCTTTTGTCTCCTCCAATCCATCCCCCCCATTGCCTCTGTATCGTGGGTCAAGGAAAGATGACTTTGCCAAAAGCTCCTGAGTGGCTCCCGCCCGCCATCCGCTGATTGATTTGCGGTCTATGGACGATGCAATGCTTTGCTGATGCGAGCCGCAAAAAAAAGCCCTTGTCTGTTCTAGAAAGGATGCAGCAAAGATATTTAATGCTAATGTATGAGGCATAGGCCTACGCTGAGTTTCATTTTGATGAGATGCGCTCTAGTTCACAGTGCAGTGCAAGTTAACGCGGCGCGCTGGCGCTTCCATGTCACGGTTATCATTGTCTGCTAAATTTGCTTTTTATTTATTAAAATACATACAATTGGTTGATGAAACATTTATTAAAATTACGATAAAATTTGTACAAAACGAAATTCGTTTTTAAGAAAGGTTTTCTACAAAACAAAATTTAATGAAGTGGTAAATATCATGTCTGACGATTTACAAAACTTCATTAAGTGGTAAAAACCATGTCTCCCGATATATTGCGCATCTTATGATCATATCTAAAAAATGAAAATAATTTTTGATAAAAAATGTTTATATAAAAAATATTTTAATGACACGGTTTTGGCGGTTATAGAGTTCTAATGACGGTGTTCAACTATAACCGCCGGTCTCACGGTTATATACTAACCGTCACACCCCTAGCACTTAAGAGGCTTTTGCATCTGAACTCTTCATATATATATATATATATATATATATATATATATATATATATATATATATGTGTGTGTCATTAGTACGGTATTTTTCGGACTATAAGTCGCACCTGAGTATAAGTCGCATCAGTCCAAAAATGTGTCATGATGAGAAAAAAAAACATATATAAGTCGCACTGGACTATAAGTCGCATTTATCTAGAACCAAGAACCAAGAGAAAACATTACCATCTACAGCCGCGAGAGGGCGCTCTAATGTCTTCAGTGTAGACTACAGGAGCACTGAGCAGCATAGAGCGCCCCCTCGTGGCTGTAGACGGTAAGGATTTCTCTTGGTTGATTTCTCTTGGTTCATGTCAAATTAATTTTGATAAATAAGTCGCACCTGACTATAAGTCGCAGGATCAGCCAAACTATGAAAAAAAGTGCGACTTATAGTCCGGAAAATACAGTATGCATTAACATTGGTCTTGTTTTTGTCTTGCTCTGTGTTTCCAGGACAATCTAGAGAAAAAGGGGCCCCGGGTTCTTGATCTAGAGCTGGAGTTTGATGAGCGTGCTGTCCTGCTGGAGAACATCGTATATTTGACTAATTCACTTGAGGTAATAGCACCTAACTACTTGAAAAGCAAACTAAATGTTCTGTTCTACAAAACCAAAGGACAGAAAACCAGAAGGACCCTCACTTTCGTAACACAGCCTGCAAACTAAATTGACTTTATGTATGACTTAATTGATGTCTCTGGTCCTTTCATTCTTTCCATTTGAATATAGTGTTTTGCACTAAAATGCAATGCAAAGTTGTTGTGTTTTTTTCTTTTGTAATAACCAAGCTGCAGTGCTGAAAGCACTATTATTAGATGACTTTCAGCCTGATCTCATTGATAGTTGTTTCAGTCAATAGCTAAATGATAACCGGTGTCATTCTTTCCTTGACCCTCCTTCCCTCGCCGATTTCCTCCATCAGTTGGATCAGATAGACGTTGTTTTTGCCTCCGAAGCGGATGACAAAATAAAGGAGGAGTGTTGCCCTGGGAAACCGCTCTGTGTCTTCAGATCTGAGGTAATTATGAGAGTCCACTGAGGCCCTGTCATAGCCTCCGTCTACTGTTTCTGTTTGTTAATGGTTGTTCTGGCCTGTGCTGCGTGCAGCTAGAGACAGCCTAATTTTAGAAGCACGCCGTGCATTTCTAATGCGTCTTGATGCATCTTACTATGATGTAGTGTACAGCGTTCATTCAGACATAAAAAATGTTTTCTGAATTATTGCCAGGCTTTTGCAAACATATTTGACATAAGATAATACATTTTTTATACAGGATTTGACCTGCATATATATGTATGTGTATGTGTATATATATATATATATATATAGATATATATATGTGTGTATGTATATAAAACATTTAATAAAGTAAAATTATATTACGCACCCACACACATATATAGTATCTAATAATGGAACACTGAAAATATATTGGTCAAATGGTTTGGGGAATAAAAATAATAATAATTCATTTAAACAGTGTCACATGATTTGTATGATGTAGCATCCATAAATGTGTCATCTCCAGCTGTGACTTCTGTTTCTGCCATAGCCTGGACTGTTAGTCTCACTGGTGAACCCTCAGCCAGCCAACGGTCTGTTCTCCACCAAGATTGACATCCGACAGGGAGACTGCAAAGACAGCATCATCCGCAGACTATCCCGAGTCAACAGAAGCCTCAAGGGTAAAGCTTATTTCAATTGATTTTTTTATTTAAGTTGAAATTGTTAGAATGTTTTCACTAAACTAGATATTCATAAAGAGATTTAATTTAAGGGACCAAGCTACAAAAATCATTTTTAAGTGTAACCTTGGTATCCATTTTTTATTTTTTATTTATTTTTTTTTTCCCCCAAATACAGGTGCTGGTCATATAATTAGAATATCATCAAAAAGTTGATTTAATTCACTAATTCCATTCAAAAAGTGAAACGTGTATGTTATATTCATTCATTAAATTCATTTACACAGACTGATATATTTCAAATGTTTATTTCTTTTAATTTTGATGATTATAACTGACAACTAAGGAAAATCCCAAATTCATTATCTCAGAAAATGTGAATATTGTGAAAAGGTTAAATATTGAAGACACCTGGTGCCACACTCTAATCAGCTAATTAACTCAAAACACCTGCAAAGCCTTTAAATGGTCTCTCAGTCTAGTTCTGTAGGCTACACAATCATGGAGAAGACTGCTGACTTGACAGTTGTCCGAAAGACGACCATTGACACCTTGCACAAGGACGGCAAGACACAAAAGGTCGTTGCAAAAGAGACTTGCTGTTCACAGAGCTCTGTGTCCAAGCACATTAATAGAGAGGCAAAAGGAAGGAAAAGATGTGGTAGAAAAAAAGTCATCTGCTTGTGTTGGTCCACTGTGTTTTCTGAGGTCCAAGGTCAACGCAGCTGTATACCAGGAAGTTTTAGAGCACTTCATGCTTCCTGCTGCTGACCAACTTTATGGAGATGCAGATTTAATTTTCCAACAGGACTTGGCACCTGCACGCATTGCCAAAGCTACAAGTACCTGGTTTAGGGACCATGGTATCCCTGTTCTTAATTGGCCAACAAACTCGCCTGACCTTAACCCCATAGAAAATCTATGGGGTATTGTGAAGAGGAAGATGCGATATGCCAGACCCAACAATGCAGAAGAGCTGAAGGCCACTATCAGAGCAACCTGGGCTCTCATAACACCTGAGCAGTGCCACAGACTGATCGACTCCATGCCACGCCACATTGCTGCAGTAATTCAGGCAAAAGGAGCCCCAACTAAGTATTGAGTGCTGTACATGCTCAAACTTTTTCATGTTCATGCTTTTCTGTTGGCCAATATTTCTAAAAATCCTTTCTTTGTATTGGTCTTAAGTTATATTCAAATTTTCTGAGATACTGAATTTGGGATTTTCCTTAGTTGTCAGTTATAATCATCAAAATTTAAAGAAATAAATATTTGAAATACATCAGTTTGTGTGTAATGAATTAATATAATATACAAGTTTCACTTTTTGAATGGAATTAGTGAAATCAACTTTTTGATGATATTCTAATTATATGACCAGCACCTGTACTTTGATGCCACAGCATGCTAGATTACTGTTAGTGTTGCTATCTTTCTAAATAACGATGTTGTGAAATTTGTAGATTTATCTAAAGTGAAGCTGATGCGTTTTGAGGACCCACTGCTCGGGCCTCGGAGAATCCCAGTTTTGGGGAAAGAAGAGGAGGGTAAGCTCCCCATCTCAAACGGTTCAGTTTTCCACATCAACCTGCAAGAAAACAAAGTTCATATGAGTGATAATGGCCTGAAAATAGACATCGGGGACACTTTAATCTACCTGGTCCAGTGATTTCAGAGACTCTGTTGTCACAAGGGTGTTGTCTTTTGTTTTCTCATTTGAGTATCATCTTGACATAATCAGAAAAACAGTATTGTTTGTATTGACTGCTGAGGCGCTAGTTAATTTAGCATTAGCTGGCATTCAGTCTCAGTGCATCTAGTGAACTCCTGCACTCCTGAAGGGCCTGCAGTGTCTCTATAACATCAATAATGTATTTATATCCATCTTCTAGCTTTTTAAGTAATAAAAGACCAAGAGAACTGTACACTCAATTTATACACATTCAGGCTAATGGCATTGGAAATATTCATGCCATACTTTGTGGACTCTACATATGACATTTGAAGGTATTAGTGTACTTTCATAATGTTTTATACCTGTCTATTGCGGTTCATTTGAAATGTTTTCAATCCGTCCTCTGGTTTAAATCGTTTGCATATGTCAGCTGCAGTAGTCCAGTTGAGGACGTCAGGCCAACAGATTGTGAATTCACTGCCTTTATATCTTTTCACTGTAAAACCTTAAAAGGAAGCTTTGTTTTCTTCCTTATTTCCCCCTTTAAAATTATATGTATTCAGTGAACATTTAATAAATTGATGCAAGTAAAATGTACATTTGGTTTCTTTCTGTTTTCTTGTTTGTTTGTTTGTTTTTTTTAATACAAATGCCACTTCGTGTCTGGATCATTCACGAGAATTGGTGGAATTTTCATCCTCATGACTTACTACAGATATAATTAATACGAAAAATGCCACATACTGAAATTAGTCAGTGTATTTTATATTTAATAAACTAAATAAATAGTGTCTGTTTTTTTTTATATGCAAGAACACAAAAAAAGAAATCCAAAATAGGCATTTTGTTTTTCTATTTTCTTCACTTTCAGATCAAATATTGAATGTTTGATTGCCCCTGCACTTTCTATTTAACGCTGCTGTGCTCTGACATTTCAAAAATAAAGTGTTTTTTTTTCTTATTAATTATTTTTTTTGTGGTAGTGACATCATCAAATACTTTTTGAGGACATTTACAGTTCTGTTGGCCCCGTCAAGCTCAATATTCACAAATCATTACTTTCTGGGCGTCATTACAACAAAAATATCCCTTAAAATTTTATCAAAAGTAACAGTAAAGCATTAACAATGTAACAAAATAGCTTAATTTTAAATAAATGGAGTTCTTTTGAAATGTATATTAATTATAAATAAATAAAAAATCGCAAAGGAATATATCACTGTTTCTACAACAACAACAAAATCAGAATATTAGAATGATTTCTGAAGGATCATGTGACGATGCTGAAAATTCAGCTTTGTATCAGGAAAAAAATACATCTTAAAATCTATTGAAATAGAAAAGAGTAGTTTTAAATTGTAATAATATTTCACAATAGTACCGTTTTGTTTTATTGTATTTGATTAAAAAAGAATGCAGCCTTGGTGAAAACCTATTGTTATCTTTAGGGTTAGTAATGATAACTATTGGTTACTTTGATAGAAATCATACTGGATAATCACTAATCTGATATTCGCTTAATATCTTGCGGCCTATGATATTTGAGACCGAGGTGAGAGAATATACTGTACATTTTCTTTAAAGGTCATATGTTAAAACATGGTAAAAATAAGAAAAAAGTTAAGACAAAAATAGCACTGAAAATGTGCCAACTAGGAAGTGCTATGAGGGATATAACTCCATTTTCCAGCCAAGCAGGACGTAGCAGATACCAAGACGGACTATTTTTACAGTCGGATGCAAGTGAAGATGAGATCAGCCACAAAGAAACATTTTCAGATGGACGCTTGCACACACTTGAACAGCTTTGGGTGGCGAACACATAAGTGAGCCATTCTACATGTGACAGCTACATGCAGTGTTTCATTAGTTGATGTGACCCAGTTTGATGTGCGTTAGCTTCAGTGCAGAAGGAAGTGATGCGAGACATTAACCTCAAGAGAACGTGCAATTCTGCACTGTAACATCACACAAAGCCTGGATCGCTGGTAAGCTCTTGTTGCATATTTGAAATGTAATTTGCATTCTTTTGTTTAATATTTGTGTGAGTGTGTGAATTGTATGAACCAGTGGGATACATGCAAGTAGGCCTGCAGTCCCAAAAATGCATGATGGAATTTGAGAGGAATTTTGAATTGTATCTGCTTTTGCGTGCGATACATTTCTGTTTGTGTCTTGGGAGAGTTCGTATTTAAATGCACTGGAGAGGTGTTTTCATTTGTGTGGGGCTCTCCTGTGTATTGTGTGTGTGTGTGAGTATGAAGGCTTATCAGCTCACAGCAGCTTTCTGTCAGGGCTTCTTGGCCAAGCGGCTATCAGAAAGAACACACCACTGTCACCACAGGAAACTCACCCCTGTCTTTTCCCTTAGTCTGTTGTCATCGTGAGAGATTGTTTCGAGCCACTTTGACATTCACCATGTAAGTGTTCACCTCATTAGTATGCATTTCATTTGTTTAATGTCAAAGGACTGTCAAAACTTTCGGGTCAGGTAAGGACTTCCTTTTCACTTACATTTTTATAGGATTGTGCACCTGTGATTTTGTTATGAACCTGCTTTTTTGCATCAGCGTCTGATCCAAATGGACCCTCTAGACGGAACCGATATTGAAGCAAACCCAACAGGTAGTGAGATGATGGAACTTCCTGTTCTGACTCAACCTGGCCTCGGAGTGACCACGACAACAGTGACCACTATCTCTCAAACGGGAGGAGACTGGAGCACAGGACTGTTCGCAGTGTGCGGTGACACCAGCACATGTAAGAGGAAGTGCTTGAGAGAGGATTGATATTGATTGGCATTATAAGACCTAAAGTCACATTCTGGGTTACAAGTTGCAAAGTTACAAAAAAAAAAAAAACTAGTTAGAAATACAAAATAATAGTCTCAATGTGATGTATAAAGCAACGTTTTGGGAGAAATACATGTTTGCATTTGCTAGAAATGGTCACAGTTGGAGATACAAAGCCATACCTATGAGAAACAAAGCATTAACTGCAAGACTTCAACTTACTTTAAAGATATAAAGTCACATTGTGATATGAAGTAGTACTAGTAACATTGCAAGTTGGAAAGTCACAGCTATTAGAAACAAAGCTTCAACTGCAAGACGTATGCTCCCAGTGACGTCAAAGTATGACGCAAACTAACATTTTGAGATGCAATGTCAAAATTCGAGAAAGTGACAGTTTTAGTGGTTAAGAAAACCATTCATATTGTGAGATAAAAGGTAAAAATTTGGAGAGATGTAAGGTAGCGATTATGATAAAGTCACATTGCGAGATATAAAGCAATATTGTCAGTTGCAACCACAAGATTTAAAGCCCTTAAGCAAGATATATAATTGCATTGTGACATGTTAAGTAACATTTTGAGATATAAAGTCTAACTGGCAAAGACCTAAGTTCGCATTTGATGGAAACAAGTCACAGTTGCGAAGTATAGTTCCCTCTGGAGGTGCAGGGGCTAAATAGTGTTACGAGGGCACCTAGATCAGACTGAAAGAGCACTTAAAGCATCTGAATGACAATCAGGTGTTGGTAATTTACTTACACAGACTCAAATTAAGTGCTTTTAGACATGCAGTAAATAATGGTGCAAAATAGCAGTAAATTGGCTTTGAATTATTCATTGTAAAAACCTTGCATGATTAATTTAAATACTTTTCTGCCATAAATTTCCTACAAATGCATGTGCAATAAGGTCAGCCAGAAAAATAACAGTCCACGCCATTGCTAATTTTTCACTTCCTGTCTTTAGAAAATCCTGACAGTAGTTTTTGAAAAGACGGGATTGTGTAAGATGCTGGTGTAAGCTTTTATTAAATTACAAGAGGTATAATCTGGCAAAAAATTGCAAAAAAATGTGAGATATAAAGTCGCAATTATGAAAAACAGTCACAGTGGAGAAATACAAAGTTGCTTATATTATTTTATTTTGTCCATCTTTAAAAAAAAAAACAAAAAAAAAACTTTCAGATTTTCATGGATTTTAATTGTTTTAACCACATCAACTCTGGGGACCCACCGGTGGGTCCAATATTGCATATGCCTAATTCTCAAAAAATCTAAATAACAGCTGTTAAGTAATTTGACCTATAATAAAACTGGCCTGGAGCTCTGGTGGGACACTGTTTGGTCTAATATTAAAAGCCTCAGAAAATCCAACACACCAGCTTATTTATTGTAAGTCTCTCCATGAAGCCTCTGCTTCTCTATACTAGTAATTGAGATGGAACTTTGATTGTGCACAGAATTCCATAGCTGCATATCTTGTGTAAAAATGTAGAAAACAAATCCCTAAGTCTAGAACCTATTATGCTCACACTTTAGTTTGAGGGCCAATCCTCACTATGAACATAAGCTTGCCTCAATAAACTCCCGATTTGCTGCTTTTTAATAGTTAGTAACGTAGTAGTTAAGTTTAGGTATGGGGTAAGATTTAGGGATCTAAAATATTGTTATGCTGAATAATGCATTAATATGCGCTTTAGAAGTACTGTTGAAAAGCCAAAATGCTAGTAATATGCATGCTTATAAGCAACTAGATCATAATGAGAATTGCCTAAAATAGTTTTTGTATTGTATTACTCTAGCAAACTGTAGTTTGTCAAAGTTAAACATGACTGAATTTGTACAAAAGATACAGGGTATCCTATATATTAGATTATTTACTTTACAAATCACATAAAGTACTTGATCTATTGAGTCAAATTTTTGAATTACAGCTATACAGTAACTTAGGACTCCACTATTTATTACTATGCAGTCATTATAAGCACAATTACTGCTGTTTTCCTAATCCAATGGCTTGTGTACCGTTTCACAATCATCAGAAGTTAATGACATTCCTTAATGATTATAACTCGTTAATGATTTTCCATTAATTTAAAGTTAACCTGGGCATAAAACAAGGACATTGGTTTATCTTTTAAAGTGATATTTATCAGGATTGAAACCTCTTTTGTAGTCAACTGATGTAAGCAGTGTTAAAGTAATTGCAGATAAGCTCATGTTACACAGCATCTCTCCCTCTTCTGTGCAGGTCTGATGGGTGCGTTTGTGCCCTGCTGTTTGGACCTGAGTCTGGCTCATCAGTATGGAGAATGCATGTGTCTGCCTCTGCTGCCTGGCTCCACGTTCGCCATGAGGGTGGGCATTCGAGAGCGCTATAAAATCAGGGTAAGGATTCAGCAGTTATGTAAAAAATAAATAAATAAATAAAAATATGCTGAAAATATGCTTTCATGCTGAAAACTTACAAGAGGCTTTTGGAAGTTTCGGTTCAACTGAAAATGTTACAAAAATCAGGAAACGGAGCTAATTTACTACTGCCAAAATAAACCGGAATTAAAAATGTATCTGATCTGTTTAGTGTGCACTTTTTATGAAAAATCATGTAAGAAATGTTATGCAAGAAATGTATTTCTACATTCATCATCATTTTACTTTTCTTAAAATGAATATAGGATGCATCCACTGCTATTCATACACAGTGTGTGTGTATGTCTATATATATATATGTTTTTAGTTTTATTGCAGTTTAAAGTAAAGTAACCCTGTGTGGTGTCAGGTTACATTTAATAGTTATATTAAAAGGTCAAATTAATAATATTTAATAATAAAGACAATTATTCAGCATTTTTGCATTACAATAAGTTTTGCAAATTTTTATTTTTACTGAATTATACTAACAAAAATGACTTATCTTTCAGTTTTTATACTCAGCAACTCGTTATATATTCAGTTAATGTATTCCAAATTTGTAACCCTTTCAAACGGATTGATTAAAAATTCCAAAACAGAATAGCATTAACATAAATGGCAGTGTTAATGTGCCAGCTACGCTCAGTCTAAGATGGATGTGCATGCCAGAACATTTACCTTAATGTGTAGACCAACAACTCGACTTATTACTGTGTATTTTATATTAATATTACTGTGGACTGGAGTTTCCGCTAAACAATGGATGTCTGTTTTTTTTTTTTTTTTGACAATATTTCCTCTAGGTGTAGAGAGTTTTTTTGTTTTATTTATCGTGTCATAACCTTCATGTGCTAAGAAGTCAAACACATCCAGTATTTGACCATTAGATATGAGTCAATAAGTAGATTTCTTGACTTGGGTGGGGGTGTTAAATCATTATCAGGGAAACATATCCTTACTTAGAAATCTACAAACCCTAATTTGACTAGCTACATTAGATGAAGAATACATGAGTGTGTCCTGTGTGTGTCTCTAGGGCAGTGTGTGTGAGGACTGGACTACAGTATACTGCTGCTACCCTCTGGCCCTCTGTCAGATGATCAGAGAGATGAAGAAGAGGCTGAAGACACAGATCTACACCGTTTCTACCACGCTGGAGAGCTCCTGAGAAACTGTGTGTGTGTGTGTGTACACTGCTCAGATTTTCTTTTCTTATCTGTGTTTTTGCCGATGCTAAAAGTCTCAGTTGTCAGGATGTTTATTACCCGGGGTCCTGAACTTCATGCAGGGTTAGATATATCAGTACTCTGCTTGAAGATTGATGCCGCTGACATTTCCAACTGACGGAGAGTTGGGGTGGAAAAGAGGTTTCTGATGGCTTCTGGGACTGTGTACTGCATGCTTTGATTTCAGATTGCTCTCTCATGGTCATTATACATATGCAGGCTTCGCTACATGGATTCAGTCTGGATCGTGTCACTAGTTTTAATCGGATTTCAAAGTCTGAGTCAAAACTGATATGACCTCTCATTTGATCTAAAATAAAATGTTATAAAAATATATAGTGTGTATTATGTAATACCTTAAACCTTCAAATAATTGAAATATGATAAACCTGTGATAAACAAACAACCAAGCAATATATAAATTGATTAGTGACTCATGCATGTTGCCATTAAATCTTACATTTTACATTTACAATTAAATTAAAGATTGGGATTTTTGTTTAATTAACTTTTTTTTTTTTTACATATATATTACATTACATAATATTGTATGTGTATGATATAATTATAAAGTATTGTTTCTTTAGCTCAATTGGTAGAGCATTGCGCTATCAAGGTTGGGGGTTCGATTCCCCGGGAACACATGATAGGTAAAAATTGATAGCCTGAATGCACTGTAAGTCGCTTTGGATAAAAGAAAAGCGTCTGCTTAATTTATAACATTTAATTTATAAATTTTCATTATTATGAATATTTATAAACAAAGTACAAATAATAATAAAAATAATAATAATGATGATGATATTTGATTTCCAAAATTATTATTCTTTTTTTTTAATGTATTGCAGAATAGCTGTGGCTATTCAGTAACTAACTTTTCTTCATCCATCCATCCCCAGTAAGATTTTAAGGTATGTGTCTACTTTGAGAAATATTCAATGCAGTAAAAAAATCTAGCAACCTCTGGTATAAATAACTTAAATCATCCATCATGGTTTCAAGAATTGTATGTCATAAAAGTGCTGGATTCTCTCTGCTCTCTTGGTGCAAAAAGTGTGTGTGTGCATTTCTGTAGAGGGCACTGTTGTCACACACACACACACACACACACACACACACACACACACACACATTCTGTCGTTGGGTGAAGTAAAGAGACTGTGTGTGTGTGTGTATAAGAGACAGGTGCATGGTTGCGACAAGGGTTTTCTGTGGAGCACTGGTGGGACATGAGGCCGCTGGAGCCTTAAGCACTGCAAATACAAAACCAGAAAATTGAAAAAAGCGGACAGGAGTGACTGAGCATGAAATATTTCTCAAAAAAAAAAACAAATGTTATAATACAAAATGCACTCAGATGGGTCATTAAATGAATACAGAGGTCACATTATTAAGAACTTTTTTTCTTTACCGTAGACACTCATGTGAAATAACAAATTATGAGTAATGCATTATTTACACAACTAATTTGCTCTTCATTTTTATTGTCTAGTTAAAATCACATGTGAAATATAAAAGTGGCAAACTAGGCCGTTTTATTCTGACTGGAATCACTCTAACACAATGAGTTCCCAGCTCGCAACTGCTTCGGGAGGATCTAAGAGCATCCGTGGCACTTTTTAGACAACCCTGTATCACACGAAATACGTTCTGAGGAAACTATTTTGCAAATCGCAATTACGTTACATGCCAACATATACGCAGTGCTATTACGTTGGTCCTTGACCTAATATAGCCAATTTATTGCAGTGCAATTACGTTTGTCCTGAACATAATACATCCAAAGCAGGTTTCTTTTCACACGTAGCAGCTAATGATGTTCATTTTGTTTTAATTATTTACTCCCTTTTTACACATCGGGCTACAAAATATTATCTATGCCAGGGGGAGTCAAACGGCGGCACCCAGATAATTTAATCTGGCCCTCCAACTGGTTTTTGATGTTTAAAACCCCTCGCAATCTGATATCAAAGTCCCAGCAAAGGTTTAACGCTTTCAGCGGTGAGTTTAACAACACTCAACTGCAGGTAAAACAGCATTCAGCGGTGGGTTTGACCAAAGCAACGCTCAACTTCAGGAAAAACGGCATTAAAAGGTGAGTTAAACAACGCTCCAAGGCGCGTGCAAGTAAGCAGTTTAACCGTTTTCTTACAACCCATTCTCGCTTATCGCTTATTCATAGCTTATCACTATGAAATCACGTTCAAGAAGTCTCATTCAGCAGCACACATCGCGATACTTGTCATCAGTTTACATGTTTCCACAGGTTCGGTGAGTAATTTAGATGTAAATTCGCTCTTTTAATGCCTGTTATAAAATGTATTCTGTCTTCTTTATTAATCAGATTAGCGCTGTATTGTTTACTCGCTGTATTATATCAGTCATCCGAGGCTGTCTTTGAGTTTCATTGCGTTTAACTAAATGAACACAGCTGCTAACTAGTGTGATTAAACTCTGTTGGTCACGTGACGTGCCATAGACTTTCAATATATTCATTTCAGGTTCAAAGATGTAAATTTGTAGTAAAATCATGGTAACCACGACACGTACAATAGTAACAAATTAAATTTGAAGTTAAAACCCAGGAACGGGCCATTTACCATGTTTTTACCACAGTAAATGTAGTTTTACTATGGTATATTAATAATCAATACAACAATACAATAATTATCAAACTAACTATGGTTGTACAACTGTAATGGTCGTTTTTTGATGTGCTTTTATATGACAGATATCACAGTAATCACATTTACTGTACCATGCTTTTGATACCTTTTTATGTAAATCCAAAAAAAGTAAATACATCTTTAAAAAATAAATTATTTGTTTATAATTCTATTTTATTCTACCCCCCCCCCCTTTCTTATTTATTTTTATTTATTTATTTATTTATTTATTTATTTTTTAGCTGAAAAGATGTAAAGGAAGCAGTCATCCCTGTGGTGTTTGTGGAGCGGTATTCCTTCAGAAAGGGAGAAGACAGAAAGCTGTGGAGGCAGACATTTTCAGCAGTAAGTCTCTGATAGTTTTACCCTTTTATCAAACTGCTGTTATAAATTGCACAGCATTTGTTGTTTCTTAAACTTTTGCACTGTCCAAATACCCACACTTGCCATCTTTGCACTTGACCACTTGATTATTTATTTGACGTATTTCCTGTGTTTAGCCCAAGTGTTCGAGTGAGCATGGTGACCAAAAGTGTGTGTCGGACCTTTCATGACCTGATGACAGTGTTTCCCAATCCTGGTCCTGGAGAGCCCCAACACTGCACGGTTTTGGTGTCTCTCTTATCTGACAAACACACTTTTGAGGTCTTGGAGTCTACACTGATGAGCTGATGAGTTGAATCAGGTGTGTTTGATCAGGGAGACATATCAAATGTGCAGTTTTGGGGTTCTCCAGGACCAGGATTGGGAGCCACTGCCTTATGGGACACACTTTGTAAAAATTGATATGTAATAGTGATTTTGACCACAGGAAGAACAGCACTCATATGTATATGAGATAGCTGATTGTTGGATCAATAAACAACAACAACAACTTAAGTGTTTACAGAGTTTTAGTTTTTTTAATTTATTTATTCAACTTTGCATTTTAAAATAAATTCTAAATCTCTTTTCATTAGTCCCTATTACAGAGGACAATTTAATTTTTGGTGCTTCTAATTAAGTGAAAAAAAGCAGTTGCAAATGATGTAGAAATATACTTTTCTGTGCACCAAGAAAACGTGCAACAATTTGTTTTACTACCAAATTATTCTCAATATCTTTATTATTATTATTATTAATATTTCACATAAATTGGAAAGGTTTCTGTGACCAGATCAATTACACTACTGATAACAGTCCTTTAAGCATGTAATATTTTTTAAAATAATTCATATGAATATAGCTTGCTATTATTGACTAGCTTTTAATAATAGATGCATTTAACATTTAATTATACAGCATCTTTACAGAGGCTGCTTTGATAGTCTAAAAAAAAAGTTGCATGTAATTAAATAATATTTCCTTTCTGTCTTTCAGGATTGTTTGCAGATAATGCTGTTCTTCTCCATCATGCACAAGGACTCACCTCTTTAACTCTTTATCTCCCCACCACACACAGAAATGGTCCCTTGATCAGTGTTTAGACTTTGCAGTGTTTTGATTTTTGCAGAAAATGCAACTTTGTTTTAATTCTAAGCTTATAATGAATACATTGTGACCTTCCAGCAACCCATATACTGTATACAGAACCAGTGATCAAAACAATAGTTGAAAATAGTATTTTCATATTGATAAAGCATTGAGTTCTCTTTTTCAAGCTTCATACAGTAAACTTTACTTCTGGTGCTTTTATCATAAAAAAACATCAGTTCTCATCAGGAGTTTTCGTAAAGGACGTATTCATGCACAGCCATCCCCTAGTTCCAGTCATAAAGTGAATGATGTTATTGTCGGTTTTGTTTCTGCATTTTTATGTAGCAGGTGTTTGATTTCCTGAACACGTTTTCTTTCTTCCATTGTTCGGACAATCAGTGTTTATTTGATGCTGTGCTGATGGAGTTTTATAGATGATATTGCACACTTGACATGCATGTCTTCATGGTTTTTATTTTCTGAGTTTGAAACAGTGTGTTGTATCACTTTTTGGTCAATTAAATTCTCCAGTGTTCTCTGAAAGACTATCTGTTTTTTTTTTTAAATAAAAGTATTTGCAAAGTATTTTTATTCTTCATAGTGGCAAAAACAAGCTTATTGACAGAGGATGCAGTGCAGTTATAAGGGCACTTTGTCTTTGAATTAGTTTTTTCTTTCTGTTTTTGCTAGAGTTCAAATGATAGAGAATGGCAAATCACAGAAACACAAAAGTTAATTTTTATAACTTTAAAGCACAACATAACATACAATGTAAATGTTAGAAGCTCATCATTTGATTAGAAAATGCACTTGTCTTTGAAAAAAAAATATTATATTTAATGACAGGAATCGGTTAGATAGAACTGCGAATGCTGGCCATGTGCTCATCAATATTGCCCAATTTTTGTCAAGCTGAACAACAATAATTAGAGCATTTGCATTATTGTTGCAGGAAGGTGTAGACGTTAATAAAATACAATCTAATAGGTAGCAAATGTTATTGATTGTTAACCAATCTATCCCTTCAGCCGAAAAACGAAAGACATCGGTCATAAATGGATAAGGAAGCGTGACGCCGCTGCTCAGCTTTGATATCATTGGCTGTCAATTTCCCTTGTCACCGCAGGACAGTCTGTGGTTGGACTATCTTTTAACCCATATTAAACAGCGCATCGTGTTACAAAAGTACGTTTTGCTGCTATTATCACATTAGTAATAGATTAAGTCAACAAGTAAGGGTTGCTATGTTGAGAAAAAATTTCCTCTTTAGCGTGATCCTAACCCTAACCCTAAGCATAACTTCAAAGAACTACAAAAAACAGCACCTAGTTTTCCATTTCCATAGATAGAACGACGGAGGCTTGTGGGTAATGTGGTTTAAATCGTTTTATTGACGAAATGAAATAAATAAGATATTTAATGGAAAACTGGATTTCTAAATATTTTCATTGGGTAAACCTCTATGATATAATTGAAAGAGAGTGAAATTTGGTATTTTAGAGTGAGCAATATTTAAAATGCCTTTATGACACATTTCCATTCATTTCTGAAAACTGTGCCTGACATTATGTTATCAGCATAGCATAAGTAATAATCCTTCCGGTTTTCTCTTTGATTCGTTAATTAAACTATGATTTACAGCCATTTGAAATGTACAGTTTTTGGCTCTTTCGTGGGGTGCTACTAGGCCCCTGGGGGTAGAAGGGCTGTAAAACCAACATATATGTATTCTCCTCAACATGGACAACAAACTGAGCAGAGTCACATTTACATCTGACAGTTTTCACAGTCCACACTTTTCTAATCTTAACATCATGGCTAGTAAAGCTTTTGACAGGACATGGTGAGGCCATCTGATGAAACATGGAAAAATTATAAAGAAATGATTTAATAATAAAAATAATAGATTATTTATTTTATTTTTGAAGTTAACAGTAATAAATAGAATGGATAAACCTGCAACAACTTGCCATTATCTATTCCCCACTGTTAAGCAGTAATCAAGGACAATGCGTACACATTGTGATACTTCACTATTACACAAGGAAGAATTCATGGAGTACTAAGAATACTATATATATATATATATATATAAGAATACTAAATATATAAACTAATTAGCAACAATCAGTGTAAAAATGTCCTCCTCACCCCCGTATCTTGCTCCTCAGGTACTGGACATCAGTAATGTGCATGCTCTTGGTTTTAATGGAGTACAAGATCCACGTTGATCATTCCTGCTACATTCTCAGTTATCCCTCTAGTGTTTGTAACATTAAAGCAAATGGCTTTTCAAAATAATTCATTTAGTAACTCCCTTTATATATAAATATATTTTAAAAAAGCCATATTTGTGATAAATATATGCAATAATAACTTTCTGGTGTATTGTTGTTCCAGATTTCATTAATCTGATGAAAAAAATGTTTATGTCTTAAGTAAAAAATAATCCTGTAATTAATAATTTGTAGTTTTTCAAGTGTACAATAAACACATATGAGCCTACCTAGTAAAATTATGAATTGACCAAGAATTTTCAACACACAATATTCACCATATTAATTTTATTGAAGCATAGACTATGAAGTTGACAAAGTAGCATCAAGACAAACACGATTTAAGGAAAATAATAATGGATCAAAAATTCATTAATATCATAAATTAATCAGTTCACACAGAGGAGTGATGAAATGTCCTTAAAAGTAAAAAGATTCCATCCAGTCAACTGTGATACAGATCATGTGATACTTATAAGACATGTGATAGTGTTTCAGAAAATAATAATTCCTTATCATCACATCTAAACTGGTTTCATCTCCCCATCGTGATCTTCTTCTCTCGTGTCTGGAAACAGTTTGTGGTTGATATCCAGCACTGATGTGGTGTAGCTTGTTCTCAGCCAGAGGATCTCTCAGTCCTAACATCCCATTTTCAGACAGTTCCCAGACCTGGTCAAAGTAAAACAAAAAAACACAAACAATTCAGATGAAGTTGTTTAAATGGACAGAGAGCTCAGCTTATGTTCTGTATGATTTTAGCAGGGTGAGCAACTATGATCCTTGTAGTACTGTACACATACCATTATTCAAGCTGTTTTAAGACCTTTTGAGAAGCTTTTACTCTGAAGACAATTTACCACATCCTCTTCTTTCACTCCTTTCAAGAGCATCACTTGGTCAAAACCCCTCATTTGGCTGATGAGATCATCTGTACAAATGAAAATACTGCAATACAAATTTTATTCTGCAAGAATTAGTTACAGAGAAAAGTTACAGAGGCAAAGGTCTTGCTCATGAGACACCCCTTAGCACGTGACAGAAATGTTTGCCTCTATAATTCATCTATTGTTGCAGTAAATGTCTTCTTCCTCTAGAATCTTTCTCCAAAGTTCCTGACTTCTCTCACAAATGTGTTTTAGTCTGTGCAGTGTAAGTTCTTGCTTCAAACCAATCAACTATCAATCCACAATTTATAACAAAACATTTATGAAACAATGAAATAATGTAAAGCACTTTTATAAAACTTGTATTCTTTTATTTAAGACAAACAGGTGGTGTTTTTTTTAAACTTAAAATTTAAAAATGTTCCTGTCACACTTTGCCAACATGCTATAATTGTAATAGCTGTATCAAAAAAAAAAAAAAAAAAAACATATTAGAAAGAATAATCACGGCTGACATGACCAGTCCTGTGAGAGATCATCATAAAGTGCTGTAGCACATAACACAGCATTGCTTCAACACACACATACCAGAGGACTTCTGTCTTTGTTTGAGCTCAAGATGGCCATCTTCATTCCTCATCCTGAGCAAATCATTTCCTTGGTCTTCTTTATCTTCTGAAAAACAAGATAATTTCTACTTACTCTGTGTGTAATTAATATTGCTCATTAAACATATAATTAAGTTAATTTAAAGTAAGATTCAGACCAGAGCATTTGATGAGTAAATGTTGATTCAAAAAAACTCTAAACAAATGTACCTGGGAAGAGCTGGTCATGGCAAGATTCGCTGAGACTCAGTAATAGCTCTTTTAGTTTTTAGGAAGGTTTGTGAGGGTTGGCTCACCAAAAACTTCTGAAAAAGAAGAACAGCATTATCTGCAAACAATCCTGTAAGACAGAAAGAAAAGAAATATTATTACATTACATGCAACGTATACATTACTGTGTGTACAGTATGTGTGTGTGTGTAATTATACAGCCTATAAAAAAAGATGCTGTATAATTAAATGTTAAATGCATCCATTAATAAAAGCAAGTCATTAATAACAAGCTATATTATATAATATAACCTATAATAATAATATAAGCTATAATATAACCTTTCCAATGTATGTGAAATATTAATAATAATAATAATAATAATAATAATAATTAGATATTGAAAATATTTTTTTCACTTAATTAGAAGCACCAAAAATTAAATTGTCCTCTGTAATAGGGACTAATGAAAAGAGATTTAGAATTTATTTTAAAATGCTAAGTTGAATAATAATAATAAAAAAAACTAAAAATCTCTGTAAACACATAAGTGTGTCCCATAAGGTAGTGGCTCCCAATCCTGGTCCTGGAGAACCCCAACACTGCACATTTGAGATGTCTCCCTGATCAAACACACCTGATTCAACTCATCAGCTCATCAGTGTAGACTCCAAGACCTCAAAAGTGTGTTTGTCAGATAAGAGAGACACCAAAACCGTGCAGTGTTGGGGCTCTCCAGGACCAGGATTGGGAAACACAGTGTCACTGTGTCTCCAAATGCGCCATCTCCTCCTGAGAAACCGGATCATCCAGCCCGCTGTTGAAATAGTCCTTCAAAGCCGCATCATTGTACCCCATACCCTCGGCCAGGGACCAGAACACCTGGCTAGCCAGGATGGCAGAGCTGAGAGCAAGGTATCTCCGGTTGACCGCCCTCCGCCAAGGAGGCAATGAGGTGGGTGCCCTGGCACAGGTGTTCTGGTCCCTGGCCGAGGGTATGGGGTACAATAATGCGGCTTTGAAGGACTATTTCAACAGCGGGCTGGATGATCCGGTTTCTCAGGAGGAGATTTGGAGACACTGTGACACACAGTCATCAGGTCATGAAAAGTTCGACACACACTTTTGGTCACCATGCTCACTCGAACACTTGGGCTAAACACAGAAAATACGTCAAATAAATAATCAAGTGGTCAAGTGTAAAGATGGCAAGTGTGGGTATTTGGACAGTGCAAAAGTTTAAGAAACAACAAATGCTGTGCAATTTATAACAGCAGTTTGATAAAAGGGTAAAACTATCAGAGACTTACTGCTGAAAATGTCTGCCTCCACAGGTTTCTGTCTTCTCCCTTTCTGAAGGAATACCGCTCCACAAACACCACAGGGATGACTGCTTCCTTTACATCTTTTCAGCTAGAAAAAAAAAATAATAATAATAAAAATAAGGGGGGGGGGGGTAGAATAAAATCGAATTATAAAAAGAATTTGAATAATGTTTTGTGAGCAAAATATTTAAAATATAAATGAATAAGCTATGAATAAGCGATAAGCGAGAATGGGTTGTAAGAAAACGGTTAAACTGCTTACTTGCACGCGCCTTGGAGCATTGTTTAACTCACCTTTTAATGCCGTTTTTCCTGAAGTTGAGCGTTGCTTTGGTCAAACCCACCGCTGAATGCTGTTTTACCTGCAGTTGAGTGTTGTTAAACTCACCGCTGAAAGCGTTAAACCTTTGCTGGGACTTTGATATCAGATTGCGAGGGGTTTAAAACATCAAAAACCAGTTGGAGGGCCAGATTAAATTATCTGGGTGCCGCCGTTTGACTCCCCCTGGCATAGATAATATTTTGTAGCCCGATGTGAAAAAAGGGAGTAAATAATTAAAACAAAATGAACATCATTAGCTGCTACGTGTGAAAAGAAACCTGCTTTGGATGTATTATGTTCAGGACAAACGTAATTGCACTGCAATAAATTGGCTATATTAGGTCAAGGACCAACGTAATAGCACTGCTTATATGTTGGCATGTAACGTAATTGCGATTTGCAAAATAGTTTCCTCAGAACGTATTTCGTGTGATACAGGGTTGTTTTTAGAGCATATGTACCCTAGAGAGATGTTGTCTTGCTGTGACATCTCTCAGTGTTTGTGTGTGTGTATCTCCTTAGCAGCCACATGTCCCTGTGGTAACAGCCCACTCCACAGAAACAGCTGAGGCACCTGGGGCAGAAACCATCCCATCCAGTCCAGCATGCTGCTGGTGGACAGCCAGTTAGATGTTTGAGTGCCTGAAGCTTGGATATTTTAAGCAAAAAAAAAAAAAAAAAAAAGAAAGCTTGCTCAAAATAGATATATATTCTCATTGCAGAATGAGGTGTTGAAGGATCAGTCAACCGCTCCTTTAAAATGGGCTTTGGATCAGAACTATATTCTGCATGGTGGCGTATTGTGGGTTTTATCTCTTGCTCCTCCGGGGTCTCGTCCTAACTCATGTCTTTGTTCTTTGAGTGATGTTTGGGTGAGAGCTCTTATCTAAGTGGAGTGTGGTGACATGCAGATCACGTGGAAAATGTTATCTCCTCATAATGCTTTAGTTTTGGAGCCTACTGTATCAACCTACTCCGTATTCACTAATGGTTTGTCCTTCTAAGGTTTGGACAGTTATAGAATTGGACGAGTTTGTGATCGAATAGCCTGTTAAACATAGAAAAACATGTATTGGCTTACATTTTGGCAAAACTCCAAAAACGTATCCTATTCAATTCACTACAGTTTTCTGCTGAAATGAACACTGATGTCTGTAAAACAACAACTTTTATATCATTGATTAATAAAGACTTACACCCTACTGTATGCTATGACCTCGAGACACTTTTACCATAGTGCATGATTTGGAAACTAGGTCATACTATATTTTAAGGTTCAGTTCTCGTTATTAAAGACTTTTGCCTCAGTAAACCAATTATTTGCTGCTTATTAATAATTAGTAAATAAGTTGTTAAGTTTAGGTATGGGGTTGGATTAAGGGAGCTAAAATGTGGTCATGTAGAATAAGGTAATAATATGTACTAATACATAGCCAACATGCTAGTAATTTGCATGCTAGTTAATAATGAGAATTGGTCCTTAAAATAAAGTGTAACAGTAACTAATACATGTTATGATTAATTTTTTCTGACTGTAAACTTGCTCAGTAGCTCACCTGGTACAGCATTGTTCCTGAGATACAGAGTGCTCAGGTACTTCCTGTAAATCACAAGCTGTTATAAAGTAAAGACTTGTTGGGCTGCTTTTTTTTATATCTCATGTTTGCTTTTTTTTTTTTTTAACTATCAGTTATGTTCAGGGTCGGTTTTAGTGTATGTTATTTTTAAATGGGCATTAACCTTATAGCACAACTCACTGGACATTTCACAGACAACAAACAACATAATAAAACTCATCTGAAAAGTGAACATGCTTTTAATGCTACTCACTGAACATGTCGCTTTGACAATGTGATGTAATATAATTGAAGTGAATTTGTAGTGGAACTATTGTTTGTTCAACTAATGGAAAATATGGAAAATCAAGTCATTATCAAAATCATGTTCCAAAATAACTTTGGACCCTGTAGACTTCCTTTGTATGGACTAATAAAATAGGTACTTTTTTCAGGTACTTGTGTTCAGTCAAGGTCATCATTAACGATAAGGATGTTGTCTCTGTGAACTGTCTCTTCACTGCTCATCTTGATAAGAATGACTTCCGATAAAACCTGGCGAAGCTGCCTTGAAACATTCTCATATCTTAAACACTGTACAATATTAACGGTTGATATTTTAATTTTTGTACATGATAATACAAAAATAGTATTCTAGGAAAATGATTCCAAATGCAGCTGATGTACTTGTGGGGTGAATTATGGGTTGACCTTCCTTTGGACGCTATGCATTAAGCTCACTGAAAATATAGCACTGAAAGAAATTCCCAGTCGTTAGTGATGGAACAAGTCAAGATAAACAATGATATCATATAGATCATGAGCAAACACACACACACACACACATGGGGAAACAGAAGACAGCAAATAATTTTCAGCCAATTAACACAAAGAAATCTGGGTTCAGCACTGTAATTTGCTCATATAATGCACAGTATCATAAATCTTTTGTGACTCGTTTGTGTGGCTTTCTCCAATATCTACAGTCTATGATTTTATCATATATATATATGTCCAAACACACAACTAATAACTAATTAATCACACATTTTTTCTGTAATTAACTGTGGTTAATTGCATATTAATATATTTATATTGTCATACTTTCAAATTGAATATCCACTATCTTTGATACCAATACTAAATTTTAGCCATTAATTAATTAAATCCATTCAATGTGAATCTACTGTAAAGCTTGCCAAAGGGTGCCAGGGGAATCCAATGATTTTAATGTGTTAAACTGAAATAAATAACAATAAAATAATGATGACCATCATCATCACAGTTAACACGTTATTTTTGACAGCCCTAATATATATATATATGTGTGTGTGTCTGTGTGTGTGTGTGTGTGTGTGTGTGTGTGTGTATGTACAGTACAGACCAAAACATTACTATTTTTTATGTTTTTGAAAGAAGTTTCTTCTGCTCATCAAGCCTGCATTTATTTGATCAAAAATACAGAAAAAAAATTTAATATTGTGATATATTATTACAATTTAAAATAATTTTTTAAAATGTATTATACTTTAAATTATCATTTATTTCTGTGATGGAACGCTGAATTTTTAGGATCATTATCACATGATCCTTTAGAAATCATTCTAATATGATGATTCATTATCAAAGTTGGAAACAGTTCTGCTGCTTAATATTTTTTCAGAACATGTGATACTTTTTTAGGATACTTTGATGAATAAAAAGTAAAAAAAATAAAAAAAAAATAAAAATAAGCTATGGTTTAAAAATATAAATATTTAGTAATAACAATATACACTACTGGTCAGGAGGGGTCAGTAATTTTTTTCTTTCTTTTTTTTTTGAATAAAATCAATACTTTTATTCAGCAAGGATGTGTTAAATTGATAAAAAGTGATAGTAAAGAAAATATATTATTAGAATATATATTATTAGAATTATTTTTTTTTAATAAATGCAGTTCTTCTTAACCTTTTATTCATCAAATATATTAGACAGCAGAACTGTTTCCAACACTCATAATAAATCAGAATATTAGAATGATTTCTAAATGATCATGTGATAGACTGGATGTTACATGTGACACTGAAGGCTGGAGTAATGAAGCTGTAAATTCAGCTTTGCATCACAGGAATAAATGATTTTTTAAAAGTATATTCAAATATAAAACTATTATTTTAAGTTGTAATAATATTTCACAATATTACTGTTTTTTTCTGTATTTTTGATCAAATAAATGCAGGCTTGATGAGCAGAAGAAACTTCTTTCAAAAACATTAAAAATAGTAATGTTTCCAAACTTTTGGTCTGTACTGAATGTATGTGTGTGTGTGTGTATATATATATATATATCACACACACATACACCTGTTGTGTAATTCTGGAGCAGCAGGAAAATAACATGACAGCATTGACAGAACTGCAGGAATGTGCACAGATTATATTCTGTGGTGTGAAAAGGAGAGGAAAAATATCCAAAAATATCTATTGTAATATGATGAAATACTTGCAATTTTTCGAAACTAAAGGAACAGATGTTAAATAAATAGTCTAGAAAATAGTCATGAAAAACCTTGGTATGATATAAGCCTTTTAAAATACAGCACATGTCAGTGTTATTTAAGGGTTCACAGAGTTTTGAAGAGGTGAGCTTATCTTCTCGTTTTAGGACTGGCTGACTGGAGGAATCTCCTACAGGTCGGTGGTCCTTTTGAAGCGCTCCTCTCCTGTGAAAGCAGATCTAGCTTTGAACGTGAACTCAACCTAGTATCTTAATCCACGCGCTGATAAGCACAGCCTATGAAATCCCATGGCCACAGCACATAACACGCATTAAAAAGAGAGACAGTAATGAAATGCAGTGTGACAGTATTAATTCTTTCCTGGAAGTGGTCATCTGAATGCATATGTACTGAGCCTTATAAAAAAAGTGCATGTCAAAAAAGTTGCAAGGCATAAACCTTAAAGAGCATTGCTCTTTAAATAGGGTGATGCTTTAGGGGTGCATACGAGAGAAAAACAAATATTTTATAGATGACATGCGAGTCAGGGTTCAATAGAAAGTCCTGAGACATGAACGAGTGGCCATCAGTCAGCTCTCCAACACAATGTGAGAACAACAAACGGGTTAGCAGAGAAGACAGACAGTGAAAGAGGATGCGGTGAAAACTGACAGTGAAGCGAATGAAAAGGAGTGCGGTTGGAATAATAAAGTGAAAAAGAACAATAACAGTCAGCAGGAAATGGAGGAACATGATTTGTATTAGAACCTCTTGAGGGAAAGAGTAAGGTTTAGTGAAAAATATGAGTGAGCAAAATAATGCTCGCCCAATGTAGCCAATTAGCTCAAACAATATTTGCTCTTTAAAGAGAGAAATTCTCATGTGACCTGTGTACGTACACTTATGTAATAGCCTATCCAGGCACATACAAACATGAACCTTGTCCTAAATGGCACCTTCAGCCCTTTGTAGTCCACACTTAAGAGAGTATGTACTTTAATAAAATATGCATTAGTCACCGAAGACCACTGTTGCTGCTGTAGAGGTAAAATAATCTATTTAAGCACTGTGTACAGTATTTTACAGCATTGCAAAGCTGTTACGTGACGTAGCGGTGTCTGACTAGGGGCGAGACGTGAGCTGATGATTCGCTGTCCACACGAAAACGCAAGGGCAGCATATTCAGATTCATCCACTCTGGGACCCAGTTTAAAAAAAAAATCACTCTCCCAAAACGGCGGATCTGTGTGGACGAAATGCCTATGTGATACAAATTGTATGCGTACACAGCTAAACTCGTCTCTGTGTGAACGGGGCTCAGGCAGGATCTTTTTATTACATGTGTGATGTATCTAAAGCTTGTTCTTTTGCCACTCTGCTTGCTTCCTTTCAAACAAAAAAAGCAATTTATTGACAAAAATAGGTTTATTTCAGCAATTACAGCAGGATGGATGTTTCACTGTTTAGGATCATCCTTCATCACATATAATATGACATATAATTCTATAAAATGGAAATCGGGTTGACAGCCATTTGTAATTGAAGCTGCTTGTGAGAAGAGTGAACAGCCAACTACTTGTTCGCATGAAATTAGCTTCAGTGCTGCAGTTACACAACCACACGATATGGTCACCTGCAGACAGTTTTTTGCATAATGATTTATGACTGAAATTCTCATTAGCTACGGACACCAATGAGGTGGAAAATTGCTGTGCCAAGTATTGATTTATTTTGAATTTTTTAGATTGATGCATAGTAACTAAAGCATTCTTACAATGGGATATTGAAGTAATATGCCCATACTAAGTTGACAAAGTTTAATTAAAAAAAAGATTTCAAAGAAAACTTTAACATCTGCCAATACGCCTCTCAGCTTTATGTACATAACGGGTATTTAACATTTAAAGGGACTGCTATTGTGTGTGTGTGTGCGTGGGTGGGTGAGTGTTTATGTGGTAAGATGGTTCTGTGTTGTTTTTAGCATTTTATTAGGTGGTTGGTCTGAGTTTAATTATTTTTATAAAAACATTTGACCAGTATACACACTAAATAACGTATATAAAATGAAGCACCTACTGTAGCAGGTGTATAAAATCAAGCTCCCAGTCATGCGTCTGCATTTACAAGCATGCCATCTTTGCTTTTAGTCAGTTTGTGAAATTGGTATTATTGCAAGTGGAAGTGTTTAGGAACAGCAGCAACTCACAAAGTGGAAGATATATATATATATATATATATATATATATATATATATATCTTCCACTTTGTGAGTTGCTGCTGTTCCTAACCACTTCCACTTGCCAATAATACATTAAAACATTTTAACTGTAGCTCAAGTGTCCGAATACCTTTTTACATTGTTTATAATTTAATGAAAACAAACAAACAAGTAAAAGTATGCATTCTCAGTCACTCTTTTAGTGTCCATTTAAATATACTCATTATTTTATTTGTATTTTTTAGTGAATTTAGATCTCCACCAGGCAAAAATTGGTAAATAAATGTTTTTTTAAGTAAGCACTGTAGTATTCAAGACTACAGTTTGAGTAATAGTAGGCTTTATAGTGATACTTGCTTTAGATACTTTGCATTTTTTTTCCCAAGTTCGGATTCTCAATCATTCAGAGGGACAATAGAGCTCTATTATCTACTTGTTTTTCTTACTAGGCCTAAATATTCAAACATCAAAAATATCATATCAAAACTACTCATTGATAACATGTAATTCAGTTTCCCTGACCTTCCCCATACAGAACTTTTTGCTATTTTAGATTTATTAGCTGTTTTCCTCATGGGGACCAAATTGTCCCCACAACATAAAACATTAAACGTATTGCTATCCTTGTGGGAACGTTAGGTCCCTATAATGTAGGGAATACCAGGTACACACACATGCAAAAAATAAATGCTGTATATTCCAAAATAATAGGCTTTTTTTGACCACTTTCTGCGATCTACATCTTTACCAAACATAATCCAGCATGAAACCACAGTGCTCCACATAAGCACTTAACTTAACAATCAGCATCTCTGCCAGTCACTTTCAGTTGTATCGTCCAGAGCACTTTTCTACAAACCCCTCTCCATCTGTGTTAGCCAGCCGCTTGTGAATAATTCAGCGTGATGCACTAGTCCTTGCCAGTGTGTAAATGTGCTTTTCTCCCCATCACAGTCTACATCTTTAGCCTTTCCAGGCCTGGCACTGCAGGATGTCTCTTCATCACGGATAGCAACCAATGAGCTCGCAGTGTGTAGGTGACACCAGTGCTTTTAATAAGCATAGCCGTCTGAACCAATTACCAGAGATGTTGGCTATAGCTAAGTTCATAAGGTGTAAAAGATGTTACAATTTCAGTCCAAGGATAGAGCTTTTTTAGCATAAATGCAATACCATAAGCAGAAAAATTACACTGTAAAAAATGACTGTGATTTTAACGGTAAAAAACTGTGAAAATGCTACAGTACAAACCTGTTTACTGGTTAACAGTAATTTCCTGTAAACTTTACAGGGAAAGACCGTAAACTTACGTTCCCAGAATTCTCTGCGTTGCATTTCAAATTTTGTTTGAATTTGATGTTTTTTCTTTGAAATAACTATGTTTCTTCTTAATTTTTTCTCATCTGTTATGTTTATTAGGTTTGTATGTTACATAAAATGTTGTTAAATTAATGTTTATTGCATATTTCAGTTTAATGAGTCTCACCATGATGGTGTTTAGTGCTTGTGTGAATGACACCGTGCACCTTCTATGTATCTTACTATTTAAAAGCTGCTTGTGATGGGCTTTGTTTCACCACATGACTCTCTCATCACCACCTGCTTTTGGTGGTTACCAGTGTAATACAAAGGTACAAAACAGATTTCAGTGCTTCAATAAGTTCGTATATTAATATTATATCAGTTAAATTATGGTATTAAACTGTAAATATAAAGTAAAACTGTTAAACCTACAACAATGTAACTGTATTTTTTAAGGTATAAAACCGTTGTTTATAAAAATGTTTTTTCCTAAAGTTAATACTTTTTATTTTACAGTAAATCATTGACTCAAGCACCAGATTTAACCGTAGAAACAACAATGACAATGGCTGCCAACCGTAAAAGAAAAAAATGTTTTACCCGTAACTTTACGGTGGAATTCTGGCAACCCCAGCTGCCAGCGTTTTACCGTAGAATCTACGTTTTTTTTTTTACAGTGTAGGCTAGCGATGCCCTGCTACAAAACAAGGTTTTTCTACAAAGCCCTACTGCAAATCAAATATTATTTCTGACTGTTGGTCAGATAATATTAATGAGTAACTCACAGAGCATGTTCATTTCTGTGTTAAATCTTTTAGGTGCTGCCACAATCAATGAGTACCGTAGAAAGAACATGTAGGGGGCTGAGAGAAAGGCCATGCCAAAGCAGAACTCCGTTTCTGGGCCTGTCCCAACTTGAGGTCTTTGCATCTTTCTACTTGTCATGAGGCGTTTGGCCCAAGAGTTCAATTGTGTGTGTTCAACTTTTGATTACATTTGATCACAACTTTGAACTTGAACTGCTTACACTTCACATAATAGGCCTGTTGGTGGCACTTTAGCTTCATGATTGTTTCATCTAAAGGTAAATGGTATGTCAATATGCAGTGTGTAAATAGGAGTAAATTAAACACTACTTACAATTAATGTGACTGCTACTTGAGCAGTTTCAGGTTTGTAAAAAAAACAAAAACAAAAAAAAAACCCTGAAACCATACAGTGACTATGTGACTACTATTCAAACGATTTATGAATAAGACTGGGAAGACACCGCTCCACTTCACATTGTCCAATGAAATTTGAGCTTGTTTGAAGACACACACAATCTATAGCAATGCAACGGCAATGGCATCTCAAACTGACAGCTATAAGTAAAAATTGACAGATATTTTCCAAGTTTAGAGCCATTTGTTACAGTCTATTCTATTCTATTCTATTCTATTCTATTCTATTCTATTCTATTCTATTCTATTCTATTCTATGCCATATTGGCTCTTCTTTCACGTTGAGGCAGTCTTAGAAAAAAAAAATGACACCACTTTCTCTACCACTCTTAGTTTAGAGCTCCAGCAACAACCGTCTGCATCAGTTGTAATTGCCTAACCTGGCACACTGTACTAATCTGAATGTCATTAAGCAGATTCCCAGTGTCTTTATTCTTATCTCATGAAACACGAGGGAGAGAAGTAAATCTGCTTGATTAGGGGAAGAATGACCTGACGAGCAGCCAAATGGAAGGGCTGATGGGCCACATTCCCATAATGGACTAGCAAGGTATTGAGGGAAGTTACCAAACTGCCATGTATCAATGCTTGGTTGCCTACGAGCAGCCAAGCATTGTGATTTCACCGGGATTCATTCTGATGAATCTAATGTTGGCTGCTGACCTACAGTACCATTATCCATTAAGTCACAGCAAGCTCCCTGCAGGTGCGGTGATGCCATGAGGCAGGAACATTAAGGTGTTGTGAATGTTACAGAAAAAAAACAAACAAAAAAAAAACAGGGCAAAGGAAGACAGGTCAGATGTTGAGGACCATTGTGAAAAGTCAAGGTGTTTTTTTTTTTAGCTAGTGGACTGCTCGGCTAACACAAAAGATGCATGTTTCATCCTGAGCAGGAGTGTGCATTATATAATAATCATTATAATGATAATGATGATAATAATAAGAATAAGAATAATATACCTGCATAACTTTTATTAACAGGTCATTAACAAACAACAGATTAATAGAAAAGTTACGGTTTCAGGTTTCTGGCAGAATCCCCAGAGTTAGGGCCAAACATGAATTACTGAATTATGAGAAAACACACTTTGTATATTATCAAATCATTAATTCTGTAATAATAATAATTTTGTAACACAAGAAAACATCTCGGTTACGTATAATAACCCTACTTCCCTAAAGGAGGGAATGGAGACGTCACATCAGTGGCCGACTAATTGGGATATCGCTTTGATAGACCAATCTACTTCGATTGTAAACTAAATGAGCCAATGCACATTGGCATGCAATTTTTGGATCCAGCTGCTGCTGATCACAGTGTGAATATAATAAGGCAAGCAGGTGCATTGCAGACCAGGTTTTCGCTGAGGAGCCGAGCCGGTGACCCAGCGGCTCAGCAGTGGTACAGCAACAGTGGCGACGAGACGTGACGTCTCCATTCTCTCCTTCAGGGAAGGAGGGTTACCATACGTAAACGAGACGTTTCCTTTCAGTTGGTCACACTCTACGTCACGTCGGTAACGACTAATTGGGATCCCTATCAAAGCGCCATGGGTGCTGCCCCTTCCAGTTCCCTGAGCAAGCCGCCTGCACCCCTGTAGGCCGGGTCTCGGAACAAGTAGTTCCACTCACCATTGTCAAAGCACTACATCACTGGGTGAGACTGTATAACACTGGGGAAACGTACCCGTTCCGCATGCAACAGGGAAGCTGCGGAAGCCTCATCCTTCCCGAAGGAGTCTTTGGAGCAGTACACATATAGCATCCGTTTAGGTGTATATGGAGAAATTTGAGGTGATTAAAACCTTCTTGGGAAGGCAGAAGTCTGCCGGGGAAACACAGGCTCTAAGGCTATACAGTGGACTATACACATACGAGTACCACTTAGGTCTCAGTATGGAACCCATAAAGCTTACCTAAAGACCATAAAGCTTACCTAAAGACTGCAATCAGGCATCTTCAGTGTCCTCTCGGCAAGAAGAACACCACTCGATGGCCTGGTTCCACTTCAAGGCGTAAGTGTGTCTCGTAGAGGGTGATCTTGCAGAAGTGATGCTGTTTACTACCCCCTGGGGAAGACCACCTAGAACCTCCGCATCCCGTCCAGGGACCAGACATGGAGTTTCCAAAGGTCTGGACGAGGGTGCCAAACGGTGCCCTTTCTCTGAGTCAGTAGATCCTTCCTCAGAGGAATCGGCCCAGGAAGGGCTGTCGTGAGGAGCACTAGTCCGGGGAACCAGGTCCAAGTGGGCCAATATGGTGCCACTAACAAGACTTGCTCCTCATCCTCCCGGACTTTGCACAATGTCTGTGCGAGAAGGCTCACTGGAGGAAAGGCATATTTGTGTAGGCCTTGCGGCCTGCTGTGTGTCAATGAGTCCGTGCCGAGTGTTACCTCGTTCAGGGAGTAGAACAACTGGAAGTGACCAGTCTCTGGAGAAGCAAACAGGTCTACTTGAGTGGCTCCTAACCATCTCCAAATCGGTTGGACCATTAGGGGATGGAGTCACCATTCTCCCTGAAGCATTGCTTGAGACAGCTTGTCGGCTGTACCAACCCGATCTCACGGCAATTCGTACATTTTTCACGAGGTGGCTTATTATTCGTACGACCACACTCGAACAAATTCATACGATTTTTGCCAAATCGTACGTATTTTACGAGTTGCACAATTCGTATGAATTTGTACGAATGACCTACACCTAACCCCGCCCCTAAACCTAACCGTCACTGGGGTTTAGACAAATCGTATAAAATTGTACAAGTAAGGTCGCACAAATTCATACGAATAAGCCACCTCGTAAAATACGTACGAATTGGTCGTGAGATAGCGTTGGCTGTATGGTTGAACAGGCCTGGAATGTGAACAGCATGAAGTGACCTCAGAACCTTCCGACTCCAAAGGACTAGGTGGCGGGTGAATTGCAACATGCGACGGAGTACAGACTACCTTGTTGACCACAACTCTAGGCAATTGATGCGTCAATGCAGCTGCGGGCCCGTCCAAACCCTTGAGACCGAATGCCTGTTGTACGTGGCCCCCTAGCCAGTGGTGGAGGCATCCGTGTTAACCACAGCATGCCAAGCAGATCTGTTCTAGGGGCACCCATGCTCGGAGGAATGTAAGATCTGACCACGGGGTGAGGGTTTGGTGACAGGCCGGTGTAACTTGGACCCACTGCTGTGTGTGTGCACTTTGGATGGGTTAAATGCAGAGCACGATTTTTGAGTATGGGTTACCATACTTGGCTGTATGTCACGTCACTTATTTCTGGAATTAAAGCTGTGTGAAAGGCCCTAATATGTGCTTCATAATTACTAAAAACAGCCATATGCATGCAGTAATATGCATGCTAATGAGCAACTAGTTATTAGTGATAATCTGAAGTGTTGTGTATCAGCACAAGCACATAAATTCCATACAAAATATTTTACAAAATAAGATTAAGCCATAAATGATAAATCAATAGATATAATGTTCACAATAAAGTCAAAATATATGGTTTGGCAAACAGTAGTGGCCCATGTTCATAATTAAAGTGATGACCTACTCCTGTGTATGGTTACTCTCACTAGTTACTACTCATACCAGTTGCTTAAAGGTCATTATAAAATGGTTTAGAAAAGTAGTTCTGAGAAAAGCTCTAGTGGCATTTGTTTCGCATAAATCACTTGGTTTGCTACTGTGTATCTAAGTGTAATGACATTCAGATTTAAATGTTCAATTAATCAGAGCAACTGTAGTTTTCATTAACCAATTCCAGATAAATAGATAATTTAGAGCTCACGCACACTTTAAATTCATAGAGTCCATTATAAACAAACACTGCATGACACTCCATCAATACCAGATACTCTAGCTTGTATAGAAAATAATTAACTCTTTTCCTGAGATGAAAGGTTATGCCATCACATATTTTTTGCCCAGCGGCATGCGCTTTTATGACAATCTGGAAAATAAGGAACTGATGACATATCATCAGAGGCATCATTAAGACAACATCTAAAACATTCAGAGAAATTATGTCCCAATGGAGGTACCCTGCAGAAAAATACAGTCTCAATTGACAGCTGAAAATAAGCACGCACGCAGATTAATAATCATTTAGTACAGCCTAGTTGGAGACTTGACACCTTCAATGAGTCTTTTACTGAGAGGCACACAAAACAATTTCTCACATGAATGATTTCATAGTAATAGCAGATATGAATATAGGGAGGAAAAAGAGGCAAACCATCTCAGCAGTTGGTTAGAATGCAATAACAGTCAACTAGGGGGATAATTGCAAGATGGATGTTAGAATGCACAAGGGTTAATGTCAGCCATTTGTTAGATGCTGTCTCAGGAAAATGTCTCCCTACTAGCTGATCTCAGGGATTTCTGCTGTTTCTGCCAGAAAGAAATATAAAAGATGCTAATAGCATTTAACTATTAAAAGCAATACCATCTAAATGTGTGTATAATGTGACTAATCTGTTGAGATGTTGTAAACTAATTTAAATTCCAAGATAGTCAATGTTGTATAATCATAACTTTGTTGATTTGTTTGTGATTTTAGTATGTACTGCTATTTTATTCTACTGTTATCATATTAAATGTTAAGAGATATATGTACTAAAAACTAAATAAGAATAAAACAATAATACATAAATAAATATTATAATAAATGTAACTTAATTATAAAATAATACAATTAATATAATTGTCGAATTTTTTGTCTATACTTTTACCTACTTCTTAATTATTTTATATTTATTTTTGTCTTCATTTAAATGATTTGCATCATATAATACATCATATATGCAATCAGTAATTTTAACTGTATAATATATAAATAAATAAATAAATAAATCTGTTAGCATTTGTTTTCAGTTAATTTCACTTTTCAGTGCCATTGTAGAATTTAAAATATAGTCAAGCTATTTTTTTTCAAGTAGTTAACTACATCTTAATTAGGGTAACCGTGTCAACATTGAGCAAGTACATTGATTTTAAATACAGCAAAAAAAAAAAAAAAAAAAAAAAAAAAAATTTACATAACAAAAGTTAAAAATGTAATACAGGTCCTTCTCAAAAAATTAGCATATTGTGATAAAGTTCATTATTTCAACTTTCTCTTCACAATATCCCACAGATTCTCTATGGGGTTCAGGTCAGGAGAGTTGGCAGGCCAATTGAGCACAGTAATACCATGGTCAGTAAACCATTTACCAGTGGTTTTGGCACTGTGAGCAGGTGCCAGGTCGTGCTGAAAAACGAAATCTTCATCTCCATAAAGCTTTTCAGCAGATGGAAGCATGAAGTGCTCCAAAATCTCCTGATAGCTAGCTGCATTGACCCTGCACTTGATAAAACACAGTGGACCAACACCAGCAGCTGACATGGCACCCCAGACCATCACTGACTGTGGGTACTTGACAGTGGACTTCAGGCATTTTGGCATTTCCTTCTCCCCAGTCTTCCTCCAGACTCTGGCACCTTGATTTTCGAATGCAAAAGTACTTTGGACCACTGAGCAACAGTCTAGTGCTGCTTCTCTGTAGCCCAGGTCAGGCGCTTCTGCCGCTGTTTCTGGTTCAAAAGTGGCTTGACCTGGGGAATGCGGCACCTGTAGCCCATTTCCTGCACACGCCTGTGCACGGTGGCTCTGGATGTTTCTACTCCAGACTCAGTCCACTGCTTCCGCAGGTCCCCCAAGGTCTGGAATCGGTCCTTCTCCACAATCTTCCTCAGGGTCCGGTCACCTCTTCTCGTTGTGCAGCGTTTTTTGCCACACTTTTTCCTTCCCACAGACTTCCCACTGAGGTGCCTTGATACAGCACTCTGGGAACAGCCTGTTCGTTCAGAAATTTCTTTCTGTGTCTTACCCTCTCGCTTGAGGGTGTCAATGATGGCCTTCTGGACAGCAGTCTTACCCATGAATGCGGTTTTGAGTAATGAACAAGGCTGGGAGTTTTTAAAAGCCTCAGGAATCTTTTGCAGGTGTTTAGAGTTAATTAGTTGATTCAGATGATTAGGTTAATAGCTTGTTTAGAGAACCTTTTCATGATATGCTAATTTTTTGAGATAGGAATTTTGGGTTTTCATGAGCTGTATGCCAAAATCATCAGTATTAAAACAATAAAAGACATGAAATATTTCAGTTGGTGTGCAATGAATCTAAAATATATGAAAGTTTAATTTTTATCATTACATTATGGAAAATAATGAACTTTATCACAATATGCTAATTTTTTGAGAAGGACCTGTACATAGTACTGGGAATCGAATCATTGAATCTTTTTGTTGTGATTTCTGAATGAACAAATTCAGTATAATGTATCAGACTCACATAAGGTACGTCCCAATTTGCGTACTGAAGCACTACTCTATGACGTTTTGTAGTATAAATAGTGCGAGTACTGTGTTCACACTGAAAAGTCCACAAAAGTGCACTTTACTTAAATAACAGAAAAAAAGTGTGAAATGTTGAATACTTCATGCACTCAGCTGTCAAAGCTTTAATTAGCAGAGGGGAAGGGCTTTCAGACTCCGATTATGAATTACAAAATAATCTTATATAATCCATACACTACATGGTCAAGTAGATTAAGTACAGTATGGGAGTTATGAGCATTTAAGATGACCAATTCACTAGAATGAATCGAATTTTAAAACATGATGTAGCATGAGTAACATTTATCTGTGATCTCCACATATCTGTGCCCATTACCCAGCAACTGCCATTTAAAACAAAACAGCTTTTAATGATATTGACTCCATTTCATAAGTGTATACACTTTTTTAGAGCCTTTAATTTCAGTCTTTATACTGAGGGAAAAAAATATTCATGACATTCATTACAGGTGATGCATAAGCAATATAGAGACACACCTGCTTCTCTCCTTCAACCATCATTATTTGATGAAATGGTGAGGTCTCAATTTCCAACTCTCCTGTTGTGCACAAGATCCCCAGCTCAATAATTCATCAGGGCTATGGAAAGCAGCTGGACTGTCCGAGTCTCTCCTCAATACATATCACAGTTCTTCCTCCTGTTCTTGTTCTTTCTCCTGTTCAAGACCATAGTGTATTTTAGCTGTAAGGGACCATGGAGGAACTTCAGAGGCAAGCAGGCACCTTGATCGAGGGCAAGCCCAGAAAGGTGAGGTTCAGGCTGGCCTCGTCGTATAGCGGCCGGGTGCTTAAGCACGTGTATGAAGATGGACAGGAACTGGATAGTCCAGAGGAGCAGTACCCACACAGCTTCATTCACACCAAGATGGAGATGGGACATCTGTGTGGCTTAGAAGACATGCAGGAGCAGAGTTTGTACCCTCCGACAGGCCTGATCGCCCAGAGGATAAACGTCTATCGAGGAGTGACAGGATGCACCTCCCTGGCGTGTGGAGATCTTCCAGAAGGGGATCATAAAGTAAGAATGCACTGCACTGAAAACTAGATTGCTCTCTTTGGACTGAACTTTGATACTTATTTAAAAAAATGCATACATACATTCGTACACTGACTAAAGTAAACCTCCTCTGTGATAGGGCTGTCACTTTTGTGAAAAAATCTTTTTCGATTTTTAAGACATAAGTGTTCATTGAATCGATTGTAAAAACTATTTTCCAAGACGTTCCCTTTTTCAACGTCAAATAACGGACGAACGTAAAGAGAGCGCTGGAAATGCACAAGTTAGCAATATTTCTTATTTATTGGCATGAAGTTTCGTGCAGAATAACAAACAGCAACAGGAGTGCAACATTCTCGAAAAAATATATATGCAGAGGGGACGGCTGCCATGACAAAAGAAAAACATCACTACAGGTTTCAACCCGGCTGCATTTATGATTTAGGCAATTCAAAAATATCCAAGATTATTTTAAATAATGATTCAATCCATTTCAAACAACTGTTCAAAAAATGAAACTTTAAATGGACTTGAGAGGCTAGGCGGCACTAGGCAGGCATAATGAAATGCGAAAAAAGGCTAGGGCCATTACAAATTTATTGGACAGGAAAACAAGTCGATCAACATTTTCGGGGTCCAGAGCAGAGTCTTTTTTATTCACTATAGCCTATGTCCAGCTGTTGAGAAGACGCGCTCCGACCTCACTGATGTCCCAGGGACACTCAGGTAGGCCTACAGCTGTGCAAGCTGGGGGTATTACTGTCAATTTTCCACCACAAAAGCCGGTCGCTGTCAGCTTGCAATGGTCCTTTTCATAACTCAGAATCTCCTGTAACTAGATGCGCGAATGAGGCGAATTCGCATCTACCGCGCCGCGAGACCTCCAGACGCGCGTTAACGCGTCTTTGCATTGACTTAACATTGAAATCATTAGCGCCAGACGCTCTATTCTCGTTTGGTGTGAACGCAGCATAAGAGGTCGCTTTCGACGTCACTGGCGCGTAAAATTGCTGGTATTTTCCTTTATTTTCCTTTATTTATTTTTCTTTTACTGTCTATGGTATTTTCTGTCTAGCTTTCGCAAGGCATACTGCACTTTCGGAATTCTTTATTTTCTTTTTCTGCTTGTTTGTGAGTTTTGTTATATATATATATTTTAATTGTCTAATTATTTTAAAATGAATAGTGTGCATATTTCGTTAAAAATATTTCGTTTGGCATAATCTTGCATTAAAACAATGTTAATTAAAATAATAAATATTACATACTGCTTATTAAAAAATTTAAAATTATTTTTTAAATAAATAAAATAATATAATACAGTTTATGATATAAGAGGGCTGTCAAGGTCAGAATATATAATATTATATCAGATAATTATAGCTAGTTTTTTAATAACAAGGAAAGGTTATTTCAGGTTGCAAAATGCCCACCCAAAAGCGCAATGATATTTATGAATTAACCATTTTAAAAATATTTTACTTAGAAAAACATGTTCTAAAACATAGGTACCCTCACATGAATGAAAAATGTAAGGAAATATGTTATTACTTTATAGTTATACATCTTTACTTACACCACATTACATTTTTAGAGTTGTTGAATGCTTCTTAAAAATAGTTAAAAAAAATCATATCCAGCCAACATACAAACTTTTAAGATATGTGTCTTATTCTTTGTCATTAACCATCTGATTTGTCATTGACCCTTTCACTATTGTTCATAATTAGGATTATGATAAAATTTGTGTAACTCACCTCTGTTCCCACTACGATTATGAACAAATCCTCAGATCACTTTTATTGAGCAAAGCTGCAATTGCTACTTCTCTAAATCTCACCTTGGAGACATATACGATAATAATTCCATGAACTTACACTGAAGGTGAAGGTGACCTTGTAGCAACTACCAAGAACATGCTAGCAACCATCTACACCATCTTAAAGCCCTATCAAAGACTTTAGATATACCAAGGCGGTGCACTCCTATTACTTATTGGGGGAAGCCATGGCCTAATGGTTAGAGATTTTGACGCTTAACCCTAAGGTTGTGGGTTTGAGTATTGGACCGGAAATTCCACGATTGAGGTGCCCTTGATGTGTGTGTGCCTTGATGAGGCAGTTTTTATCAGATTTTATAGGTGATTTTAAATATGAAATTGAATCTTTGGAGAATTTGATGTTTCCCCATTCAAAGAGATAGGAGCTGTACTTACATGACTAAAATAGATGCCTAAAAGATGTTTTAAAAATGCCCGCCGGGTGAAATGACTTTCCTTAAAGGGTTTTTGGCCCTATAAACCAATCAAGGTATTACTGATGTTCGCTTCACTTTGTTATCATCGCTATCAAAAGACGCTTCTGTATTTCTGATTAGCCTAGTGAGAAGTGTTTGCCTTGATTCTGATTCACTGTCTGCTGCTTTTATTTTGGTACTGAATAAATGTTTCAGCAAATTTGATAATGCTTTGCAGAGTCAAACTTCATTCCAGCCCACATAAGAATAATATCTATTATTTTTTCCCAATATTATGAACACACTGAAATGTAAATTGTCTTCTTCACAGTAATCATGATTTTATTCTTATGGGACATTTTGTAAATCTTGCAATAACATCTAAGGTGGGTAAAGTTTAGAAAATAGTCATTTGTTGTAGGCGAAACACAATGTGTGTTTTGTAAGGATTCCTTATTGTCCTCCTTAATATGTTTTGTTTGCCATGTAAAACATTCCTTACAAGATTTTTCTCTTGTTTTTTCTCTTGTCTTGGTCCACGGTCGCAGTGCTATTTTTGAATTCTCTGTTTTTATGCCACACAGTTACTATTTCAAAGTTCTCAGATCTAATAATAGACCCAAACTCCAACACAGCTTCTAAACATAGGCATGCAATTACATCTCATCCGCATGGATATTCTTTTCCTTTCCAGTGTGAACTATGTTGTGTTTCTCTGCCTCAAATCTCCAAATACATAGACTGAACAAACATCAAACAAGGTGGATACTTAAATAAGATTGAAGATTGCTTCTTTGTGTTGTATTAAGCTTACATTGTCATTAAAATGTCACCTGTGACATGCTGTTGAAAGACTAAACTGGCAGCATATTTATCACATTTCTCATCATCTGATCCCCGACATTTAATCTAATCAAATCTATCAGTGTGTCAGAATTTTAAAAGCCAGCCATGCTACTGTCGGTAATGATTAGTCTCATGATGGGTAAAGGGCATTTGGCTCATGGGGATGTAGGTTTCAGTCTGGCCTGCGTCATGTCCTAATCCTATTTCCCAACTCTCACCTCAGTGGTATCCTTTTTCTCTTGACTTGTCCTTAAAAGACACTTATATAAAACTTATCACATCCAAGTGAAAGATATAACACCAACATGTCACTATATAAATAAATAAACAACCAAACAAACATAATCACTGAGTTGTAAAAAGGATCACCCCTCCTAAAAAGACTTGTAAACTCAATCAGGTGTAGCTAATCACTTTCTCAATAGCACACAAAGCCATTTGACTTTCACCTGTGATCAGCTTCAGTCATTTTAATCAGCTCAGCATGAAAAGAGCTTTGTGGAGCATTTCAGTTCTTGGTAGTGCAACTGAAGCAAACAATCAACTATGGGTGGCAAGCCACTGTCAAAATATCTCCAGGATAAAGTTGTGGACAGGCACAAGACAGAAGATGGATAATAAAATAAAATAAAATAAAATAAAATAAAATAAAATAAAATAAAATAAAATAAATAAAATTAAATAAAATAAAATAAAATAAAATAAAATAAAATAAAATAAAATAAAATGCTTTATCAATGCCTAGAAGCACAGTGAAGTCTATTATCAAGAAGTGGAAGAACCCACTTCTTGAAGAACCCTCCCTGGATCAGGACGTCGCTCCAAACTGGATGAAAGAGCCAAGAGGAAACTGGTCAGAGAGGTGACCAAGAGGCCAACATCAACTCTGAAGCAGTTACAGGAGTTTATGACTGGCCATGAGTGTGGTAATTGTGTGCATGTGACAACAATATCACATAGTTTCCACAAATATGGCTTGTAAGGGAGGGTTGCAAGAAAAAAGCCACTCCTCAGGAAAGGCCACATACAATCACAACCGAGCTTTGCCAAAACGCACCTTAAAGATGAGAGTAAAACTTAATTATTTGGCCTCAACACCAAACGATATGTTGTTGGAAAACCAATACAGCTCAGCATCCAAAAAACAGCATTCCTCCAGTAAAGCATTGAATAAAGGATTGGTAATATCCTGTTATGGGGGTGTTTCTCTGCAACAGGGCCTGGAGTACTTGTCAGGATAGAAGAAAAATGGATTATGCAAAAATCTGCTGCCCTCTGCCAGAAAGTTGTCAATAGGAAGAAGGTTTACCTTCCAAAACACACAACAAAACTGAGCACACAGTGTTTGAAGGAGAAAAAGGTGAACGTCCTTGCATAGCCTATAGTCAGAGCCCAGACTTATACCTCATTGAAAATCTGTGGAATGACTTGAAGACTGCAGTCCACAAACACTCAACATCAATATTAACTGAACTTGAGCAGTTCTGCAAAGAAGAGTGGGCAAATATTGTCTATATGTGCAAAGTAAGTACAGATATATCCCAACAGAATAAAGGCTATTATTAAAGCAAAAGGTGGTTCAACAAAATATTCTCTGATTGTTTTTCTTTTTTTTTTTTTTCTCTCGTCATAGTGGTGCTACACTTGAATGTTATAAGTTTAACTTTATAAACTTCCCTTTGTTCTTTTGCATATTTGAACCCTTTCCAGCAGTGACTGTATGATTTTGACATCCATCTTTTCACACTGAGGACAACTGAGGGACTCGTACCCAACTACTGTATCACAAAAAATTCAAATGCTCCCCAATGCTCCAGAAGGAAAAACAAACAATCAATGAAAATAACAACATATTTTACTGTTGAGTTGATTGTTTGAATTACTTCTTTCTATGAACTGATGTTTCTTCTTATCACAGAAAGGCAGAAATTATTAATAAATCATTATTTTATAGCATGTTGATTAGCATTGCAATTATAAATACATCGCCCTCATTTAAAATAGCCAAGATGGCTTGAAGAACAGATAAACCATATACTGTTGCATTTGGGTGTTGATTCTCCTCACATTTAATCAGTCAAACATTTAGAGTTTGAATAAAAAATAAAGTATATGTAAGAGTTTAGCACTGTACTAGTACTTTTCATGTCATTGTTATGAGCAATACCACAACACCCCTAATTAACACAATAACAATATGCCATTTTTTTTATATCACAATTATTGTAAATACCAGTATATCATAACACCCCTAAATTTTTGTCACAAAAGCATTGTTTATTTAAAACAACTACACAAAATAATCACAAAATAGTAAGTTCATCATTACTACCCATTACTTACTGTGTAATTACATAGTAACAAACACTATGTGAATCTATGAACCATATGAAACTGTATGAACTAAGGTTTGAATCTTTTTCTTAGTGATTCTGTGCTTATTTTTTATAGGCACCAGTACTAGATTTTGGAAAGATTATTATCTACACCAGCAACCTGAAGATTATTCGAGCTCCTCACAGAAGGGGAGAATCTGGAAGAAGTCCTCACCGCAGCCGGGACAGGAAAGAAAGTTCCCCAGGACGGGAGTCCCGGAGCAAAGGGAGACATAGAACAGCAGGTTCCCATGCAGAGGAACCAGATGCAATGACTGAACAAAAGGTATAAACAGTCTGCAGTACAGTAGACTGTAAATACTCGTGTCTCCTGGCTTCTCCTGCACTACTAGACAGACTTTAATTAATTTGCTCATACCATAGTTGCTTGTACTAACAGTCAGGAATCTGAACAAACCTTGAACTAACCTTGACATGTAACTTGTACTGCTAAGGACATTAATTATATCTCAAATCTTTTGACTTGTTGAGAAGAAGTATGCTATTACTGTTTCAAGTGATAAGACAACAAAACAGACAATACTATAAAGTCTTGGTGACATGGTTTTTTGATTCGGTACCAAATCACAGACAGAAAACATCTTTCATGGTGGCAACACATAATGATAGCCTGGAGTAGCTATTTTGACTGTTCCATAAACCATTGTTTCAAAAAAGATAACATTGGTTTTATTACTTTGTTCATTTATCTGTATTGTTTAACAAAGGCTGTGGTTTCTCAGAGCCGCATTCCACTTTTTTAACTTGTAACATTCTCAAAGCAATGATTAATACATTTGCAGAATGTTATCCACTGCTGAAACACAATTTGTCTTGAATAATGACTCTTTCTGAAACACCACTGAAAATAATGAACCATGACATGAATCCCTGTACTGTACATTTCCATAAATATTTTACTCTAATCAATCTGTCTGTTCTGTCTTTTACAAAAAATACACCCATTGCAACATTATCTAAAATATGTACTTTAAGACCAGAAACAAGTGGTAATAAACCTCAGTACTCAATGGAGCAACACAGTTCTCTCCAAACATTTCTGTTATTCAGCTACAATATGATATTAATTTAACCAACTTGCAAAAAGCATTCTCTTCAAACTGTCGCTGAACATAGTTGATGGTTTATGATAATGAAACTATAGCCTCTTTTGTTGAAACAGTGAGAATGCAACTTGTACTTAAGTTAAGTTACAGTGTACCTATAGAGCATCACAGTCCCATACACAACCTGAGAAAGCTTTGGTATCGGAAGTAAATTTCCCATTCATTTCTCCCATTGACTTTCAGAAAAATACGTATCTAAAGAGTTTTAGAGCATGTCTGAGGATAACCAGCTACGACTGAACTCATAAGCATACAACATATAATTTCGAGTGAAAAAATTACGAGAAAATAAAAAAAAAGTCAAAGGTACAAGACTGTGTACATATTTTCATTTCGAGCGAAGGAATTACTCATCCCATAAACCACCGCGCCTCACTGAATTCGACTGAAGCCACAACCGCGAAAGAGCCTTTTGAAGGACTTCCATATCTGATGACGGCCGAGCTAACTTTTTCCTCTAGTGAATTTTATTTTAAATAGTGAATGTGCAGTAATTGCAGTTCTTTCAGTATTAATCATGTAAATAAATATTGTTTTATATAGGTATTGTGTATAGATTTTTATATTTATCATTGTGTAACTTATATATTGTGTGCGTGTGTGAAAGCGGTTAAAGATAACGTCACCAATGGTGCAGTGCTTTGTACATGACTGCAATCACCGCTAACTAACGTTACCAACCTCCCTGCAAAACACACCAAAACTTTGTAGGTCTTGTCCCTCATGCTGGCCCTTACAAAAACCCACAAGCTGACCCTCGGACACGCTACACTCAACTAAAGTTACATGACTCTATCTGAAGTGGTTTTCACCCCTTTGAACACTTGTTTTCATCCTTGAAAAAAGCCATAATGGCAGCCAAGGAGTTCATGATTGCACTGAAAAGTCTACCGTGCAAAAACGTAACACAGGTTTTTATTTAATTTATTTTTTATAATTAATGATCTTCAGTCACACGGACCTTTGCGGGGTTTAACCAGGCGGTTACACGAGTTCCACCAATCAGATGCATCACTGTGGGATTGTGGGATTGTTCAGGATTGTGGGTAATGAAGTACTTATCCAAGACATCGCGAATAAAAGGCATTTATCTCAAAAAAAGGTTAGTGCCCCATGAACCTTTGGCATTTATATGAGCATATACTATCGCTTAGTACAGCCGTAGCTGGTTTTAAGTCTACCATGTATGGTTACGTTTTTATGGCTTATACCCCAACTGTCAATGCATAAATCGTATTGAATTTTTACTTCCGGAACCGGCTGTGGGCGGGACTGTGATGCTCTATTGTGTTCATGATGTAGGGGTAGAGTCAACGGCGTAATTACAGATGCATTTACAGAAATGTACAACCCGAATTCCGGAAAAGTTGGGACGTTTTTTAAATTTTAATAAAATGAAAACTAAAAGACTTTCAAATCACATGAGCCAATATTTTACTCTCAATAGAACATAGATAACATAGCAAATGTTTAAACTGAGAAAGTTTACAATTTTATGCACAAAATGAGCTCATTTCAATTTTGATTTCTGCTACAGGTCTCAAAATAGTTGGGACGGGGCATGTTTACCATGGTGTAGCATCTCCTTTTCTTTTCAAAACAGTTTGAAGACGTCTGGGCATTGAGGCTATGAGTTGCTGGAGTTTTGCTGTTGGAATTTGGTCCCATTCTTGCCTTATATAGATTTCCAGCTGCTGAAGAGTTTGTGGTCGTCTTTGACGTATTTTTCGTTTAATGATGCGCCAAATGTTCTCTATAGGTGAAAGATCTGGACTGCAGGCAGGCCAGGTTAGCACCCGGACTCTTCTACGACGAAGCCATGCTGTTGTTATAGCTGCAGTATGTGGTTTTGCATTGTCCTGCTGAAATAAACAAGGCCTTCCCTGAAATAGACGTTAATTGGAGGGAAGCATATGTTGCTCTAAAACCTTTATATACCTTTCAGCATTCACAGAGCCTTCCAAAACATGCAAGCTGCCCATACCGTATGCACTTATGCACCCCCATACCATCAGAGATGCTGGCTTTTGAACTGAACGCTGATAACATGCTGGAAGGTCTCCCTCCTCTTTAGCCCGGAGGACACGGCGTCCGTGATTTCCAACAAGAATGTCAAATTTGGACTCGTCTGACCATAAAACACTATTCCACTTTGAAACAGTCCATTTTAAATGAGCCTTGGCCCACAGGACACGACGGCGCTTCTGGACCATGTTCACATATGGCTTCCTTTTTGCATGATAGAGCTTTAGTTGGCATCTGCTGATGGCACGGCGGATTGTGTTTACCGACAGTGGTTTCTGAAAGTATTCCTGGGCCCATTTAGTAATGTCATTGACACAATCATGCCGATGAGTGATGCAGTGTCGTCTGAGAGCTCGAAGACCACGGGCATCCAATAAAGGTCTCCGGCCTTGTCCCTTACGCAGAGATTTCTCCAGTTTCTCTGAATCTTTTGATGATGTTATGCACTGTAGATGATGAGATTTGCGAAGCCTTTGCAATTTGACGTTGAGGAACATTGTTTTTAAAGTTTTCCACAATTTTTTTACGCAGTCTTTCACAGATTGGAGAGCCTTTGCCCATCTTTACTTCTGAGAGACTCTGCTTTTCTAAGACAAAGCTTTTATAGCTAATCATGTTACAGACCTGATATCAATTAACTTAATTAATCACTAGATGTTCTCCCAGCTGAATCTTTTCAAAACTGCTTGCTTTTTTAGCCATTTGTTGCCCCCGTGCCAACTTTTTTGAGACCTGTAGCAGGCATTAAATTTTAAATGAGCTAATTAAGTGGATAAAAGTGTAAAATTTCTCAGTTTAAACATTTGCTACGTTATCTATGTTCTATTGTGAATAAAATATTGGCTCATGTGATTTGAAATTCCTTTAGTTTTCATTTTATTAAAATTTAAAAAACGTCCCAACTTTTCCGGAATTCGGGTTGTATTACACATGTAAATACAGGAAGGTATTTGTAAATATAACAAATATGTACAGTACACAATAAGTACATTGCACAAATGTGTAACTGAAATGGAAATACATAGTAGTTAAAGACACTTAATATAAATCAGGTCTGAAAATTTGTATTCAGTTCAATTAACTTAAGAATGCTTTTTTGACACACTTTAGTAAGACTTAAGTACATCTTTATATGTAATACTCCTACTGTCTCTGACATACGGTTAAAGTGTACTGTTGAATGTACAGTACTGACAAGCATTAATGGTAAACTAAAGTATGTTTTAAAGTAATTTCTAATGATACGTGTAAGTGTATTAATGTAGTTGTAATTCCACATTTTTAAAGATGAAAATAAATTAACTTTATTTTATTTGTATTTATTTTTTAACCATACAATGACAGTCAACTGGGTCCAATACTATTTGAGCTGCAGAGTTTTTCAAAATGTTTTATTTTGTGTTCTGCAGTAGAAGGAAATACAAACAGGTTTGGAACATTAGGGTGAATAAATGATGTGAGAATTTTCATATTTGGGTGATCTTTACCTTTAAAATATGAAGGGGCAACAAGCTGCTGGCTTTTATTGGGCACTTGGCTTCATCAGTTTGCTTGCTTGTGCACCACGCTTGTTTGCTGGTTTGTTTACTTGTTTTGTTTGTGCAGCAGGAAGCAGGCTCCTGTGAACAGTGTGGAGGTTCGGGCTGTGCGCCGTGCTCTCTCTGTCACGGCAGCAAATTGTCCATGCTGGCCAATCGCTTCAACGAGTCAATCAGAGAGCTGCGCTGCCCAGCATGCAACCCCCACGGCCAAGAGCGCTGCCAGTCCTGCACACACTAACACATCTACTGCTGCCAAGCTCTTTCGGATGGAGATCAGACCCTTTGAGGTGTGAACGAAAGTGCATTTTGAATTAGTGCTTAAATATAACAGCTTAAGGGCGGAATGTGAACTGTTGGAAAGTACTGCGTTGAAAGTTAATAAAGATTCACTAGACAATGGTTAACGGTTGATATGAAATCAGAAAGGAACTGGAAACTCAAAGAGAGCAAAGGAACAACAGAGGAATGGAGAGAAAGTTTATATGTTACTGTTCTCTGATGTTGGGTAATGGTCACATGACATTTAGGTTAACACAAATATTTTTCTTCCTTTTTAAGTGTTGTATTTTAATTGTTGTTATTTTAAAATTAATTAAAAAGATTATGAGTTAATTCATTATCTTTTCATTAAAATCATGAACCCTGTGTAAGTTCTTCACAAACCCCAGTTTGAGAAACCTTGATGTAATGTTAATACATTGTGTAATTTAATGCACGTTATGCTGTTATTAACAATGAACAGATTATATTTCCTCTCTGTTTGCATTCCTATTTAAATCAGTGTGATAAATAAGTTAGGTCAAATGTAATCAAAGTAATCAAAAAGCAGTCTGATTATAAAACCTAAAATTTGTAATGTAATGGATTACGTTACTAACTGCATTTTTTTTTGTCTAATTTAGAATCAGTACTTTGCTGTAAATCTGATTACAAACACATCTTGTTCATAATGTAGTCATTATTGTTGTCTTCAAAAGCCTGGTTGTTTTATAAAGGTAAATACTACAAAAGGTTACACTATATTGATAACAAAGGTTTATAGTGCATTTCCAACACAGTCTCACTCCCTACTCGTCAAATGTCTGACGCATGGTCAAGGGATCTGGTGTCACTTTTTTGACGCACTGGGTATACCTTTGGCGTCATTTTTCAACGTGCAGGTTAGTCCGATACACTTCTATAGAACTCAACAGCGTTTAAATTTGACGTCTTGGGTCAGCACACCAACTCGTTGACTGCCTTGTATGGGTCGAGACTAAATAAATAAAAATAAAAAAGAATAGGCTACAAAAAAATTATATATGACAGGGCGAGTCAAATGGTGCCCGCCAGATCATATTTATCTGGTCCTCCAACTTGTTTTTGAGGTTTAAAAATCCTCGCAATCTGATATCAAAGTGCTCTCTGTGCAAAGCCTTAGCGCGTTCATCAGTGGTGAGTTTAACAACACTCAACTGCAGGTAAAACAGCATTCAGCGGTGAGTTTGACCAAAGCAACGCTCAACTTCAGGAAAAACGGCATTAAAAGGTGAGTTTGCAACGCTCCAAGACGCGTGCAAGTAAGCAGTTTAACCGTTTTCTTACAACCCATTCTCGCTTATTGCTTATTCATAGTTTATCGCTATGAAATCATGTTCAAGAAGTCTCATTCAGCACACATCGCGATACTTGCCATCAGTTTACATGTGCCACAGGTTCGGTGTGTAGACGTAAATACGCTCTTTTAATGCCTGTTATGAAATGTATTCTCTCTTCTTTATTAATCAGATTAGCGCCGTATTGTTTACTCGCTGTATTATATCAGTCATCCGCGGCTGTCTTTGAGTTTCATTGCGTTTAACTAAATGAACACAGCTGCTAACTAGTGTGATTAAACTCTGTCGGTCACGTGACGTGCCATAGACTTTCAATATATTCATTTCAGGTTCAAAGATTTAAATTTGTAGTAAAATCATGGTAACCACGACACGTACAATAGTAACAAATTAAATTTGAAGTTAAAACCCAGGAACGGGACATTTACCATGTTTTTACCACAGTAACTGTAGTTTTACTATGGTATATTAATAATCAATACAACAATACAATAATCATCAAACTAACTATGGTTGTACAACTGTAATGGTCGTTTTTTGATGTGCTTTTATATGACAGATATCACAGTAATCACATTTACTGTACCATGCTTTTGATTCCTGTGACGAGTGGGGCGGGGCCGAGGGACATGGGAGCGAGGCCGGTGGAGTGATTGGAGATGAACTACACCTGTTCGACCCACTGGTCTCGAGGTCCATGGAGGAGATGGAAGGATATAAAACTGGAGCGACGACAGTGAAGGACGAGAGAGGACCAGGCCTGGGCTTTTAGTTGTGTTTTGGGTTTTATTTGCGCGCACCAGTCGTCCGTGAGGGGCTGGTGCGCTGTTTTTGTGTTTATTTTGTTCTTAAAATGTTTTTGATTGTCCGACGGTTCCCGCCTTCTTCTTCCGGATGAATACAAAGGTTTTATTCATTACAGTGGTGCCGAAGCCTGGGAGAAGGAGGGGCTGCTGAAGATCCCTCGCCGCTGTGGTGAATCCGCAGTGCCATCGAGCCGGCGAGGAGTGTGCCGCCATGGACGCTCGAGGCGGTGGGCTGGAGCGAGTTGCCGGGGACGGGCGAGCTCGCTACCGGCCGCCCACGATGTGGAGAGACGGCTGCCGTCCGTGAGGGAGCGGAGGAGTCGGCGCCGTTCGCCAGGTGGCCGGAGCCTGCTGCCATCCGCCGGAACGGGGAGGAGCAGGGAACGGGGGACTCCTGCCGGCTGCCCAAAACCAGAGGAGCCGTCGCCATCCACCGGGCGGCGGAGGAGTGTCGTGCTGTCCGCCGAGGGCCGTCCAGTGCCACCGCCAGGCACCGCGGAAGAGATCACCCAGCTGGTGGAGGACCGAGCAGCAGTGCGTCTGGGAACCGGAATTTTTTTTTTTTTTTTTTCTCTCTCCCCTCTCTCGTCTCTGTCGCTCCTCCTTCCATCTCCTTTTCTCTCGCCTCGTCTGTCCTACCCCCAGGTTCCCGCAGGTCCCCGTGAGCGGCCCCCCCGGAGGGAGGGGGGGGGGGGGAGTAGAGCGCAGTCTCTGGAGTACCCCCCGGCCTGCGAGGGGCGATGGGGGTATGTGACGAGTGGGGCGGGGCCGAGGGACATGGGAGCGAGGCCGGTGGAGTGATTGGAGATGAACTACACCTGTTCGACCCACCGGTCTCGAGGCCCATGGAGGAGATGGAAGGATATAAAACTGGAGCGACGACAGTGAAGGACGAGAGAGGACCAGGCCAGGGCTTTTAGTTGTGTTTTGGGTTTTATTTGCGCGCACCAGTCGTCCGTGAGGGGCTGGTGCGCTGTTTTTGTGTTTATTTTGTTATTAAAATGTTTTTGATTGTCCGCCGGTTCCCGCCTTCTTCTTCCGGATGAATACAAAGGTTTTATTCATTACAATACCTTTTTATGTAAATCAAAAAAAAGTAAATAAATAAAAGGACACATTTTTCCCCTCTTGCAGTTCATTCATATCAGTTTATATTTTAAATATTTTGCTCACAAAACATTATTAAAATTCTGTTTATAATTCTATTTTATTCAACCTCCCCCCCTTTCTTATTTTTATTAATATATTTTTTTTAGCTGAAAAGATGTAAAGGAAGCAGCCACCCCTGTGGTGTTTGTGAAGAGGTATTCCTTCAGAAATGGAGAAGACAGAAAGCTGCGGAGGCAGACATTTGCAGCAGTAAGTCTGTGTTAGTTTTACCTTTTTATCAAACTGCTGTTATAAATTGCACAGCATTTGTTGTTTCTTAAAGGAGTCATACCCTCGTATTACCTTGGATACCTACTGCTGTATTATAGTCTTTCAGGCCCTTCTAAAAAAGAAAAGTGGAAAAAAAATAAACACAGAGCTCCTCAGACCCTTATCTCTGTAGGCATTATTGTCTCGCGAGATCTGATGCGATATTTTGGCTGTCGTGGACGGTCATTATAATAATGCAAATGAGGGGCACGTTGATTGGTTGCAGGAAGGAGGGGGGTTGACACCGCAGGTAACGCTTTAGCATATCATTACAAACTGACATCATGGCGCAAGTTGTGAATGAACGCGACCGGCTTCCCGGCCAGTGTATAAGTATGAGGCGCCGTTTAGGGCTTAAATCAAACTTCATTCACGCACACATATGAAACACGCTTGCATATATACTAAGTACTAGTCACACATACATGTATATGAACTATCTATCAGAATCAGAATCAGAAAGAGCTTTATTGCCAAGTATGCTTGCGCAAACAAGGAATTTGTTTTAGTGATATAAGCTTCCAGTAAACAGAGACAACAACACACAGACAAAAAAAAAAAAATATATATATATATATTTACAGGAGAATTACAAATTGGCAAATAAATAAGTGTATAAACAATTGTGCTATAAATGATAATGGAATAGGATTGAGTGAGATGCAGGAATGTTCTAGGATGGAGGGGTAACAAATAAATATAAGGATATTGCACATTTTTGCATAAGCATAAGTTTAAGTGGGAAACATTTAACTGTTCATGAGGTAGATTGCCTGGGGGAAGAAACTATTCTTGTGCCTTGCTGTTCTTGTATTTGCGGCTCTGAGGCGCCGGCCAGATGGCAAAAGTTCAAAGATGGGGTGACTTGGATGTGAGGGATCCAGAGTGATTTTCTGAGTCCTTTTCCTCACTCTGGATGTGTACAGTTCTTGGAGGATGGGCAGGGGAGCACCAATAATCCTTTCAGCAGTCCGAACAGTTCTCTGTAGTCTTCTGATATCTGATTTTGTAGCTGAACCAAACCAGACAGTAATTGAAGTACACAGGACTGACTCAATGACGGCTGAGTAGAACTGTTTCAGCAGCTCCTGTGGCAGGTTAAACTTCCTCAGCTGGCGAAGGAAGTACAACCTTTGTTGGGCTTTTTTCACAATGGAGCCAATGTGATTGTCCCACTTCAGGTCCTGAGAGATGGTGGTTCCCAGGAATCTGAATGACTCCACTGCAGCCACAGTGCTGTTCATGATGGTGAGTGGGGAAAGTGCAGGGGGGTTTCTCCTAAAGTCCACAGTCATCTCCACTGTTTTGAGCATGTTCAGCTCTAGGTTGTTAAGACTGCACCACGCAGCCAGCTGCTCAACCTCCTGTCTGTAAGCAGACTCGTCACCGTCCTGGATGAGGCCGATGACTGTAGTGTCGTCTGCAAACTTCAGGAGCTTGACAGAGGGGTCTTTAGAGGTGCAGTCGTTGGTGTACAGGGAGAAGAGCAGAGGGGAGAGAACACATCCCTGAGGGGCACCAGTGTTGGTGGAGCAGCTGTTTGACATGAATTTCCCCAGTCTCACTAACTGTTGCCTATCTGTCAGAAAGCTGGTGATCCACTGACAGATAGAGCTAGGAACAGAGAGCTGGGTCAGTTTGGTCTGGAGGGTTGTTGGGATGATGGTGTTGAAAGCCGAACTAAAGTCCACAAACAGGATCCTCACATAAGTCCCTGTTTTGTCCAAATGTTGCAGGATGAAGTGCAATGCCATGTTGATTGCATCATCCACGGACCTGTTTGCTCGGTACGCAAACTGCAGGGGGTCCAGTAAGGGTCCAGTGATGTCCTTCAGATAAGCCAGAACCAGTTTTTCAAACGACTTCATGACGACAGACGTTAGAGCCACAGGTCTGTAGTCGTTAAGTCCTGTTATCTTGGGTTTCTTTGGAATGGGGATTATGGTGGAGCGTTTGAAGCAGGAAGGCACTTCACACAACTCCAGAGATCTGTTGAAGATCTGTGAAAAGATGGGGGCCAGCTGGTCAGCACAGATTTTCAGACAGGCTGGTGTAACGCCATCTGGGCCTGGTGCTTTTCTTCTTTTGTTTTTCTTGAAGACCTGGCGCACATCATCTTCACAGATTTGAAGAGCAGGAGGTATGGAGAGGGGGGTTGCAGGAGGTGTTAATGGTTGTGTAGGGAGATGGTCAGAGTGGGTGTTGGGGGTTTCAAATCTACAATAAAACTCGTTCAGGTCGTTAGCAAGTCGTTGATTAGCCTCAGTGCAAGGGGATGGTGTCTTGATGGCTCTCAGTCCTCTCCAAACTGAAGTAGAGTCGTTGGAAGTAAACTGGTCTTCCAACTTTTTAGCGTAGGTCTTTTTAGCCGCTCTAATCTCTTTGTTCAGTGTGTTCCTGGCCTGATTGTACAAGACCCTGTCCCCATTTCTGTAGGCATCCTCTTTGGCCTGACGAAGGTGTCTGAGTTTTACTGTAAACCATGGCTTATCATTGTTGAATGTTAAATAAGTCCTGGTAGGAATGCATATATCCTCACAGAAACTAATATAGGATGTTACAGTCTCTGTGAGTTCGTCCAGATCGGTGGTAGCAGCTTCAAAAACGCTCCAGTCTGTGATGTCAAAACAAGATTGTAAATCCTGCTCTGTTTCGCTGGTCCATCTCTTCACAGTCTTTACTACAGGTTTAGCAGATTTAAGTTTCTGCTTGTAGGTCGGTATAAGATGAACCAGACAGTGATCAGAACGTCCCAAAGCTGCTCGTGGAACAGAGTGATATGCATCCTTTATTGTGGTGTAACAGTGATCCAGTATATTACTGTCTCTGGTGGGACAGGTAACATGCTGTCTGTATTTTGGCAGTTCACGGGAGAGATTGGCTTTATTAAAGTCCCCAAGAATGATTAAAACAGAGTCCGGGTGTTGTTGTTCTGTGTCTGTGATCTGATCAGCGAGTTTCTGTAAAGCTGAGCTCACATGTGCTTGAGGTGGAATGTAAACACTAACCAGAATGAACGAGTGAAACTCCCGCGGCAATTAGAACGGCTTGCAGTTGATAAACTGCGTTTCTAGATCAGGACAGCACATCTTCTTTAACACAGTTACATCTGTACACCACCGTTCATTGATGTAAAAGCATGTCCCGCCGCCGCGCGATTTCCCCGTTGATTCTGCTTCGCGGTCCGCTCTGAACAGCTGAAAGCCCGGCAGATGGAGTGTGCTGTCCGGTATGGCGTCATTCAGCCAGGTTTCCGTGAAACACAGAGCAGCAGAGTGAGAGAAATCCTTATTTGTCCGAGAGAGCAGAAGGAGTTTGTCCGTTTTGTTGGGTAGAGAGCGGAGATTTGCGAGATGGATGCTAGGCAACGGCGTTCGAAATCCGCGCTTCCTGAGTCTGACGAGCGCTCCCACTCGCTTTCCCCGTCTGCGCGTCCTGAAGCGCTTGATCAGCGCCGCTGCTCCTCCGATAACAATGTTCAGTAAAACGTCTGTATAATAGAAATCCGGAAAAATATCATGTGGTGTGTTCTGCCGAATGTTCAGCAGTTCATCCCTGGTGAAACTGATCGTGTTTGTTAAACAAAAAACAGGAAAAACGAACAAAAACAGTACAAACACTGGAGAGCCAAGCACTGAAGCAGCCATGTGCGGCGCCATCTTGGTATGTGTAATGACGCACATAAAGTTACGCACATAAAGTTACTCATATGAGACGTGAGCACAGCACACACACAAACTAGACGGGGCCTCATGTAAGCGTTAGGCAATAAATAAACAATAACTGAATTCATGATGATCTCAGTCATTTGTTTTTTGCAAAGTACGTTAGCAGCCATTCCCCATACCTCGAAGCTAATACTCCCGCCAGAGTTGTGCCTGGACGCGTTCATTGAACGATAATTCATGAACTCGTTCATGTTTTGGACTGAACTGAACGTACCGCATTACTGCCTGATGAACGTTACTGTGAACTCATTCTGGTGTCTGTGAACGCCACGCTCTCTCAGTTTAACTTCGTTCAGTAGGATGCCAGATTTCTATAAAGCCTTCCAGGCGAAAACCCACCGTAAACCGGCCTTAATATGTAGCGGAAAAAACACCCAATCTGGCAACGCCAGACTCTCTTGTTCAAACTCGTTCATCAAAATGAACAAATCTTTTTTCGAGTCATTTCGTTCATTTAAGGGGCTTTAAATGTTACTATTAACTGGCAAATTCCCCAAACACATCAACCTACGCAATCTCGATCATATTCTGAATTAAGAAATCATTATAATGCAGTCAAAAGTCCGTTTTTGCAGTCCGTTTACAGGGAACATAAATAATTCCTTCACCTCCAGTCTTACCGTTTCAATTGCAGGCAATTTTGTTGGAATGGCGCTTTCCCGAGCTTCGATGCCAACTTCGCCTGATATTGCCCCAAATTTGTGAAGGATTTCGGCGTACAATGTTTAGCACAAACACGAAACGATAAACCAGTGGAAGGGTTGAAGGAACCGCGTCATTAAAAATGAATTTAATCCACTGGTCTCTGATAGCTAGGTCCGTTCTTGGTAGAGAAAACACATTTACATGTTGATTTTGGCAGTCAACCACAGAGCAACTCACGTGTGCACTACGTTCCAGCGTCTTTCTCGACTGAATATGAGGGGGAAGGGCGAGCTTCCTGCTGCGGTGTCCATATATGGTATATCCTGCCCCGTCTTGACGTCAAGACGGGGAAGAAATCAAAATCTCGTATTTGAGTGCGCGTGCACGGGGGCTATTTTACAAACCCTGAGGTAAACAAACGCTTCACTTTTAAATATCGGCTTCCCGGCCAGTGTATAATCGTTTGGCAATCATAACATAAGTTGATTCTCGTGGAAAAGTGAAAATTGTGGGTCATGACTCCTTTAAACTTTTGCACTGTCCAAATACCCACACTTGCCATCTTTGCACTTGACCACACTTAAGTGTTTACAGAGATTTTTATTTTTTTTTATTTTTTTATTCAACTTTGCATTTTAAAATAAATTCTAAATCTCTTTTCATTAGTCCCTATTACAGAGGACAATTACATTTTTGGTGCTTCTAATTAAGTGAAAAAAGCAGTTGCAAATGATGTACAAAATAAATATACTTTTCTCTACACCAAGAAAATGTGCAACACTTTTTCTACTTTTTTTACTACCAAATTATTCTCAATATCTAATTATTATTATTATTATTATTATTAATAATATTTCACATACATTGGAAAGGTTTCCGTGACCAGATCAATTACACTACTGATAACAGACCTTTAAGCATGTAATATTTTTTAAAATAATTCATATGAATATAGCTTGCTATTATATACAAAAAAACAGCGCCTAGTTTTCCATTTCCATAGATAGAACGACGGAGGCTTGTGGGTAATGTAGTTTAAATCATTTTATTGATGAAATGAAATAAATAATATATTTAATGGAAAACTGGATTTCTAAATATTTTCATTGTGTAAACCTCTACGATATAATTGAAAGACAGAGTGAAATTTGGTATTTTAGAGTGAGCAATATTTAAAATGCCTTTATGACACATTTCCATTTATTTCTGAAAACTGTGCCCGGGTGATGTGGGGGGGGGGGGGTGCTACTGGGCCCCTGGGGGTACAAGGCCAGTAAAACCTACATGTATATGTTCTCCTCATCATGGACAACAAACTGAGTTGAGTCACATTTATATCTGACAGTTTTCACAGTCCACACTTTTCTATTCTTACATCAGAATCAGAATCAGAATCAGAATGAGCTTTATTGCCAGGTATGTTCACACATACGAGGAATTTGTTTTCGTGACAGAGCTCCACAGTGCAACATAACAGCGACAGAACAAAAAACACAATAAGGAATAAAAATACAAAAAAATACAAATAGGTGGGTAAGGATTGACAATATACAAATTGACAATGTATGGCAGGTATATTAAAATGAGCATTTATGTATGTACATGTATATTATGTGGAAAAGTTTTAACTGTACGCTAAGTATGTGTGTTGGATAAATAAGTGTATGTGTATATAAATATAAATATAAGTAGTATAGTGTGTTCCATGTATGTACATGTATATTATGTGCAAAAGATTTACGTGTACGCTAAGTATGTGTGTTGGATAAAAAGTGTAGTGTATATAAATATAAATAGTGTAGTGTAGGATTGCCTGAGGGAAGAAACTGTTCCTGTGTCTGGTCGTTCTGGTGCTCAGTGCTCTGTAGCGTCGACCAGATGGCAACAGTTCAAAGAGGGAGTGTGCTGGATGTGAGGGGTCCAGAGTGATTTTAACAGCCCTTTTGCTCACTCTGGATAAGTACAGTTCTTGAATAGATGGGAGGGTTGTACCGATAATTCGCTCAGCAGTCCGGACTACCCTCTGTAGTCTTCTGAGGTCAGATTTAGAAGCTGAGCTGAACCAGACAGTTACTGAAGTGCAGAGGATGGATTCGATGATGGTGGAGTAGAACTGTTTCAGCAGATCCTGTGGCAGGTTAAACTTCCTCAGCTGGCGAAGGAAGTACAACCTCTGCTGGGCCTTTTTCACAATGGAGTCAATGTGAATGTCTCACTTCAGGTGTTGAGAGATAGTGGTGCCCAGGAACCTGAATGACTCCACTGCAGTCACAGTGCTGTTCATGATGGTGAGTGGGGGGAGTGCAGGGGGGTTTCTCCTGAAGTCCACAGTCATCTCCACTGTTTTGAGCGTGTTAAGCTCCAGGTTGTTGAGAGTGCACCAGACAGCCAGCTCTTTAACCTCCTGTCTGTAAGCAGACTCGTCACCGTCCTGAATGAGGCCGATGAGTGTGGTGTCATCTGCAAACTTCAGGAGCTTGACAGAGGGGTCCTTAGATGTGCAATCGTTAGTGTACAGGGAGAAGAGCAGTGGGGAGAGAACACAGCCCTGGGGAGCTCCGGTGCTGATTGTACGGGTGCTGGATGTGTATTTTCCCAGCCTAACTAGCTGCTGCCTGTCTGTCAGGAAGCTGTTGATCCACTGACAGACGGAGGTGGGCACGGAGAGCTGAGTTAGTTTGGGCAAGAGGAGGTTTGGGATGATCGTGTTGAAGGCAGAGCTGAAGTCCACAAACAGGATCCTCACATAGGTCCCCGGTCTGTCTAGGTGTTGCAGAACATAATGCAGTCCGATGTTTACTGCATCGTCCACAGACCTGTTTGCTCTGTAGGCAAACTGAAGAGGATCTAGCAAGGGTCCAGTGATGTCTTTCAGGTGGGCCAGCACCAGTTTTTCAAATGACTTCATGACTACAGACGTTAGAGCCACAGGCCTGTAGTCATTTAGTCCTGTAATTTTGGATTTCTTTGGGATAGGGATGATGGTGGAGCGTTTGAAGCATGAAGGGACTTTGCACAGTTCCAGCGATCTGTTGAAGATCTGTGTGAAGATGGGGGCCAGCTGGTCAGCACAGGATTTCAGACAGGCTGGTGTAACACAATCTGGGCCTGGTGGCATTACTTACATTAATAAAGCCTTTCTGCTCTATTTTAAGACATCTTTAATGGTTCATTTTAGGTGAAATAAGACTTTGAAAGACCAGTATTCGAATACTATATCATAAAACATTTCATAAATGTTTGAAATCGCACACAGTTTTAATGACACTCTCTATGATTATGACCTGTCACAATATCCACACAAGAACGGAAGACAGGTAGATCCAAATGTAGTAAGTCTTTATTAGGTAATCCAAATCGTAATCCTGTCCAGGCAGGGGTCAAAATCGAAGTAGCAATACAAACGTAAATAGACACAAAACAATCAGGCAAGAACAGGGCTAGAAGTGGCGTGATAACTACAAGGACTCCGTGACACATACTAAAACAGACAGGGTATAAATACACAGGGAAATGACAATGCTATTGGGGAATTGGCTGAGTGCAATAATTAATGACCAGTGATAGCTGAGTGCAATGAGGAGACAGAGATCATGGGGAATGTGGTTCAGGAAGTGACAAACCCCGTGGGGAAGGAGGACATCTAGTGGTTACCCAGGGAACACAAACCAGACACTGTGACAATACCCCCTCTCTACGGAGTGGCTACTAGATGCTCCAAGACGTGACAGACAAAACAAGAGACCAGGAGGGAGGTGGACAGGTGGAGGCTCAGGGGGAGGGACGGAGGGCCAGGTAAAATGGGGGAAACAGAGACAAGAGGAACATGTAAATTGGGGAAACAGAGACCAGAAGTGCAAACACAAAAACAGGGAGCCGAGGAGGGAGGTGGACAGGCGGAGGATCAGGGGGAGGGACGGAGGGCCAGGCTCACAGAGGGGAACAGAGACAGGAAGTGAACAAAAAAACAACAACAACCATAACACAACAGGAGACCAGGGTGGGTCAGGGCGTTCAGGGACCCAGGACAGTGCCGATCGGGCAGGATTCCAGGGTGGAGCAGAAGACCACCATATCCGTATGGTCGAGACAGAGGCCCACCCGGGCGGCACGGAGGACCATCACATCCGTGTGGTCGAGACAGAAGGTCGAGACAGAAGCCCACCAGGGCGGCGCAGAAGACCACCACATCCGTGCAGTCGAGACAGAAGTCCCCCAGGGCGGAGCAGAAGACCACCACATCCGTGTGGTCGACACAGAAGCCCCCCAGGGCGGAGCAGAAGACCACCACATCCGTGTGGTCGAGACAGAAGCCCACCAGGGCGGCGCAGAAGACCACCACATCCATGTGGTCGAGACAGAAGCCCCCCAGGGCGGAGCAGAAGACCACCATAGTGGGATCGAATTGACAGGAGAGCAAGTCTGGTTAGGCAAGTCTGAAACAGAGAACATGAACAAGTTAAGGGTAGCCTCCGTGGCCACGACAGCATCAGTCGAGCGCTCAGAGAGTTCGGCTGTGACGTGAAGAGGCTCTGGAAGTTCCGCAGAGGCGAGGAGAGACTCTGGTAGTTCAGCCGAGACGTGGGGAGGCTCTGGTAGTTCCACAGAGACGTGAAGAGACTCTGGTAATCCCATGGTGTTTGGACTGGATTCCAGAGGATCAATGCTGACTTGACTCTGTTCATGAAGATCGTTGGTGGCCTGACTCTGCTCATTAAGATCATTGGTGACTCGCATTTGTTCATGAAGATCATTGGTGACTTGCATTTGTTCATGAAGATCATTGGTGACTGGACCTTGCCCAGGAAGATCATTGGTGCTTTGGCTTGACTCCGGAGTGTCACCGGTGACTAGCCCTGACTCTGGAAGGTCAACGGTGACTAGTCCTGACTCTAGAGGATCAACAGTGATTAGCCCTTATTTTGGAAGGTCAACGGTGACTAGCCCTGACTCTGGAAGGTCAACGGTAGAGCTTAGATCGGGCCCAACAAATCAAGCCCGACCCTACCTGAGCCCGAGCACGTTGTGTCCGAGCCCGGCCCGGCCCGACACGTTCACTGTAATTATGAGCCCGAGCCCGATTTAAACCCGACCTTTTTTAATATGTGGGCCATTATAACCAGGGGCGGCGCCAGATTATTTATTTTTTTTACCGCATGTGCTGCTGTGCTAGATCATTTAGGCTACAGCATATATATATATATATATATATATATATATATATATATATATATATATATATATATAGGCTATATATATATATATATATATATATATATATATGCGTGCCGCATTTAATGCACGAGACAAAGCCAACACATATGTTGTCACTCCCCACGACTAGTTTAAAATGTTTCCATACCTCCGATTTTTCTCCAAACTTGCTCAAAGTTAATTATCCTGTTTTAATTTTTTCTTTGCTTCTTCAAACTCCATGTTGCACTTAATCTACTGAATTGTACAGCACGCACAGCAGGTGTGATGCGAGACTGCGAGTGGACGAGACGCTGCGCATGACACGTGACGTGCTTTATCAAGGGCCCGACCCGACCCTGGTCGGGTCAAGCCCGAGCTCGGGCTCGGGCAGAGAATCTAAGCTCTAGTCAACGGTGACTAGCCCTGACTCTGGAAGGTCAACGGTGATTAGCCCTGACTCTGGAAGGTCAACGGTGATTAGCCCTGACTCTGGAAGGTCAACGGTGACCAACCCTGACTCTGGAGGGTTCACGGGAACCTGACTTGACTCTGGAGGGTCAACTGGAACCTGACTCGACTCTGGAGGGTCAACGGAAACCTGACTCGACTCTGGAGGGTCAACGGGAACCTGACTCGACTCTGGAGGGTCAACGGGAACCTGACTCGACTCTGGAGGGTCAGCTGTGGCTGTCATCCTGTGCAGTAGCTCTGGGCTGGCGGCCACCTTGTGCAGTGGCTCTGGGTTGGCGGCCACCTTGTGCAGTGGCGCTGGCTCAGCAGACGTGACGTGAACCGTCTCTGGATCAGCAGACGTGATGTGAACACACCTGGGAATCTCTAGGATCTTGGTCAGCATAGAAAAATAATCTAAAATAAATTTTTTTTTTTTTGCATAATTTTCAGTAAATATACATCTTTCATTTGCCAGTCAATCAGAGAAAATTATGGATTTTCTTTTTCCAGTCTTAGATTGTCCTTTCATACTGTAGCATTATATATGCAAAATTAACAAAGCCAATATGAGCATATTATCTATGGGGGGACAGCCAGGGGTCCCACTAATGTTCTTTATGTTATAGTCTATTCATTAGTCCTATCCATAAAAATGTTGTCCTGTGTCCAGTGAATTTAAATGACAGCACTGGTAAAGGGAGCTGCATTTCAGATTGTCCAACAACTAATGCTATTTGCCAAAAACTGGTATAATCACATGAAATGACCAGACGACTAATTGTAATATTTTGGCTTGAATAAGATCCTAGATGATTTGGCTACTGTACAGGCCAGCGCAGAGGCATAGTTATTCTTCCATTCTGTAAAAGCTTTTTTTTTTCTAACATGATGGATGTAAGAGCTTCCAGCGCAAGCTTCCAGAATGAGAAATCAATGTCATCAAGTTTCAGAGCCTGACTCAGTTTCATAGTATTTATTTATTATTTTTATTAAGTATTGTTATATTTCTAAAAGCATCTATCATTAAAAACTTCAAGTCAAAAGGCTGTAAAACATATTCATTGCCAGTGTTATGTAACCAATGCATCTTATAAGCTGAAAATAAGTTGTGCATGTGTGTGTTTTTTTCAGTCAGTAAACTAACAGCTCAGCCTAGAACATACAGTAACACTAACTGGTTAATAAACGCTCTTATGATTAGCTAGATCAAGATGTCACAATTCCGTGCAACATTTTGAAAAGTTCCATTGTGAAAAAGAAGTACACTTTAGCACACTTTTAATAAGAGTGCTTATTATGGAAGTAATAAACTGTAAAATATATACTTAAATGTGAACTGTTTTCGAACTTCCAATTGAATGAAAATGTATTATATGTAATATAGTTTATGCACATTCACAATTCTGTCTATTGATATGTTCTTTTCTCTATATTTTAATACTTTATGTTATTATTATTATTATTTATTGTCTATTCTCTTTATTATTAGTGTTTAATTACCTTAAATTATATGTATGTCTGCACTATGCCTGTACTTTCTGTACCTGGAATCTCCTGACACCAAGACAAATTCATTTTGTGTGTAAACACACTTGATAATAAAGCTCTTTCTGATTCTGAATCTGAATGTTTGCTCCATTTAATTTAAAGCCAGATTTGAGCTTCCTATATCAGTCTGATCTGGCCTCTTCAAATAAACAAATCTCTTTGAATCCCATCTTTCATCTCAAAAACAGCCAACGTGTCAATGAAACGCTAGGTTTGTTCAAAATCATCCCTCCCTAACACACAAAAACAAGAGAGAAGAGAGAGAGAAAGAGAGAGAGAAAGAGAAAGATGAATGTAAGCCTGTCAGGTTACTCTTTGCTTTGAAGAAGTGGATTTTCTCAAACCAACCAAGCCAAACTTTGTCTAGTTAAGCAGCAACGGAGTGTATAAAATGTCAACGATCTGAAGCGGGGGTTGCATGAATTGGCCGCTAATGTCTTGACAGGTCTCTGTGATGTCAGAAAGTCGTGCTCTGTCAAGGATCCGAGATGCTACTCCACTTTCTGCTTAATTGTTTGTACAGTACTTGCCAGTGTAGAGGTGGTCAGATGTGTGTTGGTTAACGCCTCCGGTCTAGTACTCCCTAGATGAGACATCATGTTGTTTATTACAGAAAAGGATTTCAAAGGAAATACTGGAGGTGACTTGGTCACAGAACTGCATAGTTGAACAGCAACTTTCTGTTAAATGTGTAGGTCATAAAATTTGACTGTTACAGAGAAGCAATAATAACTGTTCATTTAACGGACATCAAGTGAAATGGTCCATATCACAATTTTGTATTATTGTAGTCAAACAACTAAATGGAACAGCAACAGATGTCTTTAATGTGTTATTTTAGTGTTTCATCTTGGTCTTTATGGAGCTAGAAAAATATAGATTTTATTGACAGAAAGATCTTTGGCTAAACAGCAAACAAACTTAAAAGGAGATCAGGTGACTGGCATAAAAAAAAAACACAGTTTCATTTATTTGTATGCACTGTTGAAGAACAGGTTGATCTGATATTTCCCCCAAAATCCACTTTTGTTAGATCTCATCAATGAATATGACTTTTTTTAATCTGCATTTTGTCCACATGTAAATGGCATTTTCAGTCACTAAGTAACTAACTAAATCATTATTTATATTTGAATAATCAAAAACTTATTTAACGGATATTGAAAATATACAGAACAATATTTTGTGTTAATATATTATAATATTGAATAATAAGTAATCGCCTCTTTTTCAATATAAAATACTTATATTTGGAAATGTTTATTTTATATTCAATAATACAGTATATTGACGTATGTGCGATAAAATATGGTATCAGTATATTGAACATGTATTACCTATATATGTCACAACTATGAGTAAAATATATCTTGTGACATATATACATATATTTGTATTTTTTTTTCATAGGTTTACATTTGTAGAATTTAATTTCCACCCCCCCATGTTGCCAATTGTTTTTATATGTATCAATATATAACCATACATGGCCAATGCATATACTGAAGTAAATTAAAAACAGTCCAGTGGTATACTAGTACTCTATTAGCTGGTAAACTAGTTTAGATCAGCTATGTACCATCAACGGTACAGCTGCCTTAAGCTGCTTTTAACCAGCAAGGAAAATGATGGTCAGATATTAATGACACATGTACATTATAACTGCTATATAGTTCATAATGACCAAAATGGGATTATTTTTGGCACATCTCTACCAGGAATTTAAGTTAACTGGCTTAAAATTTGTATATGGAAATTCATGCTGGTCTAAGCTGGTGTGTTCCTGAATTCATTTTACAGATTTGTATTGCGCTGTTGATTTTTGTTTATTTGAGTGTAAGTCATGTACAATAATGACAGCGATTTTTACACAGATACAGTACATTAAAAGTACTACCACATTCTGTATTGTTTCCTGACATCTCTGTATAAGTACATATGTGAGCCTCAGACCCAGAGTTTGGGGTGGTCTGACAATTTTCCAGCACTGATGTGAGAAGCTAGACATCATCTTATCCTTCTAAAGGCCCTTTTAAGCATCGGGCAGAATGGCTAGCAATGAGAGCCCTGCAGCTGGAGTTCAAGTCATAAAATGGAATGACAACCCCTTGCTCTGAACACACAAAACTCTCCTGCTTTGCTTCCTTTGGTGACGACAATTACTGTAAACTGCAGCCATGTGTGCTGTTGTGTACAACACAATTTCATTAATCATTTATTTATTTGTTTTGCAATTATGCCTACTTTAGTGTAGAGTGTAAACCAGCACTTCATGGTGATTGTTGTTGATGATTTTAGCACTGAACACTTTTCTAACATTAAAAAGTTTTTCATGAACTTCCTCAGAGAGAGTATTTGCAAGTTTTAATTGCCTGTCTCTTACTTCCTCAAAGTATGTCTGCTGGTCACTCCCCTTGGAAATATATATATATATGTTTGCAGATATTTATTTGTTTATCTGAAAACACAATGCTACTGTCAGTTATGCTCCTTTGAAAATATAAGTTTTTGGCCAGAATGTCTGTCTCTGTTTTGGTTTCTGTAACCCTCCCACTGCCAGTTTACTCAATTGTATTTTGGCCAGATGGCAGGAAACACAGCATATTTCATGAAAGCTGGCAAACAAAAGGGGTCAGGGTGGGAAATACAACTTTCTGCACATCCTAAAACACCTCAACATCCATCCAAATACGTACTGATCAACAACGGTATAATAAAAGCAGAATAAATATTGGAGATGCTTTCCATCATCAAATGCACTCATTCCTGTTGGCGTCATCAATCTGGGAACATACGTGTGTGTCAAGTCTGAGGAGGAGCGACTAGCTGAAAAAAAACCCCTCTCCAATATTTTGAATTTGGACTGCAATACCTAGTTCAACCACTTTACTTTTGAATGATCCATTTTATATTTCTCTAAAAAAAAATAGTCATTTGAAAATCCATTTCATATCATTTAAATGTTATGTATAAAGTAAAGCATAAAGCAAAATAACAGAATATTGAATGTTGTAGGTTAAGTACCAGTACAACTTTATTATTCATCAGAAAATGATGCATAAAGCTGAAAAAATAGTTAAGATTTTCAAGAAAAGTTTTTGTAGTTTTGTAGTTTAAATCGAGAACCATTGGTTTATTTATTTTATTTTTTATTTTTTGATGGCAATCAAAACATCAAAGTGTCAAATATAAATATAAATATTATAAATTACTTTTTGGCAGGACTTTAGAGGCCTTTGTAGCAAATCGAATTCCACAGCCCAGTCGAGTAAAAATTAGAAATATGTTTTTGCTCAACCTCAAATACTAAATGACTGATAACTCAGTGGTGTACACGCTAACCATTTAAGATGACCAAGTGGCTTTAAGAAAATATTTGCAATGTTGCTGTGTGATGAGTATTACATGGGAGTAACTGTCATAAAATAAACTTAGAATGAATGCAGTAATCTTAAACATCAAAATTAATAGTTTGACCTGCTGAGCTTGACAATTAAGCACACACACAAAACAGTAAAAAAATGCTAAAAATGAAATCAACACTATTCTCTTTTCTTTTTGAAGCATTGGAACTCTTCTCCATGTGCATTTGACACATCCATATCAATGTGTCACTCTTTAGGATAAATGAATACTACAATCTAGACCCTGTTGCCCCATGCATGGGTACAGAATAATAAAGCAGGCACGTTTTCTATTTCTATCCAAGCAGGCACAGCATCTATTGTGTATGTGTGCGGTAGTGCTTTGTGCTGGAGATGATGACAGCATGGTTACCGTGAAACTAATTATATGATCTATTATTGAACTCAAACGAGTATGCCTTATGACAATGGCATTTATGACAGCTCCACTCATTTATGTATAACAGTTCCACAGACATATTGTCTGATCCAAAAGAGTTTCTTCATTGCCACTTTTTGTCACAAAGTCAGTAACGGAGGCGTCCAAAATGATTGATTGATGAAGTGATTAAATGTGCACTTCTGCAATGCATTAGCACTCGAACAGGAAGTGAGTGTTGTCATTCAGTTTGCTGAAATAATGGGATGTTAATTAAAGTAAAGTCTCTAGTACACATGAACTGATGAATATGTGAAATACTGACTACATTTACACAGCAAAAGCATATGGCAGGTTCATGATGACATGATGTATTTAAATAGAGCTTATCATTATTTAAAATGAATCCCATTCAGGCCTCTAATTTATCAACATCATCAAAACTTTACTGAAAAACCTTTTGTACACAATCTACTACAGTATACGCTGTCTGTCTAATTGATAGTTTATACTTGTTTTAGCAAGTAAAAGGCCTTTTAGTACCCTTTTTAGGGGAAAATAACAGGATCAATGAAATATTTTCTGATTTTTGTAAAGAAGACATAAAAGTAACTTTTATATTATTAGTAATATTTAAAGACAAACATTTACTGGACTGAAGCAAATTAGCTGTACTTTTTATCCATATATATATATATATATATATATATATATATATATATATATTTTAATCATGTTAAAATAAGTCTCAGGAACATCTGAGAAACATTTATTTGTCCTTAATAATTTGTTAAATGTTCATCTCTTAAAATGAATGAATGTATGATTGCATGAATGAATGAATAAACAAATATTACAGAGCTTTGATCATAAAACTGTATTGAAATAGCATCTTAAGAATATAGGAATTATAGGAAGATATAGAGTGGCAACTAATGGATATATTAGTTTTACATAAGTAGTTTGATATACAAATCTCATTGATTTACATTATAAGATATCAGAATTTAGGCATATAAATATTGGCAACTGCTCCAAATGTAACAATTTTGGCCTCTGAATAAAACTAATTGCCATTCAAGTGAAATTACTGAAACTAAACAAAAGATAAAAAAACGATGGGCTTAGAGGTTTTTGTTTTGTTTTGTTTTGTTGGACCGTGTTTGCATATGCATAGTTAAATTAGCATATTCATTAAATAGCTCAAAATCTATGTTAGCACAAAGAGCACAGAGAGTGAAAGCTGCAATGTAGAGACCTGAAGTAGTGAGCTGTTTATATATATATATATATATATATATATATATATATATATAGTCCTCCTCTTTGTCTCCTGCTGTTCAGCTGCAGAGCTTGTGTGTATGTGTGTGGTCAAGCGTTCTGCTTTTAGACTTGTGAAGCCAGGCCTTATTAATGCTGTCCTGAGTTACTCCACTGCCTCCAGTACAACATTTTAAAATACTCACATTCATCATGCCATAACCTCTTATAAACCATTCATTGGTGTCTTGATGTTTTATATGACTACAACATATATATTTGTTTCACAGTCTTTAAAACGTGACATTTTTATAGAAATTCCAGAGGTCAACGTATGCTAATTGTGGCAGAGGTGGTCATGATATAGTTTGAGCCTATCAAGCAGCAGGATTTCTTTGCAGAAGTTACACCTGAACTAGACTGTTTTATCCACTCTGTAATCCTAATCATTGAGGTCCTCACAGATTTATGGAGGTTGATATCAGTAGAGACAGGCTGTATGAGAGAGAGTGGATCTTTTCCTCAATTTGGTCAAAAGGAAAAGCGGTGTGTAACAAATTGTTTCATCATCTAAAAACTGCCCTGTTGCTCCCACACACTTTTTCCCAGACTAATCCATTTTTCCATTTCCTTGTTGCTCATATATTCCACTTAGTGTAGTTTGAAATCCAGTGGAATACTCAGAAATTTTTTATTTGTAAATGTCTGAAAATTTCTAAAAATAAGCCATACATATTTCATAAACACAACACATATTTTTATTAAAAAGCAAAGATAGTTAATGTCCAATGGAGTAACCCAAGAAATAATGATATTTGAATGTTTATAACATGACTAATTTTTCTTAGGTGGTTTCACCACTTGACATTTTGAAAGCCAATCGATCAATATATTTGATGGCACACTCTCATAAATAATAATACATAATATTAATATTTATAATAAAAAACATCCTTATTTGTCATTTCCCATTTATAAATTGGCAATTTTTTCCCCCTTATTGTAATACCTTTTGTGATAAGCTGCAAACATTTAGTATGCTGATATAGGAAATGTGTCTCTGATCTTCAGTTATCTTCAGCAAGATCCCAGCTCCTGATAGATTTGCTGTCAACTTCCTGTTTGAGGAGATGACACTGTCGATCATAACATACTACGAGAGAGACTGGAAAACTGGGTCAGGCTTTCGGGGATGGTACTCAAATGGTTCAGGTCATACTTAGAAGGGAGAGGCTATTATGTGAGTATAGGAGAGCATAAGTCTAAGTGGAAGACCATGACATGCGGAGTCCCACAAGGGTCAATTCTTGCACCGCTCTTGTTTAGCCTGTAAACAGCCCCATTGACTCCCTCTGCCAATGCATTGATGAAATTAATAGTTGGATGTGCCAGAACTTTCTTCAGTTAAACAAGGAAAAACTGAAGTCATTGCATTTGGAAACAAAGATGAAGTGTTCAAGGTGAATGCATACCTTGACTCTAGGGGTCAAACAACTAAAAATCAAGTCAGGAATCTTGGTGTGATTCTGGAGACAGACCTTAGTTTCAGTAGTCATGTCAAAGCAGTAACTAAATCAGCATATTATCATTTAAAAAACATTGCAAGAATTAGATGTTTTGTTTCAAGTCAAGACTTGGAGAAACTAGTTCATGCCTTCATCACCAGCAGGGTGGACTATTGTAATGGGCTCCTCACCGGCCTTCCCAAAAAGACCATTAGACAGCTGCAGCTCATCCAGAACGCTGCTGCCAGGATTCTGACTAGACTTCTTCTCAACTATTAACTATAACTATTTTATGTTTTGGCAAACTGGTGGCTAATTCATATAAATTTCTGCAATCTCATTTATATAATTTTGTACAATATTTTTTTGCCTTTCATGCTTACTTTTAAAACTGCATGTTTTCATGCATACATTTCCCACCTTCTAAAATAGTTGTGTTTTCCCGTGAGATTGGGTTGGTTGTACATCATCTATTGTCCAATATAGGTCAGGTTCAACATGAACCAGAGGAAGAAGCTGTCAGGGTTTGGGGCTAATCACCTGCCTTTTGGGGTTGCGAATGTGTGTTTGGATGGTTTGTCAGCTCACTGCGTCTACCTGTTTGATTTGAGTTTTCCCCGCCCTCCTTGTTTCTCCGTTGTTAACCTTAATTGTTCGCCACCTGTTCTCAATGCTCTTCTAATTTTTTCCCTTTATAATTCCCTGTGTTTCTCCGTTTGTTGCCAGACTGTTGTAACTCTTACCAACAGGGACGTGCACAGACATTTTGAGGGGCAGGGGCTCAAGTGAAATAAAGGGCACTTCTCATAATTAGTTTTTTTTTTTTTTTTTACAAAAAAGTATATATATATATATATATATATATATATATATATATATATATATATATATATATATATTAACGCAACTCTGACTTCCTTTTAAAAAAAATAATTTAAAAAGTTAATTAATTTTATCTTCCTCAAACTCAAGCAATTGTTTCATTTTCAAAAGATGTCTACAAAATAATCAGTTCACAGAAACCATGGTCTCCTTAGTATTCACTAGGTTTATAGAGCAGCAAAGGAAACCATTCCACAATGTGCATGTTTTGAAAACATTTTCTATGCTACTAGTTTCAAGTATATATGAAGAGTTCAGATGCAAAAGCCTCTAAGTGCCATCTGAAATTTTCTTTTTTTTATATATTTTATTTACATTTTCAGATTAAACAGACACACAAACAAACAAACAAACAAACAGGGCTCAGATACAGCTATTGCCAGTTGTTTACATTCTTAATTAGTACAGCAGTAGGAGGAAAGGTTGTTAATACAGGAACACAATTAGTTTACTGTATTTTAGCTTTTTCAAAATGAGTTAAGAAAGGGGTCCAAGAACGGAAAAATGTGTCCATTTGAGTGGTGCGGAGTTTCTCCATTTGTATTATGGATAGCATGTCAGTGATCCATACCTGAAAGGAAGGAGGAGTGGAAGACTTCCATTCCTTCAATATTAGTCTCTTGGCAACTATCAATCCCAGTTCCAATGGTTGCTGCATTATAGTTGGAATTGTCCTTGTTATTTGTGAGCAGCCAAAAATAGCAAGTCCAGGCTCGGGCTGAAGGGGTCTCTGATATGCTTTGGAGTACCAGTCAAATATTTTAGACCAAAAATTTACCAACGAAGAGCAGGCCCAAAAAGCATGGGACAGTGTACCCTCTGACATATTACATCTGTCACACACTGGGGAGACTGATGAATATATTCTATGTAATCTGACTTTGGAATAATGTAAGCGATGGACAATCTTAAATTGAATTAACTGGTGTCTGCTGTTTATAGAGCAGGAATGAATATTAGACAAACAAGTATTCCACATGGATTCAGATAGTTCCACACCTAACTCTTCTTTCCAAATATCCCTAGTTTTCACAATTCTCGAAATAAGACGCTTGGAGAAAGGAGGGCTCTTACAAATATCGTAAATTTCATGCTCCAGGGGTAGATTTTGAAAATCTTCAATTTTTGATTGAGTGTAATGCCTAACCTGCAAATACCGAAACAAATGGGAATTAGAGAGATTATATTTTCCTTTCAGTTTGTTGAATGATGCAAATTTACCGTCAATGTACAGATTGTTAACTGAAACCAAGCCCTTCTTTCTCCAGTCATGGTATGATATGTCATGCCAGGGAGGCAGAAAACAATGGTTAAAGCATATAGGTGTTTGTACTGATGTATTTGGTAGTTTTAGAAAGCACCTAACCTGGTTTAAAATTCTTACTGACTGTTTTACCACAAAGCATAAATTCTTATAGGACTCTGCCTTTTCGAACTTGGAAAATAACATAGCTGGCAATGAAGAATTATTCACAGAGTTGGCCTCCATCTTAAGCCACAAAGGGGTTGTAAGCGTCTGATTATCTAGGGATCCCTGCTGCCAGAACACTAATGCCCTAACATTGGCAGCCCAGTAATAGTGTTTGAATACCGGCAAGTCCAACCCTCCCACTAACCTAGACTTCTGCAAGTGTGCCTTCGAAATTCTGGCATTTTTGCCATTCCAAATGTAGGACAAATAATGGAGTCCAAGTCTTTAAAGAAGGCTGCAGTGAGATAAATGGGGAGATTTTGACATAAGTATAAAAATTTGGGAAGGGAGATCATTTTAATTGAGTTTATGCGTCCAATCATTGATAAGGGAAGAATTTTCCAACATTCAATATTTTGTTTTAATTTTGAAATAAATTCTGCGAAATTTAATTTAAATATTAGTTTTGGATCCTTAGTCAAACCAAGGTAGGTGAAATGATCATTAACTATTTTGAATGGAATACTTTCTAAAAAAACCTGGTGAATAAGTATTAGAAAGAGGCACAAACTCACTCTTTGACCAGTTAATCGTGTACCCCGATATTCTACCAAAAGACTCTATCAACTCAAGAAGAGGGGGAACTGATTTTTCAGCATTGTATAAATACAATATTATGTCATCAGCATATAAACTGATAAGCGTTTCCACTCCTCCAACCTGAAGCCCCTTCACCTGTGGGTGCTCTCTTATTGTTACTGCAAGCGGCTCCAGTGCAATAGCAAAGAGCGCTGGAGACAATGGACAGCCTTGCTGAACTGAGCATTGCAAAATAAAAGGGGCTGACCGATCACCATTCGTCAAAACAGAACAGCACGGTTCTACATATATCAGTTTCACCCAGGAGATAAAAGTTTCCCCGAATCCAAACCTGCGCAGTGACTCAAACATATAAGGCCACTCGACCTGATCAAAAGCTTTATGTGCATCAAGGGACAAAATAGAAGCTCCTTTAATATCACTAAAATCAGAGTAAATAGTATTGAGTAGCCGCCTGACATTAGAAAAAGAGAGTCTACCGGGAATAAACCCTGTCTGGTCAAGATGGATGATAGAAGCCAAATATTTGTTCAATCTAGTAGCCAGGATTTTAGTTATTACTTTGCGATCAAAATTTTGAAGTGCAATTGGCCTAAAATTTGCAGGGTCAGTATCGTCCCTGCCCTTTTTTAAAATTAAAGAAATGTTTGCTTCATAAAGGGTTTTTGGCAGTTTTCCATTACTTTTAGAATTATGCATCATTCTGAGCATAAGTGGTGCAAGAATATCACAAAATCTCTTATAGAATTCTGCGCAGTAACCATCGGGCCCAGCAGCCTTGCCTGATGGAAATGACTTTATGGCATTGATGACTTCCTGCAGCGTAAAGTCTGAATCAAGACATTTCGTCGCAGCGTCACTCAATTTGGGCAATGATATAGAGTCAAAGAAATCATTCAGATTAGATTGCGAAACATTGTGTTTGGAAGAGTAAAGCTCAGAATAGAATTCCCTGAAACGATGGTTTATGTCAGCAGGATTGGTTAGAAGAATGCCTGTTTTAGACTTAATACCACGAATTGCTCTTGAAGCCTGGGAAACTTTAAGCTGTTGTGATAATAGTTTACCTGGTTTATCCCCAAGCTCAAAGTGTTTCTGCCTTAATTTCAAAAGTAAGTTCTTAACTTGGCCACTCATAATATCATTGTATTCATATTTAAGCTTCAATATCTCTTTGTAGTGCTCCGGTGATATAGAATTTTGGTAAATTCTTTCCAAACTAGGAAGAGTGTTGCTAATTTCAAGCAGTCTCCTCTCTCTCTTCTTTTTAATGGCTGAGGTGTAGGAGATTATATCACCACGCAAAACGACTTTTAATGTTTCCCATAGGGTCAAGTCAGACACTTCACCATTATCATTAAATTCTATAAAGTCATTCAATTTAGAGGTTATATTCTTAACAAAGTTGTCATCGCTTAGAAGGTTTGGGTTGAAACGCCAAGAATAAACCTGTTTTGGGAGGGAAATATTTAATGATATTGCTAAGGGGCTGTGGTCAGAGATCAAAATATTATGATATTTGGAATTGGTGATTTGAGAGATAAGGTTAGAGCTAGTAAAAAAATAATCAATCCTACTGTAGGATTTGTGAACATTTGAGTAGAATGAATACTCTTTGCTTGTAGGATGCTGAATCCTCCAAATATCTACTAGACTCCTAGTTTTCAAAAGATTGTTTAGGAGCTTTACAGATGCAATTTCAGGTGCTGGTCGTGTAGATAATCTATCTAAGAAAGGATCTAGATAGCAATTAAAATCTCCAGCTATTATTATGCTTGAGTCACTGTCGTCTGGAAGCAGATCAAAAACCTTTCTGAAAATATTTGGGCTCGTCCGTGTTCGGACCATATATATTAAGGGTTAATGAGAACGAGTTTATAGTGCCAGAGACCAGTACATATCTACCAAGAGGGTCGTTGTTAACAGAAGTTACCTGAAATGGGATATTTTTTCAAAACAATATTGCCACACCACGGGCATGCGAGGTAAATGGTGATTGATATATCTGAGACACCCAATTACATTTCAACCTATGTTGCATATCTGCTTTGATGTGGGTCTCTTGTAAAAAAATTATATCCGCAGAAAGAGATTTCAGGTTTTTAAAAACTTTCCCCCTTTTGACTGCACTACCAAGCCCTTTTACGTTCCATGAAATCAGTTGTAAATCTCTGCCTCCTACATGCATTTTACCTTGTACTTGAGTCATTTTGATAAAAAACAAAAAAATGCAATTGCTGTTGCAATACCGAATACAAGTGAGTAAAACATGTGCATCTGAGCCGAACAAGAACAACAACACAGTACCATAACCACCCCCCCTCCCTTACTTCCGCGGCCCCCGAACTTGACGCGTATCTTCCCCTCTTGGCCAAAACAGGAGCTGCTGGACAAATAGTAGGCCGACCCAAGTAGCGCCCTCCACCACAACGTAAATATAGTTTTGAAAAAATTGAAAGTTAGTACCACATTTGAAAAATAAAGTAAAATACGCCTTCAAAAGAAATTGTCCTGCGCCCTGGTGTATCAATAATTGTCATGGTTCTGGACAGTCACTTATCGACACGTAGTTCGAAAAATGGTCAGCAGTTTGTGGCGCATTTAGCACAGAAGAACGAACACGCTCATCTTAAATAGAAAGTAAAAATGTTCATCACGTTCTCTAACCATCTGCCGAAGCACTACGTTCCTTCAATGAACGAGCCGCTTCAGCTGCCGCTGGATCATTGAAAACCTCGGGAATATTCTCCTCCTCATCCCAGTACACATGAAGCCTGGCCGGGTAGCGCAGGTGATGTTTAACTCCTCCGTCTCTCAGAGCTTTCATCACATCTCGGAAGGCACGGCGCTGGCTCATTCGTTAATCAGGGAAAATTAAAACTTTGTTCCCCTTGTACTCCATTGATTGCGTCCTGCTGAGGCGTAGAATCTGTTCCTTCACCTGAAAATGATGAATGCGAGCCATGATGGTGCGCGGTTTGCCACCCGCCGCTGATTTGGGTTGCAGAGAACGATGCACACGATCAACTTTCACTGGATGTGGAAAGTGCTGTTTACCCAGCAGTTCAAGAATAAGTTTGGAAACAAAATCAGTTGGTTTTCCTTCTTCTGAATCCTCTTTTATACCAACAATCTTGATGTTGTGTCTGCGGGACCGTGCTTCCAAATCCAGTAGTTTGGTTTGAAGCTGGCTGGCGTACTTTGTTAAATCTTCACACTTGGCTTCAAGCACTTCCACGCGTTCTTCAAGTGCACCGGTCGTTTGCTCTTGACTGACCATGCGGTTTTGCAGGTCAGTTTGCACGGAGAGTACAGACTGAAACTTAGTGTCAAAGGCATCAAAGCGTTCATCGAGTCTCCCCAGAATCGTCTCTGACATTTCCTTACACATTTCTTTGCATATCTCGTACATGTGAGTTTTGTCTATGGACGTGATATCTGAAGTGGTAGCCGGAGGTTTAGCAGAGGGCTCGCTGGAACGGCTATCGCTGGCACTGAAGTTTTGCATAAGTTGCGGTGGAGAGCACAAGCTATGCACGTCTACATCCTACGCGTGCGCACTAGCGCCCCTCCATCTGAAATTTTCTTATGAGCTTTTTTTTTCAAGCTCGTATTTAAATTCAGTAATTTAACTTAAATGACAATTAATAGGTAATTTTCATTGCCAGTAATGTGAAATAAGTGAACATAAACATACAAGCTTGATAAAAATGATCATTATTGAAGGAAATTTCAGATGGCACATAGAGGATTTTTCATCTGAACTCTTCATATTTAGAATAACCCAAATAACTGCATCAAACAGAGGGGCGTGTTTTACTAATAATTTGTTTATTTTTGCACAAGGCACTACATCGTTTTAATTATTTTGGTGTTATCAGAATACATAACACTTTAAAATTAAACTTACCAAAATAATTGAGTAAAAATTCAATAAAAGTCAATGTCATGTATGTATTTGTGGTGGTATGGAATACTATTTTATAAAGGTTTTCGAGGAAATAAAAAAGTTAAATTACTTAAATAGTTAATTTATAAATATTGTTATTTTTAAAGTTTAATGTTAACTTATTTCTACTCAGTTTTATTTATTAATGTACCAGATGCAGTTACTCAGATTTACTACATTTTTTAGAGTGTATTTTTTCTGTTTGCATCTGTAGATTTCTTCTAAATTCACCAATTTAGATTTCTAAATTTCATGGGGAAAGACTCTTGATGTAAGTCAATAACTGGGGACGTCCTGTATGCAAATTAGGCATCAACTAGTTAAAATGCGCACATTTGCATCTAATTGACAGGGAAATGCAGGTAAATAGGATAAACAAAATAACTAAAGCATATCACCTGGTGGTGATATATGCTTATTTTATTAACTTATTTTATTACATGGCTTGGTTGAATTCCAATGTAGAATGTGGTCTGTTATAACCAACAGACCGCTGTGCGGAGTATAACAGACCATTGCCATGAAAAACAGAGCGTTGCTATGGACTCACAGGATTCTAACCGTAGAGACGGAGCGGACTATTTTCTTTAGCGGAGGCAATACAATCGGGTTTAACAATCGGGGGAGAGGGAGAGGGAGAGGGAGAGGGAGAGGGAGCGCTTCAGTACTCCTGACCTGATATTTAGATACTATATTTCAATAAATATATTTGTTTGACAGGGAATCTGTGTGCAAACAGAAATATATATTATTTTTCAAAAAAAAAAAAAAAAAGCATCCCACAAAAAAGGGCACTTTCTCTCCAGGAATAAAAAGGGCAGGTGCTCAAGCCCCCTTTCATGTCTATGTGTGCACGTGCCTGCTTACCAATAGCTCAAGTTGGTCTGTGTACTCGTCTTGTCTTGTCTTGTCTTCAGGCTCCAGTGTCTTTTGCTGTTTTGCTCTGCCTTTTTGTTCTCACGAATGCAGTATTCCTAGAAGATTCCAGCTCTCATCTCTCTGGGTCTCGACAGTGGAACGAGCTAAACTGTGGAACGATACTCATCTGCCTTGTCTTATCTGCTTTCAATAAAGCTCAGTGTAACCCACAACTGAATCCAGCCCGTTTCTCCCTGACAGAACAGTCTGGCCAATTATGGATTCAGCGGGATCTGATCCACTTCGCTCGGCTCTCATACAGCAGGGAGTTTGGTTGGGTCAGCTTGCCATCCAGCTCAACACCATTGCACAGGATGTGGACGCTCTTAGTGCCCGAGTCTTCGAACTCCTCACACGGTTGGATAGCCTTCAGGGAGGGGTGACGAGCCACACTGATGTTGTCAAGTGTCCAGAGATCACCACTGTCATGTCCACAGATGTTGTCAAGTGTCCAGAGGTCACCACTGTCATGCCCACAGATGTTGTCAAGTGTCCAGAGATCACTCCTGTCATGTCCACAGATGTTGTCAAGTGTCCAGAGATCACTCCTGTCATGTCCACAGATGTTGTCAAGTGTCCAGAGATCACTCCTGTCATGTCCACAGATGTTGTCAAGTGTCCAAAAGATGTTGTCAAGTGTCCAGAGATCCCTCCTGTCATGTCCACATATGTTGTGAAGTGTCCAGAGATCACTCCTGTCATGACCACAGATGTTGTCAAGTGTCCAGAAGATGTTGTCAAGTGTCCAGAGATCCCTCCTGTCATGTCCACAGATGTTGTCAAGTGTCCAGAGATCACTCCTGTCATGTCCACAGATGTGGTCAAGTGTCCAGAAGATGTTGTCAAGTGTCCTGAGATCCCTCCTGTCATGTCCACAGATGTTGTCAAGTGTCCAGAGATCACTCCTGTCATGTCCACAGATGTGGTCAAGTGTCCAGAAGATGTTGTCAAGTGTCCTGAGATCCCTCCTGTCAAGTCCACACATGTTGTCAAGTGTCCAGAGATCCCTCCTGTCATATCCACAGATGTTGTCAAGTGTCCAGAGTTCACACCTTCAGAGGTTGCCACTACCTACTTTGTCTGTTTGGCCATATGGATTGTTCCTGTCTTGTCAAGTTCTCAAGTGTTGTTCCTACCGGTCACATCTGGGCCATGTAAAGTGTTCCTGCCTGCCCTGTCAGACCTACAGAGGTCATTCCTGCCAGTTGGGTCAAGGCCGTAGACGGTGTGCCTGCCTGTCAAGTTATGGTCATGTAAAATGTTCCTGTCGGTTCGGTTATGTCCTGAGGTCGTCTTTGCCAGTTGGGTCATGGCTGTGGAGATGTGTTCCTGTTTGCCTTGTCAAGCCCGCAGAGGTTGTTCCTGCTAGAGGTTGCGACCACGAGATCATACCAGACCAGCTGTCTGCTGCTTCTGATGAGTCCCTCGGAGGATGCTCCTGTTAGTTGTCAGCCATCTGAAGGGGCTATCTTGTCTGCTTTCAATAAAGCTCAGTGTAACCCGCAAATGAATCCAGCCCGTTTCTCCTGACAGAAGCAGCACATCTAAGAAATAGTGAAAGCATGATTTATGGTGTAATAGTGCTAATATGTTCATACACAAAACTCTTATTTCACCAGCCTTATTCCCTTCAGAAACTGGAATGTAGGAACAGCAATGGACATTCTCCATTTTTATGCTGGTTTAACATAGCATTGTCCTATGGAAAATAAAAACTCAAAATAATTATGTAGTTTAATAATATTTTAAACTCTTTTAAAATGGCAGCACATACTGTGACATTTCCCCATTTAGCTTCAGAGAGTAATTGTGATGCCCAAAATGGTAATGTGTCCCAGAGCAAGGTTATGTACAAATACAGTTGAACTGACAGTATGCTTCATAAACCCCCAGTGGAAATTACATAACATGGTTTACAAAACGCTACTAAAACATCACATTTCTTACGTAGGATTTTTCTTAAGACTGTATTATGTAAAGATTTTAGTATAATCACACTTTTTATTTTTTTATTACAATGAAATATTAAACTAAATACTAACAAGTAAATAAAGTAACACTTTAGTATAGGGACCAATTCTCAGTATTTACTAATTGCTTATTATCATACATATATAAAAAACATATTGGCTGTTAAAGCTCATTTTCTGCATGACCATATTCTACATCCCTAAGCCTACCCAATACTGAAATTTAACAACTACCTTACTAATTTGTAATAATCAGCAAATTAGGAGTTTATTGAGGCAAAAGTCACAGTGAACAGTTTGTTAATAGTGATAATTGGAACTTCTTCTTGTATGATTTAATGGCGGTTGACAAGCCAACTTATGGTGTATTACCGCCACCAACTGGACTGGAGTATGAAGCATTAACGGGAACGAAGTAAAAAAAAAAAATTTAATTAATTAAATATAAATAATTAAATATAAATAAATACATGACTAAATAATAATAATTACATAAATAAACCAACCGGTAGTATTAATATGAAATTTATATTCTGCTTTCCAATCCTGTTATCTTCAGATAACTAAGAATTTCTCTCATAGTACTTGTCTGCCCTGAGGCACAACTTAACAGATAATTGGAACTTATAAATAAAGTGTGACCATAAATAATTCTAATTTACCATATTCATGTCACAAGTCAGTCAGGCTCACCAATCAGCCAATCCCAATGCACTCCCTCACCAGAATTCTAATCACCGGCACCTGTGCACGATTATCCCATCAGCTCACCTCCCCATAAAAGCACACACCTCAGTCACTCTCATCGTCCGATCTCGTAGCTGCATAGCGGAACCTCTGCTGTGTTAAGCTACCTGTACAGACTCAATAAAAGCCTTGCTACTTACCTTTCATTGATTCCTCTTTTAGATCCCAATGTTTCTCCAGTGTCTCTCCCGAGTGTCTCCTGCGATCCATTCTCCAAGTTCCCCTCTTCTGTGTGAACCCTGAGGTGCATGCTACGTGTCTGTTCCCCTGGTCACCCCACCGACGGCTCTGGATATCCCCATCCCATTAATCCTGCCGGAAACAGCTGCATCAGTTTACCATATCCTCTGCATCTCTCCCATACTCCACTCAAAACACCTCCAATAAAACTAACTCGCTTTAACCTTCTGTCCCAGTGTCCATGTGTTACAATTCATAATGCAAAGCCAAAACCTTTTTTCATGAAAGCAGTCTCTTTATCTTACTGATGAAATTTTACATCTTGAGATAGAAATTACTTGTGATTGCAATTACAAAGTCATTGCTGTTGCAATAGAGACTGCCATAGAAATTTGTGACTATAAGTGTCAAAGCAAAAAATTAAAATAAAATAAAAAATTCTGCATTATAATGCTTCATTCAAAATTAGACTTGTGTGCCTTAATTAACAAACAAACAAACAAAAACTGCAGTAACACAAATGGACATGAAAGCAGACAATACATGGTGCAATTACTATATTAATGCACAAACTTGTTTCTTAAAGGTTTAAAAATTAAAAATTCATAGCATTATAGTGACTAGTTAGAATATTACTAATAAAGTCTTTGTTTATTTGATGTTTTCTACATTGAATGTAGCACATTTCGTATGCCACCATGTGTTAACTGGCATTTATTTGTTGTGGCACTCTAACATGTATTAGCCTAATCCATTTAATTAAAACAGTGCTTTCCTTGGATAAATCTACGACTCTAGCCCTCTAAAACATACTAGAGTCACACCACTGAAGTACAGTGTGACGGTGCTGCACACCATAATTTGTCTAATTACACGAGGCAATTAGTGGTTTCATACAGACAACGGTACTTTCGGGAAATTAGCAACTCTAATTTTCTTTGACTAACTACACACACCCAACTATGTTAAAACAAATGTTAAAACAAAGGACATGTTTATTTCACATTTAACAATACACATGCTTTGTATATATATACAGTGTTGAGGATAGTTACTTGTAAAAGTAATGCACTACAATACTGCATTACTCTCTAAAAAAAGGAACTAATTACATAGTTCCTTTTTATGGAAATTAATGTGTTACGTTACTTTTGCGTTACTTTAAATATTAGCAGGGCTTGTCTTTAATATAAGAAGTTCTGTTTATAGCAAAGGTAAAATCCCTTTCACACCAGAAAGTGTAATGAATAAACCTCAGGCTGAAGGAAAAGTAAATTAACGTCTGTACAGCAGAACACAGGAGAAGTTTCAACACTCTTAAGCAAAAAAAAAAAAAAAAAAAAAAAAAAAATGCAGCTCAATCTTAGTTAATCTAAAGTCATTTTTGATTATTAATATAATTGAACTGCATCATATAAGGTCAGCAGCAAATACATTAATTAATAAAATGGGATTAGATACATTTGTGTTATTTAACATATTTTATTATTGCAGGTTTGCATCATTGTAACAACGTTCTTAGATCGGGGAGAAGGAGGTGGGAAGCGGCGGACCTTCAAATCAAACGTTAATAATACAATAAACACAAAACAGCGCGTGTAGTTAGTCCCCTCGTGGACGACTGTCTTGCACAGACAAAATCAAAACACAAAATAAAACCCAGGCCTGGTCCTCTATCCTTTTATCCTTCCGAAGCTCTTCCGTGGGACTTGAGACCGGTGAGTGGCGCAGGTGTCACTCATTCTCATTAACTCCACCAGCCTTGCTCCGTTCCCACAGCTCTCAGCCCCGCTCCTCTCGTCACAGTCATATTCTGAGATTGCACTTCACTGTTTTAATTCATTTTGATGAATACTGATTTTTTTTTTTTTTTTTGCGATTGGGATGAATTAATGCACATTCACATTTAGTCTAGAACTACATCATGTTCACACAGCACACAAAACACCTCTGTCTTCCGATTTCTCCCAATACAGGGCCAGGAGACTTGTCTGTCAATAAATGGGAAAACAACGTAACTGGAGTTTTTCAAAGGGTTAAAGTAACTCACACATTTTCTTGTAAATTTAAAGAGTAAAGCCAACAAACAATTCATAATAATATATTATAATGTATATTGTGATAACGTACAATGCTAGTTAAAATCTGAAAGTAGTAGTTGACCAAAAAAAGAAAAAAAAGGTAAATTAATTTACTCAGTGCCATTCCAAAGCTGTATGACTTACTTTTTTCTGAAGACTGTTTCAACTGTTTGTCCATACAATGACAGTAAGTAGAGTTCAAAACAAGGTCCAAAAGGGTCCGCTTCACGTCGAGGTCCTGATCACCCTGTAGGGGGTTAATCTGCAATAACAACTGGCTGGATGTACATTATCCTTACTTATTGCACTGCTACAAGTGTGATATTGCTTGTGTGTGTTTGTGTGTTTAATCCTGCTAAGATAACCAATGTGAAGTCTTGATTTTCTAATGCATAAAACAGTAATAAACTAAATCATAAATGGATCTAAGCTTTTTTGACTGTGTAGCCTACAACATTAATCATCATTATTACAGCATCAAGGTCAATAATTAACAGCTACTTTTTCAAAAAATTGTAGCTCCCTACCCAGTAATGAGTTCCTGATTTTTTTTTTCATAGTTTATATAATTTATGTATGCTATTTAAAATTACATTATTCCATTTTAACATCTGATATAAAACACAACAAAAATAGGTTTAATAAGGTAATTAGAAAAATTGCCCTTACAAAGGTTAAAAAAAAAAGAAATGCCCCTTGAAATCAGTTCAAAAAGGCAAATATTGACCCGTAACCCTTTAACTGTCACCCCGTCCCGTATACGGGACGCCTACATTTACTTCACTATATTACAATTAAATCTAATCTAATCTTGACAAACTATATATCGTTGGAACGATCTAAGACTCCCAAAATATATTTTACCAATGTTTTTTGTTAGAAATTATGTAGGAAAAGTAATAGATTAATTTATGACAAGAGTGCATCCTCAAAAATCTACATTATAACAGTTCTGACCTTTGTAAAAAAGACTTCTTCATTGCCTTTTTCTCTATCACATTTTAGAAATTATCAGAAATTATATATCAACTGAAAACTTAAAATCTCAATATTCATCCTTTAAAACCCATTTTAAAATCAGACATTACATTACCATGTAAATGGTGCATCAATATCATGTTACAAAATGTTTTCATTCATGAATTATAAAAATGTAGGTTTGGATCGTGCACTATAAAGTCTATGTTCGTTAATTTGTTAATCTGTACTGAAGAAAAGACAAAGAAAGCCAGTGATTTTATCAAACTGCAAGGTATTGTGCCAGATGTGGGTTATAAGCCTAAGGCACTTTTTTTGTATCTTTTTTTTATTTATTTATTTTTTTTTGACTATTTCATGCTTGATATTTTTTGTATTTTTTCAGTACTCTGTATAAATCAGATATATTCCCAGAAGCCACATTATTGAGTATATTGAAAAAATCCTGACCCATTTTATTGTTTATTCTGCCACAAAATGGAAACTAATTTGAAATACAGCATAGTTTTCCACTTCTCTCAACACAAAGCAGAATATACACATGGGTTTGAGACATTTGCCATTTTTAAGATATTGACACAAAGACACAATGCAATGAGCCTCACAAACTTTGGCAAATTCAGAATTTCCTCCCCTTATAAAATAAACAGACTCACGTCTAAACAAGACTTACTGTAAAACTGGCCAGCTAATAAAATGAAATAAATAATACTAGACCACAGAAATAGGAAAACCCATTGAAAACAACTCTGGTTATTTATGTGGTCTTTCTGAATGGGAATCTCTCAAAGAGCACCATCCAGGAGAGACACTAGATCTAAGAACCAAACTCAGGCTGGCCAGAACAGAGCTACAAACAATAGGTGTACTCGGCCCTGATAAACCCTTGCTAGAACTCTCAGGAGGAGAGCCCATGGTTGCCCTCAGCTGTGGGAGGAAGCATTTCAGTGCTACTGTAGTAATAATGCCCTCATTTCCAGACAGTTTATGTGCCATGAGAGATGATGGCCCTCCAAAGGTTCATGGGCTGGCTGGTCATCGAGAACTGCACCCAAGCCTGTGAGAGAGGGGTCCTTTACGAGTTTTGCAACTTCCAAGAATGGGACTCTGGGTCAGAAAACGGGGTCTTTTCAACAGATGAATGGTACGAAGCCCTCAGTGCATGACACTTATGATCTTTGACAGGTTGCTCAGTGGGAGAAATTCCATACGCTTTTGTCCGAACTGAAATGGTTTTTATGTGTAGTAGACCCAATAGAATCTTTTTTTGCTGCTGTTGTCATAAGACCTAACAGTCTCTGATTTTCATTAACTGCTATATCTTGGCCTAGCCTGCCACTGCCCACAGCTGCAAGGACCAACTCTACATGTGAAATTGCCTTGTCTGCATCGTGATGAAATCCTTTATTACAACTGTAAAAGAGGTTCTTGGCCAACTAACCAATCAGAGCACTTTTTTTTTAAAGAGTTAAAAGAGTTGGAGTTGAGCAGCAATATCAAAGTCAGCTGCTGCATGCTCGCACAGTTGAGCTTGAAACTAAGCGAGCAATCAAGCTCAAAGAATTGGAGCTTGAGCTCAAAACCAAATCACCTGTTCACCCCTCCGCTGCTGATGCGCCTAGTGTGAGTGTGCCTGTGTCGTCACCCATCAGTGCTTCCACTCCAAGTCCCATTCCTGCACCTCGACGCAACCCACAAGTAAGTCAACCTAAATTTGATGTTAGCCGCCAAATTGCACTAGTACCACTGTTTCAAGAAAGTGAAGTTGACACTTATTTCACTGTGTTTGAGCGAATCGCTGCCACATTAAAATGGCCACGTAATGTTTGGCCACTGTTGTTGCAATGTAAACTCATTGGTAAAGCCCAAGAAGTCTGCTCAGCATTAACACTTGAGCAGAGCTTGGATTATGATGTAATGAAGAATTCCGTTTTGCGTGTTTATGGACTAGTTCCTGAAGCATACCGGCAAAAGTTCCGCAGTCTTGTGAAAATCCCTAGTCAAACGTTTGTTGAATTTGTGAGAGACAAGTAAATTTATTTGATAAGTGGTGCGCTGCGAACAAGGTAGACACGTTTGAACAGCTTAAAGAGTTATTACTGTTGGAGAAGTTGAAAAAATTTTGGTTTACTTAAATGAGCAGAAAGTGTCATCTCTTTCTGAGGCTGCCGTTTTTTCTGATGAATTTGTACTTGCGCACAAAATGGTGTTTTCAACCACAAAGTGTAAGGTTTTGATTTACCCATTGGTAAACCCATGTTAATTGAGGCACAACGTGCTGATCAAACTTTGACTCATTGTATTGAAGCCGCTGTTGAGCTGAATGATTTGTCGGAGCATCCTGTTGCATACTACTTTGAGTATGATGTATTGATGTGTAAGTGGTCTCCACGTCACGCCAACTATGATTGGAGTACTGTTTTCCAAGTTGTCCTGAAACCTTACAGAGAGCAGGTACTGAGTGTTGCACATGATCATGAGCTTTCTGGCCATTTTTGCATTTGTAAAACTTATGATCATTTGATGAAGCATTTCTTTTGGCCTTCCATGAAGTCAGATGTAGTCAAATTTTGTAAATCCTGTCATGCGTGCCAAATAGCGGGCAAACCAAATCAGGTGGTTCCTCCAGCTCCATTGAAACCTATACCTGTATTAGGGGAACCGTTTGAGCGAATTCTGATTGACTGTGTAGGGCCGTTGCCCAAAACTAAGTCTGGAAATTCTTATCTAGTAACGTTAATGTGTGTGTCAACTAGGTTTCCTGAGGCAATACTGCTACGTTCTCTCAAAGCTCATGTAATTATCAAGGCAATTATAAAGTTCTTTTGGAATGCCAAAATACATTCAGTCTGACCAAGGTACCAATTTTATGTCCAAAGTGTTTGCGAAGGTAATGAAACAGTTAAACCTCAAACATCAGGTGTCCAGTGCATACCACCCTCAGTCACAAGGCGCACAAATGTTTTCATCAAACCTTAAAGTCGATACTCCGAACCTTTTGCGTGGAACATGAAAAAGAATGGGATGAACACATCCCACTCTTGTTATTTGCAGTACGTAATACCACTCAAGCATCACTTGGATTTAGTCCCTCTGAGTTAATTTTTGGACACACTGTTCATGGTCCATTGAAAACTTTGCAAGAGCAAATTCTTTCATCTAGCCGTTTGTCTTCAACTACCAATGTATTGGATTATGTCAGTGCGTTCAGCGAACGCTTGCATACAGCGTGGAAGTGGGCAAAACAATCGCTCAGTTCTGTGCAAAGCCAAATGAAATCTCACTATGACCAGAAGGCTGTACCGCGATCATTTCAGACTGGCGATTAAAGTCCTTATCTATCTTCCAGTGCCAGGTTCAACACTCCAAGCTAAGTTCACTGGTCCTTACAGCATCAAGAAGAAACTAGGAGACACTGACTATGTAGTTGATACCCCTGACTGAAGAAGGAAGTCACGAGTCTGCAACATTAATATGCTTAAAGCATATTTGTCACGTTCTGATTCTGAAGTTAGTATGCCCGTTGCTACTGTTGTACCAGTTACTGTGTCACTGTCAGAATATACACCCGAAAGTGATGATTTGAAAATGAATAGTGCATCATTCTTGTCAGCTCGTTTGCCAAATTCTGAGACTTTGTTGAATTTGTCAGAAAAGTTGTCCCATTTGCCTGTGTCTGCCCAGGCAGATATTTCCAGTCTTTAAGTTCCCGACTTTGTTTAATGACTTCCCTTCAACTACCCACGTAATAGAACATGATATACATGTTGGTTCACATGCCCCTGTTAAACAGAATGCCTATCCTGTAAACCCAGTTAAAAGAGAACTAATGAAGCAGGAAACCCAGTACTTGCTAGAACAAAATTTAGCAGTTCCTAGTGCCAGTCCCTGGTGTTCGCCATGTCTACTTGTCCCTAAGCCAGATGGGACCTCCAGGTTTTGTACTGACTACCGTAAAGTTAATGCTTTAACTAAAGCTGACCCTTTTCCGCTTCCTCGTATGGAAGATTGTTGATCGGGTAGGTAACGCTAAATTCATGACTAAACTAGATCTGCTAAAAGGATATTGGCAGGTGCCACTCACAAAGCAAGCGTGTGAGATTTCTGCTTTTGCCACACCTGACGTATTTTTGCAGTACTGTCTTATGGCTTTTGGCCTTCGAAATGTTGGAGCTACCTTTCAGCGACTAATGTCCATAGTGTTGTCTGATGTGTCAAATTGTGAGGCTTATTTGGATGATGTGGTGTGCTATGCTGACACATTAGGAAAGACCATCTCAAAACTTTGGATGATGTCTTCAAACGCTTGAGAAAAGCTAACCTAACCTTGAATTTATCAAAGTGTGAATTCGGTTGGGCCACTGTCACATACTTGGGAAAGGAGTTTGGGAATGGTCAAGTGCGTCCTCTTAATTCCTAAATACAAGCCATCCTTGATTTCCCAGTTCCTAAAACTAGGAAAGAGCGCCGTTGATTTCTTGGAATGACTGGCTATTACAGATGTTTTTGTAAGAATTTTTCAGATGTTGCCAGTCCTCTCACTGGACTATTACGTAAAGCAGTCTCATTTAAGTGGTCTTCGGAATGTCAGTCCGCCTTCGAAGTCTTGAAAATTTTGCTTTGTAGTGCCCCTGTGCTTGCTGCCCCCTGTTTTGAAAAGCCATTCTTGATGGAAGTGGACGCTAATGGTACTGGTGCTGGTGCTGTCCTTCTTCAAATGGATGCAGCTGGTTTGAATCACCCAATAAGTTTCTTTTCGAAAAAGTTCCACAAACATCAAATTAACTACAGTACTATAGAAAAAGAAGCCTTGCCTTAATTCTCACTCTTCAACACTTTGAGGTCTATGTTGGCTCCAGTTCGAAACCCATTACGGTTTATACTGACCATAACCCACTTGTATTTCTTCAACGGATGTCAAATGCTAATCATCTTCTTATGCGCTGGTCCCTAATCTGCCAAAGTTACAATTTGGTGATCTATCATAAAAAGGGCATTGAAAATGTGATTGCTGATTCACTGTCTCGTGTTAATCCGTAAAACAGGATGTTTTATTTTGTGGGTGGGGGTGTTTTGAGCCCAAGTCATTTGTTGGTTGTTTCCATTCTGTCCTCTTGTGTTCTCTCTGTGTATGTTTATTTCAAATGGGCGGTTCCTGGAGATAATTTATTGGAGGCTGCGATTGGTTCTCCTCTTCAACTGACCCAGATATAAGGACTACCCAAAAAACTCAATCGAGGCCATGATTGTGCCATCGTGTGTGACTCAATAGTTTGCTGTTTGCCTTGTTATTGTGGTTTAATTTTTTGAGTGTCTTACCACAGAGATAATGTGTTGGTGTATAAGATTTTGATCTGTGATAATTCTGTTGTATTGTTTTTTTTTTTGCCTCCATTGTGTGATATTCCCGTTTAACTTGACCCAAGCCTGATTGACTTCGATTTTTGGATTCTGATTGTAAATTGTTTTCTGTTAACTTGTGTGTGTGTGTGTGTGTGTGTGTGTCTGTGTGTGTATATATATATATATATATATATATACACACACACAGACACACACACTCATATATATATATATATATATATATATATATATATATAGATATAGATATATATATATAGATATATCTATATCTATCTTGTAAACATTTTGTTAATCTTAATTTGTTTAATTAAGGGATGTAGGGGGTTAGACGGCATTTTATTTTGATGTCACTTTTCACATTGTTTTGGGTTTAGGGAGTCAGGTAAGTTGAAACTGTATTTTATTTTGGATTCTTTAATTTTGATTTAGGAAGTGTAGAGGGTTAACAGAGGATTTTTGTTTATTTTGGCCTTGTCTGCCTCTGATGCTAAACTCCAACTTGTTAATAAATTATTGTTATTCAACATCTCTCTGGTTCTGAGACTCTCTTCCTTTTCCTCTTACGGCTGACCCCTAGTGGTTTTAACACACTTTTGTGAAGTATTTGCACCGAGCCAGGCTTTTGGAAATTTATATTTCAGAGAGATGTTACAGTGCACAGCTCTTGAGGAAATACTGCTTGCACATATTACTAATAATAGTAACATTTGGTTTTAGGGTCTAATTATATTCCAGGTAAGAAATCTAAAAAGCTCCTAGCTGCAGTTTTTCTTAACTTCTACCATAATTAAACCATCGAGTAGTTGATTGGACAACTATTTTCCCAGGAATCCTCACTCCCAGTGGAAAACCTCTCCCCCTCATCCTGCCAGGGTAATGGTTTACCTCCTCCTTATAGTGTAATTAGTGTCATCCTAGTTACTTTGAGCACGGCATGCTTCATTCACACTGACAGTGACTTACAGAGGCAAAGCAAATGGATGTCATTCATTTTCTTTTAGAACTGGTGATATCTGACCGCATGAGTGACTGTAGAAATGCAATGCAGGTATGCCGCACTGACTTGACTCAAAAGTCGAGAAAAGTTTAACTTTATGCAAATGTGCAGCAAATTAAAACCGTGTCTGCGAATGTGAGTGACGTCAGTGGAGACACCGTAGTCGAGTATGAGGATAATGTTTTTTTTTTTTTTTTTTCTTAGGCCAAAAACAGGTAGAAATTATGTGTTTTGTGTATGTGTGCATGTGCTGAAAAATGTCAGAAATTACATTTTGTTCATGATATGACATTATAAAGTGTTGCGACTTATATACAAATTTGTCTAATTTGTATACAAACCTGCATTCTTTTGTTTTTAGCAACAGGAACTACAAAAATAAGATCTAATTGTCAAAACATAAAACATAAATACCTGTACGTACAGTACATACATAACTGTATGTATGTACCTGTACATAACTGCTTTTTGTAAAATACCTGCCTACAATTGTCAATTTTTATATTGTCATACCTTACCTACCTTTTTGTATTTTTTGTTTTCTTTTATTATGTGTTTTATGTTCTGTCGCTGTCATTCTGTTGTACTGCGGAGCTTTTATCACGAAAAAACAAATTCCTCGTATGTGTAAACATACCTGGCAATAATGCTCATTCTGATTCTGAAATAGAAAACACATCTGTCAATTCCACTGTCAATCTAATTTATGATCAGATTTTGAGAGTACAAGCACAATGAACATGACTTACATTATAATAATTGTACAAGAGGAAATAAAATTGCTGTATGGAAATAATAAATAATCTATATCTTATAATATTTTGTAGTCAAATTATAGTCTTAGGTCTTTGACATGTTCATGAGAGAAGTATAGATGTCTGATTCATGAAACTGTTCTTCTAAATCTTTTGAATGAACTAGAAGATCCAGTAATAAACAGGTATTAATGATCAGAATCAGACTGATCTGGGACAAGTGCAACTCACTGGCTCAATGATCCAGCTGCAGATGCTCACTGAAGGAAGATATTATCATTAAATAACAACTAAAACTTAAATCTGTGACCGTAATACGCAAAAGGACATACTGATCGTAAAGTGACAATGATTCCATATAGAAATAATGCAAGATCATTCCTGTCATTGCACGATACACAGTAATAAAGAAAATTGATATGAGTTATGAAAGAGCATATGTGGGAAAAGCATTGTCAAAGTGATGAATATATAGAAGGACTTTGTTTGTTACTTTAATTTGGTTCTTTCTTTTCCAGTCTAGCTGACCTTAAAGGGTTAGTCCACCCCAAAATGAAAATGCTGTCGTTAATCACCAGTGTTGGGGAAAGTTACTTTTAAAAGTAATGCCTTACAATATTGCGTTACTCCCTAAAAAAGTAACTAAATACGTTACTTAGTTACTTTTTATGGAAAGTAATGTGTTACATTACTTTTGCGTTACTTTCACGTTACTTTTTAAATATTAGCAGGGCTTGTCTTTAATATAAGAAGTTCTATTTATAGCAAATGTAAAAGCCCTTTCACACAAAAAAGTGTAATGAATAAACCTCAGGCTGAAGGAAAAGTAAATTCACGTCTATACAGTAGAACACAAGAGAAGGTTCAACACTCTTCAGCAATAAAAAAAAAAACAATGAAGCACAATTGTTAGTTTATCTAAAGTCATTTTTTAATTATTAGTATGGCTGAACTGGATCATTAAAGGTCAGCAGCAAAGACACTGTTAATAAAATGGGAATAGATACATTTGTGTTATTTAATGTATTTAGTTATTGCAGGTTTGCGTCATATTCTGAGTTTGCATTTCACTGTTTTGATTAATTTTGATGAATACTAAATCTGTTTTGTTTTTTGTTTTTTTTGTGAGTGGGATGAATGAATGCACATTCACATTTAGTCTAGAACTACAGTAACATGTTCACACAGCGCCCACAACGCCTCCATACTTCTGATTTCTCCCAATATGGGAACAGGAGGCTTGTCAGTCAAAAAATGAAAATGAAAAATACAAAGTAACTGGCGTTACTTTTTTGAAAAAGTAACTCAGATATTTTCTTGTAAATTAAAAAGTAATGCGTTACTTTACTAGTTACTTGAAAAAAGTAATCTGATTACGTAACTCGCGTTACTTGTAATGCATTACCCCCAACACTGTTAATCACTAACCCCCATGTCATTCTAAACCCAGCTCTGTTCATCTTTGGAACACAATAAGATATTTTGGATGAAAACCTGGAGGCTTGAGACTGCCAAGTAAATTACAGTGTCAATGTCCATAAAAGGTATGAAAGACATTGTCAGAATACTACATCTGCCATCAGATGTGCAATCTGGGTTATATGAAGCAATGGGAACACTTTTTCTATAAGCAAACAAAACAAAAATAACGACTTTATTCAATAATTCCTTTATCAACGGTCTCCTCTGTGTTTCTCATTATCACTGTGCTTCGTGTGCTCTTCTGTGTCCTACGCACCACAAGGATGCTCTGTTTCTATGTGTATTTATCTTTGATTTGTAATAAAACAGTGCATTGTGTTCCGAAGATGAACGGAGCTTTTACGGGTTTGGAACGAAATAAGGGTAAGTGATTAATGACAAAATTTTCATTTTGGGGTGGAGTAAAAAAAAAAAAAAAAAACATTAGCCAAGTCATTTATTGTCACACGTGTTGGTCTGTAAATCAAAGTGCACGATGAAGGAGATATCTAAATAGTTCTTTTAATGATCCACACTTGAAAAAAGGGCACATCCATACACAAATCAAAATAATTGAACATCACATTAATAGCGGACCATAGGGAACTGAACAGACAGGGTTTTTAAACACAAGGAAAGTAATGAGAGGAAAGCAAACAACACCAACACCAGGGGCCAACTGACGGAGACTGCACCAATGGATGAGGAGCCCAGGATGGAGCCGAACAGACAGAGAGCCAGGGTGACACGGAGGATCCAGAGGGCCTAGGCAGTGCTGAAGGCACAGGCAACTGAGGCAGAGGCGGGGCTTCGAAAGACCACTGTGGAGCAACTGAGGATGGAGGTGGAGCCGGTGGGAAGGAGGAGCCTGACAGAGCCGGAGGGATGGAGTGACGAGGTGAAGCCAGAGGAGTGGAGTCCCGAGGCGGCGGATGACCAAGGCGAGGGAGCCCGGTGGAACTGGTCGGATGACGGGCCACGGTGGAGACGAGGGAGCTAAGGGCCAAGGCGGAGCTGATGGATTGAAGGACCGAGGTGGAGTCCAGGGCTCTGAGCCTGGAGGCGGAGATAGGAGATCCTCTTGCCAAGGGGGACCTGGAGACTGGAAGGCCCGATGCGAATAAGAGCACCCAGATGGCACTGACTGAGGGTGAGCTGAGGGGCTGACAGGCACCAGCAGAGATAGGGTTGAGGAACTGGCTGGTTTAAGAGGAGGCGGGAGAGGGAGGCTGGGAGGGAACACAGAAGGACTTGGGCTGGGTGGAACCAGCGGAGACGCAGGAGATTCAGGGCTGGGCGGAACCAGCGGAAACGCAGGAGATTCAGGCGTGCCTTACGCCGCTCGCTCAGGCCGTGATAATAAAAAGCACAGATCGAGCGGTCTGGGAAGTGGGTAAGGCACGCCAGATCGAAAAAGTCCCTAATGTGGTCCTCCAGCGAATGGTCCAACTGCTCCAGGCATAGGAATTGGACAGCTGGTAAATCCATACCGGGAGGGGCAAAAGCAAAACAAAAAGGAAAGAAAAATGCAGCTAAACTCACTTTTTATTTTGACATACGTGCTGGAGTGTAAATCAAAGCACACGACAAAGGAGATATCTAAATAGTTATTTTAAACGTACAGTATGGGATTTTTGGCCACCAGGGGTCACTCAATCAAAATAATAAGATAAGACGTACTTTGATGACGTCGGGAAAGAGCGTGGGCTCATGGGAGTTGTTGTCATTGGAACACGCACTCTGTCGCTCCCGATATTCTGCACTCATTCTAACTTAGTATTTTGACAATCACGTCTTTTCATCTAGCTAGTAGTAATATATGTTAAAAAACACGATCGCCTTTCGTTAATAATTATAATTACGTTTATACTATGATATCGAACAAGATAGTGAACTGCATTTGAAGCTACTTTATCCAGCTAGATATAGAACAAATGTGGATTTACATTATACTATACATGAGAGCTAGTCCGTCTGCGTTTTACACAAGACATCATCTTTTCACAAAATATACGGATAGATACAGTTAGCTGAATGGATGCATAACTGTTTATTAGAATGCAAGCATCTCTCTGTACTTTCAGCTTGTCACGAAGCTCTCTCCATCTTGGAAATGCAGCTCCAATATTTACCCGTGTCTTGTTTCTTCTCTTGTCCCAAAACCTTCTCGGGTCATTTATTTCACCCGTACGTTTGCGCTTCACAGAACGTGCAGGCAAAGCATAATCATGATCCATAACTAAGTTATTGATTGAGGTATAAATACTAATATAAACAATATAAATATAAAATATAATAGTCTCGATCAAGGCTAGCTACTACTTTTTCTTTTTCGTCTCTTCTTTGCTTCTGTTCACTTTTGTATTTGGCGTTCCGCAGGAAGTTAGATAAACTAGAGGGGTCAAAGGTTATATGACGCCATAGACGGGCAACAAAACGGAAATAAAGAAACGTGCCGTGTCTTCTAATTAAACTATAATTTTCTCCGAATTTGTAAGTTTGTGGAAACTGTTGGGATAATGTAAGTACACAACTCTAAAAAAAATATATAACATAGATATAGTGATTTCTGCTATTTTTAAAGCAGAAAAATTACATATTGTGCCTTTAATGATCTACAGAAGAAAAAAGGGCACATCCAAACACAAATTCAAATAATCGAACATCACGTTAATAGCGGCCCAAAAGGAACTGGACAGACAGGGTTTTTAAACACAAGGAAAGTAATGAGAGGAAAGGAAACAGGTGGGGATTAACCAATTAACAAAATGAGGAACGAAACTTGACCAAATAGGGATAACACAAAAGCAATAGAAGTCCATGACTGTGACATTTATATGGCTATGCAAATTTAAAGTGTTATTTTTAAATTTGTGTGCAGTAAAAGCTCTTTAAAATTAGTAATATCTTTAGACCATTAACTCTGGTACGAAGACCAAATTTTAGTTTTAACCTCTTAAGACTTTGCAAAATGTTTCATTCATAATTATGCCATGTCCTTGGTAGAGGACATTGGGACTCAATAAAAAAAAAAAAATTAAATTAAATACATAAAAAGACATGAATAAACATGTGTAATGAAGAGGCTAAGGCAGTATTAGAATCCATTTGCAGAAATTTATTAGGGAAAGATCTTGGAGACAGAGTCGTTAAACCAGGCAGAGAGTCAGTACTGTAATGGCAGTCGGATCTTTCAACATACACAAGGGGAATCCAAAAGGCAGAGTCGAGTAGGCAGACGAATGGGTCAAACACAAACATCAGTCCAATCAGGCAGTAAATCCAATGGGGCAATCAGTAGCGGTTTTAGGCACGGGCGAACCGGGCAGCCGCCCGGGGCGTCATTTTTTCGTGACACAATGGGGGCGGCAGCACGAGCAGATAAAAAAAAAAATCCTCTGCGTTGCGAAGCGATTTTTCATCATTTATATAATTTCACTGTGTGTGGAATTGGCAAATTGGCGCTCCCTGCAGCTGCCGGCGCCCCTGCTTGCTGAAAATGTACCATGCACTGAAGCTGTGTGTTGCAAAAAGTTGGTGGGGCGAGAGGCGCTGGCGACATTTCACCTCTGGGTCTCTCTCAAATGGAACGGACAGGGCGGGGGGGTGGATGGGGGTTCCACACTAGTAATATAATTAATAATAGGCTAAAGTCAGTCACACACATCGACTTTCTTCCAAATAACGCACATTTCATTCATAATGTTATAATACAGTCCTATAGTTCCTGCAAATGAAATAGGTCATCAAGGTGAATTGGTTTAGTCTTGACGTCTGGTCGTGAGTGACAGTTGGGGGGATGGGAAATCTGTTGATTGTCGAGTGCCAAATAAACAGAGATGGAGAAGAAAAGGTCAAAGCCATCAGGTGCCCAATTTCGAAAAAAAAGAAAAGAAGAAGAGGAGAAACGAGCAAAAGATAAAGGTATGCAACTATGTTCTCTCTCTCTGTATTATTACAGTATCCATTTCATGAATGAAGGGCTAATGTTAATTGGTGGTGGCTATAACTCTTTGTTAGCCTTTTTGCTATGATGCTTGCTATGCTTATACAACAATAATTTGGTTTCAACTCAATCACGAGATCTAATTTGTAATATTGTGCTTTGCAATAAAACTGTTACAAGTTGAGTTATCATTTCCATCAGTTGGTTTAACGTTAGGCCCTGTAAATAACCAACGGCATTTTCAAATCTGTAACGTTAGGTTAAAGACGAACATTTAATTGCTATTTATTTGCTACACAGTATGCTAAGTATAGTTTCCTAAGTATAGTTTTACAAGTCATCAATAAAAGTGTGTCATGCATAGAATTTGAGGCAGTAACCAAAGAGCTAATGGTTCCTCCATGAAAGTTAAGATTAATATACAAATTTTGGTTGAAAAATATCCTGAAACCCAAAAAGTTTTTGGTGATTAAAAAATAAAATCCCATTGTTTTTGCCTATACATATAATTTAAAGTCATTTTATTTTTTAATCCCAGTGACCATAGCATAACATGAATAAAATATAAATTTTCAATAATTTTTTTTTCTATGCTCTAAACAATGTGATGACATGGGGGGGGGGGGGGGGGGGGGGGACGAAAAAAATAAAATAAATAAATGTTTTTTTCCGGGTCTAGGAGGATATAGCGTGTAATGACAGAAATTTAGTGTGTAAGAGCATGTTTATGTAACCCTTCTATTATGTTTTGAGTCAATTTGACCCCAGGCTGTTTTAGCTTTATAAAACATTATCCTATGGTCTTTTGATTTCAAATGCAATTCAATTGCAATTTCAGGGGCACTTCTAAAATATTTTGGAGCATCCTCTGCCACTGGTCAGGATGAGCCAACCACCTCCTCCGCTACACATATGTCTCCACAAATATCTGATATTGTGGCTGAAGATCTCTTTGCCTCTACTTCTCCCCAGCATGAGCTTTCACTTGTGCATATCGTGTGTGTTTTATTGTTTGTGCAGAACTTTGTTTGTTATTTTTGTGTGTGTGTGTGTGTGTGTGTGGGGGGGGGGGGGGGGTCTCTCCCAGGGTGTATTTCAATGTAGAACCGCCACTGGGGGCAATCCAAGAAGCAAGAACATGAAAACAGGCAGAATCATACACAAACAGGCAGTCAGAATACTTAGTTTTAGTTAGTTTATTGAGTTTTATTTTGTCACCCAATGAACATAAGGATACTGATAAACCAGGGCATCTTCTTTGAAGCTCCTATGAAATAACAAGCGAGAAAATACTGTCAAGTTCAACAGTATGATGAATAAATATTAATGGTAACACTTTACAATAAGATGTCACTTATTAACATTAATGTATTAACTAACATGAATGAACAATGAACAATACATTTATTACACAATAAATCACAACTTGTGATTTTTTTTAATGGATAAGTAAATGCTGAAATTAACATGAACTAAGATTAATAAATGCTGTTGAAATATTGTTGTACTATTGTTGTAATATTGTTAACTATTGAACCTTATTGAAGAATGACCGCAGATAAGGCATGTGGTATCTCAGTTTTTCAAGATCAGTTTTAATCGTGTAACTGTTAATAGATTTGAACAAAGAAATAAAGTGTGATTACGCACAGGCCGTACTTATTGCAAATACAAAAATAAGACGAGTAAAGAAAATGCGGTATTTATTAAAATAATCACCCTTTACTTAAATATATATACACAGAAAACTGCTGTTAACAGGTTAACATAACGTTTCCAATTCTATGACTTGTAAAATAATGGCAAATTACTCTGATGAACATGACTCTCCTCGGAGTGTCTTCTTCTTGTGTGACAGGTGTCAGTGTTAAGGCAGAATGCTGCCACCTGGGAGCTCAACCAGGTACTGGCACTGGAGTATTTACATGTGGTGTCACCATAAGAAAACTGTTCATTTTAAATATTGCGGTTATCGTCAATACTGGTATATCGTCACACCCCTATTTGATATACCATTTTTCTTTATGCAAAATATGTGTAAAATGGCCATAAACAGGTTTTCTCATTATATATAATGTATATATAAAGCACTGGGGGCACAAGAGAGGCCACAGTTAATACAGAGGGGCCAATCTTATGTTGTTCATTTGGTCACACTATATTTTAAGGTCCAAATCTACAACCCGAATTCCGGAAAAGTTGGGACGTTTTTTAAATTTTAATAAAATGAAAACTAAAAGACTTTCAAATCACATGAGCCAATATTTTATTCACAATAGAACATAGATAACATAACAAATGTTTAAACTGAGAAAGTTTACAATTTTATGCACAAAATGAGCTCATTTCTATTTTGATTTCTGCTACAGGTCTCAAAATAGTTGGGACGAGGCATGTTTACCATGGTGTAGCATCTCCTTTTCTTTTCAAAACAGTTTGAAGACGTCTGGGCATTGAGGCTACGAGTTGCTGGAGTTTTGCTGTTGGAATTTGGTTCCATTCTTGCCTTATATAGATTTCCAGCTGCTGAAGAGTTCGTGGTCGTCTTTGACGTATTTTTCGTTTAATGATGCGCCAAATGTTCTCTATAGGTGAAAGATCTGGACTGCAGGCAGGCCAGGTTAGCACCCTGACTCTTCTACGACGAAGCCATGCTGTTGTTATAGCTGCAGTATGTGGTTTTGCATTGTCCTGCTGAAATAAACAAGGCCTTCCCTGAAATAGACGTTGTTTGGAGGGAAGCATATGTTGCTCTAAAACCTTTATATACCTTTCAGCATTCACAGAGCCTTCCAAAACATGCAAGCTGCCCATACCGTATGCACTTATGCACCCCCATACCATCAGAGATGCTGGCTTTTGAACTGAACGCTGATAACATGCTGGAAGGTCTCCCTCCTCTTTAGCCCGGAGGACACGGCGTCCGTGATTTCCAACAAGAATATCAAATTTGGACTCGTCTGACCATAAAACACTATTCCACTTTGAAATAGTCCATTTTAAATGAGCCTTGGCCCACAGGACACGACGATGCTTCTGGACCATGTTCACATATGGCTTCCTTTTTGCATGATAGAGCTTTAGTTGGCATCTGCTGATGGCACGGCGGATTGTGTTTACCGACAGTGGTTTCTGAAAGTATTCCTGGGCCCATTTAGTAATGTCATTGACACAATCATGCCGATGAGTGATGCAGTGTCGTCTGAGAGCCCGAAGACCACGGGCATCCAATAAAGGTCTCCGGCCTTGTCCCTTACGCACAGAGATTTCTCCAGTTTCTCTGAATCTTTTGATGATGTTATGCACTGTAGATGATGAGATTTGCAAAGCCTTTGCAATTTGACGTTGAGGAACATGTTTTTAAAGTTTTCCACAATTTATTTACGCAGTCTTTCACAGATTGGAGAGCCTCTGCCCATCTTTACTTCTGAGAGACTCTGCTTCTCTAAGACAAAGCTTTTATAGCTAATCATGTTACAGACCTGATATCAATTAACTTAATTAATCACTAGATGTTCTCCCAGCTGAATCTTTTCAAAACTGCTTGCTTTTTTAGCCATTTGTTGCCCCTGTGCCAACTTTTTTGAGACCTGTAGCAGGCATTAAATTTTAAATGAGCTAATTAAGTGGATAAAAGTGTAAAATTTCTCAGTTTAAACATTTGCTACATTATCTATGTTCTATTGTGAATAAAATATTGGCTCATGTGATTTGAAATTCCTTTAGTTTTCATTTTATTAAATTTTAAAAAACGTCCCAACTTTTCCGGAATTCGGGTTGTACTTATTGCAGTCATTTATTGTTAAATTGCAAGCTTAAAGATATGATTTGAATTATTTATTTATTTATTTTTGAGTGACAGACACTTAGGAGGTGGGGGCACACTGGGGGGGCCAATCAGTTTTCATGGGGGGGCAAGTGACCCCATGGCCCCTCCCCGTCTATGCCACTGATATAAACTGAATCTAATTTGCATATTAATTTGTTTTTGGGGCAACATGTAATGAAAAAACAAGTGTATTAATGGGAGTAATAATTGACAAGATTTTCATAATAATTTTTAATATTTCATAGGAATATTGAAATATAATTTCTTTCCCTATTCATTTGTTGTATCTCCCAAATGCATAATAAACCTGCTTTTAATCCCGGTGTCCTCATATGAGCACATGTATGAAATCAACAACCTGTAACAGAAAGCATATTTTGTTTTGAAACCCCATTACGTCTTGGTTACATATGGTAACCCTCAGTTCCCTGAAGGAGTGAATGGAGACGGCATGTCGGTTACCCGACGAAATGGGATATCGCTTCAATATACCAATCTATTTTGAGTGTAAACTAAATGAGCCAATGCACATTGGCATGCAATTATTGCATCCAGCTTCAGTCAGTCACTCTCGACATCACGTAAGTGTCCAACGAATTGGGATCCCTACCAAAGCACCATGGGTGCTGCCCCTTCCAATTCCCTGTGCGAACCACCTGTGCCCCTGTTTGCTGAAGGGCCGGGGCTCATAACAAGTAGTTCCACTCACCATTGTCAAAGCACTACCACACTGAGTGAGATTGGACAACACTGGCAAAACGTACCCATTCAGCTGGGATCAGGGATGCTGTGGAATCCCCATCCTTCCCTTCCCGGTGTAAATGGATAAATTGGAGTTGATTGTCACATTGAATCACAGGCTCAAAGGTTATACTGTGGACTGTACACGTACAAGTACTTTTCCTGCCTGCGGGTGTCGCTGTTGGACAGTGTTTTCTCTACTTCCTGTTGGCCTTCTGTAGCTAATCGTAGCTCCGTGTAGCTGTTTTTATTTTATTTTTTCTCTAGAATCTTTATCTTACTATCCCTCTCTGTTTTTTAAAGTGATAAAATATAACTTAATTCACACCATATTTCTGATATTATCAATCAATCTTATCAGATTAATTTTGATCGTTCACTTTTATTTTATATCCATGAGTGCAGTACACCTGCAAAGCATTAGCACTCGTTAGCTTGTCATTAGCGTTTTCATTCGAACCTACCGCTGTTTTTTTTCTCCTCTCCTCTCTCTCGCTCCAGTTTTTCACAAGTTCATCAAACAACAGCAGTAAGAATATTTCATCAAGCACGGTGAGTAATGGTTTCTCCTGCTATTGTTATTTGCACCTCTTGCCACATGTACAGTTTATCTATCTCTGTCGCAGATGAGGGATTCACATGTGATAAATGCAGGGAAATAGTCAGGCTGACAGAGAAGATTTCAGAATTAGAGACACACATCCAAACTTTAATTGAGGACAGTAAGAATGTTAGGGCTCTAGATACGGCATTGGATGCATCTAGCTCAGGGATTCCTGTACATTGTTCGGTTCTGGCAACAGAGCCCCTGCAGCAGGGCAACTGGGTGACAGTGAGGCAGCGTAGTCGTGGGTCAAAACACTGCTCTTCTGTTCCGATCAAAACATTAAACAGGTTCTCCCCACTCAGTGATGCACCCAGTGAGAAACCTGATGAAAGTGCTCTAGTTATTGGTGATTCTATTGTACGGAACGTGAATATAGAGACACTAGCCACCATAGTCAAATGTTTACTGGGAGCCAGAGCGCCTGACATCTTGGCAAATTTAAAAGTGCTGGTTAATGCTAAACGTAAATACAGTAAGATTGTTATTCATGCCGGAGCTAATGATGTTCGACTTCGCCAGTCGGAGATCGCTAAAAATAACATTAAAGAGGTGTGTGAACTTGCAAGCACGATGTCAGACACTGTAATATGCTCTGGTCCCCTCCCTGCTTACCGTGGTGATGAGATGCATAGCAGATTGTCATCTCTCAATAGCAGGATGTCTAAGTGGTGCCCACAGAATAACATAGGTTTCATAGACAATTGGACAAGCTTTTGGGGCAGACCTTACCTGTTGAAAAGAAATGGTCTTCATCCCTCCTGGGGTGGCACCACTCTTCTCTCTAGAAATATGGCAAATAGTCTTAGAGTTTATACTTGACTAACTGGGGCCCAGGTCAGGAAGCAGACAGACTGGCTAAACCGACCGTCTGCTAGCTGCCTCCCGTCACAGAGGTCAGTTAATTCTCAGCACATAGAGACTCTTTCACCTAGATATCACACTATAGAGACTGTGTCTGTTCCCCGAACTAGAAAATACAAAAAACGTCCAAACCAAGTTAAGATTAACAATTTAATTGAGGTTCAACAAATAAAAAACAGATGCAATATGGATAAACAAATGATAAAGCTTGGCTTATTGAATATCAGATCCCTTTCTACGAAAACACTTTTTGTAAATAATATGATCACTGATCATAATATAGATGTACTCTGTTTGACAGAAACCTGGCTAAAACCTAATGATTACATTATTTTAAATGAGTCCATCCCCCAAAGGGGGAGGTGTTGCTTCAATTTATAACAAAGTTTTCAGGATTTCTCAGAGGGCAGGCTTCAAGTATAACTCGTTTGAAGTAATGGTGCTTCATATAACATTATCCAGAGAAACAAATGTTAATGATAAATCCCCTGTTATGTTTGTACTGGCTACTGTATACAGGCCACCAGGGCACCATACAGACTTTATTAAAGAGTTTGGTGATTTTACATCCGAGTTAGTTCTGGCTGCAGATACAGTTTTAATAGTTGGTGATTTTAATATCCATGTTGAAAATGAAAAAGATGCATTGGGATCAGCATTTATAGACATTCTGAACTCTATTGGGGTTAGACAACACGTTTCAGGACCTACTCATTGTCGAAATCATATTCTAGATTTAATACTGTCACATGGAATTGATGTTGATAGTGTTGAAATTATTCAACCAAGTGATGATATATCAGATCATTATTTAGTTCTGTGCAAACTTCATATAGTCAAAATTGTAAATTTTACTTCTTGTTACAAGTATGGAAGAACCATCACTTCTACCACAAAAGACTGCTTTTTAAGTTATCTTCCTGATGTATCCAAATTCCTTAGCATATCCAAAACCTCAGAACAACTTGATGATGTAACAGAAACTATGGACTCTCTCTTTTCTAGCACTTTAAATACAGTTGCTCCTTTACGCTTAAGGAAGGTTAAGTAAAACAGTTTGACACCATGGTATAATGAGCATACTCGCACCCTAAAGAGAGCAGCCCGAAAAATGGAGCGCAGCTGGAGGAAAACAAAACTAGAGGTATTTCGTATTGCTTGGCGGGAAAGTAATCTATCCTACAGAAAAGCATTAAAAACTACTAGATCCGATTACTTTTCTTCTCTTTTAGAAGAAAACAAACATAACCCCAGGTATTTATTCAATACAGTGGCTAAATTAATGAAAAATAAAGCCTCAACAAGTGTTGACATTTCCCAACACCACAGCAGTAATGACTTTATGAACTACTTTACTTCTAAAATCGATACTATTAGATAAAAAGATAAAATTGCAACCATTCAGCCGTCAGCTACAGTATCGCATCAGACAGTGCACTATAGACCACCTGAGGAACAGTTCCACTCATTCTCTACTATAGGAGAGGAAGAATTGTATAAACTTGTTAAATCATCTAAACCAACAACATGTTTGTTAGACCCTATACCATCTAAGCTCCTAAAAGAGGTGCTTCCAGAAGTCATAGATCCTCTTCTGACTATTATTAATTCCTCAATGTCATTTTGTCCCCAAAACCTTCATACTGGCTGTTATTAAGCCTCTCCAAAAAACCACAACTTGACCCCAAAGAACTAGTTAATTATAGACCAATCTCGAATCTACCTTTTCTGTCCAAGATACTAGAAAAGGTGGTATCCTCACAATTATATTCCTTCTTAGAGAAAAATGGTATATGTGAGGATTTCCAGTCAGGATTTAGACCGTATCATAGTACTGAGACTGCTCTCCTTAGAGTTACAAATGACCTGCTCTTATCATCTGATCGTGGGTGTATCTCTCTATTAGTTTTATTGGATCTTAGTGCTGCGTTTGATACAACTGACCACAACATTCTTTTGCATAGACTTGAACACTTTGTTGGCATCAATGGAAGTGCATTAGCATGGTTTAAATCGTACTTATATGACCGCCATCAGTTCGTAGCAGTGAATGAAGATGTATCATATCGATCACAAGTGCAGTATGGAGTACCTCAAGGCTCCTTACTAGGGCCGCTACTCTTCACGCTTTATATGTTACCCTTGGGAAATATCATCAGGAAACATGGTGTTAGGTTTCACTGTTATGCTGATGATACTCAGCTCTATATTTCTTCGCGGCCCGGTGAAACAAACCAATTTAAAAAACTAATGGAATGCATAGTCGATATAAAAACTGGATGACGAGTAATTTCTAGCTGCTAAATTCTGAAAAAAACAGAGGTGTTAATTATAGGACCTAAAAACTCTGCTTGTAATAACCTAGAACACTGTCTAAGACTTGATGGTTGCTCTGTCAATTCTTCGTCATCAGTTAGGAACCTAGGTGTGCTATTTGATCGCAATCTTTCCTTAGAAAGCCACGTTTCTAGCATTTGTAAAACTGCATTTTTCCCTCTAAAAAATATATCTAAATTACGGCCTATGCTCTCAATGTCAAATGCAGAAATGTTAATCCATGCATTTATGACCTCAAGGTTAGATTATTGTAATGCTTTATTGGGTGGTTGTTCTGCACGATTAGTAAACAAACTACAGCTAGTCCAAAATGCAGCAGCAAGAGTTCTTACTAGAACCAGGAAGTATGACCATATTAGCCCGGTCCTGTCAACACTGCACTGGCTCCCTATCAAACATCGTATAGATTTTAAAATCTTGCTTATTACTTATAAAGCCCTGAAGGGTTTTGCACCTCAGTATTTGAATGAGCTCCTTTTACATTATAATCCTCTACGTCCGCTACGTTCTCAAAAGGAAATTTGATAATACCTAGAATATCAAAATCAACTGCGGGCGGCAGATCCTTTTCCTATTTGGCGCCTAAACTCTGGAATAACCTACCTAACATTGTTCGGGAGGCAGACACACTCTTGCAGTTTAACCCTCTGGAGTCTATGGGTCTTTTTGGGGCCTGGAGAAGTTTTGTCATGCCCTGACATTTGTGCTTTTTTCAGTTTCTTATACAAATCTAAATGGCTAATGTCTAATCTCACTGTAATCAGCACAAACTGGGCTATAATAATATGTGAAATGCATGTATGTACATGATTGTATTTTTGAGAAAAAAAATATTATGCGTGGTTAGTGAAAAACAAAAAATGTTAAAACACTTGAATAAGGCCATAAAACACATACAGAACATTGGTTCCTGGGATTTTTGAGAACTGGAGCTTGTAGCCTAAATTTTTCTTTTCTAAGTTATGTGAAAATCATCTTGTTTACTCACTCACAGAAAACAATATATTGAATTAAATTTTCTAAGACACTTTTTGTTGGTAAAAGTCATATGCGAGTAGGCGTCAACTATCATGAATATCATTGTGATTTACACCTGAGAAGACAAAGGCCCGCATAATGAGCTGCATAATGAGCCTCTCAGTCAGCTGTGTCACTGAGAGGGAAGAGTTACAAGAAAGAATGTGAGAACAAAATAAATGTATATAATTTTATGTTTGTAGTTTATTTAGAATATATTTAATTATCCCACAGCATAATTTAATATCAGAGGTGGGTAGTAACGAGTTACATTTACTTCGTTACATTTACTTGAGTAATTTTTTGGGGTAACTAATACTTTTTCGGAGTATATTTAAAGATGGGTACTTTATACTCTTACTTGAGTAAATTTTTTGGGGAAAATCTGTACTTTTACTCCGTTACTGTGGGCGATGCACCTCTCGTTACTTTATCTTAATGCAATAAATGCTTCAGTTTATTCCAAACGCGCTGTCTACTTTTCACTGGGCAGTCGGAGTTGTAACGTTTAAGAACAGAAAGAGCGTTGAAAACGTGGCTGGAACTGCCCTGAATTGAAAGCAAATCTGCAAAGGATATTATTTGCTAGCGATGGAGATCCTTATTAGATGAACACCGCGTGTGCTGTCTACTGTTCTACAGGTAATAACTTGGGCTACATTCGATTACAGCACACGATACCACTGTGACATTATCTTGTTGTACGTGTGTGGCTTATAACAGAGGGGAGTCGAGTTGAATGCAGCTTCCAAAAGACAAAAAATAGCCGATTAAGATTTTAATACAATCACAACGGTGCGAGTACGTTCAGCAAGTCATATCATCATCAGCTGCTAAATTCAGATCTGTGATCGCTTGCTGGCGCTGAGCCAGAGATAGATGCGTTTTTACAGCGCTGCACATTATAACCAATCACACACGATTCTTTTGAGCTTATTAAAGCATTGGCCAATCAGAGGTGTTCAGATGAGTCATCGCTAAAATGCCGGTGCTTCCTTCACTCGATCACTGACTGAATACCTCTTTCTGGCGAATTCTCTCGTCAGAAACAACAAAGTGCAGATGTGTGTACGAATCTTTAATTAAGATATTGATTTCACAGTGTTAGCGGTTTCAGTGATTTTAATGGGAGTTTCTGAGAGTGATTGAAATCTAGACTGTCAGTGAAAATGATCTTTAATAATGTAAATGTTATTTGCTCTCTTTCTGAACAATGAAAGATTAGTAGCAATATTTATATCACATTAACTTTCAATGTTAAATTCACATTTAATATAAAGTAAGTCGTATTAAAAATATGTTATGGCATGACACCTATATCTGTTACTTAAGTAAACAGACTGGGTTTTATAATAAATTACATAAATTGGAGTAAAGGCTGATGAAATATATACATTTATACACGCACACATACATTACATACATTTTATCTATATATCTAAATAAAAATAGGCTCAGTATATATGACCCAAAGTAACTAGTAACTAACTACTTGAGTAGATTTTTTATCCGATACTCTTTTACTCTTACTCAAGTAACTATTCAAGACTAGTACTTTTACTTGAGTAAATATTTCTAGAAGTACTTTTACTTTTACTTGAGTAGTTTTTGGGTACTCTATCCACCTCTGTTTAATATCCACTTGGGGGAGCAGTTAAACAGTTTATTAGGAACAATCAAAGCTGACTTTCAAACTATTTTTTTGCATCATTACTCAAGTCACACAATCCTTCAGAAATCCTTTTAACAATCTTATTTTCTACAAAAAACATTTATTGTTATTATTATTATCATTATCATTATTATTATTATTAATGTTGAAAAGAGCTGAGAATATTTTTCAGTTTTTTTAGGGGGAATAAATTGAAAGAACAGCATTGTTTTTACATTTGTTACAGTTATCTATTTGTTACATTTATATTATTTACATCTAGCTTTTGAATGGTATAGTATTGTATATTGTTATTGAAACTTCATAATATTTCACTAGATTATACATTTAGTCAGGAATTATAGTTTGGAAAAAGTCTAACTAGTAAAATGTTTACACGTTATGTGAAAACTAGTACAAGTATATAAATAAATAAAAAGAGACTTACTCATGTTTATGATCTCTGCTGAATAAAGTGCTTCATTCTTTTTTTTCTGAGGAAATTCATTTCTCAAATCCTCAACCACATCGCATCTTTTGGGGTGAATTAGGTCTTATTCCTGTCATCGCGAAGCAAACAGTAAAATAAAAGAACTTGAAGAACAGTCTCGCTGCTTTTTCTTCTGTTATGGGCGTATTCAAACCGCGCGCTTCAGTTTGAATCTGAATAGCGTGTTCGGCGCGGGGGCGTGGTCACATTAGATATAATGAAGGGAGACGTGAAAAACGAACATTGCGTTGTTTTCATATGGATTACTTTATCACAGAATATTTGTTTTCGGCGGCACTTGTTGAGTTTAAAAGTAGACATGTCAAGCTTTCTATAGATATCTCTCTCATGTCTCTTCGTTGAGTATTCACGGAGTTACAATTCATTTTAATGACGTGTTTGTAAATGGAGATCAGCGCAGACAAAGGCTGCAGACAGCACACCTTGTTTGTTATCTTTATTTTATAAGTGCACAAAGTTGTGTTGTTATGTCTGTATCCAAAAAAAGTAGACACTTTACAGATTCGATTGATGTATTGCTCTTATCTGTACGATTAAAACTGAAAGTGTAATTTAAGTTCTTTTCGGGGTTATCAAGAGCAAATGACTCATAACGCGTATATGCGTTAATCGACTCCAGAGGGTTAAATCTAGATTAAAGATCCATCTCTTTAACCTGGCTTACACATAACATACTAATATGCTTTTAATATCTAAATCCGTTTAAAGATTTTTAGGCTGCATTAATTAGGTAAACTGGAACCGGAAACACTTCCCATAACACCCTATATACTTGCTACATCATTAGAAGGATGGCATTAGAGAACTGGCCCCCCAACTGAGCCTGGTTTCTCCCAAGGTTTTTTTCTCCATTCTGTCACCAATGGAGCTTTGGTTCCTTGCCGCTGTCGCCTCTGGCTTGCTTAGTTGGGGTCACTTCATCTACAGTGATATCGTTGACTTGATTGCAAATAAATGCACAGACACTATTAACTGAACAGAGATGACATCACTGAATTCAATGACGAACTGCCTTTAACTATCATTTTGCATTATTGACACACTGTTTTCCTAATGAATGTTGTTCAGTTGCTTTGACACAATGTATTTTAAAGTTTAAAGCGCTATATAAATAAAGGTGACTTGACGAGTACCACTTAGGTCTCAATATGGAACCCAGCCTTATGGTTCTGACGGATTCATTGTGAATGCCTGGCCCCGGACATTCTGCTGCATCCAGCTGCCAAGGGTGATGGAGGATCTCAACTGAGTCTTCAGTACGGACACTGTGGAGCAGTTTTAGCAAGCCAACAATAACCGGGGCCTCTCAGTGCCACTACTCATTTGAGGTGAGAACACAGTATGATACCGACTCTACACGAAGGCTATAGAATCTAGCAAATGTTTTGGGGGACACCCATCCCACAGCTCTACAAATATCTGTCAGTGAGGTGCCACGGGCCAACGCTCAGAAGGATGCAACACTTCTAGCTGAGTGACTGGGCAGGGCACACCCTGTGCCTGATAAGCCAGGGCGAGAACATCCTCTGCTTAGAGACGGCATTCCCCTTCTGCCAGCCTCTGTAACAGACAAAGAGCTGGTCTGAGGTCCAGAAGCTTTGTGTCCAGTCCACGTAGCATCTTAATACTCGGATGGGACAGAGCAAAGCCAGGGCTGGGTCTGCCTCCTCCAGGGGCAGAGCTTCCAGGTTCACCACTTGGTCTTTGAAGGGTGTGGCGGGAACCTTGGGCACATAGCCAAGCCGGAGCCTCAGGATTACCTGGGAGTCAGCCGGCCCAAACTCTAGGCACAAATCGTCGACCGAAAATGCGTGCAGGTCCCCTACCCTCTTGATGGAGGCCAATGCCCGCAGGAGCTGAGTTTTTAATGAAATAAACTTTAGCTCAACTGAATGCAAAGGCTCGAAAGGGCCCTGCTGTAGTGATTTTAGCACTAGAGTCAGATCCCAAGAAGGTATAGAGGGGGGCCGGGAATGATTTAACTTCCTGGCCTCTCTAAGGAACCTGATGATGAGGTCATGCTTACCTAAAGCAACCTGGACTTTGAAGGTGGAAGCCAACCTGAACTTTGAGGGTGGAGGGAGACAGCCTTCGCTCCAGCCCTTGCTGCAGAAAAGAAAGCACGAACGCAATCAGGCATCTCCAGGGGTCTTCTTGGTGAGAAGAACACCACTCTACGAACAGGTTCCACTTTAAGGCGTAATCCTGTCTCATAGATGGTGCACTCGCCAAAGTGATGGTGTTCGCTACCTCCTGGGATAGGTCACCTAGAACCTCCGTGTCCCATCAAGGGACCAAACATAGAGTTTCCACAGGTCTGGACATCGGTGCCAAATGCTGCCTCATCTCTGAGTCAGTAGATCCTTCCACAGAGGAATCGGCTAAGGATGGGCTGTCGCAAGGAGCACTAGTTCGGGGAGCCAGGTCCGAGTGGAGCAATATGGCACCACTAGCAAGACTTGCTCCTCATCCTCCTAGTGTCTGTGTAAGAAGGCTCACTGGTGGAAACACATATTTGCCTAGGCCTGTGGCCAGCTATGCACCAGTGCATCTGTGCCGAGAACAACTGGCAGTGAGAGATCTCTGGAGAAGCAAACAGTTCTACCTGAGCAGCTCCGAAAAGTCTCCAAATCAGCTGGATCATCTGGGGCTGGAGTCGCCATTCTCCCGGGAGCATTGCTCGAGACAGCTCGTTGGCTGTATGGTTGAGCAGGCCCAGAATGTGAACAGCATGAAGTGACCACAGAACCTTCTTACTACAAAGGAGGAGGTGGTGGGCGAGCACAGTCCACCTTGTTGGTTGATGTACGCAATGGTCGCTATGTTGTCCATTCGGACCAGCACATGCTTGCCTCGTAAGCGCCTTTTGAGATGGTTCAAGGCAAGGCGTACTGTTAACAACTCTAGGCAATTGATGTGCCAGTGCAACTGCAGGCCCGTCCAAACCCCTGAAACTGTGGCCCCTCCATCCGGTGGTGAAGGCATCCATGTAAACCACATCATGCCTGGAGATCTGTTCTAGGGGTGCCCCTGCCCGGAGGAATGTAGATCTGACCATGGGATGAGGGTCTGGTGACAGGCCAGTGTAGAATAAGCCAACCATTGAGATTGAGTATGCGAACACCTTACTCTCTGAGGGGTGCCAGAGCCCCCTCTGACCTTTGTGTAGACATGGGGAGACAGGGACAGCCCGAAGGGCAGGACTCTGTACTGATATGCACTCCCCCCGAACGCGAACCACAGAAATGGTCAGTGGGGCACAGTTCGCAATGCCAAGTGGAGGTGGTATTAGAACACAACCGCATCGCAACTGAACGCTCCACTGGGGGGACCCCTGTATACCCCCTCGCTGCACCACCATTGAGGGCTGGTTTCTGGCAGTAAAAGGTGCCATCCACATCCTGGTGAGCTCCTCATGCACCTCTGGGAAGAAAGGCACTGAGGCGCAGTGCTAAGCGCAACCGAATATTCCTCAGAGAGCTCCCCTTTGATGCAGAGATCGATATCTGGTCGAGGGGGGGGACTTAAAATGAAAAGTGATTAGATTTATGCCACTGGCCTGAGTGGTAAACTGGCAGCTGTGGCCTAATAATTAGAGTCTTGGACTTGTAAACCGAAGGTCGCAGGTTTGAGTCTTGGTGCTGGCAGGAGTTGTAGGTGGGTAGGGGAGTGAACAGCGCTCTCTTTCACCCTCAATATCCATGGCTGAAGTTCCCTTGATCAAGGCAATGAACCCCCAGATATTCCCCGGATGCTGGATATAGCTGCCCACTTCTCTGGGTGTGTGTTCACGGTGTGTTCACTACTCACTGCTCACTGCTGTGTGTGTGCACTTGGATGGGTTAAATGCTGAGCACCAATTCTGGGCATGGGTTAACATAATTAGCAAATGTGACAAATTTTTTCAGTAAATGTAAATTCTAAGGGCCCTGACTGGACATAAATTGTGCAGTTTTCTCCTGCTCTGAAGAGTCAAATAACACAGAGGAAAATGCCTGAAGAGTGATAGGGTGACATCTTCAGTGTCCCAACACCCTCAAAGGAGTTTTGGGTAGGCTACACACTCTAAAACAGCCCTTTTTTGAGGTTTCCCTTGTTCACTTTCCTGTAAAATTTTAACCACAGATGCCTCTACAGTATGTGGTGATCATACAGGCTTATGGCCGACAGTTGCAAGTCATCCGCTTGGTGGCACGTGTTTCTTATGACTATACATAAACATCTCGCAATCCGTATGCACACAGCTGGAGAGAGAGAGAGAAAAAGAAATGGGAACGCCCATCTGGTCTCATTTCAATCTGCAATATAATCCATGTAATCCATGATAATATTATTCAGTACTTAAATGTATAATTACACTGGAACAAGGACTTTAAATAAAGTAACTGAGTTTCTTTATTCAAAATGGATTTAAGACATCTTTCTTACATTCTTACTTTGAGGAATGCATCAGAATTCAATTCAGAGTTCAATTGTGCTAATTTTTTTTATCTGTTCAGCCTGTTATTGTTATCCTTCACCACAGTGTCACAGATGTACTGTACAAATTGGCTCTTGATGGAACCAATTAAATTACTTGATGATTTATTAAGAACTCCTTTGTGCGATCCTAATTTGAGCACTGAGCCATTTGTGTGATGGCTCATTTTACAGATTTCCAATATATTTAACTTTCAACTACAAAAGAGTGCAGCAGTAGGGGACCAGAAGGTAAAATCCCTTAGTACAGAAACAGATTTTTAGTGCTAATGCACATACCCTTCAAAACCTAACATGAGCACAGAATAGAATAGTTCACCCAGAAATGAAAATTATTTTCTTACCTTCAGATTGTTCCAAATTCATACGATTTCTTCAGCAAAAGAAGATATTTGAACCATGTCTGTTTTTGTTTATACAGTAATCGTTAATGGGATTCAGATATGTTCTTTTGTGTTTGATTGAAGAAAGAAAATCATATAGGCTCGTAATGACATGAAGGTCAGTAAATTTTGGGGAAAACCAATTCTTTGGCACACTGGTATGCTTCTTTAAAACTCAAAAGCCAAAATGTACTGGTGAAAATCTACACTAAAGAGAGATCCACTAGTCTGCAAACCCATGAAGCCAAGAAACTGCCTTTATTCTTCCCAGTCAGGTTTTCATCCCTCATCTCTGATCTTTGTTACCACATAAGCCAACACATTAACAACATTCCAGCAATGGAGTGCTACTGGTAACCTTTCATCTCTTTCTAATCTGGAGCTCTCACTAGTGCAATAATCATAAGCCACACTTCTAACGCTCAAATCCACTCGCCTAGCTGGCATGAACTGAAGTGCTGCTTGGTGGGATGCTAATTGCTATTTCCTCATCTCAAGTTTATTGATTGCTCCCCGGGCTGTTGAGGATGATGACCTCCTGTACAGGAATGGCATTGATACATCCAGCTGGAGCGTAGAGCTCTCCACCCCGCACAAATACTGCTGATGTGAAAATCAAGTTCTGTCAGTGCTGTGCTGAGTGCTGTGCCACATATGTTTTTAATAATTTGGCATAAGGCAATTCTCAGATAAAACCATGCAAAAACAGTGCATATCAATTCCATTTTTTTATGGTATGACATCATTGACAAACTCTGGTAAGTCTGTGATATCTGAAAGCTTAAACAAGCAAATCAGTTTTTACCAATGTATACAAATTACATGCACATGCTTAATTCTGAGCTAACAACAGTTTAACAACCTAAAGTGAGTCGTCCAACACTTCAGAAGTGTATGATGGATGATTTTTGTCTTTTTGACTAGTCCCACAATGTCCAAGAATATTCCAGAATGTTACAGAAACTTCTAGGATGTTCCCATCCTTGCAAATGCAACTATCGTAAAATAATAAATAAATAAATAAATAAATAAATAAATAAATAAATAAATAAATTAATTAATTAATTAATTAATAATAATAATAATAATAATAATAATAATAATAATAAATAATCTGTACAAAAAAATGTATCTAATGAATAGTTCCAAAATTTACCTGACCTAAATATTTACCAAAATATTGATGCTATCTGAAAATAAATAGTATAATAATAATTAGCACCACAGAATTGCAGAACCATAAAAAACTGATTATTATTATAAAACATCTTTGTCTAAAGTCCTGTGACGGAGATCACATCACCTACAGATCAATTAAATTGACAACAGACAAATAAATACACCTGGATAAGTGGATTATTTTGTCTGTGAAAATCAATGAATAAAATGTCTTAAATGAGTGGATAAAATTGCACTCTGTAGCACAGATTATGGTACTGAAATATTAAAATGAAGCTGTGACAGGTTATTCAGCAATTGAATGAAAGTTAAGAGTCATTGCAGCAACAACCCAGCTTTAATCCAATAGACATGCAAAGCTCTTGTGAAACGTCAACTTTGTTAGCGGGAGCTCTGAGCTGTCAAAATATGCAAGGTTTCATGCACAAAAAATTCACTTTTGCAAAACATGCAAAACTATATCTATTTTTGCATTAAAATGTGATGTTTATTATTTCAACATGCAATCAAATTTGACACTTTACCATTTTAAGCAGAATACTTGGTTACACTTTATTTTAAGGTTCCCTGTTACAGTGTAACTATGCATTTAAATACTGAGTAATATTAATAAACTACATATACTTATTATAAGGTCAGATTTAGGATTAGGGTTTGGTTTAGAGTTACTTGCATGTAATTATGCATAATTAATTGTTATTATAATAGTAAGTACATGTAACATGTAACAAGGATACCTTAAAATAAAGTGTTACAAAATATTAGCTTCTGGCCCGACGGTGGAAACACATTGCTATTTTGGCCATGGTGCTACAGGTCCAAGGCTATTAGCCCCGCCGGCCCATTTGAAGCCCTGGCTCGCACTGGCCCGACAGTGGAAAAGTGGCTACTGAGGGCATGCAGGCTATTGGGGCCAAGGAGCGGTCTTTATCAGCAACTCTTCATAACCCAATCAATTTCGCTTCGTTTTTCTGGCGTGTTTTGAGCAAAGTTTTTGTTTCAAATGGTTCAGCACTATACTGATTAATAAAGCAAAATTCTTAAGCGTTCTTTGTCTGGTGTTTACAGATCACCTGTAAAGACCTTGTCTGAGACGACCACCGGGACAAGACCACAGGGACAAGACCACAGGAACCAATTGAGTCCTCTGCACAATCTGACTTTGCTGCAGCCTGTAATTGAACTACTGGTTTCGTCTGGTCAGAGGAGAACTGGCCCCCTAACTGAGCCTGGTTTCTCCCAAGGTTTTTTATCCAATCTGTCAACAATGGAGTTTCGGTTCCTTGCTGCTGTTGCCTCTGGCTTGCTTAGTTGGGGACACTTAATTTACAATTGTTGACTTGATTGCAAATGATTGCAAAGATACTATTTAAACTGAACTGAGCAGAATTATGACATCACTGAATTCAATGATGAACTGCCTTTAACTGTCATTTTGCATTATTGACACACTGTTTTCCTAATTAATGTTGTTCAGTTGCTTTGACACAGTCTGTTTTGTTTAAAGCGCTATATAAATAAAGGTGACTTGATTTGACTTGACTTGGTGACTTTCAAGATGAAGGTAATGTCATCCGTACTGACACCCACCCACAAGACAATATACTTGAAGTGTCAAATTGACATGAAATAAAGGTACTGCCACAGCAATTTTAGGCCCTCAAATTCAAAGGGGTGTGCTCCTCTTTTGCTTTTTTGTAAATTTTTCACTATAGCTTGCCCTCAAATGCAGTCTTATTAATTATAATATAAATGACTGAACATTAGTCAATGGACTCTAAGTACTATGCTAGAATCATTTCTATAGATCTATATCTGAATGATTTCATATTTAACAAGTCTGTAAAGTTTTATATCATTTTTAGGAATCTTGCACTGTAGACACCGATCAAATCTGTCTGTTAATGGGTCCACTGCAAAAATATAAATAACTCCAGAATCATAACTTCAATACATTTTGGATCAATCTTAATCTGTCTGAGAGGCAGCCCTGCTGAGTTATCCAATATCACAATCTGTAGCCACTTGGAATTGAAACTGAGATTCTATTCCTGGTGAAGTGTGTCATTTCTGCACAAGGATCACAAGATGAAATTGCATAATAATAATAATAGTTTTGTGTCAGGCTGGATGGGTTGCTCAAACAAATAGTGCAATATTTCTCGTAGCACCACAGAGGAGAAATCAGAGGAAAAAAAGAAACAGACAAACAAACAAAAAAACTATGTTTTAAACAGGAAGTATTTTAAAAACCACAAAATCACATACCTTTAAATAAATATTTAGCTAAATATTTTGACTAGTTTGCTGAGAGCATCAATTAGGCTAAATTGAATAGGAATCAGGAATAATGAAGAATTTAATTGTAACTCTTTGTAGGAAATTCTGGTTCCATTTACAAAAAAATTGAGGCCAGGGACCCCCTCATATCGCTAACACTGATTAAGGATTTGCTTACTATAATTAGTACTTTTAGATGGCATTGGAACTTCCATTTTTCTTTTTTGGATTACATTTACTTTTTCACTTTTTAGGGCTTGTGAGGCACACTTGATTGATCTTCCATCTTGTAAAAACACTGTCACTGTTTACTCTTCTTTAAGTTAGTTAGTTCTGGCTGCAGATAAAGTTTTAATAGTTGGTGATTTTAATATCCATGTTGATAATGAAAAAGATGCATTAGGATCAGCATTTATAGACATTCTCAACTCTATTGGGATTAGACAACACATTTCAGGACCTACTCATTGTCGAAATCATACTCTAGATTTAATACTGTCACATGGAATTGACGTTGATAGTGTTGAAATTATGCAGCCAAGTGATGATATCTCAGATCATTATTTAGTTTTGTGCAAACTTCATATAGCCAAAATTGTAAATTCTACTTCTTCTTACAAGTATGGAAGAACCATCACTTCTACCACAAAAGACTGCTTTTTAAGTTATCTTCCTGATGTATCCAAATTCCTTAGCATATCCAAAACCTAAGAACAACTTGATGATGTAACAGAAACTATGGACTCTCTCTTTTCTAGCACTTTAAATACAGTTGCTCCTTTACGCTTAAGGAAGGTTAAGGAAAACAGTTTGACACCATGGTATAATGAGCATACTCGCACCCTAAAGAGAGCAGCCTGAAAAATGGAGCGCAGCTGGAGGAAAACAAAACTAGAGGTATTTCGTATTGCTTGGTGGGAAAGTAACCTATCCTACAGAAAAGCATTAAAAACTGCTAGATCCGATTAATTTTCTTCTCTTTTAGAAGAAAACAAACATAACCCCAGGTATTTATTCAATACAGTGGCTAAATTAACGAAAAATAAAGCCTCAACAAGTGTTGACATTTCCCAACACCACAGCAGTAATGACCTTATGAACTACTTTACTTCTAAAATCGATACTATTAGAGATAAAATTGCAACCATTCAGCCGTCAGCTACAGTATCGCATCAGACAGTGCACTATAGACCCCCTGTGGTACAGTTCCACTCATTCTCTACTATAGGAGAGGAATAGTTGTATAAACTTGTTAAATCATCTAAACCAACAACATGTATGTTGGACCCTATACCATCTAAGCTCCTAAAAGAGGTGCTTCCAGAAGTCATAGATCCTCTTCTGTCTATTATTAATTCCTCATTGTCCTTAGGATATGTCCGCAAAACCTTCAAACTGGCGGTTATTAAGCCTCTCATCAAAAAACCACAACTTGACCCCAAAGAACTAGTTAATTATAGACCAATCTCGAATCTCCCTTTTCTATCCAAGATACTAGAAAAGGTGGTATCCTCACAATTATATTCCTTCTTAGAGAAAAATGGTATATGTGAGGATTTCCAGTCAGGATTTAGACCGTATCATAGTACTGAGACTGCTCTCCTTAGAGTTACAAATGATCTGCTCTTATCATCTGATCGTGGGTGTATCTGTCTATTAGTTTTATTGGATCTTAGTGCTGCGTTTGACGCAATTGACCACAACATTCTTTTGCATAGACTTGAACACTTTGTTGGCGTTAATGGAAGTGCATTAGCATGGTTTAAATCGTACTTATATGACCGCCATCAGTTCGTAGGAGTGAATGAAGATGTATCATATCGATCACAAGTGCAGTATGGAGTACCTCAAGGCTCAGTACTAGGGCCGCTATTCTTCACGCTTTATATTACCCTTTATATCACGCTTTTTTACCCTTGGGAGATATCATCAGGAAACATGGTGTTAGCTTTCACTGTTATGCTGATGATACTCAGCTCTATAATTCTTCGCGGCCCGGTGAAACACACCAATTTGAAAAATTAATGGAATGCATAGTCGATATAAAAAAAACTGGATTACGAGTAATTTCTTACTGCTAAGTTCTGAAAAAACAGAGGTGTTAATAATAGGAACTAAAAACTCTGCTTGTAAAAACCTAGAACACTGTCTAAGACTTGATGGTTGCTCTGTCAATTCTTCGTCATCAGTTATGAACCTAGGTGTGCTATTTGATCGCAATCTTTCCTTAGAAAGCCACGTTTCTAGCATTTGTAAAACTGCATTTTTCCATCTCAAAAATATATCTAAATTACGGTCTATGCTCTCAATGTCAAATGCAGAAATGTTAATCCATACATTTATGACCTCAAGGTTAGATTATTGTAATGCTTTATTGGGTGGTTGTTCTGCACGCTTAGTAAACAAACTACAGCTAGTCCAAAATGCAGCAGCAAGAGTTCTTACTAGAAACAGGAAGTATGACCATATTAGCCCGGTCGTGTCAACACTGCACTGGCTCCCTATCAAACATTGTATAGATTTTAAAATATTGCTTATTACTTATAAAGCCCTGAATGGTTTAGCACCTCAGTATTTGAATGAGCTCCATTTACATTATAATCCTATACGTCCGCTACGTTCTCAAAACTCAGGCAATTTGATAATACCTAGAATATCAAAATCAACTGCGTGCGGCAGCTCCTTTTCCTACTTGGCGCCTAAACTCTGGAATTACCTACCTAACATTGTTCGGGAGGCAGACACACTCTTGCAGTTTAAATCTAGATTAAAGACCCATCTCTTTAACCTGGCATACACATAACATACTAATATGCTTTTAATATCCAAATCCGTTAAAGGATTTTTAGGCTGCATTAATTAGGTAAACCGGAACCGGGAACACTTCCCATAACACCCTATGTACTTGCTACATCATTAGAAGAATGGCATCTACGCTAATATTTGTCTGTTTCTCTCTTATTTTGAGGTCACCGTAGCCACCAGATCCAGTCTGTATCCAGATCAGAGGGTCACTACAGTCACCTGGATCCAGTACGTATCCAGACCAGATGGTGGATCAGCACCTAGAAAGGACCTCTACTGCCCTGAAAGACAGCAGAGACCAGGACAACTAGAGCCCCAGATACAGATCCCCTGTAAAGACCTTGTCTCAGAGGACCACCAGGACAAGACCACAGGACACAGATGATTCTTCTGCACAATCTGACTTTGCTGCAGCCTGGAATTGAACTACTGGTCAGAGGAGAACTGGCCCCCCAACTGAGCCTGGTTTCTCCCAAGGTTTTTTTCTCCATTCTGTCACCGATGGAGTTTCGGTTCCTTGCCGCTGTCGCCTCTGGCTTGCTTAGTTGGGGTCACTTCATCTCCAGCGATATCCTTGACTTGATTGCAAATAAATGCACAGACACTATTTAACTGTACAGAGATGACATCACTGAATTCAATGATGAACTGCCTTTAACTATCATTTTGCATTATTGACACACTGTTTTCCTAATGAATGTTGTTCAGTTGCTTTGACGCAATGTATTTTGTTTAAAGCGCTATATAAATAAAGGTGACTTGACTTGACTTTAACCCTGTTTTCGCAAGTCTTCAAATTTGGACTTGCATTTCTGTAATGGAATCTGAATGTCTTTTTCCACACTGACTAGACAACCTCTAGCTCAGCCTACAGTAGCCACGCCCCAAACATTCACTATTGGACGTGTGGAAATATGCAAATACATAAAGTAGGTTGGCAAGTAGTTTTTTTTATTTATTTATTTTTTCTTGAAAGATAAGGTGAAGGTTAGAGAAAGACTAGCAAAACTTTTGACCTTCCTTTGAATATCATGAAGTCCCTTGCTCCAAACTACTAAGATCAGACATCAGGGTCAACTGTCAGGTCAAGAAGCAAGCTATAATTCTGAAAAAGATAAAGATCTGTCCAGAGAGCTGGGGGGAAACTGCTCGGACATCAATCATTTCTTCAACACTTTGAGAGAGAGCATCGAAAAGAGCTATTGAGAATTTGAAAGCATACTAAGGGGTGAATTGTTGTTAAAGGTATGATTATCCCAAAAAATGAAAAAAAAAGAGTGGCCAGGGAATTCTTAAAAAAAAAAAATATATATATAGTATATAGTATATATATACTATATATAATATAAATATATATATATATATATATATATATATATATATATATATATAGTGTTGTATTGATAAGGTATTGTCATGCTGTATAGAAACACTCGCAGGAAACAGGAATTAAAATCCACTGAAGTTTTATTTTCATTCATAACAAAAAGACTATAAGAAAACGCAGGAGAAAACAACAGATCTAAACAGCTTATACAAGACTATACAGCTTAACTCAAGCCTAATACCATTCAAGTAGCAAACTGAAACTGAGGGCTTATATACACAGAAGACAAGGGAGCTAAACAACAAGACAAACCTGAACAGAATACTTAAATCAATCTGAAACCTAGGAAGCAAACAGGCAGGGAACGAGGATGACTGAGCTAAACAAATTAGAAAAGCTAATCTGAAACACAGACATGACCAGAATGGGAAAACAGATCAAGAACAAACTCCAAACAAACTGAAAATGTGACAGGTATATGCAATGGAGATACACTGTCTCTTTAAGGTTAAAAGTGTCATTTGAGAATTTAAAGGTTTGGCAGTTTGCTGGGAAACAGTCAAAACTCCTAAAGCTCAAGCTGAAACTCTTTTTCTGAGCTGTTTGGAAATCACATGCAATGAAACTGAAAGACTGTCATAAATGCATAAATATGCACGAGACTTCATCTCTGCCTCTAAACCCTATGAACGTATTAGAAATTATGGGACCTAAAAGCTCATAATAGGGCAGAATGCTTTGTAATGTCTTTGCGTTTTCCTGCCTCCCCCTCACAGTGCTGATTTGACAAACCTGCTTCTCAGATGTGGTTCAATCTGTTGTCAAATTTAATAGCATATTAAAAGGTGGTTCTCTTCTCTTTACATCCTGTGTTAGTCAAACCACAAGGTCTAAACTTAAATTCCCATGAATATTTATGAAGCTTGTCATAAGGCACCGATGGAGAGGATACATTTTCCATAGTGTGTAGGACACTCATAATGAATTAAATGTAATCATTGAAATTACTGCGTCCCATCATTTTTACAAATATATTTTTTATTATTATTATCTTTTGTGTGTGTGTGTGTGTGTGTGTGTGTGTCTGTGTGTTGAGGGTGGGCGGTATTCAGGGCCGTCGCTAGTGGGGTGAAAGGTGGTGACCATTATAGGGGCCCCCCGGCGGTCTCAACCGACTGGCTGTCCGCAAAACCTTCAAACTGGCGGTTATTAAGCCTCTCATCAAAAAACCACAACTTGACCCCAAAGAACTAGTTAATTATAGACCAATCTCGAATCTCCCTTTTCTATCCAAGATACTAGAAAAGGTGGTATCCTCACAATTATATTCCTTCTTAGAGAAAAATGGTATATGTGAGGATTTCCAGTCAGGATTTAGACCGTATCATAGTACTGAGACTGCTCTCCTTAGAGTTACAAATGATCTGCTCTTATCATCTGATCGTGGGTGTATCTGTCTATTAGTTTTATTGGATCTTAGTGCTGCGTTTGACGCAATTGACCACAACATTCTTTTGCATAGACTTGAACACTTTGTTGGCGTTAATGGAAGTGCATTAGCATGGTTTAAATCGTACTTATATGACCGCCATCAGTTCGTAGGAGTGAATGAAGATGTATCATATCGATCACAAGTGCAGTATGGAGTACCTCAAGGCTCAGTACTAGGGCCGCTATTCTTCACGCTTTATATTACCCTTTATATCACGCTTTTTTACCCTTGGGAGATATCATCAGGAAACATGGTGTTAGCTTTCACTGTTATGCTGATGATACTCAGCTCTATAATTCTTCGCGGCCCGGTGAAACACACCAATTTGAAAAATTAATGGAATGCATAGTCGATATAAAAAAAACTGGATTACGAGTAATTTCTTACTGCTAAGTTCTGAAAAAACAGAGGTGTTAATAATAGGAACTAAAAACTCTGCTTGTAAAAACCTAGAACACTGTCTAAGACTTGATGGTTGCTCTGTCAATTCTTCGTCATCAGTTATGAACCTAGGTGTGCTATTTGATCGCAATCTTTCCTTAGAAAGCCACGTTTCTAGCATTTGTAAAACTGCATTTTTCCATCTCAAAAATATATCTAAATTACGGTCTATGCTCTCAATGTCAAATGCAGAAATGTTAATCCATACATTTATGACCTCAAGGTTAGATTATTGTAATGCTTTATTGGGTGGTTGTTCTGCACGCTTAGTAAACAAACTACAGCTAGTCCAAAATGCAGCAGCAAGAGTTCTTACTAGAAACAGGAAGTATGACCATATTAGCCCGGTCGTGTCAACACTGCACTGGCTCCCTATCAAACATTGTATAGATTTTAAAATATTGCTTATTACTTATAAAGCCCTGAATGGTTTAGCACCTCAGTATTTGAATGAGCTCCATTTACATTATAATCCTATACGTCCGCTACGTTCTCAAAACTCAGGCAATTTGATAATACCTAGAATATCAAAATCAACTGCGTGCGGCAGCTCCTTTTCCTACTTGGCGCCTAAACTCTGGAATTACCTACCTAACATTGTTCGGGAGGCAGACACACTCTTGCAGTTTAAATCTAGATTAAAGACCCATCTCTTTAACCTGGCATACACATAACATACTAATATGCTTTTAATATCCAAATCCGTTAAAGGATTTTTAGGCTGCATTAATTAGGTAAACCGGAACCGGGAACACTTCCCATAACACCCTATGTACTTGCTACATCATTAGAAGAATGGCATCTACGCTAATATTTGTCTGTTTCTCTCTTATTTTGAGGTCACCGTAGCCACCAGATCCAGTCTGTATCCAGATCAGAGGGTCACTACAGTCACCTGGATCCAGTACGTATCCAGACCAGATGGTGGATCAGCACCTAGAAAGGACCTCTACTGCCCTGAAAGACAGCAGAGACCAGGACAACTAGAGCCCCAGATACAGATCCCCTGTAAAGACCTTGTCTCAGAGGACCACCAGGACAAGACCACAGGACACAGATGATTCTTCTGCACAATCTGACTTTGCTGCAGCCTGGAATTGAACTACTGGTCAGAGGAGAACTGGCCCCCCAACTGAGCCTGGTTTCTCCCAAGGTTTTTTTCTCCATTCTGTCACCGATGGAGTTTCGGTTCCTTGCCGCTGTCGCCTCTGGCTTGCTTAGTTGGGGTCACTTCATCTCCAGCGATATCCTTGACTTGATTGCAAATAAATGCACAGACACTATTTAACTGTACAGAGATGACATCACTGAATTCAATGATGAACTGCCTTTAACTATCATTTTGCATTATTGACACACTGTTTTCCTAATGAATGTTGTTCAGTTGCTTTGACGCAATGTATTTTGTTTAAAGCGCTATATAAATAAAGGTGACTTGACTTGACTTTAACCCTGTTTTCGCAAGTCTTCAAATTTGGACTTGCATTTCTGTAATGGAATCTGAATGTCTTTTTCCACACTGACTAGACAACCTCTAGCTCAGCCTACAGTAGCCACGCCCCAAACATTCACTATTGGACGTGTGGAAATATGCAAATACATAAAGTAGGTTGGCAAGTAGTTTTTTTTATTTATTTATTTTTTCTTGAAAGATAAGGTGAAGGTTAGAGAAAGACTAGCAAAACTTTTGACCTTCCTTTGAATATCATGAAGTCCCTTGCTCCAAACTACTAAGATCAGACATCAGGGTCAACTGTCAGGTCAAGAAGCAAGCTATAATTCTGAAAAAGATAAAGATCTGTCCAGAGAGCTGGGGGGAAACTGCTCGGACATCAATCATTTCTTCAACACTTTGAGAGAGAGCATCGAAAAGAGCTATTGAGAATTTGAAAGCATACTAAGGGGTGAATTGTTGTTAAAGGTATGATTATCCCAAAAAATGAAAAAAAAAGAGTGGCCAGGGAATTCTTAAAAAAAAAATATATATATATAGTATATAGTATATATATACTATATATAATATAAATATATATATATATATATATATATATATATATATATATATATATAGTGTTGTATTGATAAGGTATTGTCATGCTGTATAGAAACACTCGCAGGAAACAGGAATTAAAATCCACTGAAGTTTTATTTTCATTCATAACAAAAAGACTATAAGAAAACGCAGGAGAAAACAACAGATCTAAACAGCTTATACAAGACTATACAGCTTAACTCAAGCCTAATACCATTCAAGTAGCAAACTGAAACTGAGGGCTTATATACACAGAAGACAAGGGAGCTAAACAACAAGACAAACCTGAACAGAATACTTAAATCAATCTGAAACCTAGGAAGCAAACAGGCAGGGAACGAGGATGACTGAGCTAAACAAATTAGAAAAGCTAATCTGAAACACAGACATGACCAGAATGGGAAAACAGATCAAGAACAAACTCCAAACAAACTGAAAATGTGACAGGTATATGCAATGGAGATACACTGTCTCTTTAAGGTTAAAAGTGTCATTTGAGAATTTAAAGGTTTGGCAGTTTGCTGGGAAACAGTCAAAACTCCTAAAGCTCAAGCTGAAACTCTTTTTCTGAGCTGTTTGGAAATCACATGCAATGAAACTGAAAGACTGTCATAAATGCATAAATATGCACGAGACTTCATCTCTGCCTCTAAACCCTATGAACGTATTAGAAATTATGGGACCTAAAAGCTCATAATAGGGCAGAATGCTTTGTAATGTCTTTGCGTTTTCCTGCCTCCCCCTCACAGTGCTGATTTGACAAACCTGCTTCTCAGATGTGGTTCAATCTGTTGTCAAATTTAATAGCATATTAAAAGGTGGTTCTCTTCTCTTTACATCCTGTGTTAGTCAAACCACAAGGTCTAAACTTAAATTCCCATGAATATTTATGAAGCTTGTCATAAGGCACCGATGGAGAGGATACATTTTCCATAGTGTGTAGGACACTCATAATGAATTAAATGTAATCATTGAAATTACTGCGTCCCATCATTTTTACAAATATATTTTTTATTATTATTATCTTTTGTGTGTGTGTGTGTGTGTGTGTGTGTGTCTGTGTGTTGAGGGTGGGCGGTATTCAGGGCCGTCGCTAGTGGGGTGAAAGGTGGTGACCATTATAGGGGCCCCCCGGCGGTCTCAACCGACTGGCTGAGGCCAGCCTTAAAATCGCTCAAGACAGTCGATGGGCCACTGCTGCGCGCCATCACGAAAGATTATAATTTTCACGTGTTTTTAAACCTTGCCAATTTAAACATTTAAAAGAGTTTAAAGCATTCAAACACAAGACACGGGAAAGCTCGACTCATTATGCTACAGCGCGCACGCAGAGAGCCGTGTTTCACTGACAGCAACACCGAACTGAGATCTGAGGTCTTGGTGTTGATCCAAGAAAATTAAAGAAAAAAAACAATGCTTTTGATTGAAGTACTTTGTAGTTTTAAAGGTCCCATGACATGAAAATTTCACTTTCTGAGGTTTTTTAACATTAATATGACTTCCCCTAGCATGTATGTGGTCCCCAAGTTTCAAAAAATTGTAATCGGTGTAAATCGAGATTTTACTATCTTTCTCTGCCTTTGAGAAAATGGAAGCTCAAACGGTCTGATCTGGAATCTCCTCTTTGTGATGTTGTAAAGAGAAATGTTACCTCCCCTTTCTCTGCTTTGCTCGCCCAAATATTTACATATAATTCAGTCGCAATGTCAGCACAGGCGTTACAAACAGACTTTTATGATATGGATTCGACAGCACCGGCACAAACAGTGAGTAACAGTGTTCATTAATGCCTGATCTGTGATCAGTGATTTCTGATGTGTAGTTAATCATTCAAGTTCACACAGACTTTCTTTCTAAAACGTTTAATACTGTTTATGCATCAGTGAATCAAGTCAGCGACTAAACGATCAACTAAACGATCAATATATATATATATATATATATATTAGAGGGGTCCACATGTAATACGCATTTCGAATGCAAAGATGTCAGCCAATCACAACAGTTGTCGTTTACTCGGAGTCTCACAGCAGACACGCCCCTTCAAACAGAGCATTCAAGCCAGAGGGCTAATATCAGGATATAAAAAATGGTATGGCTTTTTATTTCAAAATTTTAAATGTAAAAATCATACTAACAATATAAGTACACCTAAGGAAACATTAAAAAGCATTTAAAGAAAAGGAAATAATCCATGTCATGGGACCTTTAACAAGAATTTATCCACAGTCGAACCAAAAATTCTTTATACTGTAGACCACCAGTGAAATTGATAAAAAATAAAAATAAAACAAACATTAAATTAGTGACCACAAATTATTCAGACACTTTAACCTGACCATGTTTTGTTTGAGTGTTTTTTTCTTTAATTGCTAATGCAACCTTTTTACAACACAGACTGAACACAATTAAGCATTGCTTGCTTGGTAACTGTTCAACAAAGTATTGATAGTTGTGTACATATTGTCATACTGGCAGTTGTCTGAAGTTTTGGTTGATTGTAATCCATTACATATCTTTCTATCAAAGTTATCTGACATTTTCAAGATTTATTTGTTCTGACAGTTTAACTCTGAGTTCTTGTCATATTTTATGACCAATTTCTAAACTATAGCATATAAACTGTGATAGTGTGAGAAATGTGTTTACTGTATATTTTACTTTACATTGAAGACTATTCAGTGTTATTTTACATTTAATTATATGGTTTCTGTACCTGGACACCTAAAAATGTGAAAATAATAATAAAAAAAAAAGAATTGTGTAAATAGGACAAATAAATAAATATAATGAACATACAGTACAAATTAAACCATTTCAAACAGGGCTCACTGGTATAACCGGCACCGGGGCCTTGCTTACCCCAGCCACGGCCCTGGGGGTATTTCACAGGGGAAAAATGCATGTGGATATGGAATGACACGGATATGAGTAAACGGGTAACACTTTAGAAAAGGGAACACATATTCACTATTAATTAATTTTCCCTCAATAAACTCCTACTTTGTTGCTTATTAATAGTCAGCAAGGTAGTTAGTTGTTAAGTTGTCAACTACCAAAATTGAAAGTTTTCAAGTATAACAAGGTGGTCTATAATATTTTTGTTGACCAACTTCACCCCATGTTATTAATTAGTTATGCTTGTATTGCTTGAGTTAATTATGTAAACAAGTGTTACAAAGTACCAGTGTGGCCCAAACCACCAACTAAGACACACAGCACCACAGTTCCAATACACTAATATGAATAAAGCAAAGATGCGAGTAAGAGTTATCTGTGAATGTTTTGCCTAAGAGAAGTAAATGATTCACTCCCATATGTTTGTTTATAGCAGATGTTGTATCCACATTTAGATTGGTAAGCAATCCCTAAAGGATGCAACAAAGCTCAAAACAACTCCAGGATAGCCATCTTTTTTTTTTACTTTAATTAAAACAAACAAAAAAAAAAAATAATAATAATAATAAAAATAACTGTTAGAATCTGCTGTTAGACATCATTCACAATCTGGTTCTAAAAAGCATCTTTCTCCATTGATGTTGATTCAAAATTAGATGTTTAATATGATGAAATTCATTTTTGCAGAGGCTATTTGCAATAGATGCTATATATATATATATATATATATATATATATATATATATATATAATTTACTTTGCATTTTCGGGGAATGAAATAGTTTTGCAAGAGATAATACAATTGCAAGAGGTAATGCAATTATTAGGAATTAAGAAAAACAAACTAAACGCTTTTTAAATTATTATTAATATTAAGAGTGATTAGCTCTGATCCTGCACCAACTGCATCTGCCATTGAGATGAAAGAATTGTTAAAGGACAGCTTTCTCCTGGTTCAGTATTATGGGCCTCCTTGAATAGAACCAGTGCAGGGCCACACGGAATCATACTTGATCCCATTTGTTAAGTACAATATCATTCTCATTTGAATAATTCATTCTGCTTCCTGCTGTAAAACGAATGAACTCTACTTCCACTGTGCTGAGTTTTAAATATGTGCACCCTCCCAATGAGAGTGACAAAAGTTCTTTAGATGTTCTTAAAGAAGTGTCTGCTTTAATAGATTCAAGGAGCTTGAGGATAATAACACTGGCATGCCTATTTTAAGAATCTTGAATGATGTGTGTAGTGATTCGTACTGCTGGATTTCATATGTCTAAACATTTTTGGCATGACAATCTGGTGGTGCCTGTGTAAGACATTCTTCTTCCTTATTTTTTTATTGCCTCTTCAAGAGACAAGTCACACCAGGCATACGTAATTTACTTAGTGGAGGTTTAGTAAAAATGGATACAATTTATGTACTACTAATAATTTATGCACTGCAAAATGAAAAATATACCAATGAATGTTGTTAATTTAAAAAAAAAAATAGATTTAAATTAGAATTATTAATAAGCAAATCATATAATTATTAAGATTACAAAAAATACTCATCGACAAAGTCTGAATTCCTACTAAATTAATCATACAATGACTTAATATCTACTACCTGGTAAGAATATCACTAAACATAAATTACAACTTACTTAACATAAAATATTCATTTAAACACTTTTTTGGATATCTGTAACATTTAATATATATTGTATTTAAATTCTTATCGCTGATTTATTTGCACTCAATCTTGTGCACTTAGCTAATTATTACACAGCCAAAGGCTCTATCAAAAACAGAAAGAATGATTTTTATAAAACTTTTTATTCTTTACATTTTTATTTTTTTCATTTTTTTTAAGGGGGGAAACGCAATTTTGCTACCTCAATATGCTTCCTCGGATTTGACTGTGAACTTCTGAAACCAGACATTTACCTGATGAGAATCACAACTGACGTAGATACAGTATGTGTGTGCTTGATGCTTGAAAACAATGAACATTGGTTCTCATGTCAAGCACGCATGTCATTTGAGCTTCTGTTTACCATATTTATTGTGCATAAGATAAAATAAAAATATAATGTACTTTTTAAGATTAAATAAAATTTTAAGGAGTAAAAAGTACTGTTTTTTTCTCCAGAAGTATAATCAAGTAAAAGTACAATAACCAATTTAAATTGTACTTAAATAAAGTACAAATCCCCCAAAATAATAATTAAGTAAAGTAATCAAGTTAAATTACTCAAGTATTTTACACCTCTACTTTCCTCAAGCCAAATGTGTGTCACATTTTTACTGGCTTAATACTAAATGTAATCAGTAATATTATATAAACTTACCCACTGCAGTGTGAAAAGTTTCACTAGCTGTGCAACAATATATTACCACAATATAAGGGTGCTCCGATTTATCGGCTACCGATCACAATTGGCCGATAATCACTTTGGGATGATTGTTCAGTGTTTTCTAAAAAGGCAGATCTCATAAAACCGATCTCAACCTGATGACACTGCCGTAAGAGGTTTGGCGTTATACAGAGGCACCGTCAGTCTCTGTCTGGCACAGGTGAAATAATTATACTGCTGAAAGTGAGGTACAAATTAATATTTCTTCATTAAATAACTAATCAAGTAATTTGAATAGGTGTCTGTGAGACAATTTCACAAACTGTGTGAATGAATCACCATGCGCTCTCTTTCTCTCTCAAAATGCAAATGGCTTCAAATCACATCACGTCTGCACTATAAGTGAGCTGCACGCTGCACAGTCGACACAGAAATTGCCACTTGCACTATCGAGGCAGTGTTGCACCGTCACTAAAGTTTACAAATGGCATTTTTGATTTAGAATTCTTCAGTTTACCATTCAGCGCTCACGCACTTTCCTGAAAACCGTGTGTCCATGCATGCATACTTACAACACACACACATAATAATGCCAGGTTCACATTTCTCAATTTGTCGTGCGTAAGTGGTGCATATTTTTTCCATGCTCATGTTAAGGGTTTGAAGCGTTCACACTGCACACACAGTTGCGTTCTGGCAGTGCGTTTAGAAGCAATGCATCTGCAGCAGTGCAGAGTATTTTTTTGCTGCGCTGCACGCTCTGAATTAAAGTAACAGCGCATTGTTTGCAGTAAATACAAACATGCATGGACACAAAAATGTAGTATACACCATAAATGCATATAATTAATTAATTCAAGTCTACGGTGTTTCACAGCCAACACATAGGCTATGTTTTTAGGCTAGGTTTAAAGGAAAAGAGCACTTTTAGATAAATAAGGCAATCATTTTAAAGTGCTTAAAGTTCTTTATTAATGGTCTTTATGAACCGCAGGATTGCTTTTAATAAAGATTTAAATGCAAAAGAAAAGACTGTTTCTGTCAATGGTAAGTTTTAATTTAGAATGTTTGTGATAATGTAAGAAAAGCAGTTTAAATATTTTGCTTTAGCAACTTAATATAAATCAATAAAGTAAATGCAAAGTAAATGCAAAAGTAAAAAGCATTGAATAATTAATGAAAGATTGTATTACTGTACTGTGTAAAAAAAGAATCACAATGTTAAAAAAGCATTTTAAGTAACAATGTTTGGATTTACAATCAAAATAATAGATAAATATTGTGTTTGTGGTAAATGGCCATGGATCAGGAGCAGACTCCCGTGTGAAAGCACAGTCCGTGCTGCTTCTGTACATGAACTACATACATAAACTACATACACACTGCAAACAGAGTATGTGTGAACCTCACATACAACTCACAAAATCAGGCTTGCACTGTGTAAGCTATTGTGCAACAATTACACGATTGTAAAAACAAAAATACAGTTCATGAACAAACATTTAGGTGAGATAAATATATATTTTTGAGAAAATTTGTTTTATACAGTGATTTTGAAATTAGTTTCAACCCTCATATACCAAAATACATTTCCATTTTGACAGGCTAAATGCAAAAGTGACATGAATATATTTTCTTAGATTTAAATAAATAACACAAAACACATTATATATAATATATATAATAAAAGCATATTGGTAGAAATGTATATTTATGCAAAGGAAGCATATTTTAGCAAAGATTTATTTTTGGCCAAACAACAATTTAGTATTTTGTATTGCATATAAAATTAATTCCCTTGAAGTTCTAATCAATTGTTTTGATTATCTCAGGTTTATGGTAGGTTATTGTATGCTGAGAGCTGTAATAGCTGTGAAATGTTTCACACTACATTTTGAAGCGGCTTAGCATAAGTCCCACTTTGAGTTGTGTTAGCTTTAAGCAGCCAAAATTAAACTGCTCATCCTCAGATTTTCTGTTGATGGCAGTCACCGCAGTTGGCTCAGCTTCACCACCCCACAGGGAGTGAAAGGGGATGCTTATATGCTCCTTTTATAGTGCTGCTAAAGTCATCAGACACTCGGAGACCCAGTGCCAGATGGTGTGACGCTATGCTTTTGTTGCACTGATACGCTTATTTGAGGGTGAGCAAAAATAGATAACCCTTATACCTAATGCACTTCCTGCCAGTTATGAAACACAATGCCCCTACAGCTCAGCTGCACGCTATTCAATCCCATTTTGAAGTTAAGTGGCAAAAGTTTTAGTGGTGTTGAAAGTCTTTGGATGAAACATGCTTCCTGTAAACCCTTACTGCTTCTACTGTTTGTAACTCTAACACTGTCAGAATTTCATCCAGAGGAAGATAAGAATTTGCCACCGCTCTTTGCTAAGAATGCTTATGAGAAACCCTGGGAATGCCTCACTTGCTATGTTTTGTGATTAATTGTGTCACGTCAAACCCCATTTTCACACTCGGTGTGTGGATGGCAAATTGTTTGTTGCCTCGTTCTTTGTAAGAACATAGTTTCAGCAGTGTATAAAGTACCTGAAGTATAGCTAATAGAACTAGATGTTTCAATCCCTTTAGTAGGAAACTCTTGATAGTAGCAATCGGTGTGGAGTGGCGAAAAGGAGGGTAAGGTATGTCATTGGGGTCATCAGGTGGGCACCCTGCTTCATCGACGTTTCGTTGATTGAGGCCCACAACGTCTCCAGAAGGCTCAACGGTGTACCCAGCGTCCCAGGTACACCCCCCTCCATGCCATACCCTCCATATTCCTGGTGGGCTCTGCTGGCAGGGGCGCCCTTCTCCCTGAGTCGGGCCTAAGCCTGACCGCATACCATCTGTCTCTACCTTGCTGCCCAGTTGGGGTCCTTACGTTTAATCCAGAGCCAGTTACTGCTTTTTTCGGCAGCACTTGACATGGACTTGATGGCCTGTTGGAGAGAGCGACCCTTCACCCCTAATTTTCTCAGCAAACTGGTGGCAGAAGTGGCAACAAATCCCCTGCAGCCCACCTCTACTGGGAAGATGCTGGTCTTCCAGCCATTCTGGGATGCTTCAGCTGCCAGGTCGGAATATTTGTTCTTTTTCCTCTCATAGGCCTCTTCAACCCCCTCTTCCCATGGTACTGTTAATTCCACAACATATGCCAGCTTTGTTGTTGGAGACCACAGGACCATGTCTGGCCGGAGTGTTGTAGCCGCTATTTCTGGGGGAAACACAAGCTTCTTATCAAGGTCCACTTCCAATTTCCAATCCCGCGCTGACTGCAGGATGCTTGCTTGCATCCTTAGGTGTTGTTCTATACTCTTGATGCTGGCCAGCTGGTACAAAATTTGTGAAATTGACCTGTCCTGCCGATGTTTGTGGGAGATTGTTTGTGGTGGTTCGCTTCTGATCCAGTATTGATGCCAGCTCTCTGAGTACTTGGTTATGCCGCCAAGTATAGCGCCCTTGGGTGAGACTTGTAGTGCACCCTGATAGAATGTGCCTTAGGGATGCAGGTACTTGACACAGGGAACAGGTGGGATCTTCTCCATACCACTCTTTCAGATTTTGGGGGGAGGGTAGTAGGTCGTATGTAGCTCTGATGACAAAACTCAGCCGTGCTCCCTCCATCTGCCAGATGTCACGCCAGCTGATCTTTCTTTTCTCCAGACACTCCCAGTTGGTCCATCTCCCTTGCTTGGCCATTGAGACGGCTTTGGCATGTCGCTCTCCCTCCTCCTGTCTCCTGACTTCTTCTACCACTAGCTGTCTCTTCTGCACTGATGTTGCTTTATGCCACAGAGGAGTTTTTGGGATGAGTCCGAACCCTGCCCTCCCATGCTGAACTTGTCCAACCACATCTCTGAAGTGAAGCGCAGACTTTGCACTCTGAACAGCTTCTGATGGAATCCACTTCCTTCCCGCTACTACCCGGGGGGGCGCTGTTCGAATGATTGCATCCTCAGATTCAGTTAGGGTCATGACGAGCCTTGCTTTGGTGCATTTGAACTCTTCCACGAGCCCTGTGATTGGTAACTCCAACTTGCCATGTCCATAAAGTCCGACGGAACTTAAACAACGTGGAATTCCGAGCCACTGTTTCAGCTGTGTGCTTATCAGCCGTTCTAACTTTTCAACCTTGGTGATGGGGATCTCATACACCGTTAATGGCCACAAGAGTCTTGGGAGTATGCCAAACTGAAAGCACCATAACTTGAGTTTTCCTGGCAACAAGGTCTTGTTGATGCGCTCCATGTACATGCTGGTATCATTTTTTAGTTGTTCAAACTGCTTGGTGTCTTTGAGCTTTGCATCATACCATCTCCCCAAGCTCTTTACAGGCATTTCTGAGACAGTTGGGACAGGTGTTCCGCCGACATAAAATCTTTGGTCTGTGATTTGGCCTTTCACGATGGAGATACTTCTGCACTTACTGGGTTTTAACTTCATCCTTGCCCATGTTATATTTATATGAAGTTTCTCCAGCAATCTCTTGGTGCAGGGGACAGTTGTTGTGAGTGTTGTTAGATCGTCCATATAGGCTCGAATTGGTGGTAACCTCTGGTTACATTGTAGTCGTTCTCCTCCCACGACCCATTTCGAGGCTCTAATAATGATCTCCATTGCCATAGTGAAGGCCAATGGGGAGATGGTGCAACCCGCCATGATGCCTACTTCCAGCGGTTGCCAACTTGTGGTGAAGCCTGATGTTGTAAGGCAAAACTGTAAATCCTGGAAGTAGTGTTTTACTAGATTTGTGATTGTGGTCGGCACCTGGAAGAAATCAAAGGCAGCCCACAAAAATGAATGAGGGACTGAACCATAGGCATTAGCCAGATCAAGGAACAAGACGTGGAGATCTTTCCCTTCTTTCTTTGCAGTCTGGATTTGCTGCCATATGACGCTGTTGTGTTCAAGGCATCCAGAAAAGCCTGGAATGCCAGCCTTTTGGATTGATGTGTCAATGAAGTGGTTCTGTTTTAAGTACTGTGTCAGTCGCTGTGCCAACACACTGAAAAATATTTTGCCTTCAATGTTCAGAAGGTTTATCTGGCGGAACTGTTCGATGGTGGTTGAGTTCTTTTCTTTTGGGATGAACACCCCTCCAGCTCTTCGCCAGGCTTTCGGGATGATTTGCTTGTCCCACGCCACTTTCATGTTTTTCCACAGGATTTTCAAAACATCTGGAGCGTTCTTGTAGACACTATACGGTACACCGTTAGGGCCTGGTGCAGATGCCGATCTTGCCTTTTTTACTGCTTGTTTCACCTCACTCAGCTTGGGAGGGCTGATATCAAACTGATGTTGTGGTGGTGATATTGGAGGGATGTCAATGGGGACACTGATCGGTTCATCTTTTTTATCATCAGTATAGATGCTTCTCAGATGCTCTTCAACCTGGTCTTTTGATGTTTTCAGGGATCCACTCTTCTCCTTTGTGAATATGCCTTTCACAAATTTAAAAGGGTCTTTATAGAAATCGGTTCTGGCTTTCTCTTTCTTGTTCCGGCGCATACGTAGGCTTTCAGCTCGGCGGAGTTTTGACAGCCTGTGCTTTAGATCCTTTTGAAGGCAGTTGATACCTTCCCTTTCTTCTACTGTTGCCTTTTTCCACAACTTTCTTAGCCGTCGCCTCTCTTTCACAAGTTGTTGGATTTCTTGCAGCCAACGGGATTTAGGGGCGGGAAGCATGTCTTTCTTTCGGACTTTCTCCTTCACTCCACATTTCTCCTCGCCGTAGCTGTAGATAAGGTCGCCCATCTTCTCCAGCTTCTTCTCGGCTGATCCTTTGATATTACTTAGGATAAGGCTTAATTCTGTGTTAATGGTTTCCCACTCCTTGCTGTTAGACTTCGGCCATTTCACCAACGGCTTACGTCCTTGCATGTTTTCTTTTTTGCGGTGGGCTGGTTGTTGTCTTGGACTGGTGGTTCTGCCTGAAGTTTCCTCCTCTTTCCCAGGGGTGCTGATTCTCTGCGGACTATGGGTTTCTTCCTGCCGCTGATTCTCATCCGACTGACTTAACCTTCTTCTTGACAGAATCCGGTCAATGCGGGGCCCTGTATTGGTGGTTTTCAGGCATTTCTTCCGTCCTTGATGTACCTTAAGACCATGGGTTGATGTTACTTTCGCCCATCCACACACGCAAGTCTGAAGAACATGTCCAACTGCTAATTTCTCAAGAGTCTGGCCACTTCCTTTATTCGATGTCAGGTCCATTCCAAGGGTCATTACCGGGAGGTCAGTCTGTGAGTCTTCTTGCACCCCTGCTCTCGCAGACTCTAGGGGTATTCTTCTTTTTGAACTTTTTGTCGCCATAGAAGGTGGCTCTTGTGCCCTAATAGGGTGACGGAGCCTGCTGCTATGGGTAGCTAGCCCGTAACAGCCCCATTGGGGTCTATTTCCTCCTGTCAGCTGTCTTTCCATGCTGTCACACGGTCTTTCCCTTGTCGTCAGCTGCACTTTCACAACAGTCACTGGGTTTTCTTCCAGAGGATCAGTATAGCTAATAGAACTAGATGTTTCAATCCCTTTAGTAGGAAACTCTTGATAGTAGCAATCGGTGTGGAGTGGTGAAAAGGAGGGTAAGGTATGTCATTGGGGTCATCAGGTGGGCACCCTGCTTCATCGACGTTTCGTTGATTGAGGCCCACAACGTCTCCAGAAGGCTCAACGGTGTACCCAGCGTCCCAGGTACACCCCCCTCCATGCCATACCCTCCATATTCCTGGTGGGCTCTGCTGGCAGGGGCGCCCTTCTCCCTGAGTCGGGCCTAAGCCTGACCGCATACCATCTGTCTCTACCTTGCTGCCCAGTTGGGGTCCTTACGTTTAATCCAGAGCCAGTAGCTCAAGTAAAAGCCATAGCTCAAGTAAAAGTACAGACATCTTACAAGAAAATTATTTTGGTAGAAGTTGACGTCCCCGTTTAGACTATTACTTGAGTAAAAGTCTTAAAGTATGTGACGAAAAGTATTTTTTAAATCTTAAACATATTTAAATATGGAACGTAAAAGTACAAGTAAATGCAAAATGGAAAAGCAAATTAATATATGTAAAAATGTTCATACACAGCTTGAGTTTCAAGGTCGTGTTCAGTTTTAACTATTTATTCCATTTTGTATTTTTGGGTTCATTTAAAACTTGAAAAAAGATAATGAGACTTTTGAGAACTGGAGCTTATAGCCTAGAATTTTTCTTTCTAAATTATGTGAAAATCATCTTGTTTACTCACTCACAGAAAACAATTTATTGATTTAAATTTTCTAAGACACTTTTTGTTAGTAAAAGTCATATGTGAGTAGGCGTCAACTATCATGAATATCATTGTGATTTACACCTGAGAAGACAAAGCCCTGCATAATGAGCTGCATAATGAGCTGTTCTGTCAGGTTTGTGGCTGAGAGGGAGGAGTTACAAGAAAGAATGTGAGGACAAAATAAATCATATAATTTTATATTTGTAGTTTATTTAGAATATATTTAATTATCCCACAACATAATTTAATATCCACTTGGGAGTGCAGTTAAACAGTTTATTAGGAACAATCAATGCTGACTTTCAAACTGAATTTTTTGCATCATTACTCTAGTCAAACAAACCTTAAGAAATCCTTTTAAAAATATGATTTTCTACAAGAAAAACTTTGTTATTATCATCATCATCATCATCATCATCATCATTTTTATTATTATTAATTTTGAAAAGAGCTGAGAATATTTTTTCCAGTTTTTTTAGGGGGGATAAATTGAAAGAACAGCATTGTTTGTTACATTTGTTACAGTTATATTTATTTGTTACATTTATATTATTTACATCAAGCTTTTGAATGTTATAGTATTGTATATCATTATTGAAACTTCATAATATTTCACTTGATTATACATTTAGTCAGGAATTATAGTTTGGAAAAAGTCTTTGGAAAATGTCTAGTAAACTAGTAAAATGTTTACACGTTATGTGAAAACTAGTACAAGTAAATAAATAAAAAGTGACTTACTCATGTTTATGATCTCTGCTGAATAAAGTGCTTCATTCGTTTTTTCTGAGAAAATCCAAATCTCAAATCCTCAACCACATCACACCTTTTTGGGGTGAATTATGTCTTATTCCTCTCAACGTGAAGCAAACAGTAAAATAAAGTAATTGGGGCGATGATTACTGATGGAGAAAGCATGCATTCTGGAGCTTTGTTGTCCATGAGGAGATCATACTGCCTGGATTGAGCATCTGCCTTACTGTTTTTGCTTCCTGGGCGATAAGTCACTGAGAATTGGAAGCGTGTGAAGAAGAGGGACCATCGAGCTTGGCGAGGGTTGACTCGTTTTGCACTTTTAATATACTCCAGGTTTTTATGATCGGTAATCACCTGGAATGGGTGGACTGCTCCCTCAAGCCAGTGCCTCCATTGCTCTATAGCTGCTTTCATGGATAGGAGTTCCTTATTGCCTACATCATAGTTTTGTTTGGCTGTCGTTAACTTCCTGGAAAAGAATGCTCAAGGGTACATTTTACCCGGTTGACCATGGCGCTGAGAGAGTACGGGACCAATTCCTGAATCCGAGGCATCTACTTCCACGATGAATGGTAAGTTTGGGTTGACATGGTCAACATGTTCTGCTTCAGACTTGGAGTAAATGAGAATGTCATCAATGTAGGCAATAAGGTACTGGTTAAGCAGGTCCCGGAAGATTTTATTTATGAAGGACTGGAATACAGCGGGTGCGTTGGCAAGTCCATACGGCATGACCTTATACTCATAGTGCCCTCTAGTGGTAAGGAAGGCAGTCTTCCATTCGTCGCCCTCCTTGATGCGAATGAGGTTGTATGCACTTCGTAAGTCTAGTTTGGTGTAAATTCTTGCTTCACGGAGCTGTTCCAGAGCTGAAGGGACCAATGGCAAAGGATAGCGGAATTTTATTGTGACGTTGTTTAATCCCCGATCAGAGGCATCGTGCCCATTCAAAGTGAGGGGGCACGTGCCCCCTCAGATTTCTGAGCCAAGTGGATTTTAAATGCAGCTTCCAAACGAAAAAAAAAAATTGCAGAATAATATTTTTTATATATTTGATACAATCACAGCGGTGAGAATAGATCGTTCAGTGCACAGCATCAGCTGCTAAATTCAAATCTGCGTTCGCTGGCTGGCGCTGAGCCAGAGACAGACGCGTTCGTACAACGCTTCATGATAACCAATCAGAAACTATTCTGTTGCGCTTATGGATGCAATGGCCAATCAGAGACGTCCAGAAGAGTCATCACTGAAACGCAGTGTTTTGTTCACTTGCTCGCTGACTGAATTATTTAGCGAATTCTCTCATCAGAAACAACAAAAAGTACAGATGTGCGTACGAATGTAAGTAAGATATTCGTTTCATAATGTAAAGTGCTTTAGTGATTTTAATGGGAGTTTTTGAGAGTGCCTGAACTCTGGCTAGACTGAATGAAAATGTTTTTTGATAATGTAAATGTTCTTTACTCTCTGTAAAATGAAAGTGTTAAAATAAGTATCTTACAATATTGTTATTAAAATTTACATTAAATGCAAATTCAGTCGTATTAAAAATATTTTATGGCATGATATGGCACTTAAGTAAAAAGTCAGGTTTTTATGTGTAGTTAATAGATTACACTACATTTCCATATATTGATCAAATAACAATGTATAAAGGTGCAAAACGCGTTTACCTACACATATTTGAGAAACGAGATATTTCCTGATATATTAAGCATGTTTGGAATTGTTTTGAATAAAAAGGAAAAAAAAAATATAAAAAAATAAGCCTATATCAGTTATACAGTGCTTTCGTAGAATGACTTATACTCCCGAACCCCCCCCCCCCCAAATGTGCCCCCTCAAAAATCATGAATGCATGACGCCCCTGTCCCCGATATAATCAATACAGGGCCTGAGTCCTCCGTCCTTTTTCTCCACAAAGAAGAACCCTGCTGCGGCTGGAGACGTGGAAGGTCGGATGAGTCCTGAACTCAGGGCCTCCTCAATATAATCCTCCATGGCTTGGGATTCAGTGCAAGATAAGGGATAAACACGACTCTTGGGGGCATGGTATTGGGGAGTAAACAAATATTTCAGTCCCAAGGACGATGAGGTGGTAGTTGTGTTGCCTTAGTTTTACTAAAGACCTCTGCTAGGTCATCGTAACAGAAGGGAATATTGACAGTCTTAATATTCGAAGGATTTCAACACTAGTGATACAGCAAGGCTGGGGAACTGACGAGAAACAGTGACTTTCACAAAAGGCATGGTTGGATGGGTAAGTTATACTTCTTGACGATGTCTTCATGAATGAGATTTAGTGCTGCTCCGGAGTCGATCATTGCTGTCAATGAGATGGACAGTTCTTCTGTTTTTAAGGTAATGGGAAGTTTGAAGGATTGATTATTTGGTATCGACAAGTGTTCCATATTTAACAAAATGGGCTTCTGTGCCTTGTGTGGACATCTCTGGCAACCCTCTGGAGTCGATTAACGCATATACGCGTTATGAGTCATTTTCTTCTGATAACCCCGAAAAGAACTTAAATTACACTTTCAGTTTTAATCGTACAGATAAGAGCAATACATCAATCGAATCTGTAAAGGGTCTACTTTTTTTTGGATACAGACATAATAACAACAAAACTTTGTGCACTTAACAAAGATGCAGATAACAAACAAGGTGTGCTGTTTGCAGTCTTTGTCTGTGCTGATCTTCATTTACAAACACGTCATTAAAATGAACTGTAACTCAGTGAATACTCAATGAAGAGACATGAGAGAGATGTCTATAGAAAGCTTGACATGTCTACTTTTAAACTAAATAAGTGCTGCCGAAAACAGATATTCTGTGATAAAGTAATCCATATGAAAACAACGCGATGTCCGTTTTTCACGTTTCCCTTCATTATATCTAATGTGACCACGCCCCCGCGCTGAACGCCCTATTCAAATTCAAACTGAAGCGCGCGGCTTGAATACACCCACACAGAAGAAAAAGCAGCGAGACTGTTCTTCAAGTTCTTTTATTTTACTGTTTGCGATGAGAGGAATAAGACATAAATCACCCCGAAAAGATGTGATGTGGTTGAGGATTTGAGAAATGGATTTCCTCAGAAAAAAAGAATGAAGTACTTTATTCAGCAGAGATCATAAAAATGAGTAAGTCTCTTTTTATTTATTCATGTACTTGTACTAGTTTTCACACAACGTGTAAACATTTTACTAGTTAGACTTTTTCCAAAGACTTTTTCCAAACTATAATTCCTGACTAAATGTATAATCAAGTGAAACATTATGAAATTTCAATAACAATATACAATATATACCATTCAAAAGCTTGATGTAAATAATATAAATGTAACAAATAAATGTAACTGTAACAAATGTAACAAAAAATGGTGTTCCTTTAATTTATCCCCCCTAAAAAACCTGAAAAAATATTCTCAGCTCTTTTCAACATTAATAATAATAATAATAATAATAATAATAATAACAATACATTTTTTTGTAGAAAATAAGATTATTAAAAGGATTTCTGAAGGATTGTGTGACTGGAGTAATGATGCAAAAAATTAGTTTGAAAGTCAGCTTTGATTGTTCCTGATAAACTGTTTAACTGCTCCCCCAAGTGGATATTAAATTATGTTGTGGGATAATTAAATATATTCTAAATAAACTACAAACATAAAATTATATACATTTATTTTGTCTTCACATTCTTTCTTGTAACTCCTTCCCTCTCAGTGGCACAGATGACTGAAAGGCTCATTATGCAGTTCATTATGCAGGGCTTTGTCTTCTCAGGTGTAAATCACAATGATATTCATGATAGTTGACGCCTACTCGCATATGACTTTTACTAACAAAAAGTGTCTTAGAAAATTTAAATCAATATATTGTTCTCTGTGAGTGAGTAAACAAGATGATTTTCACATAATTTAGAAAGAAAAATTCTAGGCTACAAGCTCCAGTTCTCAAAAATTCCGGGAACAATTGTTCTTTATGTGTTTTTTTGCTTTATTCAAGTGTTTTAACATTTTATATATAGTTTTAATTACAGTCGGGATAACAGACGGTATTTCCTTCACATACCTTCCTCGCGGAGTCTGTCTCATCAAATTATCCATCTTGATTGCCAGCGTGAAGAAGTCAGTAAACGATGAATTTTCTCCTTTACATATGAGCTCTACCTGGAGATCCGTGTTGAGGCTTCTCTGGAATACGGCTTTTAGCGAAACATCATTCCACCCACTCTGAGCAGCCAGGGTGCGAAACAAGATGGCGTACTCTGCGGCTGTTCTGTTTCCTTGCGACAGTTGCAGAAGTTGAGTTGATATATCCTTGCCCCCTGCGGGATATTCAAACACTTCTCGAAGTTGTTGCAGGAAATAGGTAATGGATCGTCTGAATCTTATGTCAGTATCCCAAACAGCGGCAGCCCAGTCGATCGCCTTCCCAGACAATAAAGACATCATGACGGCACATTTCTTTTCGTCAGAGTTAAACTTGTCTTCCTGATTGTCGAAATAAATCTTCACTTGACGAACAAAGCCCCGACATCTATCAGCTGAACCATCAAATTTATCAGGTAGTGCAAAACTCACTGCTCTAGGCGTGGTTGACTGAAGTGACTGGATGTAGCTCGTCAAGTGCTCGTTGACTGCTTGAAGTTTACTCAACTGATCTTGGTACCCCTTTAAGACTTCACTTTGATAAGCAAACGCCACTTGCATGTTAGAAACTTCTGCTGGATTCAGTTGAGGCGAAGTATTCTGTAACGAAGAGGCTGAAGCAGAACGTGAATCCATTTGCAGGAGTTTATTAAAGGAAGATCTTATAATCAGAGTCGTGTAACCAGGTAAAGTGTCAGTACCGTAAGGGCAGTTCGATCTTTCAACGACTGTAGAAGCAGAGGGAGTGGTAAACAGTCAATACTCCGGTGAGGGCTCCCTCTGCTGGCGTGGCGTTACAGTTGTTATCTGTTATGGGCGTATTCAAGCCGCGCACTTCAGTGAAACATTAGAATAGAGCGTTCAGCGCGATTGGATTACTATATGGATTACTTTATCACAGAATATCTGTTTTCGGCAGCACTTGTTTAGTTTAAAAGTAGACTGTCGCGCATAAAATAAAAAAAAAAAACACGAAATAAAGCCCAGACCTGGTCTTCTCTCATCCTTCACTGTTATTGCTCCTCTTTTGTATCCTTCCAATCTCCTCCATGGGACTCGAGACCGGTGAGGGGAGCAGGTGTCGCTCATTTCCAATCACTCCACCAGCCTCGCTCCGTTCCCACGGCTCTCGGCCCTGCCCCAGTTGTCACAGTCAGTACTTGTCTTTTGAATATCAAGGGATTGTGTTGAAATGTGCTCCACACATTCTGTTAACAGTATTTACAGGCCTCCAAAATACTCTCAAGCCTTTGTTTAAGAATTCACATAGATAATGCAGAAAACAAAACTACAAAAGAAATGATAACTGTTTTTGACCTGATTTAGCATGTGCATGAACCTACACACAATAAGGGACATAATCTAGACATAATCATCAGTACAGGTCTAAACATTTCATCCATTGTTATTGAGGATGTAGCTCTATCTGATCACTTCTGTATTTTCTTTGAAATATTGATCCCTGCTACCACTGTATCTAGATCTGTCTCTGTCAGAAAGAGATGCATTAACGAGAACACTAGTGTGCTATTTATGGAGGTGATTTTGCCAAGACATGTTCCTGGATCAACATCTTTTGATGATCCTGTATCAACATTATTGTCTAAAAATATAGACTTAACCCAATCCCTACCCCTAAACCTAACCTACCCATAATTTATTCCTAAAATCAGTAGGAAATTATAGCTGATTAACAAGGTTGTAGAAGCACCTAACCCTGGTTTTAAGCCTAAAACAGATATTTCCTGAAAAGTTTTATTTCAATTATGATTGGTTGATTGGAATGTTGTTCGAGGATCAACAAGGATGTTGATCCAGGAACATGTTGTACTTGTTGAAATCACACTAACGATTTATTGGGAGGCTATATCTTTAGCACCAAGCATTACTGCAAGTCTTCTCCTTGGAATCTTGAAATGACAGGAATCTTCTCATTGATTCCTTTAACTCAAAAGTTAAGAATGCTATTGATAATATTACTCCTGAAATAGTCTGTATGAAGATTGGCAGACAGAAATCAGCTTGGAGAAAATCAACAGCAGTACAGAGTATGAAAAACGATGCAGAAAAGCTGAGTGGATGTGGCGGAAGATGAAACTTAACTCAAACAACACTCTCTTTTTGCTACTGTCTGACAAACCCCCAAGTCAGATTCCCAGTGAAATGCTCTCTGACAGCAAATGCAATGAGTTTGCTTCCCTCTTTTCTGAGAAAATCATTAATATCAGTAAGGCGATAAGCACATCTTCAAGTTATGCAGAGGTCAGACAGATACGACCTCAATATCAAAAAGAAGATAGCGTCTATTTTTGAAGCAAATGATAGCAACATTTTGGAAGAAATAGTGCAGCACCTAAAATCGTCAACTAGCGGTCTTGACACACTTCCCACATCTTTTTTCAAAAGTGTGCTGAACTGTTTAGAAGCAGATCTCTTAGAAGTGGTAAACGACTCACTTCTTTTTGGGACTTTTCCAGACATACTGAAAACTGCAGTTGTTAAATCCCTTCTGAAAAAGAGCAATCTTGATAACACATTTTCAAGCAATTATAGACCAATATCAAATCTTCTTTTTATAGACAAAATTATAGAAAAGGTAGTTTTTAGTCAGCTGAACAAATGCTTAAACTCAAATGGATACCTGGACAATTTTCAATCTGGTTTCTGACCGCATCACAGCACAAAGACAGCGCTCATTAAGATAATAAATTATAATCACTTAAATTCTGATTCTGGCAAAATATCAGTGCTGGTATTACTAAATCGCAGTGCTGCGTTTGACACTGTTGATCATAGTCCCCGGAGTCCCACAAGGCTCAATTCTTGCCCGCTCTTGTTTAGCCTGTATTTGCTACCACTAAGTCAAATAATGAGAAAGAACCAAATTGCCTATCAAAGCTATGCTGATGATACCCAGATACCTAGCCTTATTTCCAAATAACTACAGCCCCATTGACTCCCTCTGCCAATGCATTAATGAAATTAACAGTTGTGCCAGAACTTTCTTCAGTTCTTGGAACCGAAGGAAAAAACTGAAGTAATTGCATTTGGAAACAAAATTGAATTCTCAAGGTGAATGCATACCTTGACTCTAGGGATCTAACAACTAAAAATTAAGTCAGGAATCTTGGTGTGTTTCTGGAGACAGACCTTAGTTTCAGTAGTCATTTCAAAGCAGTAACTAAATCAGCATAGTATCATCTAAAAAACATGGCAAGAATTATATGTTTTGTTTGCAGTCAAGACTTGGAGAAACTTGTTCATGCCTTTATCACCAGCTGGGTGGACTATTGTAATGGTCTCCTAACCGGCCTTCCCAAAAAGACCCTTAGACAGCAGCAGGTCATCCATAACGCTGCTGCCAGGATTCTGACTAGAACCAGATCAAACCAGTCTCCAGATATTTTCACTGGCTTCCAGTTACATTTAAGATTGATTTTAAAGTACTTTTACTCGATTATAAATCACTCAATGACCTAGGACCAAAATACATTGCAGGTATATTCACTGAATATAAACCTAACAGAGCACTCAGATCATTAGGATCGAGTCAGAAATACCAAGGGTTCACACAAAACAAGGGGAGTCAGCCTTTAGTTACCGACTGCAGCTGGAAAAGCTTCCAGAAGAGATCAGATGTGCTAAAACTTTTGCCCCTTTTAAATCTAGACTCAAAACTCTTCTGTTTAACTGTGCATTTACTGAATGAGCACTGTGCGATGTCCGAACTGATTGCACTGTATTGTATGAATTGCACTGTATTTTATGCAACCAGAAATTATTTCACTGTCTTAAATTCATTTTAAATACATTCTTATATCATTTTCAAAGTTTTTAAATTCCTTGTTTTATTTTTGTGATTATTTTTTTATGCTTATTTTACTTTCTTTTATGTAAAGCACTTTGAATTACCATTGCGTACGAAATGTGCTACATAAATAAACTTGCCTTGCATTGCCTTGTCAACAGCCTTACTTTGAGCAACAGAAAATAATTTACCCACATATATGTGTACTCGTGGCGCACATGCAATGCAAACAGTACAGAAGGGGCACTCACACTTAATGAAAAAGATTGGTCAGATCTTTTACACTCGTTACATGAAGTATTCCATCTTGGAAATATTTTGAAACATTATAACAATGTGTCATACCATTTTTTATGCTGATGACATACAATTGTATTGCTCATTTAATGATTCTGAGTTCCACAAACTAACAGATTTATTGAATTATATATCTTGTGTTAAATCGTGGCTTGCTATTAACTGTCTCCAATTAAACTCGAAAAAGACTGAAACCCTGATTATAGCCCCAGGCAACAAAATTCCATCAATTGTCCAACACCTTTGTTCTCTGAGCTCCACTGTCCAGTAGAGTATCAGAAATCTAGGTGTCTGCTTTGACCAATCGTTGTCTTTGGACTGCCAGTCGAGACTTCTGGTCAGAAATTGTTTTTATCACCTAAGAAATATTGCTAAATTGAGGATGATTTTAACGGACTCTGATCTTGAGATGGTTATTCATTCTTTTATTTCTTCACGTTTAGATTATTGTAACTCTCTTTTTACTTTTCTTAACAAATCTGCTCTAAATCGTCTCCAAATGGTAAAAAAAAATGCTGCTGCAAGGCTTTTAACATGATCTGGCAGACGGGCTCACATCAACCCTATTTTGTCCTCCCTACACTGGCTACCTATCAAATTTCACATTGATTTTAAAATATTCATTTGAACTTTTAGAGCTTTAAATGGTCAGTCCCCACAATACATCACTGACTTGCTATGCACATACTCCCCAGGTTGTCACCTTCGATCAGCAGGCCAAAGTCTTTTAATTGTCCCAAAGACTCGTTATAAAACCCGGGGAGATCTTTCCTTTGAGGCTGTAGCCCCCAGACTGTGGAACGCCTTGCCATTGTTCCTCTGTGTGGCTGATTCTGTTGAGTCCTTTAAAAGGCAACACAAGACACTGTTATTTAAACAAGCTTTTAGTTGATTGGGTTTAAGTTTACTTTGGACTTTTTATTTGTTTTAATTTTATTTGTATATTAATGTGGTTGCACTTTGTGATAGATTCACACTGAAGGCATCAAAACTATGAATTAACACATGTGGAATTATATATGGAATTATATACATAACAATAAAGTGTGAAACAACTGAAAATATGTCATATTCTAGGTTCTTCAAAGTAGCCACCTTTTGCTTTGATTACTGCTTTGCACACTCTTGGCATTCTCTTGATGAGCTTCAAGAGGTAGTCACCTGAAATGGTCTTCCAACAGTCTTGAAGGAGTTCCCTGAGAGATGCTTAGCACTTGTTGGCCCTTTTGCCTTCTGTCTGCGGTCCAGCTCACCCCTAAACCATCTCGATTGGGTTCAGGTCCGGTGACTGTGGAGGCCAGGTCATCTGGCGCAGCACCCCATCACTCTCCTTCTTGGTCAAATAGCCCTTGATGCCTTCAGTGTGACAATTTTCATAGTCATGAAAATAAAGAAAACTCTTTGAATGAGAAGGTGTGTCCAAACTTTTGGTCTGTACTGTATATATATATTTATATATATATATATGACGGGCTGAATGAGTGGGTTTATAGGACGATGTCTAAGTTGGGATAGATGCCTGTGGACTATCTGTTCATGTTGCAGCATCAACCTAAGGCCCTGACATTTTCAGCCCTAGCTGTGTTCCAGCTTATCATTAGTGGAGCCTCGTTTCTCATACTTCCCCAGTATTTCTGGAGTCAGAGAGGAGCTCCAGGGCCGAATGCTTCTAAGCAGAAAGTGGATCTGCGGAACATCATTCTCGCTAGATAGTCTAAAATGTCCTGACGCCTATGGCCCAGGACTTCTAAATGCTGGCCCAACTGAGGAAGAGCAGTGTACACCTCATCATATGGTGCCCATCTCTACTCAGTGCCATCAGGAGACTGGCCTGTCAACCCTGTCAACCTTGCCACCCCCAGTGTTTCAGGGCACAGCGGTCTCCATCGAGCGCATCTCTCAGCATCCGCCCAGAAATGTAGCGGTTCTGGGAGGTTCGCTACCTCCCAGGAGGTCTCCAGAGCAGCTAGATCAGTCATTCCCTGCTGGTCTTCTGCTTCAGGGGACACCAGAGGACTGTCGCAAGAGATTGATTCCCTTAGTAGGTCACCTGGCAGTGTGGGAGCCCCTGCCAAAAGTATGTAATTATTTCCTACCCTGAGCAATAAGAGACTTCAGCCAAAAAGTCCTGATGCCCATCGCTCAGGATGTCTGAGGGAAGGCACCTCTGGGGAAGAGTGGTGTACACCTCATCATATGGTGCCTGTCTCTCCTCAGTGACCTCAGGAGATTGTCCCATTAACCATGCCACCCCCGGTGCTTCAGGGCTCAGCGATCTCCAGTGAGTGTATCGCTCTCTCTTTTTTGTTTATTTATTTATTTTTTTTTTACTTTTAATATAAAAAGATTTTCAGCTTAAATACTTTATGGACATGAATGTTTATGACATACAGTATATAGGTTGTGACATTGATAGAAAGTCACATAGTTTTGGAAAGAATTTAGGGTAAATAATGACTGACTTTCATTTTATTTTTATTTTATTTTTAAGGTAATGAAATACATTTGTCTTTTCCCCTTCACTGATACATAAATCTACATTTATATAGGGCTCCTATTTTCTTACAACACCAAATAAATCCCTGTCCTCATTAAAGTGTTTTGAATAAATGTGTCCTCCTCCTGTAAGGTCTTTTGTTAACAACTGATGATTCATTTTCATGGACATGGAGACTAATACAGGGACTCCAAGGCAATTATTGAACTCCCGTGCTGCAATGGAGGTATGCTGAACTGAAAGAAGATTTCCCCTGTTGCTGAAGATGTGGGATTAGATAATTTCTATAAAAAAAAAAAAAAAAAAATTGTAAATGGATGTTAGACATCATGATAAAATGGTAAGAAATTAAAAGTTACTATAGAATTAAATATAGAATACAGATATTCTTGTGAAGCAGATTGTGTACACATTCACATTTTCGACAATAACAAAACAACTTAACTTTTTTTAAATATTCCTAATAAGAACAAGCTCAACAGGTGTTAGGTGACTTGCTGAAAAGCTTTTATCAACATTAATGTGACAAATGGGGCGGGGCTGAGAGCCGTGGGAACGGGGCAAGGCCGGTGGAGTGATTGAGAAATGAGCGACACCTGCTCTAACCACTAGTCTTGAGTCTCACGGAGGAGATGGAAGGATATAAAACAGGAGCGAAGACAGTGGGGGATGAGAGAGGACCAGGCCTGGATTTTAGTTTGTGTTTTGGTTTTGTTTGTGTGCGGCAGTCGGCCGTGAGGGGCTGCCGTGCTGTTTTGTGTTTATTTGATTATTAAAGTTTGGTTTGATTGTCCACTGGTTCCCGCCTCCTTCTTCCCGAAGATTATGAAGTTTGTACGTCGTTACAATTAACATATTTGCAGTGTTGTTATTGTTACAGATTGTTATTCTATTTCACTCATTGCATCATTTGGTCTGTGTTTCATTTAATTTAATTTAGCTATTTCACTAACAAAATTAATGTGAGTGGTAACTGTATGTTCATAACCATCACTGCAATACTGTATGTACTTTGTGCAGGTGAACTGGATGTACTATATCCAACTTTTCAAGGAATATGAATATAAAAATTAACTTTTGCTAAAAATCTATTAATCTCAGGTCATTCATAATGTAGGTGAGTTTGTTTCTTCATATGAACAGATTTGGATAAATGTAACATTGCATCACTTACTCACCAATGGATCTTCTGCAGTGAATGGGTACCATCAGAATGAGAGTCTAAACAGCTGGTAAAAACAACACAATTATCCACACCACTCCAGTTTGTGTTTAAAATAATAAACAAATCCGTGAAGATGTATCTAACTTCAAACTGTTGCTTCTGGATAAAATATGAGTCCTCTATTAAGAAAGGTTAATTTAATGCTGCAAAATTATGTGTGCTAATGTTTAAGGTTAAATAATGCATTAATTAATGCAGACAAATGAGACCTTATTGTAAAGTGTTAAAATACTACTACTACTACGAATATTGATAATATTAATAATTGATTTTGCAGCGCATGACTCAGGCATGTTATGTGATATTCAGTGATGTATTTTTTATTAATTAAAATCAGTACAGTGCCCTTTTAATTATTATTATTATTATTATTATTATTTATTTATTTATTTATTTATTTATTTTATTTTTTTGTGAAATGTTTAGATTTTCTTTTCTTTCCAATACATATGGTTTGCATAACCTCTGGCGTTCAACACAACATAGGACAAGACATTTAATGTAACTCCTTTTGTTTATTCTGACCTTTATTCTGCTGCCCACAGAGCTACAATATGTAATGTCTATCCCACACCTATAAAATATATACCACACCTTGGCCTTACTTTCAGAGGGTTTGTTTTGTTTTGCACTGTCAAACTGTTCTTTTCTCCTTTCCTTTATCTTTTTATTCATCCTCACACATCTTCTTTTTCACACTTCTTTCCCATCCGCCCATCTTTTTTTTTTCTTTTTCCATCAAGCTCTGAAGCCTTAATGATATTCTGAGGAAGATGCCCACTGGGCTTTATTTGTTTTTGTTCTTTGCTCTATTAGATGCCAAACAGATGAATGTCTGTTGTGCATGTTACTCAGCGTGCATTGTTCATTGCTCCATACCTCAGTTAAAGCAAAATAAAGCAAATATACACTTCTGGATACCTTTTTTAAGTACTCTCTATATGGGACCCTATCACCATTGGCTTCTCAACCTCTTAATTTTTTTTCTAAAAAAGTGCTGAAATGGACCTTGGTTTCCAAATGAAATACAAAACTTGATCTCATCTGAAAAGAGGACTTTGGACCACTGGGCAACAGTCCAGTACTTCTTCTCCTTAGCCCAGGTAAGATGCCTCTGACGTTGTCTGTGGTTCAACAAATTCCTTGACACGTGTGTGTGTGATGGCTCTTGATGCCTTGACCCCAGCCTCCACCCATTCCTTGTGAAGTTCACTCAAATTCTTGAATCGATTTTGCTTGACAATCCTCATAAGGCTGCAGTTTTCTCGGTTGGTTGTGCATCTTTTTCTTCCACACTTTTTCATTCCAATCAACTTTCTGTTAACATGCTTGGATACAGCACTCTGTGAACAGCCAGCTTCTTTGGCAATGAATGTTTGTGGCTTTCCCTCCTTGTGAAGGGTGTCAATGATTGTCTTCTGGACAATTGTCAGATCAGCAGTCTTCCCCATGATTATGTAGCCTAGTGAATCAAACCGAGAGACCATTTCGAAAGGCTCTGGAAACCTTTGCAGGTGTTTTGAGTTGATTAGCTGATTGTCATGTCACCATATTCTATTTGGTTGAGATTGTGAATTGGTGAGTTTTTGTTAAATGTGAACCAAAATCATCACAATTAAAAGAACCAAAGACTTAAACTACTTCAGTCTGTGGGCATTGAATTTAATACACAAGTTTCACAATTTGAGTTGAATTACTGAAATAAATGAACTTTTCGACATTCTAATTTGAGATGCACCTGTATTATTTAAAAACAACTTTAAGTATATTTAGTGTATTTCAAGATATGTTTATATTCAATTTTAATCTATTTATAATATATTTAATATATTGAAATTGTGTTAAATTGGAACCACTTTAAGTAAACAGTGCAATTTTTTATTTAAAATGTACTTTAAAATGTACTTTTAATACTTTATGAACTACAGTTAGTGTATATTTGAAGCATCATTTTAATGTGCTTCAAGTACAATTTTAATTGTTTTTCAGCTCATTAGAAATGCATTAGCATTACACTACTAGTGTTTTATAAAGCTGTTATTTTTTTCAGTATATACCCACATGTACACTTTGATATCTAGGAAACGTATATGTATTATATATTATGTACATTACAAATATTCATAAAGTACATTAAAAAAGCACAACTGCATACATACCTTAGTGAAAAACAAAACATACTATTAAATGTATTACAAATGCACTTGAAATAAGAGTAAGTTTATAGTATTTGTATTACTACAAACATACTCAAGTACATTATCCAAAAAATATTATAATAAATGAAAAAAAGATGGAGGGGGTTTTGGAGGTGGATGAGGAGATGGCGTAGGGATGGTGAGAGGCAAAAGTGTGGGGATGATGGTATGTTCTGGCAAAGGGATAGTGATGGGATGATGACGATGATGCCCTGGCGGCTTAGCTGGCATTTGGCTCATTGCACACAGCTAGACCATCCCAGTGCTGACAACACATGGTGGAGTCGTGGTGAGGACCTAAGATGTAGATGGTGTGGCTTCCAAATGATGGAGACAGAGCTGGTGGTTCCGAAGGTGCAGACGGAGGGCCGATGGAGCTAAACACTGTCGCAGGTTCTGGAGACCTGGGCACAGCCACAGCAATGAGCATCGTTGGTGGAGCCAGAGGACTGGAGCGATGCCGGTGTGACCGAAGACTGTGGTGTGATAAAAAAACTCACTGCAACCAAAGAGGTGGAGGGTTGGAGCACAGCAGAAAGACTGCAAGTCTGTGGTAGAAGTAGAGTGACGACTGACCAAGGGGGAGCTGTTGGGACGAGGTCACTTCTTTGAGTACGACTGGCATGTTATGCAACTAAGGGCTTGCAATTCAGACATTGTAGTATTTGAAGACTGCTTTATTACAGGATCTGTGAAAGGGAAACATTATTTATATAAAATTAACCAATAACAGTTTTGCATCCATGATTGAATATCTATTATAATTTGTATTAACATTCATTAGAATGTTGACGACTTCTCGGTTTACCTTTTGACAATATCCTCATTGAGCTTGACATATGAGTGTCCATTCTTGGTGACGCAGGTGTCCGAGCTCACCCAACAGTTCCAGCTATTACGAGCTCCCACTGTGCCACTCACACCGCCTGTTCCACCAGCACCGTCTGAGGGCCCCTCCCAGCCGGAACCACGCCTCCCGATCCCGGAGGCGTACTCGGGTGAGCCCGATTTTTGTAGAGCCTTTCTTAACCGCTGTGATATGCACTTTGCCCTCCAGCCCAGAACTTTTGCCGATGAGAGGGCCAAGGTGGCCTTTGTACTTACCCTGCTTTCTGGGAGGGCGGCATTGTGGGGAACAGCGGTGTGGGAGAACCAGGATCCATGCTGCGCCTCGTTCCAGGCGCTCTCCGCCGAGATGAGACGGGTCTTTGATCGGGCCGCCGCAGGGCGGGAGGCGGCCAGGAAGCTGGCGGAGCTACGCCAGCACGAGAGATCCGTCTCGGACTATTCCATCGAGTTCCGGACCCTGGCGGTGGAGTGCCATTGGAACGAGGAGGCGCAGTGGGACATGTTCCTGCATGGGCTGGCTGACCGCGTCCAGAGAGAGATCTACGCCCTGGATCTTCCCCCGTCCCTCAATGGACTTATGGAGCTGGCGCTACGGGTCGATGCACGTCTGGCACGGATGGAGAAGAAGGGGTCTACTCAGCAAAATGGCCAGGCCCGGTAGTACGCATGAGGCTACTATCGGGTGGGATCTCCGCCGAGAAGACCTCATCACCATCATCATCATCATCTACGCTCCTTCCGGTAAGGCTGCGGTGGTCAGCACAGACACACCACTGTCAAGCACTACTGGACTCTGGGGCAGAGGGTAACTTCATGGATAGCACATTAGCACACAAGCTCCACATTCCCCTCAGACCCCTTCCGCACCACATCACGGTTCACGCCCTCACTGGACAGCAACTCCCTACCATCTCGTACATTACTGAAGACATCACACTCATCACATCTGGCAATCACTCCGAGACCATCTTCTTTCACATCCTTGACTCTCCCCTGGCACCCATTGTCCTCGGGCACCCTTGGCTCCTCCTCCATAACCCCAAAATAGACTGGTCCTCTAATTCCATTTTGTCCTGGTGTAAAAAGTGTCAAGAGTCTTGTTTAGTGTCTGCCTGTCCGTCTGTGTCTGTGCCTGTGTTACAGGAGGAGGCGGTGGATTTGTCTAATGTGCCCGCTGAGTACCTCCATCTGAAGGAAGTGTTCAGTAAGTCTCGTGCTGCTTCTCTTCCTCCACATCGCCCTTACGACTGTGCCATAGATTTACTATCAGGTAAGTCTCCGCCTAAGGGCAAACTTTATTCACTTTCTGTTCCACAGAGGGAGGCTATGGAGAAATATATTTCTGATTCTCTAGCTTCTAAATTCATCAGCCCTTCCTCTTCTCCTGCAGGGGTGGGGTTCTTTTTTGTGGGAAAGAAGGATGGATCACTGCGACCTTGCATTGATTACCGAGGACTGAACAACATCACGGTAAAGAACACTTATCCTTTACCGTTTATGTCTTCGGCCTTCGAGAGGTTGCAGGTAGCGTCAATTTTCACAAAACTGGACTTACGCAATGCGTATCATTTGGTTCGGATCAGGGAGGGGGATGAATGGAAGACTGCTTTTAACACCCCCAGAGGGCACTTTGAATATTTGGTGATGCCCTTCGGGTTCTCCAACTCCCCAGCGGTCTTCCAGGCACTCGTCAACGACGTGCTGCGAGATATGATCGATCAGTTCATTTATGTCTACCTGGACGACATATTGATTTTTTCTTCCTCTCTCCAGGAACATGTGCAGCATGTCCGACGAGTGCTTCAGAGGTTGCTAGAGAATGGGCTTTTTGTCAAGGCGGAGAAATGCGAGTTTCATGCACAGTCAATTCCATTTTTGAGGTATATCGTGTCGACTGAGAGAATACGCATGGATCCCGAGAAAGTTAAGGCTGTGGTAGAATGGCCAAGCCCAGATTCCCGTAAGGCCCTACAGAGGTTTCTGGGGTTCGCTAACTTCTACCGGCGTTTCATTCGCAACTTCAGCCAACTAGCCGCACCTCTGACCGCCTTGACCTCTGCCAAGACTGCGTTCAGGTGCTCAGACACAGCTGAGGCTGTGTTTGCCAAACTGAAGAGCCGTTTCATTTCAGCCCCTATTCTGATTACCCCTGACCCTACACGTCAGTTCGTGGTGGAGGTCGACGCGTCAGAGGTGGGGGTAGGAGCGGTGTTATCTCAACGTTCTCCCTTAGACGACAAGGTCCACCCTTGCGCGTATTTTTCATATCATTTATCTCCGGCAGAACGAAATTACGATATTGGTAACCGAGAATTGTTGGCAGTTAAGATGGCATTGGAGGAATGGCGACACTGGTTAGAAAGATCGGGGGTTCCTTTTATAGTATGGACTGACCACAAGAATTTAGAGTACGTTAGCACCGCCAAAAGGTTGAACTCCAGGCAGGCTCGATGGGCACTTTTTTTCGGACGTTTTGACTTTACTATCTCGTACCGCCCGGGTTCCAAAAATATCAAACCCGATTCTTTGTCGCGTATTTTTGACCATTCCGAACGCCCGTCCACTCCCTAGTGTATTTTTCCTGAGACATTAGTGATCTCCACTCTCACATGGGAGATCGAATCGAAGGTCAGAACGGCCTTAGAAGGGGTCACGCCTCCACCCGGGTGCCCACCGAACCGCTTATTTGTGCCGGAGGGATTAAGGTCCAGCGTTATCCAGTGGGGACATTGCTCTAATGTAGCTTGCCATCCAGGGGTTAACCGTACTAGATTTTTAGTCAAGCAACGATTCTGTTGGCCACTTATGGCTCGCGACATTCATAGTTTTGTTTTGGCTTGCTCGGTTTGTGCCACTGGTAAGACTTCCAATCGGCCCCCTGATGGGTTACTCCAACCGCTGCCGGTTCCTTCGAGACCCTGGTCCCACATCGCTCTAGATTTTATTACCGTCCTCCCGCCCTCCCAGGGCAACACGGTAGTTTGAACCGTGGTGGACCGGTTCTCGAAGGCAGCCCACTTTATTCCCTTGCCCAAATTACCCTCAGCCAAGGAGACAGCGTTGACCGTCGTAGACCACGTCTTTCGTTTACATGGCCTCCCGATAGACGTGGTTTCTGACAGGGGACCCCAATTTGTGTCTAAATTTTGGCGAGAATTCTGTAGACTACTGGGAGCGACTGTAAGTCTGTCCTCAGGGTTTCACCCCCAGAGCACCCCCGAGAGAGCCAACCAAGATTTGGAAAGGGTGTTGCGATGTTTGGTCTCCAAGAATCCTTCCTCCTGGAGCCAACAATTGTCTATGGTGGAGTACGCCCACAATACCTTACCAGTATCAGCTACGGGCCTATCTCCTTTTGAGTGTAGTGTAGGTTACCAGCCACCTATTTTTCCCAGTATGGAATCCGAGGTTGCGGTCCCCTCCGTTCACGCCTTCGTCCAGAGGTGTCACCGCACTTGGACTAGAGCCCGCGAGACTCTACTCCAGGTGGGGGCGGGCACCAAGGCCAAAGCCGATCGCCACCGGTCAAGGCCTCCCGTATATGTCGTGGGTCAAAAAGTGTGGCTTTCTACCAAAAATATTCCTCTCCGTTCCGTATCTAATAAGTTGGCTCCCAAATTTATTGGCCCGTTTACTGTCACCAAGATCATTAGTCCGGTGGCAGTCCGCCTTAAACTCCCTCCTGCGTACAGGAGAATTTATCCCGCCTTTCACGTATCCAAAATAAAGCCCGTTTTTCATTCTCCCATTAATCCGCCGGATTTCAGTACTTGGTGGACTGGGAGGGTTACGGTCCGGAGGAGAGAAGTTGGGTACCTGCTAGGGACATCCTGGATCACTCCCTTATCGATGATTACAATCGACAGGTAAGAGATTCTGGGGACGCCAGGAGGCGTCCTTAGGAGGAGGGGTACTGTCACGGTTCATGAATGCACCGTCTCCAGCTGTATTCATGTTACGTCATGTTGATTGTTTCATGTGGGTGTTGCCGATGATCGTCTGATCAGCGGCAGGTGCATCTCATTCCAACTGCTTATTTAACACCCTGTCTTTCGTCTCTTGTTTGTCAGATCGTTGTTTGAGGTCGTCCGTGTCTGATGTCTGATTCATGTGTTCCTGCCTTGCTTTGTCTCCTGTTCGGTTTCTGTTGGATCATTACCTTCGCTCACGGATTATTGTCACCTCACTTGGATTTACCACCGCCGTCATCATTATCAGTGCACTCAATTCACCTACTCACCAGTCTGTGCTGCCATCGCGGTTCCTGCGTCATTCTCCAACCTACCATCATCTCAAATATTATAATAAATTCTGTTAACTTGCTTTTGCCTCCTGTCCTTCATAGTCCAGCGTCACACTGTCCAGGCTCAGCCCTGCTTAGCTTCAGTGGGCAACCAGTCTTGGGCTCCAGGGTGATATGGCTGCCGGCTATTGAACATAAGATTAGAAGAAGCCCAACAACAGCACAGTGAGTGAAGTTTAAGTACAAAATCAATGATATTATTTGATCAGAAATTTCAATAAAGCAACCTGTGAGTATTACAGGGTATGTTGATAATTGTGGTTTGTTGTAACCTAGAGTATTTTGGATGAATGTGCCTGTTGTGGTAATGCTAACATGCACTCTCTTCACCTCTGTTGCAATGAAAAAAAATAGAAGTGCCTTGCAGCTTTACACAACAGCAACAACAACAAAATTAAATAACAGATTTGTACATGAATGACAGAAAGGAAGCACAAATTAGCCACCTGGAATGGACACATTGCTAACTTTTTTCTTCCAAGATTGACCGAATCACCCTCTGTCAGGAATGATTCAAAAATCTCTATAACAGAGGTGATACAGTATTAAAATATCTCTGTGCTCAGATTTCAGTTTGTCTTCTATAGCAGCTGACCTGAAAAACAATAAACAGGGTTCCCACACCTTAGCTGATTTCAAATTCAAGGACCTTTCAAGGACTTTCTAGGTCCAATACCCTCATATTCAAGGACTTAATGTAGGGACACATTTCAAGTGAGAGCAAGGTTACATCGTGTTACCTTGTAAGATACATTGTTACAGGTTTCATGCGTCAAACAACTTTGTTGAACTACAAAGTTATTGCAACCATGTAGCCTATGAATTAATGAAAATGAATATTTTTTTTCAATTAAAGAAAACTTGGGGTGTGAAGGCTGCTTTTGGTGCTTGAATTTGTTCTTCAATATTAATGAGGTCCAGGTTTAGGAATGTGCTAGAAGTTACCATTTTAAAAGTGGGAGTGACCAGGCAGTGGAGGATTCTGCAAGTTCTTAAAGCTTTCCTTGAGTGGCTATGTTCGAAATTCAAACAATGATTTGTGCAAAAAGAATGATTCATTTGTTAGTTGTATGTTCTAGATGGTCATACGGCGTATGCCTGCGAATACGGGACAAAGTGCATTCCGTATAGCTTTCATACAGAACACTTCTCTGATGCCTTAAACACGGGACAATACCATATTATATGGAAAGGTTGGCAACCCTATTTTGCATGGTTTTTATTTAAAAAAGCTTAGGCCACTGCAGCCAGAAGTTTTAGGATATATGGATATGGTTTTGTGTTTTTCTTGACTCATGGGTTTGCTTCTTAATAAGCAAAGCAATTCAACATTAATTTCACAGTGCATCTGTAAAATGTTGAGGTACCATCGTAGTAGTTTTGTGCAAGCGTGAACGTCATGGCAAAGTACCCCATGTGGGAAACACTTAACGTAATGCGTAAATGCGTGTAACCAACAAAAATCGAGCAAGCTATGCATAGGCTACGAAGTGTTGGTGAAATAACACATTAGCAGTCCAGAGGGAATAATATGGATTTGTTTCCAGAAAACTTCTTGCACAAAATAAATTCAAAAATCCTTTTAAGGATTTCAAGGACCCGTAGGAACCCTGAATAAATGTTAATATTTTACACACACACACACACACACACACACACGCACGCACGCACGCATGCACACACACACACACACACACACACACACATGCACACACACACACACGCACACACATACACACACACACAGGAAAATGGTGATTAATTATTTGTTTTCTTTTTAAGAATGACAGTACACTGAGAATAATGTACCTATAGTCAAAATCTTTCCCAGGTTCAGTAGTTTCAGATGTAGCCTGCTGTATATTCTCTTATAAGCTAACTTTCTTTCTAAAAATGTAATCTTTGTTCTTATCCGTAATGAGAAATATATATTAGAAAATACAGGCGATAAGGTTGTCAAAGCTTGAACAAATATAGACTTCAACCACAGTTGGTTGATGACCAAGATGGCGGCGCGTACACATCGTGAGGCTCAGCGTCTCTCCAGTTTTTGCAATTTTGCAGTATTTTTCCTGCTCATCTCAGGTCTGTTTGTACTTAACAGCTTTGCTTTAACATCCTACACCTGACAGGAGCTTTTGGATATTAAAAAACAACAACGTGACGTTCAGCCAAGTATGGTGACCCATAATCAGAATTTGTGCTCTGCATTTAACCCATCCAAAGTGCACACACACAGAGCAGTGAACACACACACACACACACACACACACACACACACAAGTTAACATTTTGCATAGTTATACTAGTATTTGCTAGCCTATTACATATTAAGCAAATAAACACCTGAAAATTCTGCCAATAAAATTTTGACTGTATGATTGTATTTATGCCCATGTGTGGTGATAAATGAGCGTGTTGTGTTTTCATTTACAAATGAAACTACGTGAATGATTAATTCATCGAAGAAACACTGTAGTATTTAGAATTAAAGTTAATTAATTAGCCAAAATAAAATGAAATATATATTTTAAATTTAAACTGCATTCCAGTAAAAATTCCAGTCAGCATAATTAAAGCTTTATTGGCATGTTGAGAATTTACAATAGGCTATTATTTACAAAAGTATTCAGAACGTTAAGTAAAGAGATTGAAATGAAAAGAAAACAATTTATATAAACTAATATAAATATATAACCAATAATAATAGGCTGATAATATTAATAATGATAATAATAATATACAAATATAATGGGAAAAAGACAATCAGTTAATGGACTTACAAGACTGTAGGATGGATATATATATTTTCTTGTAGGCCTATTTTATATTATTCACTTTATGTAACATTTATTCATGATAAACTTCAATTGAACGCTGGCTATCACACATAATACCGTCCGGTAGCCTAATGATCGTGTGGCCACAACATAATATCACATTCCCACAAGTTAATATGGTGTTCCCATAAATTAATATCTTGTGGCCATGACATTTTATCACATTCCCACAAGTTATTATGTCGTGGCCATGACAAAACTAAGTGAACCGACCATTGAACCTTCCGGGCACCATAATATATACCTTCCGAATAACACATTAACTGGATTATTATTAAATGAATTAGCATAAGTCATTACTCCACCACTTGTGCATGACATCAATAACGACTGCCGTACTGTATATTGTTGAAACAATGTGATTCAAACAAGGGAGATACAATTATGTCAGTATGGTTACTAAGGTACTATGGAAACCGTTTTGACTAGTTAGTTAACGTCTTCATAATTTCTTCGTACTACATTGGTTAAGCAGTAAGTTTCAACATTGTATGGGAAAGGAACTTCTGGTTAGGACATAAACATGAATTAACTTGGAAGGGATTTTATTGCTTGTCGCGCTTTGTTCAGGTGAATATAGAAATTTGTGCATAGAGCTCATCTTGAAAGCAGTTTACAAATGAAAGCTCATTTTCAGCACACAAGAGTCAGTCAGTGGAGCGATGAGATTTACACAGATCACCAAACATAATGGTAAATCTCAAAAAGTGTATTTCCAAATAGTTCACTGTGCTTGACAAAATATCTCATCACAGATGTGTTGCCATTATACGACGGCTGGAAAATGAAACTGAAACGAAATGGCTCACACTGAAGACTTTTTATGACAGATTGTATATTTATAACTACACCATAGCACTTTGCATTTCCTGTTCTGCTCCTGTCCTGTTCCAAGTACTGATGAGAGAGAGAGGGGGAGGAAAATGTAATGGCACCATCTGATTCTTTAGTCAGAGCTGGGATGTGAGGAGCTGGCTGTCCCTGAGGGGTGCATCCATGCTGTCTCCTGGTAAGGGATGAGGAACATTATGCGTGCACATGATCAAGAAATGTCAGAAATGGAACAAAACCAAGCAGTTAGCTGCTATTAATGTAATGTTTTGCTATCTCGTAATAAGATACTCTGGATTCAGATCTTGTTTCTGAAAATTGCATGTTTTGTAAGTATATCTTAAAGAAAAATATTAATTTTATTTTTATCTGTAACACTTTAGTTTAAGGACCAATTCTTAATTATACCAAAAAAAAATGTAAAATGAAAATAAATCATTTTAAAATAACAAAACAAAACACCTACTAAAAAAGCTTAACTATTTTATTTGTTTACCTGCATGTCATGTGACCAATGTCAACATGCTATGTTGAAATGTTGAGTAAACACTTAAAATTTAAATCAATAAATTATGAACAATTTATTGCTATTGTTTGAATAATATATAATCATGTCATTAATAAAACAAAACAAAGTAATTGTAGTCTGTCTATGAGTATTTTAAAATGTATTATATTCTAATAACAATAAGTTATAATAAGTTATTATATTCTAATAACTTTTTTTTTCAAATCGGATTACGTAATCCAAATTACTTTTAATCAGTTAACCACTGGTTCTCGTTTATTAAAGATGGAGTCATTTGATACAATAACCACACATTGAATAAACACTGAATACATAAGAAATGCGAAATTTACCTCAAAATAAATATTCTTTTATCATTGTTTCAAACTTTCTTTCTTCTGTGGAACACAAAAGGAAATGTTTTAAAGAATGGTCATGCTGCTCTTTCTCATTTAAAATGCATCCAAGTAGTCTACTGTATATGTTATTTGTGCATATTAAAACAGATAATATGTCATGAGTTAATAATGACAAGTTGAAGTTTTAGTGAAAATTCCTTTGAAGTTTTTGTATATTTTTGTGCTGAAATGACTGGACAGGCTAATGAGTTATCTCAGTCATTTAAATGGAAGATCTGAAGTAGCTTAGCACTAGGGGTGCTCCGATCACGATCGGCCAATCGTTATGCGCATCTCGTCAGTAAAGCCGGTTCTCTAATCAGCTGTAAATTCCATCAGGTGCGTGATTTCACATAGAGCAGCTGTTACTACACAGAGCCATTGTTAACTGAGAAGCTGCGCAAATCCACGTTCATTTTCAGCGTTTATTTGCGCATCTTCTCATTTAACAACGGCTCTGTGTAGTAACAGCTGCTCAATGTGAAACCACGCACCTGAGGGAATTTACCGCTGATTAGCGAACCGGCTTTACTGATGAGATGCGCATTAACGATCGGCCGATCATGATCGGAGCACCCCTACCTAGCACATCTCCGGCTGCATATCTGTTTTGGTGTATGAGCTGTGTTCTACCAATCATTTGATCCCATCTCCAGCTGAAGCACGCTCATCGATTATGCTGGAAATAGATGAATGTTACTTCCATATCTGTGTAATCCTGACAGTAGCACAGCCCCTCCCTGTGAGATGAAGGGAGAGACTGCTCACTCTAAAAGGAGATCTATGGCAGATTGCTTTACTCTCTCCAGCTAAACACTGCCCTCAGAAATCCTGCCTGCCTGGGAATCACAAGATCCTTGATAAGGGTGTGTGGGGTCTCTCAGTTTTACCCTGCTTTATTTATTTTATTTCTTACCAATGCTAAGGGATGAACATTTTGTTAATGTATGAGAAACTATGTGTAGTATGAAAATATATTTCTGCTTTTGCTAACATTTTATATATATATATATATATATATATATATACAGTCATGGCCAAAAATATTGGCACCCTTGGTAAATATGATCAAAGCAGGCTGTGAAAATTAATCTGCATTGTTAATCCTTTTGATCTTTTTTTTTATCACAAAAATCCAAACTTCCATTGGATATAAAGAATTTAAAATGGGGGGAAATATAATTATGAAATGAATGTTTTTCTTAAATACACGTTGGATACAATTATTGGCACCCCTAGAAATTATTTTGAGTAAAATATTTCTGAAGTATATTCCCATTCATATTCACAATTTTGAGCACTCCAGGGTGATTATGAACATGAAATTATCCAGCTTCCTGTTTCACAGAAATATAAATAGGAGGGAAAACAAAGCCCAAATTCCAATCTCAAATTCCCTTAATCATCCATCACAATGAATAAAACCAAAGTATATATTTCTGATGTGCAGCAAAAGATAATTGAGCCTCACAAATTAGTGAAGTGGTTTTAAGAGTCCACCATCAGGGCAATATTTAAGAATTTCCAATCAACATAAAAGTTTACGAAACTGCCTGGAAGAGGACGTGTGTCTATATCATCCTAATGTGCGGTGATAAGGAGAGTTGAGTGGCTAAAGACTATGCAGCTGGAGAACTGCAGAAAATAGTTGAGTCTCGGGGTCATAAAACCTTTAAAAAAATGGTCAAACAGTACCTACATCACCACATGTTGTTTGGGAGGGTTCATCCAAAGGACTGATTTAAAAACAAACTCCAGCATATTCAGTTATCAGACATGACTGGAACTTCAAATGGGACTGGCTTCTATGGTCAGATGAAACTAAAAATGAGCTTTTTAGGAGCAAAAGATGGGTTTGGTGAACACAGAGATAAAAAGTACCCCATTTGTACAATGAAATATACTGCTGTATTTTTAATGTCATGGGCCTATATTTCTGCTGGAGGTCCTGGATGTCTTGTTCAGACAAATGACATCTTTGATATTATCAAATACCAACAGATAAAAAATCTGTAAGTGACTGACTCTGTTAGAAATCTTATAATGGACCATGTTCCAACCGTACAATAATCCAAACACAAACCTCAAACAACACAAAAATGGGTCACTGAGCACAAAACCAAGCTTCTGCTATGGCCATTCCAGTCCTCTGACCTGAACCCTGTAGAAAATGAATGTGGTAAACTGAAGAGAAGAAGCACCAACATGGAGCTGGGAATCTAAAGGGTCTGGAGAGATTCTGGATGAAGGAATGGTCTCTGATCTCTTGTCAGGTGTTCTTTAACCTCATCAGGCATTATAGGAGGAAAATTTAGAGCTGTTAAACTGTCAAATGAGGGTTTCAAAAAGTATTGAATAAAAGGGTGCCGTTAATTATGGTCAATGTGTATTAGAAAAAAAAAACATTTATTTCATAATGATATTTCTCCCCATTTTAAATTATTATTATCCAATGAAAGGTTATATATATATATATATATATATATATATATATATATATATATATATATATATATATATATATATATATATATAAAAGATCAAAAGGATTAACAATGCAGATTAATTTTCACAGCCTTCTTTGATTATATTTACCAAGGGTGCCAATATTTTTGTCTATGACTTTATATAAATTAATAGATCACTTGAAAATTCTCAGTTTCTCTAGATTTTATTAGGTATGTTTTCGAATAAAATGGTAATATTCAGTACAACTGTGTTCTGTTAATTTAGTCATTAGTCCCTCCCTTGCTTTTGTATAAGTTCTCCCAATTTCTGTTCAGTCCTTGCCGGTTATTGTATCGTCTTTGTGTATGCTGCTAGTGTTTTCCTATGTTTTGTAAGAATCGTCTTCATCATGGATTACTATTAAATGCTATATTGGAGTATATAGATTTTTGGGTGCTTTCCTTCCACAAGAGCATGATATAATTGTATTATATAAAAAATAACAATACCATAATATAACTTTCTAAACTGGTCATTTGTAAGGCCCGTTTTACACCGTAAAGCATGAATGGCACTTTTTTTGTTTTGTTTTTTGCGTGCACTCACACCAGAAGCAGCATGTGAGCGTCAAACAGGAGCATGACAGCACACTTTTGATGGACAAAATAAATTACTTTACACAGAAAGTGCTATAAATGCACAGTATAAGCATTTCTAGAGTGTTTAAAGAATTGGAGTAGGCCTATGTCAAAAAAGGACATGAAGAATCAAAATATGTATAGAAGATTTACCCATTTAAACTTTGGTAAAATTTCTGAAAAGTTTAGAAACACAGAAGCTGGCTGGACAACATAACTGAAAAAGTCCATATGGAATGAGGAGGCTAAATATGGATGTTTATTTGTGCAGAAAGAGCCTAAATATGTCTGGACTCAGCATTTTTTCCTTAATGCTTTGCTATAACTTTTCAGAAGATATTTATTCCAAGATGCAAATCATTTGGTCAATATTTCAATACCATAGACAAAACAGTTTGTTTCTAAAGAACTTTATTTTATGAACTTTTTTAAATCCTCTGTGCTTGTATCTAAAGACGTCTCAGATGATGCTCTCTTTTATACATAACAATATACAGTACATTAGTGGCAAACATTAGCACACACAACCCACACTTTGTGCTTTATCTTTTCCCCCCTGTATTTTTGGTATGTTTTAACATCATCACGAACAGACAAACATTTGCAATATTTCATACACTGGCATGCGCACAATGATCTGGACCTTAAGAAGTCAAAACAACACCAAACAACATCCTTTTGTGGCGTGTTCTGCAACTTTTAAATGAGCATTTTAATGCATTCATTTATTGGTTTTATTCTCACACATACAGTTTTATGCAGTTTTTTTTTTTTTTTTTTTTTTGTGGGTTAAAAAAGAAAACATAAAAAAGGCTCAAACAATAGGGTGTGTAGCTGTTGATACACCAGGCAACATTTTTAACAGGCCTGCCTGGTGGGAGAGTGGGCCGTGAGTATGTGAACATCTGAACGGAGCAGAAACAGACGCAGTTTCTCACAAAATATGTGCCAAACACTTCTTCTTGCTCACTTATTTCAAAAATTGCTTGTTATCATCAGACTTTCTTTCTTCTCGAAACTCAACAACCTGCTTTCGGGCTTCTTTTTGACTTGAAATATCAATATACTAGTACAGGTACATCTCTTGTTCCTGATACAATTTAGCCACCAATTTGCCCAAATGTGAAATAGTTATGAATTTCTTTGACATTTTGTTGGGTACAGTGATAAATGTTCTTTCATCGTGTTTGAATTTGAAGAGTATTTACAGTGTAGTTTTTGCATATTCCCATTGTAATATTAACTTTTACAATATTAAAAATAATGTGAAACACAAAATCATTAAAAAAGTGTTATGTCTCTGCTTGCTGCAGTGCCAAAAGTTTACTTTTTTATGAAATTGATTTTTAAAGGCATGTTTATCTTCATGAAAATATTTCTTCAAACATAAATTATGTTTATATATATTATTATTATTTATGTCTAATATATATTAAATTCACCGCATTTTGAATATTGGTGGCATTCTTTGTCAATTTAACTGATATTTGTACCCTTGACCCTTGACCCTTGACCTTTAATATATATAGCCAGTTCATTATTACAAATATTTATTTAGTTATCTGAAATTATAAGTATGAGTGAAACTCAGTATGTGCACTGAATTTCTATGAGTTTATAAATAATAAATAAACATGTCAAACACAGTAGCATAACACTGATCTCAAACTACAGCTTGTGCGGACTTAGCCAAATGTTAGCTTGTCTTTTTAAATAGAAAGGGGAATCCATCCCATCCAATCTGACAAAGACAGGATAATTTAAAAAAAATATATATATATTTTCCTGGCATGGAATTTTAAATGAACAAAAGATGCTGCATCTCTAACTCTGAGGCCTGTTTCACACCACATGCACAAGAGTGTAAGCAAAGCAACAGAAGCTCTCAACATCAAGTGATTTTCGGGTTACTAAATCGAACATTACCTCAAATAATGGCCATAAATTATACATTGGCTATTGATTGTGTGCAACAGAGTGGTGCAGGTATGACGTCAGAACCCGGAAGACTAATCTGCTGCTGGTTCCTTTGAAATTTTTCTATGGGATTTAATCATGATTTTTTTTTTTATTAATATTATTATTTTTATTTTAGATGAGTAAAATAAACCCTGTGGTAAGTTTATTTTAAGGTTGATGGCAGTAGAAAACCCCATAGGAAAATCTTGAAGGAACCAGCAGTGAATCAGTGTTCCAGGTTATGACGTCAAACCTGTACCATTCTATAAAATAACTATTACAAACTTGATCATCTTGAATTCTAATTTATATGAGGAGGGGGACCATATTTATATCTCTAAAGTAAATAATTTACACAGAACAGAATCCAAACCCCAAGCTCTAACAAATAACAGTATGAATTCAGTCAGATTTACTGAATAGAAACTACCATTTTTGTGCCTGACGCTATGTCACAAAAAAAGAAAGAATTAAGTAGAAGTGAAGTTAATTTCATATTTTATGGTTGCTTTAATATTACATGAGATTGTGGGTGAATACTGTAAAGCTTTAGATTTGTGGGGATTTTGCAGTGTTTTTGTGTGAGTTGTGAAAAAGTCCTAGTTTAGGGTGACAAGTCATCTGTCTCTCCACAGTGAAAGTGTAAATGCTACACGCAGCACAATAATGGTCAATCAGAACATGTTTGCCATTTATTATAAAGCACTGCCTGTGTAAATGCCTCTTTAAAAGGAAGAGACAACTATTTTCGTTTACTACTTCATCTTATTGTGACTAGTTAGGATTTAGCATAACTCTTAAACCATAAACACAAAATTTCATTGGATTTCCACTCATAACTGTATTATAATCAAAATGCCATTAATAATCTAATCAAATGATAGTGTACTAATCTGTCGGTCTGGCTACAATAAAAGTGGTTAAGTTGTGCTTTAGGTGAGTTGTGCTCATGTGTGATATATATATATATATATATATATATATATATATATATATATATATATATATATATATATATATATATATATATATATATCGTAAAGATTCCAAACACTTTTATTATAATTTAGTTGTTTTAAGTGATCTAAGAGTAATCTCTTACTGATTACAAGTACAATTCATATAAAATCAATTTTAATATCATGTTATTTACAAGTGATTTGCAGTATTATTTTTACAATATAGACAGTATTTGAAAAAAAAAACTAAAACAAGTAGGAAACCTGTCCAATAAAATAATGACTTTACTGTATACTTTGACAGACAGAGATGACAAATAATCTTTTCTATTTTAAATTATATTCTCTCTGCCCTTTCATTTTTATATTTCTGGTAAGTGGGCTTCGTGATAGGGGAATGAGAGGCTGGAGGCTACATTTTGATTAGCACTCAATGAATCTTAATTTATATTCCAATTCAAAGGGCTACTGTGAGAAAAGACAGATTGCAAGACCTATCTGTCATTCACCCCTCAAACTGTTCCTGTCCTTTGGTTTTGTCCTAATATTCTGAATTAAATGCATTACAAGCGTGCATCTGGAGTCTTTCACACTTCACAGCGTGTAGTGAAATGAGAGACAGCATCTTCCAGTACACAGAATGCAATACAAGTCAAAGTGTCACAAGGTGACGATCTTTAGGGGCGGAACCAAAATTCGGGAAGTTTGGTTCCGCCCGGAAGCGTTTCCGCCCGGACCGGAAAAACAGAACACCGGAACTTCCGGTAGCGCCGTAAGAAGGAAAATCAGGGAATTCGATGCACCTGTGCCTAGTTAGGGACAGCGGTTGGTGATTGGAGGATACGCTGGACAAGGCAGTACTTAAGGCCAAGTTATTTCCCAGTCTGGGAAGCTCTTTTTGGTGTGTGTGAAGCACTGGGTTGTGCCCGTCTTGGTACGCTGCTGGTAGCTGTCTAACTCTCTCTCTCCCTCAGGCTGGAATTGTATGATTGTGAAGACATCGCGAACCTTAAAGGTTGAGAAGTGAACAGATTATACGGCGAACTGAGACGACGTGAAAAAGGGGATTGGAAGTGGCATTGATGTGAGTACTAAGAGCCAGTCGAAAGTGCCCTGTATATTGACCTGGCGTTGTGTAGATCTCTCCAGGAGAAGGAGGGCGGCCCTACCCCTAATATAGTGTGGTGGGAGAGCCGAAGGAATACTTATTGAAGTAGTCACAACGACGACATCACTAGCTAGGCCGCATATTCCATCACCAGATCCGAACCAAGCGAAGTGAAGGAAGACGGGTGTCCTTTCCGTACACTGAGTGTGGTGGGTGAGTCTTCGTGCTGTGAAAACCTATAATTTTGACGTGGTGTTGTATATTGCTGTGGGCTGCTGTGTATTGCCGTGTGTCCTGTCAGATAAACCCCCGCCTTCACGCACTTCGGCGTGGGAGGACAAGGAGATTGCTGGTCCTAGCCTAGTTCAGTACAGTATATGTTGTGAGCGTGCTTCAGATCTCCGGAGATAGCACGGTACGCTGTGTCCAGCCCAGAGGTGAAAGCCATCCAAAGCAGAGTAACTGTGTTTTGTGTCCAAGTTGATACCTGTGGAGAGGAAAGGAAAGAGAGTGAGTAACACAAGGAGAAACAGAGGAAACCTGTACTTACAGTGCGCTGTGTTCAGCCCAGAGGTGAGAGCCATTCAAAGCAAACTAACGGTGCTATTGTGCCCAAGTTGATATCTGTGGAGAGAAAAGGAGAGAGAGGGAATAACACGAGGAGGAATAGAGCGAACCCTGTACTTACAGTACGCTGTGTCCAGCCCAGAGGTGAGAGCCATTTAAAGCAAACTAACTGTGCTATTGTGCCCAAGTTGATACCTGTGGAGAGAAAAGGAGAGAGAGGTGAATAACACGAGGAGGAATAGAGCGAACCCTGTACTTACAGTACGCTGTGTCCAGCCCAGAGGTGAGAGCCATTCAAAGCAAACTAACTGTGCTATTGTGCCCAAGTTGATACCTGTGGAGAGAAAAGGAGAGAGAGAGTGAATAACACGAGGAGGAATAGAGCGAACCCTGTACTTACAGTACGCTGTGTCCAGCGAAGAGGTGAGAGCCATTCAAAGCAAACTAACTGTGCTATTGTGCCCAAGTTGATACCTGTGGAGAGGAAAGGAGAGAGAGTGGGTAACACGAGGAGAGACTGAGGAAACCTGCACTTACGCCGCTGCCTGTGGAGAAAGAGAAAGCGAGTGAGCACCCAAGGAACGAACTGTGTGAACCAGTACTTACTGTGAGCTGTAATCAGCGAAGAGGTGAGAGCAAAACCAAGCTGAACTAACTGTGCCTGTGTGTCCCAGCCGTTGCCTGTGGAGAAAGAGAAAGCGAGTGAGCACCCAAGGAACGAACTGTGTGAACCAGTACTTACTGTGAGCTGTAATCAGCGAAGAGGTGAGAGCAAAACCAAGCTGAATTAACTGTGCCTGTGTGTCCCAGCCGTTGCCTGTGGAGAAAGAGAAAGAGCCCGTTGCCTGTGGAGGAAGAGAAAGAGAGTGAGCACCTCGAGAACGAACTGTGTGAACCAGTACTTACCGTGAGCTGTATTCAGCGAAGAGGAGGAAGAAGGAGGGCGCTACGGATACCTAAGACTCAGGCCGGGGCCCGAGTCCCACGCCCCGGATCCCCGTGGCCCCCTTGCTCCCTGACCTCTTCCCGGCCATAGCCCATCTGGAGGGCCGAGTCAGAGTTTAGTTTTAATTGCCCTTTCCCTATTCCCCAAGCTATTTTTAAATATTTAAATAAAGATTGTTTTATCACTTACTTGTTCTCGTGTTGTTTGGCCATTGGGTCGGGTTTGGGGACCTCCTCGAGGTGGAAGTTGAGAAGGGGTGTGGCTTAGTTAAAGCATAGCCAGCCCCTGGGTGTGACAAAAGTATTGCATCTTATTCATTATGTCTGTCAAGATGTAATGCATAAACATATGTACCTCTCTTCCTCATCTAGTAACATTTTTGTAATTAATTTTGCAACATTTTTTTAAGATAGACTCCATTTATGGATGTTAATCATGAACAGTTATTTTATAAAATATAGGAAAACAGTGAAAAAAAAACGGAAAATGAATGATTAAGAGGCTGATGAATATATCCAACTTCCATAATTAACATTTGCAATTTAATAGTTTGAAAACAAATATGTGGCATTATCATTATTACAACCCGAATTCCGGAAAAGTTGGGACGTTTTTTAAATTTTAATAAAATGAAAACTAAAGGAATTTTAAATCACATGAGCCAATATTTTATTCACAATAGAACATAGATAACGTAGCAAATGTTTAAACTGAGAAATTTTACACTTTTATCCACTTAATTAGCTCATTTAAAATTTAATGCCTGCTACAGGTCTCAAAAAAGTTGGCACGGGGGCAACAAATGGCTAAAAAAGCAAGCAGTTTTGAAAAGATTCAGCTGGGAGAACATCTAGTGATTAATTAAGTTAATTGATATCAGGTCTGTAACATGATTAGCTATAAAAGCTTTGTCTTAGAGAAGCAGAGTCTCTCAGAAGTAAAGATGGGCAGAGGCTCTCCAATCTGTGAAAGACTGCGTAAAAAAAATTGTGGAAAACTTTAAAAACAATGTTCTTCAACGTCAAATTGCAAAGGCTTTGCAAATCTCATCATCTACAGTGCATAACATCATCAAAAGATTCAGAGAAACTGGAGAAATCTCTGTGCGTAAGGGACAAGGCCGGAGACCTTTATTGGATGCCCGTGGTCTTCGGGCTCTCAGACGACACTGCATCACTCATCGGCATGATTGTGTCAATGACATTACTAAATGGGCCCAGGAATACTTTCAGAAACCACTGTCGGTAAACACAATCCGCCGTGCCATCAGCAGATGCCAACTAAAGCTCTATCATGCAAAAAGGAAGCCATATGTGAACATGGTCCAGAAGCGCCGTCGTGTCCTGTGGGCCAAGGCTCATTTAAAATGGACTATTTCAAAGTGGAATAGTGTTTTATGGTCAGACGAGTCCAAATTTGACATTCTTGTTGGAAATCACGGACGCCGTGTCCTCCGGGCTAAAGAGGAGGGAGACCTTCCAGCATGTTATCAGCGTTCAGTTCAAAATCCAGCATCTCTGATGGTATGGGGGTGCATAAGTGCATACGGTATGGGCAGCTTGCATGTTTTGGAAGGCTCTGTGAATGCTGAAAGGTATATAAAGGTTTTAGAGCAACATATGCTTCCCTCCAAACAACGTCTATTTCAGGGAAGGCCTTGTTTATTTCAGCAGGACAATGCAAAACCACATACTGCAGCTATAACAACAGCATGGCTTCGTCGTAGAAGAGTCCGGGTGCTAACCTGGCCTGCCTGCAGTCCAGATCTTTCACCTATAGAGAACATTTGGCGCATCATTAAACGAAAAATATGTCAAAGACGACCACGAACTCTTCAGCAGCTGGAGATCTATATAAGGCAAGAATGGGACCAAATTCCAACAGCAAAACTCCAGCAACTCATAGCCTCAATGCCCAGATGTCTTCAAACTGTTTTGAGAAGAAAAGGAGATGCTACACCATGGTAAACATGCCCCGTCCCAACTATTTTGAGACCTGTAGCAGAAATCAAAATTCCCAACAAGTCCCAACTTTTCCGGAATTCGGGTTGTATTATTATTATTATTATTATTATTTAAATATTGTAGTAAGCTATTAATCCATGCTCCTTACACTGAGATTTGGCATAGTTTCAAAATAAATACAGTAGCAGCAACTTATGATGCTTTTAATGGTTTCCAAAATTCTTGCAAATCATTGCAAAATGTTAAAAGTTAAATAACACAAATGTATCTAAGCTTTATTGGTGGTGATGTTTATTTATTTATTTATTTTTATTAAGAATGGTATTCATTAAACATTACTTACACCAATAGGTTTCCACTGAATTATCATCAGCTATGTATAGGTCTCATTAAATTTAATAGTCCTTATAGAACATATAATCAGAAGCCTTCCATTTCTCAGCACAATATTATTAGTGATGGAATTAATACAACAGTAAAATGTGTTCTGCAAAAAGAATGCACAACCCTAAACTATGTTTGCGTTGATAAATGTGTGATTTGCTTCCAGGGCTATAACTGTAAACCTTTCCTGTTGTTGTCATGATTTTTCCAAACTTTCCATATTTAACTTTTGACCTCAAGAGTAAGCCATATCCACTCCCATTTAGAATATCATGTTTAAATCAATATTTTTTCAAAGCCTTTATGTGATGCTATTGGGTTTCCACCCATAACCCTTTTATGATGTGACTACATGCGGAGGGGTCTTTGATTGTAGCTTAGCTGAAGTATGAACATGGAGAATCCAAAAAATGGAAAACACGTTTGGCTCTGTGTTCTTCTGTGCTTGAGTGTTGAAATGGAAACCCACTCTCACATCCGCCAAGGCAGTGGCTACTTTAAGAAAGGGCACAGTTGGGACCACATGCATTATTGATGAGGTGGATACACATTCATCTTTCAACCTCTGGGTCACCTCAACTCAGTCGCTGTTGCACTAACATACCGAGGTCAGAAATTCAGTTGTAACAAATACACAATTACACACAAAGTATAGCTCAGCCAGGGAGGCCGAAGCCAAAGAGACAAGTAGTTGTGCATCTTTCGAAAACACTTGCGTCTCTCTGGAACTCTACAAAAATGTGTTTACAAGTAAACAATTAGCATCTGAGCAGATGAAGTGGTCACTCGGGTTATTGACTGACATTGACAACAAAGTCAGAGGCAGTAGTAGTGTGGTGTGTACTAGCAATATTAGTTGTAGTAGTGGACACATATGTTATTGAAGCTTGCACTGTTAGTTTTGAAGGCCACCGTGGCCCTCAAAGACGGTATTTGCGCAGGAGGTCGGCTTGCCACATGTACTTGCGCTCGGGAAACTGCTCGGGAATCTTGATCTTGCGGAAGTCCTTGATGCACTTCTCCAGCTCCTCTTCCACAGTCAACTTTTCTTTCACTGGCCGCTTCTTGCAGGTGCTGGTGTCCCGGGAACTTGCGGTGAGACTCCGGAGAAGGTCGCTCTTACGACGCTGCTCGGACTGCTGTTGCTGCAGGAGATGCTGAACGGGGCCCTTCTTGGGAGGCCTGTCCAATGTTTGCACGTGTGTCTGTCGACTGACTGGGCCACGGATGACAGTACCTTGCGGGGAGCTGGCCTCGGAATGGCTCTCTGAGCTGGAGGTGGAGAGTTCGTTGAAAGAGGTTCCACTCTCACCTTCACCTTCACCTTTGTGACTTTTGCAGCAGCAGTCGCAAGGTGGAGATGACCATTGAGATGGGCCACCTGGAAAAGAGAAGAGAAGAGTTCACAAGGGGCCTAAAGGCATTAGTCTTTAGGGTGACATGGACCATGTTTATGGAATAATAGTGCACTGCTTACTATATAATGTGCCATATATGTTGTACTTTTTTAGAGTCCAACCCTGCATCTGTCCCTAACCATATGGAACCTGTTAATCAATAAATTGTCCTCAAAGGTCGAGGAAGAAGCAAACATTTTGAATGTGATAACAATATGAGCTGCATGCATAATGCATCCATTTCAATTAGGCCACATCTATATTACATAGTTCAAGTGACCCAATTCCATTTTTTTACTGAGCCCCGCACATGACATGCAAGAAAAAATAAATTAATCGTGTGCACGATTGACTAATTTGTTCCCTAGATGTAATAAAACATGTACACAATTACTATTTTGTTCCCTCAGTTTGCTAATTCCTGCTCACAATTTACTAATTCCTCCTCTCGATTTATAAGTCTTGTGCACAATTTATAAATCGTGGGAACGAAATAATAAATTGTGCACATGATTTAGCCTACTATTTTTTTTCTGCATGCCATGTGCAGTGCACTGTACAGAACGGATATGAAACACAAACGTGTAATCAGGAAAAAAGCATACAGATTTCGATATTGTCAGTTCGCTATCAGACCTCATTCATATGTGGTAATAAATTTAAAAATTAATTGGGTCCATGTATTTGAATCTGCCATGTAAGAGGACAGATTGGATATTTTAGTCAATGCGAGTCATCATTGAAAAAAATGGCGTCAACTCAGGTGAACAACAATTGTGATCACATGACTCTTTTCAATGGTGCAATAGAGGATGACAGCTCAACCCAGTGATGTCATTTTAAACATTTATGTCTTGTAAGCCTCTGGGCAAGCAAAAACTTGTATTATTATTTAATCTGCGGCCCATTACAAAATGTGCCATTTTTACTTCCTTTTCTGCCTAAGATTTTTCTGAGTTTGGGTTTATTTTCTGGGTTTATTTTAGCTAGTGTAAATACCCGTTGCCATCAAGAATGGCTATTTGCACCAGTAGTATGCTATATTGCTGTTTCATGACCTCATCAAGTGTGCCAAGTAAAATGCAGTTATTCTGGAAAGAGTGTTACAGTGTTCTGGGAAACCCATGTGTTGAAAGCAGTGGTCATCTTAGCACCAGTATAATAAGGCTTACTCCACAAAAACATACTGTATGCTTTTATGTCAGCCACAAAGCACTACAATCAGGAGTATGAGACAGACAATATTCAGTGTTATTCACCTAACAGAGTGAAGCCAATTACACAGGCTGTGTTTTCTAAGGCCTGTCACTGATGAACTGTCTGTTATTCTCCACCACACTGATCCATTCTATTTCACAACACTGATTCATGTCAGATTTTTAATTATGCAACCTCAATCCATTTGCATTTAATTATGCAAATTGAAGTTGGGGTGCCAAAAATGATTCACAGCGAGAGTGGCGGCACTTGATCAAACCCATTAGCCACCTATATGAATGTTTATGCACAAAGTCAGGGCCACATAGTTATAATTAAATATAATATAAAAGGTAATTGTGCAGTTGTGTCCACATTTAGCAATCTAGATTTGGCGAGTACAGACCTTCAGTGTCAAATTATCATCTTTCAACATGAAACACAATATATATATATATATATATATATATAATAGGAATGTACAGTACAAAATCTACCAAAGAAATAATATCACAAAATATAATTTAATCCCTTTTATTTTAATCATTTTAAATTAGATGAAACCTATGTAATCAATTATTAGATGTTATTAACAGTTCAGTACATATGTTGTACCTTCAATTGCAATCTTCATCGTAGAATCACAAAATGTCAGCTATACATATTTAGACCTTTTTAACAAGGTTCACAAGGTGCATAATCATGCTGCAAGTGCCAGAAAGATGTTCATTTGCTTCAATGAAGCTATTTGGTAGCGCTATTGATCCCACAACCGGCAACAGAGACCTTGTACTTCCGACACTGCAATAAAAAAGTTGTGCTGTGTTGCAAAACAGACATTAAACCTCTAGGGATCCACCTCAAGCATATGTGATCAAGTATAAATATGTCCCTTTTCCGTTAACAACAGTAGGAGACAATATGCCAGTAAATATCCACAGTGTTTAAAACAAGACCTATCTTTATTTTGGACAGTAAGAGTCCTAACAAAAATTACAGGAAGTTGCACTTCTCATTATGTGGCAGAGTCTGCTGTAGAATGAATTTGTGTCACTCAGCATAAAAAGGGACCTTTGATCGATGAGTCAAGGCCTCATAATTGGTGTTTTGAAAAATGGCCCCTGACTTGGCAAACCAGCTAAATCAGCCGGTGGCCAATTTTCTTGTCCAAACGGAATTAACGGGATGCGCCAAAAGAAGTGTTGACAAATGCCACACATTTAAAAATGCCTCTGTGAATCACGTAGTTGGTCATGGGTAAATATTGGATAAGTTCATTCATGTATATAATAATACTGAATGCTTTTTTGGCCTTTTTTTATTTTTTATTTTTCTTGGTATTTTTGTGGGTCTATACAGATGGGCGATACCAAACTTTTTTAATACTTTACTATTTATTATATGTAGCGTATCAGACCCGAACCAGACAAATTAAAGAGTCGATCAGGACTGTGGTTGAAACACGAGCCGAATTCCTCAGAAAGGCAACAGGATGTTGTAATTCATTCCTAGTGCCACAAGTCAGAAACTAGTTAACCAACCAACCAACTCTTTCACAGAACAGGCTTCGACATTAACACCATTAGACCAATTATTGACAATTTCAATTCGGAGAAGAGATTGTCAAATTTGGGGCAAGTAATTGAGATGCAACGCCGGACATCACATGTAAACCCATGAGAGTAATAAACAAGATCCTTGGATTGACTTCCCCCCACCTAGCAGAAACAGACTAAAAAATCCTTAGTGGGCCTTTAACCTCTGGTCTCCACAGAAATCTTTGTCAGAGAATGGCAGAAGAACTGTCTTTTAATGAACTCAAAAGGACTTTTAAATGATTATCGGTCCATTGCTTAACTCCATATTCATTTATATCTAACCCACACATTTGACTATCATGTTTATAATCACTTATTGTGTATGTATTTTAATAACTATTGGATACCTTAAGGATTCATAATTATGTTTAGTATGTATGTGTTTGAATCTGCTTGCTTGGAATGTATCTGACCATCAGTTATTTGTCAAATGTATCATATTCTTGTTGTAGGAATCATGTCCAAAATTATACCCTGCAAGAGCGGGAAAATTCCGACCACGTGCTTGAAAAGATAACATATGATTTATGATTCCCCGAGCAAAGAAAATATCTGATTGGTCAAGACAACATTTGAGGTGTGGCCAACAGGCCAGTTTAAATACTTAGGACACCATCAAATCTTGTTTTTAGCTTGCTACTTAGCTTTTGCTATTAGTCATGCCTGCTTTTAGCCTTTTAGTTGCTTTTTAGCCTGCTTTTAGTATGCTTTTAGTTTGCTTTTAGCTTGTAGCTTTACTTCCTAGCTTTTGCTTTTAGCCATGCTTTTAGTCATCACTGTAAACGTTCTTTGAGCGCGGTTCCAGCGTGCTTCAGCCTGCACCCCTGCTGCTACTTAGCCACGATGAGAAGAAACACCACCTAGTCTCGTCAAACTTTACTTCTGTTCTTTTATTTTAGTTTCTTTTCTTTTCCGTTTGAGAGTTTCGTGTTCTGAGTTAAGTTTTGTAATGCCATGTCTCCGAGTCTGACCTCAAGTGCCCGTTCAACTTCAACCAGCCACACATTTCTGCGTCTTCAACCATCGCCCAACCACGGGCTTCCCAAGATGTCACTTCAACGACTACTGAACTTCCAGCCAATCAGCGACATCAGGAAACCCCCTTTCAATGACAACAAAGGGAACCCCTTTACACAGGCAATGCAAGTATCTCCTGACTGATCTGTACTGGTGTATCTAATACAATTTTAACCTCGTTGAGGAATTCAATGCGAGGGTTAATTAAGTGATTGATGGTTGTTCATGTCTATGCAATTTCACGTATTGCTGTAAACTTGGGATTCCACATTTTCATTCTCTTAAACTCATTCTTTCATAACTTTCTATCTTCCAGCAACTTGTATGAATGTGTGAGTGTGTGTGCTTATGTGTTAGATTAGTTTATATGTCTTAGATTTATCTAATAAAGCTTTATTCATATTGAAAAGAGAAATATCTTGTGTTTTGTGCTTACAAGTTAATGTCTTAAACTGCCGATCTTGTTACTGTGCTAATTGGTATTGTTTTCACTATACTTTGAATATTAATATCCAGCGCAGATTTGATGTTAAACAGCTTGTTCAGTGAATCGCAGGGTGTCTCAGTTATCAGCTGTGAAACAGTGATTCTGTTCAAATTCCCTTTAAAATCTTAAATGATTCCCTTTGAGCTAAATTGACCTGTTTCCCTTACATATACTATACCAACAATTTTGATAAAATTTTAATGATACCAATACTGATACCAATACAGATTATTTCCCAAATGGGTATATGATTTTATTAAATGTTTTCAAGATTTTGAATTAAATTTAAAGACAAATCACATCTACATGACCCATACTGGCCACCACAGTTCCTTTCTGCCATTCTTTTCATCTCTCTCAGTTTAATGTGGAAGTGAGTGTCTGCGCATGGTGATGTACAGTCACTTCTTACAGTCATATGACACAGGCCAGCTAATTATGTCAGGGTGTTTTGGTACAAAAATTAAGAAAATAACTCAAAACATTTAAAGTTGATGTATCGATACCAACTAAGTAGCTTGTGAGTATCGATATATTCATAATGCAGCATCAATGTGCACATACCTACTGGTTAGAATTTTCTATTATTATTTATCCACCTTTATGTTGTTGCATAGCAAAATAGTTTGCTTTATTTCATTGAACACAAAAGTATAAAGGCTTAAGAATTCTTGGAATGTAGTCATAAGGACCACTTGCTTTCATTTTTCTTACTTTTTTTTCTTTGGAGCCTGACAGACACAGTCACTTTGAAGTGTTATTTTATGTAAAATAGTTGTTTGAAGATTGTATTCTCCTTTTGTGTTCCACGGAAAAAAAGTAAGTCATACCACTTTGGAATGGCATGTGGATGAGTAAATGATTATTTTCAATTTTGGGTGATCTATCGCTTGAAGAAAACAGGAGTCTGCATCATCTATGTGGGTTTACTGTCTGTTTTCCCATTAGGATATTGTGTTTCCATCCAAAAGTGAATAATCAGGAATTGAATAATAAGAATCTTTGAAACTAGTCTTAAGTGATAATTGTTTTATATACATTATTCTATTAATACATTCTTTTGGAGAGTTCTCCTGTCCTTAAAAGTTGTGCTTGATTCAGAGCCCATGAAGTGCACAGGAGATGTCCACAGCTAAATAAAGATTCAACCAAAAAAATGCAATATTCAATATTCTATTCAACATAAAACAATGCATGTGTATATATTTGTTCTGAATTGTAATGCAGTTGATTTGAAAGGGTGCTTTTTCCAAACATAACTGTCATTTTGAGCAAAAAAATTTAATAAAAATGCCTTAATTGCTCAAAACATTTAATGGAAAAACTAAAAGGGTGTTATGTATATGCTATAATAAATTCAATCCACTTCAATTAAGAGATTGAATTCATTTAAAGAAATGGATCAATATTACCAACACTAACAGCATTTCTACATAAGTTTAATTACACAGTCTTTAGAAAACTTAACGGAGAGCTAAAATTATCTTTATGTGCACAATATTAATGTAATCACCAGCAAAGTCTTTACAAAAATATAATGCCCAGCTCTACTTCCTACATCCTTATGGCAAGTTCGTTTCAGGCTGCAATGATAAGATATACTAGAAAAGCTCCAAATAAACCAGATAATTAATGCTTCAATCTAAGTATGTCCACAAGCCATTGACTGCTGAGCCTCAATATTTCTACAACAGCTGACAGGGGCAGCACCCTGTCACAGCTTCCCACCCTCTGTGTGCTGACCGACAAGCCCTGATCAATCAGCTTTCCAACACACACCAGCCCGATCTGTCCACCCAGCCGCCCACCCATCCATCTTCACTTGCACTCTGGCCGTATCAATACATCAGACAGCTGGTGTAGGTGTCTGAGCCATCGGACCCCTATTGATTCCTGTCATATACCTTGGCAACATGCTGAAAATGGCAAGGAAAGATAAACGTTGGCACTGCCATGCAAGCAGATATCCCTCTCGTTGTCATTTATTTCGTTTGCCACTGTCACGTCACTGATGCACTATTTTTAACGAGGCAGGACACTGTACCTCACGTCATTGTTCCTGGCAGGAGTCACAATCTCTGAATCTCAGGCCTTAGAAGAAACCATTAGCAATACATTTGTTAAGGTGCCAAAAGACCCACATAGCCAGATGTATGACTTGCAGCATAAAGTCTGGACCACACAGGAGCTTACTCTGGACAAGAGTTTTATCTAAGAGCTTTTATTCAAAGTGACTTTAAATGAGTAATAGAACAAGCAATAGAACATTTCAAACATTGTTCAAAATAGAATAAAGAGGGATAAAAGGAGGTCTTGTTTGTTTGTTTGTTTTATTTTGTTTAGTTTTTTCAGCATGATGCAGTTTTCAGCAGTTTCTTGAAGATTTTTATGAATTTGGATGTCCAAACGTGCTATCCGTTGCCTGTAGAAATCAGTGAGTAAACAGAATTGAAAGAGATGTTTGTGCATGTTTATCATGGCATCTGTTATTCATCAAATGATAAGAGATAATCCAAGTACCTTGACAAATGTCAGCAGTTTTATAGCAATACAACAGTACCAGTAAAGTATACCTAAATTTACTACCAGGGCTGGATTTGTAATCAGGCATATCAGGCATTTTCCCAGTGGGCCAACGCACTTAAGGGGCCAACAGAATGTGTGTGTTTTTTTTTTTTTTGAGGACCATCACACAGGGACAGCGAGCAGCCAGTGGCCCATTGGTTTGTCTCCTGTATTGACAGTGTAAACATCCAATCACAATACACTATAGACAGAGTGATGAAGTATTTGGCTCTGCCTATATAGAAATCGCTTCAACCCAACTTCTTCCTTGTCTACTTTTTCCATGTTTTTACAGCAGCTTTATCAAGAACAGGCTTGCTTTGTGGTGAGTGATGCGGGCCAAAGAGCCAGGCAGGATGAGAAGAAGAGAGTAGTTGAATCGCTAAAGTGCTTGATAGGGACTCGCAACAGAGGCAGGCTACCTATCCTAATGTGTGTGCACTATGAATGTAGAATACATAAATACTTTTTAATAAAAACGTAAATTCATCACTTGCAGTTTTTTTGCCAAGTGAAATGTGTTCATAGAGGTGTCCATAGGCCAATATGAGTGTAATATATAGGCTACATACTTTAAATACACTACCAGTCAGAAAGGTGGTGACGATTATAGGGGCCCACGGCTGAGGGGGGGCCCCTGGCGATCTCAACCGACTGGCTGAGGCTAGCCTAAAAAGACGATCAGGACAGTTGACAGACCACTACTGTTTGTGGTCACGAAAGCTTATAATTTTCACGTGTTTTTAAGCCTTACCACTTGTCGGTTAAAACATTAAAAAGAGTTTAAAGCATTCAAACACAAGACGCGGAAAAGCTCAACAGAGTCGCTGGTTACTCGCGTGCTGTGTTCAGTGCGCATGTGGAGCCGCGTCTTACAGACAGCAACACTGAACCGAGCTCTCCTTAGCAAAGTTCTCCTCGAAGTCCCTCATGCACCTGAACGAACAAAAACAAATCGCAGTTTGAACAAACAAAAAGATGTGTTAGAGCCCAATGCAGCACCGCGGTGTTCTTGTGTTCAGGCTCACGCAGAGAGAGGCGTCTCAAAACTTGAACACCGAATTTTCCTGTTTCTGCTCTTGTGCCGACAAACACATACAAAATATGTCAAAATACCCATCTTGGAAAGGATGTTCGAAAAACCGTTGGTCATGTCTTAAGTGAAAGTAAACAGTTTAGAAAAAGATCGGATGTGTATTATATTGAATGCATTCATTGTCTCTTAAAGTGACCGTTCCTAATTTAGCTACTAGCTGTTGTAATGTTAATCCAAGAAAATGAAAGAAAGAAAATTACTCACTGATCTTGACTGAATTACTTTGTAGTTTTAACAAGAATTTATGCACAGTCAAACCAACAATTATTCAGACACCAGATATAATTTTTTATATAAGGTGCAGGACACTATAATACACTTATGCAAGTGAGTATAGCAAAATAAAGCGAACTGTGACATATTATACCAAAAATTCTTCATACAGTACAGTATTACTACTACTACTACTACTACTAATAATAATAATAATAAAATTGGGACCAAAAATTATGCAGCACCATATAAAGCACCATGATTTGCTTATACATGTTTTTTCCTGGTTTGCTAATGCAAACTTTTCACACCACAGACTGAACAAAATTAACCACTGCTTGGTAATTTTTCAACAAAGTATTGCTAGTTGTGTAAATATTGTCATATTAACAGCTGCCTGAAGTTTTGGTTGATTGTAATCCATTACATACCTTTCTATCTGACATTATCAAGATGAATTTGTTCTGACAGTTTAACTTGAGTTCTTGTCATATTTTATTACCATTTTCCAAACTATAGCAAATAAACTGTGATAATGTTATGAATGTTGAAGGTGTCTGAATAAATGTTTGATTGTATATTTAATTTTTAGAGTGAAGACTATACAGTGCTATTTTACATTTAATTATTCGGCTTCTGTACCTGGACACTTACACACTTGAAAAAAAAAAAAAAAAAACGTAATTATTGTGTAAATAGCACAAATAAATAAATAGAATGGACATAAAAATTTAACAATTTCAAACAGGGTCCACTGGTTCAACATGCACTGGGGCCCCGCAAACCGCAGCTACGGCCCTGTATATATATATATATATATATATATATATATATATATATATATATATATATATATATATATATATATATATATATACTTTTTCTGGGGGGGGGGGGGGTGACAGAAATTAATGCTTTTATTTAGCAAAAATATTTTAAATTGATCAAAAGTGATGATAAAAAAATGTACAATGTTACATAATAATAATTTTCAGCTTTGAAATTGCAGGAATGAATTAAATTTTACAATATGTTCAATTACAATATATATATATATATATATATATATATATATATATATATATATATATATATATATCACAATATTAATGTTTTTTGCTGTATTTTGGATCAAATAAGTCCAGCTCAACTTCCACTGAATTGATGGAATGTGTGAGTGTGTGTGTACTGGTATATTTTAATGCGAGGAGAGAAAGATGACCCAAGAGCGATATGCAGCAATACAGTCTTTAATAAACAGAATCAGAAGTCCAGAGGTAAGAACAGAAATCCTCAGAATGTAATAATTGACAACGAAAATCTTCCGGTTATACAGTTGCCGGGAACTAAACCTAATTCCTCCGTCTAGGCAGCGGAGCGTCTCTGGTAGTTGAGGGTACCGTTAGAATGCCAGCCAACTCCGGGATCTCCAAGTGATCAGAAAGCAACGGGCGCAGTCACAGGTACTCTGTAACAAGCATAGCTTAGTAGCAATTCACAGTGGTAGAACAATCCCCCTTATGTGCACTGGACAGGACAGGACTAGACAAGACAGGAGAGGGTATATCGCAGAGAATTCATAAGCATAGTTTCTTAAATAATCTGGCAAAGAGACAGGGGAAAACAGGGCTAGAAGAAGTAGTGATAATTAGCGAAAGCGATAACTGGTGTGGAACGGATGATGAGGATAACAAGTAATGAATGGGAACACCTGGGGATGAGAGCAATGTGTGTGCGTAATGACCGATGAAGTAATCAGGGGTGTGCGTGCGTACATATGAGTGTGTGTGTGTGTGTGTGTAAATGTGTGTGGCCAGAGGAGGGAGACAAAGTAAAGGAAGAACCCGGATCATGACAGTACCCCTCCTTTAACGAGCGCCCCCTGGCGCTCCAGAGGAAGGAGACTGACGAGACCGGAGAAAATCATCAACCAGCGAAGGGTCCAGGATGTCCCGGGCAGACACCCAAATCCTCTCCTCCGGGCCGTATCCCTCCCAGTCCACTAAGAATTGATGTCCACGGCCTCGGCGGCGCATGTCTAAGAGTCGGCGGACCTTGTACACAGGAGATCCTTCGACGCGAATAGAAGGAATAGATGGGCGTGAGGGCGAGCAAATTGACGGTTTTATGCAAGAGACATGGAATGAAGCAACGGACCAATTTACGAGACTCAGAGTGGAGTGGCAAATTAGATGAAGAAAGCCAAACCCTTTGGCCGCGAACGTAGCGGGGGCTTTTTACACGACGCTTGTTGGCAGTGGCGCTCATGCGTCTCCTCGAGCGACAAAGAGCTGATCTCAAGTGCGCTCGCAGCGATCGATAAACGCCTGTACGGACGGAACATTAGATTCAGAATCCTGCGAGGAAAATAACGGGGGCTGATAACCCAGGCAGCAGGAAAAAGGAGAGAGGCCCGTGGTAGCGAGTTGTGTGCGTATTCAGCCCAGGCGAGTTGCTCTGACCACGACGAGGGATTACGATGAGCTAAACTGCGGAGAATGCGAACGACAATCTGATTGGCCCGTTCGGCCTGACCGTTAGTCTGTGGGTGAAACCCGGACGAAGGGCTAGCGGAAGCTCCGATGAGGCGACAGAATTCCCTCCAGAATTGTGAGGCAAACTGTGGTCCCCTATCAGAAACAATGTTGGTGGGCAGACCGTGCAATTTAAAAACATGACCAACCATGATCTGAGCCGTCTCCTTGGCGGAGCGGGGCTTCGAAAGCGGAATAAAGTGAGCGGACTTAGAAAAACAATCGACGACCATTAGGATGACAGTGTTCCCGAGGAAGGAGGGAGACCGGTGATAAAATCGAGTCCAATATGGGACCACGGACGCGAAGGAACCGGTAAAGGGTGAAGTAGACCGGCTGGAGGCGAGTTACCGGACTTAGTCTGGGCACAAACCACACAGGAAGCGATAAAGCGTCGCGCGTCATGGTCCAAAGTGGGCCACCAAAAGCGTTGGTGGATCTTGGCAAGAGTGCCCTGCACGCCGGGATGGGCAGACAATTTTGAGGAATGTCCCCATTGGAGGACAGCCAAGCGCGCAGTGACAGGAACAAACAGACGATGCTTAGGACAGGCGTGCGGGACAGCGACCCGGGCTAGTGAACGCTTGACCAACCTCTCAATTCCACAAACAGCCGCGCCTACCACACAGGCAGAGGGAATAATCTTCTCCTGGGTGGTGGTTGGAGTTGATGAATCAAAGAGGCGAGAAAGAGCGTCAGGCTTAACATTCTTCGACCCGGGGCGATACAAGATGGAGAAATTGAAACGTGTAAAAAACAGAGCCCAGCGAGCCTGACGAGCGTTTAGTCTCTTAGCAGAACGAATGTATTCTAAATTTCTGTGATCAGTCCAAACTATGAACGGAACCGGAGCTCCCTCAAACCATTGACGCCACTCCCCCAGTGCCAAACGAATGGCGAGTAGTTTGCGGTTACCGACGTCATAGTTGCGCTCAGCGGAAGAGAGACTATGAGAAAAAAAGGCACAGGGGTGTACCTTCTCATCAGCAGGTGAGCGCTAAGAAAGGACAGCCCCGACCCCCACCTCCAAGGTGTAGACCTCGACAATAAATTGTCTCGAGATGTTCGGAATGAGTAAAATGGGATTCTCCAGTAAGCGTTGGAGGACTTGTCGAACGTGTTGGACATGCACTTGGAGAGAGGGAGAAAAGATCAGAATGTCGTCGAGATAGACGAAGACGAAAACATTGAGCATGTCCCGGAGGATGTCATTTACGAGGGCTTGAAACATGGCAGGTGCGTTGACTAGACCGAACGGAAGAACCCGGTATTCAAAGTGACCGAGGGGCGTATTAAAAGCGGTCTTCCACTCGTCACCCTCTTTGATGCGCACAAGATGATAGGCGTTACGGAGATCGAGTTTAGTAAAATTCTTTGCTCCCTGCAATAATTCAAAGGCAGATGACATCAGTGGTAAGGGATAGCGATTCTTAACAGTGATGTCATTCAGCCCTCGATATTCTATGCAGGGACGCAAAGAACCGTCCTTTTTAACAAAGAAAAAACCAGCGCCGACTGGAGACGAGGACGGAACAATAGTACCCGCATTTAAAGAGTCAGTGAGATAATTCTCAAGTGCTTCGCGTTCAGGGGCTGACAAGGAATAGAGTCTGCCGCACAGAGGAGTGGTACCCGGGAGGAGGTCTATGCTACAGTCGTACGGCCGATGAGGAGGGAGAGAGGTTGTCCGGGACCGACTGAAAACCTCCCGCAGATCGAGATAATCCTCCGGGACTCCAGACAAATCACCTGGCTCGACCTGTGAAAAAGAGACAGAAGAGACAGGAGGGATGGCAGAGGTTAAACAATCAACATGACAAGATAATTTCCATGATAAAATCTAATTATTAGACCAATCAATAAGGGGATTATGTTTGACCAGCCAGGGGTGTCCTAAAACCACCGGACTCAAAAGGGGAAGAGAAAATTAAAAAAGAAATAGTCTCCATATGGTTCCCCGAGACAGTTAGAGAGAGGGGGATGGTCTTCCTTTGAATCCTAGGAAGTGAACTTCCATGTAAGGCAAACAGGGGGGTGGAGTCTCTTAAGTCTATGAGGGGAATACCTTGTTCTAGAGCCCACGTCTTGTTGAGGAAGTTTCCTTCAGCGCCAGAGTCTATAAGGGCAGAACAAAAGACTGAAGAGTCAGGCCAGTGGATAGAGATAGGAAGAGAGGTACATGATCCCGATGGAGAGTCCTTGGAGTAAGCGCTCGCCAGTAGCCCTCCGTTCACTGGCGAGCCCTGGCTTTTACTGGACATGTGCTGACGAAGTGGTTAGGCGTGGCATAGTACATGCACAGGCGATTAGTAATTCTGCGCTCTCATTCCCTTGCAGTGATGCGTAGTCCTCCGAGCTGCATTGCCTCCGGCTCCGGACCAGCAGAGGGCGAAGTAGTGACGTCAGGAGGAGCAGATAGCAGAGACGATTCCCAGCGGCGTGACCGGTGGCGTAATTCAAAGCGCTTCTCGATACGGATCGTCAGATCGATAAGGGAGTCAAGACGAGCAGGCACCTCCCGAGCGAAGATCTCGTCCTTGAGTTCCGGACAGAGTCCCTCCAGGAAGCGGGCCACCAAAGCTGGCTCATTCCAGCCACTAGTGGTAGCTAGAGTGCGGAATTCAATCGAGTAGTCCGCTGCAGAGCGCCCTCCCTGGCGAAGAATGGAAAGTAATCGTGAAGCCTCCTCTCCATAAGCCAAGCGATCGAAAACTCGGATCATTTCAGCCTTAAACTGGGGAAAATTAAACACACATTCCGCGTCGACCTCCCAGTTAGCAGCTCCCCATTCACGGGCTCGTCCGGCAAGGAGTGAAATGACAAATGCGACTCGAGCACGATCAGTAGCGTAGGTTGAGGGCTGCAGAGAGGGGTGTTTATCCGCTGTTCCGGCCTCTCATGGTGATCCTGGGTAACGTGTGCTTCAGGATGCAGAAGATGAAAACGAGTGGAGACGTCCGATACCTGAGAAGACAGGGACTCGACAGCCTGTCTTGCAGCGGAGAGCTCCTCCTGATGTCGGCCCAGCATCACACCCTGGATTTCAACAGCTGTCTGAAAGGGGTTGCTGCTCGCTGGGTCCATTTGGCCAGATTATTCTGTAATGCGAGGAGAGAAAGATGACCCAAGAGCGATATGCAGCAATACAGTCTTTAATAAACAGAATCAGAAGTCCAGAGGTAAGAACAGTAATCCTCAGAATGTAATAATTGACGACGAAAATCTTCCGGTTATACAGTTGCCGGGAACTAAACGTAATTCCTCCGTCTAGGCAGCGGAGCGTCTCTGGTAGTCGAGGGTACCGTTAGAATGCCAGCCAACTCCGGGATCTCCAGGTGATCAGAAAGCAACGGGCGCAGTCACAGGTACTCTGTAACAAGCATAGCTTAGTAGCAATTCACAATGGTAGAACAATCTCCCTTACGTGCACAGGACAGGACAGGACTAGACAAGACAGGAGAGGGTACATCGCAGAGAATTCGTAAGCATAGCTTCTGAAATAATCTGGCAAAGAGACAGGGGAAAACAGGGCTAGAAGAAGTAGTGATAATTAGGGAAACGATAACTGGTGTGGAACTGATGATGAGGATAACAAGTAATGAATGGGAACACCTGGGGATGAGAGCGATGTGTGTGCGTAATGACCGATGAAGTAATCAAGGGTGTGTGTGTGTACATATGAGTGTGTGTGTAAATGTATGTGGCCAAAGGAGGGAGACAAAGTAAAGGAAGAACCAGGATCATGACATATATATGGTACTACATCGTAAATCGACACTTCCAGTATCCTTGTAAAACAAAAGGCTAAAAAAAACATAGAAAACTGTGTTTTATGAAATTCATAAATTGTAGTTTTGTAGTTTTCCAGTTGTTTAAGTGTATGGCTGGTGTAGGGCGATAGAAAATACAGTTTATACTGTATAAAAACTATTGCGCTTAATTATGGAGAGTCCCGGTAAACCTCAAATGCAAGTGTGTGTGTTCGCATTTTTGTCCATGTGTCTTTTATTCCCTGTGAGCTTCAAGACATTCTCCATGCACAGTTTTAAGCAAGACTGCTTCAACTGCTGGGCAATATGCCAGCTGTCAGCCAGGCATGCTGTGTTCTCTGTAGTGATGGAGTCATCTTAATTAGGCTCATCTATTTCTGGGCATGAAAACGATGACACATTTTCCATTTAAAATTTGCTTAATAGTTTTATACTTTTGAATTACTGCTCATGTCTCTTTGACTTACTGTAGATGGACAAAACAGTATTGTTAAATATATTTGTGTTCAGATGAAGGAAAGTCATTTGGAACAACATGAAAGTGATTAAATGATGACAGCACTTTTATATTTTGGAGGGTGAACTCATTTGTAAGTTGCTTTTAATAAAAGTAAAATGTAAATGTAACTATCACTTTAACACATTTCTTCTTGTGCATAAATCATCAGAAATATTATTGATATATTTATTCGTCACAGTGCAATAACTTATTCTGAAACAACTTTCATTTTCGACTGATGTCACCACGCCTCTATATTTGAAACTTTTAAAACACCTGGCATCATTTTGGTATCGAATACCCACTTTTCAAGATCTACTCAATTCTGATCAACACAGCCTTTTTTCCACACATTTTTTCCATTCAATATTCAGTTTCACTCAGGAATATGGAAATTTCATGTTGACTTTTAAGAAAAAGTCAGCATTTCCCATTAACTCTGTTAAAAGGGTATGCCGTGATACTTAGAATGTGGGATTTCAAAATAGTAATTTTAGAAGTTTGCATCATGCATTTCATCACTTTGTATATAATAAGAATGTCAAAAATAATTTACATTACCACAACCACATCAGGTCCTCTTATGCTTTTTGATATTATTGGATACCGAACCATCACATTCCATGTTTGAATAAGAGTGTAATCTTATGTTTACATTTACTGAATGAAAAAGCTGAATTGTCATTGATTTGATTTCCAGGAAAAGCAAGCACAGGTCAAATGTAAAATGCCTTGAAAACCATTTAAGCCACTTTGGATAAAAGCATCTGCTGTAAAATGAGATTTTAAATTTTTTGGTCACACTTTAGATTGTGAAATGATTCTCACTGTTAACTAACTATTTAGAGGTTAGAGCCCTCAACACCATGGGCAGATCCCCTGTAGGGACAGTGATGGGATGAGGTGGGTTGTACCTTTTAGATCCCTTCAGAAAATGAACAACCAAGTTGTTACTGTCCACCAATTGTGCATGGAAGGGGAACGGCCCTTATCCAACAGCTCTTGCAGGAAGGACAATGTCAGAGATTGTCGCATGCGATTGGATCTGCTCTGCGGGCAGAGTGATCAGAGCGATCAGGGGAAAAGCGTTAAGGTGGAGGTTGGGCAAACGCGTCCTTGTCCTTTGAAAAGTAAGTTGGGCAATGAGAGTCGACCTCTGCCCTGCCAAAGATCTCCCAGATTTTCTGAACCGTTTGGGGGTGAAGCATCCACTCCTCCAAGGACGCATTGCTGCGGGCAGCATGTCTGCTCCTAGGTTCAACCTGCCCAGCTGCTCTCAGTGAGCGCAAGGTGAGTTGAGGCCATACCAAGAGGCGCTCCACTACTGTAAAGAGGCGCTTCAAGGAGAGGCCACTCTTATGATTTAAATAGAACACCACCGTCATGCTTTCCGGACGGACTTGGATGTAGTGACCTATCAGGTCTGGCAGAAAATTTTAATGGCCCAAACATACTGCCAGTTGATATAAAGCTGGCCTTCTGCCTTCGACCAGTGGCCGAAAGCTGGTCTGCCATTGCACAGCACTCCCTAACAAATGTTGAAGGCATCTGTGAGGACCACCTTCCTTCTGCAGACTATTCCCAGGGGTACGCCCCGTTCCATCCACTGAGGATCTTTCCAAGGGGCCAGGGCTGCTATACAGGCCTGGTCTACCCTGACGCGAAGGCGTCCAAAACGCCAGGCATGGGATGGAACTCATGGTTTCAGCCAGTACTGAAGGGACCGCATATGGAGCAGGCCCAGCTGTAGTACTGGAGACACAGAGGCCATGAGGCCGAGCAATTTCTGAAACGCTTTGAGAGGGCAATTGGCTCCAACACTGAATGATGCCACAAGCTGCTGGATGGCCAGCTTGCATTCCAGAGCAGCTATCGCCCTCATTTGGGCTGAATCCAAAACTATTCCCAGGAACGATATCTGTTGGCTGGGAGACAGCGCGCTCTTGGCAAAATTTAACCTGAGTCCCAGGCATTCCAGGTGGCTGAGGAGGAGGGATCTTTGAGATCTGTAGCTCTTCCTCTGACTGTACCAAAATAAGCCAGTCATCGAGGTAATTCAGAATTTGGATTCCCATTTGTCTCAGTGGGGAAAGAGTGTACAAATTGGAGTGTACAACCTTGCTTTATTATCCCCATAACCCAGCTTGACACCCTGGGGATGGCTTACCAGGCCTCTGCCCATGTGGCAAGGGGCTGGATTGGTTCGAGCTGCGTAGAGGGGACCCCATGCTTGCAGTGAGTGAAATTTGCTCTCTTTTTGTAAATGTTTGTGTTTTATTTTTCCTGCTATAACAGCAATTGGTTGTATGGACGCGATCATGGGGCACCATGTACACAACAGTATTTTTTTCACACACTGCCATTGGCACCCGGAACTGAACGGGGTGCTTGGAGGCATAAAAGAGGCATTTTGGGGGCTGGTCCAGCTGCAGGGAGACTTGTCCCCCTCCTTTTCCTGTCCCGCAGATCAGGATGATGCCAGGGACGCAGGGTTCAACGTCATCTTTGGTCGGGGCCCTGGTGTTCAGGGAATTAGTAGTGCCTTGCCGAGCGCACCGCATTCTTGATCTCAGTGAGATTTAGCCATAAGTGGTGCTCCAGCACCACTAAGCTGGCCATGGATTTGCCAGCCGCCTGCACTGTTATCTTGGTGGTGTGAAGGGCCAGGTCGTGGAGGAGTTTGGCCTGGAAGACCGCTGTGAAATGGAGCGTTGAAGCTGCCTGTCCAAAGTCATCCTAAACTGCTTGGACGGGTGTGTAACGGATCTGCAGGTCATCGATTCATGGGTTGAATTCAGGCATATAAAATGAAACCTTTTTACACTAAATGCCTGGCCTGGCGCCAGCCTGGCTGGATTTAAATTATTTACGACAAGAAATTCCAGAGTCACGTGAGCAGCCTCAAAGGAGACACAAAACCCGCACATTCCTAAACACACACACACACAAACTTTTATTTAAGCTCTTTATGCAAGTCCTTAATAATATGTATTTTGAGTATGTTTGTGCGTTGCATAAAATGGTTAATCCTTGTTATGTGAAGAGTATAAGTTGCTAACTTTTTAATTGGAAGTGTTTATCCTAATTTTAATGTTCTCAAATAAGAGTCATGATTCTGTAACCCTACCCCTGACCAGCTCATAAAACTTTATGATCCCACTGGGAAACAGGACAGGAAAAAGCTAGTTCACCGGTACCTTTTTCTCAATGTATCCTAAACTATTAGTTTTTTTTCAATCTATTCTAAATGTATTAAGTATTGCTTTTTGGTGCATTAGATGTTCCCCATATAAATTGGAGTATCTGCAGTTTTATCGTGTGTTAATCAAACTTTAAATGTGTGTAATTCTGCATTTGAATGTAACTTCATGTTTTGATCATTTATTTATGTTATTTTTGGTATCTGTTTAATCGTCATGCTTTGACGGACTCACTTATATAAAGGAAATTAATGAAAAATGTATTAATCTGGAATTACGAACTTGCTAGAATATCACTGTTGCAATCTGATAAGCCATAATTTATTAGGGTGGGTGTTTCCACAGAGACAAAGGAACTTTTTCCCGCTTCAGATCGCGGATGTTCATTGGTTGTTCACACGAACAGAGGCGTGAACCATTTCAAGCCATAAGAGCTGACCCAGGAAGTTCCTCGCTCTCTTGTCCTTTTTCTCTGACCCTGCTCGTCCTTCTTCGCGGCCTCGGCCTGCTCTCTTATCGCCGTCCCTCTAAGCATTTCATCTGAGAAAACAGCCACTCCCATGGCTCCTCCGGGAGCTTTTATTTCTTTCTTTTTCGTTTCTTTTCTTTACTAAGTTTATTCACCTATTCGCCTCTCCACACGAGGAAGACGAATTCTGAAACATTACGTTATAAATTTTATAAGGACAGGAGAATGGTTTCATGGCCAGAAACGATTTGTCCTGGAATTATAAGAAGTGATAGCATTACTGAGAGTTAATGTCGAGCGAACGAAGAAGAGGCATGGAGGCGAGCCGAGTAGGGGGCACGCCAAGACTTGGTGATCTCGTCGTGGACTTCACTTTCTTTGAGTGCAGAGAGGCTCATCTCCTCACAAGAAGGACATTCTGTCTCAGTGAGCGAAGCTTCAGCATGGGCGGAGCCCAAGCATGAAACGCACTCGCCGTGACCGTCAGCGGTGTGCAGGGGAGCCCTGCATGAGTGACAGAAATGGCGCGGCATTTGAAACAACTCTTTGAAATTTGCTCTTTTAATGTCGCTGCTGCTGGCGCCAAGGGGGCGAGAAGCTGTGAGAATGGACGAGCAGGAAGAGGTCTCTCGTTCCACTGAAAGGCTTGATCATGGTGGAGGCTGTCTCAGTCTTGTAAAGTGGAGATCTGTAGTCGTCACCAAAGGAGAATAATCTGTGGATCCTGTGGTGATGTCCCGTTTTTATAGCCAGATGCCCCCGCCCATTCTGCTGGGCTTTACTGCCATAAGCTCATGCAGCTCCGCTGCCAAGCCATTGGTTCGTTTTATATTCACTACATGAACCAATGGCCGTGCAGTTACATTGTGTTACTAAAAAATACTTCAGTCATTGGAGAAAAAGGAGTCCCTCCCCCCATAGCATCTTTAACAAGAAGCAGTATGTGTGAAGTATCGACAGGGAACTGATAATTTACTGCTTGTTAAATTTTGGTATGGGGTAGGATTAAGGGACCTAATACATGCTCATGCAGAATAATCCATTAATATGTGCTTCATAAGTACTAATAAATAGTCAATATGCCAGTAATATGTGTGCTTATAAGTAAGTACTTAATAGTGAGACTTGGTCCCTAAAGTGTTACTGTATTTTATTTTATTTTTCCCATAAATACATCACTAAAACTACTACTAAGATTGAACTAATCTTCCTTAATAGACTCTGTCTTTGTATATCAGTGTATCAAACCAGACTGCTTTTACTATAAATTTGTGAAGTAATTTTTATTGCCAAGGTCTCCAAGCATCTAGCAGCATTCACAGCTGCCGCAGTGCTTATGAAAAACAAACATATCTGCAGGGCTTATTTATCTAACTGACCACAGGAAAAAAGTGTTGATGCTGCATTTACTGTTGCACCTGCAGATTGAGATCACAGATAAACAATGTGACAATGTGAAACTAGAGCAGCACTGAGATCTCCTTGGGTTATGGGATCAGAGTCCCAAAAAACATAAAAAAGACACACTTGCTTGCTTATTAACTGAAGCAAAGTGAGAGGCTGATGGAGGCTGAGAAAGGGGTGATATGTACTGTATCAATACTGTGCATTGAGAATAAACATTTTTGTCATGGTTCCAACCTCACCCCACAACCAAACATAGAAGCTTATCTTAAATGTCTGTGTGCTAAAGTGTTCCTGTGCAGTGAACAGTTACATTTAAAGAAAAAAAAAAGAAGAAGAAAAATTATGAAATGATGATTAATCTCTTGATGAATCAAGACCCGTTTTTGCCATTAGACAACACTCTAGTTAATCCAGCTTTTTATTTCAATTAGAATTTTTTTTTATTTAAAATAAAATAAAACAATAAAAGAAATTATTAATAGCTAAAGAAGTTAAGATTTTTAAAAATATCTTTTGATTAAGAGATTAGAGATATCTTTTGATAAATGGGTGAGAGTCAGAAGACATTTAATTTATTAAAGAGAACAGGCAGGGTGTTTCATTAGTATTATTTATGTAGCATTGACATACTGATCTAGTTTTTGTTAATATTTCAAATTAGATTTTTTTTTTCTATTTTCTGTTTACACTTTGGTTCAAGTTTTAGTTTTCTTTACTTTTGTATTATTATTTTTTTTTCAGTTTTTGTTTTTTAAAAAAATATGTCTGTATATTTATTTATTTATTAATTTATTTTACTTCACGTTGAGAAACGTTGCCTTATCAAATATCTGAAATAAAATATGTTTAGATATTTTATGTGATTTTGGATCCTTTTCTTTTAAGTTTTTTCACAATTTATTGTATTATAGTTTAGATTTATTTTGATTAAATTACCTTTTGAGTTTCACAGAAAAAAGAAAAGAAAGAGAAAATCACATTCTCAAAGTAAAGTTCTCGTATTAGGGTAAGTAAATTATGACTTTTTTTTTATTTTTATGTGAATTAACCCTTTAAATAATGGTTGACTAAATCTGCAAGAGCATATTTTTATGTTGTTGTTATTATTTTAAAGGAGTCTGACACCAGTTTAACAAAGACCAAGACACAGGGCAACTATCAAGTCAGCAGTCTTCCCCATGATTGTGTAGCCTAGTGAACCAAACTGAGAGACTGTTTTGAAGGCTCAGGAAACATTTGCAGGTGTTTTGAGTTGATTAGCTGATTGGCATGTCACCATATTCTAATTTGTTGAGATAGTGAATTGGTGGGTTTTTGTTGCCAAAATCATCACCATTAAAAGAACCAAAGACTTAAACTACTTCAGTATGTGTGCATTGAATTTATTTAATACACGAGTTTTACAATTTGAGTTAAATAACTGAATAAATGAACTTTTCCACGACATTCTGATTTATTGAGGTGCACCTGTATATTCTGGTTATAGCTAAAATGATAAAAATAAAAAAAAATTCAATATTCAGGAGATGGCTTGATATAGTTAGTGTAGAACTTATTGTATGTTCTAAGATTGTACCCTAATATGCAAACAATATATTAAATATGTTTTAATCATACACTCATTGGAGGCTGAGATACCCTAATATTGAAATTCTAGAATCACCTCTGAAAATGCTTAATACCATAAACTTTAAATGTGTTTTGGAATAAGTACGCTTGAAAAGTTTAGACAAAAGTGTTGGATAAAAAAAAAACAACAAAAAAAACACTGGAGCATACAGAAACCTGAATGTGACAAACAAACTTGCAATAACTTTGTTTTCTAAATCAAAGGTTGCGAAAACAGTTGCTTATGTTATTCCTAGGTTCTTTTATTTTATTTTTTTGTGGAAGTACAGTTCCTGAACTGCTTTCTGAATACTGAAAAGAGAGAACTGTCTGGCAAATACTGGACAAGGACAGATTTCTACGTGGCGCTGTCAGTCGTGGAGCTTCAGTGAAAATGACACCAGCTGTTTCTCACTTGCATTTCTTGCCAAAAAACTGGCCTTGGATTTCAAAAAGAAGTATGAACAATGGGGAAATCAATGGTATGATTCTCCCGGGACTCATTAGTTTTGGCATGTACAACACAAATATTCAGGAAAAGGTTTAAAGAGGATGATGCAAGTACCAGTGAAGGTTTTAAAATATGCGAGTGGGATATTAATTTTATCTTTAACTGATGAATATGCTTGTCTGCAGCTGTGCAATAAACTGTCCTACTGAAGCAAAAGTCTATCTTAACCTTGAAAATATTTAATTCGGAATGTGTTCATATGTTTGCATCATATCCAGTCATTTAAACCTTTAAAAGGAAGAGAATTTACCCTTATACTGGATTGGTAAAGATAATTTGCTCCATTTAAAAAAATGCAATTATGTTTTGTCCACTAAAGCACATGAGATGTTCCTTTTGGACCATAATTTCTCATGCCTGCAAGGCTTTATGACTTTGTTTTTGTAGACTAAAGACATTTCTCAGTTCCATTTTCAACCAAATGGCCTTATGGGAGCTTAATTCCAGCAGAATAGCGGATTTTTATGCTGTTTCATGTGTCAAAAGAGTTTTATCATTGGCTCTATTAAATGAGTATTCAATTAAATCTACGAGAGGTTCAGTCTCTAAATTTTCTTCCCAGCAAAGGTCCAAACCATCATAACTAATACTGTTTCAGTAGCCAGTGTGCTATTTAGGGGTAATTAAAAAAAAATGGATTAATGGACCACAGAGCAGAAGTAAAAGTCCCATTCATTTTGTCCATAGAGAAACACATTTTTACTTATTTGTTGTTGATGTTTTTATTATTATTATTATTTTAATATTTTAAGTGTGTTCACTACTGTTCGATGTAACTATATATTATATAATAAGATATATTTTATTTATTTATTTAAGAAACTGATACTTCTCAAGTACCCACTCAGCAATTTAAAATAATTTCTTAAGAATAATGTCAAACTGAAGACCGGCTAAAAAAAATAAGCTTTGCAATCACATTACTATTTTGGTTCTATTTTTGATTGTCATCATAATGACCCCAACCTTTTGAACAGTATTGTGATTCATCTCAGAGATGGTTTGATTCATGGCTTTTTTTGAAACCCCAGTGGAGAAAATGAATACTTCCAGAAAAACTGCAAAACATGGGCAGACAATGTAATGCTGACCTCAGTTGTATTCACTGCACCTAGGAACAAAATTTGTCCCAACTGACTTCCATTGTATGTTCCACAAACATTGTGTGTGTGTGTGTGTGTGTGTGTGTGTGTGTGTGTGTGTGTGTTCCAGAGAAGAAAGAACATCATACCGGTTTATAAAGGCATGAGAGTGAGTAAGCTTAAAGAGTAACTAAACCCTAAACCAACTTTTTTTAGTTAATGATCTATAAGAATGGGGCTTTATTAGTGCTGTTCATTGTTTCAGGTAACTTTTTTGACATTTGAGTATAAAGTGTTTTAATTCTATAATATATGGTGTAAAAACGTCTGAGTGCTGCCCTCTTCAGGTTGAACGGTGGCTACTGCAGTTGATTTTTCCTATTGGATGTTGCGGTGGCAAGTGACGTAAGCGGTGGCAGGTGAGGTGAGCAGTTTGCAGCTCACCACGCCCCTTGGTACGAGCTACCACGCCCTTGGCAGTATAAAACCATCTTGTTCCGTCAAAATCACTGTAGTGAGTCAGGAGTTGGAATTGCTAGTATTGAAACGATCAGGATAGACTATTATAGCATCTATTTAGCATATCAATTATATAGTTATTTAGATCTTCAAGTTAGCGTAGATTTATCTGTATTTAGTACAGTGGTCAGGATGGTACGTAGGTGTGTTGCTGGTTGTGACAGCACTGCTGGACTGCATAGTTTTCCAGCAGACTTTAAAATTAGGCGCCAGTGGTTGCATGCACTTCGCCTGGTAGACCGTGAGTTCCCGCCTAGAGCTGGAGTGTGCAAACTGCATTTTACACGGGATTGCTTCTCCAATGCAATGGAGGTGGAGATGGGCTCCTCCACACAGCTCGCGCTGAAAAGCGACGTGATGCGGGAATTAAGACCGCAGTTTGAGCCAGTTGCTCGAATTGATATGATCAGACACCTCGACATTCTCCACTTCAGGTGAAGGTAGGTGAGAAAAGTCCTCTACTTCAAATGATCGCTCTGTTGCAAAGCTACTTGCGTCATTACAGTCACTCTCCATTTTAGCGTCTTTGACAGCAGCTGTCAATCAATCCGTCACTGCGGGTCTCATGTTCACGCCGCTCTCGCTCAGCCCCGCCCTCGGTTTATCCCCTCTATCTCCGCTGTGATCTGCCCACTTTTCAGCATTTTTCAAATATTGTCAGTGGGTGGAGTCAGGCTCTGACCAGGGGTTTAGTTACCCTTTAAATGATACCTAATTGAAGATTAAAACTAAGAATAAAATCATATCTCATAGTTTATCTGAAAAACACCTCTAGTGATCCCGTCAGTAATAAGGTTGCAAAATCAAACCAATCATTGGTAAATAAAAGATAAATATATTCAAAAGATCTGTAAACTCTGTCAGCAGCTGAGAAAAAACCTGCTATTTCCACTTTGATAAACATCATCTGTTCTTCCACGTCTCCAGCACCAGTCACAGTATGCGGCAGGTCATTAGATACAACATATTTTGGCTCTCCTTGAATTCTCCACTCTGAGATGAGCAGACTCTTGCAGACTTTCTCACAACGTGACAGCTTTTAACACATCTGCTCTTTTGTCAGGCTTCAGGGCTACTGAGTTCTGCCACACTAGACTGCTCTCACCATGGCTTGGCAGCTGAAATCGTCATGTAGTCACAACATGCTCTGTTCTGCTTGGATGAATTCTGTATTTATTTATTTTTTCCTTTATATTTTAAGATGAAGAACTGCTTTTGTGAAAACATGCTGTTTATAATGAATATCTCCTGTTCTTACCAATATACTTCTTGGTCATGTCTTTTACAGCTTCTTTTGAAGATGCAGCATTGTCATAATAAGTGGTAGTACTGAATATATCTCATGGTATAGTATTTGAACAACGTCCATTTGTACAGAGTAATGATGATACTGTGCTGTTCTGTACTAGTAATAGTTCTTGCATACCGGCAGCTCTTATGAGGCAGTCTCAAGACTGCTCTGTCACTACACAAGGAATATTAATCTCACAAGCCAGGAATTTGAACTTTCGCCATTAAATTTGGTGCACTCCAGTACAAAATAACTCCAGTAAATCTTGTGAAGTTGCATGTTTGTAATGCACAAATCCATCATTAAGATGTTTTAAATTTCAAACCAATGCTCCAGGCCATAATATGAGTCCTCTGTCAATAAGTTTGTTTTCTCTGGGGAAAATATGAGAAATGCAGAGAAATATCCACATATCAAGCACCGTTTACAAGCAAATACAAGCAAGTTAAAAGTGTTTTTATTTTTAGTTTTCTTTAGGTTTTTTTTTTTTTCTTTTTTCTTTTTCATGGGTTGAGCTTCAGCTATGCGGATGAATCTCTAATCACCACAACAGAGCGGATCTGTCATTGTACATACATATATGTCCTACTAGGCGTATATATATAAAAATCAGTTTGGTTAGTGGAAACTCTATACCTATCTGAATCAAGCAAACAAGTGCTCTAAAGGCACCCATTGCACAACTGAAATATCTTGATCAGCAGAAAAAAAAATAATAATAATCTCTGTGTTAGTCATTAATTCCTTCAGATCTCTGAGTGGATGCCACTTCTCAAAAGCCATGCCGATATTTATTTTTAGTACAGGCTTCCTTTTGCTTTTTCTTTTAAATGTAGACTCCTTGCAGTTTGAGGTTTCTAAGTTTTGACAAGTTTAAATTCTAAGCAACTATTCTAAGAGAAAGTTACAAATGCCAAAGACAAACAACATCAAACTGATGAATTACGCAGGTTTCCCATGACATCTAACTCAACACCTTAAATTATAAATCAGCTTATCATTACAAATCAAGGTAAGGTAAGAATGGTTTTAAGTACTGATGTATTATGGACTTGCTCAATAACCAATTATTGTTTTTTTTAACCAAAAAATTACATGCAGTAGCTATTATGATTGATTTGTTTAATCTAAACACTCAGCTAACCTTCTCCAAATCTGTGACTTTTTGATGAATTTTAAATTCACTGAGTCAAATAAGGACCTCTATTTTAATGGTGTAATTACAATGTTATTGTCACCTTTGGCAGCATTCAGACAATGGAAAAAGTCTATTTTTAATTTTAATTATTAATTACTTTTAATTACTACTTAATAACTTACAAATTACTAACTTAATCTGGATTTAAAATGATCTGTCTTTCTTTCTTTTTCACATTAATACAGAGAATTAAAAAAAAACATCCAAGTACTCTTTCAGTCTGTCACTTCAACCTTGTGCCAAAGTTTCCAACACTAGGGGTTGCTTTTGGGAGCCCAGACACCTCTGACATCATGGAGAAAAGCAGTCTTTCCTTTTTCTTACACAGCATTCATACAAAGTGTTGTGAGAGTACCCCTGGGTGCTTAAAAGGTGAACTTTCACAGGTGGAATTGTGTTTTTACATTATGCCTTTCTGTTTGTATTCTTCTGATTGCACTGACTATGTCTCTCCTTATTACCAGTACGACCTCTAAGTTCAGTGTTTGGGCTGTGCTCACTCTGAAGAAGCGCTCGGGGATGGCTTATGTTCAGCTTGCGAGGACCTGTCCATATTAGGCACACTGTGCTAGCAGCTTGGGTTCTTCCCCAAAAGTTCCAGTCCTTCTATTTCTGGGTATGAGGTCACGGGGAAGAACCTGATGTGGAAAGAATTGTTCCGCCACAGGGAATCCCCAAGGGCTTCTCATTCCTCCCACACTTTGTGTCCTCTGATTGAGCTTCCAGATGAGTTTGAGAGCTCATTTTAGCTCATTCGGGGCTCCGCAATACCAGCACCAAAGAGTGCTAAGTTCCGGTCTGAGGGAGACACTTAAATGGCAGCCATGCTTGCATGGGCTGCCAAGAGTATATGGCTTGAGTTGACTCCCCATGCTGCCCTGAACACTCTCGGCTGGATGATTCGATTCTGGGAACTGAGCACGGTACTGAGCGTGACACTAAGCCACACCCAGCCCCAGTTCCTTTCTTCTCAGAGATGCACAAGGAACTGACGGAATTGTGGAAGGCCACCTTCTTGGCCAGAACGGCCGTGAAGGTCCCCCAGGTAGAGAGGGCAACTGTAGTGCATCTTTGGCCACAAAATGCCACCACTTGGTGGGGACTTCATGTCTCCTCACAATCTGATGCAATAGGTCTGTCACCACACTAGTGTGTTGCCTGCTGGCAAACCCGTGTTCCCTCATTCATCAGTGGCTCATTTGACTGACCTGATGGACAAGGTATTTCAATTCCTGCCATTGTGCCTTTTGTTCCGCTAAGTCACAGGAACCCTGTCCTTGGTACGTTGAACGTTTTTTCCCTTAAGACCACTGCCAAGGCATCCCGCTGGCTTCTCAGAACCGTTTGGCTCAGCTATGCGATTCAGTTCACCAGGCGTCCACTGAAGTTCAGTGGCATTCTATTTACCTCAAAATTGGTTGGCGCTCACAGGGACATGATCATTGACAACTTAGTCTGACTGGGACTTGGGGTCAATTAGGAAAAGAGCAAGTTCTACTCTGTGCAGAGTATTTCTTTTATCTGTGTAGAACTAGACTCGATGACTATGACAGCACATCTCTCAGAGGCTCATGCTGTGCTGTCATAGTGCTGAACTGCTTGAGAAAGCTCAAGCACTAAACAGTGGTCCCACTCAAACACTTTATATGGCGTGCTCAGCTACAGTCATTCCACTGATCATCAGGTTTCATTCCCAAATTCCAAGAAGGCAAAGCCAAGGCACACATCATGCGAACATCACACCAGAGTGTCGCTGGTCTTTCAGCCCTTGGAAGGACATTTCATTACTATGGGCAGGAGTGCAGATAGAAATCTCCATATCTGGTCCCTGGATGCAACCAGGAGGAATTCAGTGACTATTACACAGGCTAGGGCTCCTCTATGAGGAGGCTGTACGACCTAAAGTGGTGCATTTTCAGAAACTGGTGTTCTTCCCAGAAGAAGTTATCTTGGAGATGTGGCATTGGTTCGATAAGGTGGGGGATCTTCAAGGCTTTTCCATTTGGCGAATCATGCTTTGAATTTGGGCCGGCAGACTCTCACGTTGTCCTGAGACCCTGGCTTGGATTGTGCCCAAGGTTCCACCACTCCTTTCAGAGATCAGGTGGTGAACTTGCAAGCTATCCCATCATAGGTTGGGCTACACTCAATACATTTGCCAGATTCTACAATCTTCGAATGGAATCAGTCTCATCCAGAATCTTTAACCACCAGGAATTTCAGATGTTACTTATTCTATTTCCCTAACAAAAATAGAAAAGGCTCCAATTGAGGTGACCTCTGCCTTGGTGACTTTCCCAGATGTTGGAAAGCGAGGTCATGAATCTTGGGTGCTGGAAGGTTATGAGGAGGAGATGTGTATTTGGTTGTTACACGCTGACTTGTCAGCATCTGAACCCCCTGGTCTTGTAAGTTCAGCAGCTTTGACATTTAATATAGGGCCCCCAGTGTCGGAAACTTTGACACAACTTCAAAGTAACTGACTAAAAGGGGATGGCTCGGTTATGTATGGTAACCCGTTGTTCCCTAATGGAGGGATCGGAGACATTGTGTTCTGGGCTCCCATGAGTGACCCCTAGTGTCAGGAACTTCAACACAACGTCTCCTATCCCTCCATCAGGGAACGTCTCGGTTACGTATGTAATAGTGATGCGGAGGTTGGGGTTTTTTCCAACTCGCGGGTCCCGCTTTTATGAAATTATTTGGCCCGACCCACAATAAAGTGCCAATTTCTTAGCCTGCCCCAACCCGACCCGCGAGTTATGAGACGACCCGCATATCACTAGTATGTAACCCTCGTTCCCTGAAGGAGGGAACGGAGATGTTACATCAGAAAGAGACTGACGAATGGGATCTCGCCCACGAGCCCAATCACCTTTGAGTGGTTACAAAATGAGCCAATGGTACACAAAGTACCTTGGTCTGCGGAATTTGCATCGCGAGCTCCGCCCCGCAGAGTGGGTATATAAGGAGCAGCATGAGCAACTCGCACTCAAGTCATACACAAGGACATGTATGCAAGTGCTGGATGTCAATAGAGCAGGAGGAACCCAGGGTTCCGAACTGAGGAACTCCCCTGAGTGGAATAGCGCACGCATCCAGTATATGGAGGGGAATGGCGCAGCAAGCAGATTGACACCAAGGAGGGGAGGACACGGGCTCTACACTGAGATTATAAAATATCACAAATGTGTTAGGTGTCGCCCAGCCCGCAGCTCTACAGATGTCTGAAAGAGAGGCACCATGCGCCAGCACCCAGGAGGAAGCTACACTCCTAGTTGAGTTAGCTCTCACCCCTAGGGGGCAAGGCAGGTCTTGAGCCTGATAATCCAGGACAATAGCATCCACTATCCAGTGGGATAACCTCTGCTGGGAGACAGCCTTTCCCTTCTGCTGGCCTCCGTAACAAACAAAGAGCTGGTCTGAGGTCCTAAGGCACTGAGTTCTGTCTATGTAAGTGCGGAGCACACGTACTGGACAGAGCAGCACCAGGGCTGGGTCTTCCTCCTCCAGGAGCAGTGCTAGCCTGATCCCTTAAAGGAGTGGTGGGAACTTTGGGCATGTACCCAGGCCGTGGTCTCAAGATAACGTGAGAGTTGGCCGGCCCGAATTCCAGGCATGCTTCGTCAACTGAAAATGCCTGCAGGTCCCCGACCCTCTTCACCGAAGCCAAAGCCATCAGGAGCGCAGTTTTCAATGATAGAAACTTTGCCTTTGCAGAAACCCTTGGGTCAGCACTGCCCCCGTGCAGCTCTTTGAGCACCTTGGCCTGGTAGACCTGAAGGGTGGCCATGGCATGCAGTGCAGAAGCGGCCTGACCCGCAGCTCTATAAGCCTTGGCCACAAGCATGGAGGCCTTGGAGGGAAGCTTGGGACCACCACGCCATGCGGAGGCACTCTGCGGACACAGTTGCATCGCAACAGAACGCTCCACTGGGGGAATCCCAGCATACCCCTTGGCCGCTCCGCCATCGAGGGCAGTGAAGGCGGAGGAAGCACCAGAACGGTTTTGGACAGTTAAAGGTGTCTTCCATGAACTGGTAACTTCCTGGTGCACTTCCAGAAAGAGAGGAACCTGCAGGGGGTGCTGGCGATCAGTACGAGCAGCCCCCAGGAACCAATCGTCCAGCCTCGAGCGCTCGGGACATGGTGGAGGATTCCACTCAAGCCCGATGCTCTCAGCTGCCCGGGAAAGCACGGCCATCAGCTCGGGATCGGACTCGGGCAATGCTGGCACTCCTGAGGGAGGCAACGCAGCTGAATCCTAATCTCCCGAGGACTCAAGCCCGCCTTGTGATGCGGTGGATCAACATAAGGTCTTCCTCCTGAGCCCCGAATGAGATGTCAGGAGCTTGACAGGGTCCAGCATACTCATCCAGAAACTCAACCGGCTGCAGCGTTTGTGAGGGGGGTGTGGCCCGAGGAGGCTGGCTCATCGGGGAAGCCCACACGGTAAACCTCAGATCACCCTGGCCACCAGCCGAAGTAGCCCTCTTACGAGAATAGGAGCTAGAACGGGGTGTGGCAGAGGGGAATCTGTACCTTTTAAGATAATCGAGTCTCGATCTTAACGCCGAAATGGTCATGTCCCTGCAATGAGAACATGAGCCATTCACAAATGCATTCTTATCATGCTGAAAACCCAGACACATGACAGCAATCTTGGCCGTCACGAGGAGCGATATATCGACCACACCCAGAAACACACGGGCGAAATTACCTTTTTAAAAAGACGCAAATTCAACCCATACTCTTTTAGTGAGACAAAAAAGCTTTTTCAGTGGTGCTGAAGCACTCAGGAGAACACGGGAGCTGACTGCAGGAAACCCAGATGAACCGCTGAATCGCGTCGTCACACCAACACCAGCTGACTTGCTTGTAAACATTCTGGAAAAGCAGCAAGCGATGTGCTCGGCTCCGAAACGAAAGCTTGAGTGCGAGTTGCTCGTGCTGCTCCTTATATACCCACTCTGCAGGGTGGAGCTCGCGATGCAAATTCCGCAGACCAAGGTACTTTGTGTACCATTGGCTTGTTTTGAAACCACTTGAAGGTGATTGGGCTCTCGGTCGAGATCCCATTCGTCAGTCTCTTTCTGACGTAACGTAGAACGTGACCGACTGAAAGGGACAAGAGTTACCATACATAACCAAAACTTTATGTTGTAATGCTTAAATTTTGAAACAACTCCATAAATGCATTAAACATCTTACGTTTGGAGATTTAAAACAATTTGGAGGTTACTGTAACTTTTTTTTTCTAACAATGATTTTTATGAATACTTTTTCAGGTTTTGTCTAAATAGCTAAAAACAATACGTTTTTATTGATTTATTTTCTTAAGCTAGAAAATAGGAATGCACAGTCAACAAGCGAGTCTTGGTGTTTGGCATATTGTAAATCTGCAATTCCAGTTTTTTTCTCATTATTCAGCTATCACTGTCTGTCATCTGACAAGGGCATTACTCAGTGTGCTCCAATCAGAGGTGCTTAAATGTGTTTACATCTTTTACTCTTTTACCCTTCAGTATACTGTATTTACTTACTGTGTCCTTAGCAGCACACAGATGCCAATATATGCTGCACCCTCATACATAATGCAATGCATTTAAAAGTTCTGCAGCAACACAGTGGTATTAGCTAAATAATGTGTAACCCAGTTAAGTCAAAGCTCTGGGGCAGAAAAAAATAAAATAAAATAATTGGTTCAAACTGTTGCATGTTAAAAATTCTGTTGTGCAGAGTAGGCTAATTTTGACTGGGTAAAACAACAAAGATGAGAAGAGGTGCTAGAATTATAGCATATAACTGCCTCTCTTTATTTTATGTCCTTCCATTGTGCAAATGAAAATGGCCCAGGAAGATTCATCAACACCTCCCTCAGATCTTCAGCATGGTTAACAGATGTTTCCACAGAATAAAGATGCATATCCTGTGAAATAAATGGCACAAAAAAAAAGCCTAAAATATTTAGTCTAAAAGCTTTTATCAGAAACCCTTTTTCCACTTGTCTTCAAGAGCTTACACATCACCACCAGATTGTTATATTCGCACTCATTCCAATTGCTCAGTAATGCCCTGTCAAAAGCAAACAAGATGTGACTGTTACAATCTTATAATCATGACACTTGGTCACATAACAGTGAAGATGACACAGATATTACAAATTTGGCTCATCATCATATTAAACAGTCATTGCATGAGTTTACTGCCTATCCAGTTGTAGTGAATAGCTGTAAACAGATTTAATTTACTGTCCTTGATTTTCAGTTTTCAGATTCATTGTTATATTCATTGCTTTTAGTCAAATTTGCTCTGTTTGAAATTTCATATAATTTTCAGCTGAAGATGTGCAAAATCCAAGTCAGTCTAAACTTGAACTAAAATAAATGAAAAACTATAGAGATACTTTTACATTTAAATGTATTAATTACCTTCATGATTTAATTCAAAGTACAATTAAACAATTGAATTGATGATTAAAGGATTTAATGATATTACTGATGTTGGCATGATACTAGGGAGCAGGAAAAATGATCTAAGTACTTAAGTAACTCTATATGATGCAGTCCTATTGGGACAATCCCGTCATGTCTCCATGCTTAGCCCATTTAAAGACATTTACACTGTCACAACCTACCCTCACAAACTACAGGTCCAGCAACACAGCCTGCAGAACTTTCACCCTCCACCTCCCCAGCTCCACATCTCTATTAGATCTGCTTTGCAGTGTTTAACTATGTTGGACCATAACAACAGCATGTCTCTTGTTTAGCCACAGAATTTTCAATAACAAAAACTTTAAACTATTTAGTAATCATATTCAACTAAGGGACATATAAAATATATTAAAAGGCCAACAAAAATGGTCATGTACTAAACAGTCATGTATCAAACAAATTAAGTGTTACAGGATGATAATTATTTTAGGGGTGACCCCGAATAGTCGAAGATTCAATGATTCAATAGGAGGAGCCTGATTCGACTACCAATCTCACAGTTGAATACTCACAGGGTGTTATGATCATGTCATTTTGGCTGTATGGGGGTGCTCAAATGCTTGATTTCACATAGAACTACTGGTTTTCTCCCAATAAGTTAAGCCTATTAAAATAATGTTGTAAATAAGAATCTGAAAATAAATAAGCTTCAAATATATATTTTAACACCCCTATTGATTTAAGTTTCACTTTCCATAATTTGTGAACGACAGAGGAGCATCTTGGCAGTATAGGGATTTAAAACTTTAACAAGACTCAAATTGACACAGGACTGGACTGGCACAAATTGAAAGAGGACTGAGTGAAAGACTGGATATTTTTTTTTTTTCGATCAGGCAGTAAAGTCACGTTATGGGGAAGTTGTGGCCTAGTGGTTAGAGAGTTTGATTCCTAAGCCAAAGGTTGTGGGTTCCAGTCTCGGGCCTGCAATACCATGACTGAGGTGCCTTTGAGCAAGGCACTGAACCGCCAAGTGCTCCCCGGGTGCCGCAGCATAAATGGCTGCCCTCTGCTCTGTGTGTTTGTTCACAGTGTGTGTGTTTGTGTGCACTTTGGATGGGTTAAATGCAGAGTATGAATTCTGAGTATGGGTCACCATACTTGGCTGTATGTCACATCACTTAACTTTATCTTGTAATCCTAGGGTTTCACTGACGTTTAATGGTAACTATTTTTTATTCAAAACATGATTTACCCCATTTGTATCTGCGAGGCATCCATTACACATTTTCTCTGTGTGTTAACGTAATTATGACTGTAGAATGTCTGACTTGACTCTTGGTAATGTATTTTGCCCCACCCCCAAAACATGCGATTCGACTATCAGTCCAAAATTTTATGTGAAGTAACTATTGCTGCATTTATCCTCTGCTGAAGAAAAATGAAATAAAAATAAAAGAAAAACATTGTTGCAATCATTTTAAATAATCTGTAACATCTAATAGACATATTTCAAGATAGTGGTGAGAGCAATCTGGTGTTGAAATAGGGTGCTTCATGACCCTTTGAAAAACTTCACCCACAATTGATATGTTAAATGATAAACAATTGATGTTTACTGTTGTAAACATCTCAGGCAAAAAAAATAGAAGATGAGAATATATTGTTACATGTGGTTACGGGATAAGAGGCAGAGAATTCAAAAGAGAGTAAATAACAGAGGTTTATTATACTCAAGTACTCGACAATAGCAAAAGACAGTTTCACTGGACAAAGCACAGATGAGTGAAGTCGGGCTTTGAAGCAGGCAGGCAGGCTGAAGATACCACCACTCAAGACAGCGAGGTAGGGATGCAATGGGCGAATCAAACTGGCGGGATCCAGGAATCCGGAAATGAAGCGCCAAGACCAGGAAGCACACTGAAACAATCTGCCAACACGGCTGGGTGAGATACAGGTTTAAGTAGCCCCGGTGATGAGTGCAGCAGGTGGCAGTGATCAGGGTGATAGGTAATCAATAACCGCGCCTCCAACACAACTGCACGCACAGAGAAGGTGAGACAGTGAATTCATGAACCGTGACATATATAGGTCTGGAGCAACCTTAGGGTGAGTAAATTACAGAACCACTGCTTTAAATGGACCTTCACTATAGTCCTTAATGAATGGAGAATCAAACTGAGTAAAGAGCCAGACAGAATCCATTTGGTAAGAAATCTTAAAATAGAAAAAGGAATGTCAGAGCTTTTAAATAATTTAATGACTGCAGACATTGTTATATTGGTTATCTTCTCTACAGTGGAATGATCTTGCCTGTGGGAAGAAAAGAAGAATGACATGCTTCTAGTGTCTTATTTTGGAAGAGTTTGTTGAAAGAGTGCTTGTCACTGAAATTCCTTCATTTGCCCGATGTGCTCAGGGACAAAGCTCTATGAGAGTCCTAAACAGCATGTTATTTGGACAATGTTTGTGTTACATAACTGATTGATAGGGATTGATCTCAGGATCTTGGGGTGTTAAGTTAAGAAGTTTAGATGCAAGTTCAGTTTTACAAAAAACTGTAAATGGTGAAATATTAAGATAGTAAATGGGCTATCAGTCAGTTTCTTGTGCACTTCAATGATGCACATCTATACTGGATTTGTAATGTTAATTGACATACTGAACTGTGAGTCTGATCATCTTTAAATGTTTATAAAGCCACAGCTAAACTGATGTGTGTAATGGTGTATGAAACTTTTTTTATGACATTAACATTCATCAGATGCAGTGAAGACCTATGTCAGTTAGCCAAAATTCAAGTAATTTATATTAAATGTATGTCATGCATTTTAATTCAGTGCTTTATTCTGTTAAGCAGTTTTTTTGTGTGTATGTGGTGACCAGTGTTTTGATTTATACATTATATATTACACATTACATTTAATCATTTATCCAAAACGACTTCGTGCTATGACAATTTCGGTTAGCCTAACACAGTACACAAAGCAAGGGTTTACTTATTTATTTATTTTAATAAATTAAAATAAAAAGATGGAGAATACAAGATTAATAAAGAGTTATAGGGTTGAGTGTTTTTTATGTTCTTTTTTTTATTTTAGAATTAGAATGGAGAGTGCTAGAGTTAGAGAGTCAAATGAATATGGAAGAGATGTGTTCTTAGCCAATTCTTGAAGATGGCTATGGACTCAGCTGCTCAAATTGAGTTGGGGAGGTCATTCCACAAGAAGGAAACAGTTTATGTAAAAGTCTGTGAAAGTGATTTTGTGCCTCTTTGGAATGGCACTATAATGCATAGTTCACTTGCAGAACCAAAGCTTCTAGAGGCACATAAGTCTGAAGTAATGGATTTATGTAAAGGGGTGCAGAGCCATTGGTGGTTTTGTAGGCACACATCAATGTCTTGAATTTAATGCAAGCAGCTATTGGTAGCCAGTGCAAATTGATAAACACAAGGGTAGCATGGATTATTTTCGGCTCGTTAATGACTATTATTATTTTGACTTCCAGTTTGATGACTTTAAAACACCCTATATATGTTCTGTCTCATTCTGTGATAAGAAACCACATCAGATCGCATAAGGAAGTTATTTCAAAGATTCAACTGATGTTGTGGAGTATTTTATAGTGTTCTCTTTTGTTGGACAACAGGTTTAGAAATACTTCTCATTGTAAGTCATTACAAAGGAAGGTGTTTGGCACATGTTGCTTTTTCAAATGCATGTTATAAGTGGGGAGGCATTTCCTCATCTCAGCATGCAGAATCACAGGCACACACAGACAGAGGCTATTCTGAGAGAAATAACACACAGAAATGATTTAAACGCAAAACAGAAAAATCACAATTCACAAGCACCTATTGAACCGTGGATGTCGTACCAAATGGTTCAATATCATATTGATAATTGTGACATCACTAGTGTGTGTGTGTGTGTGTATATATATTAGTGGTGGGCATTGATTCATTTTTTTAATCTAGATTAATTTTACTGTAATCTTGGAATTAATCTAGATTCATCTAGATTAAAATGGCTCATTTGAATTCTGCCGAAGGCATTCAGAATATGTGTGCTATCCAAATAAAATAATGACTAAAAGTAACGTTAAGTCTTTGAGAACGGGTTTCTCAAGCCAAGTGGTGCATTAGACCAGGGGCTCATCTCCATCACAAACTGCTTGTTAAAGCTGTAAACGAATTCCACATTGCAAAAGGTGCAAACAACCTTAAGCCTGTTTTACACATAATCCGTCTGCAGTGCGTATGCATTTCGTATTTTTTTTTACACACCCATGTTAACGGATTCCAGCGTTCATGCGTTTGTGCATTCCAGGAACGTTGCGTCTGCAGCAGTGCAGCGATCGTTTACGTACCGAGTAGCGGACTGCAAACGCGTCCTGTGTGAAAGCACATCGAGTCCGTGCTGCTTCTGCACCACATACGAAACGCACGCGGACTGCATACGCACTGCAGACAGAGTATGTGTGAAACAGCCGTGCGTCTTCTCGAGGTTTCCATTGGGAAGCTTCTTTAATAAAAAAAAAATTCCCTGAAGCAAACCCGGCGGCATTGTAGCTGCATCCATGTTAGCACGCCACGTTTGATGTGGTAATTTCACAGTAGGCATACACACAGGTTTGAAGACTTGTTCTCGCCCCCTACAGATTTGGCGAGGTATACATCCGCGCTAAAATATCAAGGTGAAAGTCATCATAGCTTGCTAGTATAGACCCAGCTCCTAACCCAACTTTGAGAATATATTAACGGCGATATTTTTTTTTTATCGCCCAATAAGAATCTCACGTTAACGCTGATAACGGCCCACCACTAATATATCTATATATATATATTACCTACCTGCAAAGCTGTGCACCTAGGACAAAAGCTTTTTTTAATGCATAGTGTGGTCACACCTAATGTTGATTTTAATTTAGTTAAGTTGATTAATCATATCTATTTATGGCATTATTTTTCACGGCATCCTTACTTTACAGCATTTTTACACAAGTGCTTTGTCCTTTGCTGTATTTTTTTACTTTTTGCTGTACTTTGCCCAGTACCGTAGCTTTGCAGGTCTCTTGAAGCGTTTTGGAGACATTGCCACAGTTCTTCTGGATTGAGTCTGTCTCAGTTTGTTCTGTTTCTTTATGTTATTCCAGACAGACTGATGATGATCAGATCAGATCTCCTTCTGGAGCAGTGGCTGCTGTCAGACTCCTTGTGCTAACAAAAATCTCACTTGATTATTACATTAAATGGCAATAATGTTTGGAAATGTAAACACATTTGTGTCAGTACACACTACAGCAAAACAGAAATAACTGACTTAAAACCATTTTTTGTTGGTGAAAATACTAGTGGCCTAAGACTTATGCACACTACACATATTTATTAAAATTAAAAATACTGACCAGAACCTAACTGTAGAAAGCTGGTAATTTGATACTGACAGTGATTTTGCTTTTTAATTAAGCAAGTTAAGATTCATAAATTAAAATAATTTGGTGTGCAAGAACCTTTTCTTATTTTTAATGTTGAAAACATTTGTGTTGCTTAATATTTTTATAGATGTGTATAGCTTACTGTATGCAGCATGTCTGTAGATGTCATTTTTAACTGAACCATTTTTTTTAAGTTTCAAATCAAATGTATTGTAGACACTCTTCCTAATCCTCAACAGCTGATTCAAAGCCAATATCTCAACCCACTAGAAGCAAATCTGCACCATTCTTGAAAGAGTCTGCAGTGGTCTGTTTCTTTCTACAAGATGAGACTACCAGAGAGTGCATTTTCATATTTTATGATTGCACCATCAAAGCTGCTTTGTTCAGTCGCTCCAGTGGCCACTCTACGGCACTGTGCTTGTTTAGAGAAACCTGCAGATTCCTGGAGAAGGTAATGAGGCATAGACCCCACCATCTCAGACATTCCCTACTATAGCTAACATATTCATGGACCTCAGAAGAAGATTACTTATTCACACAGAGCACCATAAATCATGGATTTGAATGTCAGAATGGGTAAAAATGTAAAGCAGTGGCAAGAATGTTCCAAGTATACAAACTGCTCAAACTAATGTGATATTAAAGATAAAGTTTTAGATTAATCAGTGCACGTTATTCCGATAATTTGTTAACTTTATAAGAATAAAAAAATAAAAATTAACTTCAAAAGATTGACCATACTCTGCTATATCCAACTCCTCACTTCCAACCTATGATTTAGTGTTTTTTTTATTATTATTATTAATGTTTTTTTAATTTCTAAATAAGGTACATTTTGATATTTTTATTGGAGATTTGCATACAAATTGCAGTGTGATGCACAAGAAAAATAATGCAATTCATTAAAATGCAGTAAAACCATATTAAGTAGCATGAAACATTTATTAATATTTCTTTAATGTCTAAAAAAACTTTTGTCCACCAAATAAAAGTAATGTGGTGTAACCATCAAAATCATTCGGATCAACCACATTAATACACAGAAAATAAAATCATGAAACAGGAAATAGAAGTCCCCTGAAAACATGACCGTCAAGAATTTGACTTTTATGATAAAGGTTAGTTAACATGTCATTTGGTGTGACTTCCCATAATGTATTAATGTACTGTATAATTAATTCATTTGTAAAAATCACTTTTTTTGAAAATTTTTCGTTGACCCATTTAATATCCATTTTAAATAAGCCAGTTATTTTCTTGTTGTTAACTGTGGTCCTGTCCAGCATGCAAATATGTAACATTAACAGCAAATTATATATTGTTACCATTTTAATTAAACCCTAAGACAACAAGAAAGCAGGCAGAACAATTAAACAGATAAAAGGCATTTCTGGCTGAGATGACAGGCTTTATCTTGCAGCAGTTGCATATGACCCAAGTTCTCCACTCCCAGAGATGCTGATGTTGAGAGCTTAACAACTTAACACACTCAACTTGAGTGCTTAGTAAATTATCTGAAGCAATCCTGCTTAATGAATGCAAACCTAGACTGTATAGTCACATGCTTATTCAATAAATGTTTTATGTCCTATTTGGGTTTATGTATACACATTATTATTTTAAGATTTTTTTTTTTTTTTTCTAAGGCATTGTTAGATGCCATTGCTTCCTGCCATAGCTATGCACAGATTTGATTTCAAAAACAGTATCATAGCTATTAAACATTTTTTTTTTATTGACATTTTTTTGTTTAATTATTTTAAATCTGTATTAAACCTAGAATGATCTTAAAATAAAAAGATGTGCTAAAGTCCGATTCTGTGGTGACTGTGCTTAAAAATTAAATTATTATAACCCTAAGTTTGAAAATAATTAACATTTGTTAAATTTAGAAAAGTCATAAACATAATCAAATGTAATCAGTTACATTACTATAATAAAGTAATTAAAATAGTTACCTACTACATTTCCAAAGTAACCTTCTCTGCACTGGTTAAAGTTAACAGCAAATCATGATTTAGTACATTTAGTAAAACTTTTAATTTGATATTATTACAAAATGCAGTTTTTAAAAGCGTACTTAAAATCTGACAGTGCATTCATGTACTGTCTGAGTACGCACTACATTTGAATTTAAACTTGCTTTGCATCCGTTAAAAACTATGTGCTATATATGAATAAATTTGGGTTGTATGAATGAAATTTGGATGTACTACAACCACAATGTTACTACTATCACATGACCTATTAGTCTCAGTCGCTTCGCTTTACTGCCATTCATAAATCCTCTCCTGTGGCCTCATGGGATAGTAAAGTGTCCATCAATTGTAGGCCATACAAGTACTTTAAGCCTACTGTTTTTCAAGAATAGATTTTACATTAATAATAAACCAATCGGCCGATCAGATTAGACCTTGCTAGATTAACAAAGTATCAGTTTTGAGTGTAAAATAAATGCCGTTTCTGTTTTTTTTCTGTTTTCTGCCGTTGCAATTACAGCCAAGTGCCTTTCCAAGCACTCTATTACCAATGCAAATTGTTTTTTTGTTTACGTCAGAGGCATGGTGGCTTTTTCCAAGTCAGAGCTTTATGCCTCTATTCCAACTTTAATGTGTAAGGCCAAAAGACCCTGATCCCGAGGTCTTCACAGATGGACTATAACCTTGTACTGAAATTGGTCATTTATGCACCATAGATTTACTTGTGAGAGGAAGGGAAATATCATTACTGCAGAGGATGGGAAAGGCAGTAAACACATCCGTGCCTCTGAGATCACAAACCTGTTTATGTTGTAATCTCCCTCTGGTTAAGGAAACAGGTGCGTGTTAAGTATCATGTCTGGCAAACCTCCTAACAAACAACCAAAGGCATATTCATTTGATTAGTCATGTTATTTAGAATAATAAACTTATGTTGTCTGTCAAAGACATGCACAGACATTTTAGGGGCAGGTGCACAAGTAAATTCTTCTCATAATTGTTTATAAAAAACAGTTACATACTGTTGAACATCTTTTAATTACCTACACTAATTAACACTATAGGGCTGTTAAACCCATCCATTAACACTGCTATTACAATTGCACAAATAATATAATAAGATTAATGTTCAAAATATAACATTTTAAATATAGAAATGTTGGGGGAAATAAAATGCTTTTTCAAACTGACTGATTCTTTCATGAATGAATGAAGCAAGTGACATCATTAATGGGTCACTTAATCATTGACTCACTCAATTTGATCAAAAATACAGAATCAGAAAAATAAAAAAAAGAAAGAAACTCCACTATGTTGCCAGGAGATGCTTTGTTTAGCACTATTTTCATTGTCAAAATAGAGAAAAACAGTCCAAATGGACTCGATCTGTGCATGTGCCTGTTGTCTGTGTATTTTGCATTGCACAATTTTACATCTGCACAAGAGTGCCTCTATTTTTAGGGTTCCTAATATTGTTTTGGCAGTCTCCTACAATACGTTCACATGTATGCAAGATAAAAATAAAAAAAACGTTTTTGTTTTCTCAAAATATGCATTTAATATCACCTAATTTTCCAGCGATTCTCAAACAATTAGTTTGAAGCATTTCAAAGATTCAAGGCAGGTGAGATTTAGCCTTTTGCCTAATTCCAGCATATTTACTGACTGGCTATGATTTATCATCCCTGTCAAAAAATGCTCAAAGAGTGCTAGATCACTAATGGAAAGAGTATGCCCACTGCAGACTTGAGCAGACTTCCTGTATCACATCATCAGAACCATTTTTTTTAACAACTAAAGCACTGGAAACAGTGTTCACAAATACCAGTGTTAATCAACTGCTAATCTGGAGAAAGCACTTTAGTATGTCAAAGGAAAATGGCAAGGGGACAAAGTATGAGCCGTTTTAATTTTCTCTGCACTTTTGAGTCCTTTTGTTTGATGGAGTGATTAATCTGCTGAATAAAGCAAAGGTCAAAGGTCTGTTGACTGATCAACAAAGTTATTATTAGTTTTTCTAATTCAAGTATCACTATTGTTCCACTATTTTTCATATTTTCAGAAAGTTCACCCAAATATGAAAATTCTAACATATAATGATTGGCTCATTGGTTTTCGCAGATCAAGCATGAGTGGTTGAGCTTCCATGTTTACCATGTGATAGGCTTTATATATGTGCGTTTATCGATGTTTACTACACGCCTCTCTGGAATACTTTATTCTGACTGGTCAGAACTGGTGTTATTTCCTATTGTATGCCAAATAACACACCACACATCCGACTGTATTAACTAGGGGTGTAACAATACACTCGTTTTCTCGATGCATCAATTACAAACTCTGACGATGTATATGTATTGATCTTGAAACATGGATTTTTGAATCGTGATTTGTCGATTTCGAACAGCAATCAATTTAAAACGCTAAGAATCAAATGAATCATGATTTCTATAGCGATTCAATTCTTTCAAAATATATACACATTAAATTACTACAAGCACAAATTAATGGAGACCTTGAACAGTGTTCGTGCCTTCACATCTCTCTTTCACAAGCTCCACTATTTACCGCGCGAGACTGTCACAGGATTGCGCTTACGCTCCATTCGTCTCACTGACACATTTTTTGAGCAGCTGATCTGTGATGTCTCCTTAATACTAATGGCCAGTAATGCTAAAGTGAAGTAGTTTTATTTTTCTGTAGTTTTCCAATGGCTCTCGGTCATACCAACGACATTAGCACTCGAAAGCTGTCTATTTATTGCATTGACGGAGCAAAAATGTAAGTGTCTAAAGTAGGGCTGGTAATTTTAACACGTTAATTAGATTAATTAATTACAGAGAAAAATAATGCGTTAATAATGCACTTGCCCCGCCCCAGACCTATGTGGATCATCTGCCATTTCCTACAGTAGATTGATGACTAATATGAGGCAGAGCAACAACTTACTGCGTGATGGAGCCTAGATAATGTACCTAAAATTCAAAATATGGGGCAAAATGCCCCGGTTTAAAATTTTGTCTCATATTTACATCACATAGTTAAGAAATATCACATGAGCTGTAGGCTAAGTGCAATATCTCATGAGTGCAAATGTGATACTCATCTTATACAACAGTTAATTAAGAAGTTAAAGTTGTGTTATTTTAGACACAATGTTGCCTGTTTTGTTAAATTTTGCCAAACAAAATATAAAGACAAATCAGAACTGTTCATCCCCGAGCAACCCACAGCAGCATTTCATTTCTTAATCCACGTTTTGAACGAATTTGGTGAATCATTTGGGCGTTGAACCATTGGCCATAGTCGCGTTGGCTCTGAAGTGGCGCTGCACAGATCGATCGGTGTTTGACATCAAAGTACCCTGAGAGCGATTCAAAAGCACAAGGAGTCTTCTGCTCTCTAAGCTCTTGCAGTTCTTTGATGTCACACACCGATCAGTCTGATGGTGATGATCCCCTTCAAGTCGAACAAGCCTAATGATTCAATGAACCATTCATAAAGAACCATTTACTTCACTCCTGAATGAATCAGCCATTTGAACAAATCAAACTAATGAATAAATGACTCGATGACTTAATCGTTAATACATTTACCAACACCTACTGGCAGTTTTAGTTTATTATTTAAAATATAATTTCATTAAATAAATAATTTAATATTTTCATAGTAATAATAATAAAATTTAGGAAAATAAATTATTAAAGTTATAGTTCACCCAACCGAAAATGACAATTCTGTCATCATTTACTCACATGGTCCAAAAGAGTATACAGTATGTAATAAATTTTATCAAACAAAATATTTCTTGCGGAACCTACTTTTTGCCATCTCTGTTTGATGCTTTGCACAATACCTTTAAATAATCTTTTCGGAGTGATTTCTCCAAAATTGATGTGCGAATAATTCGATTAATTAATCACCACATCATGTAATTCATTAGACTAAAAAATGTAATCGCTTACCAGCCCTAGTCTTAAGCATACACCCAGTTTCATTGAATGAAAAATATGTTGCATGAACAACAACCTTGAAATAAGAGCGCAATGTTTATCTGATATTTAGATGCATGAAAGTAGCATTTGTTACTATGACAAACAGACATTGGATGAATTATTTTCAGAATCATCATTTGCCAATGGAGAGGAAAAGTTAAATACTATAGACGTTTATTTTATGAAAATGAGATAAAGAAGTTTTCGTACTTAAGATGTGCCAGGAAATGCCTAATATGGACAAGGGCATCTATCGCTACAGGTAAGCTGAATAAAAAGCAGAATGAACTGGTGAAACGTTAAGACAATAAATAAATAACATTTATGAATGATGCAGTGTTAATTGACATATCATTTATGTTGAAATAATTGTTTATAGCATATAAAACAATCATAAAATTGCCATTAAGAAAAAAATTATAGATTACAAATGATTGATTATTGTCCAGCAGTGTATTTTATTTCTTACAGCTAATTCACAGTAAGAAAATAATTCCTAAAAATTATAATAATAATAATAATACATACATACATACATACAACATTATTGTATTTGACATTTCTGTCACTTCTGAAATAATAGCTATGCCCCATCTTGGCTTACATAAATTTCTACATACGCCATGTCATGCCATAGCATCATTAAAGTAGCATCTAACAATAGGCAAAAGTGTTGTTTTTTTTCTCTCCTCTCTAACCTATGTTTCTCTAACCATAAAGGCTGCTGTGTAATTTGCCCCCCTGACTAAGCATTTAAATAATTTAGGGGAAGCATTTAAATAATCCTCTGAATGCACTTAAAGAATGCAGAATCAAATCATTAATCAAATTCAATCAAATTGAATTTAATTGTGAATTGAATCGAATTGAATCATCCTGAATTTGCAAAAATCATTCTTGAATAGAATCAAAAACCCATGAATCGTAAATCGAATCACTAGACACTTTTCACACACATGTACATAATACCACAAAAGACTCCGTAAGATGTGTGCTCATGCACTACAAATCATCTTGCACTGTTCACCAGCTGCTTGACTTACAATGTTTCTCTTTGCACATGTACTGTACAGTATTATGTGAAGCATTCGTATAATCTATATATTTTACTTTTTCAGTCTATGTATAGGTAAATATTTATTTACAGTATATGTAGTATATTCATATTTAAAATCTGTCAGTAGGTTAGTTGTGAATGGGAACAGTGTTTATGTATAGCATTTGTATTTTTTTGCTTATGTACTGTATAGGTAAACATTTATATATAGTATATTTATAGTCAGAATCTGTCAGTAAGTTAGTTGTGTATAGGTTTATACTGTTTTACTTCATTGTTGTATGAAAGTGACGTGACATTCAGCCAAGTATGGTGACCCATACTCAGATTTGTGCTCTGCATTTAACCCATCCGAAATGCACACACACAAAGCAGTGAATACACACACACACACTGTGAGCACACACCCGGAGCAGTGGGCAGCCATTTATGCTGCGGTGCCCGGGGAGCAGTTGGGGGTTCGATGCCTTGCTCAAGGGCACCTAAGTCGTGGTATTGAAGGTGGAGAGAGAACTGTACATGCACTCCCCCCACCCACAATTCCTGCCGGCCCGGGACTCGAACTCACAACCTTTCGATTGGGAGTCTGACTCTCTAACCAGTAGGCCACGACTTCCCTATGTCTGTATTTATGTAGCACCGTGGTCCTGTGAGACACGACATTTCGTTCCACTGTATGTCCTACACATGTAGCGCAATGACAATAAAGCTCGACTTGAACTTGAATCGATTCGCTGTCTATCCAAAGCCCTATCATATCCAGCCCTAGTATTTACTATAAAATGAAACTGGAGGACTTCAGTATCAGTTGTATGCCAGTGGTAATATTGACGAAGTTTTCGTCTTGTTGCCAGAATGATAAATAATATTTTATGTTTTCGTTATTTATGTGGTTAAAATTTTGTATAATTTTTTTAACTACTTTACATTATGCCTTAAATGTCTGTCTTGCCTGAACTTCATCTAAGCTCAAATCTGTTTAATAGGAATTGTTGTAATGAGTAAATGATAAGAGAATTTCCTTTTTGGGTGAAATATCCCTTTAAAAGAAAGCTGAACAAATCAGTAACCATATGTATTACACTATAGGGTGTACAATTGTGAAAAACAAGTACACTTAAAGAGTACTTAAACGTGTACTGAATGTAATTTTTTCAGACACTTAACTGCATGTTATTTACAACTGAGTGCAAAATGTATTAAACATTTATATTAAAGGTCCCATATTGTCACAACTGAGATTTCCTGTTTTTTTTTTTCATGATAACTGAGGTCTAGGGCCTATGTAACTATCATATAAGTTTTAAAACAGTCAATCCACAGTCAAATGTACATAGCCTGCATAAAGTAGCTGTGCCTTTTCACAAGCCGTTGTGACTTCCGTAAAAATGTGACATCAGACCTACTCAGTCACCGCCTTCAGTCACCACCCCGAGGACAGCCCACCATCCCACCAGACAACATCACATCCATGCCATTGCTGAGCAACACCAACATGGAAACATGTTGATAAAATGCTGTTCAGTAGATGGATGTCAGAAAACTACATTAGTTTCCGAACAACATTAATATAAAAGACCAGTGGCTAATATTAATTTATTCAGAAATACCACAGCAATTTAGTTAGAATTTAACCGTCCGTTCAGCACATTTCACAAGTGACTTCTTCATCAATCAGGCACAGTTCAGTTCTGTTTTTCAAAGAAGCTACTCATCAAAGAGGCTGCAGTCCTTACATTGTTGAGTCCGACCTCAAATTCCACAACCTGTGAGTTACTTTACATTATAGAGACAGCATAATCTGAAATTATAATTTGTAAATATTTATGCAATGCTAACGTGATGCTAATGTCAACTTACTGTATCAGTAGCAAAGCAATAGTTATGTAGCTTACTGCGTTCGGTGTTTGTAAAAAAAATAAAATAAATTAAATAATAACCATTCTGAAACATCCTGTTAATAGCACATTTGAGGAGCTGGTTGGTTGTCTCCTGTCGTCGCCGGTTTGGGATCTGAGTTTGGCTCAAACATGTAAGGATGATGGACAACATTTTCCTCAGCAGTCATCATTACATGTGTCTCTATTTACCTTACTTGTGAGTATCACCCAGCCACAGCAGGCTACAGCATACATGACCCTAGTTTCCTATGGTTGGCCTGTTTCTGGCGTCACTCAGAAAAACAACAGGCCAATCAGAAGAGAGGCTCATGAATATTAATTAGACACAACAAAATCAACCTATTCTTAGCAGAGCTCCCGAGAGAGGAGCTGTAAAAATATATTGAGATGGTTTTTGGTACTGCAAACATATAATCTTAAAAACATTAAGAAACTTAAACCTCCAGAAAGGTGTAAAATATGTGACCTTTAAATGCAATTAGTTGGACTCAAGAGTGTGTTGTTGTTTTTACGGCCCACTTAAGTAGGAATCAGGTACATGTTTATAATCATAAATATGTAATTTCATTTTTACTGTTTCGTCTTTGAAATATGGTTAAAGTGTACTGTGTAAGTGTATATTTAAAGTAAATTGCAACATTTGTGCTGCAGATAATACCTCAAATCATGCACCACTACTTTGTTAACAAATCAAATGAATCAAAACTAAATAAGGACAAAACATAAGACTGAACTGAAGTAGCTATTCAAACTAATCAAACAAAAGACTTTTAATAATTAAACGTTAAAGGAGGACAACACATTTCATACTTGAACTGAAGTAAGCTATTCAAACCAGTTATGTAGAGCAGATTGTGAGAGGACGTTATGCACAGGCAAAAAAAAACAAAACAAAAAAAAAACAATGGTTCTGTCAAAGTACTGTATATTTTAATAAAAATCATCAAATACTACCCCCCACCCCTCTCTCTCTAAATCATCAAATGCTATTTTCTCCCCCTCTCTCTCTCTGTAATAATTTTACTAAGAACACAAACCAAGTCAGCTCTTTTGTAACGGTTGCACTTAAAGGGTTAGGTCAGCCAAAAATGAAAATTATGTCATCAGAGGGTCAGTTACAATTTGTTGACGCATCGAAAATACATTTTGGTCCAAAAATAACAAAAATTACGACTTTATTCAGCATTGTCTTCTCTTCCGGGTCTGTTGTGAGCGCATTCATGATGCTGCATTTACGCTGATGACGTATGACATGTAGTGTTCCTGTAGCTCAATTGGTAGAGCATTGCGCTATCAAGCGCAAGGTTGGGGGTTCGATTGCCCGGAAACACATGATAGGTAAAAATTTATAACCTGAATGCACTGTAAGTCGCTTTGGATAAAAGCGTCTGCTAAATGCGTAAATGTAATTTTTTAAATTATAATTTAATTTTGTATTTGTATGACGATGCTGGCGTGTTTTCTGGTGCGCCAAATAACAAAGATAACATGTCAGTAGCGTCGTACATCAACAGTCACAGCAGTCGCACTCACAACAGACCCGGAAGAGAAGACAATGCTGAATAAAGTCGTAATTTCTGTTATTTTTGGACCAAAATGTATTTTCGATGCTTCTACAAATTCTAACTGACCCTCTGATGTCACATGAACTACTTTGATGATGTTTTTATTACCTTTCTGGACATGGACAGTATACCGTACACAAAGCTTCAATGGAGGTACTGAGAGCTCTCGGACTAAATCTAAAATATCTTAAATTGTGTTCCAAAGATGAACTGAGGTCTCACGGGTTTGGAATGTCACGAGGGTGAGTCATCAATGACATTATTTTCATTTTTGGCTGAACTAACCCTTTAAATGATGAAAACTTAGCAAACACTGAGAGTTGCGATCAATGCAGGTAACATTTAGAAGCATAATGAAAAAGGTATGTCTCTATCACATTAAAACCGATTTGAGTGAAATTACTTGTCTGGACAGCAGACATTTTACTTCAGAGGCAGTCTGGAAGGACAGGAGGGGAGGTTGTCTGAATGAAGGTATGGACTAAGTTTAAGTCTGTGTGAACCAGACATCATGATACTGTCAGCCACAGAACTCTTCCTCAGGGCCCTCCAAGCTGCCAAAGACACCAACTCAAAGACTGTGACCTTCAAAGACTAAAATTCTGGGAGGACCCTGAAGAATATTTCTGACCAATACCTGATAGCTGAGAATCTCAGAGAAATGAGGGCTAAAATGAAGCCGGCATCTCCTGGTCAGCAAAACCAGAGGTAGCGGGGTCTGTTTCATGGTCAACAACAAATGGTGTGACCCCAGAAACATCACCTCTCTGCCGCGTTGCTGTTCACCTCATCTGGAGCATCTAACGATCATGTGCCACCCGTTCTATTGTCCTTGTGAGTTTACAGCGGTCATCACCACGGCTGTTTACATTCCACCTCAAGCAGACATGGAGATGGCCCTGTCTAAGCTCCATGATGTGCTTAGTGTCTGCTTAAACAACCACCCGGACGCTGCCATCATTGTGAGTGTGGATTTTAATAAAGCCAGTCTTAGATATGTAATGCCAAAAATAAAATAAAGCTAGCTCGCTACCGGCTTTTGGAAAATCTGACCATACCACCATCTTCCTCATATTGGAATATTAACAAAAGCTTGTGCAGGCAGCTCCAGAGAGGCGGGTGGGAAAACGCTGGTCCACCCAATCAGAAGCAGTGTTACAGGATGCACTCGATGACATGGACTGGGACATGTTTCAGTCTAGTTCCACTGACATCAGTGATTTGCTGTCAGCTTTGTCAGCTTATGGTTTGCTGGTTGAGGAGTTAACACAAACCATAACTATAAAAACATTCTCAAACCAGAAATCAGGTGGCGGGCTGGATCTTTAACAAGTCTCTTCTACAGTAAGTGGTCCCTACATGCTTTAAAAAATCTATCACTGTTCCTGTACCAAAAAACAACAGTCCATCTTGCCTAAATGACTTTCAACCAGTGGCAATAACATCAAAGATTTTTGAGAGGCTTATCAAGAACTACATCTGCTCCTCTATCCCTAACAGCATTGATCCACTCCAGTTCGCCTATCGAGATTATAGGTCTATTGAGGATGCTGTCTCCCATCTCCTGCCAGCCACTCTCACCCACACTGACAGCAATAAAGGGAATTATGTGAGGCTGCTGTTTATAGATTATAGCTCAGCCTTCAACACTATAGTCTCCCACAATCTGGTCTCCAAGCTCAGAAACCTCGGACTGAATGCCCCACTCTGTGACTGGGTTCTTGATTTTCTATCATGTAGACCTCATGCAGGTAGTGAGGGTGGGTCAGACCACCTGCAACATCATCATCCTGAGTACAGGAGACCCACAAGGATGTGTTTTGGGCCCACTGCCCTACTCCCTTTACACATATGACTGTGTGTCCTCTCACACCTCCACTTCTGTCATCAAGTTTGCGGATGATACAGTGGTAATGGGCCTCATCTCCAACAACAGTGAGTCTGCCTACCTTGATGAGGTAGAAAGTCCGACATCATGGTTCCAAACAAATTTTCTCTTTCTGAATGTCAGCAAAACCATGGAGCTGGTTGTGGACTTAAGGAAGAGTCAACAGTGGATCTACTCCCCACTCATCAATTAACAGGACCCAAGTGGAGAGAGTGAGCAGCTTCAAATACCTTGATTTACACATCTCTGAGGACCTGACCTGGACTCAAATCCAAATCCAAGCTCAAGTTAAAAAAGCCAGATGACTGTACCATCTGAGACTCCTGAGAAAATTCAAGGTTGCCCCTGGACTCCTGAAAACGTTCTATACTGGGGCTATAGAAAGTATATTGACTAGTATATTGACTATACAGTCCAGGATCGTAAAGCCCTGCAAAGAGTAGTGCGCTCAGCTGAGCGCATCTCCAAAACATCTCTCCCCTCTCTGCAATACATCGACATCAGGCAGACCCTTCCACAGTCTGATGGCAAAGACGGAGAGGCTCAGAAGGAGTTTCTTACCTCAAGCTATCAGACTACTAAACATGGACATTAAACAAACTGCACTTTAGAGACTCAGGTAGTGTAGCGATACCCAACAAGTCACTGCACACTGCACTTTTTTTTAGATAAGCTAGCTATGCAACTCATCCTCACTGTACACTGTTTACATCTCTGCACATCATCTGTGTAGCAGTTTCGGTGTAGCATCTCTACACATCATCTGTGTAGTAGATTAATATATTGTGTATATTTCTGTATTTGTATTTATATTTAATTTTCTTCTTATTTTATATATGTATATGTATATATTTCATTAATTGTATTTAATTCTATTTTATTTTATACACAGTCTAAAAAGAGTATGCCAGACCTAAATTTCACTGCTTGTTGTATGTCATATAACTTGTATGAGACAAATAAAATCTTAAATCTTGAATATTGATATGTAATAGACTTCCCCTTGTGTGTCCTCTCACTTCAACAGTTCTCTATTGGAATGTTATATCAAGAGTATATATTTTGAAACATGTTTACAACCTCAACTCTGAAGATTTGTCTGGAGACCAGGTATGTGTATCTGTGCTCGACTCCACTGCTGCGGTCATTGTTCATCCAGCAGCTTTTTTCCACTTCAGTGTTCCCTAAAGTTTTAGGAGACTACTCAATGTGAAAATCAGAACGATTGCAAGTCACAGCACAGCACAGCCATACAGGGCCTTTGGGTGAACACAACACACTCTCACCGAGTCAGCACTAATCTTCTTTAGCACAAACTAGAATTGTTGTTATTACAGTGTGGAAATGAAAATGTGGAGCTTTAATGTTTGTGGAATAACTGAAGCACACTGTTTGTGTAAGGGTTGTATAAGTACAAGTAATACTATTTTTTTAAATAATGGACTGGGTCCATAGCCATAACCAGGGTTTGAAAATTAGCGAGGTCTGGGGTGGGGATAAGAATTGTGCTATAATAACCCCTGTGAATACAACCCATTATATACTAAAAAATTGAAAACAGACAGGCATGTAGATGTTTGTGAAAGATGGGATGACCATATTAAATTATTAAATTATACCATATTTATTGTATCAATATTTGTTAATATTTTACTATAGGTAAGGGATGGATAATTTTATCAGTTGTTTATTATTCATGCAACAATACATATTACCGTTATAGTTTTCATTAATAACCATTGTTATATAGATGATAACTTATGAATCTTTTTAGCATGACTTTGTGTAAATGTAACTACTGTACTGAATGAAATAGTATAGACTTATTCATCGCTAGTGTTAGCGTATTTCATTTAATTCTGTATCCTACTTGTTCTACAGATCAGTGTACTAGTGTTAAATGCCACTGTTTTTGATAGTGTTGATAACATTTCTTACCGATAATATCATGATGTGCATTTGGATTTGCATTTGCCTTACCGAATATGGTATTCTGTTAGCAACAACCTGTCCGTAGGCTTTATTGATTACAGTAAGTTTAAGTGCCAGCGATATAGTGTTGCCAGATATTTCTGATAACAAATTAAAACTGAATAAATAAATGAAAAATAAACCAAAATTAGTTCAAATCTTTTGTATATAAGATAAGATAAAGATATATATTTAACCCTAAGCTGCAACGTCCAATTTTTAACTTTCTAAATTGTGAAAATAAGTTGAAAAAACAAGTACAAAGAACTTTATAATAGGTGGATCTGGCAACGCCCACACCAGCGTCTTGCAGTGATCATTTTCAGACCACAGATTCTTTCAAACTTCTTGCAAACTTTCTAAACTGAATTATACATGCAGACACATTATGAGGAGTTATAAACAGCAAATTAGTCATTCAGAGAATACATTTTATTTTCTGCAAGCGCAAGATATTAAGGCTATTTTTGTTATTGCGCTGCCAGAGAAAGCGAAGCTAAATTATAACTTGACATGTCTTATCAAAGTCTACCAACCAGAAACTGTTTTAAACAGAATTTGATGTGCAAGTAAAAAGATATGTGTCCTACCACAACTTTCTGCTTTACCACTGAAAAAGATGGAAATATAGCAAGTAAAAGTGAATGAGTTTCCATCTTGCAATTCCTTTTTTAATCAGAATTGCATTATATAAACTCGCAATTGCGACTTATGAAGTTATATAAAGATTGCGTGATATAAAAGTTTGCTGATAAATAAACACAAAATGACCCTTTCTATTTTTATTCAGTGGAGGAACAAAGGCTTTCATAATTTAAAAATCACTGCCAGGAAATGTACAGGAAAAAGGGGACCTAAGGACAAACTAGTTAAGTAAAATCTGTACCAGGGTCATTCAATTCATTATGATTTCTATCCCTAGCAAAAAGAGACTGTAAACTTAATGCAAGTTTGGCAGATTTGTTAGTGTGGCTAATGCACAAGCTGTGAAAAGAACAAAGTCCAGCAGGCACCTCTCTACCTCCATTCAGCCACCTTAACTCTCACCTAATGAAGGGACCCTCCAATGGAGAGGCTATTCATGGTCCTCTAATCACATTGCCACTGAACGTGGCTGAAGCAGCGAACTAAATGCATGCTGTGAGCCAATCAGACCAGGCAGTTTATTATATATTTCAACTTTGTTGGTTAGCACGTTAGATGCATTGATTCAGCTGCAGCCAACGTGATTGTTTCATTATTCATGGCCCGAATTTGAAGAAAGTGGGCTGCCAGTACCCATTGGACAAATCACCGAAGCACAAGACAGTGATCAGTGCTAATGGAGTAATCTGGGCACACATCTTTTTGCCATCAACACATTTTGTGCACTGTGTGCCATGAATGCATTGCCAAGCAGCACAGCCTAGGGCTTTCTGGTAAATGTCTCTGATTGCTGTAATGAATTCTGTGCAGTTTCAGTCTGGATGTCTTTGGCATCCCGCTATGGTCCACAATTAAATTCAAATATTTTAATGACTAGTTGATATTTACGATTCGATTTTAAATGAGATTTGAAAGCTACAGTGGAGGTAAAGACTTACATTTCGGTCTGTTCTTCAATCAAAGCTATTGTATGGCTTTTGGGGAGTTTGATGCTTTTGCTGTATGAAAAGGAGACATGTTTTAGTTCATCAAAATGTCATCAAGAAATGTCTTTTGTGTTTTGTGTTGATTAATTTACTAAAACAGTGTCAAAGGAGGACCAAATTCAGTACTCACCTTATTAATAAAGCTTACTATTTACAGACAAGCAGAATAACCCAGAATATAAATGTGATGCACTTAATTAGATGTTAAGTGTTTTCTCCCCCATAGAAAACTGTTATAAAGAAAACTCTTAACACAGCTTAATGGACTAAGACAGTGATATAAAAAATGCCAAATTCATTATCCAGTTTATTAAAGCAGATGAGCCCAGAATATGAGCAGAATGTGTTAAATTGCATGTTAAGTGTTTTCCTCCCATAGAAAACTACAGTATTATGAAGAAAATGCTTAATGAGGCTTAATGGAAGAAAACAAAATATATACTGTGTAAAAGAGAAGCAGATGAGGCCAGAATATGAATGCAACGTGCTGAACTGCATGTTAAAGGTTATATGATGCTGCTAAAAAGAACATTATTTGGTGAATTTGGTGTAATGAAATGTGTTTATGCTGTTTAAAGTAAAAAAAAAAAAAACATTATTTTCCACATACTGTACATTATTTTTCTCATCTACGCCCTGCCTACTGAAACGCATCGGTTTTTACAAGGCTCAGTGGTCTGAAAAGCAAGGTGTGCTCTGATTGGCCAGCTATCCAGTGCGTTGTGACTGGCCGAATACCTCAAGCGTGTGACAGAAATGTTACGCTACTTAACATATTGTGATGCCCTGTCCGGATCAGCTCCAGGCATGACCAATTGGATATTGTCCTCTTTTGGAAGGCCAAAAGATTTCTTTATGCACCAAGAGCTTGTAACACTCCAAAGAGAAAGGAAAAATTTTAATTGCATCATATGACCCCTTTAAGTGTTTTCTCTCCCACAGAAAGCATTAATCTTTTAACAACACTCCCTGGACATTTGAATTCTGAATAGCTGCTTTATGTGCCTGAAACAACCTAATAAAACACTGCCACGGTCAAGTATATCTGTTTCAGAGAAAATTGAATGTGCATTTTTGCGCCACTCACTGTACATTTCACTTTGAAACTACCGCGAAATGTGCAGCAAGGTACGTTATATCGGTGTTGCAGAAATGTCTCCAGTGTGTAGGGTGACATGGGCAGGGGCCTGCTGTGCTCATGGAGGGCCCAAAGGCAGCCTTACAATATTTCACTATTTATAGCTCTATTATTATTATTGTTGTTGTTGGTGGTGGTGGTGCCGTTATTATTACTACTACTACCACCGATATTATTACTATTTGTCCTCTTCCTGATCCTCCAACCTTCCCCAGGTTCCTGATGAATGAGTTTATTATTATTGCTACTATTACTTATTACTAATTTATACTATTATTTAGCTATTTGTCATCTTCCACATATTGTTATTATTGTTATTGTTATTGTTATTATTATTTAATTAATTATATATATATATATATATTATTCATATTTTTCTTTTTATTATTATTATTATTACTTATCACCTTCCTCATCCTCCATCCTCTGATTTTTGTTATTAATGCTATTATTATCATCATAGTTAATATGGTGATCATTACTATTACAGTTTTTTCTACTATTGTTATGTCTGTTGTACTTTTCTACATGTTCCATTGTTTATATACTTCCAGCCCCCACACCCAGTCAGTCACACACACACACACAGACAGAACATTTCTTCCACTAAGTAATATAATTGATTAGCTTCTCTGTAAAGTAATTGTGCAAAATAATGAAATTATGTGCAGTCTGTCACGCTGGTAAATGAAAGATCCAAATGCAGAGATAACAGGAATAACAGTCTTTAATGAAAAAATCTATAACAAAGGCAGTCCGTCCTTTCAGCACACAGAACTGGTAAATAGAAACTTGAACAAACGGAAAGACTCCTGTCTCGATGAGTAACAGAACAGGACTCCCTTGTAGCAGACTCGAAGCTCAGGAGTAGATAACTCAGGCAGGGTGAGAGAACCACATTGGTCTACAATCAGCAGCAACAGCAGCAGAATACAGCAAAAACTTAGGGGCTAGACTGTTCCAGGCAGACAAGACAAGAATAGGTGAGTACCTCTCAATACAGACAGGATGTAACTGCTGACAAAACGCATGACATGTAACAAATCCAACCAAGAATCTACCCGAGCAAACACCAGATAAAGGGTGAACACTTAGGGCAAAGTAGAAACAGGTGTCATAGCAAATCAGCGCGAGCGCTGATTGCAATGACAAACAGGTGCATGAAGAGAGAGAGGTCAGCGGGACAGACAAAGAGTAATATAATAAGCTAATAAGGTGTGTGTGTGTGTGTGTGTGTGTGTGTAAATGAGTGAGAGCGTGCGAGAGCGAAAACGGAAGAAAAACCTGACTCATGACAGTACCCCTCCCTCAACGAGCGCCACTAGGCGCTCGAGGAAGGAGCCTGACGGGACCGGTAGAAGTCGTCAATCAGCGAGCGGTCCAGGACATCCCGGGCTGGAATCCACCGCCTCTCCTCAGGACCATACCCCTCCCAGTCCACCAAAAACTGGTGACCACGCCCCCGGGGACGAACGTCGAGTAGCCTTCGAACTCTGTAAATGGAGGCCCCCTCGTCAATAGGAGGAGGGGGAACGGAGGGACGTGCGGGCGCACGAATAACGGGTTTAATGCAAGACACGTGAAAAACCGGATGAACACGGCGCATCTGACCAGACAGTCTTAGCTTTACAGCGACTGGACTGATGACCTTAACAATAGAAAAGGGTCCAATAAAACGAGGCATGAGCTTGCGAGACGTCTCCTGAATAGGCAAATTGCGGGTGGATAACCACACCCTCTGACCGCAAAAATATCTGGGAGATCTCACCCTGCGGCGATTAGCGGCACGACGAGTACGTTCCCTAGTCTGACATAAGGCAGATCTCACCCTCCTCCAGGTACGCTTACATCTCTGAATAAAAGCCTCGACGGACGGAACCGAGGCCTGAGACTCCTGGGCGGAGAAAACAGGCGGTTGGAAGCCAAGGCAACCCTCAAACGGGGATAACCCAGTGGCGGACGATGGGAGAGAATTATGAGCATATTCGGCCCATGGTAACTGCTCGCACCAAGACGCGGGATTCTGAGAGGTAAGACTACGCAGCATGCGACCAAGAATCTGATTGGTCCTCTCGGCTTGCCCATTGGTCTGTGGATGGAATCCTGACGACAGACTGGGGGAAGCCCCTATCTGGCGACAGAACTCCCTCCAGAACAGAGAAGTAAATTGCGGACCTCTGTCAGACACAATGTCCGAAGGAAGACCATGGATCTTGAAAACGTGATCCACCATAATCTGTGCGGTCTCCTGAGCCGACGGTAATTTAGGGAGCGGAATAAAATGCGCAGCCTTAGAAAAACGGTCCACGACGGTGAGAATGACCGTATTGCCAGACGAAGGGGGAAGCCCGGTAACAAAATCCAACGCAATATGCGACCAGGGACGCGAAGGAACGGGAAGAGGTCTGAGAAGACCCGCCGGAGGATTATTACTAGACTTAGTCTGAGCGCAGATAGAACAAGAAGCAACAAAACGACGAATATCGCGCTCACGAGTGGGCCACCAAAATCTCTGGCGGATGGCCGCTAAAGTACCTCTAACTCCGGGATGCGCGACTAATTTAGAAGAATGACCCCAGCGAAGAACCGTCGAACGAGCAGCCTCGGGTACAAACAAAGTTCCCTCAGGAGCGCGGGGCGGTCTTGCAGTGTGAGAAAGAGCACGCCTGACCGCTTGTTCCACTCCCCAGACGGCTGCCCCGACCACACAGTGCTGAGGTAAAATCCTCTCATCGGTCGAGGCACCCTCTGATGAGTCAAACTGCCGAGAAAGGGCGTCAGGCTTGAGGTTCTTAGAACCGGGTCTAAATGAAATGGAAAAATCAAAGCGATCAAAAAATAATGCCCAGCGGGCCTGACGAGCGTTAAGACGTTTAGCAGAGCGAATGTACTCCAGGTTGCGGTGATCCGTCCAAACAATGAATGGTACACTGGCTCCCTCAAGCCAGTGTCGCCACTCACCTAGCGCCAGACGGATAGCCAAGAGTTCTCGATTACCCACGTCATAGTTGCGCTCCGCGGGCGAAAGACGGTGGGAGTAAAATGCGCAAGGATGAACCTTGTCATCCTGGGAGGAGCGTTGCGACAAGACAGCTCCTATCCCAATTTCGGAGGCATCGACCTCAACAATAAACTGACGTTCTGGATCAGGAGTGATCAGGATGGGCGCAGACGTAAAAAGCATCTTAAGACGGTCAAACGCATCCTGAGCAGTCTCAGACCAAGCAAATTTGGACTTGGACGAAGTGAGAGCGGTAAGAGGGGCGGCAACCTGGCTAAAGTTACGAATAAAGCGCCGGTAAAAATTCGCAAACCCCAGAAATCGCTGGAGTGCGACTCGAGAATCGGGAACAGCCCAATCAAGAACTGCTCGAACCTTGTCAGGGTCCATACTAATCCCCTCCGCTGAAACGACCGAACCGAGAAAAGTAACCGATTGGGCATGAAAAACGCATTTCTCAGCCTTGACGAATAGGCGATTCTCTAATAAGCGCTGCAGGACACGGCGAACGTGTTGAACATGTACCTGGAGAGAGGGTGAAAAAATTAAGATGTCATCCAAGTAAACGAACACGAAAACGTTAAGCATGTCTCTTAAGACATCGTTTACTAATGCTTGAAATACAGCGGGAGCGTTGACCAAACCGAAAGGTAGAACCCGGTACTCAAAGTGACCGACAGGAGTGTTGAACGCGGTCTTCCACTCGTCTCCCTCCTTGATACGCACTAAATGGTAGGCGTTGCGCAAGTCTAATTTTGTAAAAACCCTTGCGCCCTGTAGGATCTCAAAAGCCGACGACATAAGAGGCAAAGGATAACGGTTCTTGACTGTTATGTCGTTCAGCCCTCGATAATCGATACAAGGACGCAAAGAACCATCCTTCTTCTTTACAAAGAAAAACCCAGCGCCGGCGGGAGACGAAGAAGGAGTAATGATCCCCGCATCGAGAGATTCTGTAAGATATCCTTCCAGAGCCTCTCGTTCGGGCGCCGAAAGAGAGTACAGTCTACCGCGAGGGGGCGTGGTGCCAGGAAGGAGCTCGATAGAGCAGTCATACGGACGGTGAGGCGGTAAGGATACCGCCCGGGAACGACTGAAAACCGCCCGCAGATCATGGTACTCCTCCGGGACACCAGACAAATCATCAGGCTCCTCCTGGAAAAGAGGAACAGAAGACACGGGAGAAACAGCGGAAACCAGACAATTTACATGACAAGCTAAACTCCATGAATGAATAGACCCCTTAACCCAATCAATGTGAGGATTATGTTGGATAAGCCAGGGATGTCCTAAAACAATGGGGGTAAAGGGAGACTGAAAAACATAAAATGAGACTGTCTCATGATGATTGCCGGAAACAGTGAGACTAACCGGACTGGTGACACGACGAACAGAAGAAAGCTCTCTGCCATCCAGGGCAAAGACAGTGGCGACATCAGTCAAATCAACTAAGGGAATCTTGTTCTCACGAGCCCACATCTCATCGATAAAATTGCCCTCCGCACCCGAGTCGACGAGGGCAAGACCGGTAACAGAAAAACCAGCCCAACGGAGAACAGCGGATATAGTGGTTCGAGACCTTGGTGATGAGGAGATGACAGAAGCGCTCACCAGTACTCCTCCGTCTACTGGCGAGCTTTGGCTTTTAAACTGCAGGATGAAGCGAAATGGCCCGCCGTACCACAGTAAAGGCAGAGACGGTTAATAATTCGCCGCTGTCTTTCCTCCGGGGAGATGCGTACGGCCCCCAGCTGCATGGGTACAGCATCAGGTTGGTTCTGAACAGAAGCAGTAGCAGAAGGAAAGTTATCACAGGATGTGAAAAGTGGAGAACGAACTCGACGCCTCTGCTCGAAACACTTGTCAAGGCGGATGGCCAGGTCGATAAGTTGATCGAGCTGAGTTGGCGACCCCCGCGCGTAGATCTCCTCCTTAAGGTCTACATTCAACCCTTCAAGAAAGCGAGCAGTTAGTGCAGGATCATTCCACTCACTTGTAGTAGCCAGAGTCCGGAACTCTATCGCGAAATCTGCAACAGATCTTCTGCCTTGACGTAGCACAGCAAGTAGACGTGATGCCTCGCTGCCGAAGACGGATCTATCAAAGACCTTGATCATCTCATCCTTGAAAAGAGTGTACTTGCTGCAGCATGCAGATTGCGCTTCCCAAACTGACGTACCCCACTCGCGTGCTCGTCCCGTGAGGAGAGAGAGAACATAAGCGATGCGGGCCCGATCCTCTGCATACGTCTGGGGCTGAAGGGAAAAGACAACTTCACATTGGATGAGAAAAGCTCTGCACTCCGTAGGCTCACCCGCATAACAGGAGGGATTGTTGACTCGTGGCTCAGAGGGCAGCTGACGATTGTGAGACATGGCAGATTCCTGATGCAGGTGAAGTAAACGGGCAGATAGATCAGCCACCTGAGCTGAAAGACTCTTAACAGCCTGATGAGCGGCGGCCAACTCCTGCTCATGTTTGCCAAGCATAGCTCCCTGGATCTCGATCGCCGACCGGACAGGCCTCTCGTCTGCTGGATCCATGTTGGTTGGATTATTCTGTCACGCTGGTAAATGAAAGATCCAAATGCAGAGATAACAGGAATAACAGTCTTTAATGAAAAAATCTATAACAAAGGCAGTCCGTCCTTTCAGCACACAGAACTGGTAAATAGAAACTTGAACAAACGGAAAGACTCCTGTCTCGATGAGTAACAGAACAGGACTCCCTTGTAGCAGACTCGAAGCTCAGGAGTAGATAACTCAGGCAGGGTGAGAGAACCACATTGGTCTACAATCAGCAGCAACAGCAGCAGAATACAGCAAAAACTTAGGGGCTAGACTGTTCCAGGCAGACAAGACAAGAATAGGTGAGTACCTCTCAATACAGACAGGATGTAACTGCTGACAAAACGCATGACATGTAACAAATCCAACCAAGAATCTACCCGAGCAAACACCAGATAAAGGGTGAACACTTAGGGCAAAGTAGAAACAGGTGTCATAGCAAATCAGCGCGAGCGCTGATTGCAATGACAAACAGGTGCATGAAGAGAGAGAGGTCAGCGGGACAGACAAAGAGTAATATAATAAGCTAATAAGGTGTGTGTGTGTGTGTGTGTGTGTGTGTAAATGAGTGAGAGCGTGCGAGAGCGAAAACGGAAGAAAAACCTGACTCATGACACAGTCACTGGTGTGTGTGTCACTCTGCAATAGTTTTGAATGTGGCTCTTACAATAAGACATTACTGATTATTGAAAATAGATATGCAGTTATTAATTTCCCAGTTATTAAATTAATTTTCTCCAGCTTAACTGGAAGTTCTGGGAGGACACAGCAGGTGCTCGGAAGCAGCTCTCCTAATATTCTCCTTGTGACTCTGCTCTGAGCCCAGGGTCAACTGTGACCCCCTGTGCTACTCAACTCAGTTTAATCTTATAGAGTAGAACAATTGTGTGAAGAAAATTAAATGAAGATGATGATTTAGAGGATTACTCCAGTTAGGGAGTTGCAATTATATTCTATATTTTAAAGAGCTATGGTTAGCCTTAACATCTTTACATATACAGCACATTTAAGGATCACAAATGGAGGCTTGTAAGGCAGGGACAATTACAGATAAATGCACAATGAACTCCAAAAATAAGGTGATCTGTAATAACAACATAACTAACTGCTGAAGTCTCATATTTCATAATGATGTTATGAGCAATGAATTCTGAGCAATGTTTTATATTTATTTTATTTTTTTTGCAAATTGTTAATGAGAAATCAACTTACATACAATTATATTACACTATATATGTATAAGTATATATGTAATTATTATAACAATGGTCTGTTATTCAAAGTGGACGAGAAATTTTTATATTTGACAATATAATTTTTGGATATTGTCTAATATATCATGCAACACAAACATACACACACACACACATATATCATCAACAACATTTTATGGAATACTACTGGCATCACACTAATGCAATCTTTCTAGAACCACAGGTGTTATGTATAAAAGAAGATAAAACAAACAGAATGTTAGCAGCAATGGTGTCTTAAAACACATCTGAGCCATTAATCTGTCACACTGTTGCAGAGAGTATTTAGCAGCTTTATCTAACAGCGAGTGACACAGAAACAAGGTTTTACCACATGGTGTGTGATAACCGCTTACAGTTTCTCTGATGAACATTGTAACTGCAGTATCAGACACTGTTAAAGCTAAAGCCTTCTAAATCCAGTTGTTTTAAGACTAAACAGCTGCAGGGAGAGATTAGAATCCGGCATGCTTATTTCTGAATATTTGGAAACTGTTGATGTTTTTACTGATTCATGTGTGGCAGGGCCTAGTGAGTAAATGATGAATTTAGGTTTGTCAATGGGGGAATAAAGCTAGAGTGACAGGCCATTCAAAACAAGAAAATTGAATGCCAATCATCACAGTGTCCAATGCTCCAGCTGGAGACTGGGGTGATGGGATAGACATTCTCCTAGAATACACCAGGCTTTAGTACCCAGCTTAGAAACTTGTCTCTTTAAATGTATAGCTCTAAAAAATATAATGTACTGTAACCATCAAGTATAAAATAATTACACGTATTCTTTATATCTTAAAGACATGCACATGAAGACAGTGTCATAAAATTTTTTCAACTGTATTTAAGTTAAAAAATAATTCCCATGACCATAATTCCTCATTATCACATTTTACTTTTGAGTTACTATGTTTGTTTTATAACATGCAATATATTTAAAATTAAATTCAGCATAAAGGAAATTCAGCATACTACCGTAATGCAAATACTTTGTGCATTTTGCAATTTAACTGATTTTAAGAAACTTATTGACACTAGGCACGTTTCCATTACCCTTCAAATTGCGAATTGAAAATATGCCTAATGGAAACGCAATTCTGCATGAGGTGGTTTTTTAGGCAATATGATAAAAAGGAGTAATTCACAAAACTGCAATGGAAACTTTTTTTTTTTTCTTTTTTTTTCTGCATTAACAGGTCACATGGTGTACGTAAAAACTCATATGATCATTTCTTAATCTACTCTAACCTCCAAGAAACACTTCATATGTGGCTGTTCTCAAGTCTAAGGGACTTTCCCTGCCATTAATGCTTAGACTATTTACACTGCGTATGTCTGCACCATGTTATGGCTCCGAAATGGCCACTGGTGCTGATTGCTGCCACTCTAATTATAGAGTCAGCACGTCAGCACGTCCCGGAATCTGCTCTCTGTGCTGCTTATGTCAAGGTATACATGCTTACTCTAGTATTGACAGATTGGACAGGTCTCCACCCAATTGGCCGGTTTTGATTTTGATTGTGCAAGTAAAAATGGGATTGGGTGGGTTTTGGGTCAATTTGGTGGTTTCCAAACATATAAATTTCATATTAACAAACAAGCCCTAGTGTGCAATGTGCATGTACTGCATCCAATCAGTCATCACATCATTACTAAACACACACACACACACACACACACACACAGTGCAGAGGTGCTGGTGCTGATGTAAACATCAACAGCCGCACTTGAGGGCTCAGCAGACAGACATTATGATTCATGAGTGATAAGTTTTTAGCATGACAAGTTATAACGTAGGCCTATCTGATTTTGAATGTACGACTATATTTTCAAGTAATCACAATGGCTAAATATAAAGTTAAAGAGTGGGAGAATGATCAACTCTCAAAACGTGAATTATTGTAGAGTGAGATGAGATGAAGGCTCTATCACTGCAACTCCGAAATCAGAGCATATTTGAATCTCGTTTTATACGACCCTGTCTTTAAAATTTTAAACTACCTAGATTGATAAATCATTGAAACAGCTACATGTTCTACAATATGAACTAGCCTACCTGCTTATTTTCCTATCACTTATATTGGGCACTTTTTGCATTTAAATGGGATATTATTCTGACTGTTTCTGACATTGAAAATGATGCATGTGTTGTTTCAAAGATATTAGTTAATTTCTTGATTGACGTTTTAACAGTGGCTGCTTGCATATTTTATTCATGTTCGACATAGGTTAATGGAAAGGCCATCATTTCGCAATACTTTTTTATCAACATTTATAAAATATCACCAAAGTTTTGCCCAAAGTTGTAATGGAAATGCGCCTACTGACAGTCATTAGACTTTTTAACAAGCCACCCCCACCCCACCTCATTTTAATATAAAGACAACTGTACTACCCTGACATTTCTGGTAAATGTGGTCAAAACTATTTTTGAGTCATCCAATTGCTCAAACCATCCGTCATTTCTTTTTCTTCAATGTTTCAAGACTCTTATATTAAGAACATCCTTAAAATACCCAATTAAAATATATTTAAAATAATATCATTTTATTCCTATTCTTCACAATTGTACTAGAAGCAGGCATGTTCCAAGAGAGGCAATTTCTGATTCTGATATGCAGGGACGTTATTATTATTTGTTAATTTCTTTCTTTCATCCTGACATGAATTTGCTTGTGAAAGTAAAGGTCCCCACCTCCTCAGACCCAGTGGTGTCATGCATCGCAGTGGCCAGATGTCTGGAACCACTGAGGTTTTATATACCAGCTAGCAGTTCGATCAAACATGTCCCTTTAGTGGAAAGAGGAGATGAACTAGAAATACTTCACAGGCTAAAGAAAAACTTGTGACAACAGTATAAGGGTAGGCTTTTATCTGTCCCTCACGGTGTTCTGTGTTACTGAATATCTCTCATATTGGTTTTTGTGTATCAGAGATCCCGCCGGCACTGTCAAGGCACCAGCTTCCAGATAATCAATTTAACTGAAAAGACTGCAAGCAAGGGAGTCAATCAAGAAGAAACAAGGTTTGATCATGCAGGTTGATTGTTTGTTTAGGACTCACGCCACTTCATTATACAAGTTCAAGTATAGCAGTCTGGCTCAATAGAAGCAAATAGATGAGGATCTAAAGTTTGTTTTGTTAATGTTGTATTCAGGGGTGCGACTATGGTTTCTTGGCCCCCTGAACAGCAAAAACATTCCAAAACAGTTCTGACAAATATGTTGGTGAATTCTGATATTAACTGAGTCATTTGTGAGCAAGTGAGGTAAAACTGCTAAATTTATCAAAATATTTTTTGAAACAAACTAATTTTCATCTTGAATGACCTGAGGGTGAAGCAATTTTCAGCAGTTTTTATTTTGGGGTGAATTATTCCTTTAAACATGTGTTGTGCAGTGATAACATGCAGTCATAAAACGCGTTGTTGGGCATAGTCATTGAGTCATCACTGATAAGCTACTACTAGAAACATTAACTTTGCAATTATTTGTATCGTAAAAAGCGCTATACAAATAAAATTGAATTGAATATCACCTGCAGGGACAAACATATATATAGCAGGTCATTGTAATAGCGCAGAAAATCTACAGCAAATGAGTTTAGTGCTTCCTGAAAAACAAATCAGTTTATTTGACACACAAATATATATATATATACAGTATGTGTGTGTGTGTGTGTGTTCACCTGCATCTACATGAGGGTCACAAACACTGAAGATTTAATATTTTGGTTCAGTAACTTTAAATGAGAGCTTGAGAAAGTAATGTTAAAACACATGAGCAGAGACAAAAGCAACATCCTAAACATTTTATAAGCATTCGGTATGACCAAAAAATAATATCAGAGTATTTTTCACAGTATTTTGACTTAAAATGCCTATTTTATACTGTCATGATGAGGGAATATTGTAGAAAAAAATCTCTAAATAGTGACAAAACACGACACACTAATACATTTTAACCCCAGGGGTCACTCTACTTTAATAATCATGACATCGTCTGATAAAATCAACATTCATGTGGGGTGGAGCATCCACTCGTATGAGGGGATATTGTTCCAAGATAGTATGTCTGCTCCCAGATTCGTTCTGCCAGGTATATATGTATATATGCATTGAGCGATCGCAGCCTGGGTAATGCCCATTCCAAGAGGTGCTTTGCCAGTGCGCAGAGGTGGCTGGACAAAAGGCTGCCTTGGTGATTTATGTAGGACACCACTGTCAGAGGGTTAATCCAAGGTCTCAGAGCTGCCAAACAGGCCTGATTGACCCTGATGCGAAAGCGGCCGTGCCGCCAAGTGTGAGGTCGGACCCAGAGTTTCAGCCAGTATTGCAGAGGTTGCATTCGTAGAAGGCCGAGATGCAAAACTGGGGTGGCAGAAGCCATCAGCCCTAGCATCCTCTGGAAGAACTCCAGAGGGAAACAGGCTTTGTTCCTGGCAGAAGCCGCAAGCTGCTGAATTACCAGAGCATGCTCTGGTGAGACTACAGCCCTCACACGGACTGAGTGGAAGACTGCCCCCAGGAATGTGATACGTTGACTGGGGAGCAGTGAGCTCTTGGCAAATTTGAACCCGAGTTCTAGGCACTCTAAGTGGCTGAGGAGCATGGATCTGTACTGGTCTAGCTCAGTCCGCGCCTGGGCAAGAATGAGCCAGTCATCTAGATAATTCAGAACACGGATTCCCATCTGCCTCCGAGGGAAAAGCGCCGTGTTAATGCTCTTTGTGAACGTGCCAGGAGCTAGAGACAGACCGAAAGGAAGAACTGTATATTGGTAAGCCACACCCTCGAACACGAATCTCGAGAACAGCCTGTGATGGGGGGCTATCTGGATGTGAAAGTAAGCATCTTTCAGATCCAGCGAGAAGAAACAGTCCTCGGGGCAAATCTGCATGAGGATCTGTTTCAAACATCTTGAACTTCCCTCTCATGAGAGAGAGGTTCAGGAGTCTGTGGTCTAAGGTGGGTCTGAGACTGCCATCTTTCTTAGGGACAAGGAAATAACAGCTGTAGAACCCCGATCCGCATTCTGAGGGGGGAACTATTTATATGGCTCCCTTCCCCAACAGCGTCATCACTTCAGTGCAGAGGAGCTGAGCAGTTCTACCAAAGTGGGAGTCACCAAGCGTCTCCGGGGCGAAATGCAGTGAGTAGCTGTGTTTTATTATTTTCAAAACCCAATTGGACACTCCGGGGATGGCCTGCCAGGCCTCGGCCCGCGTGACAAGAGGTTGAATAGTGTCGGATGACAGACCACTGACCAGGAGCTTGAACACTGATGAGTGTGGAAGAGGAAAATTGAAAATGGAAAATATTTATTGTGTTCGCCATAACAATGGCGCTTTGCGTGGGCACAACAACAGTGGGCCCAGGTCGCAGAGCAAACACTTGGTCCCCTTCGAGGACCTGCCTGGGAGGTAGAAGGGGCAGGCTTGGGAGGAAGGAAGGAAGGGAGGAAGAAGACAGGAGGGCATGAAGGGCGGAACCGCTTTCACTGAAGAAAGCGATTTGCAAGCACAGAGAGGCGAGACTTATGCTTTCACAATAAGAGCATGAAGTCTCAGGTGAGCTCCACCTCAGCGTGGGGTTTTTCCCCAGGCAAAAGACGTCCTCACCATGGTCATCATCTGCATGCATAGTGGCTCTGCATGTGCCAAAGCTGTGGCGCGGCATTTGTTCTAATGCTGCCGCCATGAGAACAGCGTTTGTGATGCTCTTTTAGAGCGGTGAAAAACAATGGAAAATGCTCTTTTAGAAGCACCGGATGGCAGCATAAGATTCGCTGAGAAGCTTCCAGGAAGCGTTAAGCAGGTGGCTCGAGGGTGGCAGTCTGCGAGAACGCTGGCGCTGCAGGTGTTCGGCGATCTCAGCTGATCCACTGCGGTGCCTCTTCAATGGCAGAGAGCTGGTTCCAGGAGGCGAAGGCGTTTCTGCAAAGAGAGCCAGCAAAGATAAGTCATCACTGAAGGACAGAGATCTGAAATCTCTGTGGTGATTTTATGGTGATTTTCCTGCTTATATAGCCATACGCTCCGCCCATTTTAGCGGGCTTTGGCGAGCTGCATCGCCACAGGCTCACGCAGCCATGCCGCACCGTCATTGGTTCAAACAGTTTTCCAGTTTAAACCAATTGCACTGCACTATTGAAAAAAGGCTTTAGCATCGAGGAATAAAAGGAGCTCTTCCCCATACGCAGTATGAGTGAAGTATTGAAAGGGAACACATACAGGCATCTCAATAAATTAGGATATCGTCGTGGAAAAGTTCATTTATTTCAGTAATTCAATTCAATCATATATATTATCAATTTTATATATATATATATATATATATATATAAGATAGATAGATAGATAGATAGATAGATAGATGGCTATTACAAGCTGTCAAATGCTCTTGAACTACATGCTATTTTTAAAATATGGGATAAGCCACTCAATATTTGTTTGACATTTGATATTGTTTCAGTGGAAATTACATCAGCACACTGAATTACGCTGTGCTTTTCAAGACACTTCAGTGGAACTTTAAATAAGTTATGCTGCTTTGCAAGAGCAATTTGTAAGGCATAGTTTGCTCATTACTCCACCTCATGTCACTTCAAAGGTATAAGACACTTTCATCTGTGAAAAACAACTGTGAAGGATGAGAGATGACGTGTACCAACATCACGTGTAACATCATCGGGAAATTTGAGAGCTAGGAAATGCTACAATACCTCCCAACTTTGAGAAAAACAAATAAGCATACTGAATTTAACTAACCAGCTTTAACTAAGTCAGTTCTGAAAGCAGTTGACATGAAAGAAGTACAGTGTCCACTATAATGCCTTTTGCAGCAATGCTGAGAATGCATTTTGTGGATGATGAAGGTTCTAATTCTGTGGAAATCTGCTGAGCTGAGCTGAGCTGAGCTGTGGCAGATTCTGTGTGGCTCTGGTCATAAGAGACAGTAATTTGGATTAGCCTCTAACCACAGATTAATTTGCTCATTAATTTGGGTGTTAAGTGTGCTAAAACAGCAGTACTGCCTAACGACACACACTGAAAGGAAGGGATAGAGTGGTATGAGGTCATTCTCCATCTGTCATTGACTGTCCGTGTCTTCTCCTCTTTCTTCACATCAGCAGCACCAACTGAAAATTCTGTGGCAGGTGCAGAAATTGACTGTCACAAAGAGGAGAGTCCTTAAGCTTGTATTAAGTGGCAAATAGCTTTTGCCACCCATGAGTTCTCCTTTTTCCACACTGCCCGTGTGACGATGAAGAGAGATATGGCAGGGGGCAAGCAAGGCAGCTTCCCTCGGGAGTTTCTTGTATCTTCCAGCCACTCAGCAATTCAGCTGCAGGGCAAGATTGAGGCCAGTCACCACAGTGGTGCATCTGCAACCTTTTCAGACCTGCCAATCAGGGTGGACTGTATCCTGGAGGCCGGGACTCTACAATAAGCTCTTGAGGAGTGGTACTCAAACCATGAATAAAGGTGTATAGGGCACAGAAATCAAAGAGAGCCAATCAACACTACCATCATCACTCTAATTGTGTTCAAATGAACACTTTAAAAATCTACTTTGTCCTCTACTAAAAAAGAATACAGTATGATTTGGAACATCAACAGGGTGAATGAATGATGACAGAATTTATGTTAACACTTTATTTTAAGAACCAATTCTTACTATTAACTAGCATGCATATTACTAGCATTGGCTGTTTATTAGTATTCTACCCAGGCTCATTGGAAATACCTGCCTCTACCTATGTACATTTCTGCAATACTCAAAAACCTATTCCTATATGTACAGATCGCTGCAGTCTCCAGTTGAAATGAACTTTTAATGAAGAATTAATGAAGAAAAGCTAATTTTCACACAATTCCTCGCACAGTATTATTTGAATTAATTTTTTTTATTATTTATTTTTTATTATTATTATTATTAAACATTTTAAAATGCTGAGAGGTTTTTTTTTTTTACTCTGAAGATTTCTTCGGTAGCTCAAGCGATGAGCAATTGCACTTGTGAGGTGAAGTGCTTTGATATGAATCCCATGAAATAAAATTTTTGACAAAATAGCTCAAACCTCCATATAAGAAAGCTAAAATAGCACGGTAGCGTCAACGAATGCATTTTGTCACTTTTGGATTTGTTAACACTATTGGGCAGGTTTAGTGTTAAGTTTGACATAGGAGGTACGTTATTTCCCAACACGATAGAGCATTAACCTTTTAGCTACACTCCCTGGACATTGGAATTCTGCTTGAATACTTGCTTGAACCAACCTAATAAAGATGGTACAATATGTGCCAGTACCAACGTAATATTAATGTGGCCATGGTCACATATTGAACACACATTTTAGTGCCACTCACTGGTCATTTCACTTTGAAACTTCCATGACGTGTGTGTCAGTGTTGCAGAAATGTCACCACAACCACGTATTTCCAGACCTTAAAGTGTGACCAAATTTTTGTTTTTCATTTTGTTTTTGGCATTCTGGAAGATGCAAACCACAGAAGGTGACCTTAAACACACAAGGAGCTTTCTTTTTGGCAAAGCAATGTTTACCAGTACACACGATCCTTCAATAACCTTCATTTATTGATCTAGGAGGTGCAGAGTACTTTCAGACTCCAAATACAAAACTTTTGCTCTGTCTTCTGACTGACAAAATCTGACTTGCTATAGCTTTTCCACATATCCCACACTTCGAACAAAGACTCAGAATGTGTCTATAGTATGTTTAATTGAAGACAGTGAAAAATCTAAAACTGCTACAGTGAAATTATTTGGTGCGGTATATCTGTTTAACAGGACAATGTAGACTACCATTTAAAAGTTTGAGACTGGTAAGACTTGTTTTTGATGGAACCTTCTTATGTTCAGCAAAGCTGCAATTATTTGGTCGAACAGACACTAATACTGTGAAATATTATTAAACTTAAAGATAACTTTTCCTTTTTAATATATTTTATAATGTGATTTATTCCTGTGATGAGAACAACAGAATCAGAACACCTTAGTGGGGGATGGCTGGTGGGGAGCTGGAGAGAAGCCTTTAACTGAGGACGAAACCATTCACAGATTTGTAGTGATGACCTCGGTGGAAAAGATAGAAGTGGGTGTACAACCTAAACCATAATAGTGTTTTAGGGGAAGTCGTGGCCTAGTGGTTAGAGAGTTTGACTCCTATGGTTGTGGGTTCGAGTCTCGGGCTGGCAATACCATGACTTCGGTGCCCTTGAGCAGCGAACCCCCCACTGCGCCACAGCATAAATGGCTGCCCACTGCTCCGGGTGTGTGTTCACTGCTGTGTGTGTGCACTTTGGATGGGTTAAATGCAGAGCTTGAATTCTGAGTATGGGTCACCATACTTGGCTGTATGTCACGTCACAAAAGATACCACATAGCAATAGGCTGGCAACACTCTAGATTCATGGTGGCAAGTTTTGCATGTGTAAGTTCCACTCACATTTTCTATGGAAAATATAAAATGCCATTTAGTATTATTGTTGCAAAAACTTTAGACTTTCTACATTTTCAAGTACACCAGACTACCAGCTTCTGAATAGTACAGTGTGTTACACTGAGAGACTAGGGGGGGGAACTTCTGATTTGAGCTTCAGAAATCTATAAAAATCTTCTCGTTTGCTCTCTATATTTAAAGGTTTTTCTTTCATACTCCTCAAGCTTTGCTAAGATCCTACTATATTTCGTTCAGAGAGAAAAAGAAAAAAATGATGGCATCTCAATTTTTGGGCATTATTTTTATTCACACCGTGCAACCAAATTAAGCAACAAAGCCTTGTCTGAGCACCAAGCACAGCTCCTGCAGTGCCAGGAGCACGTCCTCTGAATTCACAAGCTTAAGAAAACAGTTGGCTCTCTGAAGCAGTTCAATAAGAAGCAGACATGCCTGGATGGATACGGGGGTGGAAATCAAGAGACAGCAGAGCTCAGAGAAAACTAGGGCTCAGAAAAACAAGAGCAGCATAAAACAGTCCCACGCAGCCTATCCGGCAGTTTTAAGGACATGCGGTCCTTGACTTGTTAATGGTTTGTGCGGAAACACTGGGTATTAATGCTAATAAAATGACATAACCATCCAAAAATAGCACAGGCAGAATTCAGAATGGATAACATAGTCACAGTGCTGCATTGGCATCTGTTTTTTGGAAGCATCATATTCTTAGACATATACTGTAAATAGCAACATACAATCTATATCTATTTCTATCTGACCTAACTCATAAAAATGACTTTTGTTTGCTCAGGTTGATTTAGTCATATTAAATATAAATCAAAATGAAAATACGTTTCATATTAATAAAAACAGTTTATTTAAACATTATTTACACTGTATGTGATTTTTTTTTCACATAAAAAATGTTACATTGTTGAAGAAACATGACTGTTTCCTGAAATCGTAGGAGCTTTGTTGCACATCCAGAGTTTAAATCCTGTTGGATAGAACTAATAAATCAACTAACTATGATGACAAGCAGGTTACATAGTGATAACTTCTGCTAATTAATCAGTTTGAGGTCAAATTAATTTAAGATTATTGGCAAAAATAATGAACATGGGTCAAAGAAAAGATGTCCCATTTTGCTATCCGCATCAAATAGAATTTTCAAAATGTATTGGTATAAAAATAGGGGCAAAATAATATTCTATCATCATTCAGCATAACAGATATATTTGTAAAAATGAAAGAACATACGTACTTTTGATGTTATCTAATGATTCTTGTTGTAAATATGCCTGACAATATTCATTGGTAACTATGAGATTTTAGTGGTTGTCTTCTGTATGATTATTTCATGCTCAGAAAAAAAATTAATAAAATAAAATAATAATTCTAGGGTATGAAAATAATGTATTAAAAATATACTGTTTTGATGCTTAAAAATTTGATTTGTGTATGTATGAAATGAAATGTATAGATTGGATTATATGTTTGCTTGCTTATTTTGCTCAAATACATATTCTATGATCTAAGTCCATATGGCACACTAACAAAAACACTGCTCCTGACCACAGGTCGAAAGCTGTAGTTCCAACCACACAACTTTGCAATGCTGTTTAAGGATGTTTGTCTGAACCATGGATTCAAGAAACACCAAAACACTAACAATGAAACTTACAGCCATTGTTGGCTGGCGATGCTTTCGGGAAATGCACCCCCATATGTTCTTTGCCAAATGATGCACTAAGGTCAGTTAGAGATTCTAAACATGTAATCATCATTTTAATAAATACATACAGTAAATAACACATCAATATCATTACTTACATTTAACATTCACATTACATTAGGTGCATGCATTTTTGGCATCATAAGACATTTTACAGCCTGCTTCACTTTATCTGATATTTTATGAGACTTAAGCTTGACATACTTAGGATGTTTTTTTCTGCAAAAAAATGCACCACAATGACTTTTCATTGACACGAGTTCTCTGTCATTATTCAACTTTTTGAAACTGACAGATCTTCAGCTCCCCTGGTCTCATTGGATAGCAAATTGTCCACTGGTTCCACACTTCAGAATCTTAGCTGATGTAATGTGTCATATGAGTATAATTCGCCTACTGTGATATTTTTAATTTGACAGACTGCTTTTTGAATGCATTGTAGCAGGTTTGGATGCATACACTGGGCATGTTGGACACATCATAGAGCTTTTATAGGCCAAGAATGATCTGTATTCATGTAATTTCCTAATCTTATTCCCCTGCCTTCTTTTCTTCTATTCCAAAAGAAAAAGCTTAAGAAATAAGACATATTTTAACAAAGAATTAGGAAATAAACTAAGCTCAGTTTAGTCAGCATATCAAGGCTAGTGTTTTCCATCATTCTCCATATTAATGAGTTTGGATCAGTTGTCCTAAGTGCTGTCGTTCTAGACACATACAAAACAAGAGCCAAATGATTAAGCAGCAGCTTGGCCCAGACACATCAGGCTGGAACTTCACCTAATTGGATAAAATGAGATTCAGGGGTGATGGATTTTAGTAATTGTTGCCACTTGTTAGCCACCTCACATGGGCCCTAGCATGCTGTCATTCATATTAAGCCACAGACCTCCAAGTCAGGTTAATCAGTGAACAAGTCAGTAAACCAGTTCAAGAGGCCTAATGAGAGACAAGACAGACCAGACTTTGAGTTTCATGTTACAAAAAAAGGGGTACTATTATAAAAATCAGCATGCATCTTGGGTGGTTGACATTCCTGCACCCTCAGTGCAGCACACATGTCAGCAATATTTTGTTTTCAAATAAAAATCAAAAAGTTCAAAAGAGTCTGGCAAAGCAGTTACAAAAGAGTAAAGGCCATCTTTCCAACATGCTATTCTGAAATATACCTTGAAGCACAATGTAAACTTTAATGTAGTTGTACTGTATGAGAGAGTTTCCCAGTGAGAATAAGCAATATTGTAGTTTCTCTTCCTTGGACTATTTATGTACATACTTTAGCATTTGATGCATGATGCATCTCAGATGAATATATTGTTATAATGAACATACACACCGGGACAAATTTAGGTATTATGCCTGGAAAGATACAGTTTGTATTTCGAAAACATTCCCTTTTGGAATGGAGCCTGTTTTGGATGCAGTGCCATCTACATCATTAACAAAACAAAAAGAAGAAGAAGAAGAAAAAAAATCAATAACAATAGCAGTCCAACCTCCGGCTTCTCATCAAATAGAGATTTTTTTGTTCAGATGTCATTCTGTATAATTCATCCAACAGCTGTCTTATTGCAGATGAATAGGCCTATGTGAAATCATCAACACCACAAGTAAAGATCATTTACTGATCGTTATTTTTAAAATCATGTACAAAGCGCATAAAATTTTATGTATGTATTTTTATGTATTTTAAGTAGTTATCGTGAATTAATAATACATTTTTGGGGAGTCAAAGCACATGACATTCCACAATCTGAACTAATCTTTTCTTGGCATAAGAAGGCCAAATGATTTTTACCTTATTTCCGGAAACATTCCAGAATTTTGGAAACTTTCCAGAATCGTTTTGGAAACTTTTGGAAAGTGTCCGAAAATTTACCTGAAATGTTCTGCCCCCTTGCAACCCTAATTGCAACATATAACTTTTATTTGCATTTAAAATATTACAAATATTCAAGTAAATAAATACATTATTTCCTTTCAGCAATTTCCATTTTTTTTTAGGCTTTTTGGGGTAGTGATTATTTGTACAATGTGTTTCGAACAGAAGATGAAGGTTCGCCCCTAAACCTACCTTATACACGAAAACAAAAATAAAAAATTGCCAAGAGAGTGTGGTGTCCATATACAGTATACCCACTATAAATAAAAAAATCTAAATTACAAGGAGCAAAAACATTAGTCCTTAGATGCCATATTCTTTACAGCAGCATTTCACTTTAAGGAGAAAGCAGCAGACTAAATGAACTGCATATATACGGAAGTAAAATGTACAGCAATTACATACTTCACATTAACAAGATTAAAGGGGCGTCCTGTTATTTGTGTAAACTAACTTTAATAATATAAGATTAATTTTAAACTTGAATAGATTAACATGAAGTTATTACCCTATCACCTGTGTGTGACGTCATTAACAGAAGTCCTATATTGTTGTACCAATGTGGCTCAAATGCAAGAGGTATAATTAACCATAACAGAACATAATAACCATAATAAGTAACCATGTTACTACTGTTTACAATCAAGACTAGCTAGTTCATTTCTACAATGATGCATTAAACTATGGTGTTTAAGCAAGTAGCGAGTTATGTCGTTGTAAACCATCTGAACCATCCCATCAAATCTAATTCTCTGTCTCCGGTAGTGAATAATGCAGATGCTACAGTACATTCAGAGTTAGGTCCCTCTGGACTGAGCAGGGGAGCAGCTGCACCTAACAAGTGGAGCATCAAAACAGTCATGGCTCATTCTCTAGCAAGATACATCAGTTTAAGCAGGACAACACCCCACCACTCCAAACCACCCAGCTTTTCCTTTTTTAACCAATCTCCATCTGTTGCTTCATTCACTAATATGTGCATGCACATGCCAATTGGTATTTTAGGGGTAAATGTATGCATCCCCAATACTGTATGTACTGTATGTGCATGTGTGTTATTCACTCAAGAGCCACACAGTATTTTATTTTATTTTTTTAATATACTTTTTATTATTATTATTATGAAAATCACTAATTATATTTTTGATGGTACTCATCAATCAACATTTCTAACCATAATACATGTACTATTATACATTTAATTGTATATTAATACATATAAATACAGTATATATATATATATAAATACAGTATATATATATATATATATATATATATATATATATATATATATATATATATATATATATATATATATATATATATATATTATACATAAGCTCTGCCTTATATGTGTGCTAATGATTTCAATGTGGTAAACTTTTCTATGTACATTTAATATCAATTTTACACAAAACACCACCCCTAAAATGTCTAGAACAATATATGTATATATATATATATATATATATATATATATATATATATATATATATATATATATATATATATGCTTTTTCAGGAAATCAACATACCACAAATGTTGTCTACTGAGTCTTTACTAAACCAAGAATATTCCTTAAAACGTACCTAAGCTTGCAGATCTTCATCATATTAGTGTAAGACACCGTTACTGGAATGATTTGTGTGTACATTTTTCTCAATATCATGTTGGTTCTAATGTCAGGTTAGGTTGATTTGTTTCTGGAGTGTGGTAAAAGGTGACATCGTCACTGCAAAAGCCAATGACATGATTTACAGCACTGTAGGCAGACTGCCTCGACCTGTCACTGCCAATGATTGATTGTCCATTACTCTAAACATGCAACAAACTGGTAAATAAATTTGCCTTCAAGGGATTGCACTTTGGGTAGACTTTGCGTCAGAGCGGTGAAGCCTATAAAAAGCAACTGGTGCGCTCTGCCAGAGGCAAAGCAAATTCAACAGCCTTGCTGGGTTGTGTAGGAGGCTGGATATCAACTCAGAACACACTCTGAAACTTTCTAAACTCCTTCCTGGTGCATGCCATTTTCACAAACCTGGGTTGGTGGTTGATAAATGAAAGAAAGATATTAATATTCTAGCTTTTACCAGTACTGCAGATTGTGTAGTTTGTAATGATGACCTCGACAAAATAACGTATATAAAAAAACACACACGCACATAAAAAAAAAAAAAACATTATAAATGAAATAACAAAAATGCATAATTTGGCTTTTTCCTTTTGCTCCAGAAATTTTCAGATACAAAACTGCAAGTGAACACTCCTGTAAGCTTAGGATGTCGCGTGCATGCATTTGTCACCTTGTTTGTAATAAAAAATAGCAGTTATGCTGTGTTGGTAAGAAGGTCCACCAAGACACCAATATTAAGAGGTAGTAAGGCTGTAACCTACTAAAAATGTCAGTTTAAATGGCAGCTGCAATCTCTTTAATGGGCTCAGTATAAAATCCATTATGTGCTTCCTCCATTTTGCCTTGTGGCAGGGCCACTGCTGGCTCGACAGCACATTAGCTACTACCGGCCAGAAGTAGGTGTTTTGTTACATCATAAAATGTTATTAGAGCTATTACAGAAAGCCATCGTCCTCTGCCACTCCATCGAGATGCTCGCAGAGATAGACAATCAGGGCGGAAGGAGGGGTCACTCTTTTCGACAGCATTACTTACCAGGTAAATGTCTTATATAAAGGCTTTCAGTGCCTGGGCACATTAAAACAGAAAACTTATATACACAATTGTCTGTTGTGTCTTCACAAGAATCACTGTATCTAGTGAGCAACACTTAAGGATCTAAATAAAAAATTCTCACATGAAAAGGAATTTTACTGAAGCAAACCATTTTAACATTTTTCTAACTAACTTCTACTCTTATTTTTAAAACACTACTTACATACTTATTAAACAAAAACAAAAAAACTAAAGTAATCTATCCATCTTTTTCAGTTTCATTATTCATTAGATATTAGTACTTAATCCAATACCAATCAGTCACATTAGTTAATATTGCACTGATACTTCTAACTTATTCCACATTTTTCAGTTGATCTGCGATTCGGAGATCAACTATTCATTTCCAACTATATTTACTCCAGTTCTTGCTGATTCCAGATCTAATAGATACTACTTATTCTTAAATTACTTGTAACTATTCAAATAGTTTCTAGGACCTATTATTATTTACCAACTACTAAGAGAATAAAAACTAGTACCTGTTAACTACTGAGTATACCAATTGTTATTATTAACAATTGAATAATTCTAATAAGAATCTAATAAATACAACTAGAAGAGAAACTAGTAACTATTGGAATAATAACACAAAAAGAATAGTTACTATAACAATATATACTCTTTTCACATTTCCGGGGATCTCAGAAGCAGATGTTTTCATAGTTGGGTAAGCTGGTGAACAGAAACTAGAACAAAGATATATGTTTCCGTTTCCATTTTACCCAATTAGAAAATAATAATAATAATAAAAATGAAAAACTTGACAGTGTCCATGTGACTTACCAAATGGGGAAAAATATAAAGATTGATTACATTGATCAGTAGAGAGAAATATTTGCAGTCACTCCCTCTTGCAGCAACCTTAACTAGTTTTCTGCAATTTAATGCCTAGGTAATAAACCATAAAGTAGCTTTAGTGTTTTAAATAAACATTAATATTATATATATATATATATATATATATATATATATATATATATATATATATATATATATATATATATATACATACAGAGAGAGAGAGGATTAGATTTATGCTGTTAGTAACTATGAAAACATGTCATCAGTCTGTGAAAAGAGTCCACTGTAAATATATAGTCTACTAATTTGAGGTAATTAGTTAATATCTGAAACACATAACCTCAGATATGTTTGGCAAAATGAACTACTAACTAAAGGAGATAGTAAGGATGGAAGACATAAGTACTAATGAACTAGTAATTAAAATATAAAAAACATACTTTTAAATCCAGTTTTCAGTATACTACTGGATACTCATCATTTTTAAGGAAGACGAGATAAACGACTAGAAATACTACTTGTCCCTATGAGACCTTGAGTGAAGGAGGGAGGGGGAAAAGTGTAAGTGCGCCGTCTAGTGGTAGTGCAAGGTTGTGTTCAGCAGAAATGGGAAAGCATGCGAAACGCAAATGTTGACCAAACTTTAGAGGAGAAACTTACGGTAAAAGACGTACTCAGTGTAACTTGACCATATCTTGTCGTCAGTATGCTGGCTGACGAACGAGGCCGTCACTGACGAGTTACAGGCGACCATCTGGAAGCCGCACTCCGAGAGCATGTCGAAAGAGCGCTCCAGGTGCTTGAACTTGAGGTAAAAGCGGGATGTGTATCTGTCAGGGGTCCTGTCTGGGTCCCTGCTCTCGTTCAAGGTCTCGCCAAAAACTTCTTTGGCCAGCGCAATCCTCCCACAAATCATAATCCGCGGCACCCTCCGGAATTTGGCGTCGCTTTGACTCTCCCTGCCCATCGTACAAGACCCGCGATATCCGACTGTGATGAACCCGCTTTTTCTGTCGGCGGGAACGAGCGACGGTGGAGGGCACATCCGCTGATCGCTTCCTTGAGAGCCGTCCTCGTAATCGCTGTGGATGTATTCATCGGGACTGGGCTTCAAGTCGTCCGGGGTTAAGAGTTTAACCAAGTCTGGCAATTGAAAGTACTCCGCTTCTTTCCTCAGCCGTCCCTTCTCAGGGAAGTGGTCAGGGAGGACAACTTGCTTGTCTCTGAGGTAGTCTAACACATATCTGAACAAAAACCCATCCCGGTCGATGAAGTAACGACCTTTGGGGTCCCTGGCCAGATCATTCGATGCGTTATTTTTAGGAGAGAATATCTTCCCCAAAAGGGAGCCGGGGTTGCTGATTAACGTGGCGTGACGGGTATAATACACTTGCCCCCCGACGTTTAGTTCAATAACGTCTGGAAAACTGCTGTCTTTAGCTCTAGAGTTTCCACTTAACGCCATTGTTTCGGTCATGGGTGCCAAAAATAAATAAATAAAAATATCCGTATTCGAAAAGTTCGCTCTACAGCTTCGGGAATGATTTAGAAGATACCGACGATGGACCATGCACATTAAATGGCAATAAAAATAGCATTTCAAGCAACTAATTGGAGCAGGTACCTTGCAGTTACTTTATTTAAAAAAGAAAATGCATCTTCTCCGCAGATGAAACAAATCGAAAAAGAGGGAAAATGAACGACGATGAATCCGAGGAGGAACTACGCGCCCGCACCAGAGAGTCGCACCGCGTGAACGAGTCTGGGTTGTTTAGGAGCGGATGAACACGGCTGCTTATTCACGCGCCTGAAAAAGCTAGTGCATTTGAGCGCAAACGGCAGACGTTGTTTAATTTCTGCAAAACACATTATAGAATAAAACCTTTTTTATCCCTGTAAGGCAGGTCCAAAGTTCCTTACAAGTCCCGCAACGGTTCGAATCCAACTTTTGAAGATCAAGTAGAAACAGACTGGATAGTTTCAAAAGAAAATAACTGAAAACTGTGCAAAGCACATTTTATAGCCAAACGGCTGTGGTGTTGATCAATAATCCCAGTTGTTACCCAGAAGAAAATCCCGTCTGTGGTCCTCTGACATAATCCAGGATTTGCGTGGTGGTGGGGTTTAGAAGTGAAGATGATGCAGCATCGCTCTCGTTGCGCGCGAACAGGGCTGTGGCGCGGGAAAATAACCGCCTCAGCTGGTGTTGCCTCAGCGCGCGAAAAAAAAAAACATAATAGGTTATCAAAAATTACATCATCTTAAAGGAGTATGCACGCGATGCTGTGGCGTTGCTGGTACTCGTCTGTGTAATATCAATGTCAGTCAGCTGTGTTAGCTATACTTCATGCAGTCAGCATACAGATTTAGCTACAGGAAACCGACTGCCTGGAATGACATTTTGTGCGCTCGTGCGGTTAATTCAATCATTTGCCAATGACTTACTGTACTTCTAGAATAAGTGTTCTCTTGGTGTGTGAGGTTGTGTTCAGTGGGGGAATCCACAGACATTTTCAGGACCATGGACAGCGAAAACAATACCTACTGCCAGCCTCACCCTAGCTTGCTTCTCATTAATTAGGAGGGGTCCTTGGTGTGCTAGAAAGTGACGCCCTTCTTAAAATACAAAGGTCAGGAATAAAGATAAATTTATTATTTTTGCAAAAATTATTTAGGGTGGTATTATATGATAACAGATTAAACAATAATCAAAATAAAAAATATATTAAAAAAAGCCTTGTCACGCCATTGTATAATGCAAAATAAATGCTTAAAATCTTATCTGGAATATGTTTACTTTATTTTAAATTGACACTATCTTTTTTCCTGCATACTATTAGAGGATAAACCTAAAAAAACATTTTCAATTCAATGCAAATGTGGCTGTGCTTTAACAAAGCAGCTTTAGAGAGAATATTGCCTTACAAACCCCAGTGAGCAAGAGAAAGGCAGCGACGAGAAATTTGCATGATGCAAAACTTAAAGATTAAAAAGAAACACCCCCACCCCCCATGCTGATTATTTTTCTTAATTTGATTTTTTTATTATTATTTTAAAACAAATGCATGCAAGTAACCCTAAGCTAAACCCAAATCCTAACCCTAACCATGTAGTAAGTACATGTAGTTAATTAATACTACTCAGAAATTATACATATAATTACATTGTACCAAGGACACCTTAAAATAAAGTTCAACCGCATACTGTTATGTCAAAATTATTTTCATGTGATATTCTTTACCTCTATTTTCTTTATTGTAGATAAAGCTACACTTTTTGCATTTGTTATCATTTCGTTTCAATATTCAATATTCAATAAAAAGAAAAAAATTATTCTGCTCTGGTGTACCCTACTACTGTACAAAGTATGCTACTTGCTAGATAGATAGATAGATAGATAGATAGATGGATAGATGCATAGCTGGATAGATAGATAGATAGATAGATAGATAGATAGATAGATAGATAGATAGATAGATAGATAGATAGATAGATAGATAGATAGATGGATGGATGGATGGATGGATGGATGGATGGATACATAGATAGAGGAGTGACAGTGCATTCATTTGTAACTAGGGCATGAGCTGTATTCATAAATGCATGCATGCTTTCACCTCTTGTATGCTGCTCCTTTTTTAAATATACTGGAGTATAGCAGTTGACTGGCTTACTTTAAATAGCTCAAACTCAACTCATGGCTGGCAGATTTCCTGTTGTTATTTCATGACTGTACACTGCATCTCTGAAAGCATTGGCATTCTTAATTTTTAAAAGCTTTTCTTTCATTTGAAGAGTCTCTAAGGTCTTCCAGCAGGTAGCTGTTTTTATCAGACAGGCCGAATCCTCTTGTGTCTCCCTCATATGTGTCCTCAGAAGAATTGTCTTTGAAAACACAAAGCTTTATAATTTCAAGTAAACCAGGCCATATTACCCAGAAATTTGAGTAGATGTGACTGTCTAGATATACAGATGGAGACTTTGGCCTGTTGTTTTTGGCCACATTATCTCTCTAATTTAAATGCTTTTTTTTATTCATTTTTCATTTTTATACGTTCACACCACTGGAACATTAAAGCCAGTCCAAACTCAATGTATTCTACTTTTAAAAGGCACAAATAATAGCTACAAAAACTTGGTGTTCATTAAACAAATTAAATGTTGCTTAATGAAAGAAGAAATCACTTTTTTTCTTATTTTAGGAAAGAAGACCTCTTTCGTGTTAGAGTTTAGATACCAGGACTCTTCCCTAGAGAGGCAATTATCCTGGAAGACTTCAATGTTCCCTGCACAGTATTCTTTGACTAATGTATTTACGAATGTCAGTTAAAGGTCTTCAAGGGCACCTACAACAACAAGTAATAAGTCTAATTGATGTTACATTATAATACATTGTGTTAGGGAGTAGCTAGCTATAAGTAATTCATTTTTGAGGTAAACCCGTTGCGAAACCCATCAGACCAGGTGCGAGAGCTGGCGACAGTGCCCACCACGAGGGAGCAAGCCGTGGACGGTGTGAGTGCGGAGTGGAGCTCCGCCCCCTGCATCGCGGCTGAGGGTGAGCAAAATATGGAGCGTCAAACTGAGGTGGAGGATCTTATAGACTCTGACTCGGTACTGGAAGTTGTACTGCTCCCTCTCACATCTCCGTCTCCACTGGTCCCATCCAGCCCTCCTTTGTCCTTGGTTTTCCTCGTCCAGCCCTGAGGGGGCTTCCAATTCTCCAATGCCTGATCCCCATGTCAAGCCCAGGATGGGCTCCTGATCCCCAGAGCTCGCTCCACTGCCCGCTCCTAGGTGTCCTCCTATGGCTGATTCTCCGAATTGCCCTCCCTCCCAACCGATCCTGCCTCCTCCACCGTTGTCGTCTGGCAGCCTCTCTGCTTACTTTTAGCCCACCATCATTGGGGTGCGAGCTGCACAGGACTCCCATCCTCCAGCTCCGCCGTGGTCCACCGTGGTCCACCGTGGTCCCTGTCTTCTGGCCCCCTCCAAGCCCCCCCCATTCCCCCTCCCCTCTGTTGTTCCAAGGTGCGAGGTCGCACCTTCCAGGAGTAATGTCACACCCCTGGACTCATTATGTTGTGTTTTCCATTCCCCATGTTCTCTGTGACCCAGTTTCTGTCTCCCGTGTTTGGTTAATTTGATTCCAGGTGTGTCTAGTTTCTTCCCCATGTGTTCCAAGTCCCCGTTATTTAAGTTAATCCATACACCTGTCTGCCCTTCATTATCCTGTCTTTATAAGCCTTGTCCTTTTCGTTCAGTTTTGTCAGGTCTACAAACCACATGTGTGTGTCTTCCCATGTTGATTATTCCCTGTGTTGGATTAATAGAGTCTTATTTCGCTTATCCTCGGCTCCATGTTGCTTGCGGGCAGCGTAGTGTGACCCATATATCAAAAACATATTTAAAATATACCAACTTTATGTTGTTTTTACATTAATTTGGAGATTCAATATGAAATTATGACTATATAAATATGCAATTAATCCCCATTAATTACAGAAAATGTTATTATTTTTTAATCAATTGACAGTGTGTGTGTGTGTGTGTGTGTGTGTGTGGGTGCATTCTTATTTTATTACATTGCTATAAGATTCAAAATTCTATGTGTATGAGTATCAAGAGTTGCAACAACTGTTGCAAACTTACATGCACACAGTCACACACAGAGCTAAAGAGATCTGTCAGATCCTCAAGAGACAGGCTGCTGCTTCACTGGACATTAAGAGCACTAGCTAGTTTGTCCCAACTCATAAACCACTGGGTGATTTGAGGGTGAAACATCTTGCTTGATTGACATTTTGATTCTCTTTCTCTTTCTCTATCTCTCTCTCTCTCTCTCTCTCTCTCTCTCTCTCTCTCTCTCTCTCTCTCTCTATTTTTTTTTTTTCAGAACAGATCTGGACAAATTTAGCCTGCTATTACTTGCCCACCAATGCATCTTCTGCAGTGAATGGGTGCCGTCAGAACGAGAGTCAAAACAGCTGATAAAAACATCACAATAATTCAGAAGTAATCCACACCACTCCAATAACTCAATTAATTATGAAGTGAAAAGCTGTTTGTCTGAAAAAAATACAAATCCAGCATTAAGGCTTTTAACTTTAAAGCAGTGCTTATGGTCAAGTTATTTCCTTGTTGTCCTCTCACAAAAAAATCCATGTGAGAATCCGTAAAAAAAAAAAAAAAAAAAAAAATATATATATATATATATATATATATATATATATATATATATATATATATATATATATATATATATATATATATATTTTCCAGGGAAAAATAACAGCATGCAGATTTGGAATGACATCATTATTTACTAAGCCTCATTTTTGGTGAACTCTCCCTTTAATGCACTACAGGTCCATTATCAGCTGTTGTGAACCTGCAGGACAAGGCAGATGTGGAAAGTATGTCAGCAGCACTGTCTGGAAGCATAGGCTATTTTAGCAGCACTAACATGCAGTCCAACACTGAACCTGCAACTGCAGAAATCCATAGACAGATCCATAAATATCCACAGAATATAACACCCATTATTTACAAAGTTCTATATATAACCTGATCCTTGTGTTTTTATTAATTTGACAAATACAACTGTGCTTTCAGCTCCATTTATCAAACATTTCCCCCCAAATCAGCACATGGAATCTTAAAACAGCCCAAAGATAAATACTATTTGAGCTTAAGATTCCAGGGACATGAAAGCACAAAAGCTGGCACTTAAGAGAACACACAAAACGCCTTTATTATTTAAGTTATTATTAGTATTTAATTATTTATTTGACTTAGAAAGGGCTGCTCAAACCAAGTATTTATTTAATGCAATCTCACCATAGTATATCCATAGGAGGGTCAACATAAAGTGCACTGAGTTGACAGCCACTACATCTACTTTTTATAAATTACAGCCTGCAGGAAATCCATAAACATTCTTTATATCTGAGTAATAACCTTTGGATGTTAGTTGTGTATGAATGATGTTAAGCTTACTTTGTGGAAGTTTCCTTTAGATGAAATGTTGCTAAGCAACAGTTTTGCCCAGGAGAGGGGCGGCACCATGTTCCTATCAAGTACCTGAGGGATATTCAGTAATCAGCATGAGTCTTGTTTTTATTTTCCTCCGTGTTCGTTTTCTCTTCTTCACCAGTCAAGGTTAAAGTGACCTTCTGAAGTTTTTCTTCTTCTTCTTGTTATCTTCCACTCAGAGTAAAATTGTATCGCTTAAAGCTTTTGTCACAAGTTACTTACCCAGATGCCGTTCCAAACCTGTATGACTTTCTTTCTTTTATGGAACACAAAAGAAGATATTTTGAAAAGCGTTTCAGTTTTTGTTTTTGTCCATATAATAAAAGCCAGTTGAGTCTGATGTTCTTCAGAATATTATCTTTTGTGTTCTGCAGAAGAAAGAAAGTCACACAGCTTTGGAACAACATGAGGGTGAATAAATGATGACAGAATTCTCTGTTAAGGTGTGTGCATGTTGGTGAAATTTTGCAGGTAAAAGAGATCCATTGTCAGTACAGAAATGTAGAGTGAGCACAGCTCGCACAGAAGTTACTTCAAACCATGCAGATTTCTGTTGGACAATATGGCATATTGTGACAAATCTGCGTGGGAAATCTTTCACCCTTATGTGAAATTCTTGTTTTGTGTGGATTCTTATTGAAATAAATAGATTTAGCCCCATAAATTTTCTGAACAATCAGGGCCATACACTGGACATATAAACACAGAGGTACCAAAACCGAGCATGCTGGGGGCAGAGGGTTTGAGGACAACCTTCACATTGACAGTTACGATTCACATTACACATATCATGTAAATTATAGTTTTTCATTTTATCTCATGAGCGTCAATTGAAGTGTGACTCTGGAATTCACTCTCGGCCTGGTCTGTGAACAGTAAAGCATGCCAGCTTGTTTCAAACATTATGACATTGACACACGTTGAAGTGGATCCACTTCATCAAAGTATGCTTATTACAGTTAGTGTTGATGGTATGCTTCTGTTCTCTGCATGTCCATGCAGCCATGCTTGGACAGAGAGGGGAGGGCAGCCAGTCAAACCCCTCTGGGGTACAGAATACTTCCAGTATATGCATTCATAATTACAATTCACAATTTACAGTTGTAGAAAAAAACTAAATACATGATAGAGGATGTTTGCAACATAGTGAACTGTATACAAAGAAATCTGATTAGATTACCGGTTCAGTTAGGTGGAGTTGGGGTTGGAGGAGGGAGTTAATATGCAAGCAGCAATGCGATAGAAGAGATGCCGGAAAATGGAATTTAAATGGACCGCTGTGGTAAGTGTCAAAACTGGATTGGTACACACCAGGGAGACATCTAAAACGTGCAGTGATGGGGGTTGTCCAGGACCAGTTTTGGGAATCACCGGTTAAACGTACAATATGTAAGATTTTTTTTTTCATTAAAATATCCAAAATCTCCCCTACTCTCAGACGTCAGTAGAAACCATGGGTGTGTGGGGGGGGGGGGGGGGGGGGGTAGTAACTGTAGTGTCAAAGCCAATGAACTCATGATGGACCACCAATGTTCATTAACATTTTCTTCAGATTCTGTCACCAAAGATAACCCCATAAAGCGAAAATGGCTGTGGAGAATAACACAACAACTCCCATGATTCCACGCTCTGTCACTGCGTCATCAAGCTACCTCTTTGTTATTGTTTTAAATAAGTGACCTCTAGCAGTGACACATACATATTGTGCCTTTAAGGCTACTTCTACATTAATATGGTTACTTTTTTTTTTTAACTAGCATTTTCAAGTATTTCCAAAAGTTAACTTGTCCACACTGAAACGTTGGAAACTGCTAAAATCATATTACTGTTAATAACTGGTGAAACGCATCATCACAATCTGTGAAAAATGCCATTTTCTCTCTGCTTAATCCAAAACAATCTCACAGCAATTTGTAACTATTTTACATTTTAGTAAATTGGTGGCTAATTCGTTTATATTACTATAAAATTCTTGCTCCTCACTGATGGTAAGGTTTAGGGATCAAGTTAGGGAAGCAAAGTCCAAGCAAAGCAGAAGGCAAGCCTGCAACCTTAAGCCAAATAACGTAATGGCTAATGCTAACACTGTGGATTTGGAGGTACGCAGGGAAGAAGATGAGGACTTTTTTTAAATGGATGTCAATGAAAGAAAAGCTACACTATGCTGAATAAACACCTTTTGTCAGGAAATAGCTTATAATTTATTGTATTGACAGCCTATTTGCTAATCTTCAACATATCTTACACTAAACTATACTATCGTTGGGAACTATATGTTGATTTTACCTAGTATATATATATATATATGAACAGAAGTATGTTCTTTAATGAAAAGAAATGCATAACTATATATCTGAAAAGAAGAAAACCTAATTTTCAATTGTGAACTATGTGCACTACAGTGAACAGTAATGTGTAAGTGGCCAGCAATTCAAAGCTTAACGATTACTTACTTCTTAAAATCAACCATTTCCACATGAATCACAAGAAAAAAAAAGGGAAAAAAAAAACCTTTAATAATAAACTAATTCCTATACATACAATGATGCAGTGCAGCTGATTCTTTCTATAATACTTTAGCAGTTATTTAAACAGCGAGCTATTCAAATCATTAAAACTGAAATGCCACTTTTGCTTGCACATTTTGCTTATTGTGATTTCATATCCTCAGCATCTCATTAAGCCCAGGCATAGTTTGCAATTCCTGGCTCCTGCTATTTTTGGAGTCTTGGAGGGAATTGCATGATTCACTCTCTGGATCCTAAACTAACTTATGTCAGGCTGCAGGTCTCCAGCAAGGAGCAGCTGATGATGAATTATTTGTTCCAGGAGGGTTTTAAGGAGGCCTGTTTGCCGTATGGGGTTAGACTAGAATTGAGACAGAGCCACAGCCACGGAGGGACTCTGCCACTGTCAGCTGCGATTCCATTAGATGCTGCCATGCCCCTGTGGTATCCTGTCCTCATGTCGCGCTGTTTTTCCCGTCACACATCTCAACCCTGAAAGGCACAGCTGACTCGCCATTTGCAGCAACAGATCCTCCTGCACAGATTTTACTGAGGAATTTGAAGGGGTGATGATATGTTATGCCCTTGGCTACCGGATTTTGGCATCTGGCTTTAAATGGGAGATAATTGTTTAGGGTAAAGAGGGAGCGTGCTCATATGCATGTGCTAACAAACACACATATGACACGGTCGAACAGCTTCCTCATGGAGTCTAATTACTTATTTGTTGCCTATAACCCACACATCAATATGGTTTGAAATATAAATGAATGAAGAGTAAGCAAAATATACGAGTCTGCAGGTGTCCGTTTGCTCTGTTCAATGCTTAAGCATTTCCAAAATGATGTACTCACTAACAGACCTTAAAGGAAACAGTGTGTTTGTAAACAGGCATGCCCTAATTTCCACAGGTCTCTGATGCATTCAGTCAGAGTATGGAATCAGAGTGAAGAGAGGATGTGTGTGTGTGTGTGTGTGTGTGTGTGTGTGTGTGTGTGTGTGTGTGTGTGTGTGTGTGTGTGTGTGTGTGTGTGTGTGTGTACTTGCTGAAAAAATAGCAGGTTGTTGTAATCTGCACGTAAAGCCGGCAGTAGCACAAGATTAAAGCACAACACATTAGCAGAAGGTAATTATGCCAGAATGGCGATTCGCTGACCTAGATTTGTGTGCGCACACACTGATGGTTTTCCATTTTCTTTCATTAAAGGAGTAATTCACCCAAAAATAAACATTTTGTCATCATTTCCTTACTCTTGTGTTGCTCCAGACCCATATGACTTTCTTCTGTGAAACACAAAAGGAGATGTTTTGAAGAATGTTCACGCTGCTTTTTTCCATACAGTAAAACTGAGTGAGAAACAAAGGCTAACAAGCTCAAGAAAGCACCACGAATGCATCATACAAAAGTAGTTATTTTTCTTTATCTTCTTCTAAAAAGGTTCAAATAAAAGGTGTTTATTGTATTTGAACTGGTTTTGAGAATGGCACATGTAGCATTGTTCAAGAAGCTTGCTGCACGATCTCTCAGGCTAGAGCACATCTTTAGAGAGCATCATATGTTTCCTGGGAGTGAGGGAATGCTGTAGGCAGATTGAATGCAAATTACTAACCATGGGCACACATTTGCTCATTGAGGCCTGGTTTAACTGTAAGGGCTTAGACTTAGCCAGGTTTAGGCCATAGTTCGATTAGGACATTTAAGTATGTTTTAGTATCTTAGAAAAGAACATTACTGCAATGCAAGAACAAATGCAGGAAGTATGTCATCACCTTAAGATGTATTGGTGCTATATTGCTTATCACCGTTCTTGTGGAATTTTTGAATCTCAAAATTTCATTTTCTGCAGTGCTGTCAGTGCCTTTGACTTCTCTGCCTCCACTTTCTGAATATTTACTCTACATCCTACACTCCGATCTGCTGGCCTCCACGTGCAGAGTGTGATGAAGGAATCAAAGGAATCTGAGAAGGGGCTCACACAGTCATGTTCAAACAACTCACTGGCTTTTGTATCTTGAGCTATATCTTGTGTTCTATTTTGATTTTACTAACACAGGGTTCCAAGCAGTTTCCAGCTATTTTTATGTAGCCTGTGTCAATAATGCTGTGCATCAATAGCCAATCACAATCTATCAAAACACATATGTTTAAAATTGTAATAATTAAAGCAGTATCACATAAGAAAGAGTGTATTATGGCGTTATGCAGCATAATTCGGCCATGGGTGATTATAGCCATACTAATAAAGCTTTATGCCAAGGTTTGGACAGCTTCTACATGTTACTGAATAACAAGGAGGCAGCTCGATTGTTTGATATTGCTTAAAGAAATAGTTCACCCAAAAATAAAAATTGAAAATGTACTCAACCCCAGGCCGTTCATGATTTGGAGAAGTTTAGCATTATATCACGATTTCACAAGGTGCATTGTACAGTGTTACATCTTGTGCAGTGAAAAGCAAATTGTAACAAACAAATACACCATTAAGACATTTTATCTTTGAACCATCACTTCTGGCCAAAAAAAGCATTAGAGGAAATGTCTTTGCTCAACCAATAATATATATATATATATATATATATATATATATATATATATATATATATATATATATATATATATATATATATATATATATATATATATATTAGCCACAGCAGAATCAATGCAACACACAATAGTGCTATTTTGTTCCTGAATGATTCAGTGTTATTGAACAAATCATTTGAGTGAATGATTCAATAACAGCCATTTGTTATCATCTACTGGCATAGTGATGTAACCTACAGAAAGAGTAACTGAAAACCTAACAGTCTGTCTGGAATGTGCATATCTATATAATCAGAGTGATGCAGACAGCATCAAGTTCCAGTGTTTTTGGACTGTTATATCAGTGCTTCTGGAATTCAAATTCAGTGACCAGAATTAACTGGTGTATACAATTGTATACTTCAAATATGGTGCTATGGGTTTGACAGTAATAATAGATGTGTGGTAAAACCCTGTGAGGTATGTGTAAAACCCAATGCCATGCTTGTTATTCTTCAAAGGGTTCTAGACCAGTAACTCTACAGATTCAGTTAGTCTTTTGGAGAGGGCATCATTTCACACAGATCACTTCACATAGTCTTATCTCTCTCTTCCGTCCTGATTCTGTTAGATTTGACACAGCGGACCACTGGCTCCCCATGCAGCACAGCTAATGGACTGTTGTCTCTCACGCATGGGCCATGATGCATTTAAGGTTTGCCTAGGGCTCTCAGCTCCATCTGAATGAGAAGCACTGAGCTTGAAGGAAACAATTTTGATCCAAGAACCTTTCTTTCAACCGTTTAGGAATTTTTTTAGACACACAACACATTTTTGAGAAATCTTAAAACAAACTTTATCAAAAGAAAATGGAAAAAACAGTCTACATTATTATTGATTACTGATTTTTTTCTGCACTCTAACTGTATTTTAGTATTTTACTACATCAATTATTGTTTTGTACAGTATCTATCTATCTATCTATCTATCTATCTATCTATCAAGCCAACATAATTTTTTTTTTCAGGACAAAATTGATTTATCTAGCTGTACTGTATATAATTTTGGACCGAAAGCAGTTGTTATATATATGCAGGTCTAAATGTAGAAGTGTAGGAGATTTCTGTTGATCTGTTTTATGCTTACTTTTCTTTTTAATAGATGCTTTGTCCCCCTGGAGTAACTTGAGGATAGTTTAAAGGTGTATAATGCGACTGTGGATTTCTGAATTTGACTCCACTCATAACTATGATGGGACTTTTCAGTTACCAGCCCTGAGTCTGGACCACAACATTATCACTTCTTTCCACCCGCACCATTATGGTGCTTTATGTCTGTTACATAAACGTTATAGTGGATCGAGCCTCTTAATCTCTCCCTGTATAATAAAACAATCACTCCTCTCATACAACCTCTATTATTCTTGTGCTATAATAATAATGATTTCCCAGCAGAGATTTATTTTTAGTTTCTCTTGACACCAAAACATCCGTGTCTGCTTTGTGTAACTGCCATCACATTGTATGCTGGAGCAGATGATTAATGATTCATACATGCAACACGCTTTAGACCAGGAGCACATTCATATTTTGACATAGTATTAATATTTTTATTTTATTTTTTGAGTACTCATTATGTATGAAGTTTAATTACTATGTAATCCACAAACACAAACACAAAACCAAAGTAAAATAAAAATCATATTAGTCTGTCAAAATATGAATGTGCTCCTGGTCTAAAGCGTGTTGCATGTATGAATCATTAATCGTCTGCTCCAGCATAAAATGTGGCAGTTACATAACACAATACAAAATACAAAATGTCCAACAGATAACAATAAAATATGAGGGGGTATGGAGTAAAATAATTATCATAATTAAATGTTATTTTTAATTGATGTTTTAGATGTAAACCGAAGTCCTTAATTCATAAATCAAAGTCTGCCATAAAAAATGTATGAATTAGTCTTCTGTTTAGCCTACAAAGATGCATAATGATAGTGTCATCATGCAAACTTGGGAACTTTATTCAGACTAAGTCTGTCACCAATTGCAGATATCACACAGGCTAAATGAGTCGGTAAATTTTGTAGGAGACCCTAAATATTTACATTACATTTACATTTACATTTAATCATTTAGTAGACGCTTTTATCCAAAGCGACTTACAGATGAGAACAATAGAAGTAGTCAGGTCAACAAGAGAACAACAACAGTAAACAAGTGCCATGACAAGTCTCAGTTAGTCTAGTATAGAATGCATAGGCAGGGTTTTTTTTTTTTTTTTTTTTTTTTTTTTATAAAATGAAAAGACAAGTAAAGGAAAAGTGCTAGTGTTAGTTGGTTAAGTGCAGGCGAAAAAGATGAGTCTTTAGCTGTTTCTTGAAAATGAGTAAAGACTCAGCTGTACGAATTGAGATTGGGAGGTCATTCCACCAGCTGGGCACAGTCCAGGAAAAGGTCCGTGAGAGTGATTTTAAACTTCTTTGGGATGGTAACACAAGGCGTCGTTCACTTACAGAGCGCAAACTTCTGGAGGGCACATAAGATTTAACCAATGAGTTTAGGTAAGTTGGTGCCGTGCCAGTGGTCGTCTTGTAGGCTAGCATCAGTACCTTGAATTTGATGCGAGCAGCTACTGGTAGCCAGTGTAACCTGATGAGGGGAGGAGTAACGTGAGCTTTTTTTGGCTCATTGAAGACAACCCTCGCTGCTGCATTCTGGATCAATTGCAGAGGCTTGACAGTACATGCAGGAAGGCCCGCCAGGAGAGCATTACAATAGTCCAGTCTGGAGAAAACAAGAGCTTGGACAAGAAGTTGGGTTGCCTGCTCTGACAGGAAGGGTCTAATCTTCCTAATGTTGTATAAGGCAAACCTGCAGGACCGGGTAGTTGTAGCAATGTGGTCTGTGAAGCTTAACTGATGATCCATCACAACTCCTAGGTTTCTAGCTGTCCTCGAAGGAGTAATGGTTGATGAGCCCAGCTGTATAGAGAAGTTGTGATGAAGCAATGGATTAGTTGGAATCACCAGTTCTGTCTTCGTAAGGTTAAGCTGAAGGTGATGGTCATTCATCCAGCTAGAGATGTCACTCAGGCTGAAATGCGAGCAGCTACCGTCGGGTCATCTGGTTGGAATGAGAAGTAGAGTTGGGTGTCATCAGCGTAGCAGTGATAAGAAAAGCCATGCTTCTGAATGACAGATCCTAATGATGTCATGTAGATGGAGAAGAGAAGTGGTCCAAGTACTGAGCCTTGAGGAACCCCAGTAGCAAGGTGGTGTGACTTTGAAACATCACCCCTCCAAGACACACTGAAGGATCTGTCAGAGAGGTAGAACTTAACCCACAGGAGTGCTGTTCCAGAGATGCCCATCTTTCTGAGGGTGGACAGGAGAATCTGGTGATTAACAGTGTCAAAAGCAGCAGAAAGGTCCAGTAAAATATAGCTCACATTTCAAAAATTGATGGTCTAAAGGCAAATGTTGAACAGCTTCAACAACACATTCAAATAGAAAAGCTTGTCTCCTGATAATAAAATAAAAAATTAGATTAAGGTTATTTATTTATTTATTAATTTATTTATGTTTTATTTTATTTTATTTTTATTTATTTGGGGGGGGGGGGGGGGGGTTGTTTCTTTTTTAGACAATGACTGAATGACTGACATTTGACTTGTCATGTCTTGTCATGTTTTTTTATTGTTTATAAAACCCTGTGTGTGCTGTGAACGCATCCTCTAATAGAGGGCGCACGTCAGTTTCCCGCAGCCTAACCTAACCCAGTGACGTCATCGCCCCATGACCCGGAAATTCCGCTGCTATTTCTTGACACGTAGTTAGCGGCGTTGGCGGAGTCTCGGGCGATTTACGGCGTGAGTTAAACTTTTGAATCTTCCTCACTACATATTCATATCTGAGCTGTGTTGCATGTTTAAATATATGTGTCGGACAGGGCTTGAATGGTGCTGACAGTGACTGAGCGCGTCGTTACAGTGCTTTAGCGGAGCTGTGCTAACTGAACACAAACAAAACCACTGCAAATATGTGTGACTTCTACAAATATGATAAAGATAGAATTAGTGCGGCATTGCTTTTAACTAACATACAACCTTATGTGTAATATATAGTATTCCTCTGACAAAAACAAGTACCGTGGTTCATTTTTAAACTTGGATTTCTTTTTAAACATGTATTATGTTTATTTGTAACGTTATATGTGCTGTGGACATAACAATATCATCGTGATAGAATCAGATTTCAATACCATGATACTGAAGCTCTCAAATGCATTACATCTCTTTACCAATGGTACACTTTTGTTTCTGTTTGGAGTCACTGATCATTTGTGTTTGATTCTTTACTATCATCCATCACTTCTTATTAATTAATACGAATCGCTTGCTTAAATCCTTAATTGTTACAGTAACATAACAATATGTGATTTATAAATAACATCGAACACATGCAATGCTGTTAAAAAGTTTAGGGGAGCTGTAAGGTTTTTAAGTCTCTTCTGCTTTCAAGCCTGTATTTATTTGATCAGAAATGCAGAAGAAAAAAGCAGTAATATTATAAAATATTATTACAATTTAAAATAAGTTTTCCATTTTAATATACTTTAAAATATAATTTATTGCTGTGATCAAAGCAGATTTTTTTAAGCATAAATACTCCAGTCTTCAGTGTTACATGATCCTTCAGAAATCATCCTAATATGTTGATTTATTATCAGTGTTGGAAAGTTCTTTTTATTTATTTATTTATTTATTTAACTTATTTATTTTTTTAACCTGAGAACTTTTTCGGGATTTCTTTAATGAATAAAAAGTTTAAAAGAAAAGCATACCGTAAACGGTATCACAGGTTCATATATATATATATATATATATATATATATTAAGCAGCAGCATTGCTAATAAATCAGCATATTAAAAATGATTTCTGGAGGATCATGTGACCATGAAGATTGGAGTTATGGCTGATAAAAAATTTCAGCTTTTCGTCACAAAAATAAATTCTAAGTATATTAAAATAGAAACGATTTCTTTTAAATTACAATAATATTTCACAATTTAAGTTTTTTTTCTGTAATTTTGATCAAACAAATGCAGCCTTGATGAGCAGAAGAGACTTTAAAAAACATGATCCCAAACTTTTGAACACCAGTGTAGTTGACTTTAACTTAACTAAAATCTCATAACAGTCTTGGCTTTGATCGCGTTAGACACCAGTCAGTTTTAATAATATCGAATGTGCATCTCTGACTTATTTGTCTATTGAATTTCTTCCAGGCTGCTTACAATGTCAGGGTTTGACAACTTCAACGCAGACTTTTACCAGTCTAGTTACAGTGTGGATGATCAGAACCAGGCAGGATATGGCTACAGCGACACAGACGACCCTTACAACAAGTAAGCCTGAGCCTTGCACAAAGTTCTGCTGTTATTAATATATAACATTATTAAATATACTGTACGTGTGTGCATAAAGTTGGATATACTTGTCCATCTTCATATTTAGAGCTGTGAAAAAATATCGTTTACATTGAGGCTATATTAACAAACACAGCTGGGATTAGATGTGTAGTTTGTATGTAGGTAAAGCTGGATCTAGTATATATATATATATCCAACATTAAATATGTTGCTGGCTGATAGTATACAGTGCTGTAGAGAGTAATCCGTATATCGTAATGCATGCAAATCAATGCATTCTTATTTCATGTTTGCAGTAGCCTTATTTATGACTATAAATCTTTTATTGCATCTGATAGACAGTATGGACAGTATGACTACCCCCAGCCAATGGGCTACTCGGGGCCTCCGGGTGTGATGCAGCCCCAGCAGCCGTACGCAGGACAGATCTACCAGCCCACGCCAGCCTTCACGCCGGCCTCTCCACAGGCCATGTACGGTAGCAGCTTTGAGGATGAGCCCCCATTGCTGGAAGGTAAGAGACAGAGACTAGGCTTAAAGGTGGAAAGACTCCTTTATTTGTACACTGCTTTATACAGTAGAGATGGTGTCTCTCTTTACAGTGTTAAACGGGAAAATAGTGTATCATTTAATTCTGCTGTGAAGCACTTCTTAAAAGAGGACAGTTGTAAACTGTCAATTTCTCTGTTCAAGTCAGTTCATTGTTGATTCAGTTCAGTTGAATAGTTGTATAAAGTTTATCAATCATGGTATGAGTGAATTCATCTATAACACAGAGAAGACAAGAGTTATGTCATCATCCAGTTCAGTTCTCATTCAATAGTGTATTTGCAATAAAGTCGATAATATAGCAGATTATTAATTTTTTTTTTTTTTTTTTTTTTTTTTTATCAGTTTTCTAAATGTTTTATTGTGAACAATCCATCCGTGCATGTTTATTTTCCTTTAATGCATAGTCTCTTATATCCCAAAGCCAACACTTTGATAATGACTCATTGCTTTAAAAACTAAAAGTGCCACCTGGGGCTGTGTTCAGTAGTAACCCGCGGGCGGGTTAAGAAATTGGCACTTTATGGTTGGGGCGGGTCACTAAAAACAAAATTTTTAAAAATCCATTTATGTTGCATAGAATTTAGTGGTGGAAGTTTTGATTCTTTCAGGAGATTCGTTGATTTTCAGTTCGTTCACCAAAATGATTCATTCACTGATTTGTTCAGTGACCATTTCTTCATATTACACAAATACGCCAGCAGTTGGCGAAAAAGTGTCTTACGTGTTATGTCTTAAGTCAACGAACGTATTTACTTTACTCGCATTAAATAAATAGTCTAAATAAATTGTTCAGATTAACAAAGCACGAGGTTTTATCGGGGATTAAACGTGGAGTTATGTTCTGTATTCCAAATATGAAAACAAGCGTATGTGCATCAATAACTGCGCTTTGTATCTGCTGATTGCTGATGCTTAAAAGGGACCAGCAGTTATCAGTCAGAGAGACGCAGAGAAAGCCACTTAACCCATTACCGCTGGTCACTGTTGTCATCCTGTATCAGAAGTGCATTTATCATGCTCTGCAGTAGTGTTCAGCTTCAATTCTGTCCTATTATTCTAATGTTCTGCCTTATTAGTGGTGCTCTCTAAGACATGCATCACTGTTAACCACTATTAACTTTACTCATTATCAAACAAAAACAAAACAAAAAAGCAGTGAAACAGTTTAAAGTATCATTAAAAAGTAAAAAAAATTTCAAGTCAAATCAAAGTCAGGTACATGTAGGTACATATACATGTAGGGCTGTCGCGATTTCGGCTTTCAACCCAATGAAAAGGGCGAGCCAGCGAATTTAGATGAGCCGATATGCAAAATTTGCTGCAAAAAGGTTCCTGTAACGTGGCAATACATCTAATTTGAGGTCTTCGGGACATTCTAAAACACTTATTGTGAAAACCGCTAAACGTGGTTTAATGTACTAATACAGTGATATTAACAGACCAAAACATCAAAACATAACAGACTCACTAAACATCATGTTAATAAAGTATACTATCTACAAAAAATCAGATGATCCATGAATATGAATTCAACGCGTTTAATAACACGTTAAGCCTTTTCCTCTCATAGAAAACCATCATAAGGCTTAACGTGTTATTAAACGACTTGCATTCATATTCAGGGCTCATCTGTTTTTTTTTTTTTTTGTACATAGTATACTTTATTAGTATAATGTTTAGTGAGTTTGGTTTTTAAAAATCACTGTCTTAGTAGGCTACATTAAGCCACATTAAGCGTTTTCTTATAACGGTTTTCTATGGGAGGAAAAGACTTAACGTGTTATTAAACGAGTTGCATTCATATTTAGGGCTCATCTGATTTTTTTAAAGATCGTATACTTTATTAGTATGATTTTTAGTTAGTTTTGTCTGTTAATATCACTGTATAAGTACATTAAGCCATGTTAAGCGTTTTAGAGTGCCCCTGTCATCCAGCGCAGCTGCCCCCTCAAGCATCAGGTCGCGGAGCAACATCAAAAAGAACAGCTGAGACCGGCCGACAGTTAGGAATAGCTGAAGCCTTTGCGAAATCTGTAAAATACAGCCGTGAAAGTAACAGGCATACCTGCTGAAGTCACGGACAACCTCCGCGTCAGAGCCCATACCCAAGAGAGCGTGAGCAAATAACGAGCTCACACACGCTATCTGCTTGAGGAGTGCATCGACTCCAGCGCGAATCCACTGTCCTGGTGGGCCAGTGGTGACGCGATAATCAGTCTAGATTTCCGCTGCTGTCCAAAGTCGCGCGCAAATACATGTGTAATTCATGTTAGAACTCTTTGATTTCTTTAAAAAAAAAAAAATATTGGAAAACGCATGTTCTTGTTGCTGTTTGGCATTTAACAATAAACAAAAATGTTTTAAAACGTGTCTCTCTGTCAGTTAAAATAGCAACAATATATGCTACACAACTCAACGATAGAGCTTTGTATGCAGCAAAATCAGGATAAATTAGGTATGTAAAAAAAAACGGCAGTAATACCGCATATCGCGCTATTGAGCAATCCATAATAACCGCAGGGGAAATTTATTAACCGCGACAGCCCTATATACATGCATTTCTTGTCATTTGTGAATCTGCATGTAATTTGTGGATTTTGAAATATCAAGACGTGCACACAAATCTCAGTAATAGCTTCACGCAGTTCAGTTTTTTTTTGGCCATGAGGAGAACTGAATTCTATGAGCTTATTGAGATGTTTCTGGGGTTTAAACACCGTTTTATGGGAATGTTTCCTTTTGTATTTCTATCAGAATCAGTATAAACCAGGATTATACACAAATTTTAATTGTTTACAGTTTCTTCTCGCATGTTTGTCACAAAATTGTCCATTTACTTACTAGCCAGCTATTTATTGAGGCTTTTCATTCCATCTTGATTAATGCCATGCTTCCATAAAGTTTCTGTATCCAGTATAAAATTCTTCCCATCACAGAGACGTAAAGCTTAGTTTTTTTTGTTTGTTTTTTTTTAATGGACCCTATATTTCCAAATTAAGATTTCCAATTGCAGATGAGTAAGCAATGTTATAACGACGTGTAATTGGTTGAAGTGAGAGAATGTAGGAAATGTGGCAAAGCCACACAGTGTACATGGTGTTCACAAGTTGTTATAAGCATCATGCTAAGATGAGTTTGCATTGAGTAAAATTTGCTGCTGAACTGAAAACCCAGGAAGCCAGTGTAAATGAACACAGTGCTGCTCTTCACCCTGAAAACACACACTAGACTGGATCCAGCCTTCTGCAATCTAATGATCGCAGTAAGCCATCATGCAGTTGGAGTTTCATTTGCGATTGCAGCCCTGTTTGTTTATTTTAACTTTACCTTTAATGTGGGAATGATGATTACTAGCATCTCATCACCTCACAAACCACCTTCCCTCATTTGGGAAATCCTGCGTGGTGGTGAGTTGTGTTGGGCAAGAAAAAAGTCAAGTATTTTCCATTTCCAGAGCTGGGGATCAACTTTGAGCACATCTGGCAGAAGACTCTGACTGTGCTGCACCCGCTGAAGGCAGCAGATGGCAGTATAATGAATGAAACGGACCTGGCTGGTCCCATGGTGTTCTGTTTGGCCTTTGGGGCGACGTTACTCTTGGTAAGAAACATCTTGTTTTTGATTGTCTCTAGCCTAAAATTATTTTTTTAAGGCATATATATTTTTTGTATATTCTAGCAGCATGCTAAGGATAGAATACGAAAGTAAACTGTTGAGATGTTTTTCTTCCTGGTTTTAGACGGGTAAGATCCAGTTTGGTTATGTGTATGGTATCAGTGCCATCGGGTGCCTCGGCATGTACTGCCTGCTCAACCTCATGAGCATGACGGGGGTGTCGTTCGGCTGTGTGGCTAGTGTCCTCGGTTACTGCCTGCTACCCATGATCACCCTGTCCAGTTTCGGGGTCCTCTTTTCCTTACAGTAAGATTTTTATATATATATATATATATATATATATACATGTGTGTGTTAAATGTGTATTAATATAAATTATTAATCCTGTAATTTATATGAATATATATATATTGCAGTCCCATCATTTTAAAGCTTTTTTGAGCTCGCTTATAATGCATGTTAATAAACCAGTGTTTTCCTGTGTCTTTCAGGGGCATGTTGGGTATGATTATAACAGCTACCATCATTGGTTGGTGCAGTTTTTCGGCCTCTAAGATCTTCATCTCTGCTCTGGCCATGGATGGACAACAGCTGCTGGTGGCGTACCCCTGCGCCCTGCTGTACGGAGTCTTTGCCCTCATCTCTGTTTTTTGAACTCAACCTCTTTTAATGGACAAAATGAGCACCAGTACGCAACCTTTTATTTGAAGACTGCTTTTGTAACACCCACCACACCACACACATGCTCTCACTGAGTGTTTCCAGTGTGCATCATGTTCTGAGAGAAAGTGGATTTGATTTCTCCTGCAGTTTTTTTTTTTTTTTGCTCACCTACTCTGAGAAATGTTCTTGCTTACATAATGCAGGTTAAATTTTGATTCTTGTTCTTTAATGTGGACTACATTCTTTTGTTCTTTCCAAAATAGTTTTCTTTGACAGAGCCAGAAATTAAAGTGTGTTTATTGAAGAGAAGAATGTGTAATCAGTGCAGAGGGCACACCTCTCCTCCTACACATCTTTAATGCTTTTGTGTTTTAGGCAAACAACTCGCTCCAGAACGTTTTTTTGCAAACTACAGAAATTGTTCTTTCTTGAAAAATGTTCATTACATTCCTGATTTGCTGTTGATTTGTTTGGTCTGTGTTCATTCATACACTTGGGTCAGTAAGAGTGCCTACATGTTCGCACATTGTAATTGTAGTATTTGATGAGTAATTGATGACAGTCTTTTATTTTTTAAAGTTTTTTCAAATATTCTTCATATTTAAGACTTCAACGCAGACTGCTGCCAGTTTTGTGAGTTGATTTATTTTCTGAATGCATTTCACCCACTAACAGAATCTCGTGTTTGCAGATCAGTCTTCTGTATGGTGAACCCTGATGGCTGGATCTTATTTCCATTTCTAATTTATTTACTTTCACACATTTATCTTTTGAAATACACGAGGCAGAGTCGAGGTTAAAGCACTCAAAATGAATTATTAAAGAGTCAAATTGACAGAAAAAAATCTTTCTGATCGGTGGATTGTATGTATGGGAGTTTTGTTCATTTTAAGGTGCCACGACTGTCCTGTCTGTATGAGAGTTATATTTAAATACAAGGTAACTTTATTTTGTATGTCCAGATGAATACAAATGTTTATGGCAATCCTGTCTTGTGGAAAATCTGTGAGCAACTGGTAGGGTGTTCGACTTGTGCTGTTTCACGGGCCGTTTTAATTCAATAAAACTGCAACTTTTGTTGAATTACCCATGTCCTCATGCTTTAAAGCAGTGGTTCCACAACAATATTTAAAGTTTGTGATTTTTAAGTGTTTTTAATTCACAATTTCTAGCCAATAAATTATTTCTAATTTGGCTTACTAAAATCTATCTATATATGAAAATGGCCATAGAATTGTATAAATGTATACAACAGGCCTACTTCCATATGTTTTATATGCACAGGTGCATCTAAAAAAAATTGAATATCTTGGAAAAGGTCTTTTTTATTTTTCATTAAGATGGTTAAGACTTACAGCTTCGAAAATTAATAATTATGTATCTCAAAAAATTACAATATTAAATTTTGAGCTTGATTAGTTTGATTAATTTTGAGTATAAATACTGGGTACCTCTTGGGCTAGTTTAGAACATGCAACCACAATTATGGGAAAGACTGACTTGACAGTTTTCCAGAAGACGATCATCAACACCCTCCACAAAGAGAGCAAGCCACAGAAGGTCACTGCTGAAAGGGCTGGCTGTTCACAGAGTGCTGTATCAAAATATATTCATAGAAAGTTGACTGGAAGGAAAAAGTGCACAAGCAACAGAGATGACCACAGCCTGGGGAAGATTGTCAGGAAAAGCTCATTCAGGAACTTAGGAGAGCTTCACAAGGAGTGGACTGAAGCCGGAGTCAGCACATCTAGATTCACCACACTCAGATGTCTTCAGGAAAAGGGCTACAGCTGTCACATTACTAAAACCAAACCAATCTTGAAGCAGAAAAAAACGTCAAGTGTGAAGTTTGTGAAGTCAGTGATGATTTGGGTGGCGTGACATCTGCTGGTGTTGGTTTATTGTGTTTTATCAAGTCCAAAGTCAATGCAGCCATATACCAGGAGATTTTGAAGCACTTTATGCTTCCATCTGCTGACAAGCTTTACGGAGATGCTGATTTTATTTTGCAGCAGGACTTTAGCACCTGCCCAGAGCGCATGTCTGACCTGAACCTCACAGAGAATCTGTGCAGTATTGTGAAGAGGAAGATAAGTGACATCTGACAAACGATTCAGAGGAGCTGAATGCCGCTATCAAAGCAACCTGGGCTTCAGTAACACCTCAGAAGTGCCACAGGCTCATCGCCTCCATGCCATGCCGCATTGAAGCAGTAATTTGTGCAAAAGGAGCCGCAACCAAGTATTGAGTGCATAATTAAACCTGATTTGGAAATCTTGAACTTTTCTGATTTATAAATTTTTTTTTTTTTTTGATTGATCTTTGAGAAAATATTTTTTTGAGATACTAATTTTTTTATTTTCCTAAACCTTAAGTGAAAACCATCAGAATTAAAACAAAAAACTCTTGAAATATTTCAGTATGTGTTCAATGAGTCTAGAATATAAGAAAGCTTGCGTTTTTGAATTCAATTAGAAGAAAAACTGACTTTTCCATGATATTCTAATCTTTTGAGATGCACCTGTATAAATTAATGGAAATATTCTACATTTACCCTTTTTCTTAATTGTGTGATTTTGGCAAATTGTATTGAATCCAATTAGGCTTAATTTGCCCCACAACATTACAGTTATACACTCTAAAAAAGAAACAAAAAATGTTGCTATATGGCACCAAAAGCGGTTCTTTGGCTCGTAATCATAGGGGAACCAGTTTTAGTGCTATAAAGCACCTATTTTTACAGGTGCTATATAGCACCTTTGTCTAATGGTGCTATGTAGAACCATAAGAGGTGCCATATAAACCTTTATTGCTTCAACAAAAATGATGCTCAACTGTGGTTCTTTGGCTTTTTATCATGGGGAAGCTCTTTTGGTACTATATGGCACATACTCTTAAAGATAAGAAGCTTAATTAACACATTCGTCAAAATGTGTTACACAGATCCATTAGAGGTGTCATATATGACTACCATAGATGAGCCAATTTGCTTCTAAATGAAACTTTTACTTAAGATGAATGAAAGCTATTAATTTCTTACCAAATTGCAGCTTTAAAGATTCAAATTTCTGTACTAAATGCTAACTGAGAAACAAAATGCATCCCATTTTAAAAACCTTTTAATTTATTTCTTTCAGCAGTAAATAAAATGAGTGCTGACAAGCCAGGGAATATACATATGCAACATCACATTATACAGGAAGTTGTTGTTTTATACACATTTTACATTTACATTTACATTAATAATGCAAAATAATGCAACAACTTTGAAATATGTCCATTTTTGAAGAAGAGAGAGTCCAAAAAGTTGATTTATTTCACTAATTCCATTCAAAAAGTGAAACATTTTTATTATATTAATGCATTACACACAGACTGATATATTTCAAAATATTTATTTCTTTTAATTTTGATGATTATAACTGACAACTAATGAAAATCCCAAATTCAGTATCTCAGAAAATTAGAATATTGTGAAAAGGTTCAATATTGAAGACACCTGGTGCCACACTCTAATCGGCTAATTAACTCAAAACACCTGCAAAGCCTTTAAATGGTCTCTCAGTCTAGTTCTGTAGGCTACACAATCATGGAGAAGACTGCTGACTTGACAGTTGTCCGAAAGACGACCATTGACACCTTGCACAAGGAGGGCAAGACACAAAAGGTCGTTGCAAAAGAGACTTGCTGTTCACAGAGCTCTGTGTCCAAGCACATTAATAGAGAGGTGAAGGGAAGGAAAAGATGTGGTAGAAAAAAAGTGTACAAGCAATAGGGATAACCGCACCCTGGAGAGGATTGTGAAACAAAACCAATTAAAAAATGTGGGAGAGATTCACAAAGAGTGGACTGCAGCTGGAGTCAGTGCTTCAAGAATCATTATGCACAGACATATGCAAGACATGGGTTTCAGCTGTCGCATTTCTTGTGTCAAGCATCTAAAGACAAAAAGGATGGACTGCTGCTGAGTGGTCCACGGTTATGTTCTCTGATGAAAGTAAATTGTGCATTTCCTTTGGAAATAGGTCTTATGCCTACAATAGTTATTTACTTTATTTGGAAAAGCTAGTCTTTTTAACAATAGTGAGTGAAACTACTCTAGAGTCAGTCAGAACACAGTCCATTCATGGAGCTCTTTTCTAACTAGCTCATGATCTGAATCCAGTGTGTTAAATAAGTCAGAAATGCAAAACATGTGGGGGCGGTCACCAGGACTGGAACTGAGAACCGCTGTTTCAGGATACTGGATTCCAAACACAAAATATATACACAGGAGGAGTCACAGTGCCGTCGAGATGTCCTCTCTCTCCTCTGTGATCAACTGTCAATCCAACGTTTGCTGGATATATCTACGTTGTTGATAACTGGAACCTCTTTGCCTGCTCCACATCGTGAATCAAAGCAAATGTCTCTCTGAGAAAAGTTTAGGAGCGCACATCACGTCTTTATAAAACAATACGATGTTATAAATACATATTGTGAATGAGGTAAATCACTTACTTTTGACGTTTTCCAAAAAGTAACATCTTACGAGTCAAATTATGTCTATGAGAAAAGTTTGAGACTGCACAGCACAAACATATTGTTATAAAATAATATAACGTCATAAAATAGAAATGTAAATGAGACTAAACACTTAATTTCAGTGTACCCTCTGTTTAAACCTCCGTGTCTCACCGAGAGTCAAAGAAAATGTCGTCTGAGAGCCCGTTTAAACGTGCACGCCATATAAATATCACTATAATATCAATGTTATAAAATATATATTGTATATTAGATAAAACACTTACTTTCAATGTGTGTGTGTGTGTGTGTGTGTGTATATATATACAGTTCAGACCAAAAGTTTGGACACACCTTCTCAATCAAAGAGTTTTCTTTATTTTCATGACTATGAAAATTGTAGAGTCACACTGAAGCCATCAAGGGCTATTTGACCAAGAAGGAGAGTGATGGGGAGCTGCGCCAGATGACCTGGCCTCCACAGTCACCGGACCTGAACCCAATCCAGATGGTTTAGGGGTGAGCTGGACCGCAGACAGAAGGCAAAAGGGCCAACAAGTGCTAAGCATCTCTCGGGGAACTCCTTCAAGACTGTTGGAAGACCATTTCAGGAGACTACCTCTTGAAGCTCATCAAGAGAATGCCAAGAGTGTGCAAAGCAGTAATCAAAGCAAAAGGTGGCTACTTTGAAGAACCGAGAATATGACATATTTTCAGTTGTTTCACACTTTTTTGTTATGTATATAATTCTATATATAATTTCACATGTGTTAATTCATAGTTTTGATGCCTTCAGTGTGAATCTACAATTTTCATAGTCATGAAAATAAAGAAAACTCTTTGAATGAGAAGGTGTGTCCAAACTTTTGCTCTGTACTGTATGTATATATATATATATATATACATACATTACAATCTGATGTAAAATTAGTAAATTAAGTTTAATTTACTGCAATTACATTAAAACTACAATTACAAAATTTGGAGTATACTGAAGTATAATGGAGTATAATGTGGGCACGTATGGTAACCCATACTTGGAATTTGTGTTCTGCATTAATCCCATCCAAGTGCAAACACAGTTAAAAACCTTAACGGCCAGTTTAATGGCTTCTTTATATACAGCAGTTGTGTTATATTTCACCTCATCCTCCCCAAACCACTGAAGAACCTTTTTTTTTTTTTCGAATGTACACAGAATTCAAATGTAATTCAAGGGCTATGGCTTAGCTCTGTGACTTTATTTAGGATTACAAAACATTAAAGCACACATTAATGACGTTACCTCACCATGATCTGTACTTCACAAACAACACAGCCATAAATTATCTTATCAGATGAACCACTTCTTTCACACTTAGTCCTTTGAAGATAGCAACAATCTACTGTCATATGACACATGCGTTACGTCCTAATACCAGCTTCAGGGCATCTGGTTTTAATCATAAAGGAACATATTTTGACTTTAGTTTCCCAAGGCAAGATTCATTAATTTCAGAGCCGATCTAAAGTGTGAGATGACTGCTGAAACAACACAAAGACAAACTCTGATGGCTTCAGACAGACAGATAGATAGATAGATAGATAGATAGATAGATAGATAGATAGATAGATAGATAGACACTCTAGATGTGTCAGCAATGCTCTCATTTCAGACAGCTGGAAGGGAATTCCAGCTGATGTCACAGACGTCTTCCTGCCAATGGAATGAGCCATTTCCTCTTGAAAAATCAACTCAATTCATCTGTTATACAGCAGATAGCAGTGTTGAGTTGTTCATCAGTATTTTGGCAGGACTTCATTGGCTCAAATCGATTCTGTCACCCTCAGAGGTTGAATAAGATAAGGCCAGCTAGCTTGGAAACAAATAAATGAATAAAACACCTATATCACAAGGGCAGATGACATAAAAAATGTTTTCAGTTTTATTTGTTCGTTTTGTCCAAAGCCATTTACAGTAGGCCCACACTTATAATTTTTTTTTTCTGAGGGCCACAGTATAGTGATAAACAACCTTTCAGTTATCAGCCCAGATTATTAGAGCACCCTGATATGTGTATATTCACCATAACCACATTAAGTCATATGCAGAAAAACTTGAGAGCCCAAGCCCTAGTCATTCAGCATTGACGTCAACGGACATGATCCAGTCTCTTATTCAAGATATGTGCAAAATGATATCATTATCTGCGCAGCATTCATTTGCACGTATTTATCATAATTACTATATTTATATAAGACTTAATCACTTGAAGGACAGACTTGTGTTATTCTGAGATTGTTGCTGCATTTTTTTCTATATCAGCATATATCCTAAACAGAGTTGCGTTTAGTAGTTTCTTCTTTAAAATCTGTGATCATTTTTAAAATATGTGATAATAAAAACACGGTGAGAGATATGATATTTATGAACAACAAAGCATTTTAATGTGTTTGTGGATACATTTGTATTATATTTAATTTGTTGTTGTGTTTGTGTAAAATAAAATAAAATAAAATAAAATCCCTGAACTTCGATACCTCAGAAAGACTGGATTATTGAAATACTGTAGATTTAACAGTCACTCTTGGCTGCTTCTCATGACTGATTAGCATGCTAGATTTAATCCTTTTTCTAGCCATGCTAACTCGATAATTCATAGAAGAAAGAGTTGGACTACTCTCCAGTTGTAAATTAAAAGTTAGCCATGTTTTTCTCATGTAGCAGGATTGTTAGTTATATTAGGCCTGAGAGCATGTATGCTAACTAGAGCTAACAAGCTACTTTTTAAATTGCTTTGTTGTTGTCCTACATTTTGACTTGCATAATCCAGTGCCTTTTTGAAAATACTAATACTGTGTTTAATTAACTACACAAGAAAATGAAATTTCTGTAAATTATCAGTTGTTTACTAATGAAATAAAACGAGAGCCGATGGAGACTTCTTTGTGTAAGTATCCTGCTTCTCATATTGGTCTTCTTTAAAAACATAAACTCTCAATAATTTCTGAAACTGTGCTTAATTTATATTTAATTTTTTTTATTTAAATCATCATCTCCCCAGACTTTGTCATCAAAAAGTTTTAAAACCCCTGATCTAAGCAATTACAATTTTCTCTGGTTATGTGACTTGTTTTACGGCTTGCTTTGTGCCTTTCAACAAAGCAGATGTTATGACTGTGAAGAAAGTGAACCAAAAATAATGAGCTCAATGAGCACGATTAGAGTGTGAGCGTGCACAGACAGATATTGTGTTTGGCGGGAAATACAGCTATTGGTATTCAGTGGTGCAAGGCATTATGAATCTGCAAGCAGCCAGCACATGAATATTCAAGGCATCAGTGTTACTTGGGCACTAAGTGTGACTTCCTAATGCGTCCGCTCTTCATTAAGTTAATTGTCGCACTAATCACACGGACTCCAAGTCGATTCAGAACTCGAAGAGCTGTTGCTGTAGTGAGATTGCCATCCATTGTGTTCATGTGGGCCAACTGTTGTTATGTGAATAATAAGTATGATTTCTTATATGACAATAAATGAGATTGATGCAAACTTTAGGGTCAATGACTTGTGAGAGTGTCCAAGATAAAGAAAAGAAAATGTTCTACAGCATGTGTACAAGATAAGAATGTAAGCTACACTTCACATTAACGTTTCATACAGTTTTGAAAACTACTTGTGGATTATTATGATGTTTTATCAGCTGTTTGGACTCTCATTCTGGCGGCACCCATTCCCTGCAAAGGAACCATTGGTGAAAAGGGAGGTAATGCAACATTTCCCCAAATCTGTTTAGATGAAGAAACAAACTTATCTACATCTTGGATGTCCTGGGGTGAGTACATCTTCAGTAAATTTTCATTTTTGGGTGAATTATTATTAACCAATGTTAGCAAATGGAAACTTGCTGTGACTAAAAGGTCATTATTCACACCCTGTCATCATTGTGCTACAAGCAAGGCACTTAACCAACCATGGCGGCTCCAGAGGGACTTTCTTTGCAGTGTCTGTGCTGTAAGTAGCCTTGCATAACAGCCATTTGCTAATTAGCAAATAACAAATAATTGGTAATTATAATTGACAACAAGGGCTATACCGTGCAAGGAATTGTAGAGGCCCTAACCTATTACCAGTCTGTTTTTTTTTTTTTTTATTGTGTGCAAACACATTAAAGGATCATATCTATTAAGGTTAATTATGGATAATTTGATTAAACAATACAATAAGCTTTAAATGTTTTAATTGAGTATCTGTTTGAGGTGATTTGTCCTGCCTGTTTATTTTTTCACTGTTAGAAGGTTGCAACCCTTTAATGTGTTTTTTTCAATCTGTTTACCGTTTCAGCCTGTTTGATTTAAATGTGCTTTCATTAAGGATGTAACAAAATATTTCATTTAAAATTGAAGGGGGGCCTAATGTAACAAGCTGATCTGAACCACAAAACAGTCTTAAGTGTCAATTTTTCGAAATTGAGATTTATAAATCATCTGAAAGATGAACAAATAAGCTTTCAGTTGATGTATTTTAGGATCAGACAATATTTAGCAGAGATACAACTATTTGAAATTCTGTAATCTGAGGGTGCAAAAAAAAAAAAAATTGTGAGAAAATCCTTTTGTCCAAATAAAGTTCTTAGCAATGAATATTACTAATCAAAAATTACGTTTTTTATACATTTATGGTAGGAAATGTACAAAATATATTTTTACTCAATTTAATCTATTTACTCAATATCCTAATGAATTTTGACCCATACAATGTTTTTTTGGATATTACTAAAAATATACCCCAGTGACGAATTATCTGATTCAAGGACACTTCCATTCAAGAACACGAGGTGCAGATGCAAAAGATACATTTTACCTAAACATGTTTATCATAGAAGATATGCATTCAAGTCATTATATGTAAGAGAAAAACATCATTGCCACAGAAATATTTTATTCTGCATGCAGTTTTCCTAATTTCATATTGATTGAGAGTACATGCAATATTTGTAATTTTGTAAGACCATTGAAGGCAAAAAGTTGACAAAAAGTAATTAATCCCCATCGCTGTATGTGCCATGCCAAGAATCCTTCTGGTTTCATTTTTCTTTTTTTTCCTTTCCTTTCCTTTTCTTTTTTTTCTTTTTCTTTTTTGTGCATTTTAACTGGAGCTGTTAAAAACTACACCAGCATCACAAAATATGCTCTCTTTTTCTGATTTATGACTGTATTAAATACAAAAATGCCAGGGGTATAAAAAATAAAATAGAGTTACAGATTATAGAAGTACAAAACATTGAACTATTTCACTGCACTGGAATGATTTTGACTACAGGACAGTCCTGAATGGTTAACATGCAAGCTTATGTTCTTACTGAACTACTTAACCAGGAAGAGGAGATGCAACCATAGACTAGTTTGGATGGAAATTTGTCAGTCATTTGGTCACTTTATGCTATTTTTGGGTGAACTAGTCATTTAAATCATAAATCAGCTGAGTGGGGAATAATAATTATTTTTTTTTTATAAAAATTTGAAAAGTTCAAGGTCAAATGAATGTCAAGTCAAACTCTTTATAATAAAAATGGTGTGGTTTGATTGCTGAGTAATTAACGATTTTCAGTAATGATAACGTTTCAGCAAATGTGAAAGTTCATTACAGGGGCATGTTCTAGCATGTGAAAGGGTATTTTCAAACCCATAACAAAACCAAATAGATAATTATCTACAGTCCTGATCTCTGCATGAGTTGCAGATCAACCGTCCCTACATTAATCATAGCATCATTATTGTTAAATGTTTGTTCTGGCAAATTTCGCAAGAACTGGCGGTAAATCCAATATTGTCTCAACCCATATCTCATTTCTTGTTTGTCTTTTCAGTGAAACACAATTCATGCTCAGCTTCTTTAATTATGTGTCCCTCTATTAGGCTTTTTACAGACACAATGACTGGCTCATTGAAAATAATAAGTTAATAATTCCACTTAGCTATAAACAATTCAGTTTTAGTAACTTTAACTACCCTGCTCAGCAGGACTCCCTTCAAACTATTTCTCCACCTTGACAGTGAAATGAGAAAACGTCTAGTGTTATGCATGTACTGTAACCATGGTTCCCCAAGAGGGAACGAGAAGCTTTGTCCTATTGTGGACGCTTTGGGGAATGCTGCCAGCATGACTGGTGTCTGAAGCACATGTGAAAAAACTCCAGTCCTATTGGTCCAAGTGACATGTGACATCATAGGCGGGTGACCAGAAGTAACCTATAAAAGGTCACCTGTTGAACTTATTTGTCTAAAGGAGATGTGAAACTGGCAGAACGAAGGCATGGCAAGGGGACGCAGCATCTCGTTCCCTCTCGGGGAACCATGGTTACATGTGTAACCCGAGAATTTCATATTGTTGAAATGTTCAATATTTTATTCAGAATACAACATAGATGACATATCAAATGTTTAAACTGAGAAAATGTATCATTTTATGGGAAAAATAAGTTGATTTTAAATTTCATGGCATCGACACATCTCAAAAACGTTGGGACAAGGCCATGTTTACCACTGTGTGGCATCCCCTCTTCTTTTTATAACAGTCTGCAAATGTCTGGGGACTGAGGAGACAAGTTGCTCAAGTTTAGGAATAGGAATGTTGTCCCATTCTTGTCTAATACAGGCTTCCAGTTGCTCAACTGTCAAAGGTCTTCTTTGTCGCATCTTCCTCTTTATGTGTAACAAGTCGGTCAGGATCATCACCCACAGTGCACTCCATCACTCGAGTATTAATCACCAGCACCTGTTCACAATTCAGTCACCGGCACCTGTTCTCTATCCAGTCACCATTTAACCACCACGTATAAGCACACACCCCAGTTCAAACGATTGTCCGATCTCGTAGCGTCACAGCAGGACTTTTCCTGTCTTAAGTTACCTGCATTGACTCCTCAAACTTACCTCTCTACTACAGCAAGAATCTCCTATTCTGTTGAGTGCCTCCAGAGTTCCTCTAGTGTTCCTCCAGCGATCCCTCTTCCAAGCCCCCCTCTCCTACATCTCTACCGAGGTGTGTGCGATGATTCATCCATCCTGATCACCCTACAATCTGTAAAAACCAGTATCAATTCCTACTATTGATACCATCATATACCTCTCATATGGATAGACTCACCTGCATCACTTACTCACCTTCATATATACCTGTTTTAATAAATTTACTTTCAACTAACCTTCTGTTCCCGAGTCTGTGTGTTACATTATGATGTGCCAAATGTTTTCTATGGGTGAAAGATCTGGACTGCAGGCCGGTCATTTCAGTACCCGGATCCTTCTTCTACGCAGCCATGATGTTGTAATTGATGTAGTATGTGTTCTGGCATTGTAATGTTGTAAAATGCAAGGTCTTCCCTGAAAGAGACGATGTCTGGATGGGAGCATATGTTGTTCTAGAACTTGGTTATACCTTTCAGTATTAATGGTGCCTTTCCAGATGTGTAAGCTGCCCATGCCACACACACTCTGCATGACACCATACCATCAGAGATGCAGGCTTCTGAACTGAGCGCTGATAACAACTTGGGTTGTCCTTGTCCTCTTTACTCCGGATGACATGGCATCCCAGTTTTCCAAAAAGAACTTCAAATTTTGATTTATCTGACCACAGAACAGTTTTCCACTTTGCCATAGTCCATTTTAAATGAGCCTTGGACCAAAGAAAATGCCTTTGCTTCTGGATCATGTTTAGATATGGCTTATTTTTTTACCTATATAGTTTAGCTGGCAACAACGAATGGCACGGTGGATTGTATTCACCGACAATGTTTTCTGGAAATATTCCTGAGCCCATGTTGTGATTTCCATTACAGTGGCATTCCTGTATGTGATGCAGTGCCATCTAAGGGCCGGCCTTGACCCTTACGCACGGAGATTATTCCAGATTTTCTGAATCTTTGGATGATATTATGCACTGTAGATGATGATAACTTCAAACTCTTTACAATTTTTCCTGAGACACTCCTTTCTGATATTGCTCCACTATTCTGTCACAGCATTGGGGGAATTGGTGATCCTCTGCCTATCTTGACTTCCGAGAGACAATTCCACTCTGAGAGGCTCTTTTTATACCCAATCATGTTGCCAATTGACCTAATAAGTTGCAAATTGGTCCTCCAGCTGTTCCTTATATGTACATTTAACTTTTCTGGCCTCTTATTGCTACCTGTCCCAACTTTTTTGAAATGTGTAGCTCTCATAAAATCCAAAATGAGCCAATATTTGGCATGACATTTCAAAATGTCTCCCTTTCAACATTTGATATGTTATCTATATTCTATTGTGAATAAAATATAAGTTAATGAGATTTGTAAATTATTCATTCGTTTTTTACTCACTGTCCCAATCATCAGCTGGAGTGCCCATGAACTCCTATAGAGGGCACTCCACTCAGGACTTCTTCTTGGCATCTTCTAATTCATTCCGAACTCCAATTCCCATACTGCCTCTTACCTTAGGACTGATTGCACACTCACACCTGCAACTAATTACACACAAACACACCTGCAGCTAATACACATACAGACACATACACACATATATAAGCAGCACACTCACACCAACTGTTTGCAAAGTCTTGTTCTAGTTCTGTCTGGCATTTCCGAGTGTTTTCCTAGTGATTGTTCCTTCCTTGTTTGACTTTGGATTGTTTATACCGACTGTGATTCTCTGCTGCCTGCCCCGACCTTTGCTTGTTACTGTTTTTGGATATCCGCTGACATACCTGACGCACCTGTTTGACCATTCTTAAATAAACTACTGGATTTGGATCCGAACGTCTCTGACTTCTTGTTACAGAAGACTTCACCTAACCAGGATCCAGCAGCCTTAAAGAGTATATCCAACACAACCATGGACTCAGTAGACCAGCTATTACGTCTTTGTCAAGGAGATCGATCTATTGAGGTACTGTGTTCAGCAGTTCAGACAGGAACCACTTTGGGAAGTTTACTTGAGTTTATTGAATACAATCTATCTTTGGCGGTATGGTTCATTATGGGGGTTCTTGCTCCCAGAATAATTGAACATACAAGAGCTTTAACATTAACCGCATCAGCTGGTCACAGCCTATGCCTCCGTGGCCTGATTGAACTAATGCTGTGCTAGATTTCTGTGAGTTGGTGTATCAGGTTCCTCTTTATGACAAAATTTTGTTTAAGGACTTAAATCAATGTTACACGGAGGGGAATTTAATGGCTGATTGAGGGACATCATGGACTATGCTCTTTTGTTGTGTGGCTCTCTGTTCACTGTGGGTGAGGCAGAAGACAGCGTTGAAACCACACAGAATTTTCCAGGGAGGGGGCAACATTGTCCAGCGCAGATGGCAGCGAAGCTTGATCCACCGGCGCCTCTGCACAAGATGGCCACCAGTCCAGCGCCTCTGCACAAGATGGCCACCAGTCCAGCGCCTCTGCACAAGATGCCGCCAGTCCAGCACCACTGTACAACTTGGCCACCAACCCAGCACCCCAACATGAAATGGCAGCCACAATTGACCTCCCAGAGTCAAGTCAGGTCCCCGTTGACCTCCCAGAGTCAAGTCAGGTCCCCGTTGACCACCCAGAGTCAAGTCAGGACCCCGTTGACCTCCCAGAGTCAAGTCAGGACCCCGTTGACCTCCCAGAGTCAAGTCAGGACCCCGTTGACCTCCCAGAGTCAAGTCAGGACCCCGTTGACCTCCCAGAGTCAAGTCAGGACCCCGTTGACCTCCCAGAGTCAAGTCAGGTCCCCGTTGAGCTCCCAGAGTCAAGTCAGGTCAAGTCACCACTGACCATCTAGAGTCAGGTCAAGTCACCATTAACACCCATGAGTCAAGTAAAACCACAGTTAATCTTTGTGAACAAAGTCAAGTCACCGTTGATCTTTATGAGCCCAGTCAAATCACTACCGATCTTCCAGAACTTCATCATACCACAACAGATCATCCAGAGCCTTGTCACGTCTCAGCTGAACTTCCAGAGCCTCGTCACATCCTGTTTGTTGCACCCAGCAATGTTCTCTCAGCCTGTTGTTTTGCTGTCAAGGAGACTGTCACCGCTGTGGAACCTCCAGAGGTGGCGGCAACTGGTGCAGAACCTTCGGAGGTGTCAGTAGTATCCATCGATGAACTCTCGTCCTATCCTGTCATGGCCACGAAGGCCATCCACCAACTCACTCTCTGTCTTGTCATGGCCACTGAGGCCATCCATGAACTCGCCGCCTGCCCTGTCACGGTTATGGAGGCCGTTTGGGAACTCCTTAACCACCTCCTCACGGCCATGGAGGCTGCCATTAACCTGTTCATGTTATCTGTTTCAGTCCTACCTGACCAGACTTGCTCTCCTGTGCCATCGACTCCACTGTGGTGGTCCTCTGCTCTGCCCTGGTGGGCTTCTGTCCCATCTGCACAGCTGTGGTGGTCCTCTGCTCTGCCCTGGTGGGCATCTGTCTCATCTGCACGGCTGTGGTGGTCCTCTGCTCTGCCCTGGTGGGCTTCTGTCTCGTCTGCTCGGCTGTGGTGGTCTTCTGCTCTGCCCTGGTGAGCTTCTGTCTCATCTGCTTGGCTGTGGTGGTCCTCTGCTCTGCCCTGGTGCGCTTCTGTCTCGTCTGCTCGGTTGTGGTGGTCCAGTGCTCCACCCTGGTGGGCTCCAGCTACACCTGCTCCACCCTGTTGGGCTCCAGCTCCCCTTGCTCTGCCCCGGTGGGCCCCTATTCCCCGAGTTAGGTCCACGTGGTCCTCTGCTCCATCCTGGTGGGCTCCAGCTCCACCTGCTCCACCCTGGTGGGCTCCAGCTCCACCTGCTCCGCCCCGGCGGGCCCCTGTTCCTGAGTTAAGCCCACGACGGCTCTTGTTCCCGAGTTAGGCCCACGGCTGTCTCCTGTTTCCCGAGTTAGGCCCACGGCGGTCTCCTGTTTCCCAAGTTAGGCCCACGGCAGGCTCCTGTTTCCCGAGTTAGGCTCACGGCGGGCTCCTGTTTCCCGAGTTATGCCCACGGCGGGCTCCTGTTTCCCGAGTTATGCCCACAGTGGGCTCCTGTTTCCCGAGTTAGGCCCACGGCGGGCTCCTGTTCCCCACATTAGGCCCAGGAAGGGCTCCTGTCCCCCACGTTAGGCCCAGTAAGGGTTCCAGTTCCTCCTGCTCAAACCTTGGCTTCCTGCTCTGCTCTGGTCCCCGGCCACTCCACTTCTACACGGACCCGGCCCTCCATCCCTCCCCCTGTTCCACCTCCGCTCCACCACCCTCCTAGATTGTTTAGAGCATCTGGCAGCCGCTCCTTGGGTGGGGGTGCTATGTCACGATCATCAGCTGGAGTGCCCATGAACTCCTATAGAGGGCACTCCACTCAGGACAGGCATCTTCTAATTCCATTCCGAACTCCAATTCCCATCCTGCCCCATACCTGGGACTGATTGCACACTCACACCTGCATCTAATCACACACACACACACACACATAAGCATCACACTCACACCAACTGTTTGCAACGTCTTGTTCTAGTTCTGTCTGGCATTTCCGAGCGGTTTCCTAGTGTTTGTTCCTTCCGTGTTTGACTTTGGATTGTTTATACCGACTGTGATTCTCTGCTGCCTGCCCCGACCTTTGCTTGTTACTGTTTCTGATTTTGGATATCCCCTGACATACCTGACACTGTACTTTGATCATTGCCTGTTTGACCATTCCTAAATAAACTACTGCATTTGGATCCAAACGTCTCTGACTCCTCTTTACACTCACAATTTGTACAGTGTCCCAACTTTTTGGGAATTGGGTTTGTAGTTGGCCGCAGAATGGCTTAGGCATTTCACATGACCAAGCAAGATCAATCTACCTAGTAGCGTGATCCATCACTTTCAGCAGATCTCTGTATGCATGGCTGGGATTGGCCAATGACAGCTCGGTGCTCGCATTTTCATTATCATCATTAACACCATCATTCTCTTCATCCACATCCTGACTAGAAGAGCCCACCAGTGCTGTCAGGATCAGATCACTCCACTGAAATAGTGTCTGGATCCCATGCCGCAATTGAGCTCATGGCAGGAGTCTTTGAAAAATCTGTAACACTTTATTTAAAGGTGACCTTGTTGCATATGTTACATGTACTTACTATTATAATTACACTTAATTACATACAAGTATCCCTAAACCAAACCCTAATCCTAACCTTAACTATGAAGTCTGTACATGTAGTTAATTAATATTACTTAGTACTTATATGCATAATTATACTGGAAAAAGGAAATCTTATAAAGTGTAACCCGAAAGAACCATACCTTCCTCGAACTTCTCCACAAGCTCGACCTGCGATCCCCACAAACTGAGTTTCTGCTGTGCCTCTGCAGCAGCAGGACCCGACCTACGAGGTGCAGATGTTTGCCCCTCTTCCCTCAATAAAAGAGACAAACGTGATCGGATCTTCCACATAGTGAATCTGTCACAATGCACACATTCAGAGCCCTCAATCACAAAAGGAACGTGCTCCTCACCCAGGCATATAATGCTAAAGTCGTGTGTGTCCTCAGATGTCAGGAACCTAGGACACGGAGGAACACACTTCTTAAAATGCTCGGCCGGTTTCACAGACATAGTACAAACTGCTTGCAAACAAACAGCTCCTGAAGACAACAAAAGTCGGTGACATTTTCAGCAGGTGCTCTTTTATACTTCCGGGCACCGGCCTATGATGTCACAGGCTACTTCGATCAATAGGATTGTTTTTTTTCACACGTGCTTCAGAAACTGGTCATGCTAGCAGCATTCCACAAAGTGTCCGCCAGAGGACACTGAGCAAGCTTCCTAGAAGGGGAACTATAGCCTTAAACACAGTGGCACATGCTGTAGCTGTTAAGTAAGACAGAAACAGGATGTAAATGCAATAACGCTGTTTATTAGTACTCAGCACAATGGTCAGAATAAAGCACAATGAAGATCTCAGCACAGCAGAACAGGCGGGCGGACACAACGCAGGATGGAACTGTGATGCAGGGACCTCGGTGGACAACTGGTGATGGTGCTCAGTCCAGTGATGATCCCTTGAATGGTATTCCGGTCAGTGTAGTAAACCCTCATGGTGGTGCTCGGTGAATCAGTACTGAGTAATAATCCGGGGAAGAACACGACGACGACACAGGGAATCCAATCCAACTAGACAGACACAGGAACAGGTACAGGAACACACCGGGAAGCACAATGATCTGACAACATGAGACACTGGTTACTGAACTTATAAAGGGAACAAACAATAGAATCCAGCTGGCGCTACTGATCACAGCTGATCAGTGACCATGCCCACAGACACATACAACAGCACACTAGACGAGAGAGAGACAGTGAATTCATGAACAGTGACAGTAGCTCCCCTTGTGACAACGCTGAGAATGCATTGTGCATAGTGCTGTTAACAATAACTATGGGCTTTTCTTTAAGACTATTTTTTACAGAAGGATTTGGACTATTGTTTTACATTTCCTATTGTTTTACATTTCAGAAGCATTGAAATGCAAACTTCAGTATACTCAAAATATGACTCCACAAATTCAAAGTTAACATTAATAATGCAGATTAAATTATTCATACCCAGTTACTCTGAAAGCATGAATAAATTATGACAATTATCTGTATGGAATGCAAATTTTACAGAAATATAAAAGTGTTAAACTACATGCTAAACTGCATGTTATGAGACCTGCCTTATGACAGAATATTAAAATGGTGCTTAATGTTTAGCAAATATTCGTTTGACTATACAATAAAAATGCCATCTCTCATTTCAGAGAAATGAAGAAATACTAAATGAAGTTACAAAATCCACAAAATACCTTACTCTACTACTATACCACACACTAGCAATATACTAGCTAGTATAATACTGTACACTTCAATGTGAGTAAGGATGCAAATAAAAAAATAATATGTAATGACTATTTTAGTGAGATAATATGTAAATCTCACCCGAAGATTTTTATGAATAATTATATTTCAATGTAATTACATATTTTAAAATAAGAGAATCTATATTTTTCTTTCTACTGAACAAAACTGGAAGTAATTAGTGCTCTACTGGCATGGGTGAATGTGGTATGGTAGCAGTAGGCCTATAGTACACTGTGCAGTCATCTATGTAACGCACTATGACAGGGCCTTAGATGAACTCTCCATTCTACATTATTTAATGAGTGGCCCTCTGTCACAACACACTCCCTGCTGAGAAAGAAAGAGAAGAGAAAAATGTATGAAAGCAGAGGGACCCTTCTGCTCACTGTTTTTTCAGGTTTATATTCAGCTTTAAGCGGTTCACCTTGATGAGCATATATATGTGGATTGCACCTGCTGACAAAAGTATAATTATGTCCAACTAGCATCATGTTTCCAAACACACCCTTTATCAGAATCGTTCATGTATTATTTGATTATGTTAATATTCTCTGTCTGTATACATAAAACAATATGTTGGTAAGCAACTTTTGAATTTCAACCACTAACTGATTCAAATGGGATTGGCATCTGGTTTTTAAATTGTGGTAGTGTCTATGAAACTCTATAGTAACAACCATAGACTTTAAAAAAACATGGAAAATGTGTATCCACTTCTTTCCACTAAAGAAAAGTGAAGACAAACCATCCCAGTATGGCTCTGTCATCTTGCACCAATAACATCCTTTGGAGTCCATGTCTGTGCAGTTTCGATTAATTTGGAGCCTGAGTCTGCTTAGCAGTGATTCATTTGGAGCCTGAGTCTGCTCAGGAGTGATTCATTTGTAGCCTGAGTCTGTGCAGTAGTGATTCATTGGAGCCTGAGTCTGCACAGTAGTGATTTATTTGAAGCCCAGGTCTTAGCAGTAGTGATTCATTTGGAACCCAAGTCTGCACAGTAGCGATTCGTTTGGAGTCTGAGCAGTAGTGATTTATTTGAAGTCTGAGTCTGAGCAGTAGTGATTCATTTGGAACCCAAGTCTGCACAGTAGAGATTTGTTTGGAGCCTGAGTCTGAGCAGTAGTGATTCATTTGGAACCCAAGTCTGCAAAGTAGTGATTCTTTTGGAGCCTGAGTCTGCGCAGTAGGGATTCATTTGGATCCCGGGTCTGAGCAGTAGTGATTCATAGCCTGAGTCTGAGCAGTAGTAATTCATTTGGAGCCTCAGTCTGAGCAGTAGTGATTTATTTGAAGCCTCAGTCTGAGCAGTAGTGATTCATTTGGAATCCAAGTCTGCACAGTAGAGATTTGTTTGGAGCCTGAGTCTGAGCAGTAGTGATTCATTTGGAACCCAAGTCTGCACAGTAGCGATTCTTTTGGAGCCTGAGTCTGAGCAGTAGTGATTCATTTGGAGCCAAAATCTGCACAGTAGTGATTCATTTGGAGCCTGAGTCTGCACAGTAGTGATCGTGAGCTGGAGCTCAAATATCAAAGTCCTACCCAAACGTCCGCAAATCCAGTCACAAGCTCACAATCATGACAACAGACCCCAACTTTATAGCATAAAAAAATAATTAAAAGCATAATGATTAGAAAAATAAACACTTGAACATACATTAGCATAATAAAAACTACCTAAAATGATGGAAACCATCTTTGGGCATTTTTTTTATTTATTTAAAGTTTTGCTTACATACCATTCTTTACATGAAGAGGGTGGGTGTTATGACCTATACTGCAGCCAGCCACCAGGTGGTGATCAAAATATTTTGGCTTTACTTTAAAGGATGTTCGTTTCCTGAGTTTCCTGAGCTTCCATGAGTCAGGAAGTGTTATTCTCTTTCATTTTCTCAAAATAATTTCTAAAACATTCTTCATTGACAATATAGTGGGGAAAATATTTATATGATCCCCTGCTGATTTTGTAAGTTTTCCCAATTACAAAAAAAAATAAAAAATAGTCTGTCATTTTTATAGTAGGTTTATTTTAACATGTAGAGACAGAATACCAAAAAACAAACAAATAAATAAATAAATAAATAAATAAATAAATAAAAACTTAAATAAGTTATATAAAGGTTAGAAATTGATTTGCATTTCAGAGAGTGAAATAAGTATTAGATGACTTAGTACTTGGTGCAGAAACCCTTGTTGGGAAGCACAGAGGTAAGACATGTTTGTAGTTGGTCACCAGGTTTGTACATATCTCAGGAGGGATTTGGTCCACTTCTCTTTGGCAACTCAAGGTTCAGCTCCCTCCACAGATTTTCTATTGGAATGAGGTCTTTAGACTGGCTAGGCTTCCATGACCTTAATGTGCTTCTTCTTGAGCCACTCCTTTGTTGCCTTGGTGGTAAGTTTCAGGTCATTATCATACTGGAAAATCCATCCATGACCCATCTTCAGTGTTCCGGCTGAGGGAAAGTCGAGTTAATGCCAAAGAGCTCAATTCTGGTCTAATCTGACCACAGCACTTTCTCCCAAGCCTTATCTGAATCATTTAGATGTCCATTGGGAAACTTTAAACGTTCCTGTACATGTGCATTCTTGAGCAAGGGGACCTTGTGGGCGCTGCAGGATTTCTGTCCATTGCGGTGTAGTGTGTTACCAATGGTTTGCTTGGTGACTGTGGTCCCAACTGCTTTAAGATCATTAACAAGCTCCTCTCGTGTAGTTCTGGGCTGATCCCTGACCTTTCTCATGATCATCCTTACCCCATTGAGGCAAGATCTTGCAATGATCTCCATTCCGAGGCCGATTTATGGTTATTTTGTATTTCTTCCATTTCTGAATAATCGCAATGACAGTTGTCTCCTTCTCACCAAGCTTCTTGCTGATGGTCTTGTAGCCCATTCAAGCCCTTGTGCAGAGCAATAATCTTGTCTCTGGCATCCTTTGACAGCTCTTTGGTCTTGCCCATAGTGGTGGAAGAGGTTGGAATGGAAGATACAGATTGTGTGAATCATTTAGAGTGAATCATTTATGTTGTATACACCTAACGAGCTGACATTAGGAGTAACTTTTTACAGTGACAGGACTAATCTGTGTTCCACATGGGCACATAACCAATCTGTGGGAGCCAGAATTCTTGCTGGTTGGTAGGGGATTAAATACTTATTTCACTCACTGAAATTCACATCAATCTCTAACCTTTATATAAGTTTTTTTTTTCAGGATTTTTTGGTCATTATTCTGTCTCTATCCATTAAAATAAACCTACTGTACCATAAAAAATACAGACCCTTCATTTCTTTGTAAGTGGGCAAACTTGCAAAACCAGCAGGGGATCAAATAAATATTTTCCCCACTGTAGGTAAACTCAGACTAAACCAACCATATAAATTATATTTTATCTAGTTCTGTCATGAAATTCTACATGGCACAGGTTTATAGGTCCTAATGCAATCTGCTAACTAATGTCATTAACTACTAGGCACAAGCTGATTGGTCTTTGTTGCTAATCAGCATTTGGTTTACTGTAATAAAATCAGAAACCCTCCACCTTCCCCAGCTCCACCTGTCTAGATGTCTACGAGTAAATCTTAGAGTACTGTATGTCAAAGTCAAAGTCACCTTTATTTATATAGCGCTTTAAACAAAATACATTGCGTCAAAGCAACTGAACAACATTCATTAGGAAAACAGTGTGTCAATAATGAAAAAATGATAGTTAAAGGCAGTTCATCATTGAATTCAGTTATGTCATCTCCGTTCAATTAAATAGTGTCTGTGCATTTATTTGCAATCAAGTCAACGATATCGCTGTAGATGAAGTGTCCCCAACTAAGCAAGCCAGAGGCGACAGCGGCAAGGAACCGAAACTCCTTCGGTGACAAAATGGAGAAAAAAAACCTTGGGAGAAAACAGGCTCAGTTGGGGGGCCAGTTCTCCTCTGACCAGACGAAACCAGTGGTTCAATTCCAGGCTGCAGCAAAGTCAGATTGTGCAGAAGAATCATCTGTTTCCTGTGGTCTTGTCCTGGTGCTTCTTTGAGACAAGGTCTTTACAGGGGATCTGTATCTGGGGCTCTAGTTGTCCTGGTCTCCGCTGTCTTTCAGGGATGTAGAGGTCCTTTCTAGGTGCTGATCCAGCATCTGGTCTGGATACGTACTGGATCCGGGTGACTGCAGTGACCCTCTGATCTGGACACCGACTGGATCTGGTGGCCACGGTGACCTCGGAACAAGAGAGAAACAGACAAATATTAGCGTAGATGCCGTTCTTCTAATGATGTAGCAAGTACATAGGGTGTTATGGGAAGTGTTTCCGGTTCCGGTTTACCTAATTAATGCAGCCTAAAAATCCTTTAACGGATTTGGATAATAAAAGCATATTAGTATGTTATGTGTATGCCAGGTTAAAGAGATGGGTCTTTAATCTAGATTTAAACTGCAAGAGTGTGTCTGCCTCCCGAACAATGTTAGGTAGGTTATTCCAGAGTTTGGGCGCCAAATAGGAAAAGGATCTGCCGCACGCAGTTGATTTTGATATTCTAGGTATTATCAAATTGCCTGAGTTTTGAGAACGTAGCGGACGTAGAGGATTATAATGTAAAAGGAGCTCATTCAAATACTGAGGTGCTCATTCAAATACTGAGGTATGTGTGTGTGTGTGTGTGTGTGTGTGTGTGTGTGTGTGTGTGTGTGTGTGTGTGTGTGTGCGTGTGCGTGTGTGCGTGTGTGTGTGTGTGTGTGTGTGTGTGTGTGTGTGTGTGTATGAGAATGTTTAATTCTTTTAAGAGGGAAATAAGTAATTTTTTTTTAATCATATATGCAAGCAGTATATTCATGAAACACAGACATGATGATTTTTTTGTGTTTATCATTCACAAAGCCACATGATTGTTACATTATATATATAATTAAGAGAAAGAATGCAACTGCTGCTACAGTGGCCACTAATATAGTGTGGAAACTGGAAAGACTTGAAACAACAATGGCATTTTCAGTCAGTTTGCATTAAAAAACAGGTTGATAAAAAAAAATTATAATAATTATGTGGCAGCTAAATATACATTTTTGAGAAAAGGAAGAAGGTGATACATTCTTGAACAGAAGAGGGGGAGAGGTCTGGAGTAACAATATGGTTGTAATAGGGGAGAGGCTGTAAGATATGTCAGGGGTAATTTGAGCCAACTCCTGGATCTAATAAATTGTGCATAATTTTAGATATTATATAAATGTTTTACTCCCCATCGATTCCATTTATTTTGTAGTAGTATACAGTCAAACAATTAACACAATCATATACTGTGCAATATATACGTATCTAAATATATTTATATATATACATATATGTTTGCGATACGCCTACATTTAAAATCATTAAAATTGTTGCAGTGAAGATAAAAATAGGTTCAGTTTACCTCCTACATTATTTAAAATCTCTGTCATTTATAGAATTAGTTTTTTTTTTTTACATATCATTCTTCTTTGACGTTGTACAAATCTACAAAATATAATTCAATACAGCATTTCAGAGTATGACAGGGGGGATCCAGACAACTACAACCTTTTTTTTTTTTCTTTTTTTTTGAACATTGATTCCATTGTTTGGTGGGAAAAAAGAAGAAAAAAAGACCTTTTTCAAAATATATTTTCTTGTGTTCCTCAGAAGCAATCAAGTAATCAGGTTTTAAATGACATGAAATTATTTTTTACAACATAAGTACCATTCACTCTTGTAGTAAACTTGTGTGTACGTAAGTATAGACGGTTTCAACGGCAACAACATAAACAAACGTTACTGCGCATGCGCGCTTTTGTGGACCTAACTTAACTTCCGGTAGACGTCCATATAGAATCAATAACAACAAACAAGTCCCTCTAGAGTAGATATTTTTTGATAACAAACAAAATATGTTTGTTTGTTATCAAAAAAATATGTTTGCCGCGTGGATCAGGCGGACTTAATGAAAATGCAAATTCATTCTTTGCCAGCAGGAGATGTTTTAAAGCATAGACATAAATCGTGAGAAATAGAGGTTTCCCCAGTAACAGCTGTAAACAAAGCAGAGCTGGTACGCTCACACGCTGCTTTATCAGACATATAACATGCAAGTCTTCCTTCAGAAATACAGCGATATAAAAACACCTGTGCCTCGCTTTGATATTTAAACATATAAATGTAAGGAATTATTATTATTAAACGTGCAGTATGTAACGTTACTCATATTTATTCAACGAAGACTTTTTGAAAATCGATCAGTTTTAAAATTGTGGCGAGTCTCCAAAAATAAATAAATGTATGGGAAACACATCCCGCAGCACAACCACCTGAGCCCAACTTCAGTCTACTCATAACCTTGACTTTAACTGTGTTTGTAGAAGGCAATGTAGCCAGACCGATATACACAACACAGACCGGAAGTTAACTTAGGTCCAGGCGCGTGCGCCCGATGAAACATCTATAGTAGTGATATGTAGTATGTATTAGTAATATGTGCATAGCAGTAACCTTGACAGTCATAAGAAGTCATGAGAAGTCAGATCAGCAACCTAAATTAATATCATGTATCACATGATGTAATCCATCTCGTGTCATTCCCAGTCCTAAAGCTAGTGCCAGAGAAGAAGAAAAAACAGCTTGTGTCTGTGACAGATGGAGGATAAGACCTACAGTATGTAAAACACAGCACCGTGTTTCCGTCCATCTGCTGTGTGTGGCATAAAACCCAAGAGAAAAGAAAAATGACAAATAAGAGTTTAATATCTCAACTATTTCTCCTTAAAGGTATTGAGATTACTGTCATTATGTATTCAGATTCTGTCGTCATGCACTCACCCTAATGTCACTCCAAACCTTTATTTCTACTGTGAAACATAAACAATAAAGTTGTTGTCTGAGACTGCATTGTTTATCCGACTTCCCAGAAAATAATTTGAATGCACGTTCATGTTTTTGTTTCTTTTTATATCATACATTTTCATCTCTACCCTTCTTATCTCTGTGTGTATACAGGTATTTCCACATTCCTAACCTGTTGGTTTCACATCTATCTTTACCAAAAGTGTTTCTCATTTTTGTTTACTCCAATTATATCAGTAGATGGTGAAATACACTTTGGTGGAAATTAAAGAGATAATCCAAGAGATCATTTTGATTTCCAAGCCTAATTTTTGGAGAATGTTCACCTCCATGTATGGGTTGCTTTTCTTAATGAAGGTTTAATACAACATCCTATCCCCCTTGTTTTCACATCTGTTAATATTTGGCTGTGTCCACTGCCGTGGTCTCTTAGTGTCCAGCCACATGTTAGCAGCACTGTTTAAATAAGAGAAAATTGTTGATATGAACATGGCATTGTGAACAGCTGCGTCCGTCAGAGAGTGGATAAGGGAACATCGGCCACAGTGCATTCTAATAGCTAATTAAAATGGCCTCTTCCTAATAGTCTGTAATGACAGCATCAAATTGCCTCAACGAATAAACAAGAATTCTATTAGAAGACCAAGAACAAAGGTAATGAAATGCCTGTATATTATACATAAAAACACAGTTAAAATGGTTCATGATGATCAGATTCAACAGTGTTGCATAAGTCTCCATAAAGCCTCTATAAATGCAATAGAATATTGATTTACTTCTTAAAAGTATACATTTTAAGCACTAGAATTCTTGAGAAAAATATTTTAAAATACATATACCAATTTTGCCATGTTTCAATAATAAAAACAGATTAAGGGATTTTTAATAATAATCCTATAATTGGTTTTGTGCAGTAATTTAAGATGAAGCCTGTTCCCGTTATATAGGATATGTTTTAACCTAAAAGCCTTTGTAAGTGCGTAGTTCTACTTTTATAAATATAACAAAATAATTTTAAACTTGCATGACATATTTTAGTCATGGTGGGTTTTAGCGATACGTACAACCATCAGATATTGTGTTATATTGGGTAAAAATACAAGATGCACTGAAGCTGCCAGAAAACCTACTGGAAATATTTAATATGTTTCACAAGAAAGCGTGGTCATGGTCGGAAAATGCATTGTGGAATATGCAAATATCAAGTGTAGCGTTAGTTCTGGCAGGTCACGTCAGTTAAACTCACATCAGCTGACTCTCAGCTGATCCACGTCTATCCATAGGTATATAGCACCTATCACAGCAATCATATATAAGGTTCTTCAGTATTATCAGCAGTTTTCGCAATGCACAGTAGCTAATTACCCTCCTCCATCCCCAGCTCCTCCTCTTTCATTCAGGACAAGGCCTTATGATTCCCCTTTGAATCAGACTAATTTCAAAAATGTGTACAAAGGGGAATCAGAAGGCCATATCCTGACTGATAGAGAGGAGGAGCTGGGGATGGAGGAGGGTAAATGTTGGTTCTGTTCGAGCGGCAACCTCCCGCTCTCTCGCGTGAAGCCAAAAAGGAAGTGACTAAAACTGCAATTCATCGACTGGCCGCTTGAGGCTGGCTGCAAAAAGTCACTCTCTTTTTCTCACCCATGATCCTTGATCTGGCTGTCTCCATCCAGGCTCCTTGCTTTGTCAGCACCAACCAAACTCCTTGCCTTGCCAGCCCCACATAAGCTTCCTACTACATTGGCCCAATAGTCTGTCATGAAGCCTGCTCCAGTCCAGGAGTCCAGGAGTCCAATCCAGAGTTTGCTCCAGTCAAAGAGCTATCAGAGTCCATTCATTAACTTGCTCCTGTCAGGGAGCCTTTAGAGTCCACTCATGAATTCCCTCCACTCCATAGCCAGCTCCAGTTCGGGGAGCCCTCTGAGTCCACTCCAGAGCCAGCTTCAGTCCATAGAGATCTATCCAAGTTCACTCCAGAGCCCGCTTCAGTCCAGGATCCCTCAAAGTCCACTCAGGAACCCGCTCCAGTCTGTGAGCCCCCAGAGCCTGCTCCAGTCTGTGAGCCCTCAGACTCCACTCAAGATCCCGCTCCAGTTTGGGAGAACTCAGAGTTCACTCCAGATACCCCTCCAGTCCGGAAGCCCTTCGAGTACACTCCAGAGCCTACTCCAGTCAGGGAGCCCTCAGAATCCACTCCAGTCCGAAAGCCCTCACACTTCACTACAAAGTCCGCTGCTGGCCAGGAGGTCAGTATGGGGAGGGGGGTGTAGTTTTGTGGACTACCTTGTGGATTAACTTGTGTTTTTGCCCTTGCCTTGTTTTGGATCTTTGTGTGACAAGGAATAAAGTTGCACTTGGATCTACTATTTTGTCTCTGAGATGCCGTGACACTTTTATTGTTTGATTAACATGATTAACATAGCCCAAGAAATTTTGGTATTTGCTTGCTGTCTGAGAGACTACTTCCTTGTGTTCGCATTTTGCATTTTTTGTATAGCTTAAAATGCTTAAACTGAAAAGCCTTAAAACACACAAGAATGATAAACTTAGGAAGCAGCACTGGCCTGATTTTTCAGAGTCATTCTGAACATAGTTCATAGTTCAGTATAGTTCAGATCGTTTTGAGGGGCTGAAGCCTACATAAAAAGGGTCCAGAACCACCCCTATCATTATACACTATACAACTATACAATTTGCAGAAAGAGAAAGCTGAAAACCATCAGAAGAGCAAAAACAAAAGAATGATTAGATGGAGATGGATGACATGACATATAGCAGCACGCGGCAAGGATAAGTCCATAAATTAGAGTGAAATTGCTTAATCCGGTGCAAATGCACTACAGATAATTCAGATGTGTCTCGGGGGGGGGGGGGGGGGGGGGGGGGGGGGTGCGGATGGGATTGGGGGGGGGTGGATTTCCAAATCACACGAGGTCCCCAGATAATACTAATGCCATGTGAATAGAGTTTGAGAATTCAATAGGAGATATGTCAACATGTAGGAAACAATTCTCATTAATTTATTTTTATGTAAATCACTAAAAGCAGATTACCAGTCTTTCAGAATTTATTTAAACCTGATTTGACTTGAAGAAAAAAAAATAATAATAAAAAAACATTCAAATAAGAGGAAAAAATATAAAGCATAAATAAGATATGTGGCAGACAAACATGTTCAACTGAATAAAGTTGTCTACATGAAAGCAAGTAAAAACTGAACACAGACAGCTTTGGCTGGGTTTCATAGAAATACCATGGGGTTGCCATGGCAACATCTGAGGAAGAGGATGTCCTCATGGCTATATATAAATTTTCTCTAAAGAAGCTGATATTGTCTTCAAGGCTCATCTATTATACTTAATGAGGCCTTATGTGTATCTGTGTGCCATTCATTACAGATCTACATGGATCTGTTATAAAAGCAGCAAGATTAATTTTTAATAAGCTAAAAAGAATACACATCACATCTGTTTATCAACTGCTCGCATTAAATTCAAGCCATTGATGCGTGCCTACAAAACCACCACTGGCTCTTCACCCCTTTACCTAAATTCATTACTTCAGACTTACTGTATGTGTCCTCTAGGAGCTTGCATTCTGCAAGTGAACGTCGCTTTATTTTGCCATCCCAAAGAAGCACAAAATCACTTTTACAGACTCTTAAATTAAATGTTCCCTCCTGGTAGAATGACCTGCCAAACTCAATCCAAGCAGTTTTAGCCATCTACAAGAATCGCCTAAAAACACATTTCTTCCATCTTTATTTGACCCTCTATTTGACTTGCACACTATTCATTTGCTGCTTGTTTTCTATAAAAAAAAACACTAGATTTTTTAATCTTTTTGTATTCTATCTGTTTTCTTTTCATTTATTATACAATTAACAAAATCAAAAAAGACCTTTTACACTAGCTTGCTCTGTAAATAAAATAAAATGTAAATAAAAGATCAAGAATATTTCATTAGTAATATGCCTTACCAGTTCCAAATGTGGTTCCTTTCTGTGTGTATCAACTAGTGTCTGACCACTCCACATGTTCAGACTCATTCCATCTTCACTATCACCAAGCACTGCCAGTCAATAGGTTTTTGTGTCAGTGGAAGATACCAGTGAACAAAGATGTTACAGTAACACTGGAGATGCACACAGCCCAGCATCAGGGTTTTGACACTGATAGTGGATAAAATGATTCCAATGTCAAGGGTGAAATAAAATAATAGACTCCTCTTTAAATCTGAAAAAAAGGTACTGACAAGTAAAAAAATAATGAAAGAAGGAAGGAAGGAGAAGCCATTAGTGTCACAGATCTGCCAGGCTCTCTCAGGCCCTGTCCACAAGATGTTTTCTACATGGTTTGGCCATTCATCCACATGCAAGCGCAGCACCAGGTCAATGAAACTGAACATTTTTTAAAACGCCTGCCAAGATGAAGAGTGGCTTGTGACGTCGGATCCTGTGCTGTTATCTCTGCCTACTGGAAACTTTTTCAGGCTTCTGATTGGCCAACGTGGCTTTAATGTTGAGATTATATCGACACCTGTTGGTTTGGCATGCTCTTGACAGTGCTTCATAGCATGCATTTGCATTTTCATGTCTTTTTTTTTAAACGGAAGAAGGAAAAAAATCTGTTTATAAAAAATAACTGTATTATCCACCTGCACCTGTCAGTGATTACGTCATCAACGCACTACTTCACACATCACTGGCCTTAAACAAGGAAGGACTTTCTTACCTGATTTCTGTGAATCCCTGTGAACATTCCAGGTTCTCTTTGTCTGTTCCTGAAAGATATTCACCTGCTATACTAACCAGCTGGTCCAGACCTTTTCCCCTTCACCACCTGCAATTCAGAAATGCACAGTTATCATCTTCTTACCTCTTTTCATGCTATTTGTGCCTTTATACTCATCTGCTCTCTTCCAGTTCTACCCTGTGCCCAATAAAGCTGTGCCTACATTCATTTAAAGGGGTCATATGATACTTTTTTTAAAGATCGTTACTTTGTGTATTTGGAGTAAAAGAATATGTTGACATGCTTTAATGTTTCAAAAACACATTATTTTTCAAATACTGTACATTATTGTAGGTTCTCTATAACCTGCCTCTCTCAAACGCGTTATTTTCTACAAAGTCCCTCCTTCAACTTCACAAGCAATCATTGTAAATGTAACGCCCCCTCCACTGGCTACCCGTGCGCTATTGAGTTAAATTTAAAATTCTACTTTTAGAGTTTAAATCATTAAATGGTCTTGCCCCTACTTATCTTTCAGAATTATTGACTGAACACCGACCCCTCTTGTCTCTCCGGTCATCCAGCCAGAGATTATTATGCATCCCCAAGTCGAGGCTGAAATGTAGGGGTGACCGCGCTTTCTCGGTGGCTGCCCCTAGATTGTGGAATGCATTACCCCTTTCTATTAGATCTGCACCTTCACAATCTGTTTTTAAATCTATGTTGAAAACGTACCTTTTCGATTTAGCGTTTTAAAACTGAGAATTTTCTACTGTATTGTTTTATAGTATTATTATGTTTTATCTTATTGAAATGTTTTTATTGTTGTTCAGCACATTGGTCAACCAGTGGTTGTGTTTAATAGTGCTATATAAATAAAATTGACATTTACATTGACATTGACATTGAGATTGACATAATCGTGTGCTTCATCTTTCAAAATAAATATAAAGACAGAGTGGTGTGACAGAAACAGGGATGAAGCTCGTATGTGTTTGCAGACAGTACACAAGCCACGGATGGTTAAGACAGCTGACTCCGCTGTGTGACCCTGTCTCTCTGTCTCTCACACAAACACACAAACACATCCGATGCTCAAAACTACACATTTTAACATTCAATAGCAAATACTTATACTAATAAAAAATATTAATAACAAAACATACTTACAGTCGCTGATTAAGAAGCACGAGATTGTTTGTAGTAAAGTCAGAATTACCTCCTCTCCTATGTTCACAAAACGGTCGTCCATAAAATGTGTTGCTGTTCTGTTGTAAGTAGTCTAAAAGATTCCTAAATGCATCTACTTTCAGAAGGCCAAATAAATTGCTTTTGCTTTCGCCTAGAAACACATAGCATCTCCCTGACATGGCTGCTTCAAAACTAATTGCTGTTACTGAAACCACACATTCTTTCTTTGTGTGAACATTTGGGTTGCGTTAGGTAAATATTTCCACATAGTGACGTAGACATGTTGGGGCGTGTTTGAATGAGCCAATTTAGGGGGGCGTGGCAGAGTCTTAAAGGTATAGTTCACCTTTCCATTGGTATACTGTCCATGTCCAGAAAGGTAAGAAAAACATAATCAAAGCAGTTAGTATACATGGACAGTATACCGTGCACACAGTTTCATTTGAGGGCATGAGAGCTCTCGGACTACAACCCAAATTCCGGAAAAGTTGGGACGTTTTTTAAATTTTAATAAAAAGAAAACTAAAGGAATTTCAAATCACATGAGCCAATATTTTATTCACAATAGAACATAGATAACGTAGCAAATGTTTAAACTGAGAAATTTTACACTTTTATCCACTTAATTAGCTCATTTAAAATGTAATGCCTACTACAGGTCTCAAAAAAGTTGGCACGGGGGCAACAAACGGCTAAAAAAGCAAGCAGTTTTGAAAAGATTCAGCTGGGAGAACATCTAGTGATTAATTAAGTTAATTGATATCAGGTCTGTAACATGATTAGCTATAAAAGCTTTGTCTTAGAGAAGCAGAGTCTCTCAGAAGTAAAGATGGGCAGAGGCTCTCCAATCTGTGAAAGACTGCGTAAAAAAATTGTGGAAAACAATGTTCCTCAATGTCAAATTGCAAAGGCTTTGCAAATCTCATCATCTACAGTGCATAACATCATCAAAAGATTCAGAGAAACTGGAGAAATCTCTGTGCGTAAGGGACAAGGCCGGAGACCTTTATTGGATGCCCGTGGTCTTCGGGCTCTCAGACGACACTGCATCACTCATCGGCATGATTGTGTCAATGACATTACTAAATGGGCCCAGGAATACTTTCAGAAACCACTGTCGGTAAACACAATCCGCCGTGCCATCAGCAGATGCCAACTAAAGCTCTATCATGCAAAAAGGAAGCCATATGTGAACAAGGTATATAAAGGTTTTAGAGCAACATATGCTTCCCTCCGAACAACGTCTATTTCAGGGAAGGCCTTGTTTATTTCAGCAGGACAATGCAAAACCACATACTGCAGCTATAACAACAGCATGGCTTCGTCGTAGAAGAGTCCGGGTGCTAACCTGGCCTGCCTGCAGTCCAGATCTTTCACCTATAGAGAACATTTGGCGCATCATTAAACGAAAAATACGTCAAAGACGACCACGAACTCTTCAGCAGCTGGAAATCTATATAAGACAAGAATGGGACCAAATTCCAACAGCAAAACTCCAGCAACTCATAGCCTCAATGCCCAGACGTCTTCAATAGGAAAGATCAGTAAAACCTCTGGCTGGTCTACAAACTACGTTTCACAACCGAACATTTGAGAAGTGATGCAGGAAACATATAATCACGAGTGAGACAGGAGTTTTTGCACGAGACTGGATTTCTTTCTGTTAAAAATTGAAGCCCGCAAAATGCTTGCAATACAATATGCCTGCATGCTGGTTTGCAGACAAAAAATTAAGAAGAATGTGAAGGGGAGATGGTTGATTGCAGAAGCCATCCTTGGTTGCAGATCTATCCCTCTAAACTTTCCCTTACCCTGAATTGTGCTCTCTCTTGGCTATATGTTGTCTCCGATGTCATTTTCATTCAAAACTAATTTTGCACTACATGAACCACCAATAGGCCCAGTTATTTTCTGTACCATTCCAGATATCTCACGGCCATTGGCGACACATCAGTGAAAGTGAAAGTGAAAGTGAAAGTGACTTTCACTTCGTATCAGTGTTTGTGTCATAGTTTTTTCATTTTCTGGCATTAGTCTGCGATTTCCAAAAAACAAAAACGAAGCAGAAATCATGCAGTGTGTACCTGGCATTAGGCTCCTCAGTCTGGGACAGCAGAAGTTCGCTCCTGAACTGTTGAGTTTCAAATGGAGGTCAAGCCCCCCAGTGGTGGTAGACGGAAATGTTGAAGTGTATCTGCCTTTATCTTTGTTGGCCTCTTCTGTTCTCTCAGTTCCACCCAAGCATGCAGTTTGGACAGCCACAGATCTTCTTTGGGAGTTCTGCTATACCCATGCTTCTGGTGCATCTCCCAAACTATTTGGTTACTTCTGCCGAATGTATTAAGTTGAATACAGCTCTGGCCCTATTAAGGCTCCATGTAGTGGACATTCTATATTTCATAACAATTGGTGGTTAGGCCTTGGGAATTAGTCCTAGATCATTTGCTAAGGCTGGGTTTGAGGTTAAACCAGGCAGGAGAGATTCTTGAGTATTTCTTGCTTCCATTGAGCTTTTTTCCATGTGTTTCGTTCATCTCAAGACAGGACAAGTTGTCTGGTTCAGTCTCTGTCAAAGACTGTTAGGGCTGTCAGAGTTATGTGTAGTTGCACAGAGTTATGGGCTGTGTCTTAGTGGAACTGTCCTCAGTTTCTGACTTAAAGTGTGTTTTTAGACACAGTTTGACACTGCAAAATGGTTACGGCAGATTTGAATGAAGGAGCAGACCTGCTATCTCCCAAACCTCAGCCCGTGACTTGACAGCAGGTCTCAGAGACTCCAACAAATAGCTGTAGGAACACCACTAGCTACTGATGCAGAGTCATGTTCCCTATTAAGGAAACCAAGGATGCATACAAAACCGATGCAAAAGAACAGTCTTTTGTTATCAGTTGATACTGGTAACTCTGTAGTACTTTTGCTTTTGGACTTAAGTTTCGGCGTTTTACACTGTAGACCACAGTATTCTTATTTCCCACAGTATTTATTATTTATTAGTGGTTCTGTCCTGGAAAGGTTCAAATCTTACTTGAATAATAGAACTTTCTCAGTTTGTGTGAATGGGTGCTCATCCTCTAAATCACACTTGACTTGTGGAGTTCCCCAAGGTTCTATTCTAGGTCCAATTTTTTTTTCTTTTTTTTTTTGTATATGCCTAAATTCCATTTTTAATGGGTTTTTTAACATGTGCTAAGTTCAAGAGAGCTGTACATGCTTTTATCTCTTCTCCACTGGTCTACTGCAATTTAATGTATATTGGTATTAATAAGTCATGTATGAATTGCCTAAAACAGTATAAATGCATTACAATTACATGTAGTCATCTGTTGATGTGTTTTAAGCCGATTCTTGAAGATGGCTAAGGACTCAGCTGCTCGGAATGAGTTGGGCAGCTCATTCCACCAGGAGGGAACTGCAAGGAAAAATGCAGCTGCCAGACTTTTGACTGGCACTCACAAATATGAACATATTACTCCTGTGCATAAACTTCTCTCTTTGCACTGGCTGCCAGTCCATTTTAAAATAGAGTTTAAAATGTTACTTTTGGTTTTAAAGGTTTTAAATGGTCTGGGACCTTCGTACCTTTCTGATCTACTGAGTTTACACAGTCCAGCTAGATGTCTAAGGTCATCGAATCAGCACCTTTTATTGGTCCGTAGATCTAGACTGAAGAGAAAAGGTGACCATAGCCGGGTGAGCATTTGCCATAGCCGGCCCTAAATAGTGGAATAGTCTTCCAATCTCTATTAGAACAATTGCAACTGAATCTCTTTTTAAAACAAGGCTTAAAGTCTACCTCTTTGAGAAGGCTTTTAGTGTATGAGCCAACAGAAGGTTATTATTTCTAATTATTATTTGTTTGTCTTCTCTTACCGTTTTATGTATTTTGATTCTTTTTAAACTATATTGTTCAGCACAATGGTCAACCATTGTTGTTTTGTTGTGCTTTATAAATAAAAAGAATTAGAAGAAGAGTCAAATCATTATTATCATTAAAAGCATCTCCTGTATGGCAGAATGTTCTCCCAAAAAATATTATAATTTATTCAGTCCTTTCTTATTGCTCATTGCCAGACATTTTATTGTATTGTTATTATTTTAGTTTTTATTATTAGCAAAACATTTACAAGTTATCTTTGGTAAATTCTAAATTCACATAGTGAAAAGACATTTGACCAATTGTCACACCACATTATGTTCCATTCATGAACTTTGAGTTTGGTTTCATTCAACCCACATGTTCCTTTGACCTAGTTTCTGTTTCCCCTTGATTATGTTAGTTCACCTGTGTCTAGTTAATTAAGCCATTTAGTCCCTCTCGTGTTTTTGTAAAGTCTCCCCGTTCTGTTCCTTCAGTTGCCGGTTATTGTTTACTGTGATGTGTGTTGCTTGTGGTTTCATGTGTGCTCCTGGATCGCCCTCTTCTCCTTTGGATTATTATTAAATGCTATTTGAATCATCTCTGTCTCCATGTGCCTACGAGAGCCCTGATAGAATTACTGACATTTTGTTTTCACTTTTTGAAAGTTTTTATTTTTCTATTATGACCCATTTCCAAAATTCATCCTCCGCCTGCTGGAACAGGGGGAGCACTCTCTCGAGGACCACACTAGACTCTTCCTTGAAGTAGCTCATTACACCGGCTAACTGGATAACTGCCTCTGCTCATTCTACCATGGGAGCCTCCGAATCATCTCCTTCTCCATGCACCTTTCTCTTTCATGAGAGCCCTCTGACACCAATAGAGAATACAAAATGACAAAGATTAATTTCTTGGGTGGCACTCCAAGAAGAAACTTCAATTTGGTTGTTCGTTGTTTGTGTTGTGGACATGAATGATACCTCAAATCATGTTTGACAAAACACTTTTTTTTTTCAAGTCAAGCAAGGACATTTGAGAAGGCTAATATTCTCATAGGATCATGTCTTTAAAATTCCCATTTTATTGTTGAATTAGAATTACTGTAAGGTTACTAAAAAGATGTAGAATTGTAACTGCAATATAAATTAAAATTGAATAAAATTCAAAGAACGTGTAGGCCTGGGCCCGTATTCACAAAACGTCTTAAGGCTAAATGTAGCTCCTAACTTGCCGATTTAGGAGAAAATCTTAAAAATAGTGGGCGTGTCAGTCCTAAATTTAGGACTCCTAAATTTTTGCTCTAAGAGTATTTCACAAAGTGTTTTAGCATTAAAACTAGCTCCTAAATCTGTGAAAAGTCAAGAGTAGTGAAGAGAACTTCTAAGTCACTAAGACCAAATCTGAAGTATCCTAAAATGTCTGTTGCCAGCAATCTACCTACGAATATAAACATTTTAGAAACATTTGACAATAATGAGCTTTTAAAAAGGTATCGGCTTTGGTTCGGATGTTATGCCACCTCCAAATGTTTGATTATATCCTTAATATATAGCTATTCTCGTGTCAAGTTTGGTTTTCTTTTATGTCTGCATGTCTTACTATCACCCATGATTAATCTGCTAATTAAAAGGCGGTTTATATGCATATTACCAAAATTTATTAGACGCTTAGTCACAGAAAAGAAAAATCACTGGGCAGGACATCCATATGCTCACCTAACATTCATCAACCTCAAATATGGCTCATCATCTGAAATGTGTATGTAGTAGCAACTTTACATGGCAGCTCAATCTAATGTTAGCCTGAAAAATAGTGTACATGTTTGTGCGGTGTGTGGAAGCTGAACACTAGTGCGCTTGGGTTACTGCAGGACAGATGGAGGATTGTGTATGTGTAGCTGCACAAACCAATGGCACTTCAGCCCGCCAAAACGGGCTGAGCCGACTGCTATATAAGTCGGTCTGTAGCGCCATTCATCAGATCATTCAACTGAAGCAACGATCATCGACTCATATAGATGTAGTGCGGCAAGTGACATAACGCTCGTTCCCTTATCTCAGGGAACTGATGTTAAGTTAAGTAACTGAAGCTTTCCCTTTCGAACGTTCGCTCTCGTTATGTATGGGAACTATCTCACTGATAAATATGCCACTGGACCATGCCCATGAGGAGGCCATTCCCCTTGTGGAGTGGGCTCTCACACCAATAGGGCATTCCAGTCCCTATGCATAAGCTTATTGCATATATATAGCAATCAAGCAAGACAGTCTTTGCTTAGTAACCGGCAGACCCTTATGGCAGCCTTCAAAGCAGACAAACAGTTGTTCAGACAGCCTGAACAGTTTAGAACATTCCACATAGGCTCTCAGAGCCGTAACAGGGCAGAGAGCATTCAATCCCTGCTCGCCATCTGTAGCGGTGAGTGCCAGTAACCATGTCTCGGTTTCAAAATGACTTTGCAGTCACTGAGCCCAAACTCCAGACACAAGGCGCTGACCGACCAATCGCCTGGGACTACCTTGGCTCTGGACAGCATGTCCACTCCCAGGTTCATCTTGCCTGGCACATGAACTGCTGTTAGCGAGAGGAGGTCTTTCTGTGTCCAGAGAAGGTGGGAATGAACCAATCTTTATAAGGCGTGAGATTTGAGCCCACCCTGGTGATTGATATAAGACACCACTGTTGTGCTGTGTTACGTGCCTCCCTTGTCTAGGGTCAGGAATGGCAGAAACAAGGACATTTTTGAACAAGGTAGAAGACAACTTTTCTACCAACCACCTGGAGACCTTCTCTTCTGTCCCAGCATGCAACAAAAAACCACACAGACTTGTCACAGTCTAGAATTTTGGTTTATTTAACAAATTCAAAGAAAGATACTTAGCATGGAGCAAAATAAAGTTCAGGAGGGGACCAGGCCAAAATAACAAACATAATAGATCTAACTTACAAAAAGGGGTACTTCCTAATCTCTCAAAACAAAATTCAAAATAAACAACAAAAGTCTTACCATACTCCCTTTCTAGCCAAAAACAGGTGAAAACATGGACAATAAAAGAAATGGCGTCCTCCTACCTACAGCTCCAAAATTAATTAAACTTTCACCTTAAGGTGTAACCTTGGGAGCTTACTTGTACAAAAACAAATAAACCACAACTCTCCAAAGTTTTAAACTGTATACACCAACAATAATGTAAACAGACAACTAGCACACATGCTATGGTCTGGGGCAGGTGAAAAGTCTCCAGAGGCAGCAAAGGCCAAGAAAGCCACACTTTAGATGGAGTCTTCAGCTTTTATCCACAAGCTTTCCCTCCAGCAGCCAATCAAAGAAAACAGGTGACTGATGACAACCAGAACCAGCTGATCTTCATTAAGCTTTTGGATGGCGTAGAGAGAATAGAGAGATAAAACACTGCCAAGACAAACTTTAATCAACATAGTGGCAATAACTAAATACTGCACAAATAACACCTTATAAAACAAATTACGCCTAAGGACGTAACAGCTGTCTGAGCGGACCAGGACGTGGTGGCCTTTGATGGCAGGAAGGAAGGAATACAGAGCTGAGGAGACTGCCAACATTTCCAGGCAGTTGATATGTAGGCATCGGTGCTGAGCTGTCCAGGAGCCGAATGCTGGATTGCTCTCCAACAGTGCGCCCCACCCGGAGTTGGATGTGTCTGTCGTGATCACATTCCTTCTGGAGGTCACGCCCATTCTTACTCCTGTCTGCTTGCCGTCTGCAGTGGGGAGTGCCAATAGGGATATTACTTGCACTCTAAAGGGAGTAAAGAGTACTTTAGGAAGATAACCATGTCTCATTTTCAAAGTGACTTTGCAGTCATTCAGCCCAAACTCAAGACACGAGGCGCAGAACGACAGCGATTATAAGTCACCCACATGCTTAAGCAGCGCCAAAGCAAGGACCGTTTTAAGTGATAAGGGCCACAAGTCAGCTGAACTGAGCGGCTCTAATGGGGGCCTTTTCAGGGCCACTAGGACCATGGATAAGTCCCAACAAGGCACAGTCCGAGGGTGAGGAGGATTCAGTCTCTTGCGCCCTTCAGAAATTTTATGACCAAGTCGTTTCTGCCTATTGAATGGCCGGCCTCGAGATAATGATTTGCTGCAAAGGCCGTCAGATATATTTAGAGTGTGGATGGGGTGTGCCCCTTATCCAGCAGCTCTTGCAGTCTGAGCAGACCAGGACGTGGTGGCCTTTGATGGCCGCAAAGAAGGAATACACCCTATATTTCTTCTTTCTGGTCATCAAAGACCACCATGTCCTTGTCCGCTCAGACAGCATGACAGTGGTGTCTTAGATCAATCACCAGGGCGGGCTCAGGTCTGAATTCTTCTCTACAACTTTTTACGATACAAATCATTGCAAAGCAACTGTACAGAAAATTAAGTTTCTACAATATTTAGTAGTAGTATAGTAGCTTATAGGTGGTGACTGTCAGTTTATGTGCATATGATAGGAATTTTCTGAAAAATGTATACAAGATGTAGTCAACCAGACGATGAACACTATTAACAGCAATTATTATGTGGTTGCATAGTAAGTAGCAATATTTGTTAGTTCTGTATGTTGTTTCAGGGTTAGCATCATCTGAGGTCCTCTGAGGTGTTGGCATCATCTCTTCTCTGGTGTTCTGGATCCAGACTGGAGCTTGTGTAAATCCCGTGACAAAACAGAGAAGCAAATAGAGACATAACTAGCATAGCTGCTGTTCCAACAAAGTATAATTATTAGGTTATATATGCACTTAAAGGCTCTTTATTATGATTTATATGGTTTATTAATAAAGGTGTGACTAATAGTCAAGCCTACTTGTTTAATTATTGTCACTTAGCCTGCATTTTAAAATCTTTATTTGAATGTGGCAATCACCATTTTTATTTTAAAACTTTTATTTGAATATGGCAACTTAATATTGCTCTGCAAATTTTCTATGAATAAATCTCTGACTGATACTATTAGCCAGTCACTCTGTGCATAGTTAGCAAGTATGCTGACATCATCCATAGCAACGAGGTCAACCCCGCCTTTACTCTTAGCTTAAGACTTCTGTCTATTCCTTTGTAAAAGTTTGTCTCAGCAGCTTTGCGAATAGGTTTTAAGAAAAAAAACTCTTAGCTAAAAACTTTTACTGCTTTTTAGGACAACTCTTAGTGTTAAGATCAAATTTTTTGCAAATACAGGCCCTGTACTATAGTCTTTAAATTTAAATTTCAGTCACTAGCTTCCTAATGTCACAAATCCTGTCCATGGTCTTCCGTCCGATTGCCAGCAAAGGTCACCCTTCCATTACATTGATTCTCACACTACACAAACCTTTGCATTTCATCCCAGACTACATTTCCCATCATCCATTGCACTGATTACACATAGCTGCTTCCAATAACACACACTATATAAATCAGTGTCCCACCACCATTCAACGTCGAGTAGTGTTTGCACTTATCTCTCTGTTTGTGATTGCATCTTTATAGAGCAAGTACCCAGTTCTAGTTTGAGTTTCTAGTTCTTTTCTAAGTCTAGTCATGTCTTGTTTCCTGATTGCCTATTTCCTGATTATTGCCTGTCCTCAATTACCCTTATCGTCTCACCCTGTGCGGATACCATTTACCCCTCGCCTGGACCATAGCCTATATTACCCTTTGGATTACCCTGTTTGGACATTGTTTGCTGGAGATCGACCTCACCCACTCACTGGACTACTCTTTTGTCTTGCCATCAATATACCTGATTTTCATTGTCTGACTCTCGCCTGTTTTTTTCCATGTCTTCTAAATAAAGCTTGCAAATGGAATTGCAAGTCCTACATCTCGTTTGCCCCCGAAACACCTAATATTACTTAACATGTGATCATACACAGAAAATATTTCTAGAAAATTTAAATGATAACATCAAATATACAAAAAACTTTGTATTGTTTCAATGTTGGTAGTATATAATAGTTACCTGCACCCAAATCTCCCCCAAAAAAGGGATTTTCAACAGCCCATAGATAGTCAGACCAACAGAGGGGTGGTGCCATTATCAAAAGTGCATTATGGAAGTTAACGTTTTTGACAAAAAGGAATGTCTCAGCCCTATTTCTTTTTCAACTCGCACTAATTCTAAAATGTTTGTGTTTCTATTGTGTAGACAGCGCACATTTTATTAAAAGTCCATCATGTCAGTTGTGAACCCCTTTAAATGACATTTATTGTCAATATTTAAAATGTCAAGTTGTATCTAATTTTGACACAATTTACAAACACACACATATATATATATATATGTGTGCTTATGTCTATGTAATTATACATTTCCAAGAATTTTCGAATTACCCCAAAGTATTTATTTATTATTTATGTATTGTTTATTTTTATATGAATTAATTATTATATTCATTTTACAAATATTTTTTAGATTTTTTAGATTCAGAAACATTTATAGAACACCTGTGGTACTGTCGTCTCATAAATCTATTGATTGCTGTACAAATTATTTTTGAAGACTGTAAATTATTTTTTTAAATACTGGACTTAGACTAAATCAGTCATCAGTCATCAGTCATCTACTAGGAAAGCTTTTGCAAGTGCAATTTACAGTTTACAGTGCACTTGGGTAATAAATAAAAAAATACAATAAAATAAATTAATCAGATTTGTAGTCATGTATTCCCGGGCGGAAATACTGCATCAGCCGAGCAACTGCCATTCAATGGAAAAACTAGTGTACAGCGCTTTCCAGTTAGGCCATCTTGAGGATGCTAAATCTTAAATTATGTTTCTGTAACAGACGTACGAAATAGAATTGGGAATTATTTTGTTTTCACACAGTGTTAGTTTTGTTTGTGCATGAAACACAGCAGTCCTCCACCCGTATGCTAGTTGATGTTGTGTGTTTGTTGGTGATGTGCCTTTAATTATGTGCTTGCCTCTTCCTCCTCCCACCTTCCCTGGCTGAGTCATATCTTCATACACTTATACAGAAACACTCATGTATACCTCCCACAACCATTCAGATGTGGTATCAAATGGCAAAAACTCACAAGCTCCCGAATACATAATAAAAATGTCAGACTGACTGCATCAAATGAACTGTTAGGGCAGTATCTCAGAGAGCAGCATGTTCTGACCTTGACTGCATTGAGTTCTTTCATATGAGACATGAAATAATTAGAACTGTGGATTTCAGGTTATATTTATATTACATTGTTTTAAGGCATGAAACCTGTACTGTGTGAAAGATGTGGCATTCATTTTTGAGGCTATCTTTTATTTAATGATCTAATTTATGCAAAATTACAACTGTAATACAATGCATACAATGAATATACATCGTCTGTGCTTTTAATGATGGGATTACAATTCATTTTAATATTTTTGGGAGATAATGTCAGAAATGTCAAGGTGATACAGTTACGTCATCATTATGTGAAAAAAATGCAATATATTTAATAATATTTTAACAAAACCACTTAAAAGCTTTTGTCCACCAAATAAAAAATATAAGATGATTTTATATTTTTATGAAAGTGAGGTTAGTTCATTATAAAAAAAAAAAAAATATATATATATATTTGGTCGTTTACTCACCCTCAAGTTGTTCCAACCTTGCATGAGTTCCGTCCTGTTATTATTATCTGTTATATTCTGAAGTAACCAAGCAGCTGATGGTCTCCATTAACTTACATAGTATGAAAAATAAATAAATAAATAAATATGAAATATTTGGAACAACTTGAGGGTGAGTAAACGATAACCAAATTTTCATTTTTGTGTGAACTATCCCTTTAATATATAGGCAACTGAATATAGCCTAAAACTGCAAGTGTGCATTTTTCTACTGTGCTGCATCTTTCTGGCAGGGCTAGTTTGCTTTAAATAAATTAGAGGAAGCATCATTGTGTATAGCTACAAGGTTCTCTCATCTCTGATACAGAGACAAATGCTAATGGCATTTAGGGCTGAGTAAGCAAAAAAATTAAAATAAAGACCAAGATCTTTGTGAACCTTAAATTGCTACTGCCAACAATAGAGTCCTTAATGACACAACAATAAGTTTCTTCAAGCACCGAGTTTGTTCAGAAGCATTGTGGTCCTGAACGTATCAGTTGTGGTTCTGTGTATTGATTTTATATATACCGTAACAGGACATTGTTTTTTTTTGTTTTCAATTGTTTTCATTGTTAACATTGTTTTCAATTTAGATTGTTACATGTTTGGATAGATGTAATATTTATATTGTTATAGATTTGTTTGTCATCATTTTATATTTTTTTATTGTTTTCCTGAGAATAGTTATGATTTTTTTTCAACAATGGATACATCCAGAGGTGGGTAGTAATGAGTTACATTTACTTCGTTACATTTACTTGAGTAATTTTTGGGGGTAACTAATACTTTTTGGAGTATATTTAAAATGGGTACTTTTACTTTTACTTGAGTAAATTTTTTGGGAAAAATCTGTACTTTTACTCCGTTACTGTGGGCGACGCTCCTCTCGTTACTTTATCTTAATGCAATAAATGTTATAAATGCTTCAGTTTATTCCAAACGCGCTGTCTACTTTTCTCTGGGCAATGAACGATGCCCATTCGCAAATTATTCATTCTTTTGAGTCAATTCTGTTCAAAGGCTTGGTCAAACCAGTTGGCAAATGAGTGAATTGGTTCATGAATCAGTTTGAATGATTCGTTCAGTTCCCTGCCGCACACGCTGAGCGTCTGAAGTGGTTCACTCAGAGTTGTAACGTTTAAGATCGTCAGCAGCGTTGAAAACGTGGCTATGGAACTGCACTAAATTGAAAGCAAATCTGCAAAGGCTATTATTTGCTTGCGATGGAGATCCTTACTAGATGAACACTGTTTAACAGGTAATAACTTGGGCTACATTCGATTACAGTACACGATACCACTGTGACATTAGTTTGTTGTACGTGTGTGGCTTATAACAGAGGGGAGTCAAGTTGAATGCAGCTTCCAAAAGACAAAAAATAGCCGATTAAGATTTTATTAATTTTAATACAATCACACCGGTGCGAGTACGTTCAGCAAGTCATATCATCAGCTGCTAAATTCAAGATCTGTGATCCCTTGCTGGCGCTGAGCCAGAGATAGATGCGTTTTTTCAGCACTGTGCATTATAACCAATCACACACGATTCTGTTGAGCTTTTGAATGCAATGGCCAATCAGAGGTTTTCAGGTGAGTCATCGCTGAAATGCCGGTGCTTCCTTCACTCACTCGCTGACTGGAGACCTCTTTCTGGCGAATTCTCTCGTCAGAAACAACAAAGTGCAGATGTGTGTACGAATCTATAATTAATATATTGATTTCACAGTGTTAACAGTTTCAGTGATTTTAATGGGAGATTCTGAGAGTGATTGAACTCTAGACTGTCAGTGAAAATTATCTTTAATAATGTAAATGTTATTTGCTCTCTTTCTGAACAATGAAAGATAAGTAGCCATTTTTATATCACATTAACTTTCAATGTTAAATTCACATTTAATATGAATTCAGTCGTATTAAAAATGTTATGGCATGACACCTATATCTGTTACTTAAGTAAACAGACAGGGTTTTATAATAAATTACATAAATTGGAGTAAAGGCTGATGAAATATATACATTTATACACGCACACTAAATAGAAATAGGCTCAGTATATATGACCCAAAGTAACTAGTAACTAACTACTTGAGTAGATTTCTTTATCTGATACTCTTTTACTCTTCCTCAAGTAACTATTCAGACTAGTACTTTTACTTGAGTAAATATTTCTAGAAGTACTTTTACTTTTACTTGAGTACAGTTTTTGGGTACTCTACCCACCTCTGGATACATCCCACTTATATACCAAGAAAGAACAAATATTACCAATGTTATTTATTTAGCAATGCACTTTCTTTTCATTTTTTTTTTTTTTTTTTTTTTTACATTCTAATAATCCAGAACTTGGATTTTCAGTATTGCAACATTAGCCTTTTCCATTCACACAGGAATGTTTTTGTATGGCAGCTTACCAGATTCTTACACATTCTTGCAAAATATTCTTAAGACAGAAGTTCAGTTTTCGAAAATCAAGTAAGCCTATGTTCTATCAACCTGTGTATATACAGTGTTTTTATTTGGTACTTAGTATTTGGATACTTGTGTTAGTCCTGTGCCAAAAATTTTGCTGAAGAGCATGTCATTTATCTCGATCTTCTTGATCCAGAAAGGCACACCCCTGTCTAAATAAGGTCTAACAGCTGAAAATGCTTATCTGAACAAAAACCAAGCCATGAGGCGCTCATAAGATACGTTATATGGTGAAAACTTGGTTGCTGGCATTAGAATACTCCGCAGTATAACATGCTGTTTTTAATAACGTTATTTGTGATTACTTGGAATATTTGAACTAATACAAATAAATTTATTTCAGTAATTCAACTCAAATTGTGAAACTCGTGTATTAAATAAATTCAATGCACACAGCCTGGAGTACTTAAAGTCTTTGGTTCTTTTAATTGTGATGATTTTGGCTCACATTTAACAAAAACTCAACTAATTAGAATACTTCATAAGACCAATAAAAAAAATAATTTTTTAGTGAATTGTTGGTCTTCTGGAAAGTATGTTCATTTACTGTACATGTACTCAATACTTGGTAGGGCCTCCTTTTGCTTTAATTACTGCCTCAATTCAGCGTGGCATGGAGGTGATCAGTTTGTGGCACTGCTGAGGTGGTCTGGAGGCCAAGGTTCCCTTTCGAGAGTACTCTCGTACTGCGTAAGCTAGCTTACGCTATGGGAAAAGGTCCCCTTTTCTCGAGAATATGAAGCCAAAAATTATCCTTAATTTTTAAATAATGTAAAACGCAGTGCTGCAGCACAGCAGACCCAAGCGAAGCGGCTCGCGCGCTTATTGGCTGTGCTGCGGCAACTGCAGCAACCTATGGTGAGGCGGCGGAGAGTAACGAACCAATGGGGGCGCTTCGCGCCCATTGGACGTCAGAGCGCGCCAAAATAGGCGTGGCTGGAACTATATAAGCCACCGCTTCACCATAGGGATCAGATTTCATCTCCTTCAGCGATCTCACCTGCACTTCGCTGTCTTCTCCGGAGAAGCCTCTACACGCCGTCGAAAAGCCTCTCAGCGGGATAGCACTGCAACGCAGATCCGAGGACGCCGGCTCGTGCTTCATCTCGACGCCGCCTTCAGCACTCGCTTCCTGCTGCGCCATCCGGCGTGACTATATCCTTTTCAAAGCTAGTGTGTTTGCCACTGCATCACACTTTTTTCCTCCAGAATTCGAGGCGTTGTTTCAAATGCCTCGGGCCTGCGCTTCCTGCCGAGGCCCTCTGCCCAGCGAGGACCGCCACATCATCTGTGTCTCCTGCCTGGGCCGCGAGCATGCTGAGAGCGCACTCTTCAAGGGCGGCTGCCCTGAGTGCGACGACATAGCTATATCGACCCTGCGGGCTCGATTAGCTCAAACCAGCCACGATGCTCCACCCGCTCCGCCTCTTCTCTCTCAAGTGCCGCGTAAGAAACGCCGCGATCAGAGAATGCCTGAGCATACTGCTACACGCGAGCTCACGCCGGAACACTCCCCGCGTGCCTCGCCCGCTCTCTCTCCTTCGCCTGTCCTCTTCGTGGACGAGCAGCGCCAGTCCCTGCTCACCAGCGCCCCCTTCTCCTTCGGAGCGCCTGAGGTGGAGGAGGACAGACACGACAGCCTTTCTCTCGCCGCGTCCAGTAGTGAGGAATGGTCGGGCTCCATTGCGGACCCCCCCCCCTCTACAGCACCCAGCTGCACCGGACAATGCGCCGATATCGACGCGGAGCTTACTCGCGTGCTTACAAGGGCTGTCAGCGACCTTCAGCTCGACTGGTCTCCTCCAGACGAGCCCGCTAAAAGCAGGCTGGATGAATGGTTCCTGCAGGGGCGCCCTTCGGCCCCTCCGCAAAGAAACGCCCCCTTCTTCCCGGAAGTTCACAATGAACTCACGAAGTCGTGGAAAGCCCCATTCTCCGCACGCTTGAAGACTTCTGTCTCGTCAGCGCTCTCCTCTGTCGACGGCGCCCGAGACCACGGTTACGAGAGCCTCCCCCCTCTCGAGGAGGCTATTGCTGCACACCTCTGCCCGCCCTCAGCCGCTGGATGGCGGTCGAAGCCTGTGCATCCATCCAAGCCGTGCCGCACCACCTCAGCTCTCGCTGGCCGAGCTTACACCTCCGCTGGTCAAGCTGCTTCGGCTCTACACACCATGGCTGTGCTGCAGGTTTTTCAGGCCAGACTTCTCCGTAACCTGGACGAGTCTGCCCCAGATACCTATGACTTTAAAGATCTCCGCAGCGCTACTGATCTAGCCCTGCGTGCGACAAAGACCACAGCACAAGCGATCGGCCGAAGCATGGCAAGCCTCGCTGTTTTAGAGCGACACCTCTGGCTCACGCTCACGGAGATGAAAGACGCCGACAAATCCGCCTTTCTCGACTCTCCTATCTCGCCTTCCGGCCTCTTTGGCCAGTCGGTTAAGGGTTTCGCTGAACGCTTCACTGAGGCTCAGAAAACGTCACAGGCAATGAGACACTTCCTGCCGAAACGCTCTAGCTCTGCTGCGGGACGCCGTAGAAATGCGCCGCCCCCTCAGACCTCGAAGCCATCGCAGCCAGACTTACAGTCTCGCCCAGCGACCAAAACCCAGCACCGCTCTCGCTCTACGAGCCGCAAACCGCCAGAGAGACGGGGACCTCGGCCCAGGATTGTGCTGAACCCCGAGCCTCCGAAGCCCTCCTGACCTTCGGGCTGAAAAGACCGTGGTTAAGTCCCGCTGCGGCCGGACCACCACACAAGAAACCTCACATGCTTCCTCCAATCCCCTCACTAAAGGCGGTTGGAGATGTCTATACTGCAGTAAACGAGCCTGTTACAATGCACGCACGCCTGCACACAAACGCCGTTTTCACGGCGACCTCAATAAAGCACAAAAATAGCTTTTTCTATGTAGGCAGTGTGCCCACTACACAGTACGCACCCCTACATGTATACACACTCCCCCAAGTGTCACAAAGACTCTCTCGGGTCTCCTTTCATGCCCACCTTCCCGCTCGCGCCGGAGGTGCTCTAAATGTAGCGCGCGTGCCCACTTCTCAGTGCGCAACCCTACAGATAAGCGCTGTCACCACAGTGTCACAAGCACAGCATACTCGAGCTACTGGTCCCCTCATAACAGGCGGCCAGTGCCCGAAGCACATTCAACCCATAGCCGCACGAGCCGCTGCATGGCAGGCCATCCCCGGCATATCAAATTGGGTTTTGAATATAATAAAACGAGGTTACTCGCTCCAGTTCGCTCGCAGACCGCCGCGCTTTCGCGCCGTGGTCGAAACGAAAGTGAAAAGCGAAATGACACACGTCCTTCGCGCCGAACTGATAAACCTTCTTGCAAAAGGGGCGATAGAAACTGTCCCCCCTGCGCAGCGCGAGTCAGGCTTTTACAGCCGCTACTTCCTCGTACCAAAAAAGGATGGCGGTCTCAGACCCATCCTAGATCTCAGACGTTTGAACAAAGCGCTTATGACGCGATCGTTCAAAATGTTAACTACCAAACAAATACTCGCGCAAATTCGCCCGAGGGATTGGTTTTTCTCAGTGGATCTGAAAGACGCTTACTTTCACATTCAAATAGCACCCCATCACAGGCCATTCTTGAGATTCGCCTTCGAGGGGCAGACTTATCAGTACATGGTTCTTCCATTCGGCCTCTCCGTAGCGCCCCGTACGTTTACACGGTGCATGGATGCCGCTCTCGCACCCCTGAGAATGCGGGGAGTGCGAGTATTGAACTACCTCAATGACTGGCTAGTTTTAGCCCATTCCGAGGAACTACTGACGACACACAGATCCTGGATCCTCAGCCATTTAGAATGCCTGGGTCTCACGATCAACACTGTCAAGAGCGCTCTGTCTCCCAGCCAGAGGATTTCCTTTTTGGGGATAGACATAGACTCTGTGACATGCACAGCGCGTCTGACGTCACAGCGCGCTCTCACTATTCAGCATTTAGCCGTGTCGTTCAAAGCCGGGTCTCTTTACCCGCTCAAACGATTTCAGGAAATGCTAGGTCTGATGGCATCAGCCTCTGCGGTTCTCAAACTGGGCCTGCTGCGCATGCGCCCACTACAGCACTGGCTGAGAGACCGTGTTCCAGCGCGCGCCTGGATTTCCGGCCGCGCGCGCATCAGGGTGACCCACGGCTGCATCACAGCTCTGGCCCCTTGGAAAATAGCCAACTGGTATCAGTTAGGCGTAAGCACGGGCGCTGTCTCGAAATGGAAAGTAGTCTCGACAGATGCATCCAACCTCGGTTGGGGCGCCCTGTACGAGGGCAGGTCTGCCTCCGGCCTCTGGTCGAGCCCGGAGCGACTGTTACACATAAACTGTCTGGAGATGATAGCGGTCGAACTATCCCTGAAAGCTTTCCTCCCATTTTTAAAGGGCCACCACGTTCTGGTCAGATCAGACAGCATGTCAGTGGTGGCCTACATAAATCGCCAGGGTGGTGTCAGGTCAGAAACCTTGCACACCCTGACCGAGCGTCTTCTGACATGGGCACATTACAATCTGCGCTCGCTAAAGGCAGCGCATGTACCTGGCATCCTGAACCGGGGCCCGGACATGCTTTCCAGGGCGAATGTTCCCCCTGGGGAGTGGTCTCTTCACCCACAGACGGTTCAGTTGATGTGGAGCATCTTCGGCAGGGCAGAGGTCGACCTCTTCGCCTCAGAAGACAACGCTCATTGCCCAATATATTTTTCAAAGAGCAGGGACGCGCTGGCCCTCGATTGGCCCAGACGCCCGCTTTATGCCTTCCCACCGGTCGCGATGCTACCGCAGGTCATCGATCGGGTCAGGAAGAGCAGATGTGCTATGCTGCTAGTAGCCCCACTCTGGACGACCCAACCTTGGTTCTCCGAGCTGATGCAGCTGTCCAGTACAGCCCCATGGCCAATACCGCTGCAGAAAGATCTCCTCACGCAGCTGAAGGGCGCGCTCTGGCATCCCCACCCCGAACTTTGGGCCCTTCATGTATGGCCCCTCAACGGGTACCCGGGAACCTCCCTGAGGGAGTGTTAAAGACCATTACGGAAGCCAGAGCGCCCTCAACCAGGCGCCTATACGCGCAGAAATGGTCAGTGTTCTCCACCTGGTGCGGGACACGGAACCTAGACCCTCACTTATGTGACGTGACGGAGATACTCTCCTTCCTACAGGAGCGTTTAGATGCGGGCAGATCCCCATCTACGCTCAAAGTGTATGTGGCAGCCATTGCAGCTTCTCATGCTCCGGTGGCCGGCCTATCACTGGGAAAAGACGAACTGGTCATTCGTTTCCTTAAGGGAGCTCCTCGGATGAACCCTCCCCGACCCCCTTCAATCCCTTCCTGGGACCTGTCTACGGTCCTAGAGGCCTTAAAGGGCCCCCCTTTTGAACCGCTTCAGTCTGTCGATATGAAGCTTCTTTCGTTCAAAACCGCTTTTCTACTGGCTCTGGCCTCAGTCAAGCGAGTGGGGGATTTACATGCGCTATCTGTAAGCGCTGACTGTCTCGAGTTTGGGCCTAATGACTCCAGAGTCATTCTCAGACCAAGACACGGCTATGTCCCCAAGGTGCTCTCAACACCGTTCAGAGCGCAGGTCATCTCGCTGTCAGCCCTTTCCTCGCAAAGCGACGAAAGCAACGCGAGCTTCATCTGCCCCGTCAGGGCTCTTAAAACCTATATTGCGCGCTCCGCCTTATTCAGGAGGTCGGACCAGCTCTTCATATGCTTTGGTGGGCGCACCCGAGGTCTCGCCACCACGAAGCAAAGCCTATCGCGATGGATAGTAGACACTATCTCGCTGGCTTACAAATCTAAGGGCCTTCACTGCCCGTTCTGCATCAGAGCCCATTCCACCCGAGGTATGGCCTCGTCATGGGCGTGGTCCTGCGGGATACCACTGGATGATATCTGTGCGGCGGCAGGCTGGGCCTCTCCGTCCACATTTATTAGATTCTATAATCTGCAAGTCCCTGCCCTGCAGGCCAGGGTACTTTCTATATAGACGTGCTAAGCCTTATCACGTCCCCCTTTTTTCGTTCCCTATATAAAGCTCACTAAGGTTGGCTGTTGGGACTGGGATTTCTCCTGCTATAAAGCCCCGAGCTCTCGCCTCGGGCTGTGACAGGTCGAAGTTCCCGAGCACGCACGGCGTTTTACATTGTGTTCCCATAGCGTAAGCTAGCTTACGCAGTACGAGAGTACTCTCGAAAGGGAACGTACTCGGTTACTAACGTAACCTCGGTTCCCTGAGATGAGGGAACGAGTACTGCGTAACCTGCCGTGCTATGTGCTCGGACCGGGTGATCGCTTCAGTCGATTTAAAACCTGATCCCTATGGTGAAGCGGTGGCTTATATAGTTCCAGCCACGCCTATTTTGGCGCGCTCTGACGTCCAATGGGCGCGAAGCGCCCCCATTGGTTCGTTACTCTCCGCCGCCTCACCATAGGTTGCTGCAGTTGCCGCAGCACAGCCAATAAGCGCGCGAGCTGCTTCGCTTGGGTCTGCTGTGCTGCAGCACTGCGTTTTACATTATTTAAAAATTAAGGATAATTTTTGGCTTCATATTCTCGAGAAAAGGGGACCTTTTCCCATAGCGTAAGCTAGCTTACGCAGTACTCGTTCCCTCATCTCAGGGAACCGAGGTTACGTTAGTAACCGAGTACGTTTCTTTGACAGTGGCCTTCAGCTCATCTGCATTGTTTGGTCTCTTTTTTTCTGAAGCATGAAGTGCTCCAAAATTTCTTGGTAAACAGGTGCAGTGACTTTGGTTTCCAAAAAACACAATGGACCAATACCAGCAGATGACATTGCACCCAAAATCATCACAGACTTTGGAAACTTAACACTGGACTTCAAGCAACTTGGGGTATGAGCTTCTCCACCCTTCCTCCAGACTCTAGGACCTTGGTTTCCAAGTGAAATACAAAACTTGCTCTCATCTGAAAAGAGGACTTTGGACCACTGGGCAACAGTCCAGTTCTTCTTCTCCTTAGCCCAGGTAAGACGCCTCTGACGTTGTCTGTGGTTCAGTAAACTCCTTGACACGTCTGTGTGTGGTGGCTCTTGATGCCTTGACCCCAGCCTCAGTCCATTCCTTGTGAAGTTCACTCAAATTCTTGAATCGATTTTGCTTGACAATCCTCATAAGACTGCGGTTCTCTCAGATGGTTGTGCATCTTTTTCTTCCATACTTTCTCGTTCCAATCAACTTTCAGTTAACATGCTTGGATACAGCACTCTGTGAACAGTCAGCTTCTTTGGCAATTAATGTTTGTAACTCCTTGTGAAGGGTGTCAATGATTGTCTTCTGGAAAACTGTCAGATCAGCAGGCTGTGTGATTGTGATTGTGTAGCCTAGTGAACTAAACTGAGAGACATTTTGAAGGCTCAGGAAACCTTTGCATGTGTTTTGAGTTGATTAGCTGATTGGCATGTCACCATATTCTAATTTGTTGAGATAGTGAATTGGTGGGTTTTTGTTCAATGTTAGCCAAAATCATCACAATTAAAAGAACCAAAGACTTAGACTACATCAGTCTGTGTGCACTGAATATATTTAATTTAAGTTTCACAAATTGATGCACCTGTAGTTCCTACATTATTTTTCTATACAATGACTCACTGAGTCTCTAATGTGGAATATTCATTTTAATTGATCTATTTTCATCTTAGCTTTAATAATCATTTTTAGATATACATTCTTTATCAAATCCTGATAACAACATTTTGTCTCCTAATGTTTTTTGATGATTTGATGAATTTCTTAATTTATTTTTTATTTTTTCTTGTCAGCAAACCTGAATTTCATTGCACATCTTCCTTTTTACTCTTTAGGCATTTGGTCTGTATGGGAGAGAAATGAAAAGAGAAAACTCACACAGTTTAAAGGACTGCTTGACTTCTTTTAACTGAGATTAAATGAAGAGTGACCCATCCACTGATGTCTGGTGTCTAATTATCCTGGAAAAGAAACAACACTGACGATACTGGTGACACAGATAACAACGACTGTGCCATAGTAATCTATCTCACTAAAAACGACCTGAATTAGGCAGATGCCAACATGGACTGGTTATGTGACATGCCATGAACAAAACTACGCAAGATAAAACAAGTTAGGGTGCATTGTTCCAGATCACCACTTAATCTCTGATGTAAAATCTGCATCCTGATGCCCCCCCGCCAAAAAAAAGAAGCGAACTATTGACATCCAATACACATTTTCTCTTATGCATTCACATACATTTTAACCGATAATTTTTATGTTGCAGAAAGAAAGAATATAGACATGTAATATATTATAAACAGTTATTGCAGTGCAGTGAAGTTTTGCTTAACAAAGGATGTAACCACATGCGTTCTGCAGTCCTGATCTCGTGTGCGTTCCTGTGTGAGTGTCTTGATCTGCTCATCAAAGTGTGTTGTTTTACACCACTATTGTGCTTGCAAAATAGATTTGTTAGTCAACCTGATTCATTTATCTGAAGACATAAACACCACCCGGGGGCTTTACCTCCTCACTCGACATGCAGGAACACATCTATTTTTATTGCCCGATTACAAAGTAAAAGCACAGCCAAATATGTCTTCATGTAGTGTTAATCTTGCTAAGCAAATTGTCTGAGCTATTTTCATCTGGCCTACTCTCTCACAGGTACTTAAAATACAGTTTCTCTCTCTTTAGTTTTTCTTGACAAAATACAGCAGCATTGCGGATGACAGGACATGCAGCATTTTGCATTAAAATTACAGGTTCTAAACAGAGGCTATTAATTAACCAGGAGGGTAGCTTGATTATTTGGGTCATTGGAGTTCCTGGCATTTTATTTGGTGGGGGGGGGGGGGGGGGGGGTGATGGGTTACGCCTCCCTTTCAAGTAGATCATATTCTTGCTTAACAGCTGCCAGTGCAGAGAGCTTGCTAGATGAGCCAAAGCAAAAAGCCCCACATGGTTCCAAATTGTGATGCATTTTTTAACACGCTCTGTCTGGTGTTTTTATAAGGAAGTGATGGAAAGCAAGCAACTGTGGGCCTGCATGTCCTCCGGGGCTCCTACTTAGTTTTTATTTCTTCCTGGTAGTGCAAGATGTCCTTTTAACTCATTGGAAAAATGGCAACCATATTATAACTGCTAAGAAAACAATTGCACTAGGAAGCCCAAGAGCAAGTCTGGAATGCATGTTGGCCAGAATGACTGCGAGGTAAAGGAAATCATGGCTCATCGCTAAAATAAGCCAGGACATGTTGCTTCAATGAAATGAGTTTAGGAGAACATTTTATCAAGCGTTTTGAACGTTTGAAGAAATTCAGACATTCAAAATAATATAATAATAGATCATAGGTGTCAAAATTAATTCCTGCCTGTGCCGCATCAGCATAACGTGTACCCCTCAAAAGGGCCAAATAAATATCCAAGACCAGCTTTGCTACTCATAAGTGCTTCTAGCTGGGTCCGAAGACATTCAAGTAATTATTGCATTTAAAGCTTAAGTAAAGTTTTATTATCAAGAATAATATTTTTAATAATTTTTTTAATTATTTCCATGAAAAAACTAAAAGTTCTGCTGTTTTCCATATTTAAAACCTTGAAGACCACTGGTTGTCAAGTTTAGTTGCAATTTTGCAACTAAATATATATATATATATATATATATATATATATATATATATATATATATATATAAAATGTTTTTTTTACTTTATGCTATGTAATAAAGTTATATGTGCTTGAAACTGCATGAAGGTGTGTAAATAAAGACAGAATTATTATTTTGGGGTAAACTATTCCTTAGACATCTGGAAAAATGGTCTTCAGAAGATTGATGGTCTGTTGTAGAAAGAAAGATATTCTTCCTCTAATGAAGACCAGTTTACAATTACTGACTATCTGCCTGTCCAAACCTAATATAATCACAATAATTTTTATACTGGCTGTGTGTTTTTTAATCATGACCCATGACTGCAGATAGAGACAGAGGGAAGGGTGTTGGTGGATCAATAATGACCAGATCTCACACAACAACCTGGAGGCTCTGTGTTCCCTGTTGCTGCTTTACAGAGTCAAAGAACAGTGTGATTTCTTCTAGTTGGCCCCTGGAGATGGTTTGTATGCTTTTTCTCTCCACTGGCATAATTAAACATCCACATGTCCACACCGCACCCCATAATGAACTTGTTTGGATGGGGGAGTGAATCTGCCTCGTCTCTCTACACTCTAACACCTTCCCATCGCTTCTCATCAATTTCATGCAGAATATGCTCATATTCAAATGACCTCCAATGCTACACTGCAGTATACAATAAGAACACAGAGAATATTTTAATATAATACTGCAATGTTCTAGACTTGACCCTTCATTTCCTGTGTAATGGGTAAATTTGCAATGCTTCATTCATACCGGTGAGAAACGAAGGGTCAAGGTGAGAACATTGCATTTTGGAATACATTATTCCATACATTATGCTCTGTTGTAAACTGGTTTTCTTGATAAATACTGATTAAGATCACTTGCATATGCTTACAGCACACTGTATACATAGCATATACTACAGACATAGTAGGTATAGCAGGTCTTTCTGAACATTGCTTTTGAGCAAACACCTGTAGCTACAGCCACTTTTCTGCAGTTTTTCCGTATTCAGGACCAATTTGTTGTTGATTTATTTCAAGCAATAGTGTATTAAGCTCATATTAAGCTTTAGTCTCACCGTTTCATATTTTATCAAACAACACGTCACTGTAAAAAATGAAATACAAAATTACTGATCAGGTATTGTTCAGCAAAATGGGCAAAGTGCTTTTTATTTTAGTTTCCTTGTTGTCATCAAAGATGCATCCAGTAAAACTACGATGATTCCACACAAATTATTCTGTCACTTGGTATAGACTATATATATATATATATATATATATATATATATATATATATATATATATATATATATATATATATGCTATACCTATACATGTATGAGTTGTATTTCAAACCTTCGCTGCCATAGTAGCCTATATTAAAATAAGCTTTAAATGGAACATATTCAGTATACACTATATTAACAGTTTTAAACGCTAGTGTAAATACGAACATTGAATTAAAACCGACCCCATGTGCGCATGTCGATCTCTTTACTGAACAGTCTAAACTCCAAAGTCTCACGTTTTTTATGTATCTTTATTGAGCAGAGAGGGACTAATAAGTGCAATACTGGACCGTTGTTTCTCGATTTATCCGAACACAGAAACAGGAATGAAAATTCGCTTTTATTTCAGGTTTTATACTGTGAATGTGCCCTTTGCCCCTTCATTTACGCACTGAACTGCGCCATTCTGAATGCATTTTCCTTGCAGTCTTTAGCCCACCGTCGTGTGTTCCTCGTATATATATATAGATAGATAGATAGATAGCAGCCTAGAGATACTTGTATACCGTGTTTCCTCAGTTCGCTGTGAGGCGCATACAAAAGTTGCAGCTCGTGCGACTGCTAATGTGTTAGCTAGCACTCCAGTTCTCAAACGAGGGAGCCGTCTTAAGTATGGAAACGGCTTATATTTACTGTTGACAGACTGTAAACGGTGTCGTTGGTTTAAAATGACACGGTGGGAATGACAAGCTAGTGTTCACTCGGAGTGGCCGTTTCTGTTTCGACCGCATACAACTGAAGCGGCGGTATTTGTGTGTTCGGAGACATACGCGTCGCTGTCAGCCCGGTCGTCGATTTGGGTTTAATCAACTTTTGTTGTTTTTTTTTTTTTTTTTGTATTCGCATGGCTGAAGGGTAACTTGTGCTGGAGTTTTTGTTTTTTGTCGGAGGGGCGTTTACCGTGTTGAAGCTAGCAGGGGCTTTTTGACGGCTAGATCACGGGCTGTCGGGAGTTTGACAAGCAGCTTGTGCTTATGTAATGCTGGCGATTCCCCCGCTCGACCTCAAAAGACGAATAAACAGCGGGTATTCAGAGTGCGACGAAGTTTATTTCGTGACACGACTTGTATGCGTCGTCATTACGGTGCATTTCTGTGTTTTCTTTCTTTTTCGTTTTTCCACGAGTTGTTTTTGCGACTCGCACACAGTGTCGAAGCTGCAGCGCGTCTCGTAAATCTATTGATCATGCGGGAAGTTCAACGAAAAACTATCGCGGATGCCATCTGAACGCTTAAACAGCATTGGACTTGTATAGAAATGCATTTTTCGTCACAAATCTTGTAAAGGTAAGTCTTTCTCGTGTATTCGGGGTCATCTGCTATCCACGCGTTGTGAATACAGGGTGCATTTTTTGCAGTTGCACACCGTCTGCGCTAGTTTTTCTTGTTTTAACCTTGACATCTCGAATGTTAAATCATATAGCTGTTATTATGGCTTTAAATTATGTTTGAAAGCTTCTCCTGCTGCCTTACAATTTTGCGTCATCGTGCATTTTAACGTTTATATCGTGTCCTCAGGCTCGATTTCAGTTGTCGTTAAGTTATTTAGTATGTATTGATGTGCTGTTTGACATTTATGTAGGTTAAACGAGCTTTAGTACACATTAAGCAGTTTGTCAGGCTCAAGTTCGTTTTGGACGCAGTGGCTGAGCTCGACCGACAGGCGGCAGCACCGCGGTGCATCGACCAATGCATTTGGAGGATTTGTATGAGTTTTAATGTCTCTACGCGCCTCGAGCCTTCATTATCTGAGCAAACAATCGCCTCATCAAGCTCCATTTTGTGGGATGAGTTTGCATGCGTTGCAGTAGGTTTTTATAGAACTACAGAATTTTATTATTGCAGTAATGCAGACTATAAATTCGAATAAGTTGGCAGGAGAGCAAAAAACATAAATGCTCGTGCAAGGGTCAAATACAACTCGAATGGCTGTTTAGCTGAAAAGTCTTAGAAAGCTGCAAAACACATTCATTATATCACCCCAAGAGAGCTTTTGTGTGGGCATCTGGATAGACGTGTACTTTCATATCATATTATTTAATTGCATTAGGAGCCGAGAGGAACTCCAGGTGGGAGTTCTGTCCATACCTACTCTATTCAAAGTCTGAATCTGTAATATTTTCTGAATAACTCACCAGAAAATAAATTGTGTGAAATTGTCTTGTTTAAACATAAGTGCAATGTAAAATAGCACAAGAGCAATTTTCAATCCATTTTATATGTGAAACATTGTATTTTTTTTATAAAATGATCTAAATTATATGTTTAATATGTTTCTGTCTACACAACAGGATTAAGATATGGACAGTGGACAAAAACGCAGCAGCAACGGTGCTGAGAATTTAACTTTCGGGGATTGTATCGAGAGAGGCTTCATGCCTGATATTGACATTGATATTGGTGTCAGTGCATCCGCTTTAAATACGTCAAAAGAGTTCTCGAACGGACAGAGAGGTAGTGACGCTCAAAGAAATCTCTCTCTGGCAGATCCGTCTTTAATGGGACGTAACATACAAGAACCAGATGTTAAGGGATTCAGACCTTTCAAAATGCAGCACCAGCAAAAGGTAAAAGAGCCTCTTAACATTGGGGAGAACTTTTCGCTGTTGGACGAGAGCATTGCGGACTTAAATCGTGGTTCTGGCATCCAGGCCTCTGACACTTTTGCAATGAAAATGGAGCAGTTTTCCCCCCAGGAGAAAGATGGGATGGACTTTCCATCTTATGGCCACCCGAATAAGGAATTGGATGTTAATGAGAGAGTGATTGGAGACAACACCATTGACATCCTTAAGGATCTGGACTTCACCGACTCCCTATCTGAGCTGAATGAGCTCTATGTTGCCGACGAGGCTGCCTTTCTTTCCTCATTGGCAGTGGATGAAACCCTGCTGGGAGAGAGCAACTTTCTGAAGGATACCAGCCCTGTTGTCACTGGCAGCAGTGCAGCCTGTGCGAATGTGAACGGCACGGGGAAACGGCAGCAGATGGTGGAAGCCAGTGTCAACATAAAGACAGAGAAAGACACAGACTTTATCCAGCTGTGTACACCAGGTGTCATCAAACAGGAGAGTGAGAGGCGGAGCTACTGTCAGATGTCAGGGATGGGTGGGCTTCACGGTGGGCCTGCCGCTTTAGGAGATATGGGCGGACAGGGATACCACTATGGAGCCAACACCGCCTCAGCGGTGAGTTTACCAGATCAGAAACCCCCTTTCGGCCTGTTTTCTCCCCTACACACCTTAAGTGATGGCTGGGGTCGAGGAAATGGATATGGAGATCCGTCTGGGATGCAGAGAGCCAATGAGACGGTACTTCCGTCCACCTATCCATACAGCAGGTAGGAATGACTTTCAAAAGCTGTTGAATGAGCTGCTTTTATAATGAACGACGAAATGGATAAATAGAGAATAATTCGCTCTAAAATGAAAGGAGGTTGAGGATAGTGCACGGTTCCCACGGCCATGGAGAACTTCAGGGAATTTTAAAATCGTGGTTTTCAGACCCGAAAAGGTAAAGGAAATTAGTAAAAAGACAAAAAAAAACTGTAGTAATGCTGAGCTGTAAAATATTTCATCAGCTGAAGAAATTGTGTGAAATCGTGGCCATTATGGGAAATCTTTCGCCATAAGGGGCATATCTGCAAAATGCAATCGCAGAATACTTTAAAACTCGGGTCTAAAACTAGAGTCGTGCAATGAAATGAGTATGATTTTAAACATTTTTGAAGTTTTTCTAGAGAATATACATTTTGGATTCATCCTCAGTTCTAAAATATTTCACAGGATACCATTTTTGTATTAAGTGTCAGTCATGAAATCCTGATGGCAATGTGGAGTGGATTCTGTATTCCAGACCCGTTTACTCTGTAGCATTTAAAAAAAAAAAAACCCTATTTACAAAACTGCATGAGATTTGATGAAGCTGTTGTTTGCATCTTTAATTAGTTTGTGTGCTGGTCCGCTGACTCTCCCAGGAGCCCATGTGCGCTGATCTGTATTGGTGCTTTGCCCATCCAAAGCAAACACATGGGCCTCATGGAGCTCCCTTCGGCCCAGAACGGCACACATGCGCTCCTCTCTGAGCCCTGTTTCAGGAGGCTCTAGGCATCAATAACAACATCGACCATTGTTGCTGTAGCTGATGTGATATTGTTTTTCAATGAGTGTGGAGAGGTCTAGAAGCTATTAGTCATTATGGCTCAAAATTCCCTGAGTACTGCAAATAATATAAAGTGTGTCCTTGGTCTTGACTCTTGACCAGTTTTACTTTGCTACTTGGCGTTGGGTTTTCAGATAAAATGAGTTTTGCAGCCAACCTTCTACTGAGATATGAATTTATGTGCTCTGGGAGATCCTGAAATATATGGACTTTTAATGACCTCACAGTTATGCTTTTGTTCATGGTTCTGCTTTGTATGTGTTGTGGTACGGTGTAATGTTTTGTTATGGTTTTCTTATCCAACTTGATGCAACGTGCCAGTCTCATTTGCGCAAGAGAAACCTTTAAACCTTTTCCCGATTGCTCAGTGTTAATCTGGCAGTCCACTCAGAAAGCCAAGTTAGAGATATTTAGGTCAGCATATTTCTCCCTCTAAACCAACTTGGACAGTTTAGTGCTGTGTTAGGGGAAACCTAAACATGTTAGTTACCTGAACTTTCACCTGACTCATTTTTGTGGACACATCTTGTATTAATATTCTGGTTAGAATTTTTTAAACCTCTTACAATCAGTTCAGTTTAAACATTCAGACTTTATGAAGACATTTAATATTAAAGTTTGGAAATCTCTCTGATGTACACTGATTAAATACATTCAAAATGTAATCAACAGGCATGCTGTCATCATATTTGCAGAGTGAATTACAGTACGATTGGTCTTCTTCATTACACTGATTTGTGTTCTGAATTATTGGCCGTCTTCCTTGCATATTTAACCATTTTTAGCTCGCTTTACACTGTACGTTTTATGCACAGTGACAGAAAACAAGACATGTTGACCACTCTGATGTGGAATTTAATTTACACTGAGCCTAAAAAAAACTAAAATGGTCTAACATGATAGTGTTTTATTCAGGAAATGCTGCTAAATCTACTTTTTAAAACCATTTTCCATTTAGATGGAATTCATTAATTAAAAAACAACAAAAAAAAACCAGAACAATTTTTGTTTGATTTTGTGGAAAGTATTTAGTTGGAGTTTTAATTTCGCATGTTAGAAATCTTTTAGTTCAGTTTGGGTCAAAGGGTTTTACCAGTCATGCAGGCTCTTTTTTTCCTGAAGGTCAGGAATGTGAACTGCTGTCAAAGTGATGATAAATCAAGCATTTCATAAAATCTTATTCACATGTAACAGGGCAGATAAGAGGCAGCAGTACTCTTATCTGTAAGTTAAAAATAATAAAAAAATTGTGATTTTTTTTTTTTTTTTTTAGACACATAATGCAATGGACAACAATTGAATGCAGTGCTTGATTTAGTTTATATTTGCTGATTGCATTTTCTTGTGGGCTTTTTCAGCTAAATTCAAATATAATTACTACGACAATAATAAGTACATGTTTTTGTTTTTCAACCCTTTTGACTGTGCTTTTTGAGCGATTTAGCTAATGGCTTCAGAGATAACAAAAGTTAACTAATGATAGTACTTCAAAAACAGCCACAATAATAATTAATGAATTGAATATTTTTGAAGCATCTCAGCATTAGACTTTAGTACAGCAGTCTTTTAATGTACATACAGTATGCAGTGCAGCTAGAAAATGAGCCTAATTTGTGAAACTAAGTGCCTGTGAGTAATGTTTGACTTAGACTTAAGACTTGTTGACTCTAGCAGCTCCTTAAATCACACCTTTGATCATCTTTAATGCCAGCGTCTCGTGGCTCGGGTTTGTTTCAACATGTTTTCTAATCTAAGAATCAATGGAATTTCAGGCAGTGGGTTTTATTTGCAGTAGCTCTCTCATACTGCAGTCGAAAGAAATATCTTGTCCATACCGGTCTGTTCTGCTCTCTTTGCTGAGAGGCAATATACCGGCGTGTTTGTTTCTTTGATTCACGCCGACGGCGGGTGATGAAGGAACACAGTGGTCTCTGACTGCATTTAATTTGGAGGTAAATTCGGCCCAGTTGGCAGAGTTCTCTGGAAAGGTCAAGGAGAGACTAAATCATCTGCAAAGGAGTCAAACAGTAGTTTATAGCTGTTGGAATTCTTATTAAGAAATATTTAGGAATGGATCAGTGTAAATTATAATAATGCATCTTATAATAATTACTTGAAAGGGATAATTGACCCTGGGAATCCTAGGAGTTATAGAGAATATTACATTAGAAATCAACGAAAAATAATGTTGACATTTAACAATACTGCAAAATAAGACCATAGATTTTAAAATCAATCTATTGATTGAAAACATTTATTTATTGTCAATCAAATACCATTTACAGTAAATAAAAAAATGTGTGTACTGTGCAAATGTGTCAGTTTTTTTTTTCCAAGTATTGATTTTAATATCCAAAGTATAGCAATTAAATAATAATTTAGGTTCTGTTGATCATTTTGACCTCGACTATTAGAGTAATGCACTAAATGAGAATGTCTTCTATATAGTTTGCAGCATTAGTTGGAAGAGATTTTTTTTTTATCTTTCCTAATAAATCAATATTTAATCAAATTGTGTAATACAGAATATCGTGACATTTTGATGTTTTCTGAGACTGTTATTGCATCATGAAAATCTCACACTATTGCAGCTCTACGTAGGAAATATAACAAAGTATTTATAGGTTTTTGGTAACATGAAGATGTGTGATGGTAGAATGTCAATATTTTACTGAGGTGAATACACATACAGTAGTATAGTAGCATGTGTTATTTTATTTATAGTTATAGTTACCACTCTGGCAAACCTTCAAATTCTGTTCTTTAATGATTGATTTGTATACTGTAAAACATCTTCATGTAATGACCATATTTTGAGCTTCTTTCGTCTAATTAGTGTGAGTCAGTTGTGTCAGGGTCTTTGTTGAATGTAGTCACGTGAGACGACAAACCCCTTCAGATTGTGTTTCTTTTTTCTTTTCTTTTTTCCCTCTTCTTGAGGGTGCGGTCCTGCTCCAGCACAACCCATGGGACGAGCCATTTTATGCATTCAGTGTGCTGATATTTGATATTTCCAAAAGTCTTATTATGAATAGGCCAGCATCTAGTTTCTTTTGCTGCATTCATGCCTTTTTTTTGTTTTGTAGCACATTTTGATTTGTCTTTTTTTTATATTTAAATTGTTGTGCATGTCACTTCCATCTGTCATTCTTATTATTTTCCACAGCTCAACGGATTATAATGATATAATCTACTCTCATAATCCAGAGTATGTGATCGAATGAATAAGAGGTTTGCATGTGTGGAAAACCGATGTCTGTACAAACTGAAGTATATTTCTGATTGAAGTTGAGACTCTGCTGCCCAAGTTTAGAATGTTGCATAAAAGTGAATTATTGGTGTCTCTTCTGAAGATTCGACTTCACTCCTTCAAGCACACTCTTATGTTTGTCCTGTGGTTGAACTTAGTAGAATATAACCAGTACAGTACAGGACTGATTTTCATGCTAATGTCTGAGCAGTGTTCTCTGTCGACAGTATTTCTGTTTATTATTATTAATGTTATTTTGTTATTTTAGAAACTGTGTGAAGGGGAGACAATAAATGGTAATCAGAACATGTTCCAAGCCAGAATCAAACTTGCAGGGCTGCATGACCATCACAACTCACTTTGTCTCACCACTAAGCCAAGTCTTTGAATATATGAAGACGTTTAACTGTGCAACTAATCAGGGAAAAAATGGGAAGAATTCATTCTATATTCATTACTCATTAATATCCACCTCTGACATTTTTTACAGCCTGAAAAATCCTTAAGTACACCATTTTAACCGTTTGTTTCAATTCTGTTGCATTTATTGATATACCCTAATTTTTTCACATCTAATGATAAATGCTTTACAGAGTATCATAACTTAAAAGGTGGTGACTGATTGATATTATTTTGTCTGCTGTACTTGATATGCTTTTGCTTTCTGCTCTGATCATTTGTAATCTGTAATCTTGGTTCTTAGAATGAGGAGATCACCAGCCATCTGGTTAAAATAATAATTATTATTTGGCTTTAAAACTTTAAAAAAGGAGAAAAGAAAAAAACATTAGCTTCAATATTTATCTGATGATGCATGTCTTGTTTGAAGCTGAATAGTGTTGCAAATTTGTACACGACCCTGTGGTAATAAGGGTTAAAACGTAACATGTGGGCTAAACCTTTTCTGCAAAGCGTATTGCTAGGAACCGATTGTTTGGTGCAAAGTGGTTTTTAAAGAAGTCTGTTGTACAGTAGAAAATGACAAAGGGAAATCGTACAGGTTTCAGAACAGTGGAATGTGGGTCACCAAGGTGTCACCAAATAACACGCATCCGTTTTTGACTGCCTGTCTCGCACTATTTATGCAATGGCGTACTTATTCAGCAAGAACAGGGACATCAGTAGTGCCATGCATACCTTCTGCAAATGCAGTGTGCGGTCTCTGGTCCATCTAAAACAAAGGGAACAATGCTATTCACCCAAAAATGGAAATGAAGTGAAACAGGACTGGGGCTGTGAAGCTCCAATATAAAATAACAAAAGAAATGCCATAAAAAATGATAAACTACACTCCAATTCTTCTGGAGCCATGCAACAAAACTGCAAAAGGGTTTATTGGAAATGCACATCCATTCTTTGCCAGCAGGATGCGCTTTAGGATCGGCAGAAATAGCGGTTTACTCGAGAACGGCTGTAATTAAAGAAGTGCTCTGCACATAAACACTGCTTTATCAGACTTTATAAGAAAGATTTAATGAAAATGACGTCAATTTGTCTAAAGCCTGAAGGGATGGTTTATACTATGGAAGCCTATTTCCACCACTAAATAAAAAAATAAGAGGTATTTGCGACTTTTTATCTAACAATTCTGACTTTTTTTCTTGCAATTGTGAGTTTACATCTTGCAATCATATATTTTTTTCTAAGAATTCTGTGGTATAAATTTGCAATTCTGACTTTTGTTCCCAGAATTGCGAGATATATATAAGCTTAAATTGCAAGGAAAAAGTCTTAATTGTGAGATATTTTGAGAAATAAAGTCAAAATTGAGTTGCGAGTAATAAACTCCGAATTGAGTGATTTAAACACAACTGTAAGAAATGGGTCTCTTTTTTTCCCCCTTGGAATTAGACTTCATAACTTCATCATTAATTATATAGAAACAATTCTGTGAAGAGTCAGCATTGTGAGTTGTGAACTCACAATTTTAAGAAAAAGTCGTAATTGCAAGAAAGAAATCATAATTGTCAAATAAAATGTAACTATTAGCTTTTTATTTTCAATTTTATTTTTATTATTCAGTGGCGGACACTGCTTCCATAGTATACAATAGTGCCTATTTAATTTATAGCCAGGTTATTCTTCAGAAATTAAACCCTTATTTTTCATGAAAGAGACAAAGTCACACTGGATTTGGATCAAAGATTAGAGCAAAGATGAGTAAATGGTGAAATCTCAGTTTTTGGGGTGAACTGTTCCTTTAAGACCTACGTTCTCGTTCTGCTCTTCAAGTGGGAGTCTTTGGCCTGATTTCCTTGCATCTGCCCTCCCCTCAATATCACTGGAGGAGGAGACAAGCTGTACTGTAAGTGGGCCTGGAGCCAGCTGGACTAAAGTTGCAACTTTGCCCTCAAGATTGGTGAATTCCTCCCCTCTTTCTGTTTGTTTTGAGTTTTCCAGGAGCTTGGGTTGGATTCGCTCTAGGGTGCGGAGTTATTACAGTCTGCAGAAGACAGTTCCTCAGATCTTCTGGAAATCACATCGGCTCTTCAGCACTTTTCACTGCAAATTCGTTGTGTTTTTTCAGCTGTTCACACAATTAATTATGGGTGATTGCTATATACACACAAGCTGTGGTTTCTACCAGATTTAAAATCTAATCTAAAGCTTAAAACTTTAGACAGCTGTCCTCTGATCTCAGTAAGGAAATGTACAGAAGGAATTAGTTGTGTGTAGAAGAATATTATTTGGACTGGATTGTCTTGCAAAGATCAAGGTTAACTTAACAAATGAAACTTTTAATATATTTCTGGAAATATGACCCAGTAAAAATTTTCTATAATAACATAAAATGCTGCCTTAAATAAGCGACATGACAAAAAAAGACACTTTCTAACTACTATTTTAACTTTTTATTTATGAAGCAGATATAAATATCTACAAAGCATTTCCAGTATGATATACAATGACAGCATTTAATATAAAGTGACTATTTGTAACCATAAAGTATTTGTACATTTAACTGACAAGAATGTCTTTAAATATATATATATATATATATATATATATATATATATATATATTTTTTTTTTTTTAATAATAAAAATAAAAATGGTAACATTGTTTAACACAAAGACATTTGTTAGGTTTCAGATGTAAATATAGAATGCACTGAGAAAAAAATAAAAATAATAAAAGGTCTTTTAAATTTATTATCCAAAGTTTGAAATTGGCCAGATTTCAATATTTTTAACCGTCATCTAAATGGCAATGAAAGAAATTTAATAACAATAATACATTATCATAGTTATATACTAGATAAAACTATATATATATATATATATATATATATATATATATATTAGGGCTGGACAATTATGGCCTAAAGTCAAAACCTCGATTAATTGAACATTTTACTTCGATTACGATTAATGAATGATTATTTTGTTTCTGTTTAGTTTTTTTGCCCTCATAGTTCACTTACAAGGTTTGTACTGTAAAGAGGGCCATAGTTGGGGTTTGCGGGGCCCCGGTTCAGGTTGTAACAGTGGGCCCTGTTTGAAAGTGTTTAATTTGTATGTTCGTCCTGTTTATTTGTTCATCAACATGCCCGCCACGTCCCAGAATGCAACGCGGCGTCCAAGCCCTATTAGGCACGGTCACTTTACCCTCTGGGCTTCTTCGCCCGAATACGGGCGAAAACTTGAACGTTTTGAAATGTTTAATTTTTTTGCTTCATCGGATGGGGATGAAACTTGGTGACTTTTGTTGTATTACCTATATGAACACACAAAAAAAATCAAGGAGATGATTCTGATATGTTAAAGGGTCGTAAAAAAAAAAGTCACACTTAGCTTCCTCCCGCCCGAAAACGGGCGACATAGGAAATGAATGGGAAATACGAAAAAATAGGAAAACTCAGAGAAACTTTTGGTGGTACAAGCTACAGATCAGCAACTGTGCTGAAAAAAAGTGTACAGCAATGAAGGGGTGACACTCTAGAACATCAAGAGTGCAAATAAGATCCCCCCCCACACACACACACACACCCACGCACACAAACACACACACACATACACGGATAAACTGGCGACTGCAACAGCAAATTTGTAGAATATTCCACATAAAAATCAATAAATGAAAAAAAAAAACTTGCTCAAATGCACACACACACACACACACACACACACAGAGAGAGAGAGAAAGAGAGAGACTGGTAAGACTGCAACAGCAAATTTTGAGAATATGCAAAAATAAATAAATAAAAAATACAAAAAGAGACTCTCGCTCAAATGCAACACACACACACACACATTCACTCACACATACACACACACACACACACACACATTGTGTTCCCTTTCTAACCAAATGCTATAGTTTGATTGTAATCATAATGCAAAACCTGATACTTATCTAAACATTTTTGTTAAGAAAATAAAGTAATCATCTTTTAGAATATCTAAATGTATATCTAAATAAAAAAAAACGAATAAGATAGAGAAATCATGTCTAAAACAACAAAAGGAATCAAAAAGCCTTTCTATATAGGATATATAGGAAGCTATAGACAGCCTACAGGCTGGTACAGGACATTACACAAAAGTGGCTATTTTTTAAAGCCACTAGATGAAGTTCTTCTCCTGGAACATTTTTTTTTTAGGCTGGCACTCTATTTTGATGTGAAATGCTGCATTTATTGAATTTTTTTTTTTAAATAAATATAAAATAAAAAATGATATATTAATTTTAATGGAAAAAATAGCTCATAAAAATTATATAATTAATGCAAAGTATCATAAAAAAATCAAAAAATTCTAAATAATAATCAGAAAAAATTATAGAACAAAAATATATTTGATTGGTTATCCTGGGAAAAAGTAAAGTACAATTTTAAGGCTTCGCCCGTTTTCGGGCGGGAGGAAGCTAAGTGTGACCCATTTACGAAGAAGCCCAGAGGGTTAAGAGACAATGAATGCATCCAATATAATACACATACAATTTTTTTCTCAACTGTTTACTTTCACTTAAGACATAACTGACAGTTTTTTCGAACATACTATCCAAGACAGGTATTTTCACATATTTTTTATGTATTTGTCAGTACAAGAGCAAAAACAGACCAATTCGGTGTTCAAGTGTTTTGAGACGCCTCTCTCTGCGTGAGCCTGAACACCAGAACACCGCGGTGCTGAAGTGGGCTCTTACACATCCTTCTGTTTGTTTAAACTGCGATTTGTTTTTGTTCGTTCAGGTGCAGGTCAGGAGGAACTTAAAGGAGAACTTCACAAACGAGAGCTCGGTTCAGTGTTGCTGTCTGTGAGACGCGTCTCTCTCTCTGCGTGCGCACCCAACACAGCGCGAGTAACCAGCTACTCAGCTCAGCTTTTCCACGTCTTGTGTTTGAATGCTTTAAAGTCTTTTGAATGGTTACATTTGCAAGTGGCAAGGCTTAATAACACGTGAAAATGATACGCTTTCGTGTCGACACGAAGCAGCGTTCTGTCAACTGTCCTGAGCGTCTTTTTAGACTGTCCTCAGCCAGACGGTTGAGATCGACTATTAAAGGAGGGATATTTTTTCCTATTGAAAGAACGATCATAGCTCACTATCAGCAGTTATTTTATCTATGTTCGTAACATTTCTTACATATTATTGCTCTGTGTAAGAGATAAATAAAGATCAGATAAAGATAAATTAGCACAGTACCAGTACGAGTGATTGCGTGTGTGAATTAGTCACACCGTCTCTATATTATTGTGAAGCTGTGGGTTGTAAATAGCCTAGTTCCTTCAAAAGTAGAAAAATATGCTATAATAGGTTTTGAGACTCTAAGATACTTTAGTGATAAATCACAGGACATCGCTGACAACTGCGTTCCTCTGTGCGCGCGATCTTCACAGCTATGAGTGTTCGTGGCACAATGCAGCTGCACAAACATGGTAGCTCGATATAATAATACACATCCGTCCGTCTAATCGCTTGAACGTCCAAACAATAAAACAAATACAACTGACAAAGTTTAGTAAAGACGCAAGGCTCACCGCTCGCGCGCCATCACTATGTGTTGAACCGGCGTTCACCTCCGTGTTTTGTTTTTATGCCACTGACTGGAGAGCAGAATCACGTGGCTACACACGCTTTTAAGGGGGAAGTATTAACAGGAAATAATCGAAATAACTGACGTGGGAAAAATACGTCGGTTAGAGGTTCTAAATTTCGGTTTCGATTACTTTTCGATTAATCGTCCAGCCCTAATATATATATATATATATATATATATACATATATATATATATATATATATATACATACATAAATATATACATATACATACATAAATACACACACACACACACGCGCATGTACTGTATCTCTGTGTGTGTGTGTCTACTGTATATGAAATAGTGAAAGTGAAAAAAAGTGAAAAGTGAAGTGACATTCAGCCAAGTATGGTGACCCATACTCAGAATTTGTGCTCTGCATTTAACCCATCCGAAATGCACACACACAGAGCAGTGAACACACACACACACACTGTGAGCACACACCCGGAGCAGTGGGCAGCCATTTATGCTGCGGCGCCCGGGGGGCAGTTGGGGGTTCGATGCCTTGCTCAAGGGCACCTAAGTCGTGGTATTGAAGGTGGAGAGAGAACTGTACATGCACTCCCCCCACCCACAATTCCTGCCGGCCCAGGACTCGAACTCACAACCTTTCGATTGGGAGTCCGACTCTCTAACCATTAGGCCACGAATTCCCCAAATAGAATGGCAGAATTAAATAAAATGATGATACTAGGACATGCTTCATTACAGGCTGTTATATCTTTTATTGTTTGCCTTTTAATGTATAACCATGTAAAATAAAAGCTCTTAGGGAGTGTACTGAACATCTGATATGTTTTGATTTATTTGATCTTAATTCTGAGCTTGCTTGTCCTTGCACGTAGTACACTGACAGCCTCTTAAAAAGGTTAAAAGCATCTGTTAATCAGCAACTAACTAAATCGGTCTCCATCACACAGAACTGTTATTTCTGCCGCTTTCCATCCATCTGTCTTTCAGGCCTCTGCTTATTTTGTGGCTTCTGTCACATGTAATTATTGTCATGGTTCTGTCCTGTCCTTTTAAAGGTCATTTACAGGAATTTTGCACTGCTGCATTGATTTTATGAACATTTCTGTTATGTGCTTGACCTCTGAATGCAAAGAGCAACATTCAGCCCCTAATTGCATGCCACTCAACTTTGTTTTCTCACTGCTGAATGAAGGATGTTTTCTTCTATTTGCATCAAAGTTTTGCATCTATTTGCATTTTTATTATTACAGCATGAATGAAACTTTCTTTTGTTACTCTGCAAAATGAAATATTAATTATCATTATTATTTTCTTAATCAGTTTTCTATAAAAAAAAAAGGGCTGTCAAAATGGCTGAAAAGCTAAATTCAAATTTTGTACTTAAATATGATATAAATTTGAATTAAACTCAAATTTAAAATGCATCATTTCAGTTAGGGTAAAGCTTTTGGCTTCTCTCCTGAGGCCACAAAATATTATCATAATTTAGCAAAATATTACTAATGCATGTTTATTCAAAGCATAAGAAAACATGTCTGTGAAAAAAGTGAATAATATTTAAAATAATGTTTATAAACCAAACAGAATTAATAAAGTTGCTTAAACAACTATAAACAAAACAGCATCATGTATGCATACATGGTTTAATACAAAGGGTGGAAAGCCAATCACATGGAGTACATTTTTGTTTATAAAAGCATGAGATGCTGCGAGATGGGGAAAAAAACCCACCATAAACTCTCGAGATATGTTTTTAAAAAGTTAAATTTACATTAATTTTACCTGGCTTTCTAAACCTGCAGTTTTCTTGTGCGAGACGCGAGTGCAACGGTGATAGAAGATGTCCCTCTAGAAAATGCACAAAATATGCATTCTGTGTGAACGGCATAGTTTATTTTCCACATTGATGTTTTCTTTTTTCACAATATTTTGAATGAACAACTCTGCAGCACTGCACATAGTGGCTTCAGCTGGATAGGCTAACAAAAACATTATAATGCAATGACACTTACTTAAAAGTGTACTTCGGCAGTCCGCATCCGCGCCCCATCCGCATTATGTAATTGCACGTGTGTGAGGTGAGTGATGAGACCGAAGTGGAGCTGTGTCGAGCTTTGCCCGGTCTTTGACCCGGACCCGATGGGACCCGACGGGTTCGGGCTTAATTTATATCATCTTACGCAGGCTCGGGCCGGGCTCGGGCTCCGGTTTGCGTGGTAAATGAGCGGTCGTGTGATGTGTTTCGTTTAGCGCGAGAAAGATGCGAAAATGGATGCTGAGTAGGTGTAACGGAGGCTTGCCTCTGGCGATTACGTTTTGGTTGCACCAGCAACTATAAAGCAAAGTCTGAGGTGTGGAAAAGTATTGACCACGTTTATAATGAGAATAATGAGTGAATGATTATGCACCATCAGTGAGCGCAGGAACGCGCTGAAGACATCTACAGTGGATTCAATCATTTTCCTCCACGAAAACATATAGGCTTAGCCTAATCTCTGTGAGTAAAGTTTTTTCAAATGATAACTAAATATTCATTGAGTCTTAAATGCATAATGTGGACAGAGATACGCTAATGTTAGCATTTCTTTTATTAAATGTCAGCTGCTAGTGTCGAAACAAATTCGGTGGAGCCTTTATCTTAATTTCCTTATTGCCAAATACCCATCTTAATTTAAAATTTATCTTAATTTAATTTGTTAAAAAAGACTCGTTTTTATTGGTGCGTTGGTCTATTTATAGGCTAAAGGAGCCTATGTCTATTTAGAGTGCTGAGATGTTACGATGACACAGAGGACTTATTTTATTTCTTTATTCCAACTTCCAAGTGGTCTAGTCTACTTTAGTTATGAATAAATTATGTTAATACATGTATAAATGACTCATTCTTGACACAAGGAAAAAGAGCTGTGTGTGTGCGCACATTTGAATAATGTCGGGCTGTAAACGGGTTCGGGCTTTTAAAAAGCTGTCAATCAAAATGTACTTGTCGGGCTTGTACTTGTTACAGCTCTAAGAGGAGCAGCTTTCACTCTCAACCAAACTAACATTACTAGCCAATCAGAATGTTTTGCTCTTATAAACATGAGACATGCATAATAGTATCCAATTGTAGAGTCTCTGTTTTCGAACGTGGAAAACGCCGGCGTAGTGTAAACTTAAACGTTTTTAAAACGAAAACGCACTAGTGTTATCTTTTCCCATCACATGAAAGGCTGCAGTGATGAGCATTGAGTAGACAGAGTCTGTTTATCGTGTGAATGCAGTCATCTCGTCATTATTGCAACACGTTTTCTCTCACAAAATGCTTTCACCACAACTAACAGCAAACACATGAATACACCGCATGAATACAGTAAGAGCTTTGTTGTGCAGCATAACAGCGTCATTCATTGTAACGGCAGTTTAGGCAAATGTGTAGATATACTCGCGATGTGTGACAGCTCCAAAAAAAAAGGGAGCGTTCTTTGATCGCTCTCTGTAGTTAAATAACAATTTAATTAACAGATTTGTTTCATGATACTAGGAGAAACAACGTGTTGATCGTTTAGTCACTGGCTTGATTCACTGATGCATAAACAGTATTAAACGATTTAGAAAGAAAGTCTGTGTGAACTTAAATGATTAACTACACATCAGAAATCACTGATCACAGATCAGGCATTAATGAACACTGTTACTCACTGTTTGTGCCGGTGCTGTCGAATCCATATCATAAAAGTCTGTTTGTAACGCCTGTGCTGACATTGCGACTGAATTATATGTAAATATTTGGGCGGGCAAAGCAGAGAAAGGGGAGGTAACAATTCTCCTTATAACGTCACAAAGAGGAGATTCCAGATCAGACCGTTTGAGCTTCGCTTTTTCTCAAAGGCAGAGAAAGATAGTAAAATCTCGATTTACACCGATTAAAATTTCTAGAAACTTGGGGACCATATACAGGCTAGGGGAACTCATTATAATGTTAAAAAACCTCAGAAAGTGAAATTTTCATGTCATAGGACCTTTAAATAATACATTGTTTACCCTACTGGCAGATTTATATATATATATATATATATATATATATATATATATATATATATATATATATATAATAATCTTGTTTTAATTTAAAGCAACAACAAAGAATTAAAAATAAATAAAAAAATAAATATATATATATATATAGAGAGAGAGAGAGAGAGAGAGAGAGAGAGAGAGAGAGAGAGAGAGAGAGAGAGAGAACAGTGTAGCTGTAGAACTACGAGCGTAGGAGCACCACTTACAGATTTTAATGCAGGTCTTCAGTGATGCATCGGTTGCCGTGGTGATGCTCAGGCTCATGTGAACGTTCATGTTTACCTCTGATGACTTCCTGTCTGTTTGTGGCTTTTATGTGGTCATCACTCTAGCTGGTGTGAAACTCCCATGAATGCCACACTACCACCTCAATCTCTTTTACACCACTATACGCATCGATCGTATGTGGGACTGTTCTGTTTGATAATGGAGTTTTATTTTTCTTGTTTTTGATGCACAATAGATTTTTCTGCTCATATTTCAGACTGGTTTTTAAACCACATAGACATGCTGCATTGAAATGGTAAGACAGTGGACTGAACGTTTTTATGCAAGTCAGTAGTTTTTAGGTTTGCTTTTCTTGTTTTTACTTAATTTATCTTTTCATATAAAATTGCTTTTGCTTGGGTTGATTTGTCTACGTTTCCAACCAGTCCTCAACCATTCTTAACATGACAAACAAAGAAAGGATAAAAAGGATGAAAACTAAATAAAAATCATGCTTAATTTTTTGTATTGATTAAATAAGCGAATAAATTAAAGAATAACTCTCCACACCTGGCTGCCTTTTGCATTTCCAAGATCCATAGAGCTCATGTATCTCACATGTAAACATGATCTCTGAATTCTGCTGATAGCTTTTGTACATATTTTTTCCATCCTCCACCTCTACAGAGCTCTCAGTGGGGGAAAACCCACACACATTTGTACTTTGTCTTTGGTTATCAAAGGCCCTTTCCACCTCTTCGCAGGTTCTTAGAATCAGTTGTAGGGAGATCAGTTAATCGAGTTTTCCTAAGCTAGACGCGTTACCCAGCAGTCTCCAAAACTCAATCACCCCATATATCAGAAATCATAATTAATTCAGTGGGAACGAGGCACTCGTTGTGTGTGTGTGTAGCACACAAGACCACAAACCAGAAAGCAGATAGTTTTCATAACATGCAGACTGGTACTTAGTTTTGAAGTTCATCACCTTCTTCATCTGTGTTGTTTTTGTAAGATGTGTAAACATTTCTTTATAGGTTGGTGAACTAGATCTTTATTTCACACCTTTTTTTTCTTGCATATGTAAGGCAAATCTATAATCTGACATGAATGAGTGTAATGTGATGCAATGGTAAAAAATATTACACAACATCTTCCAAAACCCCACTGTGTGCAAGCTGGAAAGTGTTGCATTATTAAGTGTTTCATGTTGTTTACTCTTCTATTTCATGTTTTTATTTATCTTAATCAGTCTTTTATTTTTTTAAATCTGAAATCAGGGCTCCAGACACATAACAATGATATAACACAAATAGTGTGAAACTTACTTTTTTTTTTACATATTTTTTTTAACCCATACTTGCAAAAACTTGTGGCCTAATGGTTAGAGAGTCAGACTCGTAATCCAAAGGTTGTGAGTTCAAGTCTCGGGCCGGCAGGAATTGTAGATGGGGGGAGTGAATATACAGTGCTCTCTCCACTTTCAATACCACGACTGAGGTGCCCTTGAACAAGGCACTGAACCCCCAACTGCTCCCAGTGTGCCGCAGCATAAACGGGTGTGTGTTCATGGTGTGTGTGTGTGTTCACTGATGTGTGTGTGTGCACTTTGGATGGGTTAAATGCAGAGCACGAATTCTGAGTATGGGTCACCATACTTGGCTGTATGTCACTTCACTTTTACTTTCACTTTCAAAAATCAGCTGGAAAGACATTTAGGAAATTAAATGAAAATAAGGCTAATAATATATTGATAATTTTTATAGATTTCTCCCATTTTATTTAGTTTGTCTTAGTTGATGTTGGGAGAAGGAGAAAAGAGAGAGAGAGACTATAGAGTAGGGTTGGACAGTATGTCCAAAATATTTTCACAACATTTACCATTTATGGGGAAGCAAATGCTTTTACTATTTTTTTTTATGCCTTGAGAATGAATATAAATGTAACTTGTTTGGATACAATTTTTGATAAATTTTAATTTAACATTCATCCAATGAATGTTTTCCATTGTGTTTGTTTGTTTGTTCTGGATTTTGTGTTAATGATTTAATACTCATCTTCAAAAATGGTGACTAATGAAATTAATACCTTTTAATTAATCTTTTAAAATGTAATGAAATAAGCATTGCATTTTTGTTTTTGTCGTACGATGCTGCAAAACAGAACTGTATAAATTAGAACATGGATGAAAAAAAATATCTTGGTTGCATGATATTACTTAATAATTTGAGAAGTAATTTTAGACTAGACGTAACTTTTAATAGTTTGTTTTAACTTAAACTAAAGAATTACGAATAGTATTTTACTATTGTATACTCAAAATTACTTCTCAAATTATTAAGTAATACTATGCAACCAAGATATTTTTTTTCAATATTTACTTAATAAAATAATTTATTAAACATTACAATTCCCCCCAATCTGGACTAAGTTACAGATTTTCTCTCACTTAAACAACAATTTTTTTTTTTTTTTTTTTTTTGCTTTTAGTCCGACCGACTTGCCGGTTGTAAATTTGCGTTAAGACTGACCAATTTTGTTTTTTTTTACTCTTCAAACAACTAATACAAAAGCAATAAAATAATATTCATTATATTTTAGTAAGTAATGTAAATATATAAATTGCCTAGGGCTACACAAATGTGAATTCTGCCGGTATTCAGACAGTCTCATACATACAGATACAGATTCGGGCTAGAATCGCCAACGTATGCGATATTTTTGTTTGTTGTTGTTGGCATTTTTTAATCGTAAACACAACATTCTCACAAAACACAAAAATGTTTTGCATTGTTATGACAGTCAACTCTGCTTATTGTTTTTCGAGAATGTTGCACTCCTGTTTGTCATTGTGCATGAAACTTCACGCCAATAAATCATCAGAAATATTGGTCTTTACTAATATATTGAATCTTTACATTCGTCCTGCCTGTTGTCCGTGGATTTACCTATATTTGGTGTTATTTGCTGTATAAAATGCATCTAGACATGCAAAATCGATTCAATGAACACTCGTCACTCAAATCAGGATTTTTTTTCACAAAAGTGACAACCCAAGAAAGCAAAGTAAATGGTCTCTCATTTGTAGGTTACATTCACACCTAGCGGTGGATGCAAGTAAAACAGTATAACAGTACCTCATTTTTTTCTTCTCATCTGAAATTCATGCAATAAACATGTTTTTGACAAAGATTTACATTTGTTTGTGGTCTATATACCCTGCATCAAATCGAGGTTTGCAATCAGTGCAAACAGTCAGTGACGTCACGATATGCTAGTTTGTTTAAATTCATACCTACGTAATCACCATCACCAAAATTTACTTTTTTTTGTTTTTACATTGAAACTTATTTTTTGAACCAAACATTGAACCAAAATATTTTTAAGGATGGCCTGACTGGAAAGAGAAATAAATCGTTAACTTAAAATAGTTGCTGTATGTAAAAAAACAGATGTAATTTTCCACTATGTTTATAAATGGTCATTTTTTCCCCCCTAACCTTATTAAATGTGTCATCTTCACATCAAATTATTACTTTTTCAATGAATTGTTAAAATAATAATAAACTGTTGTAACCATTCAAATGAAATTAGTATTAACAAACTTTCGACTGTCTTTCAACTGCTGAGGAAACAGAAGCTGCATCTGAAGTGGCATTAGATGCATTTACACAGACAGTTTGATAGTGCCATGAATGCATTTACAAATTGTGAAACTCGTGTATTAAATAAATTCAATGCACACAGACTGAAGTAGTTTAAGTCTTTGGTTCTTTTAATTGTGATGATGTTGGCTCAAATTTAACAAAAAACCACAAGAAGGTGATGCTTACGGTCCAAGATACTGGTACAGATAGTGAACAATTCTTTGTGACTTTATATTTGAAGTTGGAAAAGACATTTAGTTCCCACTTTAAGTGAACCTTAGTTCCCAGGTCATCTACAAGATGGAATAATGCTGATGAAGTCAAGAAAAGATTTGACATAAACACATGACAGTATGATTAAAATGTTCAAATGTAAAAAATAAAATAATAATAATCAAATAAATTAAACACATTTATTCTGTGGCACCTAAAAAAAATGTTTTTTCTTATAGGAGCCAATGGCTCCTTACTCAATTTTTTTTTTGGAGCCTTGAGTCATCATTTGATCTTTAAATGATAGGTCATTGTGAGAGGAAATGGAGAAGAGGTCACCTCAATGGAGGATTCCACTTGTGTGGATTCTTCATGTGTGCATGGCATGCTTTACGTCCACCCACCCACTCACCCATGAGATACAGTACACATACTCAAATGAAACCAAAAGGAAAGAAAAAAACAAGTCAGGCTTCTCCTGAAACAAGAACATTTACTGTAAACATACAGTGTCAGAGTTCAATGTTATCCACTGTAGGCGAATAAAGCAGCTATTTCTTCCTCCTAGTAACGGCAAACAGCCACCTACAGCACCAGCTGATAACATTCAGAAAAATAACCAAGGATTAAAAATGTTGTCCAATTTGATGCCGTTTTTGCCCATGCACTGCCTGAGAGATTTCTGTCTCTCGACTGTAAGACCATTTCACCAAAATGTCAAGCTTCAACACAACAACAGAGACATAGTAAAAGCAATCTCTATAAATCAAGTTAATTCAAGTTATCTAAAAAGACTTGATAGCTTTATATAATGACTAGATTAATAAAGGCTTTTGTTCACATATAAACACTGACCAACACACATGCTGTACTTAGCACACATTAAATATGGTGAATGGCAGCTGAAGCGTATTCGTCAGATGAACCATTTTAGACCACCGTTGTATCCTTTCTGCATCCTGAAAGCTTTGGTTTCCATGGGAGCTAATGGCATGTAAAAAGAGCAACTAGTACAATTCTCCTTTTGTGCTCCACACATGCAATAAAGTCATGTGGGTTTGAAAAGACAAGAGGGCGTAAATTATGAAAGAAATGACATTTTTGTGTAAATCTATTCCTGTCATTCCAACTATTCCTGTAATGATGTGTTCTGTAATCATGCTTCATCGAGGCATCCCAGAGCTGCGGAAATGAACGGACCACAGCAATGACAAGAATCATGTGATAGTCCAAGACTTCTTGATTTTCAGTCCACCCCCCTCCGGGATAGATACATGGAAAGAAAGAGAGAATGGAAAAAAATACAACTGCATTGAATAATCTTATGATATTGTTTAAAATAGTTTTTTGGAATATACAAACAAGAAAAGAAATGTTGATGGAAATGATACTTTTAAACTAAACGCCATTAGTGAACGTTTAATGAGTGAGTCACTGACTTGTACATTCAACCGATTCGTTCAAACGGCTGATTCATTAGATGTTATCCATAGGCTATTGAAAAATGTACTCAACCGATTCGTTTGCTGAATGATTCAGAATCATACGAATCATCACCGTAATGGTGAAAACGTTGTGTGATGTTGCCTTACTAACTGTATTTTAAATATAAAAACTTTTCATTTAGAATTTTGACCTCAGCGTACTTACTTGTCTGGCTTTAATTAAGTATTTCAATGTTGAGGCCTATGTGCCAGGGCTGAGCTCAGACAGAAATTTCATAGCTAACATAGTAACACAGCACAAAGCTTTTTGTGATTACTGGATGGCAAGTGAGCTTTCAAATAATGAAGTCCACACATAACAGAACACAGCACAGACTTAGGTCTTGTTAAGAAGAAACCATGTTATCAATGATTATAAACGAGAATTGTTAACAATATTGCCAATGTCCACACAGCTGACAGCTTTACCTATTGTAGTTTGCTCAAGTTGTGCATGATATAGACCCTGCTTTTCTGCACTTCTCTCTCTCTTGCGCTGCACAACAGCTGCGTTTAGCAGGTGTGCAATAATGCTGCTGCACAGCAGAGATGAGGAATGTTTGGAACTTTTATTCTGCTAAAACTTGAATGCACATCGTCTCAGTTTAATACGTGAACATAGCAAATGATGTGATCGCAAAACAATCAGAAAAAAGACATTACATGCATTTTTTTTAGTTATACCGTAAATACATAGGCCTAGTCGCCAGTGGTGACCAACGAAAACTTCATTCACAATTTAATATTTTTTAGTCGCAGTTTGGACCCCTGTGACTTGGAAAGTGGTGGAATGTTGCAATAGCTCATTAATGGCATTTTTTTGGTTTATTGGCCTGTTGTTGTGCCTGTACGAACACATGTTGATTACAGCCTCTTTCAGGGCAGCTGAGGACATAGACTTCCTGCATTTTCTTGCCCTTCCTGAGGGCACTCCACCTGGGATGCAATGGAATTGCTGATGCTCGGGTTGTTTACAGATGGCAAATGCTAACAAATAAAGAAATGTCAATAAAAGACACAAGAGAACAGCAGTTGGTGGTGAAGTACTTTGTGTTTTTCTAGTACAAACATATACTTTGTTCTAGTATTAAGGTGTAGAGTGCAAGGGTTATTAGAGTTTTGGGAAAATAATAATAATAACTATTTATGTTTTTGGTAGAAATGGCAGTTATGGAGAATTTATGCTTCTTTAAAGGAACAGTTCACCCAAAAATACAAAAATTTAAATTCTGTCAGCTCACCCTCATGTTGTTTCAAACATTTTTTTCTTCTGTTGAACATAAAATACATTTTGAAGAATGTTAATAACCAAACAGTTGATGGTAGCCATTGACTACCATAGTATTTTTTTCCCATGCTATGGAAGTCAATGGCTACTGTCAACTGTTTGGTGGAAAAAATACCTTCTCAGAAGAAAGAGACTCATACAGGTTTGGAACAACTTGAGGCTTGCTGTGATATTCATTGTTGACAGTGTTATCGGTGTTTGCCCACCGCAGCACTGTAAGGTGATTTTGGATTTTTATTTTTTTTATTTATGATTTATTTGGTTATAAATAGTGTTTGCTGATTTTGACTTTATTTAAACTTAGTGTAATTTATTTATTTTATTTTACATCAAGGTGTATGTCGTGCCTCAAACTTTCTTATTCGTTTTTCTAATAAATGTTCTATATTTCTTTTTAATTTGGAGTATTTTTATTATTTTGAAAGTTCTATGTTTGGTATAAGTGAGTTTGTCCTTGCACTGTTTTGTTGTTGTCAATTTAAGCAATTAATGTGGAATTGCTGCTAATTTGAAAGTGAAAGTAAAATGCGCACAAAAAAATCTACAAGACCCCCCTCCCCCACCCTCCGGTGATACTGGTGTTACCAGTGGGGGCAAAACTTCATCACCGTCACAACCCTATTGAGGGTGAATAAATGATGACAGAATTTTCATTTTTGGTTGAAGTATGCCTTCAAGTGCATTAACGGTTAAACAGTACAAGTTCTTGAACATGAAATAAATTACATGAAAATACATAATTAAGTCAAATTATGAAAGCTAAACTATATTTCCAAAAATGTTATGGTATACTATATATGAGAAAACAGGTCACGCAGCAGGATAAAAAAAATCCCTACATCACCTAACAGGTGTCAGATTGAAAAGGCTTCACACTCCTCATCCGTATTACTGTTTTCTGCTCCTTTGTTGTGTTGGCATTGAAAACTCTGGGCAGCAAGCTCAGAGGCTTCTGAGCTATTTTGTCTGGAAGATGCCACTCCCCTTTTGGGTGAACTTTAATTAACTGTGGCATGTGTCCGAGAATTTATACATTTCAGACACTTCCATTTAAAGTGAGTTATTGTTGCTAGGTATTTATTCTCTTCCTGATTTATTCTCTTCCTGATTTCTCTGTAACAGCAGATTACACATTTTACAATTTTTAAAGGTGATCTGAAAGTGTATTCTGGCTTAACATGCAGATACTAAAAGGCCCAGTCCCAATTCTGTTTTATACCCCTTCCCCTATCCCCACTCCTACCCTTTTCCCTTGCCCCTTGAAACAGTGTCAAGAGGTGCCAAATGCATAGATCTAATATATCGATAATGTTCTGATTTCTTTCTCAACCATTTACTGTGTTTATGAGGATACTCACCAAGACAAGTGTGATTTTGTGTGTATTTGCCAATTCAAGTGCAAAAATGACGCAATTGAGAACTAGATTCAATATTTGCACACTGACCGAGAAGTCTTTTGGGTGAAAAAACTTGACAATTGAGTTTCCTTACCCATTTTTACTTGAACTTGTTCTTGCACTTCCCTAAATCCCCTAAATATTTAAGATGTCAAGACTTAAAACCATGTGCAAATGATAAACTTCCATGACGAAGCAGGCAACGGCCCGATCATCTTTAGATAGTTCAACGTAGTTCAGCGATTTTGCATTTCCTGAAAACATAATTCCGAAGGACATTGCAAACAGCATCGTTTAACTTGTTTCTTACTATGACATGTGGATTTCCATTATGCTTTTAGGCAAACAAGCTAACATGCATTACATTTTATCTTTCATTCCATTTAGTGCACATGTACATAAAACATCAGATTATGAAGTAGGAGAGAATCGGCAATGAGTCAAACATCAAAATAAAGCTAAACGATGGAAAACAAACAGTGAAATAGTCCTCAGATGCCATATTCATTACTGCAGCATCTTAGAGAAAGGATGTTGTGGAGAAAACTGATGACTGAATGAACTGCATGTATTTGGGAGTAAAGTCTAAATACTGCATGTTGAAACAAATCATTTTCATCAGTTAAAAAAAAATTGCATTTTCAAAATTGTCTACCTTTCTGTAATTGCTGTAAGTATCACACAAATTGTTCACACATTTTTACTCTTTGCAGTTTGCTGTTCGCATAAACATTTTCCTTGAATTGTTTACTTCATCTCACATGACTGTTCTCCGAAATAGTGTTTCTTCTCCCCAGACATATTTTTTTCTTTTTTGTTTACCTAACCTAGATTGAAAGCTTTGAACATTGATTTGTTCTTTAGCGAGGATTTGAAGTGCACCACAGAGCATTTATTTTCTTTATTTTTTCGAAGCAAGAAACCAACAGTCATGGAAATCTCCAAAATAGAGGAATAAAAGCACACAGAAGTCTAAGCCTGGCTACTTTAATCTTTACAAATAACGTGTTACCATTAGCTTCACTATAGCTGTAATGTTCTAAATGAAGGCTAATCGCATAAAACGGACAAGGAAACGGCAGCGTCCACTGACTCCCTAACCATCCGTCTGCTTTAACACTGAGGACATGTCAGGTGTTAATCGAATTGGCTTCTCTGCACCCAATCCATGAATTCTTTTATTGCTGCCCTGTGGTAGTGAGAAGCAGCATCATTTGAACATTCAACCTGCGTTTCTGCAAGCTGAAATGATAGAAGTGTCACCACAGCCTACAGAAACGTCCTTTGAAAATGTCAGAGCTTGATTTTTTACGGGGAATTTGAGGAAACAGTCGTACTTAGATGCTCTGCCTTGCCAGGTATAACCCACGGATGAGGCCTTGAGGCTTTAGAAAGGTGTTATGGAGATAAATTCCGGCGTTTGAATCACGACTGGCTGTCGGCTGGCCCGCTGCACTGCCCTTGGCCTGCCTTGTGCCATACTGCAGATATATGTCTCTGTGTCAAGACTCTAAAATGGAAGCCGAAGCCATTTTGCAAAAGAAGCCTGTCTCTATAGGGTTGGGAACTGAGAACCGGTTCCGTTGTTTGAAAAGAACCAGAACCGTGAGCAATTTATAAGTTTCGTTTCAGAAAACTGTGTGACCAAGTGCTGTGAGCAGCCTTGCGCCATCGTTTCCTGTAAAGGATGTGACAGATCCGGAAAATTTCTTATGATACCCAACCCTAGCTGTGTCTGCTTTGTGGTTATCTCTGTGTTCATTCATTTTTTCATTCTGACGTGATTCTACAGATGTGCTAAAAAATTGATGATAGTGGTGCAGTGATAGGCTAATGATGACTTAAAGGGTTAGTTCAGCCAAAAATCTAAATGATGTCATTAATAACTCACCCTCATGTCATTCCAAACTCGTGAGACCTCCGTTCATCTCCAGAACACAGTTTAAGATATTTTAGATTTATTCCGAGAGCTCTCAGTCCCTCCATTAAAACTGTGTGTACGGTCTACTGTCCATGTCCAGAAAGGTAAGAAAAACATCATCAAAGTAGTCCATGTGACATCAGAGGGTCAGTTAGAATTTTTTGAAGCATTGAAAATACATTTTGGTCCAAAAATAGCAAAAACTACGACTTTATTCAGCATTTTCTTCTCTTCCGGGTCTGTTGTGAGTGTGTTCACTGCAGTGTATGATATCCGGTTCGCGAACGAATCATTCGATGTAACCGGATCTTCTTGGATCGTTTGAATCATTTGAAACGGTTCGCGTCTCCTATAACCATTTAATCTACAAATGACTTAAGCTGTTAACTTTTTTAATGTGGCTGACACTCCCTCTGAGTTCAAACAAACCAATATCCCGGAGTAGTTCATTTACTCAAACAGTACACTGACTGAACTGCTGTGAAGAGAGAGATGAAGATGCAACACTGTCAGATTACATCATGTCTCATTCACTGATGAGAAAACATAACAGTACAAAGGGCGTAATATTACAATAATAACTCCTTCCATCCGTTTTTTTGCACCATCAGTGGTTAACACGGGTGTTGCATATGATTCAGTACGATGAGAGTGTGATTGATTGTCCACTTCATTTAGTCCACAGATCTTTCCAATAGCATTACATGTGAGAATGACCCCATGTTGGTGAATGCCAATGCTTGAAGAGATTGATACATCCAGAAAGGGCCTAAAATAGTTTGGCAAGTGCAAGGTCAGATGGTTTAGAGTGGTGAGTCCAAATTATATTCTTGAAAACTGAAGAAAACAGAAGGCTCATTCTTGAGCGTTCCAAACACAAATTGGATGCACAAAAGGGACACTGTGGGTTTGTTGTCATCCCCTTCCACAATTAAATTCTCGATCAAGAGTTGTGGAGGTCTAATAGACACTTTTATTAAACTTTACAAAAAAGACAGCGAGTCACTGAAGGTAACGCACAATAGTTTTAGGTCACACTCTTCAGTAATGAATGACAAATTGTATCATATTTCGCTGCAATAGCAGCTATTGTTTTTCCAGCATGAAAGCTCAGCATGGCAGCCTCTGTGGAAATTAATGGTAATGAGAAACATGGCAGGTTAACTAATCACACTTTATCTGCTAAAGAGAATGAACATAAAACATTAACATAACATGAGAGGAAATATAAGTTATTTTCTATTGAAAGTTCTGCATTGTCTACTATTAATGTGAACTTGTTCATCTACTGTAGCTACGGTATTGAAGCATGAAATATTGCTTTTATATCCAGCATTCCTGTAGCTCTAACAATAGAGCATGTTGTTTGCAATGGCAAAGGATTTAAGGGCATGGAACCCTTATATTTCTGGTCATAGATGGATCCACTGATCTGCGGCTTTCAAACTCCTCCCTTGTGTATTTGTGTAAGCACTCAGTGAAGAGCATGAAGCGATGATCTTTGTAGCCAATCACAGTAATATCTGTTGAGTGTGTGAACATAATGGCCAATCAGAACTGTTTAAGAATCCACTCAAAACGTCAGCGAAAATGCCGGCATCGTCACATTTTTAACATTTAAAATTTTTTTGAAAATCCTCTTCTGGTGTTTTACTGTAAAAGCAGAATACAGCTTTGAACCAACATGAGGTTATGTAGTAAATAATGACAAAATTTGTATTGTGGTTAACATTACTTTCATTTCCATTTTCCAGAACATTAATATTTGTTTAAGTCAGTACATAACATTAGTGGGAGTTGACAGAAACACCATCTATGGCACTATGATTTGTTACCAAAGGATAAAAAGGTGAAAAAAGAAGAGTGGAAAGAAAACTGAGAGAAAAATCTACCATGTGTGTTCTGACTTTACCCGGGTGGATGAATCTGATAATCCCATGATCCGTGTGACCTCCTTTTTATTTTTCATGTGTAGCACGATTGGCCGAGCTCAAGCTCTGCAAGTGCAGCCATAATGGCGGTTTAGATATTATATAAGCACCTCATAGCTGGAGTGGAAGTTAAGGGAGGAAGAGAGGGCAGGGCTCTACATTTGAAGAAAACAGTCTTTCCGATAAACTCTTTAAGTTAGACCCGTGAGAACTCTTTTCACTCAAAGGGCCAACGAACTGATGTGTTCTCCTCAGGGGAAGTCAAACATTAGGCCCTTCCCTCTGTCAGTCCAACACATGTGGTATGTATGTGACATTGGCTAGACTCTACTGAGAATTGTACTCAGGGTTCAACATTTTTCAGGAGCACTGATGCCAATTTTTAGAGGCAAAGTGATTTTTTTTAAGACTTCAACATTGATGTTTCACAATAGAACATGTACATGAAAAAAAGGATACAGTGCAATCCGCTAATATTGGCACCCTTGGTAAATATGTGCAGACATTAAATATAGGTGGCTGTGAAAAGAAATTTATGTTGTTTATCCCTTTGATCTTTTATTCCAAAAATGCACAAAATTCTAATCTATCATTGAAGTAAAACAATGGAAAGTGGGTGGAAAATCTCATTATGCAATAAATGTTTTTCTCTTGTTCACATTGGCCAGAATTATTGACACCCAATCTTTGCAACATCCATTTCCCAAGACAACAGCTCTGAGTTTTCTCCTGTACTGTTCCATTGGTTAAGATTAGTTAACATAGACTAACAATAAAAAATACTTAGCATTTATTAATTAATTTCAACATTAATTTATTAATTAATGTTGATTCTAATAACATTAACAAAGATTAATACATACTGTAACAAATGTATTGCTCATTGTAAGTTAATGTTATTCAATGCATTAAGCATAATTAACAAATGGATCTTTATTGTAAAAGTGTTACCCAATTTCCTAGCATTAGTTATGTGGTTCTAATTCCAGTGTAATAAATGCATTCATGCCGCCTTTGAACAGACTTTGTAAATATACCTAAATGTCACTTCAGATGCAGCTTCTGAAAGCAATATTATGTCCATGTGGTAGCCTTAAAAGTTTATGTAATAAATTCAAAAGATATTTCTTTCTAAAGCCAAATATGGCTGTTATGAAACTAGCCTTTCCTGTTGAATGAGCAGTCTACGTGATAACAGCCCTTTCGTTTGACCAAAAGTTCATATTTTATTTACCATTTACCTGCAATTAACATAGAGTTGCTCTTAAGAATGAAGATTAAAAAGTCCTTATTTTTGGTGTTTTGCGTCTAATAGCTGTAAAATAGTTTTTACACATTAGCACGTTGGTTAAGGCATTGTTTGAATCAGACACTTTGCCTTAGGCAAAAGGCTAATGTTATTAGAATTTATTAAACTCATGGCCCTTACTTGTGTCTAATACTTCAGAGAACTGAACGTTTCTGTGAATGCACCGACTGTATACCACATCAGGTCCAATTTCCCAAATATATTCACTTAGTAGTCTCGGTACAGTACATGTTCAGTTTGCGAGAAATGTTTCAAAATGTTCCTCTTCAAGAATCTCAGGACGTGTCATGTCACCGAGAAGCATGTGCTCAGCTCTATCTGCTGGTGCGATTGGTTCTTGGAGAAGAGTATCTTTTAACGTCTTGCTGTGAGGAACGTCTCCCAAAAATAAACAGTGAGAGAGGAGGGAGCGCCTCATATAGGATCACATGTAATGTGTACTATATATAGGGTTATGAAAAATGCAAACTTAACGAGGCTACATTGCATGTGATCCTATATTAGGTGCCCCCTTTATTATATACAAAATTATTTTTATTACTATTTAGTTATTTTTTTGCTCGAATCTCCACAGTATATACTATCGTATCTTAATATAATATACTGTCAAATACTATGCCTAGAACAATTTGGAATGCAGGCTGCAATATTAATATTTTTTTCTCTTAGAAATGCATATTTGACAGTAGCTTGAATTGAGAGTTGTTGTAGCTTGAGATAGGATGCAGATGTAAATGTATGTTCATTATCAAAAACGTTAATTTTTATATGGTGAAACTTCAATACCTCAATACCATGGTAAAAATGTAACTATATGATTTCTAGGTATTTATGAAATACAGTAGTTTAAATATATTTAGTGTAAATGTACAAACATTATAGCTTAATCAAAAAAGCAAATATATATCTACTCCTTTAATACATTTATCCCACAATTCTGCCACCATACTGTTAGTGCAAATCGATGTTAAATGATGGCGATTTGTAGATTGAAAAACCTTCGGACTGTATAGTTGTGCACAGTGTGTTATCAGTGCTGTTTCATCTGGCTTTAAACTAGTGCAAATTACAGAGTTATTTCAGTTCTTTGCTGAATTCAAGCAATTCACACTGGATCTAGTGAGAGTGGGAGTGTACTTTAAGTCTGCAGTGCCAGAAATGCCCACAAAATGGCCATGGAAAAAACGCACCAATTGCCATTGTGCCCAGCCCTATGTACGTTCAGCCCTCAGAGACGTACTATTAGAACCCAATGAAACATTTCAGTCTGGGAAGTGCTTTAGAGCTTTATGGAGGCACAAATAAATTAGCATTTCCTTCACCATCAGTGGTGCCAAAACACTTCAGTAGTTCATAGTTAAAGTTTTGAAGTGTTTAGTTAGCACAGACACAGGTTATGATCATTGCACTTTTCTCTTCAGCCTGCAAACAAGGAGGCGGCAACTAATTGCTGAGGTCACTGAACTGCACTCTTATGGTGCGGAGCTGTGTGTGTTTGTGTCGAGAAGATCTCAGTTTCTCGAAGGACTGTTATGCAAGCCGAGAGTAGAAGGATATATATCAAGAAGAGGACAGGCTGACAGTCCCACCCCCCCCTGCTGGATGGAGCTCCTGGGGCGAAATCAACAGACCCTGCAGGCACGACCTCGGTTTGGCAGCATCGGATTATAACTCTCAGTATTAGAATCATTTGTTGATTCGTGCAAAACAGCAAAAATGAAAACCAATTTAGAATATGACTGATCTAGTACAAACACATCATTTATAAATGGTGTACTAACTAGGGTTGTCTAGATACTCTAATCACAGACCGACTTAAGTATCGCAACTTCCCACTGAATCAGCTGTTTTTTATACTGAATGTAATGCATTCTCCTGTTAAATAAATTATTTACAGTTTACACAATGATTATTATAATTAATGCAATTACATGTGTATGGCATAACCAGAATTTTTACTTAATATTTTACATTTTAATTTTATACCATGCTCACTGCATTTATCACAATAGTTATTTTTGCTGGGGGGAAAAATACATAATGCATTGAATTGTTACTTTTCATTTGCATTCTCATTTGATTATTTTCTCTTTGTATTTGAAACTTGATGGATGCAAACAAAAATATCAGATTCCTTATAATAAGTCTAGCATCATTGCAAACTATAGTGTTAGTCTTGTGCAGTGTGAAACATGGCAGTCCTTGTTTGTTCATTATTTTTAAGTTACTGCTGACATTACTTTGTTTAAAATATGAGCAAATAATATTAGTACTGTACATAAAGGGGCAGTTATGCTAGTGCTGTTTTCATAATACTACCCAGTGTTTCCCATACATTGATTTATTTGTGACGGTCCGCCATAATATCAGCTTTAAAATGGGTAAAATAATACTTCAGTGTAGAGTGTAGCTTGACACATTTACTAGCTCAGCACGTCTCTCTTCACATGACAGCGAACAAATTAAAACATGGGAGTGTTTGCATTCAATATGCGTTCCTCTGTGTACTTCCGTTCCAATGGAAATTACTTGCAGACGTTTCTCATGGAGAATAACTCATATGTCATTATTACTGTCATTAATTGTTTTGCAGCTCAAAAGAAATTTTAATACCAATAACGTGGAATTTAATAACGTTAATGGATAAGTGAAAAAAGTGCATAATTGGCCTGTCAAATTGATTGATCGCGATTAATCGCATCCAAAATAAAGGTTGGTGTTTACATATATAAATATATATATATTGCATATTCTTCAAATATATGCGAGTATGTAAAAATACACAGTACACATATTATGTAAACACAAACTTTTATTTTGGATGCAATTAATCACGATTAATCGATTAGACAGCCCTAGTACATATACAATTATTCACCCATTAGACAAAGCTGCTTATCTTAACAATTGCAAATTTTTACTTTTAACAGTTAAAGCGACAGTTTTGGAGAGATTGTTTTGACTATTTAAGATTTATTTGGGTTTAATATTTTTAACCACCAACTTGGAAACACGCAGTAAGTATTTCTGAAATGCACTTTGTATATGTCAATTCCTAGCCATACACACCACAGGTTTGTCCAAATCATTGCTGCGAAGAATTGTAGCGACTGGATCTGGAAATGGATGCTTCCACAAAATATCACCAAAAACCTTAAACACCGTATTTGTAACTCGCAGGGAGAAAAAATGGTTTAAAGGAAGCGATTGCTCATCCTACTACTCTTTTGACCTAAATTGCAGTCACAGCGTAAGTGATTTTGGCTGACATCAAATGTTCAGCTTGCCTCGCTGGTTTATAACCAGTGTCATCTTTCTAGTGACCCTTCTAGTTTAACCAAAGTCCTAACTTTAGGTCCGACTTGTTGGGCTTGAGAATACAAGCATTCTTGAGAGCTAAACATGGGGCCTGGTATTTCAGTATTCTGAAACCTGAAACCCTTATAGCAATTCGTGAAGTTTTTTAAATGAGTGGGAAGGTATTAGTTATTTGTAACAGCGTATTTCTCTCCTCTGAATAGCCTGTCGATCAGCTGACAAATGGCTTAATGTTTTCATGCAGATGGGAGCTAATTATGGCAGCGTGCGGCATGTTGGCTAACCTGCTAGACAGTTCTGGTTACATTAGAAGGTGTCAGGGATTTGTAATTCCAAAAGCAGATCATCAAAGAGGTAAACTAGCACAAATAAAGCTGTATCGGGAGAGTGAAATCGCTCAAACAGTTTCTGATGAGCAGTGGCTTTATGGCACTATGCCGCCAATGATTATTAGCTGTCCTGAGCATCTCCTGCCAGATAATTAGTACTGTTAACCTCAGATGGCATCATGTTGAATGCTAAATGCTGGACTACTCTACACACTTTTTAAAATCTGAACAGATTTTAACCCCCATCAACCCACGCCCCCACGTGCCGTATTAAACGTTGTTTACATGTCTCTCTGTTAGGTGTTGTTAAGGTGCTTGGAGACAAACCAGGTACTAATACATCAGTCAACACCATTGCTGAGCATCAACCTGCAGGGCACCACTTTTCATCCGCTGGTCATACGTTTTTATTCACAGGATATTTTTGCAGCGATGAGCAGGGAAGCCAATCACAGACATATCTGTTGATATCTGTGCCCCCGATCCAATCCAAATCATTTAATATTGATTATCGATCAGATACTTGTATTCCTGTAGTAATGTATGTTTGGTGCACACTTCAAGTATACAGAGTTTATACAGTGTTTTGCAGAGAGTAAAATAAATATATGTATGATGTATGTATATACACTCTCTCACTCTATGTGTATATATGCACACACTGTATACAGAAATTGGCAGATGTACTCTAAACGTTACAATTGTAGACATTGTAAACAGACTTTGTGGTCACAAGTATGAATACTTGATGTAAACTTCTTGAATTGTATGTGTAATTGCTTCATAAAGTGAAGATAAGGTTGGATAGCATGACGCTTGCATTGTCAGAATGCCAGTCAGTCAGTCAGTCAAGTTTGAATCAAGATGCAACCCATTGCAATGTGTCATGACAACGATGTCTCGGACTGCAGATAAAAGTAAACAATAAATATAGAGTTATTGTTACAAAAGTTCGCATCAAATAGAGAAGCTCAAACGTGTGTGACACGCTATAACAAACCTCACTTTTTCTTGAGCATCTTCGATTCCATTTAATGACAGTTGTCAAACCCACTTAAAGGCAAGTATCTCCTTCTACTGCACAACACCGGCATGACAGCTGATGTAAAATAAGGATCGGACTGAGACGAGATGATAAATTGCTTATTTAACTATCCAAAAAAGCATGTCTTACAGCAGGAGCTAATTTGCGCTGCTCTTGGTAGATTGTGTCGGTCATTATGGAATGAATAAATGCGTGCGCGTTATACTTTCACTTTCGAATTAGCGGCAATTGGCAATCCGGCGTCAATTGCTTGAATGGACAAAAAAAGAACCTCACTGATATTAAATACAGACTTTTTATTAACATAACGAATAAAACCATGTATACCACCATGTATAGGCTAAAAAAAAAAAAAAAAAGAAAAACAGTGAAAATAGGCAAACTGTGGACCCACACAAATAGGAACCATAAAACGTTTACTGCTTAATCAATATTATAATGTGTTTAAAACGTTTAAGAAAATAAAATAGGGCCTAAATAAATTACATAAAGTTTAAATAAGATAAAATCATATAAATTAGAAATGAATATAAAATAAAAACTTAAGCTTTCTAAATTAAAACACTATAAATTGGCATTTATTAACAGTGCTTCCAGTGTTTTTTTTTTTCTTTTGGGCTGCGACGTCGGCTTCCTGCTCATCTAAATGAACGGCCAAAATGGATAAAAATATTTAGGTTTTTGTTTGAAAATGGTGTCGTGTAAACATTTGCTAATTTAAATACTCTGATGAGTGGCCACTTGATATCTAATGTAATATCTGGGTCTGGATTGTATACATGTTATGTGTTATGTATTTTATATATATATATATATTCACCTTCAATGAATGGTCTATTTTAGAACTGTTTTCATAAATAGGGCGCACCGGATTATAAGGCGCATAGAATAGAAGATACTGCAGTCAAACGTTTGACTGGGTTTGTCAAGGGAATGTCAACAAAACCTTGATCCATATATAAGGCGCTCTGGATTATAAGGCTCACTGTCGTTTTTTGAGAAAATTAAAGACTTTTAAGTGCGCCTTATAGTGCGGAAAATACTATATATATATATATATATATATATATATATATATATATATATATATATATAATTACATTTTATTTGAAATGTCTTAAACTGTCCTCATGTTTTGTGTTCAGGCCTGAAGCGAGCAGCTCCAGTTCGTCTGGATCAGTCAAGCCCGGTGGAAACACCCATAAGATCTGCCTGGTGTGCTCTGATGAGGCCTCTGGGTGTCATTATGGGGTGCTCACCTGTGGCAGCTGCAAGGTTTTCTTCAAAAGAGCCGTAGAGGGTGAGTCTGCGGGACACACACATACCCCTCCGTGTTCCTGTTTTGACAGTAGGGCTGACTCAGTGGAAAGCACTGGGATGATAAATGCTTTGAATCTCATTTTATTAAGCAGTGAACAACAAAGATATTGCATGTACCGTCAAGGTTGCACTGTCAAATAGATTTTGATTACCATTTGATGGCTAATAAAATGCTGGTCCATTACCACCCAAAACTGAGTTGTATTGGCTTTAGTTCACGTCTGTTAGGTATTATTAAAAGTGTGATTTATTTTTGGAATGTCTATTTAATTTTACAGATGAGCCCTTACTATGTTACTAGATATGTACTGCCCCAAGCTTCCGTTTCAACAGGAAATACATCAAACTTAGAACTACGAATAGTAATTTTATGGTAGCAAATGAGTGTCACAGAAAATGAAAAAAGAAAACTAAAAAACAACAAAAAAACAACAACATTTATTAAACATAAAAAACATTTATTTAATGCAGTATTTAGTAACAGAAAATGCCAGTCATCTTAAAATGGCAATATTGACTTGATTTAATCATATTTACTTATACATTGCTCTGTTATTAATTCTGATATCCCCTGATAGTTGGATTTATTGTTGTAATCATTATGTAAATCATTAAATTTGTGGTCCTTAGTAGCCATTCCCTGCTTGTGTTCAAAAGTAAGAGTAGCAGGGGCTCTAAAAATGTTTTATTCTTTCTAGGTTAATATTTTTTGTTCATTACATATTATATCACTGTAATAATTTGAATGGAAGTTGAATCAATTTCTTTGCACTAAGGCTGAACGATTAATTGCATTTGCGATAATATCGCGATATGAGAAAATGCGATTTTCTAATCGCTACGTGCGCGATTTGAGGTGGGCACGTGACGCGAGCGAAAGAGCGGAGAACTCGGCTGCAACAACTTTTCATCCTGTCAGTTCATCTTTAACCTGTAGCGCAATGGCCTCTGCCTCGACGGAACAGTCAGTAACTGACACAGCTGCGACTTTAATCTCAAAGAGGAACAGCACGTCGGTGGTGTGGAACTATTTTGGTTTCAAAAAAGAAGATGCTGCACAGCTTCAGGTGTTATGCAGAGCATGCCGTGCTCCCGTTGCGACTTCACGGGGTAACACTACAAACTTGTTTCAGCACTTAAAAAAATACCACAAATCAATGTATGACAGTTGTATGACCAAAATACCGAGCACCAGTGCGCCAGACAGGCCAAATACCTCAAGACAGGGATCACTGACCGAAATGTTCGAAAGTGTCACTCCGTATGAACGTAATTCAAAACGGCACGGGGAAATCACTCGGGCAATAACCGAGTTCATAGCCAAAGATATGATGCCTCTCAGCACGATGACCAAGCCTGGATTCGTGGCATTGACATATACGCTTGATAAACGGTACAATATACCCTCCCGTACATACTTCAGTCAGACTGCCATACCGGAGCTGTACAAAAAGTGTAAAGAGAAAGTCGCCGCGGAGGTTAAAACGGTGGAGTTTTTTGCTAGCACTACAGATATGTGGTCAAGCCGCACAGCTGAGCCTTACCAGAGTCTTACAGTCCATTTTATTGATGAAGATTTCAACCTCAGAGCTCGCTGCCTACAAACTACCTACTTCCCAGACGACCACACAGGGGAAAATATTGCAGCCGGCCTGAGAGAAGGGCTTGCCAGCTGGGATCTCCACGAGGAGAATCACGTCTGCATCACGACGGACAACGCGTCAAATATGGTTCTGGCTGCGCGGCTTAATGAATGGACGAGGCTCCAGTGTTTTGGGCACAGATTACATCTTGCCATTGGTAAGTTATGTCGCGCGTGTGTGTGTGTGTGTGTGTGTGTGTGTGTGCGTGCGCGCAAAAGAGAGAGATGCGTCGATTAGTAATAAGCTGGATACAAATATATAAATTATGTGTAGTTGGGGATTCATTAAATTAATATTTCCTCCCACTCCTTTTCTAATATGTAAATTGAAATATTATGTTTTGATTTTATGTCTGTTGTGGAATGGCCACCTGCATTTTTGTTTTTTTGTTTGTTTTTGTTTTTTTACATGTTCTAAATAAACACAAAAAGTGTGTGTGTGTGTGTGTGTGTGTGTGTGTGTGTGTGTGTGTGAGAGAGAGAGAGAGAGAGAGAGAGAGGACAGGGGTGTGGATGTGTGCATTTTAGAATGACAGAGAATGTGAGTGTGTAATAGTGATAGCCTTGAATCACAAAACTCAAATTTAATTGTGTGTAATACACTACTTTCTATTTCTTTCAGAAAATGCACTCAAAGATGACAGAGTGTCAAGGGCAACAGCACTGTGCAGGAAGCTGGTGGGACACTTTTCCCACAGTTGGAAGAAGAAGGCAGCACTGATGGAGGCACAGAGGGAGCTCAAACTCCCTGAGCACAACCTCATAACGGAGTGCCCAACAAGATGGGGATCTAAAGAAATGATGATTGCTAGAGTGCTTGAACAGGCCAAAGCCATTTCTCAGGTATTGTCTGGAGATCGATATGCACGCTCCCTCATCCCAACCTGGCAAGATATTGATGTGTTGGAGTCGATTCACAAGGCACTGCATCCTCTACTGGAATTTACTGATGCTCTTTCTGGAGAGGAGTATGTGAGCATCTCCTACCTCAAGCCAGTTCTTCACCTTTTTGCCACATCAGTCCTGGCTGAAGATGCTGAGGACACTGACCTGACTAAATCAATAAAAACCAAAGTCCTAGCATACCTCAATAATAAATATGGAGACCCAAACATCCAGGAGCTTTTGGATGTTGCCTGTTTCCTGGACCCTAGGTTCAAAATACAGTACATCAGTACTGACAACATCCCTGCTATCAAGACCCGACTGAAGACAGAGATGGTAGACTTAGCACAGCGTACATATCATCGGGTAAATGATAATTATGTATTTCACAAAAACACAATTTTTCTGTAAAATCTAACTGGAAAACTAATGGCTGTTGTTTTTATCTAATAGGAGAAGAGGTCTCGTACTGAAACTGTTCAGATGCCTCAAAGTGCACAGCCCTTGGGGGAAAAGGCGAAGAGGTCTCTTGGCAGTTTTTTCAAGACCAGTGCAGCCTCTCCTTCTTTGCCTGTTGAAGATGTCGCAGAGGCAGAGTTAAACAATTACCTGATGACTCCTACCATTGATGGAGAAGATGATCCCTTGGCTTGGTGGAGGGTGCACAAGATCAGCTACCCACAGTTGTGCATCATGGCCCGCAAGTATCTTTGTGTACCTGCCACAAGCGCTCCCTCAGAGCGTCTTTTTAGCACAGGAGGGAATATTGTGACTTGCACTCGCTCATCCTTGAAGCCAGCAAAAGTCAATATTCTGGTTTTCTTAGCAAAAAACCTGTGAGCCACTGAGAACAAAACTGTTGGATCATTATAGCTGGCAGTGCCATACTCGTAGTGAACTTTAGTCTGTGTGGTGTGTTATTGTTGTGTACTTGATAAGTGAGGTTGATCTATTCCAAATTATAATATTCAAATAGTTTTTGTCTAATTTAAAAGTGCATTTCTCCATTTTTTTATTTATAACTTTATTTATTTTGATTTTACTAAATATTTTCAAAGCAAATGCTGTTGCAGTTGTGTGAAATGTTACTGACTTTGGAGCAGTAAGATAATTATTATTTTTAATTATTTTTTTCTTCAGACTGTAAATTTTGCACACAGTGTTTACAAAGTGCGCATACCTTTGTTTAAATTATTGAAATGCACAGTGGCAAAGCCATAGATGTTTCTGCAACGAGCAGTTCAATAAAAATGTCATTTATTTCAAGTCATACATGTTTTAATTTAATTATAACAAATAGGCCCAGCCTATGGGAAAGAACATTTCACACTAAATGCATCTAATATTGTGTTGGTCATATTTAAATAATTCATTACGTTTTGTTGGGGAAAAAAGAGGATAAAAAAATCTTTACAAAACAAATCGCATATTAAATCGCAATCGCAATATTGGGGAAAAAAATCGCAATTAGATTATTTTCCCAAATCGTTCAGCCTTACTTTGCACCCCTTTGCCATAATGGCAGAAGAAACCATTATATGCCATTATAGGCAATGAAGCAGTGATGATCCATGTTATTCAGCATGATTTGAGAACGTCCTCAAGGACATTTGTGCTTCAGTCAAAGCAGGAACATCTGACCTTTAGTACAATGTAGTTCATATGGTCAATGTCACAAATCAGCGAGCTAGAAATAGTGCAGAGTCTGAAATATCTCTCATTTATTTTGGTATAATGTTTCTTTTGTAAGACAAACAGCTTTGTTTAAATATTTTGAATCTTATTTGTTCGGCACAGAGGTCTTTTCCCCCTAATAGAATCATTAACACCAGAACTTGCAGAGTGTGACTCAGTAACCTTTATATATATATATATATATATATATATATATATATATATATATATATATATATATATATATATATATATATTATGATTATTATACTTTTTTTTTGGCGATCTACTCCATCAGTCATGGTTTTCTGAAACCTTAGCAGACACATGATCAGGTTTGCCTTAATTAGACACAGAAAACAAACACACATTGTCAAAGTGTGGTTTCCTGCAGAGGTGTTACTTTGAGATGAGATATTTCCTTATGTTTGGAGCACAGAATAAGTCTAGAAAAAGAGCACACAGCAATAAATCTCATGTGCTTGGCTCCTTGACAACATTCCCCCCTGTTTTAACACATGCTCCATCCGAGCACCACCTGCATGATATTGCTGCAGAATCCATTCCACTGTCATCCTCTACCATCCGTTCTCTATAGAGCTCGACAGTGGCATTCAAAAAATGAAAATCCAATTCATTTCCACCTCAAGAATTAGATTATGCATAAAGCTTTCAGAACAGACTCCATGTGCTCAGAAGAGATGCTGTTTCTGTAGAAGCCATGTACACAAGTCAGAGTGCAATTGCATTATTAGGAAACCATGGATAAAAGCCAAAGTCCTAGTGAAGAACTACCCACAGATTAGAAAAGTATTTGATTCTAAATATTTTGCAAATGCCAAATTAAAATATGTTGTTTTTATTCATAATCAGTGATTCGAAGTCAAGAGTTTCATGGTGTACTGGCATTTGATTGTCATAATCAAAGCAGTGCTTTATGGGATGCAAATGTAATTTGCTTTAATTGAAAGTAGAGTAAACATTGTCTTGTCTTTTTTATGATGTGATTCGTTTGGTAGCTGGTTGATTTTGATTCATGCCATCAGTCTTTTAACTGAAGATGAATGCTTTAGAAGCACGACTGCTCAAAGTGCACTGCTACACTCTAGAGTGCCAAGAAAATTAGTAAAAATAGCCATCCTAATTTAATAAAAAATATACCTTTCTGTTGGCACAGATTAGTAATACTGCAGTTTATAATCATAATAAAAGGAACATTTCTGTTGGAAATGAACCGTCATGTATAAGGTATTCTTTAATTTAAGTTTCATTAGTTATATGCTGATGATCAGTAAGTAATTTGCATAATGATTTGCATTAACAGAGGTAATTTACATGAAGAAGTTTTAAAGGTACAGTAGCACAGTGTTACAAATGACACAGTCAACCTACACAAGGTTGTCTTTTCTATGTAAATCTTTTAACAAGAATGTTGGCTAAAATGGAAAATCATTTGGTTTATATTTTTGATGTTAAACATCAGATATAATTTGTCAGATTGCACAATATTTTAATGTGTAGAGACTAATTGTGTGTCTGGTTAGGACACTGTTTAAAGGTCAGAGCGAGGGTGAAAAAAGGACTTGTGAAATGACTGTTTTTGTGGCAAGAAGCCTTGAATTTCAGGGAAAAGAAGAATATGTCTCCTTTATGCAAAAATAACAGATATGAATGGCTCCTACATAGAGGATTTGGTTACACTTTAGCTCGGGGACCGATTCTCACTATTAACAATTAACTATGACTTTTGCCTTAGTAAACTCCTTATTTGCTGCGTATTAATAGTTAGTAAGTTAGTTGTTAAGTTTAGGTATAGGGTGCAATATTGGATCTAAAATATGGACCTGCAGTACTAAAAAACGCTAGTAATATGCATGCTAATAAGCAACTAGTTAATAGTAAGAATTGGTCTATAAATTAGTGTTAACAAGAATTTTTCATATTTTAAACTTTATAGTTGCAACCAAAGTGAAATGAATAGCTCTTTCCAACCAGCTTCACATTTTGTGCCAGCATGAACTGAGCTGTGTTTTCAGCACTTGAAACATTTATATCTGTTATTTTTGTTTTTCTTCCCTGATTTCTTCGGTTGCTCTGGCAATGGTGAAGGATGGAGAGCACGGCAAAACGCAGATGGTAAATAAACTCACCTTCAATAATGCTTTTGCTTCCAGTTTCAGGCGACCCACAATACACCTGTGTTAAAATGCTTTTGTCTTTAGTAATAATTTCTAGTATAGCAACACTGACTCAATGAAGCTCTATTACAGCAGGAAAAGAAATCACCTACAGACATCGTCAGAAATTAACTGTTTTTTATTAAGGGCCAATATTGCCAGCTGGACTTGGGATTTTCAAGAGCATTTACCTTTATCAGGAGATTATATATGTACAGTAATATATAGAATTGCAATTGCAACCGCACTCGCACCTCTGTTAATGTATATATTTTTATTATAATTTGTCACTTGCGGTGTCATTTTTCACGCAGTTAATTTCTGACCCTTGCCAAAAGCATGTTAACTGCACTAGTTATTAGTCACTAGTTTGCATCCTGATAATCATCATATTGCACATTGCACTTGGCTTGATTTTGCTTGCACCACAGCTAGTTCCTCTGAGTTTCTGTATGACTGCATTAGTATCGATCGGTTTTGCAGATGTGTCTTGACCATGACTAATGGAAAGACACTTGAGTCAGAGTGCTTCAAGCCTGCTAAACATGTTTGAGCGTGACATTATTGTTTTATTCTGACCTTTAATAAAAAGAAATGGCTGGGAGCGGTGGTCTGCGGGATGAAGATAAGGGTACATTGGCTTTTGTGAATTTTTCCTTGACTTTGCTTCAGCACAGAAAAATCGACTGCGTTGAAAGGCAGACAGAAATGGATTTCAAAGCTCTGTTTGTAAGGTGTTAAGTAAAACAAAGTCAGGCTAATCGAGGTATAATCCAATTAAAGGACGCTGTCGAGAAGCATCAGACAGGAAGTAGTTGATTGACATGCAGAGTATGAAGTCACACTGTTCTCACTGTAAGTGAATCCAGTCACTCTTAATATTCCAAGGTAGTGCTAGCCAGAGCAACAGATTAATTTAACCACAAATCTAACAAATTTGAGTGAGTTTTATGGTAAAAAATGAAAATACAGCTCTCTGTTGTCACAGTTCCATGCCGTCAGTCTCTGAATTCTCTGGTAATATTTATTAAATAAAATGTAAAAATAGAAATTAGAGAAGGTTCTGTATAGCTTCTTACTATAACGTCCTGGCAATGTTTTGGTTGCTGAAAAATAGATAAAGGGGCACAGATACCGCTTTTAGTTGCACTGAATACTGTATGTGGCTTTTATATGCTTCGATGTGCTTCAAAATGAACAATTCTGCAAGCTGGGTCTCTAAAGACTGTGGGATGGCATGTTCTCCACACCAAATAGAGAAATCCTCAAAGGTCTTTGGCTGAGTGGTTGGCAGTCGACTGGTTGAGGTGGCGTTTGATTATTCATCTGTTTTGGCTTATGATTCTGTACTAATTCCAAACATGTCTCTCTTGGAAGAGCTTTTTCAAAGCTTTTTGAAGTTTTGGATACTCTCGAATAGGAATGAATAAAGATGTGATGGTTCTGCTGGCATGGAGCTGGAATGGAGCTCATTGGGATATTTCAGCCAAAACTATAATTATTGCATAACACATACATAATATATGTGTGTGTGTGTGTGTGTGTGTGTTTATTATTATTATTGGTCACACTTTATTTCTTTATTTTAAGGTCCAGTTCTCACTATTAACAAACCATTAACTATGACTTTTGCCTCAATAATCTCTTAATTTGCTGCTTATTAATAGTTATTAAGGTTAGTTGATAAATTTTGGTATTGGGTAGGATTAGGGATTTTGAATATGGTCGGTCAGAATATGTGCTTTATTAGTACTAATAAACAGCCAATATGTTAATAATAGGCATGCTAATAAGCAACTAGTTAATAGTGAGAATTGGTCCGTAAACTAAAGTGACCTTATTATTATTTTTACCATCTTTTCAGTCTCTGAAATTAATAAGATTTAGTAGCCAGGATGGAAGTTAATAAACTAGATTATGACACATTCGATGTATCCATTGGATTTTACCTTATTAACCGAAATAATGTTATTTTTCATTGATTTTTCACCCCAAAGATAAAAAAAAAATCATTAAAGCAAGCTTTTTTTATTAATCAGGTTTCATATTTCATAGTGTTTCATATTTAATCATCTCAGTGTTGCATTGGATTTTAGTGAGACCATTAGATCAGGCTCAAGCCAGCTTTAGCTAGTTTTAATTTTACCTTTTAGCTTTAAAACAGTTGTAACCTTAACCAGTCAACTAACACAGAAGTATATGGATTCAGTTGTCACTTTACCAGTCTGGGTTTTTTTGGGATGTGGTAATGTAAAGGAAACCATCAGAGTTGCTTATTGTAACTTTAAATCCTTTCAACTGTTTCACCATAAAGCTGTGAGTAATACCCATATTTGTTCCAGGGCAACACAACTATCTCTGCGCTGGAAGGAATGATTGCATCATCGACAAGATAAGAAGGAAAAACTGCCCGGCGTGCCGCTTTCGCAAGTGTCTTCAGGCCGGCATGAACTTGGAAGGTGAGGATGCTCTGATAGCTTGACGAGTGGTTTATATGACCTTTATGTGCCACTCCACAGGGGAGCAAGCCAGGATGCAATTAGGAAAGACAGTCAAGAGGAATTTGAGTTTCCCAAAAATAATTTACTCCCCATCATGACCTTCCACTTGTGTTTGTTCTCAGAAGATCCAGACTGAGTAGTTTTGAAGGAGAGATGCATTTTTTAAATTGGTACACGTCAACGTTCATGAAATGTTGACAAACCAAATGTCATCAAATAATTTATAGTTTTCAATTTATCAAACAACTGAGTTCCAGTTTCCGCTTTTTTATGTGTATTACTCATTCTACAAATCATGATTCTTTGCTCTTTCCATATGCTGTATGCATTTTTTTCCAGTCCACGGTCTTAAGTAGGTGGTGGAAACATGATGAGACCAAAGACTATGTGTGCAGATTTTCCTTCATACACAAAAGATGAAGGAATGTATGAAATGGCCTGAAGCTTTAAGAACATGCAGTAATGCCTCTTTGACAGTGTGCTGATGTACTTCACAGTTATTGGACAGAGGTCATCCATCTCTGTGAAAGGCTTTCAAATTGTGGATGATTTATTTGCGTGAAGCACCAAACAGGAAAAAAAAGACCTTGATTCACTAGCTGCAAACTAAATCCGGGGTTCTACCAGAGAGGCTTTTAGTTGCCATAGAAACATTTATGGCAGAAAATTAAAAAAATGAGACATTGTGTTTGATGGTAAGCTCTCAATCAGTGATTTTACGAGAGGAAACCTCTCAAAACACAGAGGCATATGTGACCCAGGTCATTCATATTTATAGGTTGTAATCTGTTGTTTATATTGCTTTAAAATGAATAGTAATATTAATGATAGAATAGCAAAATAAAATGTTTTTATTTTACTGTGAATCAGAAAAAAAAAAAAAAAATATATATATATATATATATATATATATACATAAAGTCAAAGCTAAAATTAGACACCAGATATCATTTTTATATTTTTGTACTAGTGGGTGCAGGACAGTATAGTTAATTTATGTGAGGAAAATAAAGTAAACTGTGACATATTATGCCCAAACATTCTTCATACAGTGGACTACCAGTAAAACTGATACAAATCTAGGACACTTTGACCTGAACATGTTTTGCTTTATTGTTATCTGACGTTATCAAGATCTATTTGTTCTGACTCAGTTTAACTCTGTGTTCTTGTCATTGTCTTGTCTTGTATGTTATTACCATTTTCTAAACTTTAGTGAATAAACTGTGGTAATGTGTGAAATGCTAAAGGTGTCAGAATAAATTTTGGTTTGATTATATATGTGTGTGTGTATGTATATATATATATATACAGTACAGACCAAAAGTTTGGACACACCTTCTCATTCAAAGAGTTTTCTTTATTTTCATGACTATGACAATTGTAGATTCACACTGCATTAGGGCTGGGACAACGCGTCGAGGTCATCGATGACATCGACGCAAAAAACAGGTCGACGCAAAATATGCGCATCGATTCGTCGACCTGTTTTTATTTCTCTAAAAAACGTTTGCAAAACTGTCAAAGCCTTATTGGATCGGTGAGTGACAGTGACAGGGCGCGCACGAGAGAGAGCCCCGGCTGCGCACGCACTCACAGTCTTCAAACAACACGAGCGCTTCTTGCTCTCTCTCGCCCTTGTGCATATTAATCAAAATCATTAAACACGATAGAAAAAGGAGCGAAACACCAAAGTTTCAGTTTTTGGAAAAGCACTCTCTGTATTAGCTTAAAGCCCCTCAAGTTTACATTGGTTACTGTATTCTTTTAATTGCTCTAAACAAGTATTTTGGGTGACCTTTTTTATTGAATGCTAGACATCAAGTTGTTGTTATTTTCATCTGAAAGAAGAACTTTTTTATTGAATGCTAGGCCCTATGTGTTCAGTAAGCTTGTTTCAGTAAGCTATGTGTTTTCAAGGCTTCAAGGTTTTATTGAATGCTATCTCTATACAAGTGCAAAGTAATGCATTCTTAGTCAGTCTTTTATTTTGTAATTTTAAGAGCAATAAACATATATTGCAATGTTAAGGAATTCATGTTTTTTTCATTCAGATATGTAAATCAACATGTATAAATTGTTAGTATTCAATTAATGGGGAGATAATCGAAATAGAATCGGTCTGAAAAATTAATCGTTAGAATGACTGATGCATCGGAAAAATAATCGCTAGATTAATCGTTTAAAAAATAATCGTTTATCCCAGCCCTACACTGAAGGCATCAAAACTATGAATTAACACATGTGGAATTATATATGGAATTATATACATAACAAAAAAGTGTGAAACAACTGAAAATATGTCATATTGTAGGTTCTTCAAAGTAGCCACCTTTTGCTTTGATTACTGCTTTGCACACTCTTGGCATTCTCTTGATGAGCTTCAAGAGGTAGTCACCTGAAATGGTCTTCCAACAGTCTTGAAGGAGTTCCCCGAGAGATGCTTAGCACTTGTGGCCCTTTTGCCTTCTGTCTGCGGTCCAGCTCACCCCTAAACCATCTCGATTGGGTTCAGGTCCGGTGACTGTGGAGGCCAGGTCATCTGGCGCAGCACCCCATCACTCTCCTTCTTGGTCAAATAGCCCTTGATGCCTTCAGTGTCACTCTACAATTGTCATAGTCATGAAAATAAAGAAAACTCTTTGAATGAGAAGGTGTGTGTATGTATATATATATATTTATTTATTTATTTTTTTTATTCATAGTAAAATAAAAAACATTTTACTTTGCTATTCTATTATTAATATTACTATTAATTTTAAAGCAATATAAACAACACATTACAACCTATAAATAAATAAATATATATATATATATATATATATATATATATATATATATATATATATATATATATATATTAGTGCCGTCAAGCGATTAATTGTGATTAATTGCATCCAAAATAAGTTTTTGGTTACATAATATATGTAAGTGTGCTGTAAATATTCATTATGTTTATATATATATATATATATATATATATATATATATATATATATATATATATATATATATATATATATATATATATATATATATAAATAATAAATATACACAGCATATATATATATATATATATATATATATATATATATACATATATAAATATATATGTGCTGTGTATATTTATTATTTATATTTATATATATATATATATATATTAATATAATATATATAAATTATATTCATATAAATGTGTATATATATACATAATAAATATACACAGAACGCACACTTATATTATGTAGACAAAAACTTTTATTTTGGAATGCAATTATTAGCGATTAATCGTTTGATAGCACTAATATATATATATATATATATATATATATATATATATATATATATATATATAAGTTTGATATAAGTTGACTAATGTATCCTCCCTTTTGCCAATCCTTATTTTCTGATATCTGGCTCTAGATTTCTAATAGATAATGCTGTCCCCTTCCCCACTCATCGTAGTTGTTGCGAGACTTGCTTTACATGTATCTGTAAGATTCATTTATATAGTGTTTGTGCTGATGTTCAAAAGATTCTTACAAAAAAAGGACACTGGAATATTACTTTATTTAAGAGACCAGTATGAGTGGGAATATAACTTCTACAAGGTGTGCTCAAATTTCTGCCTCATTGTTTGACAATCATAATCATATTGAGGAAGTAATAGCAGCCTTACTCAGTACTTGCATAAATTCACAGTAAATGATTAGAAAGAAAATCATATGAATGTAGCGTCACTTTGAAAAACTTTGTCTTTAATATAGAACATTAGAACTTGTGGAATTTTTTTCATTTAAAAAGGGACTTCTTGGTTAATTATGCTCTTGTTTTTCTTGTTCTGAAATATATATATTAAAGGGGTCATGAAATGCAGTTTCAGATTTTTCAGTTTATGAAGACTGCAAAGTTTTTTGCACCTAAACAGCCTCTCACAGAAACTGCTGTAAATGCCCGCAGCTGTGATTGGCTAACTTCATTGCACTATATCCACGCCTCCTCATAACATGGTGTGTTTTGATACTTGAGATGGCAAGCGCTGTGATAGAGCCATCTATGTTTGAGCCCGAGTCAGATCCTGATCTAAAATCCAGCTGTTTCTGAAAAACAAAAAAAGTATCTTTTAAACCGGGGAGTAACCTTTTATATGCAAAAATATCAAGAACATTTAGATTCTTTACTCCGAGTCAGATTTAAATCCAGTGTACCATTTACTAAATCCAAAACAAGAAGGTAATCGACAGAGAAATAATCAGAAATGCAGGAGAAAAACTCAGTAAACTAATAAAAGACAAAGTGCTGAACTGAAAGAGGGCTAGACGTACACAAACTGATGATGGGTAAAACAATCAATGAACTAATGAGTAAATATAGTAACAGGAACAATGTGATACAAATTGAAATCCAAATAACAGAATGTAACCATAACAATATTATCTTATTATAATATTATAAACCTTTATGTTAAAGCACGAAGATAGTCCAGCTTTCTATTAAAGCTGCTTTGAAACAATGTGAATTGTGAAAAGTGCTATACAAATGAATTTAGACTTTGTACAGGAAATGCTACTTGAAAGTTTCAACTCTTGCAATTTTACTTTTTTGCAGATGCAAGCATCTTACGACTTGGCACATATGCTTTAAAATAGATTATCAAAATATTTCCTTTGTATTCATCTTTGACATCCTATTCACTGACTCATTTACAAAACTGGTGCAGCAAAAGAAGCTATGGCAGTTAATTTAAGATTATATCAAGATACAAAAGATAAAAAGTGTATTCAGTCATCGATTTGGTCGTGCAAGAATCAAGTACCGTATTTTTCGGACTACAAGTCGCACCTGAGTATAAGTCGCATCAGTCCAAAAATACATCATGATGAGGAAAAAAACATATATAAGTCGCACTGGACTATAAGTCGCATTTATTTAGAACCAAGAGAAAACATTACTGTCTACAGCCGCGAGAGGGCGCTCTAATGTTTTCAGTGTAGGCTACAGGAGCACTGAGCAGCATAGAGCGCCCTCTCGCAGCTGGAGACGGTAATTTTTTCTCTTGGTTCATGTCAAACTAATTTTGATAAGTCGCACATGACTAAGTCGCAGGACCAGCCAAACTATGAAAAAAAGTGTGACTTATAGTCCGGAAAATACGGTAGCTATGCACTGTTTTTCCTTGATTTCAACATTCAGATGAAATTACTATTCATCGAATTCTAAGTAATCACATTTCTCTCCTTTGTTTTAGCTCGTAAAAACAAGAAATTGATGCGATTACGGGGTCATTCGTCCTCAAGCGAGCAGGCCCCAGCTCTGCCTGAAGAGCGCATGTGTTCACTGGTGCCCAAAGCCATGCCCCAGCTGGTACCCACCATGCTGTCCCTGCTCAAAGCCATTGAGCCTGAGATCATTTACGCAGGTTACGACAGCACCATCCCAGACACCTCCACCCGCATCATGACCACACTTAACCGTCTGGGAGGCCGTCAGGTCATCTCCGCAGTCAAGTGGGCCAAAGCCCTTCCTGGTGAGTCCTCAGTATTCACTGATATACAGTTACAGTTAATCATTACTCAACCATTTGTGTTGTTTGGTTTAATCATTATTTTCCAATTCATCCCTGTAAAGCTGCTTTGAAACCATCTTTATGGTATAGACCCCTTAAAAGTTTGTAAACATTGCAACGTCTCCGGGTGGGCGGGGCTTAGCTGGAGGCAAAAAGAGGCGCGGACGCAATGTTGACAAGCGTAAGCTAGCACGTTTTAGGAGGGATTTATTAAACATGGATGCAGAAGAAGGTTTGGATCTTTCCGAATATGTACAGTCCCTGACTCTGCGGGACCGTGACAGCTATTTTTGTAAATTAACTCTCTCGGATGGAAGCAGGCTACCCAACCATATGAATTATGAATTATGATATATGAATTAACTATCGCTGGGCTATGATTAGCCATGTGTATTATTTTAAGAGACCATTTAAAGGATGGCACACACATCTATCGCTGTATGTTTGTTTAACATTTAAACTAGCTAGTGCGCTGAAGGTTGGCAACGTTTCACCTATAAAACAGAAACTTGCTGATTTACTAGATAAAACCAACATGCCAGTTCATATGCATAGATTATTTTACCTGATATGAAGTGTGCACTGCCAACACGAGTATTATTTATGATCATCTCCATCCAGTCTGTACGCCGTATTGCATTCAACCACAATTGTCTTCTTGATTTCTGTGAAGGAATGTCTGCAGGGATCAGGTAAAACTTTAGTTTTGAAATTAAAGTGCTGTTCCTTCTATTCTGGCAGCCAAAAACAGAACAAGAAGACATTTTAAAGTCAAAACCTCAAACTTTTAGCGCACCTGCTATGAGCTCTGCCTTGTGCCTCCAGCTAGAGCGGTGATGTCACAGTGACGTAGGCGATTAAGGGGTCTATAAAACGCTATATAAATAACGGTGTTTTGATTTTTGTTATGTTTTTTGTTGTTGTTTTGTTTTATGTTTTAGATTTTTGTGTTTTTGTTTTGTTTATTTTTTTATTTTATTTTGTATTCCCTTTTTCTTCCACTTCAGAAGGTACTTCATGTTAGCAGAATGTCCTTGTGGAGATGTGCAGGTTTCTTAAATGTGTTCTTATAGGATCAAATGTGCCAGTCACTAGTTCGTCAGCAGAGAGAGACTGAAAAGTTGGGTAACGCTTTCTATGAAGCCCATATTTTTCAAACATTATAAGGGTCTTCTTAATGCATTATAATGAATGCATAATGCATTATAAAACAAGTATAATATATCAACTCATGAATAATCATAACAACAATTATGATAGATCATAATACTTACGTATTTGTGGTTATAAGTTTAAGAGTATGATTATTTATAACACCATATTAAATCTACTTCATTTACAGTATAATGGACTGTATCATATCTTGACATTGTTTATTTATGATCTGCACAGTATCTTATTACAGTTTGTGAGTGGTTAGATGTTGAGTGTTATTAGAGTGTTTCCTGTGGAGCTATAATGGTAATTAATTGATGTGAGATTAATACTCCAACTGAAAAAAAATGAAATGTTTTATATGGTTACATTTTATTTTGATGGTCCCCTTAATCAATCGATTATTATCAACTTTGCCACTACATCCCAACTATCTCTCATTAGAGTATCAGTATGATCAAAAATGGCAGAATCAAGTATGGTAGAATAATCTAATTTACTTGCAAAGACATTTATAGTCAGTTTATCTGTTGGTTGACCATCAAAATAAAGTTTTAGCATATATTTACAGTAGCAGACATACTAATACTCCAATGACTGCTAGTTGATATGTAGTTGCAGAGTGACTTATCATCAGCTGTATAAAGGGTACCATCAAAATAATCAAACTTATATTTTTCTAATAAAATTAGTTCAAAGCAAACATGTCATATTACACATTCTGTTCTGATATCTGATTTTATGGCTGTTTGAGAGAATTTATTATTATTATTATTACTTATAAGTGGTCTTTAACGGCTTTAAGTAGCATCAGAAAAATGGCAAGATATTAGACTTATAATACATTATAACTATGAGAAATATAATCCATTTTAAAAGTTGATGCAATGTGTTCATTGTGTTATAAATCATCATACTCTTAAAAGCTATAACCACAAATAAGTAAATATTATAATATATTAAAACTGTTCTTATGAATATTCATGAGATGATACAACATATTATACATTCTTTTTAAATAATGCATTATGCATTCATTATGATAACTTAAGAATACCTTTTTATAATGTATTATAAATATGTGCTTCATAGAAAGTGTTACCAGAAGAGATCGGTTATGATCTAATGAGCATCTGAGGGCAATCTGACATCATCTCTGGCCAGAGGATTGAAAAAATCCCTCCATAGTAGGACTGGGTGGTATGACTGAATGTATCGTTACCACGGTATAAACTGTCTGTTGTTAGAGATTTTGGGAACACTTTACAGTAAGGTCCCATTAGTTAATGTATCAACTAACATGAACAAACAATGAACAGTACATTTATTACAGTATTTATTCATCTTTGTATTTTCTCATTTATGCATGTCCCTTTGCCTCTCTTAGGTATATATAACTCTTAAGTACTACTGTGCTATCCAGATATATTTGTATACTGGGAAATAAACATGAATGAACAACACTTCTACAGCATTTATTAACCTTAGCTCATGACATGTTAATTTCAACATTTAATAATGCATTATTAAGGGGAGTCATTCCCATAGACCTCCCATGTTAAAATGCCCAATTTGCTGCCGAAAAAAAAGTAGTTTGAAGCCAAAAGGTGTTTTGGCATCAAAAATGCTCTTCAGAAAACCTTTGGGGGATGTCATGGATACTACGTCCATGTTTTTATACCGTTTATGGCTTGCACAGACAGTATGTGGTTGTGAATCTCCTTTGTGTCTTATTGTACTTGAATGGTCAAAAACGCAAAATGCCCATCATGTGAAGTATTCATGTAAACACAGCCAGTTATATGTAGGGTTGCAAAGGGGTGGACAATTTCCAGTAAATTTTGGGAAGAAATATCCCAGGAATATTCCCAAAAATCCTGGAAATTTTCCGAATTTTACAGGAAAAATTCCACCTTTTTGCAACCCTAGTTATGTGTTAAATAAACGTTAACAGTTGGGAGAAAAACGGATGTGTTTCAGCAAATTGGATCCTTGCAGTCAGTCTTAAAGGGACAGCAGCCTAATTTACCTGCTGCTGTCTGTGTCATTGACGTTAATCAAACAACAATAGATAGAGAAAATCACACACTGTGTATGACTGAATTACTTTTGAATTCATATTTGATTCTTACAATTAACACGATGCAGTTTTTTAGTTATACACTTGATTATTCAATTTTTGTAGCATTTCTTACTACGTTAAATAAACCTACTATAGCTGACAGACTGAAGTCTAATTTTTATTTTTTGTTCTGTTGTGTTTGCTTCTTTGGTCTTTGATTATTTTGATGTTATTTATTTGAATAAAAATATCTATATCGAGATATAGCATTATCGTGAAATAAAATTTCTCATACCATGAAATACGATTTTGGTCATATCGCCCACCCCTACTCCATAGATTTGAACAGAATTCATTGTCAGAGAAAAGGAAATGAGGTGCTTTGCTCACCTGCTCGTGACTTCACAGATCTGTAGCTCAGCGTGGGATAGTTTTCCAAACCATCATGTGTTTTGTCTTGTTCAAATCTAAGGGCTACTAGCTTAAAACGCACACTCTGGACCTCACCAGGCAATGGCGTGAGAAAACAAGCACAGGATTTTCTAATTGTTGCAAGGTTTTTTTCCTCTGCTCTGCTCTGGTTGTGTGTCATAGGCCTACTGGGCCAAATACTTGTGGAAGAGGATTACGTAAGCACCACACGCTTGAGCAAACTCATTCCTGTGAGCTGTACATCCTCTTTAAAGGACAACATTATACTGTAGCCAGCATTCTGACAACACAAGTCATTGCGTTCAGAGATTTGAAAACACGACGAGCATGTGAAAGTTAAACGTTAAAGTGTTTGCTCTCTGTTTCCTTATGTAACGAATAGATCTGGTCCTAATGACTAATTCATTTAATTGAATCTGACATTTTACGTAACTGTGGTTTCATGAACGATTTACACAAATTTGTTCTGGTCCTGTGTCTCTGCAAGGTTTTGATGCCAGGAAAGATGATTATGGTTATTCAACTATAACAAAAAAATTAAAAAATAAATCAATAAATCAATACATACATGAGTCCAAAGGTTGGTTTTGATGGTTGGTTTAGTGACATCAAAATCATTTCAAAAATCTAAACCGAGAGATATCATTATAAAGTTGCACCAGAGGGTTCTGAAGCTACAGCAATCATATAATATTATAATACTAAATCTCAAAAACAAAAAGTATAATTAAAACCATTTTACATTTTAAGGCACGGCCCAGAAGGATGGTTCTTCAAGGATTCTTTGCAGCTCTTTGGTTCAACAGAGATCTGTCTTCATTTAATGAACTATGGTGCTTTTGTGGGACTCTTGAGATTGTGTGTTTTAAGTGTTATGGTCTCTGTCACATTAAGGCTTCAGAAACCTGCACCTGGATGACCAGATGACGCTCCTGCAGTGCTCCTGGCTCTTCCTCATGTCCTTCGGCTTGGGCTGGAGATCCTACCAGCAGTGTAACGGAGGCATGCTGTGTTTCGCTCCAGACCTCGTCATCAATGAGTGAGCTCACCTTAACTACCCACAACTGGAATCTTTTGGCTTTCAGTGACATATTAAGTGGTTTTAAAGATCGTGTTTAGTCATAGTCAAATTTCATTCATATGGCGTTCATTCAAAGCCCAAAGTCTCCTTTTGAAAGAATGGAAATTGGTTGAATAGCGTGATATCGTCTTTTATTTGACATTATGTTAATGTTAATAAACATGGTGTGTGTTAACATTATAAAATGCTCATTTGAATGAGCTGCAGATTTAATTCCTTAAAGCTTTTGACTACACATCTCATGTCAAATATCTGTCCCCATTGACTATCAGAAGTATCGGTATATATAAAAAAAATTAAATAAAAAAAGAATAATTTTGATTTAAGCTGGAAAATCCCCAGACCTTTAATATGAGTGAATGTTTTAAATGTAATATTATATATATTATATATAACATTGAATCCTAAATGAAAATTAATAATGATATATTATTATATTTCGTTTGATGTATTTAAATATATTCAGTATTTATATTATAGTCATTATATTTTTATATAATATTTAACGCAAGTGAATTCACAATTTGCATTACTAAAATAGCATCTAAGCTCCAACAACTTTTAAAATGGTATAATATTTAAAGAAATATATTGTACTTGTGTACGTATATTGCACAATCAATTAAATGATGCATACATATTATAAGTCTACTACAAATGTTAATATCTTAAGAATACCAAACAATGGACAATATGCATTTTTATCATATTTGATGGAAAACTGGCAGCTTCTCTGCATCCTATAAATTGCAGGTGATGTTCCATGTCATTTGCTATTATGCACTGCATGCAGTGTTATGTGAGAAAAGACCGCTTGTGGGTGTTGGTACATTTAAAGCAGAACTAGGAAATGGATATACTCGATCAGTTTTCAGTCATATGCATACATAATGCTTACAGACTACAGTTTGCTCGTGACACATTACACACTCTGTTCTGTCAATATATCCTCCATCGTCATGAAATAAAGTTCAATCTGACATTTGACATTGTGTTTTGTACCATGGCTTTAGAAAAAGCATCTGTCAAACAAACCGAAAACATGAAATGGCAAAGTGCCTTTAAACATTTGCAAAAGGCTGTGATTTAATTAATTAAGTAGATGTTATTTGTTGCGTTGCACTTAGCTCATGTCAACAATAATTTAGTTTCTTTGATGAACCATGATGTCTTCAGTGAAATTTTTGCAGAATGTGAATATTCGTGTGTGTGTGTGTGTGTGTGTTAAAGGGAGAGGATGAAACTACCCTACATGAATGACCAGTGTAGCCAGATGCTGAAGATCACCAGTGAGCTGGTCAGGCTGCAGGTGTCCTATGATGAGTATCTCTGCATGAAAGTGCTCCTCCTCCTCAGCACAGGTACCAGCACTCCTCGCAGTTCAGAAGTGTGCAAGTATTCCTCAAGACGGCACAAAAATAAAAATAATGGGTTTATTACTACTATTACTATGGTAGCATATAACTAGCATACTGACTTTTTATTAGTACTTAAAAAGCACATAGTAATGCCTTATTCTACATGACCCCTTGTTCCTACACCACACCTAAACTTACCAACTACCTTACTGTTAATAATGAGTACTGATAAACTCAAATTGAGTCAAAGGTTATAGTTAATAATGAGAATTGACTTTAAAATAATGTGTGAATAAATAATGTATTTGGACACTTTGTGAACATGTTCATCACCTGTGGTTGTGCTGTGAACTTAAGGGACACTTCCTTCGTTTTAATATGGGACCAGTGTCCAAATACTTTTCGGAGCCACAGAACTATGCTATAAATGACCCATGTCTTTTATTCCTGTGATTTCAGCATCATTACTCCAGTCTTCGGTGTCACATGATCCTTCAAGGAATATAATGATGTAGTGCTCGAGAAACATTTCTTACATGTTGAAAATGTTTCTCCGCTTCATATTTTTGTGGAAAGCAAGATACACAATTGTTCAAACGATACACTATTATTCAAAAGTTTGATATAAGTAAAAAAAAAAAAAAAAGGAAATGAGTAGTTTTGTTGAGCCAGGGGTGCAGTAAAATTGATCATAAGTGACTTTAAAGACATTTATAATATTACAATGAATTGATATTTATAACAAATAATTGCTGTTCACTGAACTTTCTGTTCATCAATTTAAGATTCAAAAAAACTCTTTCTAACGTTGATAATAATAAGAGCTGTTATTAATAATTAAATAACTATAATAGCTGATAATGAGCATATTAGAATGATTTTTGAACAATCGTGTGACACTGAAGACTGGAATAACTGCTGCAAATTCAGCTTTAAATTGGATTTTAAAATAAAATAATTTGAGAACATGTCTTTTAAATTGCATTAATAATTCACAACATTATTCTATTTTTAATTAAATGAATGCAGTATTGGTGAACGTAGGAAACTTCTTAAGAAAGTTTGTTTCCCTTAAATGAAATGAAAGACGTGTTTTGTCTTGTTTTTGTGCATCTACTCTCACTTTTGGACCTGGTCATGTATTTGTTTCTATGCCAACGCTTGCAAACGCAAAATATATCCATTTGCTCAGTCTTGTTAATGACAGCAAATGACTTAATTGACCTCTGTGTGCTTTCGCAAAAAACATTTAAGACAAGAAAGCACGTCAGCGAGTACAAAACCAAATAGAAACGTGTCCAGATGTTGAAGCTACCGTTATTTAGATGTCACGACATTCATGAAGTTTGAAGAGGCAGTAACTTCTAATCAGAACATTTCTGACATCAGGTGATCAGTGAATGCTCTGTCAGAGCTTACTCCTGTGTGAAAGCCCTTTTAGGATTTGCATGTGGCATTGGTTTCATTCCGACTCTTTAATGAGAGACAGAATTTGTTTCTCCTTGGAATATTTTCTTGATTAAACGGCAATAATGTAAAGTAAACGTCTCATCCTGACCCCATCTGTTTCCACAGTACCAAAGGACGGCCTGAAAAGCCAAGCTGTGTTTGATGAAATCCGCATGTCGTACATCAAGGAGCTGGGCAAAGCCATTGTTAAACGCGAGGAGAACTCCAGCCAGAACTGGCAGAGGTTCTACCAGCTCACCAAGCTATTGGACTCAATGCAGGAGGTAAACTGGCATCTCTTACCATCAGCAAACACAAACAAGACACATTACTGGCAGATGGTTTTATTGCATCTGCAAGAGAAAGTAACAGGCCATATACGTACTTCATGCAAGTATGTAAATGTTTGGTCAGAATATATCACGTTCATCGTGTTAAGGCAGAGAGCCCGGTCCTGTTCCTGGAGATCTACCTGCCTTCCCTGATCTAACACATCTGACTGTGGCTCTCCAGCGTTCCTGAAGATCTTCACTCGCTGGTTCAGATGTGTTGGATTGGGGCTGGAGCTCCAGCGTCAAGGAATAAATTCAAGTGCATCTTCATTGGCGGAACAAACAGAGCTGCGCAACAACTCATTACATCTCATCTGGATTATGTAACCAGACCCCCCCCCCTAAAAAATTTAAGTATTTATAATTAGATTGTATTAAAGTATTCGTTATCAGATCACATTTACTTTTTTATGGTGTACACAATGACATAACATTTTTCATAAAGCCTTAATTCTTCTATTTTCTCTTAAAATTTCCTTTCTAAAAATCCTAGTTTATATATACCGTATTTTCCGGACTATAAGTCACACTTTTTTTCATAGTTTGGCTGGTCCTGCGACTTACAGTCAGGTGCGACTTATTTATCAAAATTAATTTGACATGAACCGAGAGAAATGAACTAAGAGACATGAACCAATAGAAAAATGTTTTCTCTTGGTTTTTGGTTCTAGATAAATGCGACTTATAGTCCAGTGCAACTTATATATGTTTTTTTCCTCGTCGTGACGTATTTTTGGACTGATGCGACTTATACTCAGGTGCGACTTATAGTCCGAAAAATACGGTACTTGGAAAGTTTTTATGCAACTGAATACACCAACTACAAGTCTGTAAGTGACTATTATTACACACACACACAAAAAAACAAGTCCAACATTCAGTTCTATTTTTTTACATTTGATGATTTAATAAATGATTTGTTTTTCATTTCCTTACAAACCTCAGTTCGGGAAACCTCGGTGTAATGCAATGTTTAATGCACTTCTTTGTCGATAACAAAGAATTGAAGATATTCACTTAGGTCGAGAGTAATCTAAAAGTATTCGACCTAATATGTGACCCTGGAGCTCAAAGCCAGTCTTTAGTCTCTGGGCTATATTTGTAGCAATAGGCAAAAATACATTGTATGAGTCAGAATTATCAATTTTTCTTTTATGCCAAAAATCATTAGAATATTGAGGAAAGATCATGTTCCATGAAGATATTTTGTAAATTTCCTACCGTAAATATATCAAAACTTTATTTTTGATAAATAATATGCATAGCTAAGAGTTCATTTGGACAAATTTAAAGTTCATTTTCTCAGTATTTAGAATTTTTTGCACCCTCAGATTCCAGATTTTCAAATAGTTGTATCACGGCCAAATATTGTCCGATCCTAATAAACCATACATCAGTGGAAAGCTTATTTATTCAGCTTTCAGATGACGTAAACATCTCAATTTTGAAAAACTAACACTTAAGAAGGTCCAGGGTCACATATGTGTAATCCAACAGATTGTTACTAACCACATTTTCCATTAAGTAATTTGTAATAAGTAATGGACTACGATTTGCAAATAATCTACCAAAAGAATTTATATCATATTTTTTACATTCTTACAGAGGTAGCTTGCCAAAACCATAAATGTACATCAGATTCTCTAAAACAGTTGCTCTGCCATAGTTGACCTTAAAGAGAAAACTGAAACCTTTTTTTTTTTAAAGATGGTCTTAGGCTTAGATGTGTCTGCTTCTTACAAATGTAATTTTTGTATTTACGTTGGTGACAGTATCTTTGATGACCAGTATAAAGACTATTTATATATGATAAAGATATAAACAACCAAATTGACATACATTTATAAATGACAAAGTTACATTTGTTTGTTAAAAAAAATTCTAAGACATGCTTATAAGACATAAATGCATTTTTGAATGCCATCTGTACATAAAAAACCTAATAAGTATAGTGACTTTTTATCAGGCAGAACTGTTAAACAAAGAGAGTAAACTAATGAAGATGGAGGATGTGTGCTGGGTTCTCCCGCTTTTTATTTAAAGTTACTTACCGGCAGCCCCCAAAAAAGTAATCACCAATGTCAATAATTCAAATATTTGCAAATATTTGCAGATATATCAGCTATGATGTTATATCGTTTGATCACTTTTGTGAATGTACACGCATTAGATTGCATCGAAGGCATCATGCAGTTTGTAAAAGCCCTATTGAAATGCTCCTTTTGTCCACAGATGGTGGAGGGGCTCCTCAGCTTCTGTTTCTACACGTTTGTGAATAAATCTCTGAGTGTGGAGTTTCCCGAGATGTTGGCGGAGATCATCAGCCATCAGCTACCAAAATTTAAAGACGGGAGTGTCAAGCCACTTCTGTTCCATCAGAAATGACCGCCTTAGATCATAACAATGCCTTAACGCCACTCTTTTCTTACCAGCGCTAGTCCAGCCTGCCCGTGTTCCCCCAAACGTCCTGAATCAGTTGAGGAATACAGTCGCTTTAGCTTGATTCTCAGAGGAAAGAGGTAAAGTGTGCTCTTCAGAAACGCTCATGGAGCAGGAAAACGGACAAAGTCGTGTACTTGGAGCAGACAGAATGTGACTTTTAGTGATATTTTCTCTTTTTTTTATTTTGCATGTACACTGCTGAAATGTTTACAAAGGTATATCAAAAAAGGGAAATGTGCCTTTTTTGCGCTTTGCGAATCAATTTCAAACATTTCTCAGGCTAACGCAATGAGTTTCTGTGGATGATTCACTTTCATCACGTCCGCGTCTGCACGTGTCTAAACCTGCCGCGGTGGTTCTCTGGAGGAGGCAGCTCCAAATTTTAAAGCAGCCCTTGAAACAGAAGACTATATATTTTTAAGTCTCATCGAATCTCCAAGCCTGGAGCAACATGGAAAACCACAACCATAATTTGATTCAAATCTTAATCGGTTCCATGACTGACAGGAAATACTGAGTTGTTTCTCTGTTTTTTTGAATAGGTTCCGCTGAAATGTAATTTGTAGGGATGGATAGGTCACCCCAAAAAATCTTCTATTCGTTTTCCTCTTGCACTGTTTATTTACCCTCATGCTGTTCCAAACCCGTGGAACACAAAAATCTTGTCAAAGTGGCTCATCTGTGACTCATTCTCTGTGTTCCAAGTCTTATGGATTCATACGATAGCACGGTGTGATGAGCAAACTGAAATCAAAGTCATTTTTCACTGAAAATTTCCCCATTAGTGAGCTGTTGAGAACCAGATCAGTCTGGTTCATTTAGACATTTTATGATCAATTAATTTAATGTCAAAATGTGACTCAAAACACACATTTATAAATCATTGTTTAGCACTTTGGGGGAAAAAGACCAGGATTTTATATATATATATATATATATATATTAGGGGTGTAACGATACGCGTATTCGTATTGAACCGTTCGTTGGACTAATTAATTATATTTGGAAAAGAAAAAAACATTGTGAAATATAATGATATGCGTTCAACAAGGTAGCCCAATAACCCAAACAACGTAACAGGCAATGCCCCTGACACCCCCGAAGAAGAAAAAAACACCAACTTATATGTTTATGTTAGGCTACTCAGTCAGGTGCTCGCTCACTCAGTACGCGCTGAAGGCTCGTTGGAAAATGGCCAATGCGTTTAACAGACCAGAAATAGAAGATCCTCCAATAACCAACAGGTCTGGTGTTTGGGTGCACTTTGGATTCCCTGTAAGCTATAATGGTGATGGCAAGAGAGTGGTGGATAAAAACAACAACGATATGTCACATCTAGGTTACACCAGCGGGAATACAAAAAAAAAAAAAACACCAGCGGGAATACTTGAAACATGTCAACTCATTTACGCCGACATCACCTTAGAGTGTCAGTATCTGGGAAAAGACGAAAAAAAGGCGAAAAATACACGCAACAAACTATCCCCGCAGCATTTAGACAGACATTTCCAATGGATTCAAACAGGGCAAAAGACATCACCACGGCGATTGTAAGGCTACATTTACGTTATAGCCGCGGATATGAGACCTTACTATTTACCATTCATTCTATCATCACCATTATAGCTTACAGGGAATCCAAAGTGCACCCAAACACCAGACCTGTTGGTTATTGGAGGATCTTCTATTTCTGGTCTGTTAAACGCATTGGCCATTTTGCAACGAGCCTTCAGCGCGTACTGAGTGAGCGAGCGCCTTACTCTGTAGTGGAAAACGTAGGTTTTAAGAACATGCTTAATGTAATTGAGCCCCGTTACAATATTCCTTCACTAGCCCATTTCAGACAGACCGTAATTCCTGCTTTGTTCCAAAAGACATAAGCCCTATAGAGAACCAATTGAGTAAAAACACACTCAATATAAAGAGTTATAGAGTTCCATATAAAAAGTTACATCTTTGTATTTGTTCATAACTGCTACAATAATATAACATTTTCATTTTTTTTTTATAAGGAGCTGTTTTTGTTTTATACAGTATGCTGCTAAGAAAACACCATAGAAGATGGGTAAAGAATAGCTCCATCATTGTTCAATGTAAAAAAAAAAAAAAAACATACTTTGTAAGTTTTAATAAATAAAACATTTTTTTAAAATCAAGGAAATTTATCTGCCAATTTTTTCTTTTTGCTGTATCTAAAACGTACCGAACCGAACCGTGACACCAGTGTATCGTATCGTACCGAACCGTCAATTTTGTGAACCGTTACACCCCTAATATATATATATATATGAAAACTATTGTTAAAGAGTGTATATATATATATATATATATATATATATATATATATATATATATATATATATATATATATATATATATATATTGATTATTTGCTCAGGTTCACATAAAAATAACCATTTTTACTTGCAAGCATTTGGATATAAAAGAGAGAGAGGTGATGGGAAGTCACGAGACGGTTGAATGAGTTAATTTGGGGTTAATTTGTCAGATTTCCATCCACTCATAGTCATATTCAGAGGAGCATATCCCAGAATTCCCCTGCTGTCGACTGCTGTGTGTTCATGTCATCCAGTCAATGTTGGTGTTTGTCTGAAGTTGCACATCTGCCAACATCTCAGGCTTCTTCTGCCATCCTTGAAAACCGTTTTTCATTTCAATGTTTTTTTGGAATGCTCTCTGCATATTCTAAATCTGGGAACTCATATGAGGCCCACACGTTTTGACCCACTTTTCTTGTCTTAGTCTTTGATGTGTCCCTGTGGTGCCAAGTCACAGATGTACTCTTTTTGTGGTAACATCTGAACAAAAGGAACATTTGTTGCATGTGTTTGCTCGCCGTTGTGTGTCAACTGACATTCGTGTCTACGCTTCAGGGGTTTTGCACCAGATATGCTTGATTACCAGTGTAAAAGGAATAATTCATCTGAAAATGAAAATTGTTTCATTATTTGCTTTCCAACATGTTGGTCCAAAAATTGGTCCAAAGTGCTGTGTGGAAGATTCTTCACAATGCCATCTTTTGTGTTCCACGAGATAAAAAAAAAAAGGCATATGGGTTGGGAATGACACACAGGTGAGTAAATATTGGCAGAATTTTCAATTCTATGATATTCCTTCTAGTAGTTTTGTTGCACTTGAGTATCCTGCACATTTCTGGAACTTCTTATTTTGTCATCTGAACATCCAAACATTGACCTAACAACATTATTTTAAAGATACAACTATATTTGGTCATTTGACAAGATTCAGATGTTCATTTTGCCAGTCTGGCCATGTGCAGTATTAAAACACCCATGGCGATCGGAGGGTTAAAGGTTAATTTAACTCCTCGCCTGGTTTGTGAGATGTTGCATTTTCTATTTGTTTCACAGAAGGCCTTGCTAAGGGAGTGTGTGAGCCATAAAACATAGGTTGTATAAATCCAGAAGCATACTGAAATGTCTAGAAAAATGTCTTTCGTTTAATCATTGATCATTTTTAAATGAGACTAAAACTAATATAGTAACCCAGATTCTCTTTGATATATACATAATTTTACAACAAACTTTGAATACATAGTTGAATTGCTATCTTTTTTTGTCAAGAACTGTATTACAGATGCACTTTTGAGAAAAGTGTCCTGTTGTATGTAAATGTACATTCTATAAATCTATAGGGAATATATGAGTAATCACTGTTTTAAAGAATGACAGCTTAAAATGATAAGTCGGGGATGCAAGTATATTTTGTATAGTGCAACAGAGTGACCAAAGCAATGCAGATTTACAAATATTTAAAGCAGTTACATTTTACAGTAGCACTTACTACCCAGCTCTAGGCTCTTTTGACTTTATTTTATCCTTTTCTATTTCTTTTATAAAGATTTAGGCTTTGGTCTCATGTATAATGCTGTAAAATGAACTAGTAAACCTATAAATAAAGCTGTGTGTGTAAGTAACGTACCCAAGCCTGAGAGTTTGCACTACCCTAATACTGGCCTGACATAGTATATTTTGTACAAAAAATTTGTGCAGATATTATCTTTAAAGATTAAGGGCAAATCATATTTCACTGGTATATGGCTTTCATTAAAGTCTTTTTGGTTTTGTTTTGTTTGCATTTCAGTTATATGTAAAATAATCCAATGCAAAGGATATAAAATGTCTGTTTGTTTGAAAAAAAAAATAGTTTTGTATGACTTCTGTATTACACCTCTCCTGTAGTCAATGTCGATCTTTACACATATTTGATTAAATGTTGGACAGAATCTGCTCAGAGGGAGGTAGTGTCTTTGTTGTACTGTGAAATCATTGTGCTGATTTGCCATTTCTTCCCATTGTATGTGAACGTTGACACGAATCTACTTTGGACACAGATTTAGGTTCTTCTTAGCTCTATTACTGCTCTGGGCTGCGTTTCCCAAATGCATCGTAAGCTTTTGATCGTAGCTTCATTGGTTTTGGAAACGCAGCCCTATACTGTTCAGAATCCCATTAAAAATCCCATTTTTAAAATAAAAAAGAGCGAGTTATGGAATAGTTCATCTGTACCAAACACAAGTCCAAATAGACTTATTTTTTGTGTTTTGTTTTTTGATGTCATTGCATTTAAATGAAGAATTTATTAACATTTTTATTTAATAGAAAAAGAAAAAAAAATCTCAAACAACTGAACTATTTATTTATTTATTTGACATCATAAAGAATATTAAGGCTCAGAAAATTTAATATAATAATAATAAAAAAAAAAACGATTAAAGATCAAGTTAGTGTGCTACAATAAAAATATATATAATTTACATTACCAAAAAAATTATACCTTGTCACTTATTTACAATGTTAATACACTCCAAACAAACACAAATCTCATCAGAGGTGATGCTTAAATAATAGAGGTATACATACGATGTTAATTCACGTTAAGAAATAATTTACACTTTTCCACTTACATGCTAAGAAAGGAGAAAAAAATGTGGAATATTTTTTTTTTTCAAATGCTTCCTGATATACAAAAGAGTGCAAGAGTTTTCTTTTCATAATTAAGTCATCTGAAGGACACAAAATACATTCAAAAAGCCCCAGACTGCATAGAAACAGCACACGTTTTACATCATGGTGAACCGGGAAGTGCTCACATATAAAAGCATTATTTATTAGTAATAAAAATAAATCCATAATTCATTATGAGCCCCTAAATACACAATTTCTTGATTGTGGCCAAGTTAGCCGCATCAACTTGGTCCCTAGGTTTTTATTTTTTTACCTTTTGTTGAAGTTTGTCTTAAACAGTGGCAATGCATTGTGGGATGCGTGGAACAGTGACGTGCTAGGGGATTGCCAAAAACCCATACTATCACACAGACATACTAACTCGGCTTTTCTTCAGACGTTCAGTTGTTTCAAAAGCAGACTCTGTGTGTCCCCGCTCTCATTGACTTCCAGCTAGACAAACTCCACATAGTTCTCCGGAATTAACCCCGTCTTCCCGTCCAAAGTGCCCTCCAGCCAGCCTGGTTCTCTCGAGGAATGAACTACGAGACAAAGATGAGAACGGAAGATCTTTTTGGATGCCACTGACAACTTTATCTCTGATTTGTCCTTTATTTTCACAGGGGGAAAGGAATAAGGATAAGCAGAATCACACAATAACCCCCAAAATCTATCTACCAAAGAGGTCCAACAACTGATCTTTTGAAGCATTTGAAGCCTCTGTGTAATAGGCTGGGTATTGACACAAATTTCATGTTTCGATTTGATTTTGATTCACAAGCTTGCAGTTCAACTAAATTATGAATGGATTCAATGTCAATTATTTTGGATGTATATATGATACAGTACATGGCAAATCTTCTCAAGTGGGGGACAAAAAACTGTAAAATATGCCTGAAAGTCTGAATTTGTTAGCATTCGCTCTGCCGCTTCTCTTGATCTGAGGCTCTACTGTGATATGTCGCTCCACATTAAACAGCGTCAAAATGGCATTTATTGTTCGAATTTTGTAATAAAATGGACTTAATCTGAAATCAGAGACATTTTTTCATATCAGAAGTAATGAAGCTTATTGCAGTTTATTTATTTCCGTTCTACTTTGCAGTACAGTCGCAGTGAACTCGCCTGAGGTTTCATTAAACGATAATCTGATCTACTGCTAAACGGTTTCAAGTGTCAAACAGCGGCAGCTCGGAGCTCTGATGACTGTTAGCAGAGATATCAGCAGAGATATCAGTTTGCTGCACTTACGCCAACGCTCGAGTCTCAAACCTGCTTAACGAACCAGATACACCCAGTACACCCAGTGAGAGCCCGCTGCTGGGGACTTACCATCCTCGAACACAGTGCCTGCGATAAAGGACAGCTCCGAGTCATGTTCAGCCTTGCAGGCGTAGAGTGCACGTGCCTTTCGTGCCGGAGGACTGGAGAAGACAGTTTTTTGCAATCAAAATCTGATCAGAAAAATACCCACATGAAGATAATTCAAAGACATTAAATATTAAATCTGAAGGTGGTATTCAAGCTGGAAATGCTCCAAATGTATATGTTTAAGCAGGCTAATGTAATCACATAAAAAAATAAAATATAAAACTAAAAATGGTTCATAAATCACCTGACATCGGACATTAAAAACATTTATGAGTTCAAATGTTCAGTGCGTTGACATTAGTAAATAAAACATCTTAAAAGTGCAATTATATCCACATGGCTTGCTGATAATGATGCCATGGTAATTTTATGTATGAATTAATATATGTATTTATTTATTTAATGTTGGTCTTTGAAATAACTAATGTTACCATGCAAATACTATGAAATATGAATGTGTTAATCATTCTGTAATATATAATAAGGAAGCATCCATTTAAAAAAATATATATACTGGCTAATATGAATATTTGATACAGTTTTATTTATTTTAAATAACTAAAAATAATAATGGTAATAAATACAATTACACAATAAAATAAAGCCCTAAATAAAATGTAATAATAAATGCTAGTGAATTTTAATTGCAAAGTGAATTACGAAACACAAATTTACCATGTACAGTATGCAAAAATTATATTGTTAATGGATGGATACTATTGCGTTATTAAATTATTAACGTTTTTAAAGATTAAATGAGGACTAGATGACAGAAAAAGTAATCTAGACATAAAAATAGGGGCTATAAGCATTCTTAATTAAATATACAATAACAACTGAAAAATCTCTTAATATCAGCTCTAATATTAATGACCGTTATGGTACAGATATATTGTGCATTCATAAGTAAGTATAAAGAACATTTGAATAACATTTAAATTTAAACAAAGCATTCTTTTAATTATCTCCATCTATTTAGATGCCATAGAACATTAATATTCAAATCATAGTAGCATAGTACATATTTTAATAATTATATGACTGGGTGATAACTAGGTCCTAACCCTGAACCCATGCCCAAACCTAACCTTAAACCTTGCAGTTACCTTTTTTTTTATCCAGTGCTTTCTTAGGTACTGTAAGTACACTGTAATATGTACACTTACTGTAAAATAAAGTACAACCAAAATATGATTGGTGTACATTCACTTATACTGATCATTCTTCAAGGAATACATCATCATACATACAGGAAATGCAACAACAGAAATGACACAGTATATTATTACCCACAATCCATCAAACATAGCCCCAGTGATGAAGTCAGGTGATGGATATGCTCAGATGTGTGGAGGGAAGGCGTGAATGTGCGAGGTGGAAGATTAACACCGAACGATTAGAATACTGCACTGCTATAGATAGCTGCCTAAGCAGGCCAGAGCGGGACACACACCTGACGGGGGACGATTCGCTGGAGGGGGCAGAGAGCGTCGGCCACGAGGGGGAGCGAGGCGAGGTGGGACTGGGTGAAGCCGGGCTGTGACACACAAACACACACACTGTGTAATCCCAGCACCGGCATTTATGTTACGACAGCTGCTGAGTTACAACTTTCACAAGAGACTTTAAGAGGTAGTTGCATCATCGGTTTAAAGAAATAAACATAAACGTAGTTAGACATGCTCTAGAGTTTCATGCTTAAAGGAAAAGTCCAGCCAAAAATAACCATTCTGTCATCATTTACGCAACCCATGTCTTTCATGTCATGTGTGAACACAAAAGGAGATGTTTGGATGAATGTCAAGCTCCTGAAATGACCCTGGTCACTTCATGTCACAAACTGTAGCAGTCAAACATCTCTTTTTGTCTTCCACTGGAGAAAGAAAGTCAGACGCTGGTTTAGTGAATAAAAGATGACTGAATTGTGATATTCAGTGGAATTGTTCCTGAGTTAAACATGCTGAGGATACACATTAGTGATAATTCATCTTTATGTATCTTGAGTAATCTGATATGGTTTGTGTTGACATGTAATGGTTTCTTTTTTCCTTTGAATATTTTTTACCCCTCTCAAAATTGTCCATGAAAACTTCAATGCTGACTATAAAAATGGATGAACTTACCCTGTCGACACACTGCTGAGAACCTTTGGATTTTGACTGCAAACAATAGAAACAATGTTAAAATATTTTTGCTACCTCATGTTAACATGCATGAATATACAAATATGCACAAAGAAAATAAAAATAAAAATATTAAAACATTAAAGAGTTGTATCTCCATGCATGGTCATGCAAGTATGAGATACTGTGCAAATAATTTTCACATAATATTATTATTATTGCTATAATAATAATTATACGTTTTTTGTTTTGTTTTTTGATGCTCAATACTCTTGCACTTTCTAAATATTTCTGTTTGTTTCAGCGTTCTGACCGTCACATTGGCTCATCCAATGCTACAAGTTTGTGCTACAACTGTTTGTGCAGCCACTATAAGATGGAAAGCCCGAAAAGTTCAATTTGGCGCAGAAATGACACATTTCACCTTTCAGCTTAAAGGGATAGTTCACTCGAAAAAATGAAAATTACCCCAGGATTTACCCTCAAGCCATTCTAGGTGTATATGACGTTCTTCTTTCAGACAAAACATTGTTATATAAAAAAGTGATATATATAAAAAAAAAAAAGTCCCAGCTCTTCCGAGCTTTATAATAAAGTGTCATAAAGTGCATCCATCCATCATAAAAGCCACCCTCTCGTGGACACGCGTAGGACAGTTGTTAAAGTTGTGCATATGGATATTTTTCTTACACAAATGCATCGACTTTGTTAACCCCCTGGAGCCATGTGGAGCACTTTTTATGATGGATGGACACAATAATAAGGTCATTTTTTTCGTTTTTGGGTGAAACATCCCTTTAATGAAACAATGCTGCTGTAGAATGAATCCTCTGTTGCCAACTAAACGTCTGTTCTGTGTGTGACCAACATCATTTATCCAAAATAAAATAAAATCTTAAGTGGGGCATAAATGTGGATATCATCAATATTTTATTTACACAGGAGCAGATGAAGCTGCTTATTAGACACTGTGGAATTTGTAGCCAGGCATCCTTCACAAACAAACACACTCATCACTAAACTGTTGAGCATCCATTCACAGTAGATAGTGGGGTTGTCATGGGAACAGCTTGACCTCAAGTACTGAGTTAACTGTAGTAATCTGAATGTCCACAGTAGTGTGAATAGACTCTCACTCACCCGAAGTCAAACTACATTTAGTCTCCATTCTTCTGTATTTACTGTTTATACAGTGGGAAGTTCCTGTGCTCATTGGTCAGTATAAGAGTTCTTGCCATGCCATAACATGCTATTTACAGTTATGATGCAATATTCTGTTTATTTGTGCATCACTGTGTAAGGCCGATTAAACTTGCCAGGAACTATATCTTTCTGCAGGAGGATAAAAGCTAACGAATTTGCTGAATAAAATAAAATATTTCTACTGAAATTTGTTTGTATTATGTTGGCAAAATTACATGATGTTGGCAAGAGCATCCATTAACTATTTATATTGATTTCTTTGTGGCAAAGTCTTACCATATATTATATTTTGTATAACATCTGTAGGATATATTATAATTTGTAGCTTTTGTAATCTGTTGTATTGTACACACTACTGGTCAAACGTTTGGAATCATTAAGACATGCTTAATATTTGTGTAGAATATATTTGAAGAATAGAAGGTAATATATATATATATATATATATATATATATATATATATATATATATATATATATAATATATTAAACGTGTCATTGCTTAATAAAATTATTAATTAAAAAATAAATTAATAAAACGAATTGTAGTGTATCATGGTTTCCACAAATTAAATAAATAAATAAAATTAAGAAGCAAACAACTGTTTTCAACACTGATTATAATAAGAAAAACAAGAAATGTTTTTGAACACCAAGTCATCGTTTCAGAATGATATGAAATTCAATTATTAAAATTTAATTCCATTGTCGCTATGATTTTACTGTATTTTTGAACAAACAATTTAAGCCTTGAAGAATACAAGTCTTCTTTCAAAAACTTACTTTTACAAAAAAATTTACTTTTTTTTCAGTACTTTCATCCTAATTTTGGGTAAGATCACCTTGGGCCCATGCCACGGTTACATATGCTCTGAGGATATCAGTGAGGAAGTAGAATATTATGGCGCAACTTGCTGGGTATCATTGCCACAAAGCATTACTGTACTAGATGTTCAGTGCCAGTGCCACCTACTGACCAAAGCATCATAAAAATGGTTATAACTTTGGAATAATTTTGCCTAAAGCTTCATGTCTATATTACTGTAGCCGCTGGCTTTTCCAAATACAGCAGTTTATTCATTTATTTTTGCTATAATTCCCACATAGTTACTAATGAAGATGCCAAATAGGAAGTCAGTTAGGGTTAGGGTCTTGGAAACACTTCTACATATTGACATGAAAATTATTAGTAATGGCAGACACCTATCATCGATCTGATCTGAGAAAACCAGTGGTCACTGAGCCACCTACTGGTTATAAAGTTATCAAACTGACAATAATAGTAAATCTAATCACAGCTTAGCGACTCATTTTCCTTAATTCACTTTTGTGAATGGTCTAACAAATCCACTCAACAGTCTGCTTGTCCATAATTGCTGCCAGAAGCTATATTTGTATTTGATTTTATGTATTACATTTATTTTATCTTCCACAACGGCCTGAGTATTTCCCAGTCCACTATGGTAAGAGGCATCCCCACAACCATAAGCAGTACAAACAGTTTGGAAAAGGAATGGATGGACGGCTATATTATCTTTATCATTTTAATATATTTATTTCTCATAATATGTATTATTTTAGTTTCCTATGACTTTTATCCGAGTGTAGATGTTTGCATACACTTGCCCTTTGCATTCAGCTACTTTAATTTCTTGTAAAGGCACCACTTTCATTTTCTAGACTGAAAGCCAACATAATTCGACTGATCACACGTTCTCTCAGTAGTTAATCAATCTCCAGGTCTCTATTGATTTACAGCCTGCTGGGTCCTCTGAGGCCTTTCAGATGGCCACACTTAATATATACGTCTATATATAGATGACAGCATTCATCTCAGTCCTGTGGCTTTGAGCCGCCAATCGTCACAGCTGATTTACCACACACACTAGGTTTCCATGCTGTATAGGGACTTTCCATAGGCGCAATAGCTTTTATACTGTACGAACTGTATTTTTTATCTCCTTATCCTAAACCTACCCCTCAAACAAAGCTTTCTGATATTTTTGATTTTCAAAAAACTATGTTCTGTGTGATTTATAAGCTTGTTTCCTCATTGGGACCAAAAAATGTCCCAACAAAGACAAGGATTTTGGATATTGCCATCTTTGTGGCAACATTTTGTCCCCATACTGTACCATAGCGTACTGTATACCCAAACCACACACAACACTGCTGTGACTATTAATCAATATCACGCACGTTTACCTGGATTAACCTTCACTGACTACAAAACAAATAGGTGCTGCTCGGATTGCAAAAACAGGATTTTCGGCTTAAACCATACAAATATTTAGATGCTATATAACTGCTATCATGACATATTTGAATAAACCGCTGAATTTGATTTTTCTTTATGAATCTGCATTTCACAGCAGTCAGTATTGCTTTTTAATATTTCAGTCCAATAAACCAAAGTAGGTTAATTTAGTTATCCTACATTCTGTTCCTCTCTATATTATGTAAATGCAGATCTGTCATGACAATTCTCAGAGAGTTTATCACGGTCACATGGCAATATTAATGTCTTAGGTCTTGGCGGAAAATATTTGTTGCAGCGGCAGCAGAGCAAGTACTGAGACTGCTACTGCCAATACATCCACAGACATGCTGCTGTGAGCATGCAAGAAATACTGCTGCTGCACAAACAGCATACAACAAAATATCCCCCATATATAACATACATAAAATATCCACCATATATAACATACATAAAATAACTCCCATATATAACATACATTAAATCACACCATAGCAGATCTATACAGGTGGAGCTGGGGGAGGTAGAGGGGCAGTGCAACTGCTACAGCACTAGCCAAGAATATGAATTCAAGCTCATTGGCTGCTGATGTAAAAAGAAACTGCATATGAATAAGTATGTGAATATATCAGATAGAGTTATAATTGGCCTGTGCCATCTAGAGTTTCATGAATTATTTTGATTTTGTTATTCGATTAAAAATTGTCATGACTCATGACATACAAGGTAAAAAAAAGAACAAAAAAAGTTGTTTTTTGTTTTTGTCTAATATAAATTTATTTCATATAGTGTACTATTACTTTCTATACTATTTATATTAACATTACAACCATATTTATTACAAACAAAACACGAAGTTTGTGCATTTAGTACACAACATTAACTATACTGAAAATGTCAAAAGCACATTGTGCATATTTTATTTGTTACAACTGTTGCTTGTCCGTTATTTTTTATCTGCTTTTTAGTCATCTTCTTTTGGGCCATTTGCCAACAAACAGCTCCCTTTAAAGAGTAACTGTTTTACAAAGATGAAGATCTTGTATGAATTCATAGAATGGGAATTATTCTTCTAGAATTTTTATGAATATTTTTTAAGAAAAACTAAGTATGAAGGTCCACCCCTAATATACCTGTCACCAGGGCAAAGCAGATCGTACAAAAACATATGATTGAGATTTGTACACCAACACATAAAACAGTTATAAATAGTCAAAGATTTTGACCCATTTAGACCCACTTGTGGACCAGCTGCAAGTATGAAGCCAGGCATTATATCATTGACAAGGTAATCAGTCAAACATAGCATTCAATCACGTTTTACCTACATTTAGCAGTTACTCTGCTCCCATTCACGTCATGCTTCGTGGGCTCAATGGAGAGCAGAATGAGCTCAAGAGAGTTAGAAGAGTCGCTGTCTTCCTCTGAAATGTTAGTGTTACTTTATAAAAATGAGATTTATTACAAACCATTTAATCTCATAATTTGTGATATTTCTTTGGTTGTGTTTTTGCATACAATCTTTTTTTTTTTTTTTTTAAACAAACTAATTTTCCTACCTCTACGGTCAAAAGGTTCCTGCTGTCCACATAACTGATTCTCATATAAACCTTCTTATCAGTGAGAGAAATACAAAGCTAACACTCACTTGTAGCAGCTGGCTTGCTTTCTTATTTTCCCCTCAAACTAGGCCATGGTGAAATATCTCTAAAAAAATAACAAAATATCCAACCAAATACCCAGAAGTCACACATTGGATCAATAAAATCTAAATTATACATGCTTATTAATTATGTATTCACACTTGATACTTGGTTCTTTGTTTGCTTCTCATTATGTATGTTCTTGTGTGTGTTTCTGGCTTGAAGTTCGGTTGCTTGCTCTGTTAAACATGATGCTATTTGCATAGTTTGCAAAAAGAGAATGTTGTTAACCATTAGAGAGAGAGACAGAGAGAGAGAGAGAGAGAGAGAGAGAGAGAGCGAGAGAGAGACCTGTGCTGCCAAATACCAGAAAACCAAGCAGCATGAGCAGACAAAACAAGCCCAAAATAAGCAATAAATTGAGAATTTGATTAATTTCTTAATTATAAAACTGGATGAAACATAAAATATATAATATATATATATATATATATATATATATATATATATATTGTGACCAGTCAGCTGCCTCCTCCCTGATTGTCACCGGCACCCCGTCCTAAATCGCCGCCCTTCACCAGGCTCCCGACTGGAGTGGGTGTGTGAGAGGAGGGGCGCTGGACGAGTCAGGGCTGGGGTTTGAAAACCGATGAACTGATGCTACTGCGCATGCGTGTAAAGTATTTCGGAAAGTGTGATAAAAGATCTATATACATTTTTATTATTATTATTATTTTTTTTTTAAGATGAATGTTTCTAATCTGTATATTGTAGATTATGTATAGGCCAGAGGGGGTTTCAGGGAAGTTGGACAATAATTAAGACTCTAAAGACTCTATGTTTAATAGGAATAAGGGATGATTTATGAAATATGTGTACTGTATTTATAGTTAATGATGACACATTCACAAATTTAGTTTGTAGTAAACAGAACATGAACACGAGTAGAGCAGCTGATTATACTGAACTGCAGCAAGTGCCGGTTAGAGTGATTCTCGTTCTCGAGTCAAGAACCGGTTGCATCGGTTTTCGGATCATCAGTACACTGAACCAAAACCGTTTCTTTCGGACGTGTCCGTTTTGAGAACAGAGGAGCTGATGATACTGTGCATGCGTGATTCAGCGTGAAGCCGACTGACTCACAGAGCGTCTGAACCGAACTGATTCTTTTGGTATTTGATTCTGAACTGATTCTGTGCTAATGTTATGAGCGCGGGTAAACCGAGGGCTTGAATGAAGGGGCAATCTGGCGAAACGTAAGTTCATTTAATAACAAATAGCAAATGGTTTATGTATAGTGGTTTCTGCGCTGATGACACCTAATTTATTTACTTTATATCTTCAAGACTTAAATCCTCGTATGCACATTATTGCTGTTACTGTATTTGTGTGCGTTGTTGCAAAAATTAATTGTAAATTTTTCATGATTATGAAGTTTTTAACTGACTAAAGTTATGATTACTGACTTTTTATATTTATTGTTTGATAGAAGTGACGCCATTACTTCATCGCCAATGACGTCATTACGTCGAGCGTAAAAGAACCGGTGAACCCGTTTTTTTAACCGGTTTATTGAATCGAACCGAAGACAACAGATTCCCTGTTTATTTTGGACACTCTTCCCTTTTGGACACTTTTATTCCGTTTTATTTGATTTCTGTTAATAAAAGCCTCTCCAAGGCCTAACGCCACGCCCACTGTGTCTGTCTTGTGCTCCTCCCGCCACACTATATATAAATACTGTGTATATCTGCATTCTGGAAATAAGCCCCAAAATGCAACTTCTAACTTTTTACATTTATAATTGACATTATGGGGAAAAAAAGCCCAAGTTGCTTATAATAAGCGGACATGGCAACACTGCAAGACTACCTGCTACTTCAGCCAAGTCAAAGCAGAACATGTCTTGACTTGCCATGACAGTAATTAATGACTTTGTGTATTATGTGCTGAGAGGGAAATATTTCTATGACAGTATTTTTAAATGTTTGGAGGCCAGAAAATATTTTTTTCCCCCCACAATAATCTTGGTATCACTGTGAGTGTATTTCACAGGAATAAAGTTTTACACAAAACAGTTCTTTTTCACGTGAAACATGAGAGTGTAAACTCCTGCTGGTAGTGTGAGATTGGGAGAGGGCCGAGGACAGACTCATGGGGAACACCAGTGAAAATCAAGACCTCAGTGCTCATGGCTCTCCACAGTAAATATGTTGGCAGGAAATTGAGAGAATAAAGGGCTGTGCTGGGTTTCATAATTTCCGTTCACATAATAAAACCTCAAAGAAAGCAAAGACTGTAGCCAATGTAAGGTAATGAAATGAAATGCAGATTGTCTCAAAACATTGTTCAGTCTCTGATAAAACCTGCCATTTTGACCCAGAAAAGAAAGATAAAACTAAAAACTATAAGATAATAAAGATCTCCAAAATTACCATATAGTAATAAAGATGTCATTATTAATTTCAGATACTAATAATTTAGTAGCAAAGATGCTGTTATTTGTGTTCTTGCTAAAGCATAGTTATGCGATTACTGGGGTGTTCTGAGTGGCTGCTACTGTACATGGTTGCTCTATGATGTCTCTAATTAATGAATTTATTTAATGTATTATTAATTACACATTGTAGCTGATGTTCTTTATGCTTCTAGTTAACCAATAATTTACAGTACTTGTCCCAAGAAATACAACAATCAAATCAATCTAAAATTCAATACACATTTTAAAAACTGTGAAAAGTAAATAAATGAATACAAATCTAGCATCAAATCAAAACATGGTAATACAATATATGTGGGAATAAAAATCAACAATAACTAATTAACTAGTTATATAAGCCCTAAATAATGATTGAAAAAAGTTTAATTCTCTTTCAAATATTTTAATAGCGTTACAGAAATGTTTTAATTTTGTTTGTCTTTTAAACTGTATCGTAAACCGTTCCATGATTCCACTCCCTTCGGTGAAAATGATGACTGCCCCAAGGCTGTTTTGCATGTTGGTATATCCCCTTTTTTGTTTCCTTATTAATTGACAAATAACCTCAAGGGTAAAACCACTTAAAAAAATTTTTCCAACACATGAAAATTGTATGAAACAGTTAACAGTAAACAGTTTTTGTTCTTGTTATTTCCAACAATGCCACCTCATTGACATAAGTTTATGTATTTCCTGTTTAAATAGAGATAATTTAAATAATAACAGAATAAGGATTTATTATGAGAAATTCAGTACATATATAACTCGGCTGTTTTACTTGATATGTAAGGTCTAATAATACAAAATGTGTTCACAAAATTGTATTTGAGGTCTTTGCTGTTTTTTTTTTTATTCGGGTAAACCATTAATATACAGTATAATGTAAAAAGTAAAGTGTTCCTAATAATGACCTCTGAGGAACACCCATTTCATTCCTTTGATAAGAGGAACTTATACAGGTAGTATGTATGTTGATCACATTGTTCTTAGACTCTAAATATTAGTTTCTGGTTATATCATATTCTGGTCTGAAGAAATGGCTCAAAACTCTCATTCATTTCCTTCTTTTCACAAGTCCCATTGCTTAGAAAAGTAATGGCAAACATCACCCCAATAAGCCATGTGAATTTAAGATATCAGTAGCACATAGAGTGGAGGATAAGTTGCACTACGTGCTAAAATGTGATATTTTGAATTAGAGCTTTCTTTGGAAATAAAAGATGATCTATTAAGTTTAATCTATTACTGTATGTAGAAATCCTCAAACATTGAACCAACAACAAATCAATAGGTGCATGTACGTTGAGCTGTGCTGCTTATACAGTCAACATTTGCCCATAGGTCATTTATATATTCATGTATTTAATATGCATTACAGGTCGAAAAAAAATGGTCAAGCAAAACTATATTATGACTACTTTTGGTGCAAGAAACTCTGACTAAAGGTATGGTCACATGCACCATTGTTTGGCACAACCCAGTTATTTCAATAGGAATCTGTGTGATCTGGAGTTTCAAGTGAGGGTGAAAAAGTTCAGGTTTCAGTCATGTTTAAGTAAGTCACACGAAACAGAAACCTGATTGGTTTGATAACTGAAAATTATAGTTTTATAACTCTTTCCCCGCCAGTATTTTTGCAAAAACTTGCCAGCCACCGCCAGCATTTTTGATTAGTTTCACAAAAATGTTATGGCCTCCAGAATATTTTGTTGTAGGAATATTTGAACATGCAATACATCAAAATAAAGAACAGAGCCTTTACTTAAAAAAAAAAAAAACTTATTTAGGTTTCATGAAAAAAAAGCAACATTTTGATCAAAAAGCTGAGAAAATAAATTTTTATCAAAGACTTCATATGGATCATGTTCAGTTCGATGATCAAAGCATAAATGCATTAGATCGCTTCTATCAACACCCCCAAAGCTTCACAGTCCTTTACCACTTCTGGGATCACCATTTTACTCTGGAACATTAGGCAGCTTTCATTTATATGCTGTTGATTTCATATGCATTGGATTTCATTATTTTTCATATGCATCTGCTTACATATGAGATCACTTGTTTCTACCTCTTCCTATTCTGTGTTTCCGATCGGGAGATTGTGGACTCATTCAGGAGATGCATAATAGCACCCCCGAGCATATAACAGTGAAAACCCAGAAACCCGGAAAATTCCGGTGTTTGGTGGGGGAAAAGTTAACCTTTCCGAACACTCCCCCTTCCTTCTGTTGGTTAAAATCATTCATGGCATTGATTCAGCCAATGTTGTGTTGGACTGGCCGGGACGCTCAAATACACAGAGGCAACAAAGAACAGGAGACAGTATTTGAAATCACTTTAGCTTTAAAGAAAGTACTTACAGTGAACTAGGCCGACTCTGCTTGGGCAGCTGAAGCCCATCGTGGTCTCCGTCTCCTGTGGGTAGGCTGTCGAGTCGAGAGAAACTGAGTGCGATGTTGCAGTTTACTGATGACAAGTCTGCACTGGAATTTACTACCACACTGTTCCTCTTCTCCACTGCTGACGGAAAAGCAGAAATGTTGCTATCCTAATGAAAAGTTAATAGTATGCTAATGTAATTACCCCAGCCTGTGGCTAAAACAGGGTTTGGTGGGATCTAGTGGTTTGCATTTATTTGAATGGCGGTTTGTATTTCAATAAGCAATTCAAGTTATATTGCTAGTGATTGCTGTCTTTAGACAATAACTCAATGGGATCTAATACTTGGGACTAGTTTACTTGTCACATGAAAATAAAAGTGTTAAGATAAAGAATTATCATCATTTTAGATGTTCCAAAGAAAGCACTTGTTGGTGTACCTTTGTCTTTGTCTGAAAATGAGGGGGTGTGGAAAAGAGTGAGTGGTCTCTCGCTGCAGGACGGGGTCTTGCTGCCTTCACTTCTCCGTCTGGGTGGGTTAGGCTGGGAGTTGCCCTGACCTCCTCCAGACACGGGCATGTCTTTGAAAATCTGCAGAGCCAAAAGGAAATTCAAATCAACATGAAAATGTCAGAGTGCCACAGTGATGGGATGAGTGTCTCCACAGAAATAGAACCGACTGAATGTTGCTACTGATCCTGGGAGGATATGACCCCACAGATGTGTAGTCATTTAATGAATTTTTTTTTTTTTTTTTTACTCTTTTACTATACTAAAGGATAAAAATATCATAATATGTTGGGAAACATGCTTACATGCTATAGTGGACTGCTTTTAAAATACTTTAAAGTTGCAATTAAATTTGTTCAGTATGTGCCTACATATTTCATGCATCTTTCCTGCAAAGATTTTTAACAAGTAAATTAGTTTGACATTTACACCACGTGCTCATGTGTGATGCACTTGGAATAGAACTTTCTTGAACTAGATGGTTATTAAAAAGAAATGCTACTTGAATCATGTTACATATTTCAATTGCAAAAATAGCAATAACTTACAGTACATTTAAAAAACAGAAAATCTTACAATGAAAAAGAGCAGTTTGGGCACTATCTATTATTGTATACTGAATCACTTTAAGAATTCTGAGCAAAAAAAAATAAAAAGTGTGACGATGAATTGATGTAGTCACAAGTCTTTATGCAAAGAGCCTATTGTGTGGTTGTGAATGAAAAGCTTTTGAGGATCAGTTTTATTTTGCAATCCTGCTGTACATAACTTAGTAAATTTGTTGAGATATTTAGGATAGGTAGCCAACAATGCTTTTAGGCTGAAGCTAAAAGATTCATTACAAGTTTAACCTCATTCACAGTGGAGCATATGAGAGTGCCATGTCTTTAAGGCGATGAGAAGTTAATTGTACAAGACACGATGACAACCTTGATCATAAAACCCATCCACTTTACCCATTCATGCAGGATTAAGTGGCCATATGTCATGTGACACTGGGCTCATCTTAAGAAATCAGCCTTGAGCTGATTTGCATGTTGCCATGGCAACCACTCTAAGCTGCTTTACCCTTTAAACTCCTGCTGGGTTTGAAGTTACCCATTACAGCAAATGTGGACTGAGTGAGTCCCTTTGAAAGGGAATTACATCCTTCATTCGCACCTAGGTGTCAGCAACACAGCTCATGCACCTTTATGCTGATTACGGTCAGAAAAGAAGTGACCAATAGAAATGAGATAACCTAACGAACAATTCACTCAATAGCTGTGCACATCATCACCAAAGGTTCAGAAATAAAGCTCTTTTACTTAACGCTTAACCAATTTTCCTGGAGTAATATGGTGATGAGTGGCTGGTATCCATTTCTAAACATACCCGTTCATGGTTCTCGATTAGGATTTCCACCACAATGTTCTGGAACTTGATGTCCATGATTGCAGCGACAGTCTCTTCCTGAGGCCTCAGGAGCGTAGGGCCGAACACTACGCCCAGGTTAGCCACCGTCATCAAGTTCTGCTGGTGGTGACTGGCCACTCTGGTGAGAGAGAAGTCATTTATTTCTTAATGTATTGTATCATATCAATCTTTAAATCCATATAAATCTAAAAAAACACACACAAACACATATCTTACTTTATAGGCATATAAATATCAGCAATCATCTGATATCATAAGCCATAAAAGCCTGAGACATCAAAACGCAAATAACTAAATAAAATCATGTGTATCTGGCAAGCAAGAGTGTACAGTGAACAACAGCTTTAAACTAAAGCTACTGTCTACTTAAAAACTGAGAAAGCATTTTATACGCCCCACTCTCATTAAATGTCAACACAGGAAATACCATTTTGTTCATCAAGTCCTTTCATGTGGACTTTAATGGTGTCACTTTTTTTAACCTTCAAACTTGCAGCCATCTGGTCAAATATTTAACTAATTTTACACAATTATTACAAAAATGTCTGATCAGCATACTGTAAATATTAAATGATTCCCAAATAACCTCATGCAGATGCTGTTGATATTCACTGCTACGGATTATGAATCTGATCTTTTGCAGAAAGCTGCTTTGTGAAAAGCATTTTTCGCTTTGGAGTGGACTTTCTCCGTAAAGCTCTAAAATACTCGTGGAGCTGTCAGCGTCACAGAGGAGCGGCTCTGCAGAGCTCGGCCGTCAGGGTGTCAAATTAAACTCGCACAAAAGAAAATGGAGCTGGGGAAGGAGATGGAGGAAAGGACAGGTGAAAGAAAACAAGCCGCTCTTTTCAGCTGGGCTAACATAAAGAGGAAGTTAAGGTCTTTATTACTATCAGCAGGGTTGTGGTTTTTACAATAGAAATTCTCTTTGGTCTTTGCTGGATTTGTAACACAGTAAAAAGGGGGCGTCAACACCAAAACTTACTCGGCCAAGTGTTTCATGAGAAGCTCCAGCATCTGGCGGTTCTTCTCAGGGAGACGGTGCACTATGGAGTGGATCTCTGCCACCCTCGCCTCGGGATTGTCCAGTTCTAGGAAGACCGAGAAAGAGGAAGTGAGAGAGAGTAAGTGGTTGCAAAGGAAAACAAGCACATTTCCTTTTGTTCCGCATGAACTGTAGGCGTTTTACTGCTGTGTTTGACTCAAGTGCATTCGCAGCAGGAATGGGAGTCCAGTCTCACTTGCTTCGGCCATGTACATTTTCATGTGCATTTCAACATTCACTGACACGTTTCAGGTCTGAAACATTGCATCTGTTGCTGATGTTGTGAAACAGAACAAAAGATCCCGTTCCTGATTCTGCGAGGTCACTTCCTCACACAGTCTGGACCCACACAGACACATTATTCCAATTAAAATGACATGAATGCTTATGTGTTTGCGCGTATGTGTCTGAATTGTTGTAAAAGCACAGTGCCACCTAGTGTAAGCGATGGCTACAGCGGTGTCCATTAAGGGCAAAGCTAATCCGCCAGACACAGGCTCTTAAAGGTCACTGAAATATTAGAGTGATCTCTCTGGCTGCCATGATATCCTAATAATCCCCAGTAACAAGAGTACAGCGAGAGAAGAGAGGTATAAAAGAGGGTGTTCTAGATATGATAACGGACAAAATAAATAAATCAAATAAATCAAAACTGCAAAAAAAAAAAAAATTCTTACTTAGCATTTTTGTCTTGTTTTCCATTACAAATATCTAAATATTCTTAAACTGTATATTTTCATTCGAAATATTAAGTCTTGTTTTCTGAAAAATTCTCAGAATTTTGATAAAATATCTGCCAATGGGGTATGAAAAAGAGTCTTGATTTGCCCTTGAAGTAAGATTATTTTTCTTACCTAATTGGCAGATATCTTTTTTTCGTGTTTTAAGCAAAAATAATAATAATAATAATAATAATAATATTTTTTTTTCAGTTTCAAGCATTCTACCTTAATTGTATATATATATTTATTTTATTTAATGCATAATAAATATTTCATATATTCAAAAAAATAGGAAAAAAAATATTTAAGAACAAACTTCAAAACAAGAATATATACTGTCTGAAAACAAGTCTTACTATCTTATACTAAAATATAGATGAAGAAATAATGTGCTGCTAATACAAACCATTTAAATACTGAACTGCAAAAACCCCTGCAAGACATAACCTGACCAGACATGTATTTGATTGTGTTGAATAGAAACCAAACCTGCAGACCACACACACACACACACACACACACACACACACACACACACACACACACACACACACACACATTTTCACACTTTCTTGTCTCTCATGATTTTCTCTTCTCCAGTAACATACACATTCACATCGTCTCTCACTCCCTTATTCCCATCTCTCTCTCTACTGATGGGCAAACTCCAGATGGCACCTTGCTCTTTATCACATAAATGGCTCACATGGACAGGAATGAATGAGGGGAGGAGTGGAAAAAAGAGAGAAAATGAAAGGCAGAAAGGGAGGGGTGAAGCACTCCGAAAGAGAAAAAAAATTAAAGTTCACATGAGGACAAGGGCCTAACGTCACCCTTAAGGACCGGCCAAAAAAAAAAATACAGAAAAAGGAGAGAAAAACAGAAACAGAAAAGGGAACTATGGTAGAGAGAGAAACGAGATAAGATGAAGATGGCATGAGATACAGTGAAAAAAAAATATTGTCTTGTTTTCATGTACAAAAATATCCAAACATCCTTAATGCAAGATACATTTACTTGAGCAGCAAAACTGCATTAAATAAATGTGAAATAACTTTCATAAAATGAAATTTAAAATAACTTATTAAATATTTATAGAAATTGAAAACCAAAGTTTATGTTACAAATGAGATACAAAAGAAGATCTGGAAGAGGACAACATCCCTTGGCTGCCACACTGTAAATCCATTTTCTTTTCTCTACGCCCCGGTTTCCTGTTTTTGATCATACTAGCTTGAGCACTCCTACTCTGCAGTGTGTTTTATCAAATGGTGGAACCATAGTCAAATAGTTTTATATAGTTAAAATAGATGACGACCAGAACAGTCCAACCAGACAGATAGAGAGAAACTCACTGGCTGCTTTGATGAAGCTCCTCTGGTACTGGTATGTCATGAGAGGGGCCGGCAGCATCCTGATAGAAGAGGAGAAGAGAAAGGATTAGCGATTAGATAACAGAACAAACAGACAAACAGACTGTCAGGCTCAAAAACAGAAGGAATGTCGTCGAGACAGAGTAAACTGAGAATGTTTTGATGCATGAGGATGATAGTCTTCCTCTATTTTTTTTTTATTTAGGTTTTATTTTTAGCCTGCAAGCAAATTTGTGAATTATTAGCAATGTTGTAGAATTACATGAATAATCAGACTGTCTGTCAGACTGTATTTTAATATTTTCTGACAAATATGTAAGTGGTAATTGCAAAATATCATGCTAATAATGTGAATTACCATATTTGTATATATTTTTTGAAAATAATATGAGTGGTAACTGCTAGGGATGTAACGATTCAAAATACATGTTTTTTTTTTTTTTTTTTTTTTAGTTTTAAGGCAAATTATAAATGAAAAGGTGTCCTTTTATTATTTTTCAGACAAAATGCTGAACATTTCTCTGTGAAATTGAAATGTCAAATAACAACATTAAATTGAAATTTTAAAATAAATCCCAAATTAAATAAATGAATATTGCAAATAAAATAAAATAAAAAATCTTCATATAAACAAACAAAGGCTTTGTCTGTGCATTTTTTTTTTTAATTAGAGGCAACCACTACATTTGAATCACGATCCAAACAAAGATGCTGCATACATGTAGCATGAGCAGTTCTTGATTTAAATTTAATTCTATAATTTTGAAATTTGAGCAAAAACAAAATGCACTCACTAGCTTTGTTTAACTATGCTACATAAAACATATCTGAATGAAAAAACAACAGACGGGCTGCATGAGATGCAAATTCACTCTCTGACAGCAGGTGGAGCTTATGGAACAGCAGCAATACAGCGTTTCCTTGGTTACTGCTGTTAACAAAGCAGTGGTGCACTTATAAACACCAGCCTAGAAAAGAAAATTGCATCTAAACTTTTCTGAAGACAGTCAGTTTCCATCAGAGATAAATTGATATAAACTTGCAATGTGCACTTGTAGTGTACTTCAAATCTTAAAATTATATATATAAAAAATAATATAATATAATAATAATAATATATATAATAATATAATATTATTTAAATAAAACTCCAGGTAAGTGTTATTTCACTTTTAAGTAATTTTATTACTATGTTTCCTAACACACTTAAGTACATTTTGTAATAATTATAAATTAAACATTTTACTTTAAAATAAATTTTAAAGCATAATCTTTTGCTTTAGTAAAGAATACTCAATTTTGGTGTGTTGATTAACATACTAAATCATGTGTAACATTTACTTATAATTCTAACTGAAATGTTATTAGATATTCCAGTTAAGAAACCAATACATTAAATATACTTTAAATACATGACATGCAAGTTTCAACAGAAATTACATTAAAGCACTATTTAGGTCACCATAAATGCTTGTCAACACATTTAGCAGTACACTTTAAGCATATTTCAAACACAACAGAAGCAATGTAATTACATTTAAGACTCAAAGGGGTCATATGATGTGATTTCAATTTGTCCTTTCTCTTTGGAGTGTTAAATGCTCTTGGTGCATGGAGAAGTTCTGTAAAGTTGCAAAAGTCTCAAATCCAATGATATATTTTTTATCAAAGTTAAGACTCTGCCACGCCCCCTAAAATGGCTCAATCAAAATACGCCCCCACATGTCTACATCACTATGTGGAAATATTTGTGGAATGCCGACCAAATGTTCACGCAAAGAAAGAATGCATGGTTTCAGTAACCACAGTTAGTGTTGAAGCAGTCATGTCAGGGAGATGCTGTGTGTCTCTAGGCAAAAGCACTTTATTTGTCCTTCCGAAAGTAGATGCAATTAGGAATCACTTACAACAGAAGAGCAACGCATTTTATGGATGACCGTTTCGTAAACCTAGGATAGGAGGTATTTCTGACTTTGCTACGACAATCTGTCGCTTCTGAATCAGCTACTGTAAGTATGTTTTGTTATTAGTTTAAGTATTTGCTAATGAATTTTCAAATGCGGAGTTTTGCGCGTGAGTGTGAGAGAGAGAGAGAGAGAGAGAGAGAGAGAGACAGGGTCATACAGTGGAGTCAGTTGTCTTAACCGTCCGTGGCTTGTGTACTGCAAACACATAAGAGCTTCATCACTGTGTCTGTCACACCACTCTGTTGCCCTTTCAGGCTTGAACTGATGGTAAATCTAAAAACATTATTAACTCTCTTTACATTTATTTTGAAAGATGAATCTCATGATTATGGAAAGGGGCGTTATATTTCCGACAAGTGCTTGCAGTGTTCGGCCAATCACAATGCACTTGGTCATTTGGCCAATCAGAGCATAATGCACTTGTCGGAAGGATGGAATTTGTAGAAAACTATGTGTTTGTGAGAGACGGGGCATGAAGGACCTACAATAATGTACAGTTACAGAACTCGACTTGACGCACTCAATATATGAAGTCTTAATTTTGTAAATACAACTACTTATACTGTTAAGTAAGGAATAAGTGATGACGTGATGAATAGTGCATCACAATGACGTGAAGTGGACCAAAGCAGAGTATGTGATCAGAGCTAGGAGTGGGGAAGTGGGATTTCTGGCTAAAGCAAATAATAGATTTTTTTTAAGTCAGAGCATTGTGGTGGAAATCTGTTTATTTGTAGCATGTGGAAACTCAATATTGATTGTGTGATTCACGTTTTAAACAGTTTATTGTACAGATAGTAAATATGTGATTTATCAGCTTAAAAACAGAAAAGTTACAGCGTATTCTTTCTGTTTCTGAAGTTACTACAAACCTCAGCTTTGCCATAGTAGAAAGACACTGCACTTTGTGATATTTCAAAACATAGGCTTCTGAAATACTTTAGCCACAAATTTCGTAATGGAGTGAAGGCAGAGCAGTGTTTCTGATCAGTGGAGCTTCTGAAATACTTTAGCCACAAATTTCGTCATGGAGTGAAGGCAGCGAAGTGTTTCTGATCAGTGGAGCGAGGAGCAGGAAATGATGAACCCAGAGCGGAGTGATTACTGAATTGGAGCACGGAGGAGAAATGTAACGAAACAGGAACGTGACGCTGTGTCCTCTAGAGGACACTTTGGTGTATGCTGCCAGCATGACTGGAGTCTGAAGCATGTGTGAACTAACACCAATCCTATAGGTCCACGTGGCCTGTGAAGTCATAGGTGGGTGCCTGGATGTATAAAAGGGCACCTACTGAATACATCACCAACTTAATTATCTGAAGGAGACATAAACAAGCAGGCCAAAGAATTACGGGGAACCATGGTTAGATGTGTACCCTAAGAGATTTCCCTTCTAGAGAACTCGTGCTGCGTCCTCTAAAAAAGCTGCCTAGCCCACAGCGAGTGGGCTATCTGCTTACAACCCTAGCGGGGAAGATAGCGCTGTCTAGGCAAGGGCTTGAGGAGCCCACTACTTAAAAACCCTGAGCAGGCACATAGCTATCCTCAGATAGTTATATACCTAGGAAGGAGCTACCAGAAGGGGGTCCGACGGAAACTACCCAGACCTCAGATGGCTACGTTTCCAGGAAAGGACTCACCGCAACTGCAAATAAGGACACAGCTAGCCTCAGATAGCTGTATTCAAGTAAACCTGTCCTGGTATAACAATGGCAGGAATATAACCATTCTCAGATGGCTAAACTAGGAGGTCCCCAATCAGAGTCAGTCCCACAGTAGGCTAGCAAAGTAACTGTGTTATTGACCATAAGCTCACATGAAGGAGATCCGGACCATCAGGAAATGATGTTCTCAGAGCGAACACATAAGCCATCATTAGTCCAGAGTCAGACCCTGATATACGCAGTGGCCATAACACTAGATGGGGGAAAGGGGAGGAAGGGAAGAAAATGATCAAGGAGTCCCAGCCACGGGATGCAGGCGATCACTGCGTCTCTTATCTAGGATATCCCTGAGATCATTATTCCCTTTGTTATCGTTAACTTTCCACTGCGAACTCCTAGAAAGAGGTGCACAGTTAGTGACACAAGACATTTGATCTTGTCTATGAACTTCAGCTCTAGACAGATCACCCCCCCCCCCCCCCCAGAGGAGTATTTGGAGCTCTGAGGAATGAACTTCCTGAAAGCAGCTGATTGCGCTTTTGACTCTTTGAACTTATCCACCAACAACTCAATGAAAGTGCCAAAAAAAGTCCAGTAGGCAAAAGCGGAGTATCGAGAAGATAGTCCTTTTCTTTTTCCTGAAGGCCAAAAGATCCACAGATCCGTAGTCCCCATAGCCACCACTGAGAGACCAATGGCAGCAACAGTTTACTTGGAATGGCGCAACTCCTCAACTGTCTCTGCCCTTATCCAAATCCTTCAGCAATTCAGCCTGATAGGCTTGTAACACTGCCATGATGTGTAACCATCAACCTAACCTGCTGTCACATACGCCCTGCCATTCAAATGGGAGGTGGTCTGAAGCGCTACGGATGGCAAGGCAGAAATCTTCAAAGAGGATGACTCAGCTCGACCTGCGATCCCCAGCTTCCGCAGTACCTTGGATATAATGGGGGAACTGGCCTGCGAGGCGCAGATGCTTGCCTCTCCTCCCTTCGAGAAGAGAGGAAAACAAGATTGGAACGTGCTCCTCAACTAGGCACATAACGCTGAAGTGTCCTTCGGTGTCAAAAACCTCTCAAGCACTTCTTGAAACACTCGAGAGAGAGAGAGAGAGAGAGAGAGAGAGAGAGAGAGAGAGAGAGAGAGAGAAAGTAAGCATGTGTGAATTGCCTGTGCATCTCCAAACAGTGTCAGGCAGCTGCGTCTCTACTACTGGCAAAACTGCAAGTTGCTAAACTATTTTACTGATAAAATCGTCAGATCAGTGCTGAAAACACGTTTCTGTGCATGTGTATGTTTCCATGTGTGTGAGTATGTGTTCGTACTGTATGTGTGCACTTTTGTAAGGGAGAGAACACAGGAGCAACACAGTATGTATTCCATAAATAATAAAACAAAGTTTTGGGGCAAAAACATGGAAACAATTTGGCATTTTTATCCTGTTGTTTACTATATTTATTTGCTTGGTCAGTGTTGTTGTGGGTTTTGGTTGTTTGGCTGTTGTAGGCTATAAGGACCTTTGAAATAACTGAAATTATTTGGTGAAGTGATCTGGACATGCAAAGTGGTCAAGACCTGGAACAACTTTAGCCATGTTTCGCTTAAAATAATTGCACATCTTTTAGAATGTTTGTCAGCCAGTCAGATTCAAGCATTCACAAGCTTAGAACACTGCTAGCTTGTTGACTCATCTGTGCGAAGGGTCCCAACTGTTCACTATGCAAGTGTTCTGAGTTTATTTTATCATTGTTACAGCAGTTACCAATATGTTTTACATGGTTTCTAAAAGTTGTATGCCTTAATTAATAGCACAGAGTCTAAGCAATTATAGTGCTGATACCTTAGCAGTCAAGGTAACTTTTGAGACTGTGGGAGCCAGTCAAATCAAGACAGGTAAAACAAATTTTGTGTAGTATAGCCCGGTTGATGTCATGTGGTCATATGTTAAGTGGTGGGTTGGTACCTGAGGTAGTGCTTTATTGCACTGGTGATGGTCTTGATCTCCCATTCTGTGCTATTCAGCTCCACATCTGCACAGGTTTTGGGGTCTAGAGGAGGATTATAGACCCCATGGTTAGAAGAAAGATTTAATTTACCAGTGACCTCTGTTCAACCTTTGGAATTACCAACTCAGCACACTGCCAGTATGTGCAAGCAAACAGTGGGTATGCACACAGTGGGTATAGAAAATAATCACCCCCAATAAAAACAATCACATTTTGTTGCTTTGCAGCATGATATGAAGATGGACACAGTTTTTGTATTTACTCAGTGCAACTTATAACATCCAAGTAAAAGATACTACGAAGCCTCGCACATGGCATGCAGGAAATAAAGTAGGCTAAATCATACGAATTATTTACTATTTTGTTTCCTCGATTTATAAATTGTCCACACGAGTTACTAATTTGTTCCCTCGATTTTCTAAATTGTGTACGCGATTAATAAATTGAGAGAACAAATTAGTAAATTTTGCGGACGATTTATAAATTTTTTCTTGCATGTCACGTGCGGGGCTCTGTACGATATAACACCAACATATCAGAAAAAAAATTAACAAATCACTGAGTTGGAAAAAGGATCACCCCCTTGTGTCTGTATTTAGTTGAACTACCTTTTGATTTTATTATAGCCTTTACTCTGTTGGGATATGTCTCTACTAACTTTACACATCTAGACAATATTTGCCAAAGTTCAGTTAATATTGATGTTGAGTGTTTGTGGACTGCAGTCTTCAAGTCAATCCACAGATTTTCAATGAGGTATAAGTCTGGGCTCTGACTATAGGCTATGCAAAGACATTCACCTTTTTCTCCATCAATCACTGTGTGCTCCATTTTGTTGTGTGCTTTGGAAGGTAAACCTTCTTCCCACTGACAACTTTCTGGCAGAGGACAGCAGATTTTCCTCAAGAATTTGACAGTATTTTGCCCCATCCAAGTGCTCCAGTCACTGCTGCAGAGAAACACCCCCATAACAGGATATTACCAATGCTTTACTCCATGCTTTACTGGAGGAAAGCTGTTATTTGGATGCTGAGCTGTATTAGTTTTCCGACATATTGTTTGGTGTTGAGGCCAAATAATAACATTTTATTCTCATCTGCTTCAGAATCTTTAAGTTGTGTTTTGGCAAAGCTAAGCTGTGACTGTATGTGGCCTTGAGGAGTGGCTTTTTTCTTGCAAACCTCCCATACAAGCCACATTTGTGGAGAATTTGTGATATTGTTGTGTTGTCACGTGCACACAATGGCCTGCTTCAGAGTTGCTGTAGGTCTCTTGGTCACCTCTCTGACCAGTTTCCTCCTGGCTCTTTTATCCAGTTTTTTTTTTTCAGTTTTGTTGATGTTAATTCCTTCACTTGGATGTTATAAGTTGCACCGAGTAAATACAGCTGGATAAAACAAAGACTTAATTTTAAAAGGGGTGATTATTTTCTATACCCACTGAATGCATGCTTGCAACAGTTAATCAGCATAAAAATTGCAAACAATTTCCTAAAGCAACAGTATAGTCATAGTCATAGTCATTATCAGGCAGATAAATACCAGTGATCTGGTGAGTAACAAAACATCAAAGTCTATTCATCCTGTTTTCACTGCAGGGTATGACGGCATTCCTATTACTTTTTGCATGTAAAGAGGGTTGTGTGCTGATAATAATGGTTCCTTGCTAAGTGAAGCTTTATACACAAATATAATACTTGTATAATCTGTATGATATTAATGGAGGCAGATGTGCTTTGAAAGTAAAGTAAAAAATATTGTAATATGGGAGAGGCACTCACATAAATTTTGGCATGTGACAAAAAAGTTAAATGCATTCAACACTGACAGATTAATATTATTTTTATTGAACTAAATGAATTTAAAAAGAAATCTAACAATGTGTTTACCATGCAAACGATTCAACACCACAAAAAAAAAGAACCATTGCCAATCAACATATCTGTTCGTACGAGAGCAATGCATAATGAAAAACTAGGTCACTCACATAATAATCAATATATCTGTCTACACTGCATGGGAGTAATGCAACAAACCTAAATACATTCCACTATAAATCAACAAAGCTGTCTTTGATAATGAATGTGACACTGTGACAACTAGAGCGCTCACACTGCAATAAAAAAAGAGCTGTGACAAAATGTGTTACCAGGGACAATGAAAAATAAGAATATACATGATAAAGACAAAGAAACCTATTAAAAATATAGTTTAAAATGTTTAAAAGTTGTAATTTTCTTAGAAATGTACTCTTTCTTTCTTCAAATGCTGGTTTCATGTGGTTTTAAAGAACTTTTATATTATTTCCAAAAAAAGTTTAAATGTAATGGCTTAAATTAAACTAAAATGTTAAAACCATTTATAACTAAATGAAATATGGTGTAACTATCATGCATAAATAACGTTGCGGTTACGTATGTAACCCTAATTCCCTGAAGGAGTGAATGGAGACGTCACTTCGGTGACATACAAATTGGGATCTCGCTTCGAGAGACCAATCTACTTTGAGTGTAAACTAAATCAGCCAATACAAATTGGCATGCAATTATTGCATCCAGCTGCAGCTGGATATATCACAAAAAAGGCAGCCGGTGCAATGCATACCTTGTTTTCGCTGAGGAGCTGAGCAACGGTACAGCAGCCAGTACGACGGGACGTGGCATCTTCGTTGCTTCCTTCAGGGAATGAGGGTTACATATGTAACCGAGATGTTCCCTTTCAGTTGGTCACTCTCGACATCGCGTCGGTGACCGACGAACTGGGATCCTCTGCCAAAGCACAATGGATGCTGCCCCTTCCAGTGCCCTGTGCAAGCCACCTGTGTCACTTTTTGGGGCCGTGGCTCACAACAAGAAAATCACTCACCATTGTCGTAGCACTACCCACTCAGTGAGATTGGATAACACCGGGAAAATGTACCCGTTCCACTTGGAACACTGAGGATATACAGTGGACTTTACACATATGGGATCCACTTAGGTCTCACATATGGAACCCGGCCTTTTACCGGTTCTTGAGGATTCCTCAAGTGAAGGCCTGGCACCAGGCGTTCCACCAAGTATGGCTGCCGAAGGGGATGGAGGAGCTCAATAGGGTCTATGGTACGGACACTCTGGAGTAATTTTAACAAGCGGACACTAACCGGGGCTCTCAGTGCCACAGTACCGATTTGAGGTGAGAACACAGGAGGATACTGGCTCCACACGAAGGCTATAGAATCTAGTGAACGTGTTAGGGGTCGTCCAGACCGCAGCTCTACAAATATCTCAGCGAGGTGAGGTCAGTGAGGTGCTATGAGTCAGCACCCAGGAGGATGCAACACTCCTAGGAGAAGAACACCACTCGACGAACAGGTTCCATTCAAGGCGTAAGCGTGTCTCTAAGACTGTGCTCTTGCCGAAGTGATGGTGTCCACTACCTCTTGGGGTAGGTCACCAAGAACCTCCGCGTCCCATTCAGGGACCAAACATGAAGTTTACAGAGGTCTGGACACGGGGTGCCAGAGTGTAGATCCTGTAGAACAACTGGCAGTGAGATGTCTCTGGAGAGGCAAACAGGTCTACCTGAGAGGCTCTGAAACATCTACAAATCAGCTGGACTGTCCGATGAATGGAGACGCCCGGGAGCGTAGCTCAAAACAGCTCGTCAGTAATATGGTTGAGCAGGTCCGGAATGTGAATGGCATGAACTAACCTCAGAAGCTTCTGTATTCAAAGAAGGAGGTGGCGGGCGAGTTGCGACATGTAACGGGAGCACAGACCGCTTTGTTAGTTGATGTACACAACGGTCGCTGTGTTGTCCGTTTGGACCAGCACGTGCTTGCCGGGTGAGTTCCACGCTGCCACGCCCACCTCGGGATTTGGCCATGAAGCCAGTGCTGAAGCGGTCTCATATGTAATAACCCTAGCAGTGTAAGTGCTGCTGCAACTGCCATATTCCCCAGGAGCCTCTGAAATAGTTTCAATGGGACCGCCGTCCTGCCTTTGAACGAATTCAAGCAGGTCAGCACTGACCCTGCACGTTCCTCTGTGAGGTGTGCTGTCTGTTTGACTGAATCCAACTCCATAACGAGAAAAGAGATCCTCTGGGTTGGGAAGAGTTTGCTCTCTTCCCAGTTGACCCGAAGACCCAACAGGCTGAGGTGCCGAAGCACCAGGTCCCTGTGCTCAACCCCAGCAAACATCCTGTGCTACTGCTGGAAAAAAGCCCTCGCCTGGCAGCAGCCTGGACAAACACTAGATCGTGGCAGGGGCCTCCACCTCAGCGTGTTTAATGCCCAGGCACGTGAGGCAGCAATCGTGACCATCACCCGTCACCAGAAGCTTTTAAGAATGCATTGAACTTGTAGCTCACTGAGGACAATTGGATGGAGCAGAACGATGTTCTCACTCGGCTCTGAAACGAAAAGCTGGTATGCATTGCACCTGCTGCCCTTTTATGCTCATGCTGTGACCAGCAGCAGCTGGATGCAATAATTGCATGCCCGTGTGCATTGGCTTGTTTCGTTTACACCCGAAGTAGATTGGTCTGTCGAAGCGAGATCCCAATTCGTCTGTCACTGACGTGATGTCGAGGGTGACCGACTAAAAGGGAACATATTTTAGCATACCATAAAAAAAAAAGAGTTCTAATTCTGGAAATGATATACTTAAAAATAATATACTTAAGTGTGAAATTGAATGTAATGTTTTCAGACACCTAATTGCATGTTACTTGATTAAAACTTAGATTAAAAACATCCTCAAAACAGTTTTAAGGCTGAGAAATGGTATATGTGACATTTATGGCTGACATTCATTTCATTTAAATCTCCTGGTTTAATTAAAACAAAATAACCAGCAGCAGGGTCCTGATTCTCACCCATGACCAGGCTGAGTAATTTCTGCACTCTGGAGCTGACACCGACAATCCTGTATAGACCCTGTTCATCAATACCTGATAAGAGAAAGAAAGAAAAAAAAAACACAGACTCATGTGCTGGTCACCATCAGACCTTTTTTTCTAACAAACAACATGAGGCATACCTCTGGTTTCTATGGCATAGATGAATTTTTTGACAACGTTGAAGCCAATGACATCTAATTGTGCCACTTAAATAAAAGTTAATTGGGAGAGGAAAACAAAAACATCATTACACCACCATGGTAAAACAAGCAGTAATACAAAACAAAAAAAGTGTTCATGAACCAGCATGATAAGTGTGTATGATTCTGTGATTCAAATGAATTATGATTTAAAAATGTAGAATACTGAAATAGCACCATACTTACTAGCTTCATTCTGGCTGTCACGATTCAGGGTGTATACCTGTGAGACAAGACATTTTGGTCAGGTTTGTGGCTGTTAATACAGAGAAGCTTTGGAAGAAAAAAAATTCTGCATAACAAGTACAATTTAGTGGTACCAGCTGAGAAGCCATCACAGCATATAACACCACTGCCTCATTTGTACTATTTTACATGCATAATCTGTTGGCTAAAAGCTTTGAAAACAGGCTTCATCACACTGAAAGAGACATGTATTATTCTAAAACCTAGTGAACTGCCTACGTACATAGGCAGCATTTTTATTGATATCTATCTATCTATAATTATGACAACCTTCAGAATAGTTTAAGCACGCTGCTGTATGTGTAAGATAAGCAGCTGCTTCATGAATAGACATAAAGTACATACATCAGATAGCAGATCTAGACTGGTGGAGCTGGGGGAGGTGGAGGGTTTCAGAAGAGCTGCACCATTTACAGTAACATAATTTAACTAGTTATTTAATCAAAACCAAATAATATTAATAGGAAATATTCAAAAACATTTTTGTGATAAGCACTATTTGAGTGCTAAAGAGTGCTTCATCAGTAACTGATGAGTTCCCATGCTCCCCACAAAGGTAACAGCCTATGTAGGTAGTATGCTAGCGAGGCAGCTCACTAGATTAAGAAACAGAGCCTAAATCATCCTACAATACATTACAAATTCAATTATGAATCCAACACTCAACTAATCCACTATATCTGAATTCATATTCAAAAAGAACACAAGCTAAAGGCCTCAACATGCATATTTATGAGACGCAAAAAGTCTAATGAATATGCATTCAAAATGAGAACACAGTTTATCTTATGCACAGCAGTGCCAAGCATGCAAACTCTCTTATGTCAAACGATATCAGATTTGATTGCTCAGATAAAGTACCGGTTCTCTTCCGTCCATGGCTTCCATCCAGAGTCTGCGGTCTTCCTCTGACAGCGCCTGCATGGTGATCACGCCTTGCCTGAAACATGCACGCACGTCCAGGCGCAAGCATACACAGCGGTACAGTCAACAACATGCACATGCACACACACACACACACACAAAAATCTCCTGTGATGCATGTATACTTCCAGTCAGACACTCTTAGTAGATAAATAAACTAGAAAGCCTTTGTGTTCTAGGACAATTTATTTTTTATAAAATCTACAAAGCCACCCTTAATTGTATTCAATTTTCACTTGTAGTGGACTTTAAAATTCAAAAGTATTGTTTAAAAACTGTACTTGCGAATAATACAATAATACTGATACTAATAAAATGCCACTTGGACTTAAATGCACTTAAAGACTTCATTTTTAAAAGTAATAATGTCAATCTAAAAGTTTTCATTTAAAGAACCATTGAAATGATTGTGTTTTAATAATATATTGTCATGTTTTAAAGAAGTACACTTTTTTGATGTGTTGAACATTAAATCAGATCTAAAGTACTTGATTATAAATTTTAACTGGGTTTAAAGGGTTAGTTCGCCCAAAAATGAAAATTATGTCATTAATAACTCACCCTCATGTTGTTCCAAACCAGTAAGACCTCCATTTATCTTCGGAACACAGTTTAGGATATTTTAGATTTAGTCCGAGAGCTCTCAGTCCCTCCATTGAAAATGTATGTACGGTATACTGTCCATGTCCAGAAAGGTAAGAAAAACATCATCAAAGTAGTCCATGTGACATCAGAGGGTCAGTTAGAATTTTTTGAAGCATCGAAAATACATTTTGGTCCAAAAATATCAAAAACAACGGCTTTATTCAGCATTGTCTTCTCTTCCGTGTCTGTTTAAAACAAAGCAGTTTGTCATATCCGGTTCGCGAACGAATCATTCGATGTAAACGAATCTTTTTGAACCAGTTCACCAAATCGAACTGAATCGTTTTAAACGGTTCATGTCTCCAATACGCATTAATCCACAAATGACTTAAGCTGTTAACTTTTTTAATGTGGCTGACACTTCCTCTGAGTTCAAACAAACCAATATCCCGGAGTAATTCATTTACTCAAACAGTACACTGACTGAACTGCTGTGAAGAGAGAGATGAACACCGAGCCGAGCCAGATAATGACTCGTTCAAGAGTCAAGAACCGGTTGCATCGGTTTTCGGATCACCAGTAGTTCTTTTGGACAGTTCGATTCAATAAACCAGTTGAAGAAAACGGTTCACCGGTTCTTTTGCGCTCGACGTAATGGTGTCATTGGCAATGACTGCAAGCCTTCGGTTTACCTGGGCTCATAACATTAGCACAGAATCAGTTCAGAATCAATCACCAAAAGAATCAGTTTGGTTCAAACGCTCTGTGTGTCGGTCTGCTTCACGCTGAATCACATATGCACAGTATCATCAGCCCCTCGGTTCTCGAATCGGACACGTCTGACAGAAACGGTTCTTGACTCGTGAACGAGTCATTATCTGGCACGGCCTCGTGTTCATATCTCTCTTCACAGCAGTTCAGTCAGTGTACTGTTTGAGTAAATGAATTACTCTGGGATATTGGTTTGTTTGAACTCAGAGGAAGTGTCAGCCACATTAAAAAAAGTTAACAGCTTAAGTCATTTGCGGATTAATGCGTATTGGAGACGCGAACCGTTTAAAACGATTTAGTTCGATTTGGTGAACTGTTTAAAAAAGATCCGGTTACATCGAATGATTCGTTCGTGAACCAGATATGACAAACTACTTTGTTTTGAACAGTCTTACAACAGACACGGAAGAGAAGACAATTCTGAATAAAGTCGTCGTTTTTGCTATTTTTAGACCAAAATGTATTTTCGATGCTTCAAAAAATTCTAACTGACCCTCTGATGTCACATGGACTACTTTGATGATGTTTTTCTTACCTTTCTGGACATGGACAGTAGACCGTACACACAGCTTCAATGGAGGGACTGAGAGCTCTCGGACTAAATCTAAAATATCTTAAACTGTGTTCTGAAGATAAACGGAGGTTTTACGGGTTTGAAACAACATGAGGGTGAGTTATTAATGACATAATTTTGCAAATTGGGCGAACTAACTAGAGCTGAAACAACAAATCGATTTAATCGATAAAATTGGTTATTAAAATAGTTGTCAACTAATTTAGTCATCGATTCGTTGCTAAATAACTTTTATTGGACGTAAGCGGCTCATTTCGTGCATATTTCAAATCTGCGGTGACCAAAGTGTGGCAGTAATGAGCCACCGGAGGTTTTACTCAGCCAGTACAGCAGGAGAAGTAGCGAATAGCCAATAGCTGGCCTCGTTTTATGTCACGTGCTTCCCGAACAGCGTCTCTGCAGCATTTAGCGGGATGTGGGAGACTGGGAGTACTTTACTTTGAGCCTTCAAAAAAGAAGAGTAACCTGTAAACTCTGCACTACTGAACTGTTTAAGGGGACGTTCACATATCGCGTCTTTTGCGCGCTCAAGTTCGTTATTTCCAACACCGCATCGCATCGAGTTAAAAACATCTCAACTTTTCAGAATGCTGCAAGCGCATCGCGGGTCATGTGACAAGAACTAACCAATCAGCTTCATCCTTTCCCGTAACAACGTTAAAAGCTCAGTCAAGATGAAAGGAACAGCTGATCATAGTTGTATATGGATTTCCATTTTGAAATAAATTTAGTAGCAGAGCTACTGCAAGCGATTTTTTGAGCTGCAAATCCATTTATCCTTTGCTGAAATTTCCGCGTCTTCAAGGAGAGAGCACGTCATGGTTGCTTATCAAAGGCAGACGCCTCAGGGGCGCTTCTGCGCGAGCGCTTTGGAAAGAAGGAGAAAGCGGTGCGCCTAGCATTTTCCACGCGTTTTTAGGCACGATATGTGAACGGCCCCTAAGACTTTTATTTGTGCAGATTCTCCAGTACAATGTTGTTTGCAAATGTTTAGTCGTAAAAGCTGATAACATTGCTTTTTAACAGTTAACATTTAAAGCTTTACAAACATGTTCTGTGATCAGTTTGTAGTTTTCCAGTTCAAAATTCAGTCGTGCAGCCTAATTATGACTGAATGAGAGAGGTAAATGTTTAAAGATATTTGAAATGCACTTTTTTTCTAAGTATTCACTGCTCTTTTTTTGTGTGTGACTGTCCAATTTTTTTTTTCTGGACAACCTTCTGATGGATTTTACTTTAAATTGTGAGTTCCATTCAGGTTTCATGCCACTGGCACTTTATTCGAAGGATTGTTTACAATTTCACAGCAAAAGCTATAAAGCTGTTTCCCAGTAAATAATAAAATACAATGCACTGCAATTTTATTCTGTTTTATCCTTATTCTTCGTGAAAATATGTTCTGAAAGATTCCTTAATAAGCTTCGTTCGGGATGTTAAACTACTTTAGGAGCTCTAAGGACTGCCATGGTGAAAACATTATTTTAAATCTCCTTGTGAAATTTGCTAGAGTATGGGTCAGTGTTCTGATTGCAGAAGAATTCGACAAAGGATTACTAACACAATAAAACAACTCCAGGTATATTTTTGATTAGGATATGACAGTGCAAAATGGTTAAAATCTCTTAAAAATCTATGCTGAAGGATAAAGACCATTTATTAATAATTTACTTGGGGGGGAAAAATGGAAAAAACTAAAATATAAGTACATAAACCGATTAATCGATTAATCGTAAAAATAATCGACAGATTAATCGATTATCAAAATAATCGTTAGTTGCAGCCCTAGAACTAACCCTTTAACTTAATAGCAATTAAGTTCAACTGATGAACTCTTTAAACTAAATAGCATGCAATTAATCATTTGGAAACAATGTCAATTGCATGCTATTTATTAAATCCACAATAGCAAAAGCATTCATAGTTGAAGAAACACACATAAGTCATTACCCTTGGTTACAAAAGTAGATAAACCAGATGATGCTATTTGAACAAATTGATAGGATTTCATGACTTGCAAAATGACAGTACGAACATTCAGTCCGATAGATTTAACAATTCGATTGATTTAGCATATAACAATGTAAGAGCCAGTTTTTGGTGCTGTGTGTTTGTATGGCAGCTCTATCAGTAAATCAGGAGTACACACACTCACACACCATTAACTTGTGTGACAACTGAAGGTTAGGCCATGCCAGGTCAGGAAGAGTTATGGTAATAAACCTGGGGATGTTTAATTGAGTTTGTGCACAGGAAAGCCTGATAGATTTACAGTGTGGTGGTGCACTGCTGCTGTGAAGGGCAAAAGAAGGAGGCTATTGCAAAATTGCAACATGTTTTGTGTAAAATATATTTGTGAATAATTAACTAGATAACTTCATCATGACACATCGACACTGAATCATAAGGCATCATAAGCCACAAAGGCATTGATGTATTATACACACTCATGTGCATGCAATGTCTGAAATTGTCACTCACTAAACAGCCAAAGTTAAATGAGTGAATTGACTCACAGCTATAGACACTGCATAGCATCACCCTATTCTTAATGACTATTATGTCTAAATGTGATTATTTTCTAATTTTGTATAAATATTTTCACCTGAAAACATGTAAAAAAAAAAAAAAAAAAACACTATGTAGAATGTTTAGTGTACTGCACATTATATCTAATGTTGTGACATACACACTTAAAACACCTGAATCTCAATGTGACCCTTTATACTGAGACATATTTTCTGAAAATCCAGCTAAATGTTTATAAAGCAGAATTTTGATAGGTAGGATTTCGAACCACATGCAGATTTGCTTTGTATCAGGTGTATAAAAGTAGGAACTTTTTTTCTCAGTAAAAAAAAAACGAACAAAAAAAACACCAACTAAGAAACATCATTGTATTTTGAGAACTAAAACTACATAAATTAAAACTAGCTGAAATTATACACCACTGGTCAAAAGTGTTGAATAATTAGGACTTTTTAATGTTTTGGCTGCATTTGTTTGATCCAAAATACAGTAAACAGTAATATTTTGAAATATTATTACAATTTAAAATTACTTTTTATTTCATCATTTTAAATAAAAGTTTTGTTTCAATATGTTATATTAATATTTAAAATTTATTTTATTAATGTAATGCAAATCTGAATGCACAGCAGCCATTAAATAAGACTTTAGTGTCACATGATCCTTCAGAAATTATTATAATAAGCTGATTTTGTTCTTATTATCAGTCATTATTTGTGCTCGGTTATGAGTACAGGTTCTTATTTTTAAACTAAATTTTTATTTATTTATTTATTTTTATTCTTTGATGAAAACCCAGTCTATTTATTTGACACATTCATTTGAAATAGAAATCTTTTTGTAATATTATAAATGTATTTTCTATCACTTTTTGAATGAACACAGTCTTGGTAAACTTTTGACCAACAATGCACATCCTTGATTCAAATAATATATATTTTAAATGCAAATTTAACAGAATTTTGTAAGGTTTATGCTTAAAATCTAATCTAAGTGTTGAAAGAAATTCAAGATATATTCTCTGGAGATAAATCTTATTATATTACACAATTTTGCTGGGAAGCAAGGCTAAAATACTGACATATATATGTAATTTGCAAAGCGTGATGTAAACCCAGCATTATGTCATTAGGGCTTATAGCATCTTTTGGCCTATAGGTTAAGTGTAAAGTAATCGGCTCCCTTCCTCTGCCTACATCCCATAAGATGGCCACTTTATCTCTCCCCTCCTAGTTCTGACAGGCCGAAGCTGTACTCTCTCTCCTCATGCCTGACAGACCTAGTTCAAATCTCCACCCCGTTTCCTGAGCAGCAGCCAGGAAGTGTGTCTCCCGCTGAATGTTACGTGGACCAAAGTGCCATCTGGTGGCAGGAATGCAACTCACCGGTCCACAGCTTCGATGTCGAAACAGAACCGCTTCTCGATGGAGTCTGATTTCCTTCTGGTGCAAGATTTGAGCGTAAAGCTTTCCTCATCTCCCTGAAAAAAAAAACATGGTTTACTATAGGCCCAACAGTTTTCAGTGTTTTGCTTATTTGATTTTTATCTGAGCCTGGACGGCCGACTGGAAAATGTGACCAGACGTTCTATATTTACCAACTACACTGTCATCACATAAATGATTATATAAATAAATAATAATGTGTCAGGTTACTTCCTATCTTCTTGCAAGTATGGCCATGGAATGGGTGTTCAAATGCAGTCAGCTATTTTTATTCCAACACTTCTCAACTCCTTTGCCGACTAGCAACACAATACACGCATGTCTCTGGAGTTCTGTCGTCCTCTCCTTCAGTGTCCTCTTCACTAACAGTCTAATCGTTTCTATCACTCCGCTCTGCGGAGTCACTTCTCTATTTTTTTTTTTTACACTCTTCACATTTCAGAAAAGGTGACAGCATATTGCTAGCACAAGGACTGGGTACTAAACAAACTGTGTATGCTTACAGAATGTAAGAAATGTCTAGAAAGATGAAACAAGGGTGCCTGTGAGTACTCACATGAAACTAAAACTGACAAAAGGGATTCTGTGGTCTAGTCTACAATAAATCAACAAGACTGCATGTACACAGTAAGTGCACCATTTGGAAATTCATGTTTTCAGTAATAAAAGCATTTAGGTATTCAGATATTAATACCCGAAGTATTACACTTTGGTGCATATTCATACATGCCACATCCTTTATGTTACTTCACATGTGCATCCTGATTCCTGCTGCCATCTCTTTCAAAGTTAAACGATGCACACACACACGGCCATCCACCTCATCTAAAGGAAAATGTGATTCATCAGACCAGGCATCCAGTGGTCCAGTTCTATTGCTCACGGGCCCATTGTAGGTGCTTTCGGCAGTGGACAAGGGGTCATCATGGGCACTCTGAGGCGACGCAACCCCATGCACTGCAAACTGTTTTGTACTGTGTGTTTGGACATCCTTCAATCATGGACAGCATTAAGTTTTTCAGCAGTTTGCTCTTCTGTGTGATTGGACCATATGGGCTAGTCTTGCCATTTTGGAGATGCACCCAGTCATTTAGCCATCACTGTTTGGCCCTGAGGTCAGATCTTTTTGTTTGACCATTTTCCTGCTTCCAAAACATGAAATTCAAGGACTGATGGTAACACTTTGGTTTAGGGACCAATTCTCACTATTAACTAGTTTATTAGCATGCATATTACTAGCATACTGGCTGTTTATTCGTACATATAAAGCACATATGAATGACTTATTCTGCATGATCATATTTTAGATCCCTTAATCCTGCCCCATACCTATGTAGATTTTACAACTACCTTACTAATTACTGAGAATGTGTCCCTAATGAAAATATGTTGAAGATTAGTGTAAAGGCAGTCAATTTGTTATCTGACGATTGGTTTCCACCGTGTGCTTAACAATATGAGTTTGTAATTCCTGCTTGTGATCCCTCTGGACCATTCGCCTGCTAACCCTCCAGTATAAGTCTATTGACTGTAAACGTTCATTCTAACCATCTGAAGAATGAGCTGAAATGACTGTTGTAACTGACATGTCAAAGATGCAATACATAAACATTGGGTTGAAAGAAAAACAGAACAGAGTTTGGGTTATATGAGTTTTCAACATTTTCAAACCTAAAATCAGTAAGCTTTTATTTTGGTGGGTTGCCAGCAAGTAAGTATGCACTGCTGGTTTTAGTGAATGCAGAGTGAAGCCCATCACTGAATGACGAGTTCCAGATTTGCATTTTGCTGTGAAACTGTTCAAATTCAAACTCAAGAATCTAAATATTTTTAGGTTGGAAATTTACCTACATTAAATCAAAAGGTTTTTGTTCCAACAGATTGAGCATTTTCTTGTAAATATGTTAGCAACAACAAAAACCATGCAAACCAGGAAACAATATAACTCTTGTATTCAATCTATAATCACAATAAAGCACGTTTTCTGATTGCATTTCTCTTGCGATTGGCAGGTTTGTGTGTTTAGCAGCGGGGTGGTAGTGTGTGGTTGAAATGTAATCAAGCCAAATGCAGTCCCTGGTGCGAATGTCGTGCTTTTGACCCTGCGTGTGTGGCAGTGTAGAGTGAGACGGGCACAGAGCCAGGTGCCGACACTGGAGCCAGCTCAACGATGCGATACGCAGCTTCTCGTGCCAAGATCAGAGTCTTGTCAACATGGGGAACAAACTTGTGGCCTGTGCCAGCATCCACTCTCCAATCCAAAGGTTACACATACTGTTGAGTGAAAGGACACGAGAGGGATTGCATGTGACAAAGAAAGAGAAAAAAGAACTACTTACATTTTTGCCTCCAGACTTCTGATCAAACAGCATCATGGTCATGCGTTTGGGCTCTCGGTGATAGATGCAGTAGTACTTCACCCATGTGGACACAAAGGAACCTGATTTGGTATAAAACAGGGAGCCATGTAAGATTACAGAGCTTTAGTTTAATTCAGTGCTCATGTGCATCCAGGAACATGGATGGGAAACACTGTTTTAAGCCATTAAAGTTTTGTGTGATAGAAAAGGAGAGATATGGTAAACTCTTTGAAGGCTTTGATTAGGTGAAACTTTTAAGCAATGGTGGAAAGGAAAAAACAAATGTAATACTGCACATGAGCATAACAGTTGCCGCCTATTTTTTCACCATCTTTGGTTCTTATTCATTTCTTAATAAGGATTTCAAAAAATCTTCAGTAAAGAGCTAAAAGCCATAAATAAGCAACATAGGCTCATCACAAATCCTCTACATGTACTTACATTTTTGCCAAACTTCAAATACGTAACTACACTGAACAAAATGATAAACTCAACACTTTTCTTTTTGTCCCTTAGGCTAGCCACAATAAAAGGCCACTCTAAAGTGTGAAGTTTTATCACACGGCACAATGCCACAGATGTCACAAGTTTTGAGGGAGCTTGCAATTGGCATGCTGACTGCAGGAATGTCCACCAGAGCTGTTGACCGTGAATTGAATGTTTATTTCTCTACCATAAGGCGTCTCCAAAAGCATTTCAGAGAATTTGGCAGAACATCCAACCGGCCTCACAACCACAAACCACGTGTAACCACACCAGCCCAGGACCTCTACATCCAGCATCTTCACCTCCAAGATCATCTGAGACCAGCCTGCCAGACAGCTGCTGCAACAATTGGTTTGCATTACCAAAGAATTTCTGCCCAAACTGTCAGAAACCATCTCAGGGAAGCTCATCTGCATGCTCGTCATCCTCATCCTCGTCTTGAACTTACTGTAGTTCATCAACGTAACCAACTTGAGTGGGCAAATGCTCATATTCAATGACGTCTGGCACTTTGGAGACGTGTTCTCCTTTCTCGGATGAATCCCGGTTTTCACTGAACAGGGCAGATGGCAGATGGCAGACAGCGTGTATGGCGTCGTGTGGGTGAGCAGTTTGCTGATGTCAACATTGTGAATGGAGTGGCCCGTGGTGGTGGGGTTATGGTATGGGCAGGCGTATGTTATGGACTACAAACACAGGTGCATTTTATTGATGACATTTTGAATGCACAAAGATACCGTGATGAAATCCTGAGGACCATTGTTGTGCTGTTCATCCACGACCATCACCTCATGTTGCAGCTTGTTAATGCACGGCCCCATGTTGCAAGGATCTGTACACAGTTCCTGCAAGCTGAAAACATCCCAGTTCTTGAATGGCTAGCATACTCACCAGACATGTCACCAATTAAGCATGTTTGGGATGCTCTGGATCAGTGTATACGACAGTGTGTTCCAATATCCAGCAACTTCGCACAGCCATTGAAGAGGAGTGGACCAACACTCCACCGGCCACAATCAACAACCTGATCAACTCTGCGTGAAAGAGATGGGTTGCACTGCGTGAGGCAAATGGTGGTCACACCAGATACTGACTGGTTTTTGGACCCCCCAATACAGTAAAACTGCACATTTTAGAGTGGTCTTTTATTGTGGCCAGCCTAAGGCACACCTGAGCAATAATCATTCTGTCTTATCAGCATCTTGATATACCACACCTGTGAGGTGGATTGACTATCTCGGGAAAGGAGAAGTGCTCACTAACACAGATTTAGACAGATTTGTGTACAATATTTAAATTAAATTTTAATTAAAATTTAATTTAATTTATGCATTTAGCAGACGCAAAGCGACTTTTAGCGCAATGCTCTACCAATTAAGCTACAGGAACACTATATTTACTATATTTGAGAGAAACAGGCCTTTTGTGTACATAAAAGTCTTAAATCTTTGAGTTCAGCTCCTGAAAAATTGGGACAAAAACAAAAGTGTTGTGTTTATAATTTTGTTCAGTGTATATGTTCGACACAGTGCAGATGCCAGCTGAATTTTGAACACTGGAGGCAGTAAAACACCAAAAACTATTCATTTTTATTTATATTATGATTACCAGAAAATCAATTAACAAGGACATTCGTGCCATTTCCTTGCACAATATTTTGCAATCACCTTAAAATACCTTTGCCATAGTGCATTATTTCTAAACCAATTTATTTTAACATGGATATCACATATTCAGCTGTATGTGTATGGATTTTCTGCTTTAGTAAACTTGCTTGGTAGCACACCTGGCACACCAGTGCACTTGCAATGCATAGCACTCAGGTATGAGCATCATGAAACATGGTTTGATAAAAGTTATAAAATAAGGTAAAATGGCAAGTTTGCTCAAGCAAATGCATTTTTATCTCACTTCCTCTTTCTTTTAACACCATCGATCTGGTTTACAGTATGATTTAGTGTAGGGAGTATGTTAATTTTAAAGGCAATAGAGCATTAATCTTTTAGGGACACTTACTGGCCATTTCATTTATCAACTGCCATGGTACATGCATTAACCAATGTGATTAAATGTTGCACAGTCACATTTATCTATTTGGAGAAAACTAAACATGCTCTAATTACACGCACTGAACATTTCATTTTGGCTACATTCACACTGCAAGCATTCAGATTTATTGCTCAGATCCATTTTGTGTGTGTGTGTGTGTGTGTGTGTGTTTGTGTGTGGCTGTTCACACTGTCTTTTTTGGTAACACTTTAGTTTAGGGATCAATTCTCACTATTGACTAATTGCTTATTAGCATGCATATTACTAGCATATTGGCTGTTTATTAGTACTTATAAAGCACATATCAATATCTTATTCTGAATGACCATATTCTACATTCCTTGATCCTACCCCATTGTGGCCAACATCAGATTTCAGTGTGAACTAATGACGGTCCTCAAACTGACCCACGTGTGCAAAACGATAACAAGAGAGCATGAAGCGCACTGTCATATAGAAAGTAAACACTGAGGCCACTGGAATAAGCTTTTTTGCATTTATTTATAACTGATATGCCAAGGAAGCCAGCAAATTTGAGAGCAGGTGATAAAAAGGATGAAAATGGGGAGAAAGAGAGCCTTATTTTATTTTTATTTTTTTTTACAGTACGACACTTTGAGTTTAGCTTGTATTGAGCTGTCTCTGTAATACACTGTAAAAAACACCTCACTGTCTTTCCACAAATGTGTCATATTCACAGAGTGAACAAAAAACTACTGGTATGCAAAATCTTTGAAGTGAATCCTGTTGGCACAGAATTATGACGAATGTCGATCTATAGTGGAATTAAAGTCGCATGTATTCCGATATGACCATTCAGACTGAGGTCGCATTGCAAAACATCTGACCTGAATCGGATTTAGCACCAAACTACGTTCACACTGCAGGCAAATGTGGCCCAAATCAGATATTTCTAATGACAGTGTGAACAGCACAAACCACATGGAATCTGATCTGTTCAATTCCCATCTGTGCCACTTCTGTATGTGGTACTAAATCCAATACAGGTCAGACATTTTGCAATGATACCGCAGTGTGAACAGTCATGTTGTAATTCATGCGATTTTAACGTTACTGTAGATCAACATTCTAGATCACGATTCTGTGCTCATTGTGAAAACATGCCAACCCTGTTCTTGTTGTCCTTTTGAGCATAAGAATCAGTTCAGAACCATGATCTATTCAAACTGGAAATCTGATATTGGCCACATTTAAAACACAAATGTGAACAGCTATACAAAAAAATCTACTTGAGCACTAAGGCTTGCAGTATGAATGTAGCCAAAGTGGCCAAAACCTGAAACAAAAAGATCAGATTCCATGTGGTTAGTGCTATTCTCACTTCCATCACAAAAAAAAAAAAAAATCAGAAAAAAAAGAGCAAAAAATCAGTTTTGGGACACATTTTCCTCTGATGTGAACATAGCCTTACAAAATGCTGCAAAACATGCAAGAAGTAAAATGAAAGCATTGATATTTTATTAAAATAGTAGCCTACAAAATAAAATAACTGAATTACAGTTAGTGATATGTATGAAATACAACACATTTTAGGTGTACTGCAAAATATTCAGATTAATTCAAATATACAAGTAGTTTGAGAAAGCAGGAAGATTAATGACGTTCAGTGACGTCACTTGCAATGCTTCATGGTAGTGCCTGCTGAGATGTTTTGTTTTGGCTCGCCATTTGGGATTGTGGGCACACACACACACACACACACACACACAAATCACACTAACCTCTGTGTGATCAGATGTGTCTTAGAAATATGAAAAGCTCCGAATTTTTCAACTTACGTTTCTCTTGCACAAACAGGTATCCTTCCATTGTGTGTGGACTGATGCTCTTATGTTCATGCGGGTTTTCCTTCATCTTCTTCATCAAACATTCCACCTCTGAACGTGTGCTCTCGAACCGGTTCCGTGTCTAAAATACCACAAAGACAGAGAAGGAGAAGCATGTTAGCATGTTTCCAAAATATCTGCAAATGTATTTCTGTGTTTTATGCTTTAGTACAATCAAAAAATGACATACAGCACCTTTAATGCATTAAGGTATGAACTAATTCGGCTCTCCTAATTTGTAATATCAATATCTTTGGGGGTCTGTTGTAAGAAATGCACTCACATTTTGAATGCTGATTGTGAGGTCTGTCTTGAAATGGTTGAAGTCTTTGGCCAGTTCGTACCCATGATGATAATATGTAAACAGACCTTGTAGAAAAGCCAGCAGCTACATCCAAAAGAGAGAAAAACAGCCATCAAAGAAGAGATCATAACATAACATAACATAACATATCATAATATGCAATGAAGTTTTACCGGCTCCACGAACTCAAACATTTTCCTTTCCTGAACTTCCTGCACTTTGAAGACATATTCCAGCGAGACTTCGTAGAAGTGATGCCTCACGATGTCCACCTGGTTATCCGCCTGGGGAGATTCATTAAGAAAAACTGAAAACATACACAGATGTCCATGACATCAAACTGGGCTTTGTAGCCTTTAGTCCATGATGTCTACAATGCCAGAGTGTAAACCAAATGCTTTTTACAAATGAAATCAAGCCTTTCAATACATCTGTCCCCAATTTAATGTTTTATAGAAAATCAAACCAGATGCTTGCTAGTCTTAAAGTGCAACAGAAGATCATTTTAGTGATTCTCAAGTAAAACTTTAATAGCAGAACATACTTCATGAAGGTGTGCTTCCTTCTTCTTCGCAGACAGACTGAGATGTTTCTCCAACACTGTACAATATTTCTCCGTCTCTTTATCATATTTCTTTTTGGCTTCCTGGGGGATAAAAATGCAAACTCTGTGTCAAACAGACAACAGCCGAAATGTTAAATGTAGAGATTGCCATGCATGTATGTACACATCTATATTCATTTTAAATTGGATATGCAGTATTTAACTTTTTTAAAGCAGTTACAGTGGGTCGTTTCTGTTTCAAAATACACACATACACTTAAATGAAACTATATCAAGTAGTGTGTTTGATGCTGAAGCTCTCATACCATTACCGTATATGCTTTTAACCATTTTTCAAAGACAATATAAGTATGAAATTACTTATACAGGTGTGCCAAAGTCTTAAGTTCAACTAATTTCATTTCATTTAATTATTAACTATAACAATTTTTTTTAATTCCAAATAACATGCAATTAAGCGTCTGAAAACACTATTCAGTTTCACACTTGTGTAGATTCTTTTAAAGTACACTATTTCTGTAATAAGTACTTTTAAGCGATGTGTTCGCTTAAAATTTGTCATTCGGGAATCAAACATCTGCAAGCAGCATGGATGGGGAGCTGAAAAGTTGGCAATACATTTGAATCACTGTTTTAAAAAAAAACAATGAGGCATGCACAAATCTGTGCTACATGTCAAATTGAACAGATTCATTGTATCAGTTTTTTATTCATAACGAACATCAAAATGAGTGTTTACACATCATAACCAATAGATGGCAGTGTTGTTTAAACAGTTACTGTAGCTTCATCGATGCACTTTTATCTACAATGGCTCGACCCACATGGAATCTGCTGGTTTTGACTCTGACATTGACCTTAAGTGAGAATGTTTCCCTTGAACAAGGTACTTCTATAATGGCACTGATAACTGAAAACATCTACATTCTGCCAGGAGTTAAAAAACACAATAAGACCATAACAACATAAAGCGATTTGAACTTCTGCTCTCACCTTTGCAGCTCCAATCTGCTCCTTCCTGAAACGTTCCAGTGGCAAAATCAACACATCACTGGCATTTTCAATCTGAGGAGACACAAGTCATAAGGTTCCTTTTATCATCTACTTCTAAAAATCACATTTAGCCAGGCTCCTCCCGATTCTTTGTTACATATGTTTTGAGAACTGCTTACTCTCACTTAAAGGGATACTCCACCCCAAAATGAAAATGTTGTCATTAATGACTTACTCCCATGTCGTTCCAAACCCGTAAAAGCTTTGTTCGTCTTCGGAACATAATTTTAGATATTTTGGATGAAAACCGGGAGGCTTATGACTGTCCCATAGACTGTCAATTAAATCACACAGTTAAGGTCCAGAAAAGTATGAAAAGCATTGTCAGAATAGTTCATCTACCATCAGAAGAGCGTACGGTGCTTGCGTTCGGCAGATGTTCTCCAAATTAGCGCTACGGTTATGCGGCGAGACAGAGGAATCGTTGAATAAGGTCATTATTTTTGTTTTCTTTGTGTAGAAAAAGTTACGTTACGGTTGAACCACTGATGGTAGATGGACTATTCTGACGATGTCGTTCATACTCTTCTGGACCTTGACAGTGTAATTTACTTGGCAGTCTATTGGACAGTCACAAACCTCCCGGTTTTCATCCAAAATATCTAAAATTGTGTTCTGAAGATGAACAAAGCTTTTACGGGTTTGGAACGACATGGGGGTAAGTCATTAATGACAAAATGTTCATTTTGGGATGGAATATCCCTTTAAAACAAAACGGACTTATGTGTATATCCATTATAGTTGGAATTAAATATATAATTATATATATTGCAATATCACCCAGCCATAAAACCACTTCATTTTAAAGCATAAAGACTTTATACCGTAGACATGACATAACATCTTTTTATTTATGCATTTATTTTAGTATTTTTTTCTGTCCATCACATAAATATAGTATATGGCGACAAAGACTGGCAATTTTTTTTTTTTTTTTTTTTTTTTTTTTTTTGTATTTATTTATTGCTGGGTGGATGCAGTCCAAACCAAAAGATTAGATTATTCATAAAAAACTGCTTCACATTTTTTAACACTTGAGTTATAAACGAAAGACACAAAACAGTAAATATATATAAGACTGGATTGGCCACGTTTACAGCTGTTAAACATAAAGATACCTATGTCGGTGTGACCACACATTAGCAAGTTGCAGCTTTGCTTGGCAACCATAAACCACTTACCATTACACAGTGTCTACATCGGATATGTGTCAAAGTGAAATCACACCTATAAGCTATAAAGCTTGTTACAGTTTACAGAATAGGTAGTAGTTTTTTTAGTGAGCTTTTCTTTTACTGTTAGTGATAATGAAGCTGATGATAGTGATGATGAAGAAACCAGCTCACCATTCGTGTCCTCTCATCTTCCAGGTTCTGTAAGACTCCAGCAAACTCCTGTAGTGATTTGGCTTTGAAAGAAAAGAAATAACACTGGTGATCACACACAACATCTTGACCACATTAGCTTAAATTGCATCTGCAAGAGCTGAAGTCAGACATTTGTCATTTTATGATTCAAAAGGGACACCCTGAGATTTCAAGTAAGACATTTTTATTCAAAACCAAGCCAAGATCAACATTTTTCACAGCACATTTTTTACTTGGCAAAATTGAGCAATAAGGTTTGTGTTTAACATACACAAGTCTGTGTGACAACCATGAGAAGGTGACAACAAAGAGAAAAAGAAAAAAGAAAAAGAAAAAGAAAAAACACGTGACCACATACCAGCTTCTGCAAAGACTATATTTAACACCTATAACAAAACAAAAAAAATTCTAGGCGAGAAAAAACTGAGGTGCAAACATGCAGTATTGATGTGTTTGGTATTGTGCAAAAAAACTAAAATATACTTTTTCACTTTGCAACACTTAAAAAGAGTACTTATTACAGAAATAATACTTCAAAAGAATATATACCTGTATGCAAACTGAATGTAATATATTTCAGACATGCCTGAATCTTATTTACAATTAACTGAAAATGTGTTATGGTATAAATATATATTTAATGGAATTAAATGGATGAAAAAATAGCTTTTTTGATCCATTTAAGTAGGACTTAAGTGCATCTTTATATGCATTTGTGTCCTGTGCTGGTAAAATGAGTCACAATGAGCAAATTTTCAAAAATGATTATTTTCACATTCCTTCAGAATGATGTATGGTTTGTTGGAATCGGACGAAAAATGACTGAGCTACACCCGTTTGAAGTCGACTAAGTCAGCAAAGTCAATTCTGAGAAAAATCGAGTTTCTTAAAGTTTTCTGAAGGTTCCAAAGCAAAGCTCAATGTTGCATCTTTTCCTCCAAATCTTTTCTTAAAAATAATAACTATATCTCATAATCACAATACTTTTCCAGCAGTGCGATATTCTAGTGATAACAGAACTCCAACAATTTCACAGTTTGTATCACATAGAAAAAACTGTTTTTGTGTCACAGAATGTAAAGTTGTAAGAGTTTTTTAAGGCAAGAATGTAGTTGTTTAGACTTCAGATATGTGGTTTGTTAATAAAGATAACGTCTGTTTGGAAATTAGCTTTGACTTTTTTGAAAATATGAGCTCCAGGGCGTCAGAATTTTATCATAGTATCTAGTATTGAGAAACTGTGTGTGTTAGATGGTGATTTTAGTTACATCATTCCACTATTAGACTGTTTTTATGAGTCAGCAGTTAAGACTTTTATATTGAAAGAGACTGAAACAGGGTTGTAAACAACTATAATATTTTCAGTTATAATAACACCTTGTAAGATGCAGCCAACAAATGCACTGAGTAGCGCTGTCATCAGAAATCACCCTTAACAGATGAAAGAATAGTATGACAAATATATCGCTTTCCTCAGTGGACATTCAAACTAGTGAACATGCTGCTATGAGAATGTAGGAAATACTGCTGCTGCACATATAAAAATATATGAAGTAACCCCCCCCCCCCCCCCATATTCAGCATACATAAAATTGTTAGCAGATCTATACAGGTGGAGCTGAGGAAGCAGGGTTTCTGAAGTGTGTTGCTACAGCAAGCACTAAAAAAGGCACAAAAGTGTACTTTCTTTAAGTATACTTAAGTGCTATTTTATTTCATTAATATTGTTTTATCTGCAAGTACAGGTTTTTAAAAATACTTTTTTACGATTTGAAGTACGCTACAATACAATTAAGTGCACTTCTTTGGCATTGTATTATAGTGCTGCTATACCGAAGCCAATTATATTAATACCATTGTATACAACTGATTTTATGGCAGTCATATCTGCAGCGAATGCTTTTGCAAACGCAAATACTCTAAATATGTGCAAAATTAATGGTGACACTAACTTTTTACTGCTTAGCACTAGTATTTCTATCATAATTAAAGCAGCGAAATCATCAAACCTCTAAAGACATACAGTCGATGCATTACTAAAAAAAGTGTCCAGATATAATAAAGTTCTTATGTTCAACTTCATAAGGAACAAGGTCAAGAGGAAGTGAAAGACTACAGGCCTGCAAGGCTAAAACTGAAGATGAGATCAGGAAAAAAAGGCAAGTCAATACACGTTCCTTCATCAGATTCAGCCAAGCAGGATTTCAGCAAGTTTCCATTTAAGGTGCCAGGACTTACAGAAAGCCACAAAAATTCCCACAGGTTCCAACACTTAAGCCTTTGATGTCACACCATCAAGAGGAATTATGGCAAATACATAAAAGTTGAGCTGAAGCCTTGGTTTAATTGTGGCATAGTAGGGGCTAAATGAAATGGTCCGGTGGACGGCGTTCAGTAAAACCTGTCTTTTTGAGTTAAAAGCTTGTAATGAATATCTCGTGTAAGAGCTGGAGTGGGATCAGATGGCCATGGATCATTCTGTACTCAACCGATGCAACAATGATGAAACTGGTGCTTTAAGGTTGAGTTCACATGCTTTCTACAAATGTCCCTAACATTTTGGGGCTTAAAACCGAAGTATAATCTGATACTTTTTGTTTATTGCATTACAATAAGGAACAACAAACACTCAAATGAAACAATGTTGTGATCTTACCAATGCATATCTCATCGTCTGTTTCTGCATCCCCAATGCACTGGAATTTAAACTCGTTCAATGACTCTGCAAATTTTCTCTTCGCAGTAGACAAATCTGTAAAAAAAAAAATGTGATGAGATGTGTTAGATTTTTACAGACGAGAATAGCGCAAGGTGGCAAAACCACACATTGTCAGTCAGAAAGCGAGAGAACATGTACTGCGCTTTGGAAACTTTGTGGTGTTTGGGTCTTTCAAAACATACAACTGATGAAGTGAGCGAGAGATCAGTGAGTGAATGAGAAAAAGAGACTGCAAGGGGGAAAATGTCCAAAAAGGAAAGCTAAGGAGAGACAGAATGAGCCCAGAAGTCCCTGGATTGTCATAAGTTAAGAAAAAAAAAATCTTCAGGATAATAAACAACTGAACACCTTGCACAAAATTGAACTGAGCTGGATAGCAGTAGCACTTTTTAGTTTAAGGGAAATAGTATATACTGCACTTTAATAAGAATTCAGTATATTTGCAAATGCCAAACTAGTTCTATAGACTATAGAAAACAACATACGTCCCAAACGACTGATTAATCATTGAGAACAGTTGAATTAAATGATACATTAAGGTATAAACTGAATGTGAAGATAATGCAGTTCAACAGTTTCAAAATAATCACATTATGAAATGCAGTATGTGATAAAAAATAAATAAAGTAACATTTTAGTTTAGGGAGCAATTCTTACTACTAACTAGTTGTTTGTTAGCATGCATATTATATGTTTGTTAGTACTTGAAAAAAGGATCAGTCTCAGTGATATTAGCCAAACATTCTGTATGTGATTGTGAAAGTGTCAAAATAAAAAGCACATGTTGGCCAAAACTTAATTCCCTGTGTGTAAACTCTCTCCAATCCAAATGACACAATTGATAATCAACTCAAAAGGCAAGTTTGCCAGCATACAAATACATGATTCTTTTTTCAGGACATGTGCAACATGTTGACCCAGTTCTTTGTGTAAAGAAATACAATTCTATTTGGCAATGGCTTGCTTTGGCTTACCAAGCTAGCAGGTTACAAGATGTTTAACAATGCATGAACAAAACCAAAAAATAGTTAAATCTGCAACAATCTCTACTAACAAAATGCACACCACATTGGTATGTTCAATAGCATATTAGTTTTTGCTTTGGTATCAACAATCATTTAATTTTACTAGTAGTGTGATTGTTTGCTAATATTTGGGTGAAGTGGCAACTCTACTTACCAACAAGCTACCATTTGTTATCTACATTCACAGTTAGTTTTTTTAGCACTCTGAAATCCATGAATAGATTGTTAATTAGTCACTAGCCCTAAAAATAAACAGGTTCTGTTGACATCCAGATTCATCAGCATGCCCTCTAAGAACACAGAATTCCCCAAAATGTTTCTCCTCCAGTGTTCTCTGCTTCCTGAATCCTGACTTCTGCCTGGCGACACAATGGTGCCATCCAAGCGACTGGAAGGAATGTGCACATACAGTTATATATGCATGTGTAAAAAAATCACATAAATGCAAGTCAAAAAGAAAGGAAATCAAATAGAACATTCTACATTTTTGTTTCCAAAGGCTCCAGTGGAATGCTGCTAAAACACCATTATGAGACATTTGAGCTTAAGTTCGCATTTCCTCTACTTTTTAGAGGCTTTTTATAATCTAAAATAACCATTGGCATTAAATTAGGGCTTTGCAATGTGGACAAAAAAAACTATTGTGATTCTTTAATAATTTTTTATATTTCTATTTCCATTTGAATCGTGTATATATATATATATATATATATATGAACCAAGAGAAATGAACTAAGACAAATGAACCAAGAGAAAACATTACCGTCTACAGCCGCGAGAGGGCGCTCTATGCTGCTCAGTGCTCCTGTAGCCTACACTGAGCAGCACAGAGCGGCCACTCGCGGCTGTAGATGGTAATGTTTTCTCTTGGTTCTAAATAAATGCGTCTTATAGTCCAGTGCGACTTATATATGTTTTTTTTCCTCATCATGACGTATTTTTGGACTGATGCGACTTATACTCAGGTGCGACTTATAGTCCGAAAAAATACGGTGTGTGTGTGTGTGTGTGTATATATATATATATATATATATATATATATATATATATATATATATATATATTAGGGGTGTAACGGTACGTGTATTCGTACCGGACCGTTTCGGTACAGGGCTTTCGGTACGGTGCACGTATGTACCGAATGACGGAATGCAATATTTTGTGCACGGAACATAAGTACATTTTCGTGTTTCCAAACGAACATATTAAGTGGCGGAAGTCTCCGCGTTCAGCGCAAATCCCGCCCTGCAGCTGATTCTAAGGCCGGCGTCTCAGCTGCGTGGCGTGTCCGTTTTTAATTTGGCTCCCATATTAACCATAGACAGTCCAGGTTAGAGCTTGCAGACTGCCTGCGTGAGACGCGCATCTCAGGCGCGGCTCGAACCGCGCGGAAAACGATTGCATGCTAGAAATAGAACCGACGCCTATTTTTCACGCGACACGCAAGCGTTTCCAGGCAAATTATAATAGGAAATATGTTTATATGTCATTTTGTACACAAATACATATTAATTCATGACACTTTGATGTTTGAAAGTCTATAGGTTGACATAAATTCAGATATAAATGTAATTAAAAAAATAAATTAATAATTAGCGACTTTCAAATATTGCACCTGTCAAACATAGTCTATTTTGCCGTCAATACTGTTGACGGTGTCCTTTATCAGTAGGCTTTATATTTATGCTCAACATGAAGTATAGATATTGTTGTCATTAAGACAAGAGCCTGGTCTGTCGGCGGCCTCCCTCTATGTCACCTACAGCAGCAGGCACAGCACGGTTCTGGTGAAGTAGGCCTACAAGCTGGGATTGGTAATGCTGCACTGTAATCATAGTTATTTATTTATATTTTTCATTATATTTTATTATATGATATTGGTTTGAGACTGAGAGTATTTTATTTAGTGGAGAACTTTGCAGCAGTATTTTATTTCTTATTCTTTTTTTATTTTATATATATATTATTAAAAAGTATATATTTTTTTAAAAGTGTATAGTCATAAACAACCTGCAGTTTAATGTTTGCATTTCTTTCCCTTACTGTACCGAAAATGAAGTGAACCGTGACTTTAAAACCGAGGTACGTACCGAACCGTGATTTTTGCATACCGTTACACCCCTAATATATATATATATATATATATATATATATATATAAAATCCCGTCCATTTTTGTATATTTTGCCATGCGTTCGCATTGATGCTGTAGTATGGTGTTATTTTAATGGCAAATGTCAAGATCGCATTATTGTAGCGCAAAAGCACATTAATATAATGCGCTCGCACGAATCACTCCGCTCGCACGCAGATGTCATTTGCTCTTGCACAAAACAAGCATGTTCAGATTCACGCTGCTCTTGCCCCAGAGAGAGTGCACGCACTTGCATTTTTTTGTCTCAAAAAGTTCAATTAAATTAAATTGAAAATTTAATTAAAAAAATATTAAATCACAGATGAGTCATATTAGCCTATATATAAATAGCATAAATAGCAATGAGTGGGTGGGGATGGGGTTGGCGGGGGGTGGTCAAATGTCATGTCATTGACCCAAACTCTATCCAAACCCAGTCCATGATAGTAGTAGTGTTACATACACACAGGGAACAATAACATGCTCTTCTGATGTTACTCTCCATTGCACTGTAAACATATCCATAGTGACAATTAGATGCTGAAGTGAGAAAATGGAAGCACTTGAAGTGTGTAATCTGCTCTTGTTTCGATAGTTTCCTGTTCTGGGATAAGACGGAATGCTGCTGTTGTGGAACGGATACCAGCAGCTGTTTGCTCCATTATGCGAGAGAGGATCGGCCCTCCCAAATCCTTCATCATCATTCTCATCAACCTTTTCGGATGTTCTTGAACATGTGCATTTGTAATTAATGTCTTTCTAAATCAACAGAATGAGATACAAGTGGCTTCATTGTTAATGAATGAAATATACAATGACCTACAGCCATCTTTCTGCCTTGTATTGAGAAGTAACAACCCTTCAAGCAACTTGACAGGGGCTCGGTTTGGTTTCTTTGTTTTGCTCCCATTAATAAACTTCAGTTTAGTTAGCTTTTTGCTTACTGCTTTATCAAAAGCGTAGCTTTAAACACAAGTAATTATGTGCATCTTATTGCATAGTGAAATACAGTTTCATCTCAACATGGAGCACTAACAGAAAGATGACATGAACAGAGTCGTGGCTGCGCTCCAGGAGCACACAATTCAGCTTAAGCCGCGTGAAGAAGTGTACTTTGTCTCTAAAGACCATTACGTCAGACACTTAGCAGACACTTTGTACAAACCACAAGCTCTGTTAAACATATGCAATATGGCTGTTACGCATTCACAAACTAGATGCCAAAACCTGCATCACAAAAATCACTGAGGGAGATGTTGTTATGTTGTAACATACTACACACTTTTTTATTCGAAAATGTAAGAATGAATAAATATAAGGCTGACACCTACAGGCCTGTTCACAGTAAGCAGAATTTTTTACACCAACATTTTGGTTATAATGATGTCATCAAAAATCTTTCTCCTAAAATGAATTTATGTTAACTAAAGTATACTTTAAAAATACTTTAAATATACTTGTAAAGTTACAATTTAGTATATTTGTAAAAAAATATATGAACTTTAACTGTAACATCAACTAACGTGTTACAGTTAAAATTAAGTACTTTACGTGTGATTGATATATTAATCAACTCATGAAAATAAGTTTGCTTTATAGCATGATAACAATCTTTTACAATGTACTTCAAAGTAAAACTTTTAAAGTGCACTTTTTACACTTCAAAGTGTTCATAAGTGTACATAAAAGTGTACTCTCTGTAAGCACACTTAAGCAGACTTTTTTAAATTATCAAAGGTAGGTTTTTTTTTTTTTTTTTTTTTTTTTTTTTTTTTAATTAAAATACAAGAAAAGGAAAAGTGCTAGTGTTAGTCGGTTAAGTGCAGGCGAAAAAGTAGTACAGCTGATAAAAGCCCTTGTGATGGAAGCTTGTGAAGACCTGGAAGACATATCTCTCCAGATGGTCCAAACGGCAGAGCTTCCATTACACACAGCACTTCACCAGCTGTACTGGGCCACACAGTGAGAGTCAGTAAGAAACCAAAGTCTACTCAGCAAAACAGCACCACATCACTGCTAGTCACACACATTATAATGTGCTGCGAGACATTTCACTTGGAACTCTAGTAAAATCAGTGAGTATGTAATAAGAAGAAGATGCAGATATGGATTCAAGTTACTGTAATTCATTCATAACAAAACTAACACTTTCTGACATATGGACCATCAAAGGGGTCATAACAGGGTTATCAAAGACCAAACATGCTGCACACGCAAATGGGAATTCACATAAACTTTGGAGAAATAAACATTATGTAATACTTGTAATGATGTCATTGTGATAGATCACACTGTTTAGGCAGGCTGCAGAGTACATTTCTATTGCAAAATCTACAAAAAACAGACTACACAAGATGAAGAGAGACCGACATGATCCAATGCATGTTCCCTTTCAGTCGGTCACTCTCGACGCCACATCGGTGACCGCCGAAAATGGGATATCGTTTTGATAGACCAATCTACTTCGAGTATAAACCAAATGAGCCAATGCACATTGACTTGCAATTATTGCATCCAGCTGCCGCTGATCACAGCATGAGTATAAGAAGGCAGCAGGTGCAATGCCTACCACCTTTTCGCTTCGGAGCTGAGCGTTAGTATCGTTGTGCTCAACCGTGTCTGATGTGAACTATGAGTTCACCACGCTCTCGGAAGCTTTGTGTGTTGGCGAAACGGCGCTTCAGCGGCGGTCGTTCCTGTGTCGAGGGTTGCGCACTTCAGGCTGCACTACCCCTGTCATGTTGCAAGCGGCCAATCCCTCTGTGCGCCTCAGCACTAAAAGAGCATTTCCTAAAGAGCAAATTTCTCTAAAAGAGCTTCACGGGTGGGTCGACAGATCGTCCTTATAAGGATGCCGTTTCACTTGTGCGTTTCTGGGTGCTGTTGTTATCTGGCAAACGGGTGATGGTCATGATCGCTGCCTCACCTGTCTGGGCGTCGAGCACGCTGAGGTGGCCTTTGTGGATGAATCATGTTCCCACTGCGGGAAGAACACCGTCTCAGAGCTGCGAACCAGGCTCTGCTACCTTCAGGGGGGCGGAGTCCCGTTGCCGCTGCCGCGATCTTGGGCTCGTTTTGGTGGCGACAGATGAGAACCACTTCCGGCAGTAGCGCCGGTGGTTTGAGGATTACAGTGGTGGCAAACCTCGCAGGGAACCAACCCTCTGGGGACCATCACTTCTCTTGCACCAACCCACAGAACGCGCTGGGCCCTCTTCAAAGAGCTTACCAGCGTGCATCCGTCCCCAAGATTGGTTTGCAGCAATCGACCTGAAGAACGAGTACTTTCATGTATCGTTCCTTCCAAGCCACAGACCTTTTCTGCAGTTAGCGTTCGAAGGATGGGCATATCAGTACAAGGTCTCTTTCAGAGGCTCCTGGGGCATATGGTGGCCACTTACATCGCTCGGCCTGTTACATACATTACATTCCGGGCCCTCTGAACCATACAGCCGACGAGCTGTCATGAGCAATGATCCCAGGAGAATGGCGACTCCATCCCCTGATGGTCAAGCTGATTTGAAGACGGTTCAGAGCCAATCAGGTAGATCTGTTTGCTTCTGCAGAGACCTCACACTGCCAGCTGTTCTACTCCCTGACCGGGTGAACACTCGGCATGGACGCACTGTCACACGCACTGTTTTCCCCAGTGAGCCTTCTCGCACAGATACTGTGCAAAGTCCGGGAGGACTAGTAGCAAGTCTTGCTAGTGGCGCTGTATGGGCCCACTCAGACCTGGTTCCCTGAACTAGTGCTCCTCACGACAGCCTCGCCTTGGCCAATTCCTCTGAGGAGGGATCTACTGACTCAGAGACGGGGCACCGTTTGGCACCCACGTCCAAACCTTTGGACACTCCATGTATGGTCACTAGACGGGACACAGAGGTTCTAGATGACCTTCCCCAGGAGGTAGTGAACACCATACCTTCGGCAAGAGCACCGTCTACAAGACACGCTTACAACTTGAAGTGGAACCTGTTCATCGAGTGGTGTTCTTCTCGCAGAGAAGACCCCTGAAAAGATGCCCGATCGTGGTCTTGCTTCCCTTTTTGCAGGTAGGGCTGGAGCGAAGGCTTTCTCCCTCCACTCTTAAAAAATTGTAGCCCAGCTACATGCCCAAGGTTCCCACTACACCCTTCAAAGACCAAGTGGTGAACCTGCAAGCGCTGACCCTGGAGGAAGCAGACCCAGCCCAGGCCTTGCTCTGTCCCGTCCGAGCATTGAGATGCTACGTAGATTGGACACAAAGCTTCAGGACCTCAGACCAGCTTTTTGTCTGTTACGGAGGCCGGCAGAAGGGGAATGCCGTCTCTAAGCAGAGGATGGCCCACTGGGTTGTGGATGCAATAACCCTGGCTTATCAGGCCCAGGGTGTGCCCTGCCCATTCAGGTCGAGAGCTCACTTAACTAGAAGTGTTTCATCCTCCTGGGGGCTGACTCCTGGTGCCTCGCTGACAGATATTTGTAGAGCTGCGGGCTGGGCGACCCTTAACACGTTTGCTAGGTTCTATAGCCTTCGTGTAGAGCCAGTATCCTCCTGTGTTCTCACCTCAAACGGGTAGTGGCACAGAGAGGCCCCGGTTAGTGTCGGCTTGCTAAAGCTGCTCCAGAGTGTCCGTACTGTAGACCCTGTTGAGATCCTCCATCAGTCTAGGCAGCTGGACGTGGCGGAATGTCTGCATATTGGCTCGTTTAGTTTACACTTGAAGTAGATTGGTCTATCGAAGCAATATCCCATTTTCGTCTACTGAATACTGGAGCATAATTCCATTACTGAATAAAATTGTAGAAAAAAAAAGGTAATCTCACAATTTCTTACAATTGCAAGTTTAAATCTTGCAATCCTGATGTTTTTTCTTGCAATTCTGATCTCAGAATTTTTTAGATATAAACTCGCAATTCCAAGTGAGGGGGAAAAGGCAATTTTCTTAAAATTATGAGTTTATATCTCGACTTTTTAAACTCATAATTGCAAGTTTACATCGTGCAGTTCTGAGAAAAAAAAAGAAAGAGTTGCAAGAAAAAAAGTCTGAATTGTGAGATAAAAATACACAATTAAATTTTTTTATTATTATTCAGTGTCAGAAACGGGCTTCTACAGTAAAAAAGACTATAAAGTTTTACCCCATACTTTTTTCATTGTTTTAGCACACAAAATTAAATTTATTTTTGAAACAAGCCCAAATGTGCATTTTTAATATCAACACGTTTGGTGATTACACAGTAAACTAACATGAAGGAGAAAGATGAGCAGCTGCTCACAGAACGAAGCCCTGCAGATTCACTCTACATCCTCTAATTGTCCTCTGTGGAACTGACTCTTATTGTATTCAGAGCACTACAGTTTCTGTACATTTACTTTAGTTAGCAAGATAAGATGAAAACTACAGCCAGCTGGGATTTGTTCAGTGGCTGTGCTGTTGGCACTTACAGAAGCAGTACAGTTTCAGCACTGTTAGCAACTCAATGAGCATGAAATGACTTGTTTAACCTTCCAGAAATGACCGCTGGAACACATTTCTTCTTTTTGCAGCTCTGAAGGCATACAAATGCAGGTTAAGTAGAATGTTTAAATGCCAGTGAAATAAAGCTTGTTGTGTTTTCTAAGCTGTAGTAGCATGCATACATTAAGCGGATTCTGATGGAGCAACGATGGACCATGAAAGTGGATTTCTGACACTGACACACAAGTCCTTCAGAAAGGTGGATGGTATGCCACAGGAAAAGGAAATGAATAATAGGGTAGGAAGTGAGTTATAACCGGACACTTAATTCCTGCAATGTCAGCAACTACAACATGATACACTACAACTAACTAACTAAAGTTACTGTCCCACTAGCTGACTCAAACCCACACTATTTCTGTGAGGGATGTCACACCTACCTACTGTTGTTGGATTTGTTTGTTGTCCTTATTTTATTTATTTATTTATTTTTGGTCACTCTTAGGGCTGTCACTTTTGAGAAAAATCTAATTCGAACGGATATCAAATATCATGCAATGTATTCGAATATATTCAAATATCTACGTGCATCAGACTGCATGCAAGCAGTACTTCAGTTAAAAATGGTGACGATGCTGAGCAGCTGCTTCCTGAAGGCCAAAAAGCAAACCAAACCAGAAACTGAAAGAAGAAACATTAGACATCACACAGTGCACAATGAAAAAGGCTTTTACCTCAACGCTTATAACGCTCAATATCCTGTTAATCACTTTCACATGTATAAACAGTCAGTCTGAAGTGTGAGATGTGAAAAGTTTCACAAGATTGAAAAACAGAGAGAAAACAAGGAACAATGATGAAAATTAATGTTGGCTTATCACGAAAAACTGGATTTTCTTGTTCTTCTAAAATAACTACTATGAGATGTTAACGACTCCAAACTCATTTACCAGTCCAAAATTATCATTTATTAAAATTTAATATCAGTAGTCTTCATGTTATGATGTCACAACCGTGTCCCTCCACATTAATAAATTAAGAGCTATTCAGCCCTCCCTGATAAACTACAAAATATAAGTTAGCCATAACATAACATAACACATAACTTAGTCGTAAAGGTACAGTAAACAAAACAGTTTCAACATAGTGGACATATGTGGAAAATCCTAATCGGATAAGAAGAATGTTTTAGTTTAATTTTTTTGGCCAAATTTTGCAATTGTTCTCTAGTAGTTAAAACAAAACAAAGCAGTAAATGAAACATGAGATGTAGCCGTTTTCGATATTTAAAATGTGATAAGTGCACACAAAGACAACCCCACATGTTGTGCTTTTGCTGAAAAGGTAAACAGGAGGGATCTCGTGACATGGATCTGTTTGTGGTGTACAAAAGAAAGCAATGGAACATGTGCTGGATACACACCCTTTGTCTCCACTAATGCTGCTTTTCATTCAACCAGCAAGTGTCAGCATGAAACACAGCGAGCAGGTGTGTTTGTGTGTGTGCAGGAAAAATAAGGGCAAAACATATAGTAGGTCATTAACTGTTGCTATGAGTGTCACAGAGTTTCAGATAAAAACCTGCTTAAGTGTGTGTTTATTTGTTCGTTTATTTAATCTTATAACTTAATATGCGAAAAGAACAAAAATGAAGATCTTTAGGTTGATTTCCAAAAAAAAAAAGAATTTGGGTGGGACTATCTGTTTCAAGAACCAATAACAGAAGTGAGGTGTTCAGTATAGGTAGGTATATATGTATATATATATATATATATATATTGGTTTTCCAGATCTTTGCCTATCAAAAGCCTCATGCCAATCTGGCAGGGAGGAGGATCTATTCATATCCAGTCTCTGGCAGCAAAGACATTTAAGGGCCTTTAAAAGGACTTTTCTTAGTGTGAAGATGCAAAAACAAATAAATAAGGAGTTTGGTCTCAATGGTGTCTCATCTTTCAAGTCTTCCCCCGACTTTTGTATTCTTAGGCCTGTCCCATATCTATTCTCCACCCTCCCTGTCCCGGTCTCAGTGCAGTGTTCAGCCACATAGCTCCCGTCTCCTAGTAACTGTGACAAAGAGGTTTCCAACAAAGTCAGGAAGATTTCTTTCATTCTCGTTTCCCCCCTCTGGCGGAATCCTACGTAAGAGATTCTGGTTTTTGTGACACTAAAAAAAGAAAATGAAATCACTGCTAAATTCTGTACAGTACACCCCCAGTTTCTGGGCGTGTGGACATCGGCCATTTTTAACACACTGCTGCGACAATGAAAATGAATGCTGGTCTGCAACAGGAATGTGCTCAAAACTGCATGAGCAACAGAATAAAATGGTTATGCATGCATGCTTTCCCCAAAGCAATTCTTGCAGTGAGATATTAACTTTATATAAAACTGTTACTACTTTTAGTTTAAACCTTGTGAAAAAGAAGTGCGCTTAATGGTATTGAATGCAGTGTACTTGAAATCTTTTTAAAGTGAAGTGACATTCAGCCAAGTATGGTGACCCATACTCAGAATTTGTGCTCTGCATTTAACCCATCCGAAGTGCACACACACACAGAGCAGTGATAACACACACACACTGTGAACACACACCCGGAGCAGTGGGCAGCCATTTATGCTGCGGCGCCCAGGGAGCAGTTGGGGGTTCGATGCCTTGCTCAAGGGCACCTAAGTCGTGGTATTGAAGGTGGAGAGAGAACTGTACATGCACTCCCCCCACCTACAATTCCTGCCGGCCCGGGACTCGAACTCACAACCTTTCGATTGGGAGTCCGACTCTCTAACCAGTAGGCCACGACTTCCCGCAATCTTAAAAATAATAATAATAATAAATAACTGTACTTGCAGATAATATTAATGAAATATAAGACCACTTCTTGCAAGTGTACTTAAAGACACTTTCATGATTATGTTTCTAAACACACTTAAGTACATTTAATGTAATGTACTTTTTTTTTTTTACTTTTGTTGTGGTATAAAGAACATGTATTTTGATGTGCTGACTAATGTGCTAAAGCATGTAAAGTGCTTTATTATTTTAACTATAGTGTGAGATTCAATATTATATTTAATGGTAATATATATTTTAAATGTACACAATTGCGACTTCAAATGTGTAATTCCGCGTCCCACAGTCAACAGGTGATTTTTACGTTTGAAATCTGGATGTTTATTTTACAAAAACACATGGATTCGCTACAGGTTGCTTTATTCACCCTCGGAGCCATGTGGGGGACGTTTTATTACAGATGTGCGCATTGTATATGTTAAAGTGCATATGTTAAAGACAGTAAAATTAATTATGAAATGTCATACAAAGATGTACTTGAATCCTACTAAAGTGGGTCAGAAAAGTAATCTTAACTTCAACTAATTGCATTTGATATAAATTTAAAGTATAATACATTTTCAATTTATAGCAGTAAACATGCAGTCAAGTGTCTGAAAACATTACATTCAGTTCACACTTAATAATATTATTTTAAAGTGCATAATTTCAACAATAAATATATAATGTAAAATTAGTAAAATGATGCAGTGTATTCTTTTTTATAAGGGACTTCACTACTGTAGTGCTGAAGGCCCTATGTTAAATATAATTAGATATGTACTAGTGGTGTGCAGTATTGATAAAATTTGGGTTTTTGTGCTGGTACTAGCCTTCTGGGCTGGTTTAGGTCTGTCACATAAAAAAAAAAAAAAAAAAAAACTCTAACTGCCAATAGGTGGCGGCAAGACCGTAATGAGTAATTCAATGAATCATTCATTCAGACAATTCATTCAAAGTGTCATTTAGAAGCAAGTAGCTGTCTTTTTGAATTTTATGAATATTATTGACTGATTGACTTAACTATACACCACGCAATACATGCAAATAGATGTCATAGACGATAAATATCGCACACCCCCAATATGTCGATTTTTCGATCCATCACCGGAGAAAAGTCATTATGGTAAGTGTAGTTTTGGGTGGTTTCTGAAGTGTTCTGGCTGACCATTTCTGGTTCTGCAAAGTCAAACCACTTGGTATTATCTCTAGATATAGATCTAGTCGCTAAAGATTATTAGATTCATGGGGACTTTTAAGTTGCCTTGAAGAAATATAAAATCTCAGAACAGTAAAACAGGCAAGTATGAGGGAATACAATTTAATTAAGTTTTTAAAGTGCCCCATTATGCCATTTCAAATATTGACCAATTAGAGCAGAGTAGGTTGACGGAAAGGAGGGGTTTAGAGAGGCTGATTCTTAGAACTGCTTCGAACGATTTGTTTGAGAATATTTAGAAAATGTGGTGATATTAAATGCATATTATGCATGTAAACCACTGTAGGAGACTCCCAAAAAAATATTAGGAACCAATGCATTTGTAGTTATAAAGGAAAACACAAAATGTGACAAATAAAATATCAATTGCATTGTAACAGATTCACCATCAATAGAAAATTCAGGCCAACCAGACTTGAAAAAATAGTCTGTTCTCTCATGTTTTCCTTTATGGAGACCAAATGGTTTCATGTAGATGTATTGAATGAATTAAACTGTGATATAAATAAACAGTAATGTACATGGAAAAGACTGTAGGACAATGCTTAATAGAAGCAAACCACCACTCCAACTGATTTTTGAGTTTATAAATGTTAAATGAAGAGCTAAATGAAGCATTGTATCATGTTCTTCGACACATGATATAGATCAGTTATACTTCTGCAGGCGTGTAATCTCATATGTTGCTAACAAACGTTGCTCTAACCTCATTATAGTTAGGTAGTGTTTGAAACACAAAAGGACAGTAATTTTGGTCCAGCTGGATTACAAAAGAGCCATTATGAACAATTTAAAATGAGTCAGTTAATCCAATGAAATCACTGGGTGTAAATGGCTTTCCTGCAGCTTTAGCTGTATGACCCTTGACCTAAAAGAACCGCATCCGTTATTCCAGCTGACAGGTTACGGAGGTGACTCCATGACCTCTTTCCATCAGCTCTCATTATGAATGAGGAATCTGTGACGAATCTTGGAACTTTCGGTCAGTAGTTAGATTTACATGTCAACAATGAATGCATAGGGGATTTGCAAAAAGAAACAGTTTGACATGTGAATATATTCAGGGCTTTGCCCAAACCTTTTTGAATGCATATGAGCACATGCTTTGGTAAAATACTGAAATTGATAGAACTTTGCAAAGAAAAATGCTGAAGCATTGCATCTGCAGTGAGTCAATGTTAAAGATTTCATTATAAATCTTTCGATATGACTGGAAAAAAAGATCCCAGTAACCCCAGTGTCAGGTTTTCTTTTTTTTTTTCTTTTTTACTTTACTTCATACCCTTCCTACAAAGGAAACATCTGTTACTTCCTACAAAGTAACATCTCTTCCGTGTGTGTTGTGAGCGCGTTATCTTTGTAAATGGGCGGCGGGCGCACCAGAAAACACGTCATCAGCATCAATGCAGCGTCTTGAACTCTCTCACAACAGACCCGGAAGAGAAGACAATGCTGAATAAAGTCGTAATTTTTGTTATTTTTGGACCAAAATGTATTTTCGATGCTTCAAAATATTCTAACTGACCCTCTGATGTCACATGGACTACTTTGATGATGTTTTTCTTACCTTTCTGGACATGGACAGTAGACCGTACACACAGCTTCAATGGAGGGACTGAGAGCTCTCGGTCTATATCTAAAATATCTTAAACTGTGTTCTGAAGATAAACGGAGGTCTTACGGGTTTGGAACAACATGAGGGTGACTCATTAATGACATAATTTTGATTTTTGGGTGAACTAACCCTTTAAGGAAACCGGGTCATTTTGATTTCATGTTGTGTTTAACATTTCACTCTGTGTTTACAATGTAAGGCAAGTAATTGTTTGGCTTGTAACTTTTCTTTCATTTAAAAGCAGTGTTTGTGCTAATGATCAGTCAGGCCCATTCTACGGTCTTATAATTGATACAACTGCAAATTAGCCTCTAAAGAGATAATGATATAAAATCCAGATTCAATCAAATCTGGTTCAATATGCACTTTGATCCTCTTAGAACTGCTTGAAGCATTGTTTGCATTCCCCAAGCAGAAATGAATCACTCTAATTATTCATGAGCTTGCAGTGCCAACATGCTAAACGTGCCACGTGTGATGTCTACAGGAGAAAGGGAGGGCAAAAACAAACAGCACGCGTCCCGAGATGAGTGACTGCTGGTGGAGGCCTTGGGATCTCTGCTTCTGCTCTCTAGGAATAGGATTCTAGGTCAGCAAGGAAATCCCATTATTACGGCAAGCCGTGATGGATAACTTTAACCCTACATGCATGTGCTTTTGCGCTTGCTTGTGTCTGTGTGCTTTTTTGTTATTCGAACACTTGCAGAAAATGTTTGATTGTGTTTGCTAGCACATGTGTGCTCGAATAAGTTGCTATTTACTCGGTCAGAATGTGAAAACACCTACCACTCTTGGGTTTGAAAGGGATTGGCTTGAATGCAATGAAAGGCTATGAGTGAAGACCTAAAATTCAGTTCTGAGGAAGCTACTTTGAAACTTTTGCTGAGCTTCTTGTAGTACAACTACAGTAAAGTATTATCAAAAATAGTAAATAAAATGGTAAAGTATTCAATTCCTTTTCCCAGCATTCTTTTACTTGCTAGAAAATCTTGGAATTAATCTTAAATTGTCATAAAAAACTTCACTATTCTGAGCTAGTAAGAAACACATAAGTAACGACACAAAGCAGCAGTTTTTCACATTACTCACATTTTCATTATAAAATTTAAATCTACAGTAATTTTAATTAAATATGTATATCTACATGGAGGACTAAAACTGAAAACCACCCAAATTTAAAAAAAACGCGATACATGGCTGGAATCTGTATTTATTCTTTTTTTTCTTTCCCAAATATTCTGGCAGATTTCAATGTCAGGGTCATGTTTATTTTCACTGTGTGCATGTTCCTGTCTCCTGTGTTTCCTTTCACTTTAGCTCCTGTCTCCTTAGTTTCTAATTCCTCCCTGTTTGGGTTACACTGGTATGATAGTTTGATTATAAAGTATATTCGAGGCTATAGCTAGGTCTGGCTATATGATAGTTTGACTATATGAGAGGTTGAATTAATCCTTTTTTCTTTTCCTTTTTTTGTGGACAGATTGACAGGAAAATACAGCATAGCTCATTAAGCATTAACCTGAACATAGACATTTGTTTCATGTGTTACAGAACAGAAGACTGTCTCTCAGGATGTCACATCATTTTGATTTTAATTCTGACCTTTTTTTTCCAGAACTGTGAGATATTATGGAGCACCTCACATGGCATGCAGGAAAAAATTGTAAACATGCACACGATTACTATTTTGTTCCCTCTATGTACTATTTTGTTTACTCAATTAGTATATTGTGCGCACGATTTAGCAAATAGAGGGAACTATTTAGTAAATCAATGGAACTAAATAGTAATCGTGTGCACGTTTTAGTAAACGAGGGAACGAATTAGTAAATTGTGCACACTATTTATTTATTTTTTCTTGCATGTCATGTCATGGGGCTCTGTAAATGTAAATTATGTTTTGTTTCTTACAATTCTAACTTTTGTCATGCAATTTCGAGTTATAAAGTCAGAATTGTGAGATAAACTGGCAATTGCATGAAAAAAGTCAGAATGAAAAAAAAATCTGAATTGTGAGAATAAAAACGTAAGAATTGCGAGTTTATTTTTACACAATTTTGAGAAAAAAGGTAAAATTGCTAGAAGTAAACTTGCAATTGCAATATTTAAAAAAAGTCTGAATTGTGAAGTAAAAATATGTAATTACCTTTTTTTTTTGGTTCAGTGGTAGAAACAAGCTTCCATACTTTTAAGATTGAATACCGAAGTCATTTGTTTTGTATTGGCACCACAACCATGACTACATAAAGCATTAAAAACTAAAGCTACAAGTAAGTTTACGAATCACAACATTATAATGTACAGTATGAAAAACAGATATTAATTTTAGAAGTTAGAATATAATTAAAGTTAATTATTATCATTATTATATTTGGTTTAAAATATTAACTTAAAGTGAGTGTCCAACATCCTGTTACAACACTTCTTTAAGGAAAAAAAAAAGCTGGTTGTTGCGGCATGCTACAGTATATTGGAAGTGCTGAGCTACTGTCATGCTGCTGAACAAATAGCTACGTTTATAGCATTGCTACTGCAACACCACTGAAACTTCTGTGAGTCGTTTCTTCCCCTTTCAGAGACCACTGAGAACACCGAAATAACCAGAACTTCCCCATTTATAATTATATAGATGTGAACAGCAGTCTCTGACTTAGCGCTTAAGTTCAGAGGTAAGCGGGCTGTTTCTTTTCAGTTGTTGGCACTCTAGGGTTCTGGGCAAAGGAATAATAGGCCGGAAGAACAAATTCACTTGCTTCAGTTCACTGGCTCTTTTCTGAGCCTGCCATTGTCACATGAAGAAAATAACGGGTTGCTCACTTTCAAAACTCCCTTTTCAAAAAGCAGTGAACGTTTTAACTTTTAAAATGCTCAGTTCTAAGCCAATTTAGAAAAGAGATACAGCACTGCTTTGGAGAACCTGAAAATTCATGACACAATGAATGAAGACAAGCTTTAGTAGGTCAGCTGTTGTCTTCAAGGCTCACTGGAGTCCCATGTTGCTTTGGAAAAAGATTGGGCCATAACTAGAAGTTTGATATATGGCAAATCATTGAACCTTTTTAAGGTGACCGTCATCTAATGCTCATTTAAAGTCTTATAAACACTAATGATTAAAAAAACATAGTTTAATTAAAAAAAAACATTCTTATTGTACAATATAATGTTTATAGTTTGTTTGTGCATAAAATAGTCTTTTTTTTCAACTTCCATAACAAATTCTGTTGGCTTCCGTGTGTAATGTGTATATACTGAAAAAAGTAACATTGATATTACCTGGTCTTATTCACATAAAAAATATTTTACATTTAACAACGAATCAGCCTAAATCCATTAATTACCATAATCATAATCATAATAATAATTGTATGTGTAAATCAGGTAGAAATATCTCTTAATGGTAACAATTGAAAGTTACCACTTTTTACAGTTTTCTTCTGTGCCATTAGTGTACGAAATATTGTGTCACTAAATAATGACTGGTTTCAAACAGGTTTCTCAAATACTTCTGTCTGGCACTGGTCAAACAATCAAGTAGTTATTTTCCAAACCCATGCAACTGGCAATATTGCTGTGTCAGGCTGTCTGTTTCAAACTTTGTGCAATGCAACAAAAATTCACAATGAAATTTTATAAGGCGAAAATCATATGATCCCATGAAGTTTATAAGTCAATAACACATGGGAGACTGACATTTGTTTGACCGCCTTGTTTAAAGGAAAATTGATATATCAGCACATCAATTGTGTGTATTTTTATACAGTGATTTGGCTTTTGGTTTATTTTTACTGGGAATTAACTGAGATTAAGCATATGAGAATGCTTCTTGTAAACTGTTTGATAAGGTTAGGCGTCATATGAGGAGCTCAGTCTATACTGAGCTCAGAAATGGTCTTAGATTTCAACCTTGCAGGCTGCTGAGGTTTTGGATCACGCACAGGTGCTAATAACCGAATCACTCTGTGCTGATCTACAAATCGCTCCCAGATTTTACTCATGGCTCACGGTTTCTTTCAAAAGCAAGCACAAAGCTTGAATTTTGAAAATCTCTGCGTCCAACAGTTTTCCTTGAACCCCTGGAGGGACTAAAGGGGGTTGTGTGGAGATTAAAAACTGTCAGCAGGGGTTATTTTTGGAGCTGTACGAGAGGGAAATGGCCCAGGAGCTTGCCTTGCGCTCTCCCTCTTATTGCCAGTGTGTTGTGGTTTGTTTGAGTTGGCATATGGAGAGCCCGGGGCCTCCCTGCTCAGTCCAGAGCCATTATCACAACATGCTCACACTGCCCTGGGCTTGCCTGCCTCCTCCAGAGACCAACAAGATAATGCAGACCTCCTCATATGGGGGTGGCACCCATCTGTCATTTATTGCTTTAAATTAGCGTGACATAGATGAGGGTTCATAACATCAAAAAATTCAGAAAGACATTAGCTGTCTTTCTAAAATAATAAACAAAAAAAACTAATCTGGCATAGTCTAAAGTACAATTTAGCATGCTTTTTAAATGAGTACTTATCATGGAAACAATATATCTTAAAAATATACTTAAGTGTGAACTGAATGTATTGTCCTTGGACACTTAATTTCTTTTATATTTGCAATTAAATGGAAATTAAATGGAAATGTATTAGAGTTTAAATTTAGATTAAATGCAATGAGCTGAACTTTTGAATGCTTTTTTCCCCTTTAAGTAGGACTTAAGTACATTGTTACATGTGATTTCATATTGACATTTATTGTGTTTGAAATATATTCAAAGTGAACACTTTAAAATAAAAAAAACAAGGTAAATTAGCAGATATAGTTGCCAGAGCTTAACCTTAAAAAAACACACACATTTTAATTTACATTAAAAAAATTGTATTTCATTAACTTGTATAATGTTAATATACCAACCTACTGAAGTACTAAAATCAGTTTTGTGCCTTTGTAATACACTGACAACTACCAAAAACCACAAGGTGGTAGGGAGAATGCCACATGATGAATCAAAGCTTATCACAATAGCTTTACCACAAGCTGAGGTAAATATTCATATATAGATGTATGGCCTTGTATCCATATCCTGATCCCGTACAAGCATTCTTTTAGTCTGTACAGTTATGACAGTGGCATTGTGGCTGAATAGCCACAAGAGAAGATAAGAGCCAATGACAGACCCTCTGCAGCCCAGTCAATGATTGTGCTTAATTATTCAACGTCAAACAAAAAAATGAAATACTGTCCTCAACACATTTGTTTCAAGTGTAAATGATGACTTGAGCCTTCAAGTTTCACATAGGACACAAAAGCACCACAAATGTATTATTAGAGCGGTCCATATCATTAGTACACTATTCACAGTGTCCTGAGCTAATATTTAAGTATGAGGGCTTCCTTTTTGGTCTGTTTGTTTGGTCACTAACAGTTCCTTCATAATCTCATAATCACATGTCTTGTCAATCTTCAGAAAACTTGAAATGTTGACTATTTGTTCTTATGGACTAATTTTATGGTGCTTCATTTCCTTTTACCCTTTAGAAAAATAAGTAAACTTAAAATAAGTAAACTAGCATAATTGTATGCACTTACGGAAATAATATACTTTGTATGGAATGAATGTAATGTTTTAGGACACTTGATTTCATTTTATTTACAAATCAATTAAAATATGTATTATAGATTAAATATACATGAAACCCAATTAGTTACACCTGCGAGTGCTTTCTGATGCTTAAATAGGACTTTAGTACATGTAATTTCATAATTATATTGTCTTTGAAATATATTTCAAGTGTGCTGTTGAATGTACTGACAACTATTTCATTTCTATCGAAAAGTGATTGTTGTGCATTTAAATAGATTTGTAATTACACATTTAATTTATTTCTGCCTTCATTACAGCACTTTAGACTATGGCTAACTGTTTATGTGAATGCTATAAACTTGAATATTGCTACAGTATATTATAATTATTAATTTTAACAAGTACAAAGACTGCAAAAATAAAGCAGCCAGTAGTTGATCATTGAAACTCTTAGGGGGGAAATGAAAACTTTCAGGCACGTATAAAAAGTTAAGGAGAATAAACTCCTTGAAAATATTCAACTCAAGATTTCTGGTTTATAAAAGCTAATTAATGACGACAATTTTCTGCAACGCTCTGCTTTCCCTAATTAATTATGTTGAAATCTTTCTAAAACAATTCTTCCTAAGATCAGCGGTTTGTATAGTGTAGCTTTAGCGGTTGAGCCTACAATCTTGGACTACTTTTATGTTTAAAGTAATCAAAGTTCAAATGTAAACTAAAGCAGCAACATCAAGCATTCATTCAACAGGTTAATGACAAGAACGTGATTAACTATCGTACATTGGCAGGCAATTTCAAGTCCCTTCCTCGTCTCTAAGGAGTATTTCGAATTCAACGTGTCTGTCCGGCCCAGCCAGACCCTGTGAACACTGGCTCATTGTCACTGCGCTCCTCTTGGGGACTCACTGCTTCTACACACAGCGAGTCAGGACATGAGAGAGCAGCCTCGGCCCACAATGCTCAGCATTCAAGAAGAGACAGAGATAGCAAAATAATCGAAGGGGACTTTACCCAAAGCCCACACATTTTTACCCACACATATGGAAAAGAGGAATTTGGGACAGGGATTTTATAGTAGATTTTGGGACTGATGGGTAAGAAGAAGAATACATATTATCACAGACAAAAATCCTAGTCACAACGCAATGTAATGTTCATCTCTAAATGCATTAAATAAAATCTAAGTTTCCAGAAATTCCAAAGTGTTTTCTGGGATTGTCCGATGGAACAAAAGCCAGTGTTTTTAGAAATACTGTCTCATGCCTGTACGCCCACTTCCCCTTTGTTCCTGTGTGGCCAACAAGCCAAAGAGAGGTCTTTACTGTATAACAGACATCAGTGGAGCGGTAAGACAATGTTTGGCACAATGCTGGGGGAAAATCATTATTAACAACATCTTGTCCTACATGTCAAAAAACACCTGCGTTTTGCTTTCCTCTCCAGATGAGACAGCAAAAACTGGAAAAATGCTGTACGTGACATCTACAGCAAGTCTCGGCAACATGCGAATTAAGCCCAAATGTGGCGGGTTGCAATCAGAGCTGCGGGGCAAAACCTAGAAGTGCTTTGGTCAATTTAATTTTTGTGCTATGCCTTACTGCAGGTCTACACATAAGCAAACACTTAACCGTTCGGACACTTGTTATGTTACACAGAGCCTGTGGTATAAAGTTACCGTGGTTCCTAATCGTCATACAAGTAAGAGATCATTGAATGGAGTTATGGTATGTGCTGCTTGAGGCCAAAACCTGGGTTTGAATTTCCAATGTGTTGCATTGATCACTGATGGAAGCTTATTTTCAACACTCTTTTGCACAATTGTTTTTTTTTTTTTTTTTATGTAAACTTGCTCAGTGGATCACCTGGTACAGCACTGCACTTGCAATGTCGAGTCCTGTGAAACACCAGTCACGATAAAAGTGTTTAGAGATTTGTGAAAGCAAATTAAAATTGCATGGTTGCTTCAGAAAAATTCTAGTTTTGGTTAATTTTCCTAAAGGATAAAGACAGTAAATTTAACTTTAAGAGTATTTGACCTTCAGGACAAATGGCTAAAGGTAAGCTTAGCTAACAGATTCAATTCAAGTTTATTTGTATAGCGCTTTTCACGATACAAATTGTTGCAAACCAGCTTTACAGAAAATTACGTTTCTACAATATTTTTAGTAGTAGCTTGTCAGTGGTGACTGTTAGGTTGATGTACATATGGCAGAAATGTACAGTAAAACTCAGTTAATGAGGTAATCAAACAGACTATGAACACTATTAACAGCAATGATTATATGTTGCAATCAAACTTGTAGCAATATTTGTTTATGTTTTTTCAGGCTTGACAGATATGGACCGTAAGTCACAAAAAATATTCAACTGCAAGGACATAAGGTGTATTACTGTCTCAAAGATTGTGAAAGCCAAGTCAAAAAGATCGAGCTCAAACAAATTTCACCTTGCTCTCTCTTAAATCTGCAAACATAACATCAAGATCGTCAACATAACAGTTCTCACTGAGTAAAGCAGATCAGGCCATCCTTAAAAATATTTTGGTTTGCAGTAACAGGATTTTTATTTTTAAAAGGGTCGGTAGGTCGGTCTATTTTTTTTTTTTTCAAGTTTCAATGTAAAAAAAAAAAGTAAATTTTTGTGATGTGATGACGTCGGTATGAATTTAAACAAATTAGCATATCGTGACGTCACTGACTGGGTCTTCAACCCGTGCCTTCGGGCGCATCATTGCAAACCTCATTTTGATGCAGGTTATATAGACCACAAACAAATTTAAATCTTTGTCAAAAACATCTTTATTGCATGAATTTCAGGTGAGAAAAAAAATGAGGTACTGTTTTACTTGCATCCACCGCTACGTATAAATACAACCTACAAATGAGAGAACGTTTACTTTGCTTTCTTGGGTTGTCACTTTTGTGAAAAAAATCCTGTTTGATTTGAGTGACAAGTGTTCATTGAATCAATTGTAAAATCGATTTTGCATGTCTAAAGTTTTATACGGCAAATAACACCAAATATAGGTAAATCCACGGACAACAGGCAGGAGGAATTTAAAGATTTAATATATTGGTAAAGAACAATATTTCTGATGATTTATTGGCGTGAAGTTACGTGCACAATGACAAACAGGAGTGCAACATTTTTGAAAAACAATAAGCAGAGTGGACTGCCATAATGCAAAACATTTACTGCAGGCTTCAACATGGCTGTGTTTACGATTAAATTTCAACAACAACAAAAAAGTCGCATAGGCGATTTTCTTAGGCTATCAAAAATTTGTCGGTGCTAAATTGACAGGGTCGGTCGGGTTACGGCAAACAAGAATATTTTTAAGGATGGCCTCAGATGTTTAACAAAATGTTGAATTATATTAATTCCAGCATGACGCTTCAGTTTTAACGGTCAAAAAATGAGATGTAAGATGTGAGTAAGTAGCTACATTTTATTATTGACAACTGTGTTACGATTGAAATTGTAAGCTTGCTCAGAAATGTAATATCCGGGGATGCGAACATCTAAACTGGAACCGTTTTCAGCATATTCTGCATAAGAATGAATACATAATGTGAATTAATTTAATGAACTTCGTGACACTTTTCTGATAGCGTTGCATTATATTATATAGTAATCAAATGCATTTGATTTGAAACTCGAACTTTTATTACAGCCACAGTTTAAATGTTTATATTTCAACAACAAATTTTCTATATATATATATATATGTATATATATATATATATATATATATGTATATATATATATATATATATATATATATATATATATATATATATATATATATATATATATATATAAATTTAAATGAATTTAGCAAACGCTTTTATCCAAAGCGACTTACAGTGCATTCAGGCTATCAATTTTTATTTATCATGTGTTCCCGGGGAATCGAACCCCCAACGTTGCGCTTGATAATGCAATGCTCTACCAATTGAGCTACAGGATTTAAGTCATTTCGGCTAATGACCGCCAAGGTTTTAGTATTACTATTAGCAGTACTATAATTTAAGAGATTTCTTTTTTTACTCACAGGAATCTCTCTTATTAAGGCTTCATAAGTTTCTTTTGGCTCTTTTATTCCGTTAAACTCACTGAACTGCAGGAATAATTTCCTGTCCTGGTACCGACAGCAGTGAGGATACAGTCATGAAGCAATCCAAGAAAACATCTCCTGTGTCCTCTCTCTGTCCTCCAACGCGTTAACGTTTATGGTGCAGCAGGAGAATGTTAAAAGAAGATCAATTTAATGTGTCAGAACTTAAACTGTGGCACACGCACACAAAATTGCACACAAGCTGAGCTAGTTTCCTACCACACATGGCTCCTCAACCCCCGACTGCTGTGGCTCGCTAATTAAAAAGCCCTGTTAAATGAAACAAGCAGAAGCCTCCGAGTCAACACAGGTCATGTCAGGTCAAGTCCACAGACCAAGCTTAAATAAAACTGGAGCTCCTGCATTCATTTACCTTCGTGGGGGTCACAGCATTAGTGCATCCAAAACTAAAAAATCTCTCAGCATTCACTCACTCTCATTTTACTGTAAACCTGTATGGCCTTTCTTTCATAAAAAAGAAGATATTATGAAGAATGTCCAAGCTGCTCTTTGTTAGGGTTATAATAAAAAGCATAAGAAGAGTTATAACAAGTGTTGGAGCTACAAAACTCATTAAGTTTAGGTATGGGGTGGGATCTAAGAAGAGATCTAAAATATTATGGTCATGCAGAATAAGGCATTAATATGTGCTTTACTAATAAATAGCCAATGTGCTAGTTATATTCATGCAATATGCATACTAATAAGCGTGTGTGTGTGTGTGTGTGTGTGTGTGTGTGTGTGTAAACTATTCCTTTAGGCAGACAAATAAAAGGAAATGTATTCATGTGACACCCACTTGAGGCTGACAGACATGACGAGATTGGTAGCTCAATTTATAGCGTGGAAAGATTGTGACAGATGCTATTAATTCCTGAAGGATGTTTTGGTCAAAGAAGCCACTGAACTAAACAGGAAGCCTTAACCAGTGAGAATGTCTGTGCGAGAGCAATGCCTCAAAAGTGTGGAATGGTCCCTCTTTATGAGTGCTCCTCAAACACAGCCCATTAGCTAAAGGCCTCATACTTCACATCATACAACAAAAACAGTTTATCCCAGAGCAGACGGCCTAAAACCACAAACAAGACAATAAATTCCCTCCTCTCCACAAATGTGTGCCTTTGACACTTCAAAGAAACTGTGACCATCAGTTTCTTACTTTCTTCTTGCGACACAACACAAAAATAACTGTAAGCTGAATTCTGTATCCTGGCCTAAGCTTTCAGGATTGCTCCTGGTTCAACAGTGAAGCTCTATTAATAGCATATTGAATGCTGAAATGAGTTCGTTATGCTATAATGTTAAGTACAACTAATTCATTTTTTCAACAGAACCTAACTCGCATTGAGCTCAGAACAAGAATGAAGCAAGTGAACCACGCTTCCTTTTTCCTGTCTGGAAAAGGGATGTGGAAAACTGTGGGGCTGTACACCTTTTTCCGGATGTACGCAGACTACTGCATGATTGTCTAAAAGGTGATGATAATGATTCCCTCATTTTTTACCCTTTAATTTTAAACTGTTTTATTTTTATTATTATAAATGTGCATAACAATTTAAGTAATCTTGTTTTTTCTTCTTCTTCTTTTTTTTCTCAGGATGCACGAAAAGATTATTCAAATTCTGGCTTATATAGGACAAGCCACTAAATATTTTATCAGTATGCTGTGCCCAAGAACAAATAATTGGCCAATATTAAAATCGTACGCTACTTTTTTTTTCTAAATGAATTGAAAATAAAACTAAAATCAGTAGTTTAAATGCTACAAACGAATTTAGGCAACAAAGCATAGTGTAAAGTATGAAAAATGTATATTAATTTTACATTTAACAGTGGTATTAAATCGTTAGGGGTTTTAAAGATTAACTTCATGTGAGTGTAAAATGTGATCTACATGTAAATATAAATGTAGCTTTTAAGTTAGCACATACAACACATTTCTCTGTGTGTGTACTGTAAGTGTGTGCATTTGTAATAGTAACAAGTAGTAATAGAGAGCCTTGTTTGATTGAAATCCTGTGTGTAAGAGCACACTTAATGCCGTTATAATCTCATAGTATATCTGAGATTCTGTAATGATAATCCTGCCTCAGTCATGCTCACCGCGACAGACTGAAGTCTTAAAGAGAAGCCACATCAGCTCTCGTAGGTTGCCTCCAGACACAGAGGGCTGAGATTATAGAGCGACAATAATTATCCAGCGGAGGCTGCCCTGATTTCCCTTCCAACCCACTCCTCATGGAGCACAACCCAAACGAAAACACCCTGATCTCTGTAGGGAAGTGCTACTGAATCTCCAATCACAGCTGTGCAGTGTGAAAACAGTCTCGTCCTTTGGGAGCTTTATACCTGGAAAACTCTGCAGTGTGTGAAACATAGACTCAGTCTACACACACACACACACACACACACACATATATATATATATATATATATATATATATATATATATATATATAATATATAATAATATATAATAATATAATCTAGATTACTAATTTTAGGTAGGGCGTAATGTGTTCTGACTACTTTTGGATTAATTTTACATTACTTTTGAACTAACTTCTTTATAGATCTAAAAAGGATTGCTGTTTAAATTAAATTAAATTAAATTAAATTAAATTAAATTAAATTAAATTAAATTAAATTATAAATAAAATAAAATAAAATAAAATAAAATAAAATAAAATAAAATAAAATAAAATAAAATTGACTATTATCCAACATCAGAGAACATGCATTGTAAAATATTTGAAATATTAACTTTAAATCTCAGGGGGACTTCATGTAAATATTTTAGGTTTGACTGACAAACCAGTTTTGGGAATCCCTGCATAATTGCATTGACTTCTGCTCACCAGCATCTGTTAGGTTGATATGTGTTCTGACCTGTACTCTTAACGTTTGCGTTTTCTGAAACATTGTGTGAACATTGTTGAAACGTTCAAGAATACAAATCGTTCTGAAAAGTCCTTTAAACCTCTGTAACTCGTGCTCTGACCTTCCAACTATCTATTTTCATCATGAACCACAATGTCATGTTAGTCACTCCAGCAAATATAAAACTGATTTCCGGAGATGGCCACATTTTCATGCTCAAAAGTGTTTGACAGCGATGCACACCTGTGAAACATACTGCAGCTCTGCGCTCATCGATCAAGCACACAGAGGTTCAGAGGTCACCAGCCCGCTCAGCACAGATAGAGAAAATAAGGAAATCACAAATGAGTCATTGATGGAATGAAGAAGAACAAACTCATACACACGTTTACTTAAGAAAAAAGAGGAAGGGTAGACTGATAGGGAATTCAGACATTGTGATATACCGAGCACCGTGTACCAAAGTTTAAAAAGAGTGTGAACTGCTTGCCCTTCGGATGCAGCAACAAAAAATCTAGTGACTATATTCCAATTCAACATTTTACGAGCCATAGTCATTCAGTAGAAATGTGACTGCAGTGACATTGCTACACATTAACTTTGATGTTAAATCCCATAGACTTGCATTGCACCTGAGCCATATCTAGAGACCAGAATATTCTGATTTTGTGCAATCCTAATAGAGACAACATACTCACAGTAAATGCAAACTTGACAAGTAACAATACCTTAACAATTACTGACACCCTAAACCATATGTGAAACTTATGTCACTTCGGACATTTGCTTATTTTCTCTGAAGAACCTGCTCAAGTCACCATCTGTCTTTTAATGTAAATTAGGATATATAAATACATCTGTGTGAAACACAAGAGCTGTAATCAGTGTTTGCGGGGTTATTATTAAATGTGATCTCATGACTCCGACTGTTGGGAGAAGCTGTATGTTATGTTATGTTAATAACAAGTTAATGGGGTTGGTGTTTATGAAGCAGGTCACTCTCACTCATGATGACAGGTCACACATCACATAAGCCAGTTATCTGTCAAAAAATCAGCAGTGGATAAACAGGACTGGAGTGGTTTGGTCTCATGTAAAAGCCAAAAACAGTGAAAAATCTCAAGTGTTTTGATAAATCTCGGGGCATTTGTACAACCAGCTCTAGGGATGCAGGTTCTTGCTTTTTTTTTTTTTTATTACAAACTTACTTGAAAGCAAACACATCTCTTTCTTCCCAACCTTAAGCATGACTAGCCCAGACAAACGTTGTTAAATCTGATGATTCCAGTATTAGAAACCACGTCAAAGATGAGGCTTTTTCCAGCTATATAACTTTACATCACAAACCCAGAGGAATTTAAACCTTCAACAGAGACTCAGACCGGCTGTAAGTTGTAGTTAGCTCTCGTTCTGCTGGGTCGGGTCAGTGTGTGTGTTTTGAAAAGTAATGGGCAGTGGAGCAGGGTGGGTGTGTGTGTGTGTGTGTGTGTGTGTGTGTGTGTGTGAAGGTCACTGCGGGAGATCAGTGTGACAGTGTGATGCACTTGTGAAGTGTTGGTAGTTAATGTGAAGAAGTATGCCTGGATAAACCTGAAGGGAAACTACTTTGTACATCCACTTAAATAACCTTGCTGCTTTATAGCAATTGCAAAATAGCTCTGGAAAAAGATACTTGAGAACTTTTAGTTTGCTCATTTGTAATAAAATTATTTTAAGACATTTTTAAGTGTGATTTAAGAATCCAAATACTTTTGGGAGCTACTATATGTGAACTATTCCAATTAATAACAGAACACACATCTTAAGCTCTCTACTCTGTCTTGGCGTTAAGTAACACTCACTGACTCTGTAAGGACTAAGTATTAATCAGAAGCTTTCTTTATTAATCTGTAACAGTTTGTTTATTACACAAGACAAAGAAACAAAGTACACGCCCCTCGACATTCGTAGGCAAAGCAAACATATCTTACTTTTCAAGGCTTGAATTAAAGCTTTCCCGTCCTTAATCAGCTCCTTGATGAACTTATTGGTCTTGTCTAATTCCAGTTCGTGGGATTTGAGCCTCTCTCGGAACTGAGGGCTGTCCACACAGCAGTCGCTGAACTCTAACGCAGGCAATCCCATACTAACCAGCTCCACAGCAGTGCAATGCAGTGCCGATGCAAGTTAAATGCTACTTTAGCTAATTATAAAAGGCACAGAAGTAGAAACTACATCGCTGTAGTAGGAAACGGATGCTTTCTACCGAAAAAAATAAAATAAAATCACAAATGCATCTTTTCTACAACGCCACTGAGCAACAAAAAAATAATTAATTTAAAAAATAAAAAGTAAATATTTTGCAGCGATCTGTCAATCAAGGAAATAATTCGGTACAGTGATGATAAAACAAAACGCGGTAATTGCGGACTCCTGCTTGGGCGTTTTTAAACGCGTCTGTACCAACCTACCATGAAGCGGATAATCCTGTGATTGACATGTTGTTCAGCCAATGGCGTTGCGGGATTCCAAAGCGGGCGTGAGCGCGATGCGCACCCTTTGTGTGCGACAGGATAAGAAGGTGATTGGTTAGTTGGCCAAGAGCGAGGATGTCACAACAATGCGGGGATTTCATGCTCGTTCAGTTCATGTGATTCACCTTTTGTAAACATGAAAGTGAAGACATTTGTCATTTAGCCTATGTTTTTCATGTCGTGCTTCATCACTGATCTGTAATGTTTTGAGTTCCTATTGTTTTTCTAAAGTTAATATGAACTGTAATTTAGGCATTAAGTATGTGAAAAAAAAAAGATTTTTAGAAACTACTATTATCTTTACTTTCTTATGCTTTTTTGAAAATACCCACTATGATAGATTTATTATGTGAAGTAGAATATATAATATTAGGAATAATTAAAAATAAATTAATTAATTAAAACTTGTTTTAAGAAATATGATGAGATCTTTCATGCACCGTGATTGATACCTGTTTTGCTGTGCCTTTTTTTTCTCCGTTGTTGTTTTCTTCCTTCCTTTTTGGTTTATGTAGGAATGATACATTATGCAAAATTGATTGTATTTGTTTAAGATGTATTTGTAAATATTCTAGATATCCAAAATTTGTGTTTGACTATTGTTATGTTTATGAAAAACTTAAATATTTGTACATGCATATTTCACAATAAAGAAAGTTTACATTTATCCTAATGTATAAACTGTGTATTAATCCTGAATAAAGAAAAAAATCTGCAGTTGTTATCCTAAAGAGCGATTTCTAATTCCAGTTTCTATTTATCTATCTGCAAGAAGTTAACAAGGGCTATGGGTGCCACTAAAATGTAGCCCAAACTAACAAAAACGCACCATATATTTGAAATATATGAGCAAAAAATGCCCCGTAGTATTTAAAAGTATAGCACTCTTCAGAGACAATTTTGATATTACAAAAAGGATAAACAAAAAAAAGGTTTTTTCCTGCCCATGCCACTTATCTTTGTAGTTATTGATCACCAGGTCAGTTGAGAGATACTAGAACAGTGACGTGGTCAGGAATAAACTTGGACTATTTTTTTTTTTTTGCAACCATCCAGAATTCCTTGCTCCCATTTTGCTCCAGGGTTTGTTCCACTTTTGCTGCAAATATATTTCAGTCAGTCTTGTTCAAACATGTCAGTATCTCTTCAAGCCATTTTAAGCAACACTGATAATGAACCAAACATATTTCTTCAGCTGAATCAAGAACAAATGCCATTTAGCCATTGCTGTTGAGGAAGTTCACTTTGCTGTTGCCATAGTTGCAGAGAAACTGAAAGATAAAATTATTAATGATTAAATACTGAAATCTCACAAAAGAGGAGCGGTACATCAAAGATATGTTGCACTGAGAAAGTTCAGCATGGATTTTTTTTTTCATGTAACTGGACAATACATGTGCTGTGGGTCCTTTTTGTAATTGCCATCTCCCAAAACTCAGAGAAGAGCAATGTTTACACACAAGATGCATGAATATATCAGTTATCTTGTATTGCACAGTTCCTACTCTCAAATGCCCCTGGATGATAAATTGTCAAGCTGCGCAGCATTGTATCACTTATCAGGCATCACATGAACACTTGCCCCATAGGCATGAGAACCTCAGTGTCATAAGATCTGCCTCACTCGTATCGTTTTCACTCCAGCTTGTTCACACCATTATCTGCATCTCTGACATAGACTATACTGCCACCACGTGTCCAAAAAGGGATGTGAATTAAAGGAATTAATGTATACATATATAGTACAGACCAAAAGTTTGGACACACCTTCTCATTCAAAGAGTTTTCTTTATTTTCATGACTATGACAATTGTAGAGTCACACTGAAGGCATCAAGGGCTATTTGACCAAGAAGGAGAGTGATGGGGTGCTGCGCCAGATGACCTGGCCTCCACAGTCACCGGACCTGAACCCAATCGAGATGGTTTAGGGGTGAGCTGGACCGCAGACGGAAGGCAAAAGGGCCACAAGTGCTAAGCATCTCTCAGGGAACTCCTTCAAGACTGTTGGAAGACCATTTCAGGTGACTACCTCTTGAAGCTCATCAAGAGAATGCCAAGAGTGTGCAAAGCAGTAATCAAAGCAAAAGGTGGCTACTTTGAATATGACATATTTTCAGTTGTTTTACACTTTTTTGTTATGTATATAATTCCATATATAATTCCACATGTGTTAATTCATAGATTTGATGCCTTCAGTGTGAATCTACAATTGTCATAGTCATGAAAATAAAGAAAACTCTTTGAATGAGAAGGTGTGTCCAAACTTTTGGTCTGTACTATATATATATATGTCTCTACACACAAACACACATGCTGTGGACTTTTCCATAGGTACATGAGCAATAATAGATTATGGCTCAAAGAACATGCATGAAAAACATAATTTAAACCCTTTCCAATAAACGCATGTAAAGCTTGTTTGGATTATACAAAATTATCTTAAAATACAGAACACAAATGGATATTCAAATTAAAATGGTGTGGAAACCATTGTCATTTGAAACGACATATTTATACTATTAGCCTATAATGTCAAAAGTTCAGTAAAACTGGGTGAATAAACAAATGTGTTACAAATAGAGATGAAACACGGACCTAAATATAGAACGTCCTGAACTCATAACACAGTTCACTGGGCACGAGTAACTCACATATCTTCTAACAGGAACTGACCTGAGGTCAGCTGATGACCATGTTGTTACACATGCAAGTTTTCCAAGAATATCTTAAGCCCACGTCACACACATACAGGTGCATCTAAAAAAAATAGAATATCATGGTAGAGTTCTTTATTTTTTGTAATCTAATTCAAAAAAGCAAACTTTCTTATATTCTAGATTCATTGCATACAAACTTAATTATTTCAAGAGTTTTTTTTTGTTGTTGTTTGTTTGAATTCTGACGGTTATGACTTACAGCTTAGGAAAAAAAGATTTATAAATCAGAAAAGTTCAAGATTTCCAAATCAGGTTTAATTATGCACTCAATACTTGGTTGCGGCTCTTTTTGCACAAATAACTGCTTCAATGCACTGTGGCATGGAGGTGATCATTCTGTGGCACTACTGAGGTGTTACTGAAGCCCAGGTTGCTTTGATAGCGGCCTTCAAGGGTTAGTTCACCCAAAAATCAAAACGAGTCAGTCTTTTGTTTGTTATCTGGCTCGGCTCGGTGTTCATCTTCAGTTCTCTCTTCACATCAGTTCAGTCAGTGTACTGTTTGAGTAAATGAATTACTCCGGGATATTGGTTTGTTTGAACTCAGAGGGAGTGTCAGCCACATTAAAAAAGTTAACAGCTTAAGTCATTTGTGGATTAATGCGTATTAGAGATGTGAACCGTTTAAAACGATTCAGTTCGATTTGGTGAACTGATTCAAAAAGATCCGGTTACAAACTGCTTTGTTTTGAACTCTCTCACAACAGACACGGAAGAGAAGACAATGCTGAATAAAGTCATAGTTTTTGCTATTGAAAAAATAGCGTGAGTCATTAATGACATAATTTTGATTTTTGGGTGAACTAACCCTTTCAGCTCCTCTGAATCGTTTGTCAGATGTCACTTATCTTCCTCTTCACAATACTGCACAGATTCTCTGTGAGGTTCAGGTCAGACATGCGCTCTGGACAGGTGCTAAAGTCCTGCTGCAAAAAAAAATCAACATCTCCATAAAGCTTGTCAGCAGATGGAAGCATAAAGTGCTTCAAAATCTCCTGGTAGATGGCTGCATTGACTTTGGACTTGATAAAACACAATAAACCAACACCAGCAGACATCACGGCACCCAAATCATCACTGACTTCACAAACTTCACACTGAACTTCAAGCAGCTTGGATTCTGTGCTTCTCCAGTCTTCCTCCAGACTCCAGACCTTGATTTCCAAATGAAATACTAAATTTATTTTCATCTGAAAAGAGGACGGTGGACAACTGAGCAATAGTCCAGTTCTTTTTCTCCTTACCCCTGGTGAAATGCTTCTGACATTTTTTTCTGGTTCAGGAGTGGCTTCGTTCTAGGAATGTGACAGCTGTAGCCATTTTACTTAAGATTTCTGAGTGTGGTGACTCTAGATGTGCTGACTCGGGCTTCAGTCCTTTCTATGAATATATAGGTGCATCTCAATAAATACCCCCCAATGTGTTGCTACCTTGCCGTGGTGGGGAGGCTTGCGTGCCTCCGTGACCCTGAGGGCTATACCGGCGGGGGCAAGGCCCCTGGCAGGTTTAACCAAGCCGGGCAGGACTCATGGTAGAGGACAGACGAAGAGCAACGCCTGGTCCTCCAGGTTGGGGATTGGGCGTGGGGCCAACAACCCCACCCCGGAAAAAGAAATAACGTTACAGATTCGCGAACAAGTAATTCAAAAGTAACTAAGGCCCTGGGAGAGGATGGACCCACAGCTGGAGTAAGTATGACGCCTAGTAGGGAAAGCCCCTTGGAAGCTACTAAGCCGACAACCATCATCTCCACCAGGACCACCACTAATATCGGAACATGGAATGTCAGAACCACGTTTGAAACCGGCAAAACAGCTCAAGTGGCAGCCGAGATGAAACACTACAATCTAGATCTTCTGGGAATCAGTGAGTCTAGATGGATAGGTGCTGGTCAGAAGAAGCTAGCCACAGGGAAGCTGCTGCTGTTCTCAGGCCACGAGGAAGCAAACGCATCCCACAGCCAGGGAGTGGCCCTGATGTTGACAAAGATGGAGCAGAGAGCTCTCATTGGATGGGAGGCACATGGCCCACGGATCCTCACTGCCTGCTTTCGCACAACGAACAGGAGGATCAACATGGATATCATCCAATGCTATGCCCCAACCAATGATAGCGAAGAAGACGTCAAAGAAGATTTCTATAACACCATCATCCAGGCATGTCCAAGACGAAACATCATCGTCACCATGGGTGACTTCAATGCCAAGATCGGCAGTAACAACCAGGGGTATGAGGAAATAATGGGAAAACAAGGTTTGGGGGAGATGAATGAGAATGGGGAGAGATTTGCCACCCTATGTGCCACTACCAACCTAGTCATAGGCGGGAGCTTCTTCCAACACAAACGAATACATAAGGCTACCTGGGTGTCACCAGACCTGATGACGGAAAACCAGATCGACCATGTATGCATCGGGAAAAAGTTCAGAAGATCACTTGAAGATGTACGGGTCAGAAGGGGAGCGGATGTTGCATCCGACCACCATCTCCTGGGCGCTCGCATGAAGCTCAAGCTGAGGCGTAACTGGACAGGGCAATCCAGTCAACGCCAGAGGTACAACATCAGTGCTCTGAAAGAAACAGCCAGGCTAGAAATGTTTCGAAGCACACTCTCCAAAAAGGCCCAGATCCTACAGCAGCAGATCGACGGAAAGACCATGGATGAAAAATGGCAGAGCATTAAAGAGGCAATAACATCCACATGTAAGGAAGTGCTAGGTAACAGGAAGCGGGGGCAAAATGAATGGATCTCAGTGGGAACCTTAGAAAAGATCCAGGAGAGGAAAAAGAAAAAGGCAGAAATAAACGGCAGCCGCACACGTGCTAGAAAAGCCAAGGCCCAAGAGCGGTATACAGAAGCAAACAGAATAGTAAAGCGGAGTATAAGGGCAGACAAGAGAAATTACATGGAGGAACTGGCAGCAGAGGCAGAAGATGCGGCTCAAAATGGTAACATGAGAGAGCTGTATACAAACATCAAAAAGCTCTCAGGTAAATACAGCCAACCAGAGAGGCCAGTTAGAGACAGAGAAGGAAAAGCTATTCCAGGGATAGAACAGCAAAAGCATAGATGGGCAGAGCATTTTGAGGATCTCTTGAACAGACCTTCTCCATTAAACCCAGTAAATATCCAGCCAGCCAGCTGTGACCTTCCTATCGTTTGTGGTGTACCATCGAAGGAAGAAATGTATAAGGCCATCAAGCAATTGAGAAACGGGAAGTCAGCCGGGCCAGACACCATTCCTGCAGAAGTTTTAAAAGAGGACGAAGTGACCACTGTGGAAATGCTCTATCCTCTATTCCAAAACATCTGGGAGGAGGAAGACATTCCAACAGAGTGGAAGGAGGGCTATCTCATCAAGCTCCCCAAGAAGGGTGATCTTAGTTCCTGCTCCAACTACAGGGGGATAACACTGCTGTCAACCCCAGGCAAGATATTCAATAGAGTCCTCCTAAACAGGATAAAAGACGCGGTCGACCCACATCTCAGAGACCAACAAGCTGGCTTCAGAAAGAGTAGATCCTGCATTGACCAGATAACAACTCTGCAGATTATCCTGGAACAGTCTTTGGAGTGGAACTCACCTCTCTATGTCAATTTTATTGACTATGAGAAGGCATTTGACAGCGTGGATAGGCGAACCACCTGGAGTCTGTTGAGACACTGCGGTGTACCAGCAAAGATCACTAACATCATCAGGAACTCATATGAGGGAATGACCTGCAGAGTGGTACATGGCCAGCAGCTTACAGATGCCTTCCAAGTGCGAACAGGGGTGAAACAAGGATGCCTATTGCCACCCTTCCTTTTCCTGTTGGCAATAGATTGGGTAATGAAGACATCAACTACCCAGAAGAGGAATGGCATCCAATGGACACCTTGGACACAATTGGATGACCTCGACTTTGCTGATGACCTGGCACTTCTTTCCCACACCCAGCAACAAATGCAGGAGAAGACCAATATCATCGCAACTCATTCAGCAAGCCTTGGACTCATTATACACAAAGGGAAGAGCAAGATCCTCAAAGTCAACAACAACAACACGGCCCCCATCAGGCTAGAAGGAGAAGCACTAGAGGAAGTGGAAAGCTTCACCTATCTTGGCAGCATAGTCGACAAGTTGGGGGGGACAGAGGCGGATGTGAAGGTGCAGATTGGAAAGGCAAGGGCAGCTTTCCACCAGCTGAAGAAAGTCTGGGGATCCTCTGAGCTGCCTAGGAACACCAAGATCAGGATCTTTAACGTCATGATAAAGCCTGTTCTACTGTACGGTGCAGAGACCTGGAGAACAACAGTCACTACCATGAAGAAAATCCAGTCCTTTATTAACACCTGTCTCAGACGAATCCTAAGGGTACGCTGGCCGAACACCATCAGTAACCTGGAGCTGTGGCAGCGAACAGGACAGCAGCCTATTGAGAAAGAGATCCTCCAAAGACGCTGGAGATGGGTTAGCCATACCCTTCGCAAGCCTGCATCAAGCACAGCAAGACACGCCCTCTTTTGGAACCCACAAGGGAAAAGGAAGAGATGCAGGCCAAGGAACAGCTGGCGCCGCGATCTGGATGCAGATGTGAAGAGGTTTGGCCACACATGGGGACAGTTAGAGAAGTTGGCCCAGGACCGGGACGACTGGAGAGCCCTTGTTCGTGGCCTATGCCCAAAGTTGGGCGGTAGGCGTAAGTAAGTAAAGTAATCTCAATAAATAAAAATGTCATGGAAAAGTAATTCAGTAACTCAACTCAAATTGTGAAACTCATGTTTTAAATGAGTTCAATGCACACAGACTGGAGTAGTTTAAGTCTTTGGTTCTTTTAATCGTGATGATTTTGGCCCACGTTTAAGAAAAACCCACCAATTCATCTCAACAAATTAGAATATGGTGACATGCCAATCAGCTTATCAACTCAAAACACATGCAAAGGTTTCCTGAGCCTTCAAAATGGTCTCTCAGTTTGGTTCACTAGGCTACACAATCATGGGGAAGACTGATGATCTGACAGTTGTCCAGAAGACAATCACTGACACCCTTCACAAGGAGGGTAAGCCACCAACATTCATTGCCAAAGAAGCTCGCTGTTCACAGATTGCTGTATCTAAGCATGTTAACAGAAAGTTGAGTGGAAGGAAAAAGTGTGGAAGAAAAAAATGCACAACCAACCAAGAGAACCGCAGCCTTATGAGGATTGTCAAGCAAAATCGATTCAAGAATTTGAGTGAACTTCACAAGGAATGGACTGAGGCTGGGGTCAAGGCATCAAAAGCCACCACACACAGACGTGTCAAGGAGTTTACTGAACCCCAGACAACATCCGAGGCATCTTACCTGGGCTAAGGAGAAGAAGAACTGGACTGTTGCCCAGTGGTCCAAAGTCCTATTTTTTCTGATGAAAGCAAGTTCTGTATTTCATTTGAAAACCAAGGTCCTAGAGTCTGGAGGAAGGGTGGAGAAGCTCATAGCCCAAGTTGCTTGAAGTCCAGTGTTAAGTTTCCTCAGTCTGTGGTGATTTGGGGTGCAATGTCATCTGCTAGTGTTGGTCCATTGTGTTTTTTGAAAACCAAAGTCACTGCACCTGTTTAACAAGAATTTTTGGAGCAATTCATGCTTCATTCTGCTGACCAGCTTTTTGAAGATGCTGATTTCATTTTCCAGCAGGATTTGGCACCTACCCTCACTGCCAAAAGCACCAAAAGTTGGATAAATGACCATGGTGTTGGTGTGCTTGACTGACCAGCAAACTCAATAGACCCGAACATTCCCTCATAGGGAATCTATGGGTTACTGTCAGGAGGAAAATGAGAAACAACAGACCAAACAATGCAGATGAGCTGAAGACCACTGTCAAAGAAACCTGGGCTTCCATACCACCTCAGCAGTGCCACAAACTGATCACCTCCATGCCACGCTGATTTGAGGCAGTAATTAAAGCAAAAGCAGCCCCTACCAAGTACTGAGTACATACAGTAAATGAACATACTTTCCAGAATGGCAACAATTCACAAATATATATATATATATATATATATATATATGTTGAGATTGGTGAATTGGTGGGTTTTTCTTAAATGTGAGCCAAATCATCACAATTAAAAGAACCAAAGACTTAAACTACTTCAGTCTGTGTTCATTGCATTTATTTAATACACAAGTTTCACAATTTGAGTTGAATTACTGAAATAAATGAACTTTTCCACGACATTCAAATTTATTGAGATGTACCTGTATTTGGATACAGCACTCAGCCAGCCCTTTCAGCAGTGACCTTCTGTGGCTTACTCTCCTTGTGGAGGGTGTTGATGATCGTCTTCTGGACAACTGTCAAGTCAGTCTTTCCCATAATTGTGGTTGCATGTTCTAAACTAGCCCAAGAGGTACCCAGTATTTATACTCAAAATTAATCAAACTAATCAAGCTCAAAATGGAATGTTCAATTTTTTTGAGATACTGAACTTTACATTTTCCTAAGCTGTAAGTCGTAACCACCAGAATAAAAAATTTAATTAAATTAAAAATTAACGAATATTTTTTTTTTTTGAAAAATACTTGAAATATTTCAGTTTGTGTGCAATTAATCTAGAATATAAGAAAGTTTCCTTTTTTAAATGAAAATTACAAAAAAATAAAGACCTTTTCCATGATATTAAATTTTGTTGAAATGCACCAGTATAGGCACTGGATAGAAAGCAAAAGCTGATGTTTTTGCTTTGGAAAGTATCTAGTAATAGTCAGAACTAGAAGAAATCTGCTCAGACCACTGGCCACAACTATCCAGAGTCAAAAAACCAAAGGGCCAGCATAAGCCAGCATTTCTCTTTGCAGCTCTGAAACAAAGTCACAGGTAAGTCTCAAGCGTTGCTGGCCTGTCCAGTTCATTAGCAGTCCGTTGAGGGCCATCATTCTCACCGGCTGCTTCGCTCAGTGTTCTCAACAAACTGTCTGGCACTGAGGCTCTATTTTCAATAAATACAATGTATCCGTGCAGTGGCTGCTTGGAAAATTTCTGCAGTGTTTGTTCTCTCTTGTTCTTGAACACGTCTGTGGTAGCTTTCCAAACCACTTCAGATAATGCTGTCTTGCTGAGGCCTTTTGATGTAAACGAAAACAAAACTAGTAGCAACTACCTTTTTGGCCTTCAGCAGGGTTCTTGTACAGCTTTAGACCCAAAAATACAAATGATGGTGTTTTCAAGAATTTCCATTACGTGAATCTTGTGCATATGTTCCATCAGTACTGCCTACAAGCTGCTCTTACGATAATAGCAATAATTATTTAGTTACTAATAATAATCAATAATTAACAAGATTAATAATTAACATTATTTCTATGCATTTAAGGTTTTGTAGTCGTTCTACAGATTTAAAAAAAATGATAATGGATCATGTTTATATAGAACAGAACAATAGAATTCTAGCTACTTTTTCCCCTCATAAAAATATATATTACAAACTTGTAGTATACTTCCTAGGGACCAAATTTGTAATGACTATAATTATGTTTCAAAATAGCAGAACCTTTTTGGCTGTTTATAATAAAACGCTGTGAAGGATGACCCGTTATAAGTGTAGTTGAGCTCGGAAGACGGATCCATTTCAGTCAGGGGGGTGTTGATGCGTACAGCACGTCTCAGAGCAGCACTTGTTGCACTTGTACGTTTACAGTAAGTATGCTACAGTTTTTTTTTTTAAGCATACTTGAAACTGTATACATGAGACGGAAAGTATGTTCTAACAGAGCAAATAGTAAAAAGTTAACTAAAATAGATGTGAAATAATGATGAAATTGTTATCACTACTAATATAGACAGTACAAATATTGTATGACAGATCTTTTAAAGGTAAAAGTGGTGAATGCAGGAATAGTGGCTATTAGGTGTCATGAGACTGGACTATACCTGGTAATGGACAAATATGGAAAACTTGGCAGCTGTAAAAAATAAAATAAAAATAAAAATAAATAAATAACCAGCACAACCCACATCTGATCTCTATTCTGTGTGTCAGGTCATGTTGAACAATGAGTGTTCAATGAACCACTAGAACACATACCGCTCACAGAGGTATCAGGAGAACGGAGACTGGTACGTGGGGATCAAAAACAATGTACGGACGAAAAACGGCTCCAAAACATACAGGGGCCAAAATGCAATCTACTTCCTGCCGATTCCAGTGGATGGCAGCATACAGAAACCTTTGAGCTGATCAGAGGCCCTCAAAACAACCCAAGCACCATAAACTGTAGCCTTCATTTCCAAGACAATGCTTATTTAACCATTTTATCTTTATAATATAATATATATGATATATTGACTATATTGAATATATAGTCTACTGTATAATTACACATACATATATATATATATATATATATATATATATATACGTATATACGTATATTCAGGCTGTACATTAGGATTGAGATATATCTCAAATAGCCTAGCTTCACTGTGAAAATACTCTGAAGAGTACTTTCAGTAGTGCAACTATAAATCATTTTAACTATTTAACATCAAATGAATGGCAATATAATTGATACTGTTGTTGAAAACACATTAGAAACAAATTATTTTATCATTTATAATAAATGTAATAAACTCCAAAATATTTCCCCAATCGATGTGAAATAACATGTTTCAAATTCTTAAAATGCTTACAAAAATACATTTCTGTAAATGCTCAGTTTTTAAGACCAAAGATGTTGGGTAAAACGACATATTAGACAAGTGAACAATTCATTTTTGACTCACACCTGTTAATGACTGCTTTTGAGGAGTTTTTGGTATGTATACCAAAGTTATTGTAATAACAGCCATGTTCTTGGAATTTTACTAGATGTTTCTGCTTTGTGCATCCCGTCTTACTGTGGTTTTGGATTGTTTCCACCAGCCATTAGAATGTGTGTTTTGCAGGAGTGGGAGGATACAAATCGAACCAAGAGAAACAAAATAACTTCACTTTGGCCTGGGGAGATGATGGACATCAGATTGATTCAAACTATTAAACAAAATCTACCTAATGAGCTCTTTGAGACCGAAGAAACCTCTTGTATTTTTTCTTATTTGATTATAAGAAGTCATGCCAGGTAGCATGTTATCCGACAGTTCTTTTAGCATTATTTATATACTATTAGGTTATTTATGAATATTTTTTATGTGTCATTTTTATTAATTTCTTCCCCTAACTTTATTTTGTATTTATTTATTTATTTTGTATTTTTTTTACTAATTCTAGTACTTCAAATTAATCTTACTTTATTTTGAGGTATTTGCCAAGGCAACATTTCTAATTTTAGTTGTAAGTATTTAATCAAATTTATAGATTTGATTTCAGCATAATTTTGTTTAGCCGTTTTATTTTTTGTTATTATATATATTAATATTAACACTGCAGGCAATGTTTATTTATTTATTTATTTATTTATTTATCATTATGCAACTGCTAGCCAAATATACTTAAAGTATTTTAAAGAATTGTATATAAAATGTATTTTTTATTATTATTATTAATATTATTTTGATTTTGTTGAGGTTTTGCATCACTGACCAAAACAAAAAAAAAAATAAAAATAATAAATCCCATTTTGTAGTGCAATAAGGAGAACTGTGCTCTTGCTTTTTATAGCTTTTGGAGTTTTGTTTTTGGCCTGGCATCTGACAAACCAGGTTAAAAAAGCAACCAACCATAGCACTGTGGAAACCACAAATCAACGCCCTGGCAACCATCCACAAGTATTATGGCAGTCAGTTTTGTATGGGCAAAACCAAGTCATTTGCTTCCTAGAAAATCAAGTTTATCAGGTCAAATTATTTGGAGCATAACACGGTTTGAACTTCCCCAACAGATGGCGGTAAAGCAGCCAGTAAACCACTCTCAGTTGACTTCGGCAGAAAATGGCAGTCCTCCACACATTTCTGAGTAACCTCAGAATATATTAGTAAAACTTTCTTGTAAGAGTTCACAGTGTAAATTATTTCCAGGTTGCTGACTGATATTTAGTATAAACAAAAAATAGAGATAATGGGCTGTCTTGCTTACGTAAAGGTACCGAACTTGGAGCGACAGCTGAAGCAAATGGCCAATAGCAGCAGTAATGATAGGAAGTGAGACTCCCTTCTGTAAACAGTTAAAATTTGGAGAATTAAATAAGGAAGTGCAAATCGGCAAGGTTTAAATGACAAACACACACAGAGAGACACATTATCAAACAAACAGATGTAGGATTGCATATCCACCCACACAAGCACAGGGGAGAGCTCTCTCTCTCTCTCTCTCTCTCTATCTCTCTCTCTCACACACACACACACAGCCTTGCACCCTGGCCTCCAGTCTTAGGGGCCACGGTTGGAGCAGGAAGGGAGCCATTCACTGTAAACTGAACAAGTAACAGCTTCCTCTGGGACTCCCCCAGCGCAACTGCAGCCAAGATACCAGCATTATAAAGCACTTTGACAGACCCCTGTCAAAGAGGAAGACAAATCCTCCAAAAATTGTGCAAACACTCCTTCATTACCTCAAGTACACAAACACAAACACACACACACACACACCCCTGCAAGGTGCCTCTGGAGGAGTCTTCGAACTCTCATGTAGAATTGGAGCGTGTTGTTGACATTTGCATGAATGCATGTGTGTGCGCCCTTACTTTTCTACCTCGCTGTTGTTCTGTCTCCGTCCATCCAGGACAGAAAGAGAGGGATGCATGCCGGTCAGCTGATTCCACTGTAATTAAAGACTGCTTTCCATCTGCTGAAGCACTTTGCAACGTCCCGAGCGGCTGCAAAAGCTATGAGGCTGAAGGGGGAAGCATATGAAGAGGATGGAGGAAGAAAGGGGAAGGGGGAGCATTGGGGTGGAATGGAGAATTCTTTACGGTGTGCCTCGCATGCTTGTGGTAGAGCCTCAGAGAACGGCTTATTAGGATCCAGGCCTTGTGGACACTTTCTCCAGGAATCACTGTGCTTTTTAAGCACTCGTTTATAATGCTGTTGCAGGGCTGTCGTCTGGGGACAATCGGGGAGCATTGTTCAAGGCCCACTAATGTTGCATGTGCTGCACTGATAATAGTATTTCTGTAGGGCAAATTGGAAATTGGCATCACCCTGATTTCCACATAAAAAATGATTTCCACTGATTTCCCCCATTAATACAAAGCCCTGTAGAGTTATGTTTAGTGAAATGTAACATGCACCACTGTGAATGTTGGCAATACTTTATGTGCAGTGCTCAAAATCACAATGCTACAGTGTTCTGGAAGGTTGCCAGGTTATTGCGTCAATGTCTTGAGTCTTTTTTTTTTGTCCTGTCTATTAGTGTATTTATAAAATCCACAAAATCATGTTGTGTAACCAACATGCAGAAATAAGAAGGAGGAAAAAAATATATACATGAGAATGATGTCACTGAGAGGAGGACTCCTATAGACCCTCATGTGTGTGTCAAGGTCAATACATCTCTTAAAATATCAGATCACTTGACCTTTTTATGACATGGCGATGTTGTAAAATGTAGTGCTCTAATAAAATGCAGTTCAAAGGTTTGGGATCAGTAACATTTTTTACAATTATTTAATAAGCTTATGACATATTATGCCATCTTACATCCTATCATGTATTTCAGTAAAATAAGAAAAGAAAAAATAAACAGAAATGAATTGACTTTATTCAGTGGTCAAATCTTTAGGGAACTAGCATCCTTCATCTGTGCTTAGTAACTCATGCGTTTACTGCTCAGTGTGTTGGTCACCTTTTCCTGTGAAATATCAGTGGGATTTCCATAACAACCAGAATCCCAGCCCCGCACACCACATTCTCATTTGTCACACCTCCCATTCTTAGCCACATAACTGACCGATTCATCGACGGAAAGAGCTAAAAATAGACTCTCATCCTCCGAACTATCTAAAGATGAGCGCAGTGTTACGTTAACAAATACATGGCAGCTGTGCTCTCCCTTTGTGCGTCACACTAACACGAACGAGGCTCTCGGCAGGATGCCTTCTTGATATTCCCATGATGTGATACAGCACAAGCTATTACATCTCCATCCAGAGCACAGGAAGTCCACCTCCTGTCTTTCATACTTCCTGATTATAAACCCTCTTGGCAGGAGAGTGTGAATGGAACATTACAATCTTTTATCCCTGTCCCATTTCTTTGATGAGCTGTAATACATCCTCAGGAAATAGAATATTGACATTAGCCTCAATAATTAAGTGGCCATCAGAGACTGATCTCATCTAAACTGCCCTCTTATGTGATGTATTTTTGGCATGAAACTGGGTCATGTAGCGCATGTTATGATAATCACTTTTTTTTTTTTTTTTTTTTTGCACAGACGCCCATCGTTGGGGTTTGAGAAAAGTGTCTTAAACTATTTTAAGGAATAACATAACAGGGTTCTCCCGGAAAAAAAAAAAGTGTTTAACTGTCTTTCTTCTGTTGAATGCAAAATAAGATTTTTAACCGGATGCAATGATGCAATGCAATAAAAGTGAATGGTGACTGTCAAACTCCACGAATGACCAAATCATAAAATTGATATTTGTAAATAAAACTTGTGTGATTTGTTCTCAAGTCTACTAAAGACATGAAATAGGAAACTTGTAGGGAAATAAACTTTGGCGACTAAAATAATATAGATTTGTAACTACGCATGTATGTCAACGATGACAGAATATTCATTCCTGTTTGAACTTTGCCTTTAATGTTCTCAAGGCAGCATGTAACATGTGCACCACCTTTTTCCACATGCAAGCACTTCCGAGGACAGTCATCGATTAAAAAAAAGAAATGTGGCCTGTGAATGTTTGTTAGTTTAATGGCCATCATCACTTCCCTTTTCCTTTTCCAGCCATTCTCTAGATAGAATCCCATTGGAATTAAAATAGCAACTGTCTAACCTAACAACAAACAAAAAGCTCTGAGTCGTGGCCCTATTTATGTTGAATGCCTCGCATACCAAGTATAACACAAGCATCTCCTTCCCTTTATGATGTCAATGCTACAGGACACACACACACACACACACACTTATATATGTATGCACACACCCATTCTTTTTTGTCCTTCATTCATTGCCTCTTTTTTGAGTTGCATCCTCTCTTGTGAAAGAGCCGGAGAGCTGATGTAATTATTCCCTTATTCACAGGAATGTCCAAACAAATAGGCCCTTTTAAAGCGAGCCATTGTCTCAATGTGGGAGTGGATCAGGCCCGGTGCAGGAGGCACGGAGCAGCTTCCTGTGGACGGGATGTCTCCAGTGAGGCCTCCTTAAAAGTTCCTGTTTTAGGACAGATGATCAGATGCTTCCTGGGAAGACACAAAAGTAGATCTTTGAGACATTGCGGCATCTTTCCAAAGAATCCTAAATGAAGAAGGACATTAAAAAGACCTTAATATATAATCACATTATACTAACATTATATTTGACTGCATAGCTATAGGAGACCTGGTACATTTCTCCATTATTAAGCCTTTGCCTTGCACACTGGGGTACTAAAGATATTTAGTATTTCTGTCTATATAAAGGCTAGGCCTGTGTATGTAAATGCAGCTCTCATCTGTGTATTTACAGTAATGGGTTGGTCAGGAAACCTACAGGTGCTGTTGGCATTGCATTCAGAGTTCATTTCTGGTAGGACAGGCTGCTGGAGTGTAATAAAGGTGCCTTAGAGCTGCAGTGGGTGTGGTAAGAGCTGGATAGAGGGGATTTTCAAGTTTACGGGCCGTATTCTGGCAGGGCCCTTTAAGGAGTCGTCAGGAGAGACGTGTCACTTCCTGTCTGGAAGTGTCTGAGAGCTCTGGACACAGATCTGCTGTCTAACTGTGTGCTGTAGTCTTCCTGTCAGGAATCTTTTCTCTTTCACTCCTCCGTGGCTGCTTGTTTTATACAGGGCTGGGAATGCAGCTCATGTATTCGTCTTCTCTAAAACGTTATGATTAATTCAGCTTTAATTCCATCCAAAGTGTTTTATAGATAGGTTTATAGAGGTGTTATTAATTATTATATATATATATATATATATATATATTTTTTTTTTTTGGAAATGCAACTATACTTATATAGCTATCTAACCAAAAGTGTTTGAATCAATGTAATATTTGCTAAATGGATTGCAGTTGGTCTTCTTTCTTGTATTCATTGGTATACTGAATTGTAATTATTCTTTCTGTTATTAATTTACATAGCTGCATTTACAATGCAGAGAAAGTTTCACAGCGTGTTAATTCAGCTATGAAGTGACATTTAATTTATGCAGAAGCAAACAATATCAGTTAAACTTACATAAACTAGATATTTCCTCAAATATATTTTATTATTAACTATATATTAATAAAACATAATAATAATAATAATAATAATAATAATAATAAATAGTATAACCTATTTATTATTACTTACCAAAAACAATATATAAACAAAAAAATATTTTTTTAAAATAATTTTCTGTACTGAGCCGCTTGGCTGCATTTAAAATGATCATTTTGGAGAATGTCAGATCATTTCTTAGTTTGTTACATATTTGTTTTTCGTAAACATCCTACATATTTTACATTAAAGTTTGAGTTCTGCATTCAAAATCATACTGACAATGATGATGTTGTTGTATTTATTTATGTACACTGAATGGTGATTGGTCTTTTCTTTTTTGTATCTGTGGCATTGTGGCGTTGATTCTTGCACACAGTCAGTGGAAACCAAGAAAACAAGACACATGTTGAGTGTCATTCCAACAAAAAACAACATTTCACCTTAGCTTGCATAAAAACCAACACTATTCTACAGCGGTCTTTAAAGGTTTAATGTGATATCTTTTTTTTTGTCTCTTTGTATGCATTGCTGTAACCTATATATACTAAAGAAATTATATTGAGAGATTAAAACCTGGCTAGTGAAGACTAAATGTTCGCTTTGTCCGTGAAATTCCGTCTTTCTGTTAGTCTCCACAGCAAGAGAGCAGTTCCATGGTAGACTAGAGAAGAACAGCACCCTTTGGGGCCTTGCCAGCGGAGATGAGCTCACACATCACTGCTCGCCTGCGTATTTGTATGCATGTGGAATTAAAAGGATGTAGGTGAAAGTTTGTGAGGAGCAGAAGCAGAACTTCTGTCCATTCACTCTTTAAATCACACACACAACTGACTCGAGATCTTCTCAAGAGAGAAACACTGGGCATTAAACGGTTCCTAGGCGTTAGCGACTTTACTCATACCTTGTTTTTTTGTGTGTTAAAAAATGGTGTAAATTACAAAATGGACTACATCCTGATCTTTTTAAACCTACATATACAATACAGTAATCTCTTACTGACAGATACATGTAGACTAACTTCTGTACCATAAATGTGGAAATATCAGTTTACATTCTTAAAAGGGCTTAGGTTTTCATCCGAAATTGGGTGTTAGATACCAAAGTTTGCAGTCGTGGAGGATTCGGTGCCTTTGATGAAAAGAAAGCTATAATATTTTAATAAAATAATAATAATAATAAATTAATTTAATTTGAAGGAAGGGACTTCTGCTGCATTCATTGTATACAAACTCATAATATTGGAGTTGCTTGTGCCATTGTCTGTTATTTTAGCGGCAAAAAAAAAACGTAGAATTATAAAATTTAATTATGAACATAGAACAAGATTTTTACTATAAACATTTCCCCCGTTTGGAATACAAGTATTGACGAAGACCAGACCAGAAATGTACAATAATAATGTACGTAAGTAGGAACCATTTTATTTCATGTTGACTTTAAAAGCAAAGTGAGGTTAAAAATAAATAAATAAATCAGAATCAGTCAACAGAATCAGTATTCATATTTATCAAGTATGCAGAAATGCATTCATTTTAGTTCTGCTTACTTTATTCATTGATTTAGTTGTTTGGTAGGTTGTTTTGTAAGACACTGATATGCACAATGTCTAAAAGCCTGCAAAAAAAAAAAAAAAAAAATCACGAGATCATGTTATAATACAAGAACTTTGAAAGACAGCAAAATCACTCCATAAAAAAAAAGCAATATTTTCTCCAAACCCTTGTCTGTGCATCTGCATTTGTGATTGCATTTTATGGCAAACAGGATGTGTGAGCATCATTCAAATGTGCTGCAAAGCTTGGAAATGGAGGTGGACACGGCATTCACGGAGTGGTGTGTGTGTTCAGAGCGAGGTTTCCCCACTGTGCCCCTCAGCACAGCGTATACAGTTACTCACATCCCCAGGAAGCGGAGGTATGACATCACCCTTATCAGCCACTAACTCTCAGCCTCTCCAAGAGCGGCTGTGAGATGGATTACAAGGGGAGGAAGAGGAAGGCTTGAGATTGTTTTACATTTTTTACATTACAAAGGTGTTTTACATTAGTGAAGACACACAAGGGAACATAAGCAATGTGAACCTTCAAACAGCTGAAATTTGTTCAATCATATTAAATGCTGAATCTGTCAAGAACTTTTCTGGGCCAGATAAAAGATAAAAGGTACAGTTTTAATGCACTGTTAGTTGCTTTGGATAAATGTTAATATGTTTAGACATGTTAAATATTAAGTTGATTTCAGTGTCATCTGATCCTTCACAAATCATTCTAATTTGCATATTACGTGATTATTATTTACTTATTTATTCATTTTCTTTGCTATTACCTGTGTTGAAAATAGTTTTGGCTGATTATTATTTTTGTGGAACCTGTGATATTTCTTTCTAGATTATTTAATGAAGGGAAATTTCAAAATAAATAAATACGTTAATAAATACATAAAGAAAATATCAGTTTCCAGAACGATATTAAGCAGCACATCTGTTTTTAACATTGATAGTAATCAGAAATATTTCTTGAACAGCAAATCAGCATATTATACTGATTTCTGAAGGATCATGTGACACTGAAGACTGGAGGAATGATGCTGAAAATACAGCTGCGCATCACAGGAATAAATCAGACACACACACACACACACACACACACACATTAAAATAGAAAAAGTTGTATTAAATTGTAATAATATTTGACAAATATCAATAATACTCTTCAAATGTTGATTACAACCCAATGCACCATAAGTTCCAACAGATTTGAATAATAGCACAGCTACAATAACAACTTCCCTCAGTACAGCTATGAGTAATCATTAAAAATTATGTGCTTTTAGAAAACATCTAGCTCTATTGCATAGTTCACCTAAGCATGACCTACTCGAGCTGATTACACAATGCTGCAAACCAGCATCGAAGAAAGGCAGATTTTGACTTTGCGCCATCACAAATCTGGCTGGATGCCTTTATGTCTTTATATCTGACAGCACATGTAACAACTGACCAGATATCCTCTTGAAACGTCTGTGGGGAAAATATTGAAATTGCGAAAGAGAGGATGAGAATCTGCTTCACACATGTGTGTTATATTACCATATGTCCAGCAGAAGCTCTGTATTATCGGTTTTCCAATTGAGGTGGACCATGAGTCCCGTCTCCAGGCTGGGCCCACAACACACATCCAGGGAGGGTTACAGCTTCATTTATTCTCCAAGAGCTAAAAGACGCCACTGTTACTTTACAGTAAATGAGGAGAATGGACAAGAGAGCAGGAAAACCAGATAACATCACCTTCATTCACTGCCTGTGTGCTGTAATCAGAGAAGGAGAGAAGAAGAGAGCCGAGGAAAGGAGAGAAGTAGACAGTTGGACTGAGTTAAAGACTAACATTGCCTAATTTAGTGCTTCTCAACTGGTTTTGCTTTAAAAATTTACTGTAGATTTTATACGGTTATGGAGTGTTGGGGTATAAAATTACAAATTAAAACAAGTTTACTTTTACAATTAACTAGTAAAGTAACAATACTTTTCAATTTACAAGAAAAGATGTGAAAGAAATTTTACCGAAGGCACTTCCTTCAGCGTGAGGCTTATTAATTTAACATTTGGTGTGCCTTTACAGTTCCCAAAAATATAACTTTTGGGTTTTTGTTATTGAAAAGAAATAAGCCCAGCTCAGGTGAAAACAAGTAATGCAAAAGTAATGTAACACATTACTTTCCATTAAAAGTAACCAAGTAATTAGTTGTAATGTATTACTTTAAAAGTAGCTTTCCCCAACACTGCGGTTATGTTCTGTTTCATGGACTTTTGGTTTGAATCTGTCATGTTTCACTCGGGAAGGAGTGAAGAGATGCTGAAGAATTCTTCTGAAATAAACTTTAATCATTAATGGGCATACACAGGAACCAAAAGACATTTAACAGCAGCCTGGGAACTTAACACAGTGAACACTATTAAAACACATGACACAATAGAACACACCTGGGAACAAATGAACTAATTAATGACACATAGCTGGGAATGAATACACATGATGAAGACAGACACAGGAAGGAACAAATAATGAAAACAGGAACATACATGTGACAGATCGCCCCTCTCCCGAAAGCGCGTCCCGTGCCATAACAATACCATTTGTGGGGGTGGGGGGCGCCCTGGAGGCTGGTGCAGGGCGGAGACAAGGAGATCCTTCAGGGAGGATCAGGAAGTCATGGCAGAGCAGGCAGTTTGGGTTGCCATGGAGGATCTGGGGACATGGAAGACCCATGGCGGATCAGGGGACTCGGAAGGGCCATGACAGATCAGGGGACTCGGAAGGGCCATGGCGGATCGGGGGACACGGAAGGGCCATGGCGGATCGGGGGACAAGGAAGGGCCATGGCGGATCGGGGGACTCGGAAGGGCCATGGTGGATCAGGGGACTCGGAAGGGCCATACCGGATCAGGGGACTCGGAAGGGCCATGGCGGATCAGGGGACTCGGAAGGGCCATGGCGGATCAGGGGACTCGGAAGGGCCATGGCGGATCAGGGGACTCGGAAGGGTCATGGCGGATCAGGGGACTCGGAAGGGCTATGGCGGATCAGGGGACTCGGAAGGGCCATGGCGGATCAGGGGACTCGGAAGGGCCATGGCGGATCAGGGGACTCGGAAGGGCCATGGCGGATCAGGGGACTCGGAAGGGCCATGGTGGATCAGGGGACTCGGAAGGGTCATGGCGGATCAGGGGACTCGGAAGGGCCATGGCGGATCAGGGGACTCGGAAGGGTCATGGCGGATCAGGGGACTCGGAAGGGCCATGGTGGATCAGGGGACTCGGAAGGGTCATGGCGGATCAGGGGACTCGGAAGGGCCATGGCGGATCAGGGGACTCGTAAGGGCCATGGTGGATCAGGGGACTCGGAAGGGTCATGGCGGATCAGGGGACTCGGAAGGGCCATGGCGGATCAGGGGACTCGGAAGGGCCATGGCGGATCAGGGGACTCGGAAGGGCCATGACAGATCAGGGGACTCGGAAGGGCTATGGGGGATCTGGAGACTTGAGAGGCCATGGTGGATCCTTAGCCGGCTCGGCCACGGGCATATGGCCCCCCAAAAAAATGTTCTTGGGGAAAACAAGGTGTCTTGGTGATGGATGCTCTGGGGCTGGAGCCAACACTGAAACAAGCTCTGGGGCTGGAGCCTTAACGGGGAATCAGGAGCCCTCCCTGGGCTTAACAGGGAATCTGGAGCCCATCCCGGGCTCAATGGGGAAATCCGGAGCCTCTGGAACAGCTTCTGTTAAAGACACCCCTGTGCGTCCAATCAAACTCTACAGTATTATAGTGGAAATTAATTGTTATTGTTTAGAAGCTAGCTAAATTAAAATTTTAAAGACCAGATGGTCACTTTGCCAAATAACCATTTTTATGCGTTTTGCCAGTAAACGAACAAGCAAAACGCATAAAAAGTTTATAAAAACAGTCCCTTAGAGGAAGCTGTTTCCAAATTCTGGTTCTTCAAGGTTATGTTGGTGTAGCGGTGCAAACTAGCAAAGATTTCAAATATCCTTTAAATGTGGATGCTGGAATGCAGTGTAACTGTTCCCACACAAAGGGCTTTCATAGAGATTTCAAAAAGTGTAGTAGTTATATTAGCATGACCTTTGAGAAGAAGCCTTGTCAGCTAGTTTTGCCTGCCAGGCACACACTTACTGACTGGTTGCCTGACTGGTAAATGCATACCATTACTTCCCAACTCTGTGAAATGTTGTCTGTGGTTGCTTTGAACTAAATCCCTAACTTCCCCCTCCCTAAGGGCTCCTCTCTGTTTGAATGGGCAACCCTGCATCCATGTTCCGCCTTTCAGGCTTCACTTCCTGATGGTCAGCAACACTCTCTTTGAAACACAGGAAGTCCAACCAATAGGCCTGCTGTTCATCACCATACGCAACAACAAGGCCAGGATAGGGGGCACAGAATCTTCCCTGCCACAAAAAGTGCCTCATGATCATCTAAATAGGATGGTTAGAGCGGAGGGAGGGGAGAAGGGTGTTTGGGGGATGGAGTCGATCCATTATTTGAATTCAGCACTGGCCCTTTTGTGAGCAGCTCACTGTTTGAATGGGAGCGATCAGCCAACCATAACAGACCATAATGCATTTTCTGCCTGATCCACAAGTGTGGAAGTGTGCCCCGGTCCCCGGCACTGCTGCACATCAGCAAAGCAGCGGTCAGCAAGCACCATGGAGGAATAAAACTGCTACTCGATCTGCTGACATCAAACAATTCAGGCAAATATTGTAACAGTGACAACGCATTTAACACTATTTATAATAACACTATTATTTATTTTATGTGAGACAATTTCACTAAAAGTGATTTTTTTGTAATAGGGCATTATTAGAATTGTATCATTTTTGATTCCCTCTTGACAATATTTGTGCATGCCATGGTATATGTTAAGCAGTCCATACTATGGTATTGTAATCTAATCTGACACCATCACTATTAAAGTACATCAGCAGTACTGTTGTCAAATGGAAAGATACGGGGATCTTTTATATGTGCCAAAATATGTGCTTTCACATGCATGTGTTTGTGAGAGACGTTACCTTGAGTCTTATGTTTTAAGAGTTGATTTTAAGTGCTTACAGCCCTTTCCTCTCATTATCATACAGGATTAGAATCCATATTTTTGGGGAAAGGGGAAATTAAGTTGCTGGATCATTTTACAAGCCGTAGGGAAGAAGGAAAAGAGCCAAATTACTAAATGAGTCAAGCAGGGGGGCAGCCAATTTCAGTTACCCCAGTTAGAACCAGTCAGCCCAGGTAAGAGCGAGAAGGCCTGTGCCCAGACCTCCAGTGCTAAAGAAAGGAAATCCAGGAACAAGCAGCTCCATCGGTTATTTGCTCTGGCTAAACTACATGATGCAGTTAATCATTCTCACCAAACAGTCACTGAAATCAAGCACACTTTAAAACAAAGCATTTATACAGAGATGGAACAAGTAGTTATATTTTATGAAATATTATTATTTATTTTTTTGGAATAATGATGAACCATGCACAATAAGAACAGGAAAGTGCAATAAAGAGGTAAATAGGGTCCCTTTTGACTTCATGTTGACTTTAACAAATGAAATGATGGATGCCTCATATCAAAAGTTTAAACACTGTGCATGTCTGAATACAAAGTGATTTTACTTCCTGACGAGACCTCATCTGTTAATGTGTGACAGTCATACTTGCTCTTTCTTTTATAAATGGCCTTGTGTCAGATCTAAGAAAAATGACCCTCTTCCTTCGTCTTCTTCAGCAATTAATTTGCAGCTAAGAAAATCATCATGCTGGAGTCTTGGAGGGACTCCTAAGCAGGAATGCTGCTCTTGAAAAGTAGTTATGACTTAATGAGAATTCCACTTGCAGCAGGAAGGAAGGGCTTAGAATGCGTGTCCCTCAGCGAATTGAACGAATGTTAATCATGATCCCTTCGGCACACGGAAAGCTTGAGCCTGAGCTGGTGAAGAAACAGAAGGAAAGAGAGAAATTGATATAGATTCAAAGCATTCATTTTGTCAGGGTATTATTCACAATTTTTTTTTAATTGCATCAGTGCTGAGATTACAGACATGAGGTTATTTGGAAACAAAAGTAGTCTTTGAAAAAGAAATAGCAAATATACTTTGGAGCTATATTTATTTTTGTTCTGAACAATTGACAGCATTAAACAACGTCTGAATTTATCAATTTACAGTAAATTCCATAACAAACATAGCGTAGTCAAGTATATATATTTATATATTAGTGTTTTTTTTATATTTTGCCAAAATAAAATTATAATAATAAGATGTGAACTCTTTAACATGACTTCAAAAAGGCTTAATTTTAAATTTTGAGTCAGTAAAATTAATTAAACTTTCCAATGTTTCATAGAAGAGAAAGTGTACATTTAGGGCAAACGTTTAAGTAGTTTGATTGGTTGTGAAGTTTGCTGTGCTACACTGAATCATGTTGAAGACTGTTACTAGAAAACTACACTTGAAAACAGCAGTACTGCTGTGCTAATGAATGTTAAGTTAGTAGCATGCCTTTTAGTTAGTTATTTTGCAAAACTTGCTATGTCTGGTGTCTTGTAGACCGAATCAGATGAGTTGTGTGATATTTCATCGCTTTCAGTCGAATATGCAATGCAAACAAACAGAATGGCTGAATTTTCTAGCCCTGATTTGATTAAGGGTTACATGCGTTCTCCAGACTTGTATGTGTTCTCTGACTTGCAGCCAGTCTGCACCAGTCTTTTTCTCTTTTTTTGTCTGTGTGAATGACAAGGATGTGAAGGACACCAGGCCTCCAGAGGTCCTATCCCAGAGGAAGTAATGCTTTCTGCCCCCTTTTCATAACATATTATTTATGTTTGACAGAGCTCTTTGAGACAAATGGCTGCCATATGGAGAAAAGAAGAACTTGTGGTGCTTTTCCACTATGAGGGCTGGCCAGTCCAGCTTTACCCTGGGGAATTATTCCATAGATAAGAAATAGAGAAAAGCCATGGATATGTATTTCTATAGCAGAACTGATGCTTTGGGACATTTGTAACATTATACATCTAGAAATGACATATTGTTAAAATAGCTTTACATGCTATAGCTGCATATTTCCCCAGTTTTTTTTATTCACTCTAAAGGAACATTCCACCCCAAAATATTTTTTTTGTCAATAATCACTTACCCCCACGTCGTTCCAGACCCGTAAAAGCTTCGTTCGTCTTTGGGAACACAATTTAAGATGTTTTGGATGAAAACCGGGAGGCTTGTGACTCTCCCACAGACTGCCAAGTAAATTAAATTGTCAAAGTCCAGAAAAGTATGAAAGACGTCATCAGAATAGTCTATCTGCCTTCAGTGATTCAACCGTTACGTTATGAAGCGACGAGAATACTGTTTATAAGCTAAAAACAAAACAAAAATAACGACTTTATTCAACAATTACTTTGTCAACAGTCTCCACTGTGTCTCTCCACATCACAAAAACGGCTTACTCTCTTCTGTGTCAGCCGTGCCACAAGGAGAGAAACAGAGGAGACTGTTGAAAAAGGAATTGTTGAATAAAGTCATTATTTTTGTTTTATTTGCATACAAAAAGTATTCTAGTCATTTCATAACATAAGGTCGAACCACTGATGGCAGATGGACTATTCTGATAATGCTTTTCATACTTTTCTGGACTTTGACAGTGTAACTTACTTGGCAGCCTATTGGACAGTCACAAGCCTCCCGGTTTTCATCCAAAATATCTTAAATTGTGTTGTGAAGACGAACAAAGCTTTTACGGGTTTGGAACGACGTGAGGGTAGGTGAGTAAAGACAAAATTTTCATTTTGGGGTGGAGTATACCTTTAAGATGCTTCCTTCCATGCTACTATTTGAACTAACACTGCAATTATATTAAATCTCATTTTGGTGTCTAATGAGCAAAGTTTTAACCCTAACCTCTAAAGAACGTATGTACATGCAAACTTCTCCGGATTACACATTTCTATGAATAAGCATCATATTCATATCACTGGGACACATCATTTTTTTTGGAATTTCCTCGATGCATCCTAGTTGTCCTTCACTCACTCATCCTGAAATAAAAATGCCTTCCATGTCTTGCCCCAAAGGGAGCAGCTGGGATGACTAATCCCCTCTGGGGCACCTGATCCCCCCACCCCAGTCCCCCCCAAAAATCCCAACCCTCCCAAATTTCCCTTCCTTCCTCCATGTCTGTTCTAATGGCTCCCTTGTTCATGCTGAACAAAACCGGCCTTTTGTGGCTGCTCTCGAGGCAACATTAAAAACAGGAATAGGGAAATTGTAAACAGGAGACTTCTAGCCAACAGGCCAAGGCATACAGCAGGCCTCAGAGGCCTACTTCAGTATAAAGCAACGAAACAGACCCTTGTTGCTGAGGGGATTAAAAGGGCTGAGGGATTTCAGGAGCACTGCAGAGGCACAAAGCCAGTGGAAAGGGAGGGCTTCGTAAGGAGACACCTGCATTATATATCTGCAAGTGGAAATCATACCTTTATTTATACAATGGCACGGGTGACTCGATATGGTATAGGTGCAGAGCGAATGGAAGGACACTCACCGAAGCCAAACTTTAGGACGGCCAATCTCTAAGCTGGATAGTGAATCAGCCCACAGCTCTCGCTGCTGCTCAGCCAACGTAAACTCAGGCTGCTTTGTAATTAGTGAGGCCACACACACACATGCTCATAGTTTGCCTTTGATTGGAATCGATTCTTTGCTTCACTGTTAATGTTTGTTTGGAAATTTACCCAGGCTTGGTTGAGGGAGACAGATCTTAATTCTTATTCTTTAAGATTTCCAAGGTGGATTTTTCAGTCACTACTGTTGTTCCACAAGCATGCTGACATGTTTCTTCATAAATAGTGCCATACATATCAGAACAATGGATTCACCCTTGAGAATCAGATATACACAGATTTGGGTCATTGAAAATTTGCCCAAGTTCTAGAGTTTCTACTTGTAAACCTGTCCATCGTATGTACTTCTTGTATGCACAAGAGTCATATTGACATGTCCTCTACAATGATTCAACATGATTCATCAAAAATGAATCCTGTATCTGCAGAAGGCACGTTGACAAACCGAACACATGGTTCACTTGATGACACACCATTCCTCACCACTGCATGATAGCAAAGAAATCTGAGCTGATTCACTTCATTCCAGTAAAACACTATTGAGGTTTAGTCAGAAACTGTATTCAGAATGCATCGCAAGTTCTGCATCAAAGCTATGTACTTTTTTAAAGCTCACATTACATTGCACATCACACAATAAACTGAGTTTGAACTGGGGCTAAACATGCCTTAGCATTAGAGACAAATTTGCTGTAAGGCATACAACTGTATGCACACAAATAAAGATGTTTTTTTTGTGTGTTTTTTTTATTTATTTTTTTTTACCACAAGTGACATCCATTTTTAATTAAAAAGCTCTCTCAGTTTCTGAAAAGGGAGGCACAAATTGAGGGCGGGGAGCAAAATAATTTTTTTCAAACTGTGAGCTGCATTCTTATCTGTGCCGAGCAGGCTAAACTGTACAGCCACTGACTTCTTCACCTTCAAAAGACATGCCATATGCTGTTGAAGATACTGTGAATATGTCATATGTTTGTGAAATTGAAATATATTTAGTACAGCGGCAAGGTGGTGTATAAAGGAGAATGATAACCTAATGTTGAAGATTTACTGCCTAGGAGAACAGAGAGTATGCCAGGTTGGGGAGGCCTTTCATGAGCAATATTGAATCCCCTTTGAGGCCCTCATCCCCAACCCCCTGCCTACCCCCACAACTCTTTGCCTCTCCATATGATTCTGAAATTTCCATCGACTCGCGCTCACTGTGTGTGCTTTGAACTCCTAGCCGCTCTTTGAAGGAAAGTCATAAAAAGACCTTTTATTTGGGCCGGGTTGCTTTGATGGGTTTGTCACTTTGTACAATGCACTAAACCATCCTGGGGAGACAACCTTGTGTGTCTGACAAGTCAGACGGTTGGTGGGTTTGGACCGAACCTCCCAGGGCTTGGAGGCAGCACCTCAAAACGAGGAAACCTGCACACGTTATCCATTGTATGCCTTGTTGTGGTTAAGCATTTCACATCTCAACAGGCCTGACACCCCTGTTTTTATATGCTTGGTTCACTGCGGTTATCGTTTCTTGAAAAATTTGAATATTTTCTAGTTGTGGTCGATGTCCTGCTTCAAGATCAATAGTGTGGTGTCTCAACAAGTGGTCCTTGTGCTTACTTTTTGTGGGAGAATGTAGCACTTTTTAGGTCTTTGTGGGGAAGATATAAAGGGCAACAGTAATGAAAGTAGGACACCAGATAGCCTATGTTTGAACAATGCCTTCAAATTAATCCCGGAAAACAGTTTTACGTGTACAAGTAACTGTATTCAGTGGCCTGATCCTCAAGACTACAGCGAAGCAAAGGTTAGACCCCTCCTTTCAAATTCATACTTGCTTTTCACTGGGACTAAGCAATTACAGCCAGGATTAATGCAAAAGGAAGTGAGGAGAGTCCTGAGCCAGTTGGGCACAAAGGCAGTGTGAAGTAGAGTGGAGTGATGCATGGGAACCAGCACTGAGAGATCTTTCCGTATAGGTTACTGAGCCCAGGAGCACAAAGGTGCCTCCTTGAGGTTGGCACTAGGCCAGCGTTGGAGCGCCGCTGTCCCAGGTGTCGAGTGTCGGGGCACCATTCAGCTCAGGAAGTGTCCCGTGTCACCCTGTGCCCACGCCCATCAAAGGAGCTGCTGTGTGCTCGCCATCAACCTCAGCATGGCTTAATGTCCAGTGGGGAAAGACATGGCCAGTCACTTCTTTCCCAGGACTGCAGGTACCTGAGCTGGATGAAGGAAAAGAATGGATGTGAAACAGAGCTTCTGACGATTGGCTGAGCTTTCTGCTTCAACCCTGTCCCACGGTCACAAAGGAGTGAGAGGATACCCAGCGGTGAGAGGTTTACTGGAAGTGGTGAAGATTAAGGGACGTTCTGAAGTGAATCATGAACTCTTGTTTGGACATTCCATAAGTTTCATAATTCAAAGTGCTGATTATGAACATTTCAAACTTTTTAAGAATCTGACTGGGCTTGAGGAAAGTGACAGAGCAAACTGAATGTCACATCCCTCATTCAACAAATGCTTCCCAAAAGGAAAAGTAGATTTAAATAAAGCTAAGTGTCACCGAGAACATCCATCAGGGTAGTAGTCTGGCCAGAGTGTGAATGAATACACTGGGGACAATAGAACCCAGGGTGACTGTAGCCCACCTCTATCTCAAATTATCACAGAGTTCAATTGGTGGAAGGGTTACCATTGATGAAAAATGGGGGAAGGGCAGGTGGGGTGAGGACACTTGGAAAGGGAAAGAGTGCATGTTGTTTCAGGTGGCCTAACTTGCAGGCTTCCAGCTGGCCCCAGGAAGTAGCCCTCGAGGGCAGTATTGGCAGCTCATTATCAGAGATCAAAGCCCGGCACTTCCTCCTGGGTAAACTTGCTCTACTCAGCACCCTTCTCCTAGATCCCCCAGAGCTAATCTGATTGATTTGCAGACAATAGGGCTAATTAACTAAATGGAAACTGCAGAGAAGCTGCTAAACCCCTATACAAATCAAGGATTTTGGGTCAGTACGCTACAAAAAAATTAATAAATTCCTAAGGTAACGCAAAATATGTGGATATCATTGGAGGTTAGCATTACACTGGTTCATTGGAATATCCAAACTTCCTAATCTTATTTTACTGACTGACACTGAAAGATCTCCAGCTCATTAATCATTAATGCTGAACAAATAAATAACTAGATTAATGTCCGGGGATGTGTGCAAACTTCTCCTTCATCATTCATAAAATTGCTGTCACACAGGATGTGGGCTGCTGATGGGGATGTGTGCCTTCTCCCGGCTGGAGCTTATTTTAGCCAATAGCTTGTCAACAAAGGCCTCCTTGGGATAGATATTGCTGATCCACTGTGCTTTGCTTGGGCCAGCATTGCTGATTCAGGTCTCAAATATAACTCCCTGTTGTTAGTGACTCCATGATGCACTACTAAGGAAGGTCAGGCATTCTCATGTCACCAAGGAGTGCTGAGAACAGCATGAAGGTTGACCTCCTACTTTGCCACCCAACTGCACCGAATTACATCATGGCCAGATGTATAACTGTTTGCTCAAGCCTGACAGAGCACATATATGAACAACATATAACTTCAATTAAAAAAAATGGTCAGAGAAAACTAAATTAAATTAAAAATTAAATTAAATTAAAAATGTAATTTATGCATTTAGCAGAAGCTTTTATCCAAAGTATCCCATTCAGGCTATTAATGTTTACCTATCATGTGTTCCCGGGGAATCGAACCCCCAACCTTGCAATGCACTACCAATTGAGCTACAGGAACACTACAAAACTAAAACTAAGCACAGTTAATTCAATATTACATAATTAATTAATTCTAAATCAGGTTCAAAAGGAACAGTCGACATGTAATTACAGGCCTAAAACTTTTCTTTTGATTTGATACAGCTCTGGGATTTTATCCAGCTGCTGTCACAGGAAGTGTGGACTTGTTATTTTTGCAAGCACATACATAAAGGTGCTGAAAAACATACTTGCTGTCTCAAAGCCAATATTTGGATATGAGTGTTCTTTCTGGTACCGATTTGGTATGTTTATATCTCTTTTCCTACATTTTCATTTAAAAAGGCTTCTGTATGTGTATAAATTTAGGTTATGATGTCTAGCACTGATGGTGAGAAATGGGAACTTTGTGATGGGGGGGGGGGGTATCTTTATGTTTTGGATAACGGGGTACTGGTGTGGGTTCCCATGGGATGGGGAAGTATGCTATGTAAGGGGACTGGCGTGTGGAATGCCCAGAATGCTTGTGTCCTTAATGGCAGGTCCACGCCCCCAGCAACAGGTCACGCTTCATCGCTAGTTTATTCCCATGGGTGAGAGTTCAGGGCCGCTCCTGTCAGTTCTCTGAAGACGGGTCAAGGGTCACCATCTCACCAAGAGCTCGGCTTTCCCCTCTGTATTAGCAGGGGACCAGAAGGGGCCAACCCCTTCTTCCCACACAGACCCAGATCTCCAAAGGCTTGCATTCTCTGCATATATCCCTCACACAAGCTACTTCCTGTGGGCTTGGCTTGAAACTGAGGAACTCCACAATTGGCCAAAAAAAATGTAAATAAAAAAATAAAATAAAAAGTAATTCCAGTCACCACTGTAGTCTGGTCTAAAAGCAATCACACGTTTAAGCAAAAGATTGAGCATTCATGAAAAATAATACTTAAAGTAATTGTTATTTATGAAGAAAGGCACTAGGGGAATAACTGCAGTATAGTCGGTTGTTCATTTACATTTTTGGGATTTACAAACTACTAATCCAATTGAACAGGATTGTTAATGTTAATATAGGTTGAAATAAAATCAAACTAACAAATAAATCTCTATACCATCTAACCTTAAAATACTGAAACATAAAGTTTCAAGTCATTAGGCAGAAACCATTTCCATGTGAAACCCATTGTGTATTGGGTATGTTAAATTGCCCCACTTGATATTCTCAGTTCGTGGTCATTTGCACCAAATGGAAAACACTGCAAAGAGTCCATGTACTATGTTTAGCTCTGTCTATTTTCCCCAGGTTTCAATCTAATCAATACTAAAAGTTATATTTCCTTCTTTTTCCCCTGAGAGATATAGCCTACTACATTGACTAAACTATAATTATAATGACATCCTTTCTCTCCTAAATTTAGCACATCAAATTATGTGATTGTATTTTTAATATGAAAGCAGATGTTGTCATGGAAATGTGTGCTAATGTAGAGGCTACTCATTAACATCTGACAGCATTAGTCAAGCCACAAGCTGGGAATTATCCGTGGGGGGGAGGGTAGACAGAGGGATGTTAAAAAGGAAATTCACACACATTTCCTGCTTGCGGGATCGTTACAAATCGACAACATCCTGTTCTTTTGTTGATCCTGCATGACCTCATGCTTCTCCGTCATAAACGTGTTTTTGCCACTTCAGTGCGCGAGCCCAGCCAAACTGGATTGGGAACTCAAAATCGGACCGCTTAAATATAAACTCCAACTCTATCTTTTTTCCCTTCCATTATAATCAAGACCGCTCGTTCCTGACCTGTTTTATGATTAGGCTACTCAAAATGAGTATAAACTGCACGCAACTCGAGGCTTACAAATTAACCCGTGATGATGCAACCGAAAACGTTATCATATATTTGCATATCACATCAAACAAAAAAACACATGAGCACAGCAGTACGATCAAACTGTTAATTAAAAACGTTGCTTTAATTTCCTTTCAAGAGGATTAAACACGCTTCCATACCGTTAACAGGTCAGGACCTTTAGAAGACACGCACGAATAAAGCAACGTATAGAAAACACGAATTAAAGTAGTAGTAGCCGCCTTCTTCATGTAATCCGCTTTTGACATTGCCCTTGTGACGAAAAGCCCCTGTTCTTCCATTCATGAAATCTTGAAACGGCGCACGCGCAGAAAAATCCAGAGCTCTCCCATTCATAAAAGTGTAACCCCCGAGTCGCAATGCCCTCCCATTCACAAAAAAAAAAAAAAACCCTGTCAAAGCATCTGCGCAGTACGTTTCTTACCCTCCCATTCATAAAAAGCCATTTCCCTCATGTAGTTGCAACATCGTATGGAGAAGACTGTGTCCTTAATGCAGAGCACATCGCACGGATAGTCGTCCGGGGTTTTTTTCCGCTTCGTGGCTTCGTTTGGATCTATCTATCATTCTCTGTCCTGTATTGGAATATATGGCTATACTCTGCTCATCTGAGAAGGAAATGATCTGTTTTCTAATGCAAGTGAGTTTTTCATTTATTTTATATATATATATATATATATATATATATATATATATATATATATATATATATATATATAATATATATATATATAATTATATATATTATAATTTTGTTTAATTTATGTAATACAAGTAGCTAAATGTAATAGCCAGTGTCAAGGACAACGCTATAACACGGCAGTTTATGTTCTTGTTTCAAATAAAGTAAGCTCCATTCTGCTGTTTTTTTTTTTACAAAGCGCAGTTCCAGCCATTCTTTAGCAACGCATTGTAGGTGTATCTTGTGTAAATATTTAACCACGGTAACTAACCACGACAGGGTCGTGGGCGATTTAAGAAACAACAGTAGAACAGGTGAGAATTCCGTATACGCGTCTTTTCATTCGATCGGGGAAACGACAGGAGGCTATTTCGTGTTGCGTATCACAATCCTGCGCCGTTGCTTCGCGTTCTATAATAGCCTACCATCGCGTGGCGCTTCACTGCAGCTCGCGCATTCGCTTTACATCTCATCTCAAGCATTAAAACTGTTTTAGTAAAGAGTAAAACACTACATTAAGATTAGTCAGAGACAGTCGACATTGCTGTATCTAGGTTCTGGGTGTTTTTAGATTTAGTAAAATATGTAATGGTTCGTACTAAAAACGTCGTTTGAATTTTGACTGCTTCGTATGAAACTGTAATTGCTGCATGCCAACATATAAATCGTCGTTTTAGACGACACACTTCTTTAGAGGCTGCATGCTTGCTTACAAGAAAAGCACAGAAGCCCTTCGCAACCACGCCACTCCAATAAAGAATTAACCTACATATAGCTCACGCGAAAAAAATAAAAGTAAAAATAAAAAAATCCAGCAACAGTTTGATTTCGTCATATCATACAAATTTATGTGTAACATTTTACTTGACTCTATTCAACGATATTTCAAACTTGAAAAATGATCTCACCCATAAAACTCCATTAATAGCTCCCAGTTAATAACATAGCTACCAAATTCTACTACACGAACTTGTGGTGAAATGAAATTTAATCGTTTAACAAAAAGTTGTGAATCTTCCTTGATCTTATTTATGTTTGTTTTATTCAGAATAAACCCCTCCCTTCAGAACACCAGTGCAGGCTTGTAATACTTATAAATCGGAATGTTTACGTGAAAGTTTATACATGTTCTTTTTTTAACTCTTAATAATAGATTTTAATTATATATCCCTAAAATATCACAAATGCAGTTTTCTCTCTTGTGCAAAGGGTCCACTTAATTTTTTATGTATTTTTTATTTTATTTTTCTTCACACAAAGCAATCTCTGGGTTATCTGCTGAGGTTTCTGTGAGGGTGGTAATCAGTACTAAGTTATGCTGTTGTCTTTGCAGGAGTGCTAAATGCTGACCTGAGCTCTAGTATATGAGGGACACAATCTACAGATGGAGTCAAGGGTTCCTCACCACATTCCTGGAGTCTCCTCCTCCATCATGGTGCAGCCTTTGCTGGATAGCCGCATTCCCTACGGACGGCTCCAGCACCCATTAACTATATACCCCATTGACCAAATGAAATCTTTACATTTGGAGAATGATTACATCGACACCCCTGCTGTGATCTCACAACAGCCACCAATCCACAAGGCAAGCAAGAGGGGGCAGGAAGTCCTGCTGGGAGCCCTGCACCATCCTCATCTGTCCCGCTGTGAGGTCCCAGATGCCACCACACATCCCTGGATTTCATTCAGTGGTCGGCCCAGCTCCATCAGCAGCAGCAGCAGCACCTCCTCCGACCAACGGCTGCTGGACCATGCAGCTCCAACCCCTGTTGTGGATCCGTACACTACTGGCAATGGCCATGGCAGGACCTTAGGTGTAGAGCAACCCAAGACGCTGAGCTCTAAGACTCAGAATGTAAAGGCTGTGGCGGCGTTCCCAGTAGAGAAGAAGCACGTGCCATTGTGCGAGAAGTGTGGCAAATGCAGATGCACAGATTGCACATTGCCCCGGGCCCTGCCCTCTTGTTGGGTTTGCAATCAAGAGTGCCTGTGTTCAGCACAGAACCTAGTGGACTCTGTCACTTGCATGTGTCTAGTCAAGGGCGTCTTCTACCACTGCACTGATGAGGATGAGGAAGGTTCCTGCGCTGACAAGCCATGCTCCTGCTCGCACTCGAACTGTTGTGCACGCTGGTCCTTCATGGCAGCCGCTTCATTAGTGCTGCCCTGCCTGATGTGTTATTTGCCTGCCACTGGTTGCGCCAAGCTTTCGCAGAAGTGCTACGACAGCGTCAGCCGCCCAGGCTGCCGCTGCAAAAGCACCCAGGCTTGCAAGGTGGCAGATGTCAAGGCCTGTCAGCTGGCAAAACAGGCCTCATGATGGCATGGCAGAAAATGGAGAGTACAAAGAGACTCGTGAGCAAAGTTCCAATAGTGGTGTACTTCCCAAAGTCATGGTACTTAAAGTTCACGCACGATCCTCACACTTAAGGTATCCTGCCGTATATCAGTAGCAAACGTTTGACTGACCAATGGGCACAAATCATTATTTTGTTTGTTCAAACAGTACGACAGCAAAGGAGAGCCCAAACTGTCTTCTCGTGTGGTTCTTGTGATGGCCGTGGGATCAAAGTGTTTGCCATTTCACCCTCTAGTAAAACAACTTGCTGACATATAATGTTGCATTTTAGCAAAATGTCTGTTTGAAAGATTCCAATCTCTTCTCTGATGTTTATTTTCTCTTTGGGTGGCTTTGAAAAGTCAAAGTAAATATCACCCATTCAAGAACACTATACTTTGGCAATCCCTCTCCGGATCTGGCACTGCGGAAAGGTTGCAGCGAATTCCAAGCTGATAACACACATGTCACAATCAAAATAACCAGACTTCATTTCTGTGCACAGTACATTTACAAGCTTGTTATAAAGCTTTATTTCTTCTGTTGTTTGAAGTGCAAACCACAGGAGGTCATTTCGTTTCATTGAAGGATTCTAAGTTCCTTTGACGTCCCTAATTGCAATGTGTACCGTTGCGAAATACATTGGTGACCACCCTTAACCACGTGACAGGATGTTTTCTATCTTCTGTGGGGACAGATTGTTTGTTTTTGATGGCAAATAGGTAAAATAGCTTTCGTAATTCCCTTTGAAAACATGCCATAGCATACATGAACTTCCATAATGATTCTTCCAAATGCTAGCAGTTCAATTTGTTGTAGACAATGACCTCAGGGATCATCAGTTCATCTGAATTACATACAGCATGTGAATTCAGCTTGGAACTAGTTTGGTGACTAAAGTTAAGGGAACAAGCAGTGGTCAGACACAGCAATTCAGACACCAAGCATTCATAAGCTATGAGGAGAATTGGGCCAGTAGTTACGGGAAAAGGAAAAGCTATAAAGTTAGCGTATACTACTCTGCCGCTTCTAAACAAAAAATGCCAATTGTATCACCATTATAATGAGGCAAAAGCACAGTATTATGTACAGTAGCATGTACAAAGTGTTTCACTGTAGTTGGAAAAATGCCTCTAGTTTATGACGTGTCAAACATGGACGTGCCCTAGTATCGAACTGCTTTCTCCACATATATATTTTGTTATATGTATAGTATAGAGATTTTGCCAAAGGAGTGCATCATAGAGTTTCCGTTGACCATTTTTATAACGGTTTGTTTTCAAGTGGGCATGCATCGTTGTACTCTAGCCAATTAGTGCGAAAGTAAGCTCTTAAAGGTACGGTGCCCTACTTCCCAGGATTCCTAGAGTCCTGGAGCACCAGGGGGATGTTGTCTGCCTGCTCAACACAAACCCACGGTTCACGCATTTAAGACCTCGCTCGTTTAGTCCCACATACTCCAACATTTGTACTTGTTGCACAAATCAGAAAAGCAGAAATACACTACTGTTCTTAGTCTTGAATGTATAAGGCTAGGGTTTAAGTCTTTTTGCAATCTAACCCGTGGATAGGTGCCAGAGTAGTTCTGAATGGAGAAGCTTGCATAGCTGCATAGGGAAGAGTTGCAAATGTACAATAGATATCTTAGATTACGACCTATGCAGGTTACACGTTCTTGTAAATAGTTTAGCTATCTTAAGATATGTTTCAAATGTCCTGAGAAATTGCATGGTACAGTTTAATTACAATTCAGTACAAAAGTATATAGATGAATTATTATATTTTTGGGAGGGCTGAGGGCGGGCGGGTGGGTTCAAAGATTATGTGGCTGTGGCATAGAAGGTAGGGTGTTTAGGTATTTCAATCACAAGCACTTGATTTAGAAAAGTGTGCCAGGCAATAAAAATACCTCTGTTAATGCTAGCCATGCCTCATTAGCACGAGAGAGGCAAGGCTAATTCCTGGTTCCTCAGTGCCCCTGAAACTGTAGATTAAATTGAATTCACAGAAGGAATGGTATTTCATTAGACTCAAAGTAATGCTTTTTCACACCAATGTGGCCAAGCATTTTGTCTTTTCTTTTTCTTCCTAAAACGGTGCAACATCTTCAGTACTTGATTGACTTATTCAGCTGCTGTGTGTGAACTTGTATGGGAGGAATGAATGGGGATCCCTCTCAAGTAACATTCCATTAAATCCTATTCAGTGTTGCTTTTTCGCCAACGGCCTCTCTATTTCTTTTTTATATTTCACAATTCTCTGAGAAAGATTCATCTGTAAAATGTAAACTGTATGATTGTTCGCCTAATAATCTGGCCTGCAGGGAATTGACCGATCTTCCTTCTGTCGAGCTGTTGCTGAGATGTTTTCATCAGGACGCTGTGACTAAATCAATTCATGCTACAGTTTCTTGGCCACTAAAAACCCATTCTTTTTTAACCCACTTTAAGCTGCCTTCCAAACTGGGCTTGTACTCTCTGTGTTTCTTTTGGCTTCATTGTTCATGTTGAGGACTAAAGAAAAGAGCAATGTGCTTTTGTTTTGTTTAAAAAAGCAAAAAGCAAAAAATAAAAAATAAATAACCTCTCACACATATGAAAATGTCCCTTTATAGATATATTTATTTTGAAGTTCTATTTTATATAGTATTTATTTAGATGCCTACTTTTGTTTGTGAATAAAAGCTTATGTCAAAACGGAATGTACATCGAAATTGGAAAATATATATTGTTAAATATAAAACTGTGTGTTGTGTCTTCAGTGTCTCTGCATTCATAAAGAACATGCTACTGGAAAATAATTATTTAAAACACACTGCAAAACATGATTTTCTAGTATACATAATGTCCTTGAATCAAGATCAATTTAATTGAGAAGCAAAATGACTTAAGATAGTAAATCTTTCTTGTGTCACAGACAAGGCTTAGGCCTAGTCCCAGACTAACATTCTGTTTCAATTGAAAGAAACTTGCACTGATTGATCTTAAAATATGTCAGAGCCCTTGTTTTGTCTCAAGATGAACACCAGCCATGGTTTTTTGTTTTATTTCTTAAGGCATGTTTCTAAAATGTCCTAATTGAAGTATGGCCTAATCCTGGCTTAGTCTAGCCCTTTCTGTGGAACCAGGCCTTTGTTTTCTGAGAAAAATATCCACATTTTATTAGTTCTTGCTTAAAACAAGAACAAAAATCAGCCAATGGCGTAAGAAAAGTAATTTTTAATTAAGCAAAAACGAACTAAATAAATAAATAAAATGTGCTGTCAAACGATTAATCGCGATTATTCAATTACACAATAAAAATTTTTGTTTACATACAGGATATATGTGTGTATGCTGTGTAGAATTATTATGTATATATAAATGCAAACACAGGCATGTATACATTTAAGAAAAAGATGTCATTTTTATATATTAAATATATTCATATATGTTATATAAAATATAAGAATATAAATATATAAATGTATATATGTGTACATATTTTCTAAATATATACTGCATGTTTGTGTATTTTTATATACATAATAAATATACACAGTAAACATACATATATTACGTAAGCAAAAACTTTTATTTTAAATGCGATTAATCGTTTGACAGCACTAATAACACACACACACACACACACACACACACACACACACACACACACACACACACACACACACACACACACACACACACACAGACAGACAGACAGACAGACAGACAGACAGACAGACAGATAGATAGATAGATAGATCACTCAGATCTAATCACTAAGTGTAGTCAATTGAAAAATATTGTAGATGAGCTGACTAATTTCCAAATTAATGGACATTTCCTGGCACCGAAAGTGTTCAGTCAGAATGAAGTATTTAAGAGGATCTTGAAATGATCGTACAGGTGTGTAAACCATTTAATTACAGTATTTTAGTGTCTTTTGTCATATATTCATCTTATATAGTACTCCAAAACTGAAATTGTTATGATTATGGGATGCTAAAGAGCAGATATGTTATTCTTAGATAAAACATTCATGGAATCATGTTCTGCAGGTATATATAATTTCATATGTCATATATAATTTTGGCACTTTATAGGTTCACCACTGCCTTAATTTTTTGAAGTGTTTTATTAGGACTCAAAATGCATCAGAAATAGCCCCTTGTTATAAGCTTTTACTTGCCTTAAAAAAGGTGGTTGCAAACAAGTGGATAAATAGGACTACAGAGATGGTCGATGACATTAAACGGTCAAACAAGTCTAACCAGTTCGCCTTTATAGACTTTGTTGTTTATTATTTTAATCTGGCAAACTATTCTAACTCAAAAGTCCAAAAACTGCAACTGTGACGTAGTTTATAGCCCGCCGACTGTATTAATGCTTCCAAATTCATAAAAGTTGAATTTGTGAAGATCATCATAAACAAAACGTGTAAGATTATAAACTGTTGGTTGCATAGCTTATTTTCTGTTATAATCCAAAGCAAATGGACAAATCCCAATGAGTTTTTTGTCGAGGGAGCCAGGGTGATAACTTCAGGCCTGGCCTACAAAAATACTGCATCCTCACTGCAGCACTCTGTTGCTGTTATTGCCTTGATGCTACATTTTAAAAGAAAGTGGACATTTATGACAGGAGAATTTTTTTAGATCAGCTCATAAAACGTAAATAAACATAGGCATGTTTGTAATGTATATAATCATACTTATAATGTCACTGCACATGTGTGCAAGGTATTTTTGAATTCTGGTCTCTAAATGTGGCTTGAGTTCCTCTTTCAACATAAAACCTATTTGTCCCATTTATTCGCCCACCATTTGAAAATCATTAATCCAATCATTAGTCTAGTCTAAGCCTGCCCCAATCGTACTTGCCTGGTCATTTCTAATGATCCTGTAGACCTTGATTAGCTGGTTCAGGTGTGTTTAATTGGGGTTGGAACTAAACTCTACAGGACTCTGGTCCTCCAGGAGCAGGGTTGGACACCAGTGGTTTAAACCAAATCACTGCATGCATCAAAGACCTGAAGTTTTCTCCTAGCTGCTATAGCTAAGTCACGTGGCTATTCAATTTGTACAGTTCAACCTGTGCTAAGAGCCTGGTTTTTCTGTGCATTTCCAAAGTGAGCTCATCCATGCTGTCCTGGTTCAAGAAAACGTCCTCTTGCAGATGACATATTGCAAAACTCCTGAGCTGGAATGTCATGAAACGTCTTCTGGTTCATGTGTGTGCAGATCTGATGGAATGAAAGTCAGGGATGGATGGGAATTACAAACGCAGGATATTTTAAAATGGTACCTTAACACTGGCACAGATCTGATTGATTCCTGAGCAGCAAATAATTCCATAAAAGAGTCTTTGACTGAATTTGAATCATTGCTAATGTTTTAACAAGGTTATACTATTGCTATGCATTATATATATATATATATATATATATATATATATATATATAATATATTATTTAGAAAACAAAACCTAATATCTTGAGTCATTTTGCTCCTCAAGTAAATATATCTTGATTTAAGAATGTTTAGAGATCTTGAAAACAAGACAAAAATACTAATTAAATCATTATTTATTGATTTTATTTTTAATGTAATTAAAAGTGTTTTACCCTAATTTAACTCATTTATAATTATTTATTTAAAAATAAATAAATAATCTGCATTTAAATCATAATATATTCATGCTGGATCTAATTTAAACAATATTTGTTTAATAAACAGCATTTTATTAAAACCTATTTAGTAAAGAAATGTACATGTACTAAATACATTACAAATAAATTTAATTAATCAAACAAATTAACTGAAATTATACAAGTTTTCATAATGTAAAATATTTTCTATATAAAAAAAAATCATAATATCATGTTCCCACGAGTTAAAATGACGTTCCCTTAAATTAATATCTCGTGGCCATGACATATTATCACGTTCCCATGAGTTGTTATGTTGTGGCCATGATAAAACTAAGTGAACCGATCATGTCACCCTAGGGGCACCATAAAAAAAAAAAAAAAGAAAAAAGAAATTCCATACTTTTTTTAAATGTTCTTTTTTTGATGGAAGTGGTGCCTATATCAAGTTACCAGGATTTTACTTTTAAACCAGTGATATTTTGGCAGAAACTATAGTTATGATGGATCATTCCTGTAGCTCTATCGATGTAAATGTTTATAAATTGCACACCTTGCATGCAGTGTCGCTTTGGATAGACACATCGGCTGAATGTATGAATTTAAATATTAGATTAGATGAGATTAGATTAGAAAGCTATATTGTAATTGTACACAAGACACAATGAAATTGCAGAGCTTCTGCACAAGGTGCGTAGCACACAATAGACGAAAGAAATAAAACAAAACAAAAAACAAAACCACTAAAGGTGAAGATATTGCATAGAATTAAGATAATTCTATAATATAATGTAGAAAAAAAAATGAAATCATCTGCGTTAAGGGAAAGTGGGAAAGAAGGAAGGCCAGACAGAGAGATGGCCCTGTGAACTGGTCAAATCTTTCAGCGTGAATCCGCTTGACACACTCATTTTGCAAACTTCATGGCACGGACCCAAGTGAGCAACTTTTTAAACAAAGGGCTACTGTCTTGCATCATTTCCCCTCTCCACCACTGCTCCGGAAAGCACTTCTTATCACCATTTATTGCCAGTCTGTATCAGAGGCCTGGTCTATGCTAACACCCAGTCCGAATGGATTTTCAATGCTCCAAATGCAGACAGTTTTTAAAAAGCATTGCTGGACTGTCTTACAAATTCTCCTTTACTTTTGCCCCATAAATCTGCCATGTTTTATTGGAAAGATTCTTTCCTGTCAACATTCATGACACAATACCCCATCTCCCATGGACAATGCAACAAGCAAAATGAGAATACATAAATGCACCAGTTTGGAAAAAATATGTAAACTTTCTTTGCTTTTACAGTTTGCAGATTGTCATGTTTCAAGTATTAATACTGCAAGCACACAGGGGATGGAGCCAACCAAACTTGGCTTTCGATATCAGAAGTGCAACACGCCCACTTGGCCTCGGCAGTGGAGCATTCCTAGGGAGCTCATTGTCAAAAGCCAAACACTTCCTCTAGTGTACAGACCGACATGACCGCAGAAACATTTTATACGTGCATGGCGTTCAGACCGAAGACAGCTGCAACCCGCTTAACAATTCCTCGCCCCAGTGCTTTTTTACTTCATTACAGTTTTAAGGACAGCAAAATATATATAAAAAATACAACTTTTAAATTAAATTTCAGAGACCTTTTAACTTACTTTAAATATGATGATGACTTGCGATATTTCATAACCTGAATCCCAATCTTCCCTTCGATAAGTAAATCTTGTAATAAACTAACACATTTCATTAAAAGTGTGCTTTTGCTATATTTCTTTCAAACTGGCCTCGTATTTTGCTAGATTTTATCATTGAAATGTGGCTTTTAAGTGTCCCGATACTTTTTGGGCCACTAACTAACAAACTCAATGAATAAAAGTGAGTAGAGGTTAAGTCACAACACACAAAAAATGAACAGGAAGTCTATAGAGTGCTTGAATTTCTATAAACAATGACCTTAAAATCTGTGCTTTTTGGTTCATTTTAGTTTTAGAAAGAATTGGCTTTCAAAAGATGAGAAGTGTCACCCTCAGAAACCCTGCTGGTCCCAGTGACCCACAGCACTGGACGTTTGGGTGGTATTTATGGTCTTTAAGTACACTGCCGGATGGGGAAAATGGCAAATGTTGCAACTGTTTTGTTTTCTTTATTGCAATTCAAAGACTTGCAAGTCTTCAAAATGTATGTTTTGCATTTCAAAGAAAAAAGTCACAGGTTTCAGACCCAAGAATGATGTGAGAGGAAATTTTTTTCTCTAGTGTTAACTAGTCCTTGAACTCCTCCTGTCTCTATAGGTAAATATGTGTATGATAGACTGAATGGGCTCTTTACCAGACTTTTTCACAGGACGTCACAACAAAAGGTGGTCAGACATGGCCCACTCCTGAGAAACCATCCGACATCTGACCTAAAAGCACTGAGTCAGTGCAACAGGAAACAAGCCCCTATGTAATGTGCATGACTTTACAGGAAGGCAACAGAACAAAGGTTTTGCTGGTTTTTTTCTTTTTCTTTTTTTGGATGCACTAGACATATAAAGGTCCACTGTGTCTCTTCCTTGGGGTTACAAAGGTGCTTTGTTGTCCCATCGGACAGGAGGAGGAGGAAAGGGACAAGCATATGTATCAATTGTCTCCTCCGGCTCACACTGCGTGGGACGACCTGTAGGCAATAAGCCAATCTGATTAAAAGTAAAAAGCTATTCAAACACTTTTGGGGGGTTGGGCGGTACTGGTGACCTGTTTTCTGCCTGTCTCTCCTGGCTATAGGAACTGAAGTCCTGCCAATGATAAGAAAGACAAACTTTGACTTTCAGCAAGCTGAGCTCTGGATTACCACACTTGAGCAAACAGCGGGTGCAATTGCTCTTAGTTTTACAAACATCCTTTGAGCCACACACTGGCTTCCTGATGTATGATACAACAAATGTCATGACATATGATGTGCTAAAAATACACAAGCTGCCAAGTTTGAGCACTCATTATTTTTCCTTTCAAATCATTAAGAATCATTCAGTGTATATCTTGTAAAATGAGGTTGGATTAAAAAAAAGGTTTAACCTATTTTATATCTGAGGTCCAAATATAATATTAGAGATTATTAATATTTGGCATCCACACAGTTTTTTCCATTTTACACCATTTACACCATCTCACACCATCTCTCTGAGCTTTAGTATGAAATCGCCTTTTTCTTTGCTGCTGTGCCTTTAAGATTTATTGTAAACACTTGTCTTCACAGAGAAAGAGGTGATGATTTACTCATTTACAGTCATGGCCAAAAATATTGGCACCCTTGGTAAATATGATCAAAGAAGGCTGTGAAAATTCATCTACATTGTTAATCATTTTGTTCTTTTATTTAAAAAATTATCAGAAATATATCCTTATATATATAATAAGAATTTAAGGATAATAAGAATTTAAAATGGGGGGGAAATATCATTATGAAATAAAGGTTTTTCTCAAATATTCCTTGGACACAATTATCGGCACCCCTAGAAATTCTTATGAGTAAAATATCTCTGAAGTATATTCCTAACCATATTCACAATTCTGAGCATTCCAGCATGATTATAAACATGAACTTATCCAGCCATGACTTCCTGTTTCTCAGGAATATAAAGAGGAAGGAAAACAAAGCCCAAATTCACTTAATCATCCATCAAAATGAGGAAAACCAAAGAATATATTTCTGATCTGGAGCAAAAGATAATTGAGCTTCACAAATTAGTGAATTGGCATAGAGCAGTGACAATTCCCATTTCCACCATCAGGGCAATAATTAAGAATTTCCAATCAACATAAAAGTTTACGAAACTGCCTGGAAGAGGACGTGTGTCTGTATCATTCTAATGCATGGTGAGAAGGAGAGTTGAGTGGCTAAAGACGCTCAAAAGATCACAGCTGGAGAACTGCAGAAAATCGTTGAGTCTCGGGCTCAGAAAACCTTTAAAAAAATTGTCAAACAGAACCTACATCACCACATGTTGTTTGGGAGCGTTTAAAAAAAATTATCCCAGCTCATCCAAAAAAAACTCCAGCATATTCAGTTATCAGACACGACTGGAACTTCAAATGGGACTGGCTTCAATGGTGAAATCAAACTAAAAATGAGCTTTTTAGGAGCAAACACTCAAGATGGGTTTGGTGAACACAGAGATAAAAAGTTCCCCATGTGTACAATGAAATATACTGCTGTATTTTTGATGTTGTGGGCCTATATTTCTGCTGGAGGTCCTGGACATCTACATGGCATCATGGATTCTGTCAAATGCCAACAGATAAAAAATCAGTAAGTGACTGACTCTGTTAGAAATCTTATAATGGGCCATGTTTGAATCTTAAAACCGTTCAATAATTCAAACACAAACCTCAAAAACAACACAGAAATGGGTCACTGAGCTCAAAACCAAGCTTCTGCTATGGCCATTCCAGTCCTCTGACCTGAACCCTGTAGAAAATGAATGTGGTAAACTGAAGAGAAGAAGCACCAACATGGAGCTGGGAATCTAAAGGGTCTGGAGAGATTCTGGAAGAAGGAATGGTCTCTGATCTCTTGTCAGGTGTTCTCTAGCCTCATCAGGCATTATATAGAAACATTTAAAGCTGTTAAACTGGCAAATGGAGGTTTCAAAAAGTATTGAATAAAAGGGTGCCGTTAATTGTGGCCAATGTGTATTAGAGAAAAACATTTATTTCATAATGATATTTCCCCCCATTTTAAATTCTTATTATCCAATGAAAGGATATATTTTTGTGAATTTTTTAAATAAAAGATAAAAAGGATTAACAATGCAGATGAATTTTCACAGCCTTCTTTGATCATATTTACCAAGGGTGCCAATATTTTTGGCCATGACGGTATTTGGTAGAATGATATGTGAAGTGTAGAATTTCAAACAGCTTTTTAAAAAACCTTTTTGTGTAATCATGATAGGCAGATGTAAATGCAAATATGCAAATAAATTAAAAGCATTAGTGAAATACAAGACTAAAAATGTCCACCCTGTTATGGACAAATGAACAGTTTAAAAGACTTATGATTTGAACGTATTGGCATTCTGTACATTATCTCATGTCCCTTTGTCCATTCAAAAGCTTATCTGGTAAAAAAAAAAGATATAAAATAACATAATAATAATAATAATAATAACAATAATGATGATGATAATAATAATAATAATAATAACAATAACGTTTTCTGCATACTTTTTTCATATTTCCCATAAAAGAGTGAACATACAGAGGTTGACCTTATTAGACTGGAGTATTACTGTTATACCCAACAATGTGAAAAAAAGAATTAAAAATCAATCATAGTGAAGCTGTTTTTATCATGAAAATATTGTGCAATTGTGGTGACATAAGAAAAAAAGTGAATTTCTGGTGTTTTAAAATTTTTATTATTATTATTTTAACTTCAAATTGAAATAGGGCTATGTATGAATAAGACATCTTTAGAATTTGTATTTGAATGACCCAAATACATTAAAAAGAAATTCTTACAAACAACGAATATAATGTGACCACATTAGAAATATGCAGAATTAAAAATAAGAATAAAAATAAAAAAATTTAACAGGATTAAAGACTCTTATGTGTGTCAAGAACATTTAGTCTCTTAAAATATCAGATAATTTGACCTGCCAAATTAGGTTGTAAAACGTTATATGATAAATGAACGAGTAAGCCATGATATACTGTATGTTTAATATAATATTTAAACTTTTGTTGAAAATTGTATAAAAGGTTTTTTAAACCAACTTGAATACAAAGATTACATGTTTAAGAACACGACATGCAGTTTAAAGTAGATTTTTGTGTTTTGCTTTTCATTATCTTGGACATTCTTATTCATAATTTGACCAATGGAACAGCATTTTGCTTTTACAGTGTTAGTTTTTTTGTTAAATAATAATCTTACTCTTCCTTAATTTTCAAGTTTGGAATTACATTTTGCGGCTTCATTTCAACTAAGTTCTAATTTAAAGTGTTTTCATAGTATATCCATTTCAGGAAAATATGATTCCACATTAAATGACCAAAGATTTTCAAAACAACTATGGGAAAACATAATATAGATACAGGAACTAGAGATTTTTGCAATGTCACACCACACTTGCACATTCTCATTCCCGGCTCTGAATGTTGAGAATTCCTCTGTGCTCTGAGCCGTAATGATGGAGTAAGCTTTTTTCCACAGTGACGTTCAAAGGAATGCCGCGACAGGAACCAAATTTAAGTTGTGACCACAGCTTGAAATATATCTCCACTGCATGTCATTGTGGTATGGAATATGCTTGTGTAACAATTACTCAATTGTAGATCTTTTGGATCTAATGAGATTGTTTTATGTCAAACTGATGCATATATATATACACATTAGACCAAAACATGTTGGGGTAGTAACGATTATAAAGTGTAAAACAACAGTCGTGTTTAAATTGCACCCTACACATGATCACACAAACCAAACACCACAAAGAGTCTGTTGAAAGTTAAAAAACTGAGCTGAAACACGTTGAGCCCATCAAGCCCAGAGAAAGGTTATGCCTCAAGGGAACACTGTGAGGTCTGTAACCCAAGAATGCAGAGCAGTCCAATGTGTGTGAGGTGTTGGCTTCTTGTTGAGGATATGGTGGGTTATTGTACTCTTCCATTCCTCAAAAAAGGTCTGGCTATCCATCACGACATACTGGGTCAAAATGTGAATCTTTTGTTCTTGCTATTCTTGCAATCCTTTACTTTCTCCTCCTATACTTGCAGGTCTTCCAAAAAAAAGAACAGCATATGCTGGTTAGGTATCTTTTGAAGCATTGTAACTGGTTTAAGCTGGTCCTTAGTTGGTGATGAGCTGGTTTAAGCTGGTCCTATAGCTGTTGGTCAGGACCAGCTCATATCCAGCATATAAGCAGCTCAGGTCCACCCACTCGCTTACCCTTCTTTCATGCCTCCACCAGAGAGGCTGAACACAGGAACCCTGGGGCAGCTGAAAGCACCTGCTAAGCGATGGGTGCTTCCAAACCAAAGCACTTCTCTCCAGCCTTACAACAGTGGAGAGACCCTTTCCTCCAGCCCGTCCAGCCCTATGGTTTGCCCTCCTGCGGCAGACATTGCCCAGCAATCTAACGTCTAACAAAACAGTGCTGGTGCTTGGCTGGGGGATGTTCAGACTTCTCTCATAACCCGCCCTCTTTTCCATCGACTTGACAGTGGAACGACAAAGTGACTACATAACTTACCCACAAACACTACCCAGGCTAATTGGAAAAAAAACATACCACTACTTATATTTCTACAAAACCCCAAAATCATACCTATACATATGAATCGCTGCAGTTTCTAGTTAAAATGAACACTAGAGGCAGTAAAAGTCTAACAACTTTTGTTCCTTTTCACACATATTATGATTTCCAGGGCCAGAGTTTCAACAGGGAAAGCCTATGGGGGAAGTCGTGGCTTAGTGCTTAGAGAGTTTGACTCCTAACCCTATGGTTGTGGGTTCAAGTCTCGGACTGGAAATACCATGACTGAGGTCTGAGGTGCCCTTGAGCAAGGCACCGGCCCCTTAACTGCTCGCTGGACGCTGCAGCATGAATGGCTGCCCTCTGCTCTGGGTGTGTGTTCACTGCTGTGTATGTGTGTGCACTCTGGATGGGTTAAATACAGAGCACGAATTCTGAGTATGGGTAACCATACTTGGCTGTATGTCACGTCACTTTCTGTCACTAATTTTCTCAAAGCTATGTATCTGCAAATGTGTTTTTATATCACTTCTGCATTTGTTAACACTATCGTGTCGGTTTAGTGTTAGGTTTGGTGTATGTTATTTTTCAACAAGCGCATTAACCTTTTAGTGCCACTCCCCGGACATTTGAATTCTGAGCCGCCGCAATACGTTCCTGAAGCAATATAATAAAAAAGCCACAATACATGCTTGTACCAACATAATAAAAATTGGGTTGATCTGATTGGTCAAATGGGTTTGCAAAAGGGTCTGAAATAGTTTGATTAATTTAGTTTGATTCTTTCAGACAGTTCTATGCATTGATTGTTGATTGGATTTTGAGATGTGGACGTTGGCACTCAGCTTGGAGGCCAGGGTTAAGACAGACTAACTCCTGCATATATCACCAAAGCCAAGTCTGTCATTTTCACTGGAGGGCCTAGTTATGACTTTTTTTTATTAAACTTTATGTGGTCAAAATGAACATATGAGCAGATTAATGATTCAAAATAAGACCTATAACATGTATTTAGAAAATAGATAGGGTGAATTTTCATTTCATGCCAACTTGAAAGAAAATGCTTAAAGACGTGAACAAAATAGTTACCCATTACAAAACTCTCATAAATTATGGATACGTTTCTATTCTGTGAGATAATATACCCATAATCCCAGCCCATTTACTGAATCCATTCCTTTATGCACATCAAAGTTATGTGACTGAATAAATCGCTCAGGGAAGAAAATAAGAGTGTATCAATATTTTTGCATAGCGTCTCAAATGTTGCTCTGGTCATTCTGAAATGCTGAAGTCAGATTGTCATCAAAATAACTATCTACAATAACCTCCCAGAACTGTCTGATATGCTTTCCCAAACATAAGGTCTCTGCTGATGATTGCTTGCAAACGCACATATCATGAGAGCTTTTTGTATCCATGCTCTAAGCCCCAAATTATTTATTATGGTGAAAAGGGGTCACAGTAGCATCTCGTGTGGCCACAACTTCCATTTCTGTTGATAATCTCCACACTTTCTCCAAAATGAACTATTCTGTGCTTTTGAACACATTGTATAATAATGTTGCTTTATCTTTAAATTGTTTTGTCTTTCTTTTTTCCTTCTTACAAATTTGCAACTTGAATGGAAAACTGACTGTCAGTGCAGAAGGCTCACGTCCATTTCAAGGATACCAAATATTTGTGAATTTGTATTACAGGTATGATAATCAATTGCGTGTAAACGGTCAACACTGGTCATTTCCTGAATCCAGATTTCTCCATAACCTCTCTATATTTCAGAAATTAAGTAGAAATTCACAAATCATTACTGCCAAGAAAGCTAAAATGCCTTAGCAAAGCCATGTTTGAGCATCCATCCCTAAAAACTCATTTCCACTAACACAAAAGTTCATCCTTTTTAAGAAATCCAGTTTCTCCCCTGTCCATCCATCTATCATCTGGTTCTTTAACTGTTAACACAGTCCACTTTCCTAACATCTCAAAAACCAGCCAACATGATATCTCCATGAGTCATGTACAAAGTCATTCCACAAACTTTAGGGCATGGGAGAGCTGGTGGAGAAGCGTGTATGTGTGTAAGAGTGTGTCTGTCAGCCTCCCACCACAGTGCATTAGTGAATCTACATTAATCTTGGCTGACACGGGCCAGGAAAGGCCTCTGAGAGAGCCGGGACCGAGCGCACTCGCACTGCCTGCTCAAATACTTATTCAGGATGTTTTTTTCATCAGGGAAAAATGGGGCATGTCGCAGGTTAACTAGATCAAGATGAAAAAAGTCATTCAGTGGGATGCAGAGGCTCATGGGACACACAGGGAAGAGCACGCATCTCAGTGCAGATGTGGACAGGTGGGCAAACCCAGACCTGGGTGTGGATTCTCACCCAAGCGCACTAAAATACAACACTGGTATTAGTGTAAACTGGCAGAATGTGCCATTTTTTTCTCATGATACAAATATTGTGCATTGAACCTGAATTAAAATATGACGGCATCTGTCGGCACATGCCAGATGAAGTGTTCCCTAAAACAGCTATTTCTAGGAGAGCGGCGTTAAGCACTGTAATCATTCACCTGACTAAATGCACCAGGGGTGGATGAAAGCACAAGGATGTGGGCATCAATTGGAAATACCAGATGATTGGCCCAAATTAGTGGGAGTGCATTAAGCGTGATTGCTAATTGTGCAATGATTGTTGGAAGTGTTTGATCCCAGTGGCCGACTGCATGCCTGGTGGGCTTTCCCTGCCAATGCCTTAGAGCGGTGCAAAACACAAAGCAACTAGAAAGATCAGCATGTGAACACACAAAACTTTGTGCAATTCGAACTTCCCTCACTTATGCTTCTTTTGCATCAACAATATGAGTCATTGCTTACAACTAAGAATGCATGTGCACAAGTATGCACACATGTCAAAATATTAAGATGAAAAGAGGTGGTTTGCGCTAAAGAAAGTTTGGATTGAACTGCGCAGGAAAATATTTACTACTCTTTGAGTTACATGGTCATTTGAGCACATCGCTGTATGAAAAACACAGTGTCTGGATGGCAGTCATTTGGGAGAGTTTTTAAATAAAGTTTGACATGCCAAAGCTTGCAGATAATATGCCCCTGCAAGGTTGAATGAAGTTTGCATTTGGCACTCTGACTGTTGCAGTTGATTGTTCTCCTGAAAACAAAACTAATCATCTCCATCACTGCTGCTCACAGAGGTCGCTCTTCTGAGACAACGTTGAGTGTTTCAGGAAATTAACTTTGTCTTTGATGTTTCTCCTAAAATTTTGTAGAATAAATAAAAACAGACAGAAAAGGGACAGTTGTTGGTATTCAGTAAGTAGCACAACTAAGATAATTTGGTCTTAGTTCATATTGAAATTTCAGATTTTTTTTTTTTAATTTCTTTTTTGAGATCTGAAACTCATTTGTGAGATAAGTGGTGTCTTTGGACCAATTTTCTTCAGTATCTTCAACTATGTACTAACATTTAAATTAATAATGTGGTACAATGCTCTTATTGTGTACATACGTTATATATATATTTTCCCTTACATTGTTGTCCCTACCCTTAACCTACCCTCAAACTTAACCATTACTTTATTTTATATTGATTGATACAAGTACACCAGTTATCCAGTTACCCATTTAATTCCACGTGTTACGTTTGTAAATGAAATTTAGTCTGAGGAGTCAAAAGTTTTTTAGTACGCAGAATTTAATTAAAAGTGCATGCTCTTGATTGCATGTGACAATTTACACATGCCTGTGTCAAAGCTAAATTTAGCAAACATATAAAACCTGTTATGTACACACACGTGGTACATATAATGTTCAACCAGTGAAAAATGAATGTATTAATAATTTTGGTCTGGTTTAAATCTTGCTCACAGGACATACAGTACAGACCAAAAGTTTGGAAACATTACTATTTTTAATGTTTTTGAAAGAAGTTTCTTCTGCTCATCAAGCCTGCATTTATTTGATCAAAAATACAGAAAAAAACTGTAATATTGTGAAATATTATTACAACTTAAAATAAAAGTTTTCTATTTGAATATACTTTAAAAAAAATCATTTATTCCTGTGATGCAAAGCTGAATTTTCAGCGTCATTACTCCAGCCTTCAGTGTCACATGTAACATCCAGTCTATCACATGATCATTTAGAAATCATTCTAATATTCTGATTTATTATGAGTGTTGGAAACAGTTCTGCTGTCGAATATATTTGATGAATAAAAGGTTAAGAAGAACTGCATTTATTCAAAATAATAAAAAAAATTCTAATAATATATATTCTAATAATATATTTTCTTTACTATCACTTTTTATCAATTTAACACATCCTAGCTGAATAAAAGCATTGAAGTATTGATTTATTTAAAAAAAAAGAAAGAAAAAAAATTACTGACCCCAAATTACTGACCAGTAGTGTATATTGTTATATTCATTCATATTGTTAATATTCATATTTTAAAAACATAGCTTCTTTATTTTTATTTTTTTACTTTTTATTCATCAAAGTATCCTAAAAAAGTATCACATGTTCTGAAACAATATTAAGCAGCAGAACTGTTTCCAACTTTGATAATGAATCATCATATTAGAATGATTTCTAAAGGATCATGTGATAATGATCCTAAAAATTCAGCGTTGCATCACAGAAATAAATGATAATTTAAAGTATAATACATTTAAAAACAATTATTTTAAATTGTAATAATATATCACAATTTTACATTTTTTTCTGTATTTTTGATCAAATAAATGCAGGCTTGATGAGCAGAAGAAACTTCTTTCAAAAACATTAAAAATAGTAATGTTTCCAAACTTTTGGTCTGTACTGTATATACATGTAAGTTGTCACATTTAAGACTTGTGGGAAAACAGAGAGCCTCATTTTTAAATAGACAATTGTTTAACATAAAATATAAGATTTCAGAATATTGTTACATTAAGTAAAATAATATATTTATTTATTTTCTTTTAGAAAAGAGCTTTTATTCTTGGTTTAAAATTTATTGTTCTGCACAATTGAATATTAAACTAACATATTGTTGCCAGTTTATTGTTTGAAATGATCTGTTGGTCATATTGAGCAAAGTTTGATTTTACTAAATTAATCTCATCCCTGCTAAAGACAAACAGTTTGTAACACACAGACTCTGAGACACAAGGTAAAGGTGAGTTAGGTATTTTGACAGTTGTATATAGCTGAGCACGGGAGATCTGCAGATGAGATAGTTCGGTGAGATCGCCGGATGGGGTGTTGGGAATATCCAGAGCCGCCGGTGGGGTGACCAGGATGACAGACATATTGTACACACCTCAGAGCTTGGAGAAGGGATCGTAGGAGACACTTGGGAGGAACACAGGAGTCTAGGAGAATGAATCAAAAGAGGTAAGTAGCAAGGTTTGTAGTGAGTCAATACAGGTAGCTAGACAACAGGAGTGATTCCACTTTGCAGCTATGAGATCGGACAACTTGGGAAACTTGAGGTGTGTGCTTTTATGGGGAGGTGAGCTGATGGGTTGATAGTGAACAGGTGCCGGTGATTAGTATTCTGGTGAGGGAGTGCTGTGAGTGGCTGATTGATGAGACTGACCGACTTGGGACACAGTCGAGATATTAAATACATTTCATTTGTGATTGTCTTTTCTAAGGAGTGTGAATGGAAAAAAAGGGTCATTATATTACTACAGAATCTGTTTAGACTCTAATGATCTTTTATTGGACAGGGAAACAAACTTCTTTCACGAACTCAAGATTTTAAGAAAACTTACACTCCACTCTATACTTCATTACAAGTCAAAAACGGAAGTAAAGGCAGCACCAAAAAGTCCCTTTGTCCTCCACAGCGACTCAATGTTTCAGATTTACTTGACAGTTAACATAGTTAAAATCATTTAAATTCCAATATTTTCCTCAGGGATTTATTAGCATAAAATCTGCTCACATTTGTTCTCTTTATTGCCACAAGTGGAAACGAAATTCTTTGCCTTCCAGTTGTTTCATTAATCGCTGTAAATGAGGTCTTTTGTGGTTTTGTTTTACACAGAGGAGTAAGATTCAGCTTTCAACTGGAGAACATGGTCATAATTCAATTATGAATCTAGAAAGCAGCTCACACTGGAGTAAGAAGATAGAGAATAATTTTTTTAGTAGTTTAGTAGTATTTAATATTTTATAATAGATTTAGACCAGTGATCTATTATCAACGTCTAGATTTTTGAGTAAAATATATAAAGGAATATACAAGTGTATAACAAAAGCATTGCACAGACATTACTCAAATCTGGTTCTTTACATCTGACTATGCAGCCAGGGAATATGTGCAGAATACAGGGGGAGGAGATGTATTTACAGGACAGCTCAAAACAGTCCACTCCATGTTTTTGTCATCCCAATACCGCATGAAGGCATGTAGCATTGCTTTTCAGAGAAAAAGTTACGTAGCTGGTCGAGCAGTGTTTCTAAGAAAGAGAGGGAAGAAATGTGGAGGGGAAGTAGTTGAACGTTTAAAGAACGTGATTGTGTTTATTTGCAGGCTGTGTGTGGGATGCAGGAAGCCCCGGGGGCCCGGCCTCTCTCTGTTTGTTGTAGAGTAAAGAGGAAACTGTTGGCGGTCTCTGTCCTCTAAAACCGGGATGGAGCCATGCTGTGGCATGTTTGTCATTTTTTTTTTTCAAGAAAAGATGCTAGCTGTCTTTCATAACTTTCCAAATACATAAACAACTTGCCATGTGTAGTTAGACGTTCTTATTTATAAAGGTGACCTGTACAGTTTCAGTGTCACGACTGGCCACACACTAAATAGCAAAAATCTGTTTTTGGTGCTCAAACAAACGTTTGATTTGATGTTTCTCAAGGATATCAGCTTATAAATATTTTATAACTTATGTTGGGGTAATGCATTACAAGTAGTTCCTTAATCAGATGTATTTTTTCAAGTAACTAGTCAAGTAACACATTACTTTTACATTTACAACAAAATATCTAAAATACTTTTACAAACTGTTTTCCCATTCACTCACTGACAGCTCTCCTGTCCCTATGTTGAGAGAAATGTGTGAGGTACAGAAGCACTACCTTCAGCCTAAAGCTGATTCATTTCACTTTTGGTATGAAGGGCCCTTAGAGGGTTTTTTATTTATTATTATTATTATTATTTTTTATTGCAACTTTTTACCTAGTAATGCAATATTGTAATGCATTTTTTTTAAAAGTAACTTTCCCCAACACATGCTTATATGTAACTGTCTCTGCATATTAAACAGGGGCAGACTACCATTTTTAACGTCTAAAAAATGAGACCTTTCACCTTTAATCTGAGGTCTAATCATTTGCAATATACTTTCAACAAATAAAGCAAATCAAATCTCCAAATCAGATCATCTCGTGTCTCTGTTCCAAGATGCAGCTCAGAGTGTTGCAAAATACAAATGCATCTAGCTGCTCTCATTTGGCTTGAGGTTTCCCCTCCATTTCCTTTTTGGTAATTTGACATTTTCACCACATCCACTTGGGTTTCTCGCTGGTGTCTTGGCTTAGAGCGGCCACGGCTTTTTCTGGAACTTTCTACCCCCTGCTAGGTCTCTCTTGTGTGGTTTTCCTCCAAAGCACATGGCTTGCTTCCCAGAGGGGGATGGAACAGCTTGTGGATCAGGGCAAACATGGTCGGGCTAGCTAAGGCCTCTCTCGCAAGGACATAAACAGCAAACAAGAGCCAGAGGGACTTTTTTCATTGAGCAATTTGTTCTATTTTCAAATCTTTTCCAAGAACTTTGATTGTGGAGTAGAGGGAAAAGGAACAAAACATTGGAAAGACATGTGGCCAAACAGGTCATCCGTCCTTCTTGACACTCTATCCTTCCACTGCGAGTCAAGTACAAGCCAGAACGTTTCCTCTGGCAATCATTGTGCTTTCAGAGCCAACATGAGAAAAATATGACCATAAAACCCAAGTTTGTTAAGGAATAATTTCCGCAGTCGAAAGCTGTCCCTGTAGATAGTTTTACTTTACAGGCCGCAAAATGCTGTCCACAGATCCGGGGTTGGGATCATGATCCAGCAACACAAAAAACCTGAAATGGAGTTCAGCTGTGGGATTCAGAAATAGATGATGCATAAAGAGCGGTTTTGCAGCAGGGCTAAAATGTACTGTTTTTTTGGTTGAATGACTATTGGACACAAACCCACACCAAACCTAGGCCTCCATCAGAAAACATTATTTTTAAAAAATTTTTTTGCATGTAATATAGGACATGCAATAGAATTGCTCATGTAAAAATGTCAGTTTGAGTAACCATTACATTAGTATTATTCCATAACTACTGTTGGAATATTTTAGGACTATCAGTAATAAATATACCACTTTGCATACGTCTTCAAAAGAGATAATAACTAATATTTACTCACCTTCAACTTGATTGTGGTATAAAAGTTTGTGAAAACTAACTTAAACCTATGTATAGTATGTACAGACAGTCTGTGATTATTCAGTAATTAAGTTGATGAAGACTGTGTTGAGACTTTGCTGCACTAATTTCATTAATTGGTGATGGCAGCATTCATCTGGAGTGCTTTATTCGTAGCACAAAAAAGCCCTGAACATTCTTGCTTTAGGTAACACAGTTTGCTGCCTTTTAAAGCATCTATTTTCATCCTGGCCCAAACACCTCTGCCCTTCCCTGCCGCCTCACTACCGGGGCTGGAAGGAGCTCATTTAGCAGACAGCGGGACAGCTCGCAGTCACAGAGTCTCAATAAGGCCTCCACACTGGGTCATGGGCGACTGAAGAGGAGCAGACAGCATCACTTAGTTCTTCATGGATCATACTTCCTTCACACTAATGCTCAGATTTACTGGCACCGGCTGAGCAGTGCATGAATTCTGGGAGCGCCAGTCTCTGGTGGCGGCTGCCCTCTATGACTCGCTGTCTCTTTATCAGTCCAGCACAAGGAGGTATTATAAAAATGACAGGGGTGAGCCCTGTTTCCAGGAAAGAGCAGGTAAAATTAAGACAGGGAAATAATTAACCCAATCCAGGATCCAGGCAGGGTAATTTACGGTCACACAGTGAAAAACAGCAGGATGTCTGGTTCTAAATGGTGTATAGGGTAATGCTGCAGTTACTGTATTCATTGCAAAATTGGGTTAGCTATAGACAGCAAAAACTAAAAATGTAAAATAAAGTAATTAATCACCACGATAAGTCATGATATCAATAAGGCTGTCAATGGATCAAAACATTTCATAGCAAGTAATTAATTTATTCAATGTTAACTCTTGTTGTTAGCTATCCATCTTTTTCCTCAATGCGGAAGTAAGTCTATAAGTGAGACTCTATAGTCTTCATTAGCCTCTATAGGTAAATAACGCGGAGAATAACAACATGCAGTAAACAGTAAAACTGTTTGCAGTACAAACCAGTGTGTTCTTAATTAAGACAACAGATTAAAATAATATGATAGGACACATCAATTGTCAATATCAATCAGCAAAGCAAACTGTTTTGTACATCAAAAAATACCTGGATGCAAATGAGACCGGAAGCTAGACCCATAGAATTTACAAAATACCCATTTTAACGTCAGGAAAAAGGTGGATAGACAGCAAAAACTAAAAATGTAAAATAAAATAATTAAGGAGTACAAACACCTTAATAAATATGTGGATGATCCGATGTGGCGACTTCTAAAGAGAGCAGCTAAAAGTAAGAGAGAGAGAGAGCTTCAACAAGCGTTTTACCTCAAAAAGACCCAACTGGGTTTGATTCATGAATGAATTACCTGGTAAAAGGGTCTTTTGGTGCATCACTAAAGCCTATAAGACAATTTAAGCTGCGACTCTCGATTTCAAAAGGTCTGTTCTGTTATCATGTTGCATTGCATTGACAGAAAAAAAAAATATATATATATGTATTGATATTTATATATATTGAAATTTGATTTTTTTTTTATTAATCAAATTCATTAACATTGACAGTCCTAGTTTATTAGAGGTCCCGTTTTTCGTGCTTTTTTGAGGCTTTGATTGTGTTTACAGTGTGCAATATAACATGTGTTCATGTTTCGCGTGTAAAAAAACAGTATTTTTCACACAATTCACCTATCTGTATACCGCTGTTTTCACTGTCATAAAAACGGGCTGATGACTTCCTTGTTCTATAAAGTCCCTCCTTCAGAAATATGTGACGAGTTCTGATTGGGCCAGCGGTTCCTGTGTTGTGATTCGACACCAGCTGAGCCCAGGCTGCCCTCCTGGAAGTGCGATTGGACCAGTTTTGGAGTAGTTTTGAGAAGCACATGGGCAGGAGCATGTGCTGGAGATGTACTTATAATCACAGGAGCGTTTTTACTGACGAGATGGGCATCTAATTCTATTTTTTTTGCACAGCCCTAACATCTAGTTAACAAAGCTAAACAGCGTTGCCCTTTGTGTAATAAGTTACAGAAACTGTTAAGCGCACCAACTTAAATAATAAAATACACTTACCAGTTGTGGTCCATAAACAACGCCTTCTCCAGACAAAGAGGGAACTGCTCCATCTTTCAAGAATAATCTTTGTATGAATCCGGCATTAAACTGATTGAGATTGAGGAAGCTGTCCTCAGCAAAATGTGCTGCACATAGTTTTACATGTGGATTATAATTTTCGGGAACCGAGTAAAACATAAATTGTAACCATTAATCTCCAAGTACAGCGTCCCTGGGAAGGCCAAACAAAGATAAATGGACTCCGAGATGAAAATAACAGCGTTTCGACGACATGGCTACAAACACAAACGCAGCTCTTCCTCTTCTCAGTCGGAGCGCAACAAGACCACGCCCCCTTTTTTGTGTATTCATGTGGGCGGAGGTTTGTCAAAAAACTGTTTTAGTGACGTTATTACTGCAGGAAATAGAGGGATGTAGTCCAAACGGGTCGTTTTTTGTAGGCGAATTCTGTTAAATAAAATATCTCGCTTGGCATTGAACTTTGAGCTTTAGAATTTTACAGATATTATTTATACTCTAACAACAACATTACACACTAACTAAAGTTTAAAACATGGGATCACGAAGAAGGGGACCTTTAAATTAAACACTCAAACAATGAAAAAAAGCAAATGCTCTGTGAGACTTCTCATTCCTCTTAGTTTTTTTTTTTTTTTGGTGTGTTGATCAGTTTTCAATTCAAGATGATTACTTTAGTCATGGATTTTGTTTCTGATCAGAATGCTGAGGCAAATGATGGGATGAAAATAAGATGTTATTAGCACTTTTAAAATTTGGCCACCAACATATTTTGTATTAACATAGCTGCAATTTCTGTATTTAGGGTTAAGAAAGCAGCAATATTTTTTTTTCAAGTACCATCTTGATCCAGTCTGAGTACCTGTTGTTTATTTCACTGTGGTGAATCTTTCAGAATGAACATGATGATGAAATGACGTCAGGCACCGGCTTCGACTCTCTCAGACTGAATTCCTCACTGATGTGCTGTGCCAGGCTTAGAGAGTAACATTCTTCCTGCAGAATAAATAAAGTGTTAGCTGACGAGTGGCGGGAGACAAACGAATGCTTCTCGCCAAAGATGAGGTCAACGTGACGCGCACCACTCCCCCAGAGCTTGGATCCGTGTGCTCAGCCACGTAGATTAATTATCTGTTTGTTTTTGTTAACTTGGCAGCAGGAAAGAGTTGGGATTAACAAGTGCAGGGCTCGAAAGCAGCAAGCCTCAAACACACACACACACACACACACACACACACACACACACACACACACACACACACACACACACTATTCCCTGAAATGTGAACATGCTGTTAGATGTAAGGACAACAGTTTGTGTAATTGCCCATTTAGCTGTAGCCCAATTGCCTGATCTGAATATTTAATCATTTTATTTATTGCTCAGGTGTGATTTTGGCACATAACTTTGGGCAGATGTAGGCCTGTTGTTTAGGTTTGTTTGATGATGCTTGAGTACTGCGCTTTTCAAATAGTTCTGCAGATTCTCGGTTGGATGAAGATCTGAGCTTTGACTGGAGCAGTGTGGGACACTTAACTTGTTGTTCTTGAACCACTCCAGTGTGTTTGAGATTGTTTTGCTGAAAGATAAACCGTCTCCCGAGCAGTTCCAATCTTGCAGCCGTTCAATTCTTCCTTCTGTTTTAACACAATGCTCAGTGTCGGCTGACGAAAAGCAGCTCTACAGCATGACGCTTCCATGAACTAACTGTAGCTATGCTGTTGTTGTTTTTTTAATTAACATTATTAGATGTTGTATTGTAAATATCTATCTTGGTCACATTTGACCAATATATCTTTGTCTACATTGCAGCTGGGTCAATATTACCATAAATTACATTTAAATAAATGGTTGGTTTTTAAATCTTGCCACACACCCCTTTACATCATTATTATTGTAATAATGTTGATGTGGTTGACTGGTGCACCTTTAATCTGCTGTTACCTTCAAAGTGTTGTTTTTATTATTTATTTATTTATTTACTTATTTTGTGGCTTCTTTTCTGACTTTCCTTCTTGGAAGGAGTGCATAATTTAATTTTCCAGACTTATTATAGAAGTCAAAAGGTCTGGAAACAGGCAAGCACACGATAAATAATTTTGTGCTACATTTTTAATTTCAGTGCAATAATGCAATAAATTAAACTGTATATTGAGTATATTGATTTGCACAAGATGCACTGCAAAATAAATGTTCTTACTTAGCATTTTTGTCTTGTTTTCCATAACAGATATCTACAAAGTCTTAAATCAAGTTGCATTTACTTGAGAAGTCAAATTAATTAAGATAAGCCTTGTTTTTTGGAATGAATGAATATTGTTAGTTTTTGCTGAAAAAATATGTCAATCGGTTCAGAAAAAATAATCTTGTTATCCCTTTGAGTTTAGATTTCTATGGAAGCTTGTTTCCATCACTGAAAACAAAAATTGCAAGACAAATTTTTTTACTTTTTATCACACAATTCAGACTTTTTTTTGAATAAATAAAAGAATTGCGAAATATAAAGTCACAATTGTGAGATTTTTTTCTTGCAATTTCGAGTTTATATCTAGCAATTCTTAATTTCTTTTTTACCCACAATTGCGAGTTCATAACTCACAATTCTGACTTTATTTCTCCAAATTGTAAGTTTCATAATCACACAATTATGAGAAAAAAATTCTGCATTTTGAGAAGAAAAGTTGCAATTACCTTGTTTTATTTTTTATTTAGTGGCAGAAATGGACATCCATCCTTTTCTTAGACCATTGGCAGATATTATGTTCTTGTTTTAAACATAAAATAATAAAAATATATATTTATATACAATCTTACAATCTTCTCAAGTAAATTTATCTTGATTTTAGAATATTAGAAAATCATGCTTATTTTGCAAAAATTTTCCAAATAAAATAAGACACCAGTATTTGTAACTAGCAGTGGAACATCTGATCAAATGTTGCAATAGCATATAGCCTGCAGCTCACATGCTAACATCTTCACCAGGTGGAGGTTCTGCTATTTTATTTGCATTGAGCAGACACACTCAGCCTTGTGCTGAAATGTCCTTCCAGAGATTTATTGACCCAGAGGCCCTGTTCAGCACTAGAGAAACAAGCTAGGCAGGCCAAAGGAGGAGGAGGACACTTACAGTGCGATGAGGAGCAGGAGGAACACAGCTGGTCTTGCTCATGAGTGAAGAATTTCCTAATATGTCTCATTTTTAACAAGCGGGCTCATCCATTAGGATTACATATTACCATGCATCACTTCATGCTGAAAGTATGAGAAACAGCTCTTAATGGAGAAAGACATTTAGAAGGTTAAAGATACATGTTAGTGAGTAGTCAAGTAGCTGCCACTGTTCAGTTGTAAACAAAGCACAAATTTGCCTGGAAACGTCTGGACAAAATCCAATTAATCACTTAAACGTTTAACAATAGTTGCCAAAACTTGCTGTAATGGCTTGTTTACAGAAAAGATGCATTCACATTTACCATTGCTTAGTCATTCCAAAAGATACTCCAGTGAAGTACAGATTCTTGAAAATTGTACTTAAGCATTGTATCGAAGTAAAAACACTTAGTTACACTGGTCACCAATAAAACAAGATGCCATCTTATTTTGAATGCCACCTGTTGATCACACCTGTTGACAGCCACGATGTTGCCAAAAATGGGCATTTTTATAACAATAGCAACCCTTTCATGTCATTTTAATGTTATAATGTGTCATGGTAATCAAAATTAAACTACTTTATTGGTATTTAAAAAGCATTAAATAAAGCTTTATTCTTGTACATACAGGCACTGTATTTAAGTAGTGCATGTATGTAAAGTGCCTCTGTTGCTACATGAAAATATCTGACATATCTGCAACGAATATTGGAGTGCACAAGCATAGTTCTGGGAATCAGAAAGTGTCCGATTTCACTGCACATTCAGCCACAGTCAAACACGGCTAAAGACTCCTGTTCACTTTGTCACGGCAAATCGCTTTCAGTGTGAATGCCCCGTAACGCATTCGAAGGAACCTGAGGTTTAGTTTACTGGGGTTCCCTGTACAAGGTACTGATGACCAGCTAAGCAGAAAAGACCCCCCAGTTAAGTTATTAACATACTGTGACCTCTGGCCTCCCACCTCTGACCTGATAAAATGGAGTCTTAATAGAGGCCAGACGCCAGCTCAGGGTGATGGTGTGGCCCAAGGGGAAGGACGAGTGTCTTTCAATTTCAAGCACCCACTGAAGAGGCCCAATGTAGAGGAGGAGGACAAGAGAGGAAGTTTATACTGCCAACTTTTAGAGGGCAGCAGGAGCGTAGCTATTTATAAAGCTAGCAATCCTTTGCTAAAATTAATAAATACGCACAATTGAAGGCATCCTGTTATTTTGTGGCCAGGACTGAGGAAGTTATTTTGTGGTACACTGATAATTTTGGTTAGAACACCAGGCTATAAATACTGTCAGCACCGCTCCCTCCCAAACTGCAAAAGAAAATCCGGTGTTTAGGAAAACAACTGCAGGGGAAAAGAAGAAGAAGTAGAAGAAAAAAAAAAGATGGAGGTGGAACATTTTTGAAGCAGGAGATTTGTGTTTAAGCACAGCTTACAGACCGTCCACAACCCTGTAGTCAGTGTCACACATGATTGCAATGGGAATTTTGGAAAACCGATACGATCCCAACAAAAATAATGTGATTGAAACACTTTCCAACATACACTAACACAGCATTCAAAGCAGCAACAGGAAATTGGTCTGTCCACAGTAAATGTGAAACTGCTGCAGAGCATGACAAAATTCCATCCAATTAAAGGTTTTATTATTATTAAAAAGCAACATATATCTGGTCCTCTAATCAGATTGGACAAGCAGCATTTCAACAGTGCTGACAAATGTGACATGTTTGAATTTGGACTGTATTGTGTTATGTTATTTTTGATAAAACAAAAGCTTAGCTTTCAAATTATACCATTTTTTAATGAAATGCATTGGACATTTTAGGAGCCTTGTTGCACATTACATGTACTTATAGTAATAACAATAAATTATGAATAATTAAATGCAGCTTGCCCAAACAATATAGTAAGTGCATGTTGTTAATAAATATTACTCAGTATGTAACTGCACAAACACACTGTAACAAAGACACCTTAAAATAAAGAACATTCTGACATCAAAATAATGTCAGAGATTGCAAGCAAACATCTCTCTCCCTCTTTTTATTTACAGTTTAGATCCAAATCATACCCTTGGTAAATAGGAACAAAGTTAAAATGTTAAATGTTCTCCAAACTCATCAGGCATTATAGGTGAAGACTCAGAGCTGTTATCTTGGCAAAAGGAAATCGTCAAGAATGACAAGAACATTCGAATTGACAAGAATGTCAAATTTTGGACTCGTCTGACCATAAAACACTATTCCACTTTGAAATAGTCCATTTTAAATGAGCCTTGGCCCACAGGACACGACGGCGCTTCTGGACCATGTTCACATATGGCTTCCTTTTTGCATGATAAAGCTTTAGTTGGCATCTGCTGATGGCACGGCGGATTGTGTTTACCGACAGTGGTTTCTGAAAGTATTCCTGGGCCCATTTAGTAATGTCATTGACACAATCATGCCGATGAGTGATGCAGTATCGTCTGAGAGCCCGAAGACCACGGGCATCCAATAAAGGTCTCCGGCCTTGTCCCTTACGCACAGAGATTTCTCCCGTTTCTCTGAATCTTTTGATGATGTTATGCACTGTAGATGATGAGATTTGCAAAGCCTTTGCAATTTGACGTTGAGGAACATTGTTTTTAAAGTTTTCCACAATTTTTTTACGCAGTCTTTCACAGATTGGAGAGCCTCTGCCCATCTTTACTTTTGAGAGACTCTGCTTCTCTAAGACAAAGCTTTTATAGCTAATCATGTTACAGACCTGATATCAATTAACTTAATTAATCACTAGGTGTTCCCCAGCTGAATCTTTTCAAAACTGCTTGCTTTTTTAGCCATTTGTTGACCCCGTCCCAACTTTTTTGAGACCTGTAGCAGGCATAAAATTTTAAATGAGCTAATTAAGTGGATAAAAGTGTAAAATTTCTCAGTTTAAACATTTGCTACGTTATCTATGTTCTATTGTGAATAAAATATTGGCTCATGTGATTTGAAATTCCCTTAGATTTCATTTTATTAAAATTTAAAAAACGTCCCAACTTTTCCGGAATTCGGGTTGTATTTACTGTGAGTTATAGCAGAAAAATATCACACTTTCAACTGCAGGAAGATATCATCAAATAAATTTTGTGAACAACATTTACCTCAGGGAAGTCCTTCAATTTTTGTTTGTAGAAAAACTGTTTAAGGAGAGGAAATCACTAAAATGGTTAATACATTTTATACATATGTATATGTATTCTACACATGCGTATGATAAATGTGGTACATATTTACTTAATCTGTTATTGATGTCTTAATTATAAATGTTTTAGTAAATTGTCTCAAAATTGTCTCAAAATTTTCCCAAAAACAAGTTATTATAACAGCCAACGTTATATATGTAATGTAATAGATATGTAATACAGTATATAGTGGAACAGCTCAAAGTATAAAACTTAAAAATGATGTCAAGCAGAGACTTTTATATGAGATTCTTCAGTTTTTGCCTGTCTGGGTTAGGCTATTCCCAACCAAGCAACTGACCAAATGTTTTAGGAGGCTTTGGGCAACTTTGCAAAGAAGCCATGCGAAGCAATAATGCTGCAGTGCTGGCCTGCTTTGTTCTGACAGCAGGAGCGCAGGAGTGGCTGTTGAAAAGAGTTCTTTTTTTCGGTGGGTTTGTTTGTTATTTGATGTAGCTCAGTCCACAGTCTTGTCAGTTGACCATAACTCCAGTAAACGTTGCTGGGGCACTCCAGTCAGTTATGTAGAGGCAGCAGACAGGGCTAGTTAGTGTTGGATAGGTGGGAGAAACTTGGGGTGAAGCCCCAATCAACACTCCCCTCCTACGGGTCTGTCGCCAATGCCATAAAACTCAGCCGAGGTTTAGGACACACAAAATGGCTTTTATGGCTTAACAGAAATTGTTTTACAGTAACAGCCAACAAAACACTCAGCACTCAGCAGCTTCTGAGATTATCACAGGCCAAATATGGATGAATATCAAAAGAAAATCTACATACTGATTTGCACAGGGTTCTTACTTACAAAATTTCAATTTTGTCTTTAATCATTTACCCCCATGTCGTTCCAAACCCGTAAAAGCTTCAGTCGTCTTTGACACACAATTTAAGATACTCAGGATGAAAACCAGGAGGCTTGTGACTGTTCCATTGACTGCCAAGTAAATTACACTGTTAAGGTCCAGAAAAGTATGAAAGACATCGTCAGAATAGTCTATCTGCCATCAGTGGTTCAACCATAACATGATGAGAATATTATTTGTACTCTTTACTATTTTTGTAAGAAAACAACAATAACGACTTTATTCAACAATTCATCTCCTCTGCATCTCTCCACATCACTGTAGCACCATTTTGGAGAACATCCGCTGAACACAAGCTGCATACGCTCTTCTATGTTAGCCACGACACAAGGATACGTTTTCAACGGGTATTTCAGCTTTTATTTGAATGAAAACAGCACATCCGTGCAGCGCGGCTGACACAGAAGAGCATACGCCGCTTGCGTTCTGCTCATATTCTCCAAAATGGTGCAACAGTGATGCGGAGAGATACAGAGGAGATGAATTGTTGAATAAAGTCGATATTTTAGTTTTCTTCGCATACAAAAAGTATTCTCATCGCTTCATAACATTATGGTTGAACCACTGATGGTAATGGGGGTAAGTGATTAATGACAACATTTTCATTTTGAGGTGGAGTCTTCCTTTAACTTTCATGCCAGCCACCACTGTGTTATTCACTTAAAAAGTCAACATTAACATAGGGCATAAACAGCTTTCTTTGGTTCCGGTGGTCTCTTCCGTGTTGTCTCAGTGTCCTGGCCCCCAACAGAGAAGGCAGGCAACAGAGGCCACCATGACCCCAGACTGTTGCCGCGGGATATGAGCTGGAGCCAGCTTGGCTTGTTTAAAGCTTGTTTATGGCCTCTGAAAGGCAGGAAGTGCTGCCAGGGATTCCTGTTGGACCTGTCTTGAAGTTAATTTTACAGCCACTTTTTATTTACTGATAGTTACACTTGGGCCCTTGTCATTCATAAGGAAACATGCAGGGCCCCGACCACTCTGTTCACTCTATCCTTCCTGAACTCCTTCAAATCCTCCTCTTCCTCTGAAAAAAATAAATAATAATAATAATAAAAAGAGGGGCTCACGGTGCCAATGCAGCGATATCATTGCTTTCAATCAGCGTGCTGAGTCCAGACAGTTATTCCTGGTCATCGGAGCGGATTGTTTATTCCTGTTGTAATGTGTTTAATTTTGTGGAGGATGTTTTGATTTGCCAACAGGTCTGTTTTTCATTGGAGATCAGCTAACCACAACCCATCGCCCTGTAAATGGCAGGAAGCGACTCTGAGGCTGAACAGAGTCTGAGAAGTGTCCTTATTAACGGCCGCTGAAAGACACAGTGAAGACTGTACTCCAGATGTTTCATGTCCAAAGGATCCAGAAGCTCAGTGATGATTTAGATAATTGGTCTAATGGCAACATTTAAACTTAGTCGAATAAATTATAGGTTGTTTAGCAATGGGAAGTCCAAACCATTACCAAATTGCTTCTTTTGAACAAACTTATTTTTCACTTAAACTGTTTTTGGTGTCTTAATTATTTAATGTTAGTTTGAATGCATATCCTAAAAATACAGAAACATTAGAGGCCATTTTTATAAAAAATGGATTGGTTCATTAGCTTAGCAACATGCTAACGTATAATGGCAACACTATTTTAAGGATGAATTATTTGTATTACTTATAGAGCACATATTAATGTCTTATTGGGTAACACTTTATAATAACTTTCATTTATAAATCATTAACGACCATTATGCTTAACAGATCATTAGTTAATATATATATATATATATATATATATATATATATATATATATATATATATATATATATATATATATTCACATAGCTAGAAAAATTATTCATTTATTGGTTTTTGTTTGTTGTGTAGACCTCTATTTACACATCTTAACGGATAATCTATTAATTATTTGTTCATGTTTTTGCAGTACCCAATCTAGTTGATCAATCTAACTGTTCATCATTTGCAAATGTTTTATAAATGTTTACTAATCATTAATACCAAAGGCCTTGATTTACCCTATCCACACATCTTTACTAATCATTTATTAAACATTTGATCATGTTTTTGCAGTAGCCAATCTAGTTGAAACTATTCATCATTTGTAAATGTTTATAAACAATTACTAATCATTTATCTTTATGGGCATTGGACTTTTAGCTAATGTAACAAGGTTTGTGTAAAGGGTGCTTAGTTAAGTTTAGCTAAATGGTTGCTTAAGACATAAAAGATTGTAATTTTGTTGCAAAAAAATAAATAAATTGTTTTTACAACACTCACATTAGTATATTACTCTTCAGTGTATTTCTTAAATCATAGAAAAAACCACCGGGAAACCTAAATCTGTAGATTTTCGATGAGTGCTTGATCACATGGAATTGAATGTTTAATGACATCTGTAAGCATTTTTATCTTGCATGAAATAATGATTTATTTGAACATTAGCTAATATTTAAAAAGTGTGTTAGCAAACATTAACAAACACATTATCTCATTTTTCTAACTCGTTGAATAGATATTAACCAATGATCCATTAAGCATTATAGAATGTTTTTTAAGGATTAATTAATGAAAGTCTTTTTAAAAAGTGTTACCTAAGCAGCTGATTAGGACTTGATTGAGTAAAAAAAAATCATAGTTTAGTTAGCTAATAGTAAGAACTGGTCCCCAAAGTAAAGTGTGATCCATTCAACTTTATCAAAATAACCCAAAATAAAATGAAATGCTTGGTAAAGAAAGCACACAAGATGAGACTGATACAAATCAATTATTAAGACCATGGATTAAGAACACATATGTACATAAGCAAATAAAATAAAAATCATATTGCAGGATGGTTACAGTACGGCTTCAAATCTGTTAATAATACACATATACGTTTTGATTATATTTATTAGATAGACAATGTGTGCTTTGATTATGCATTTAAAAGTATTTGAATGTAAAGTAAATAACAATATTTATTTATGCTATGTGATCTGCGTGGCCCTGCTGTCAGTGAAGTCAGGTTTCCTGTTTAGGGTGTAGGGAGTAGTGAACACTGCATACTAGGGACCCTGTCAACTGGAAGGCTCCTAAAGACTGCCTGTCCGTGTGTCCTCGTATTTCTTATGTGTTACGGGGACCAAATGTCCCCACAAAAATTGTAATACCAGTACATTTTTTTTTACCCTTTTTTGTCCCCGTGAGGTAACAAGTTTATAAAGTTTTTTGAAAATCTAAAATAGCAGAAAGTTTTGTCTAAGGGGATGGTGTAAGGGCAGGGTTAGAAAATACAGTTTGTAGAGTATATAAACCATTATGCCTATGAAATGTCCCCATAATACATGGAAACCCAACGTGCATGTGTGTGAACTGGGTATTTATGCAGTTCTTGATGAGTGTTTTTTGAAGACAGGTGCAGGTGATTAGTCTGGTGAACAAAGTGATGTGACAATGGTTAGAGCAAACAGAGAGAATCCATGACAATGTTAGTATAAGCTAATAACTTCAATTATTACTTAATAGTTACTGCTAAATTTATAATAGTTATGCATTTTTAGAAACGTTTAGTTTCATTTAAGAAGTACAAAAGTATGATGCAAGTGGAACAATGGGTTTCATGTGGTGCTCACATCTGTCCCAGGATTCACTAGTCCAGGAACATGTTCGTGTGACTGAATGGCCCTCATGTGACAGATAAGGGCAGGCAGGGTAAACAGGAGCCAAGATAACATGCTGATCGAGTGTTCCTGTACTTCCGGAGTTGCATATTTGCCATCTGATCAAGTGGGCAATGAGCTGTTTGAGAGTGTGGGAGTGTGGAGAAAGAAGACTAGCAGACTTGTGTCATCTGTGCAAGGCTTCTCACCTGATAAACCACAGCACAAACACTTTCAGATTCCAAGGCTGTGAACTATACAGAGCCGAACTGTTAAATACCAATTCAGTTCCTGAATGATTTCCATCCAGCTAAAATTCAGATTCGAAATATTTGGAGTCACACGTACAATTCAATTCAAAATTGTGACTTATAATAAAAAAAACTGCCAATTTCCTAATCCTTAAAAAGATTCAAACAGCGACATTCCCTTCCCTATACTCCTAAATGTGTGTTCTGGACAGCAATGTTTCCACATCCAGCTGGGTCATCAATCACACTGAGAGCAATAGAGCAAATCTGCTATTTCACCATCAAAAGCTGTAATTATGTGCCTCAGGTTAAAATGTGGACTACAATCCTGACACTCCACCTGATCAAGCAGCAATAAACACCACAGTAACCGGATGTGGACCTTTAGGGCATGGGCGAGGGGAAAGAGACACAGATGGTGAGAAAAAACAAGAGATTTGTCACATTCAAAAGCCAAACTATTGTAATAAAAGGGACAGAGTGTGACCATAATGCTTAAATCTGAGTTCAATACATCAACTCAAACTTGAAGCTTGAAATTTTTTATTTATTAAATTAAATAATACAAGCTAACAGAAAATAATGTTTATATTATTTTATTAAATGTTTGTATTATTTAAACCATTTATGAGTTATGGAAGTATCTATTTTTCGGCATGCATGTAATAATACACCGATGACTCACAAGATGATCAAACTGCCTATTGTTAAAGAGCTTTTATTGAAAATTTGATTTAAAATTCAAGATGACGAGACGGAATGATAACTGGATGCCACTGCTAAATAAAAAGCACAATGTAAGGTCATGTGAAACAATGTACTATACTACTACTTGAAAATTTGATCATTGATTAATGTGTACCGGTGCACAAAGTATCATACTACAAAAATCATACTACAAAAATGACAGTATTATACCCCAACAAATCATTTTATGACAAAATATGTCCCATGCCCTTCACGTCTGTGTATTGATGCCAAAGGTTTCTCTTTGAATGCAATGGAGTACCCTGCACAATGAAAAATTATGCTAAAGGGGTACCTGGTGTGTTAAAAAGTGACGCCAAGGGATAGTGGCCAAGTGTCCATATGTGACCAGTTGGGAGTGAGAATGTGTTGTAATTTTCAGTCAGTCTGTTACTTCCAAAGAACTGCTAAATAAGCTGGGTTTTTTTGGCATCGCTTTCAGGTAAAGGTAGGGGGCAGGGTTTAATTTGGCCCTTAAAGCCACCAGCACCTCCATCACCAAGGTTCTCATCTTTTCTTCATTCCAGCCTCGGTGGAGTGTGACAGTCAAGGCGTGAAGATAGAGTTCAAAACAACAACATACCTTCAGAGTCAAGAAACAAGAGAGGATGCCTTTGTGTCCCACAGCCCTCATGAAGTCGAGCTGAGCAGCCCCTGGGAGTTCTCAAAGACTTATTTACCTTTGGTGAGCAAATGCAAAGATTTAGAAGATTTTAGATATATCTTTGAAGATAACGTGAAATAAAATTTAAAACCTGACTGTCGCGTTTCACTGAAAAAAAAGAAAGAAAAAAAGATGCCTCTTCTGGGTATATTTTAATTGAATAGTTTTATTCAAGTAAAATATTAATATATATATCCAACTACAATATGCTACTCCAACAACAGTATCAGGAATAACTGCTCCTTTAGGAATCAACTGCACTTTTTTTCTTTTTTTGTAGAAAATGTGTAGAAAAATGATTAAGGAGGTCAACAGTTGTTTGTTCCGTTATAATAACTATGAACTAGTTCTGTTTTACTGTGCATATTTATTTTATAAAGCCACATGTAAAATATCCGTTTCTGTACTAACAGCAGCAAGTTCACGATGGAGCCTTGAGGTCCTGCTGGAAGCACAGCTGAGCTGAATGGAAGGGTGACGGATCAGTGTGGGAAATTGGGAATGTGCGGTATGCCAGATTAGAGGAAATCTGCTGGTCATTCTGATGAGCACTGTTAGAGCTGTGCTTGGAAAGAAACATGGAATACTGCGTGAGCAACTTTCAACATGCTCGAAAGTTGTTTTCGAGATGGGTAACGCAAAAATAATAAAATAATAATTTGCCCCTACTTTATTGATGTGAAGGTTACCACCATCTAAAGTAAGATTACCACACTTTGTGTTGTATAAATTTCTGTGCTGTTGTCCTTAGTACTCAACGCACTTCTTTAAAAGCCCTTCTTTTATGCAGTATTGCTGGTAAAATCCACCGCAGACTGTTAATCATCACTATTCTGCTGTGCTATATACAGACTCGACTCTAGCATGGCACATTGCACATTTAAGGTCACTCTACAAGAACAACACAAAGTCACCAGGAAGTGTCAACAATACAGACAAGGCTGAAGGGGTTAAATGCCTCATTCATTCTTGCTCAAGGGTAAATGAGAGAGAAGAAAAGGAGGGGTGGAAGGGAGAAAAAAAAAACAAAGACAAAGAGGCAGGCACAGCCCAGCCACCTGCCACATTCCTCGACAAGAATCAAGCCAGCGGAAGGAGCCATTTCTGCAGGAAGCCACGGCGGCACAGGAGAGCCTCTTAAACCCATTACATTGGCGAGAGCCAGCATGCTTGACTAGAGGATTTCAAAGCAGGAAGGAGGCACAGCCATGCCCACCTAGTCCAAAGAAAGAGAGGGAGAGACTGTTAGAGAGGGTTGAACTGATTAAAGAATGAGTATAACCACCAGCAGTAGAGTTCCTTGCAACTGACTCCACCAAGAATGAGTTCCACCAAAAAAGCTCAGGTAGAACTAATGGCACAGTTGAGCCAATCTTTGCAGATAATGGCAATATTTGTCTTCAACATGAAGAACAACTCAAAAAACTGCACAGTAATGTTGTGGCACTCAAAGAGAACCAAACTAAGACTGCCTGTGACAACAAAGTCCAGTTGCCAAAAACACTCCATGCAGGTGATGGTCATCTCTCTGCAGTTTATCAACTGCATTTTCATAAGTATTGGGAAAACTGCTGGAGCATCTGCACTGATTGCAAATCAGGGAACAGGCAAGAATAAAACCACTGAACCCCAAAAAGGTGTCCTCTCAGGGGTGGTATGGATATTGACATGTGCTAGTCTTAATGGACTCTAATCAGGAGTCATTTTGAGTAGGTGGAAGGGAGAAAGAGAGCGAAAGAAAGGCTGAGGGTAAGTGGCTAAAATGGAACGGAAAAAAAGCACAAGCTGGATGCAAGAATGAGCACTGAAACTGTAAATGGAATTGGAAGGAGTCCAACTCATGCATTTTTTAGTCTATTACTACAGCTGTTCAAGTTCAGGAAACTACATGTACATTCAACGTGCTGGGGTAATCATATCTCTACTAAAATCGTAACATCAGAAACATTTCATGAATAGTGAGGCTCAGTGTCATGTTGCAATGTGTGCAACTGAAGACATTGTGCATCCGACTATTGCCCACGCACTCCAAAGTGTCGAACATGCCAATCTCCATGATAGAATCTCAGGAGCCCACTAGCTGTGCTTGCCAAAAATAGGACAACATAGCTACACACAAAGTCCCCCACCTCCTTTGATGTTTTCTGAGCAGTTACATTATGATTGGCCTTTATTTTTAACCATTCCAGTCCATTTTAAATTGAGCTTAAAAGCTTAAGAGCATTACCTCTGCCATTTACAAACTCTTTCCCCAAATTAAGCATAGGAAGGAAGACCTGCGGGTATAAACAGTCACACCCCTTGACTCTAAAACCTTTAAGAAGCTCAAAGGAACAAAAGACCATCCACGCCACATAGACTCTCAATCCCAAAACACAGACTTCTGGAGCTGATGACATTCTAGCAAGCTGGCTAACTACAATTACCACCATCTCTCTTTCTCACTTCCCCCTTCCTTTCCTCCTCCACTCCCCTGTTCCCCTACTCCGCCTCTAGCACCTGCATCCCTCCGGAGGGGGAGGTTTTGGAGAGGAAACCCTGCAGGCGTCTTACAGATGGTTCCCAAATTACACCTTCATTACCCCCCTCCTGTTCCAAAGTAAACCCCCATACCTCCTTCTCCACCCCATCACACCTCACAGTAAGGAAAAGAACCATATCTGCACAGCAACTCTTTAAGTGAAGAAGGGAATGTCTTTGAGCCACCAGGTCAAGTGTTGAGTATTAGTAATGCTTTTTAACCACATTTGTCATTATGATTGTATTTATAATTATCTGGACACAAGTTGAGGAAAACTTATTTGCCAGCCTACTGGGCAAACTCTAAAGCGTTAATTTGGTTGCATGTGTTGCTGCCTATGTAGGTCATGAAATAGTTTCTTCGCTGTGTTAATTTATTTTATATAGAAGTGGTTCCCAGCCAGGTTCCTGGAGTACCATCTGGGAAGTTGTGGCTTAATGGTTAGAGAGTTGGACTTGTAATTTGAAGGTTGCGGGTATGAATTTCAATTGCTACAGATATTTTAGGTGGTGGTTGGGGGGAGGGGGGTGGTAAATGAACAGTGCTCTCTTCCACTCTTAGTACTCTTGAACATTGCACCAAACCTTCAATTGATCTCCAGGCACTACAGCATACATGGCTGCCTATGCACCGGGTATGTGTGTGTACTTAGATGGGTTAAACGAAGAGAACAAATTCCAAGTATGGGTTACCATATACTTGGCTAGATCACGTCACATCAACCCCAACCCCCCTCCCCCCATAACATGAACACTGCTCATTTTGCACGTTGTCTTTGTCATACTATATACTAACATGGTTGCGAACTACTGTTCTATAGTAACAGGAAATTACTCTGTTTTAATAGCAATTATACATTTTTGCCTGATAAAAGTTACACGGTTAAGAATATAAGTTTACATTCCATGTCGAGGTATTTATGTAACCTGTCAGTGCTTTTATGGCATGTGATGCAATGCTCAAACAGGACAAGAGCAAGGCTGTAATACCTTTTTTCACTCCGCTATCACCTTAAATGTGCTGCTGTCATAATAACAAGCATGAACGATTACTTCCTACAATGCATTTTGACAGTTTAAGTTACCACATCCATTTTCAGACTTAACCCATTAGGCAGTTATCAGGATCCTTGTGTAATTCTTCATATAATTGGGTTATGTCTCTTACTGACAATAACATGCCCTTTCCCTTGAACTGTCTTGCCAGATTAAGTTAACTACCAAGTCCTACATATAACTCTTTTATAAAAGAATTACAAACTTTGCCACTGTTATAGGGGAAAACAAAACTCCAACAGATTATCAGGGTCGGCCGCTGAGAGGATGATACAGTCTCTGGTCAGGATGTCATTACAAAGGAATGCATTCTGCAAGACCAAAAACAAGATCTATAGGTTCCATATGCGATTGCAGCTGGAGGCCAGTTTTCCGCAGAAGAGAGAGAATACTAATGCTAAGTAAACAGCCCTCTGTTTTTCCTGCTTGCTGATTAGTTATTCCTGTGCTGGAGTTGATATACTGATATAAAGTTGCTCAATTCATCTTGCATGTTTACGGATCGAGTAGAGGGCAGAGAAATTATTTTAACTTTGTGCAAACAGACGTCGTCATTAGTGCCAGTTCAAGTAAAACGTATGTTTTATTAATTAATTTGCTGTGAACACAAGCCTTGATTACTATCTCATACAACAGAAAAATGGTTGATTTCATATTATTAATTTTTAACGCTGACATACTTCTGTTCCAGTTTAATGTGCACAGAGACTCTGTGATGCTTCCAAAACACTGCTTTGTTTATTTGAGCGGTCCACCATTTCAACTACTTTCTCAAATAATGATGTTCTCAAACTACCTGTTTGAGAACAATTAAAGTGTTTGGGAAACCCATTTGAAATCAAATTCCAATTGGTGCTACCAGTAAGCGTATCAAAGCTGCCCTCCAGGAATACATGATCTAATATTATAATTGTGACGAGAGGAGCGGGGCCGAGAGCCGTGGGAACAGAGCCAGTCTGGTGGAGTTAATGAGAATGAGCGACACCTGCGCCACTCACCGGTCTCGAGTCCCGTGGAGGAGCTCCGGAAGGATAAAAGGATAGAGGACCAGGCCTGGGTTTTATTTTGTGTTATGGTTCTGTTTGTGTGCGGCAGTCGTCCGGGGCTGTTTTGTGTTTATTCTATTATTAAAGTTTTTGTTTGAATGTTCGCCGGTTCCCGCCTCCTTCTTCCCGTCTTACAAACAGTGTTACATTGGTGCCGAAACCCAGGAGGAAGGAGGGACATGCTGTCAGAGAACCCTTGCTGCTGAGTGGGATCGCTGTGCTGAGGAGATCGGGCAGCAGGATGGTGTGGAGATCACGAGTAGCTGCCCGAGGCAGTGGTGCTGGAACGATGCAAGATGAGGTGGGACGGAGAGCTTACTGCCACGCTCCTGGGTTTTCTCTGTTCTCTCCCCTATCTCATCTCTGTCTCTCCTCATCCTTCTGTCTCATTCTCTCTCGCCTCATCTGTCTGTCCATACCCCCAAGTACGCCATGATCGGCTCCCCTGGTGGGGAGAGGGGGGAGTAGATCGCAGTCTCGTAGGTACCCCCAAGTCTGCGAGGGGAGATGGGGGTATGTGACGATAGGGGCGGGGCTGAGAGCTGTTGGCTGTCATGCTATTTTGTGTTCATTTTATTATTAAAGTTTTATTTGAATGTTCGCCGGTTCCCGCCTCCTTCTTCCCATACCACGAACATTGTTACAATAATATATTGCATTCTGTTCTATAAGGAAATTGACTAAATTTTATTACCTATGTCTGGGTGTAATAAATTCTAGATGATGCACTGAAGACCCCTGCCTGACCAGTGTGGAGGCAGGAAGACCAGAGATGGGTTAGTCAGGCAAGAATAAGTGATTCCATGGAGATCCCACTCCTGGCAGAGAGGAACAGCAACGGGGAGTGTATGACTCACTGTCCATCCCGAGAAGAGATTCCACACAACAGTAAACAGTGATGCAGACGTGATGAGTTGAGGGATATTAGTGTGACCTTAAATCCCACTCAAAGAGTACCTACCGTTGCATATTGAGCGCCAAATCTGTACTAAAAGAAATTACAAACTGCTTCCTAAAAAAACACGCTTTGACCAACAAACAAGTTTTTAATTTATAATAAACAACTATAAATAAGCATTTTAAGTTGTAGGTGTAATAATTCACTAATAATAATGACAAACATTTGTGCAGGACAAATCCACATCACGTCAGTTTTGATTGTAGTCACCAGAGGATCCTTGCAATTGCTTTGTTTGCTGGGCCGCTGTGCTGTTTTGGAGCATCTAATAGCTTTGGAAAGGCAGAGAGGGGCCTCTTCTCCCGCCACGAACTCACCCTAATGACAAAAACACATTTTTTTGGGGGGGGGGGGGGGGGGTGCTTTGGGAGGACAGTCAGAAATCAGTGATTCTGGACTGCACAAGAGGCAGCAGTAACATTCTAGGTGTATTCATTAGAGATTCCAGCTCAGCATCTATTCTTACTTCTTTTTCTTTATAACCATCTTTCTGTGTCTTTGTCTCAGTGGAATGGTATTCTGAAGCATTTGGTTAGATCATTCTGAGGCCATAAGTTGTGCAGGCGGCTAATTATAGGCCACACTGTAGACCTGAGGGCCGGATGTGACAGCATGCAGTGTGTGTGTGTGTGTGTGTGTGTGTGAGAGAGAGAGAGAGAGAGAGAGAGAAAGAGAGAGAGAGAGAGAGAGAGAGAGAGAGAGAGAGAGAGAGAGAGAAAAAGAGAGAAATCATGCATGCGAGTATGTTTAACTGGGTTTGCAGCAGGGGATCCAACCTTAGCCCCTCCCACAGAGTACCGCAGCAGTGACTCATTCAGGATCAAGGCAGAGAGATGGCCAGGGTCTGCACACGCAAACACATTCCTCCAGCCCAACACACACAACGCAGTCAAACACACACACACAGCTTCAGCTCTCCAGTATGTGCTCAAATACACACAGTATGAAGTCATTCACAAAAATACTGACAAAAGTTCAATACATATGTTAACAATACTTAACAGTGATAACTGTATAACCAGATCTTTCTTAGCAAATAATTAGAAACAGAATATAATAGAATAGATTAGAAACAAGCCAAGCAGAGGAGAACAAAATAGAAGTAGAGCACAACAGAAATAGAATAGGAGCAGAAAAGAATATAAGAATATGATAAAACTCTACCAAGAATATGAGCAGAATATAACAATACTAATCTATGTAGAACATTAAAGAATAGAGTAGAACAGAATATGAGCAGAATAAAATAGAATACAAGTAGAATAGGATAGGAACCAAATACAGCAGAAGCAGAATATAATACAGTAGAAATAGACTACAAGAACACAATACTTATTTGGGGCAGAGTTGAATGGAATATAATAAAATAGAAGAGTATGAGCAGAACATAACAGGATACAATTCTTTTTTTAATTGAATAGAATAGAACAGAAACAGAATACAACAGGAGCAGAACAGAACACAATGGAAACAAATTAATACACAGTAGAATGGAATAAGTACAGTACAGAATAGAATAGAACAGAACAGAAGAACATAACTGAACAGAGTAGGAGCAGAACAGAACAGAATACAAACATAATGCAAAAAGGAGCAGAATAAATCACCATAGAAATGGAACAGAAAGAAAAGCGTAACAGAACAGCGTATGAGCAGAAACGTACAGAATGCAAAAGGAGCAAAATAGATCACAATAGAAATAAAACAGAAGAAAATAACAGAAACAGAACTAAACAGAATCAGAGTAGAATGAGACAAGAACAGTACATAATAGAGCTGAGAAGAATAGAATAGGAGCAGAGCAGAACAGAACTTCAGCAGGAAACCTGAGGTTGAAATATATTTAGCCGTTTAAATTTCATTGGACATCACAAATTTACAAGGTTTGTTTCTCATTACACTGTAGACGTGGCTCAGTTCAATATATGGTCCACTTAATAGCTGTGCTAATGCAAGTGTCTTTAATTAATGCAATAATTATGAAACTAAAGCTATTCCATTCTCATTGTCTGTAATGAACGATCATGCAATAGTTAATAATGTATATCCACCAGCAAACACGCAGAATAAAATGCTTGCTGTCACCTTTATGCACACACTGCCTACATGTGTGACAAAGAGTGAGATCAGCACACAAACTCATTTGAGCTCTATTCAGAGTTGCTGCCAAGGAAACCGGCACTGTTTTTTTTCTCCACTTCCATTTTTTTCTTCCTCAATGAACGAGTGACGTGCTTCTGCCTCACTCCACCCAAACCCCCTCCCAACAGGGAACAGAGCGGCCCATTCATACAAGCGCTCAGCCAATCAGCTGCCAGGGGAAAGCGGGGGTGGTCTGTGACGAATAGGTCACCTGTATTACATCACTGGGCTTCAGGAGCAGTGAGCGAGAAAGAGGAGAAAATCTGAATGAAGAGCGAGCCCTCCCCACTTCCCCCCACCAGTTCTTTCTCTCAATTTCTCTAGCATGAGTCAGAGGCAGTCTGATTCCCTTGATGCACTGCGGAAGCCTGGCATGACGTCTCTTCGCGCTTTCTCTGTGTGTGTGTTTGGAGGGTGGATGGTTGAATGAATCCTCTGCAGCCAATCGCACCATCCCAGCTGTCTCTCCTCATTCATAAATATATGAAATGTGGATGTAGATAGTTGGGTAATATGGTTGGCCAATATTTCAGCATCTCAAATACTCTGTAGGACTCTTGATATACACAACTATAGTTTTGTTGATATTCTGAATTAGATGGTCATAGAAAGACCATATTAGATGGTCGTAGAAAGATCATATTACAATGTCAACCACATAAACTTCTTACAAGACAGTAGAGTACATGGTGCATATTGTTAAGTACATCTTTTGGGAAAACTATGGTCATTTTAATAATAAGAATGATGTTATATGATATCCCGTAGAACACGGCTCAAAAGTTGTACATTTCTGGTTCAATGTCTATGAAGTGGTTCTTGAGCTTTACTGATGGGGCCACGGGTCCTCATTAAACCAAAAAGGTTCGGAAACACTGATCTATAAACAGTTTGTATGATGGTTACTGATTGCTGGAGCAGAATCCAGGTGATATAAGATAAGCAAAAACACAGTATTTGTGATTGATTGCCACTCATAACCAGTGATGAGAGAGAGGTGCGGAAAGCAAGTGTGAGCAGAATACATTGGACTCAGCAGCAGCCTCCGATGAGTCACCAATCGTTTGGCCGTCACTCCCGGTAACCGGTCCACCCTCACCACGGTAACCAGTCAGCGAGAGTCTTTGCACCGTTCGATTGACTTTATCAGCACAGAGACACACACACACACCAACAAAACATCTATGTCAAATGTGTATGGGGGGAGGGGTGGGGGGCTGTATGACTCATAGATGACTAAAGCCCCCCGCCCACACCTTTACCAAGTGCTGAGACTGTACCATGTATCAGATGGTAATAGCATGGTACTTTGATTCATACCATGGTATTTGATGATTTCCATGTCCAAAAAAAGTAAGGTTTTTTTTTTTTTTTTAAAGGTTACACAGTGGTATTACCATGGTACTGGATGATTATCCTGTATAATGGTATTCACATGTGTAAAAAGTGGTATTACATCATCATATGTCTAAAAAACAGTACTGCCATGGAACATTCATTGGAGGATAAATAAATAGATACATACATGTACATGCATGGTATGACCATGCTACATGTTCTAAAAGTTATGGTATGGTTCACGTGATCAGATGGTTTTAGAAAGTAATAGCATGTTTTTTGTTTCATTTTTTTTTTTTAGAATGTTTAAAAAAAGAAAAAAAAAATATATATATATATACAGTGTTACCATGGTACATGTCCAACAAATATAACATGGTACTGGCATTGCACATGATACCAAGATGTTGCCATGCTTCCTTATTAAGTACCATATTATTAGCATCTGATCCCATCATTGTACTATAGTATTGCTATGGTACACTTTTCTTATCAATACTTAAAACAAAGTAAACATTAACTGGAATATAAATACAATTTGAAAAAAAAAAACAATAATAAAACATTTTATTTCAGCTACTGTACATTTTTAATGTACTCAGACAACACTTCTCATTTTTATTTAGTTTAAGCTGAAATACTTTATCTAAACATTATCTAAAGATATCAAAATGGAATAAAATTATATACTAAATATATACTAAAATACCACTGAAAATGTTGTTTAGATTATTAAAATGTTCTTCTTATTAAAAACAAAACTGAAACGGTTTCAGAAGAACATTTTAATAATCTAAAAAACATTTTCAGTGGTATTTTTTTTCACACTTTAATGGCATCACTGCGAAAACCTCCTTTGAAGCCTTTATTTGGGAGAATTTACATGCCCAGATTAACATGAACACACACACACACACACACCTATATCTGTCACAGTCACCCCCCCCCCCCCACACCTCCAAATCCAAATGGGACTCTGGTCCCCTTCTTAGAAAGCCATCCTGGATATATTTAGGACTCCAGAGTATGAGTTCGTTTGTGTTTGCGGAGATGATTGCCGGTGGTAGGAGAGTGTTAGGTTATTAAATGCTGTGCGCTTCCCCCAGGAAGTCACACCAGGAGGAGGAATGAGAGCTGCTGGTTTCACACCTCAAATGGACAATACAAACAGGCAATAACAGGAGACAGCCTGTGCCTGCTCCTCAGATCCACACTCGCATAAACACAACTCCACTGCATTCATGAGCTATTAGATATGCATCAGAAAACATCACTGATGCGCAAGCCACAAAAATATCTTTGTATTCAAAACCAGCTGTTTAATATTCTACATTCCACATGATTCATTACTTTCATTTCGCTGACATGATATATTGCTTGTCAATAGACTTCAGCCGCAACCGCAAAAGAAATTTGCCCTTGTTGACATGAATATTTTTCATCTACATCCGACCAAGGAAATCAGGTCAGACTAGTTTTATTGGTTCAGCGACTTCAGGAGAGGATAACAGTTGAAAACAAACCTTCAGTAACAGATGATTCTATCTCAAAGGATTTTGCAGTTAGAAAATGGTCATATAGAACTGACAATAATGTTAATAAATAATAATAATAACCAGTTTTACATTGAATAAAGTTAATCAAAGTTTAATTGCAAAGTACTTTAAATGTTTACTCAAATTTCTTGTGTATACTTCATTCACCCTCACATCAAAGATACACCAAAAACATTTCCAGTAAACATTGAACATTGAACACGAGAGACGTTTAATAGCAGTATCTTATTTACAAGCAAATGAATGTGCACAGCCACTGGGATTCAAAGCTGCATGGAAAACTGAACACAAAAGAGTAACTTCCTGTGTCATGGATGAGACCCAAGGTTACAAGAGCAGACAAGCCACAGCAAAATCATGCATGATTGGACAGCGAGAGATCAAACGGGCCCCTATCACGGCCACTGCACAAGGTGGGGGAAGAAATGTGCGGTGCTATAGTATAAAAGGAGACATGTTTGAATGCACATATTAAAGTTCTCTTCCCTGAAAAGTTGCAAGTACTCAAACATGGGGCCAAATGTTAAGTGTAAAACCATATATTTATTTTTAATGATGATAGATGCCATTCACACATCTCCTGGATCTTTTAAGAAATATCCCTTGATCATAATTTTGGTATTAATAAGCCATTTGAAAGAACTACATGGCCAAAAATACACGTCTGATCCACATCAATAATGACGACTTAAAAACAGTATCTTTAATTTCAAGTCATGTAAGGAGGCAGAGAGAAAGAGAGAAACAGTAGAAGAGAATAGAAGAAAAGCATTGACCGTTTAAGATTCAATTCATTTAACACTGCCATTCACAAAGAGAAAAGCTCTTCATGAATGGAGATCAGCAGTGACTGGTTGCCTACTTGTCAAACGTCACTGAATGAGACGGAAAAAAACCAAAAAAACACTGAAATAAAAAAGCAAGACTTCCCCCTACTGGTTAACAGGGAGCAAAGTGCATGCCTGTACTACACACAAGGCTTTTTAAATACATTACAGACTTGAAAAGAGCAAATAGCACTCAACATCAAACCACTAATGATTTTCATACATCTAGAAAAGTAATAAGAGTATCTTGCCATCTTGACACCCAAACTGCATTTTAAAAGCAGAGACAGAGAAAAAACTAACAAAAAAAAACACGCTCTTCCTTCAATGCTCTGGAGTTCGGTGGTCTTCCTTTCAGATGAGTAGATAACAGATGGAAGGATTTTTCTTTCTTAAATATATTTTCCCCACTGTGTCAATGGCTCAATGCAAGCCCCAAGAATGTGTTTTCATTTCCAGCAAGTGTCTAGAGTAGATAAAAAATATATATATATCATTATTCATGTGTTCACTTTACTGGACTTGACAGTCATTATTATAACTATTCCAGAGCTGTTCCAAAATGCATGCTTGCTTCAGAGCACAAATTCTGTATGGTCACCTGCAACACTGGACAGTGCCTTTATATGGCATGTGCAACTAGGGATGGGAGTTTTCCACAAATATCACATTCGAATATTTGAGCTCACAAAAAACGAATATTCGAATATTCGTTTATTTAAATTAAGTTTAATGAGTCAGACGTTATTTTTCAGCAACATATGTTTTCGTCATTTTGAACAAGCTTAGGCTACAATAAGCTTGAACATTACACATCGTGTTTTGTAGCTGAAAACCTTTAACAATGCGTGCAAACAAACAAAAGTACAGATTAAAAGCAAAAAAAAAAAAAGAAAAGTGAACAAAGAAAAAACGTAAAGCAGCCTGCAGCAATTAGGCTATTGTACAGAATGTAGCTTACACTTAACTTTTAAACTGTCAGCAAATCTTTTTTGCTTTTTTCTATTGTTTCAAATGTTCTTGTTAAGAAATACGGGCATGTAAACATGATTGGGGGAAAGTCGGCTCCTTAGTCTGTTAACAATAAGGCCGGCCGTGGAGAAAACGTGCTCTGACGGCACAGACGTTGGCGGGACTCACAAATAACGGTGTGCTAAGTGAATACGTTTTGTGAAGCGCTTCGTGTTTTCTTTTCACCACTGAATGGGATCCTCATCTGGTGGAATACATGGCTCCAGCAAGAACTGTTCCCACTCGCCTCGGCTGGACTCTCTGTAATCATCGCTGGAGAACTGGCTCAGCCTTTTCCGATGAGTGGGCATTGCATCTTCTTCATCGTGGCGACTACATCCGCACCACTCGCATCAAGGAAAATGTTCTGATAATGTTCAAAAAAGTTTTTTTTTCTTACTTCTCTCATGTTTTCATCGAGAAACCTGAGATGTTTGTGCCGAGGGTCTAGGGCAGACGCGAGAAGAGGAGTTTTCACTGCATTCTCCAAGTTAGCTGTGTTTATTCGTTGCTTGAGAGATGCTGCAACAATGTTCTTGGATCACTTTCTGTGATTCTCCACGGCATATTTGAAGTACTGTAGAAGACCGCAGTTCTTTTAGGGGGCGTTCACATATCGCGTCTTTTGTGCGCTCAAGTTCATTATTTCCAATGTAGGCGCGCGGTATGCGCGCTCATAATGGAAGCGACGCGGTCGCGATGCGCACGCGGTGCGACGCGGTCCCGTTTTTTCCAGGCGCGTCCGCACAGCATCGAGTTAAAAACATCTCAACTTTCAGAATGCCACAAGGTCACCGCAGGTCATGTGACAAGAACTAAACATTCAGCTTCATCCTTTCCTGAAACAACGTTGAAAGCTCAGCCAAGATGAAGGAACAGCTGATCATAGCTGTATATGGATTGCCATTTTGAAATAAATTTAGTAGCAGAGCTACTGAAAGCGATTTTTTTTGTGTGCTGCAAATCCATCTATCCTTTGCTGAAATTTCCGCGTCTTCATGGAGAGAACGCGTCGCCTCAGGAGCGCTTCTTTGGAAAGAAGGAGAAAGCGGCGCGCATAGCCTTTTCCACGCCTTATTAGGCGCGAAATGTGAATGGCCCCTTAATCATTCATTAATTATTTTTTGCTTGCATACACCTTCAAATATGCCGTGGAGAATCACAGAAAGTGACCAAATTAGGTTTTATTGTGAACTTTTTTTTTTTTTTTTTTTTGCGAAATTCGAATATCATTTTTATTTATCGAATAATTAGAGCAGAACGAATATTCGAATGTTCGACTATCCGTGCACATCCCAACATCCTGTGCAACCCAACCCAATGTGCCCTTTTCAGGATACTGTATCTTAAAGTTTTACATTTGTAAAATCCAAATTAGCTAACACAGACCTGTGGAACTGCAGTGTCCTTGATATAATCTGCCCAAGACAGAGCTTCAGGGAGACAGGATGGACAGCTGATTGTCCCTGCAGGGGCAAACCTTGTGTCTCCCCAGATGTTTCAAGCATTTGCAAGTGTCTTGTGGAAGTGTGAGCTAACATCTCAGCAAGAACTGCTAAACCTGGTGCAGTCCACGAGAATGAGATGCACTCTACTACTTAAAGCAGCTGTGTGAATGTGAGAGAACATTTCTTTCCTTTTTTTTTTTTTTTGCCAAGTTAAAAAACAAATTCAATAATAATTAAAAAATAATTCAAGGCATCCTGAAAAGAGGGTGTTCATAACAATAGGTTATGGAAAAACGGTTTTTAATTTAAATTTGCATACATTTTTAAATATATAATATATAATATAATATATAGCTGACTATAAATATTAAGGAGGAGGTTTCTCATTAGGGAATATTCATATTTGCTCAGGAATATTTACCTTTAATAGATGAAGAGAACTCTGGTCCGTGGAAGAGTAGAAACGGAGTCTGCCATTCTTCGGATCTTAGCATAGTTAATAAAGCCTCTGAGGAAGAGCAGGATGCCTGTAGGTCATAAAAACTCATCAGCGCTTGAGCCCTCTTCTTAAACGGCCTTTGAACTGGGCCGACAATGTACATTTTTAATGCTCAATGTGTCATTACACAAGAAAAACAGACACATTTTTAGCAGTTATCGATACAGAGCATAAGCTTCTTTACAAGCAAAACATTTCACACAAGGAACTTCAGCTGAAAGCAGAAAAAAAAAAAAACCTGTGGTTGTTTCGTGCACTCATACTTACCAAGCACCAGAAACACCCACCACAACCAGTACTGTCCATCAAAGTAAGCAGGGAAATAAGTAGAGAACTGAGAATGAAAAGAGAGAGGAAGAGTGAGAAAGAGATGCACGGATAAAAACACCCATCATGCCCAGGCTTGTAATGTCATGAAGAAAACCCATTACAGCACGTATGAATCATTTAGTTAGATTCTAGCTGTTGTGGTGATTACTAATGGAGGGCAATGTGCTTCTGAAATGTTCTCACTAACTAAATGGTCTAGGTGGAAGCGTACCCGTACGATGAGAATCCATTTGATGAGGGACAGACCAAACCCAGATATGGCGCCATAACGCCCAGCTGCTGAGGTTGTAAGGCAGAACGATAGAAAGAAGCCAATCCAGTTGAAGAGGAATGCCACTGAGGAAAAATTATATTTTAAAACTGAATTTAACAGAAATATCAGATGTTCAAAAGATTATGTGGAACGGGTGGATTATTCCCACTTAAAAAAAAAATAAAAAAATCCCTTTAACATGACCATCATCACCAGCATTTTCTTTTTGTCACTTTTCTCCCGCTGGATGGGAAGGAGATAAAAGAAGATAGAGATAGGAACGCAAATCTTGCTTCCGTGAAAACACTTACTGAAACATGTCAACATGAAAATGCCATCGTTGCCTATCTGCAGCTGGTCAGCATCCTCAAAGTCATCTCTGGCCACAAAGTCATCATCCTGCAGGGAAATATACAGAGACAGAGGCGTCCATCAAATCTAAATGTGTAACAGAGACAGGAAGAGGAAAGCAAGGCTAAAACACATAACACGGGTCATAACACGAGAAATCTGATTTTCCTTGATTGTTGAAATCATTTTTATAAGTTAAGAAAGAAGTTATTTGTTCTATTAAAGCATCTAGATTTACATACATCCTCCTGTAGAGCAATCAATCAACAAATGGTTAAACATGACTGTACCACAAGCCCTGCCCACTAGCCGACTACACTAAGGCATCAAAAGCAAACTGAATCAATTATAATCACTGACACGGTCTATACTGGATACAGTATTACAGATGCCCGTTCAATTTACTCCATGCACTAGAGCTACTCCAGTCTAGACAACAAATGGAAACACTGACTTCAGAACCACGAACAAGTGGATTGTTTATTCTTAATGGCCTTTGGAGAATTATATATTTGTTCTGAGCATTTGACTCCATATCGTTATGTAAATGAAGCACAGAGAGCAAAAAAAAAAAACTTCTGTGGAAAGATGAAGCAGCCAACTGTATTGGATCTGACAACAGCTGCAACGCAATCCAATTACACAGACAAAACAATGTTTGTCAAATTGTTGACTGTTAATGATGGTTGTACATGGATAATGTTTTTAGTATTACTCACATGCAATAGCAAGAGGTGTTGATACTATTTCCTATGCAGTGACCTTAGCCAATCATTACAGTGGCCATTTACTGACAAACCCTAAAGTAGCCACTCTTTAAAAACAGATCACTTCAAACAGAGGATCAGCAAATATTTTAAAAATGTGTGAAAAATACTTTATTAATATTATAAGTGCCCATTAAGAAACAATTTTAAAAAAATCCATGTCATGACCCCTTTAAATGAGCGAAAACAAGAGAATTAGATAACAGGAGAGGAGAGTGAGTGGATGCATTGGGGCTCATATAATTCACAGAAACATAAACCACAAACACTTAAGTGGACTGATGATTTCACACTTGGTCTGATTGCTTGGTCTAAACCATAGTTGGATTGCTTACCCTTCCTCATTGCTGCCTATGGATTCTGTTACATTTTATGGACAACACTCATCTGGAAAACAGCGGAGGATGCAGGAATATGTTTTCCTAAACATAAGAATACTAAGTGCAGACTAAGTGCTCTAAACTAAAGCATATAGTTTGCCCTGTCACGCACCTTGATGGATGTGTGTGCCATTTAAAGCAGTGTTTTAATCGGTTAACATTTTTAACATTTTTTAACTTTTGCACCCTCTTTAATTGCACACAGCCTTCATGAACAAATTCACAAAATCTTTCTACACTGCTTTCAAACTTCACATCGTTTTAGGACAACTTTGAGCAGGATGTGAAATGTTTAGTAAATTATGGATTTAAAAACAATCGTTCAATAAAAGTATATATATATATTTTTTTAATAATTATTTATTCAGTGATTAATCAAATAAATAATTAACAGATTAATCTGTGTTCAGAATTGTTAATTGCATGCACAGAATTCAACTTCTGGTGGAGACAGGCAGATAAATGCATTGAGTTTCCACGGACCATCTTTTAAAACCAGACTCATGCACGGTTTATGGGTGCACACCCAAGTTTGGAAAACATTTCAACCAAACTGAACTCTGCCATCAAACCGATCTGAGGGTGCACCAACAAAGTGTTTGTGTGAAAGTACCTTAAGGAAGAACAAGTACTTAAAACAGCCAACATGAATATGTATAATTTAAACAAATCTCTGAATGACTAATGAACATTTAATTTTACAAACCTTGCAAACTTAGTTGAATCCAGCTGTAAGATCTTGTGAAGTGTGTATGTGTATCACGTGTTCTCTGTGTGACGGTCGGTGTGTGTGAATTGTAATTGAATGCTTTATACTTTAAACTCGTGATTTCAAATTATGCTGCGCTTTATGCATTTGCCCGCTGTCATATTCATGTCATTTTCTCTGTGTGCTGTGTGTAAAATGAGGGTTACCCTGGCTTTATTTGAAAATTATGATTCCCAGTGCACACAAACTTCCCAGAATACTGAGTGCTCTGTTGGTTACAGTGTTTACTTTCTTTTTAATTCTATTTTTATTAAATATTTATATATTTGTGAAAAAAATAGTGTCATCTAAAGTATATGTTTCTTTTACACATTTACTTCTTCATCCATTGTCAAATGATTTCAAATTTCTTAAATATTAATTTATGTCTTGTAGCTTTATATCGGTCCCCTGCTTTCCAAGATATCGGCGTAAAAAAAAAAAAAAAAAAAAAAACATATCGGTCGACCACTATTCGTGACATTTCTCTGGATTTTTTGCTGACTTTAAAACAAGAGATTCTCAAATTTAGACATCACAGCAGTCATATTCGAACGTTAGCCACTTTTTGCTAGCACTGGGATACTATAGAAGAATGGAAGGTGTGATGGGATCTTGTCAAGTGTTTTGGAAGTTTTCAAAAGGGAAGAGTAAAAATATATAGTTTTAAAATCAGGTTTTTAAAAATCTAAATGAAACTTGTTTGGGGTTCACCTCACCCTATCCGACACGTTTCATAGAGGGGCTTCGAATAATCACAGCTGGAAGGTATAAATAGTATTGAGACATTTAAAAAGTTAGAGCATTTTTAGCTTGACATGCAAAGTGCTTAAAAATAAGAGAAAGTCGTAGCTACTAAATATATTTGGCTGCATGTGTGTAGATAGAAAAAAAAGAAAAGAAAAAAATTCAGATACTCTATAGCACTTAACTATCATCACATCTAAAACCGAAGACACCAGGGGCAACATTTCATGACTTGAAAGCACCAAATGCTAACAACTGTATCAAATATGCAATGGCAGCTTTTTAATAGTGCAGATATTTCTTTCTGTGCGGCAAATTTACATTACAAAAATAAACGTACATCTATCCCTAGTCAAGACATGTAACCTGTTCAAGCCATAAAACAGGACCCTGGGGTCTTCCTAGATCGACATCCCCTCCACCACCACACTTTACAGTCTCACACACTCTTATTGTACCTCCAGCACACAGCGAGTAACGTCATCGAATGTGTCCAGATGCTCCCTGTGCTGTACGCAAGCAGTGTGTGGCAGAGAAACAGAGCAGTGAACAGGGGACACTACATCACAATAAAGGTTTTTTTTATCCTAGCGCCGGACCGAATTAATGGGTGAGATTTCGGTACTTACTCGGCCTGACACCAGCTGGATAGTAGCCTCTGCTTTGGTTCTCTCAGCCTCGTCGTAAGATGGTAAAGATGTGGCTACATTATAAGATGGGGGCTTGGGAAATGTTGCATCGTCTTTGTAATCAAAATATGCTGAGTAGAAGGAAAAAACAGAAATGGTGATTACTCACGTGTTATTGCATAATGTAAAAATTTAAATCAGAAAATCTAATGGATTTATGGGCACTATTAATGTTGCATACCTGCGCTTTCAGCTGCAAGGCTACTGTAAGGGGGCGGAGGATCACTGGCCACCTGAGGTCCCTCCTCTGGCTCCTCTTCATTGGGCAGCTGGTGACACAAAGGAATTCATTGGCTGCATGAAAACCTGAACTTTGACTCCAGAGTTTGACCATGACATCGCATATGCAACTGGAAATATGAGATTTTTTTTCCCCCCAAGCAAAATACTAATGTGTTAAATTTAAATAGCAGTGGTGTCAGTTTAAATACTCCCTAAAAATGCACACTATGACAATGTAACTCCATTACTTATGTAACTCTACGTTTGAACTCACATGACTTGCCAGACACTCATCACGTGGCCACACACTAAACAGTCACATTTGTTCCAGAAGTGCTCACCTTCACCATTTCATAAATCAGAGGGAAAAACTGGCTTAAATATAATTTAATTCATAATTTATTCACTAAATGATGAAGTAAACAGCCACATAATACAACAGGTCTAAATAAGGTCAAATCTACTACATGCCTTCTACTCTCTTTTTCAAAGTTTACAGTTTTTTAGGAAGCAAAAGTGCTTTTAGTGCAATTCAAAAAATGTGCACCTTCATGGTGTGGGACATGCGTTGTTATTATTATTAAGTATTAAGATATATTTCAAGATAAACATTTACTTGACTGAAGCAACTAAGCTGAACATTTTAGATAAGTAGTCCGCTGTATTGTTACACAAACTTCACTGATTTACGATTCACATTATAATAAGCTATCAGGATTTCTTCTTTCAAACATATAAATGACAACATATGTAACAATTTGCATATTTGTGCTCAATTGGGGTATATTTTTCTCAAAGTATAAGCTCCATATTCTCACTATATCATACTGTAAGGGCCATAAACTGGTGTAATTAAAACACTTTTTTTTCTGACCCTCATTTCAGGCATTACATCAAGCTTTGTTGGGTTAAAGGGGCCATGTATTATACATAGTGAAATTGTTTTTCATATTTATATATATTTAAAAGCAATACCATGGTTCCATGTTCCAAGACCCAGAATCATGAATTTATCATCGTTTTAACACGGCAGAAGCAGCTTTTGAAGCATCTTGGAAATGCAGTTCTGACTATAGTAGATCAAAGTACCATGGCATTGCCATCTAAGGTTAGTGTAATAACCTTTACCAAATTTGATATATTCTTGTGTATGATGGTTCTTAATTACACACTTATAGCATGTCTCTCATAGTGCGAAATTACATCACATGGGCCTGTACTAGTTCAGTGATCTAATCAAATATTTAGTCAACTTCCAAATTTAACAAACCTGATTCTTTCTACATGAATATTTGTCAATCTGCAACGTCTCTGCATTACGTTAACTTGCCCTGCACGGGGATTGTAAACGAGTTAACGTTGTATAAGTTAATGGATAATGTATGAATGAAAACTTTGACGTAAGCAATAAACAACAGCATGAGCAGCTACTTTTAAATAACGAATTGGCTAAACACAATATTTTCAGAGATTAGCGCAAACTACGTGTTAAGTCACGCCGCTATCATTTAAATGGACGAGTTATTAATTTCAAAACATTGCGGCCCGCATCCTGTCAGAGCCTCGGAGTTTCCTGACAACACTGCCCGCTGTGGAGGCGCCTGCCGCCGGTCTGCTTTAAAAATAACCGTGCCGAGTCACAGTGGAACTCACTCACCTGCTGATATCTCCCACTTGGCTCAGCCATCCTCAGCGAGCTTAAAAGGATAACGAGGATCCCAATATAGACACAATTCGGGCAGCAAACTGTCTCAATAAAATTGAATATATAATTAATGTCAAGGCCACAGCCCTCAGCAGATCAGATTAGTCTTTGAGCTTCCTGTGACGGCAGACAAGTTGTGATCTATAGCGCTCTCACAGGACTACACGAGTACTACATAAACATCAACCAGGACGTATAATTTTTATGCTTTAAAATTCATTCAAAAGCATAATTTTGATAAACGTCTTTTTTTAAGTAGTAGCTTAATTCATTTTATTAAAAACTCCATCTATATACATATGTCCTACTACTTTGGTGTGAATAAAATTCAGTTTATTTACAAGAGAGAGACATTTAAATATGAAAGAAACATTTAAGAATAAAGAAGAATAATGCATTCATGTTAGTTAATGCATTAACAAATAACAATTTCCACTCCCTTTGGTTTTTTTATGGGAGTGGTATTATGCTGATTCGCCCTGTTTAGTAAATCTGGCCCCTAGTCTTTAAAAGAAGCATCATGTATTCAGAGATAAGGGTAGTTTGGATGTGACAGCTTCCTTCAAGTCTGTATGCTGTATGCTGTACAAGGAAATATGTAGAAGCTCACAATCTACATTCTGCATACAGACGTATGAGTGCTATTAATGCATGACATGACAGATATCTGATACAGCTGAAAGACGTGTCCTTTCCAGCAAAATCCATTTGATCATTGACCACCTTGACAACATGTTTTAATCACACCATCCTTAGGCAAGACCTCAAGATATAAGGCCTTAATATCACACTTAAAATAAGAAAAAAATATATATAAATATTAATACAAAAAATAAAAAAATCATAAAAACACTGATGGCAGACTGGGGTGGTGGTCCCTCTTTTTAAGAAGGGGGACCGGAGGGTGTGTTCCAACTACAGGGGGATCACACTTCTCAGCCTCCCTGGGAAAGTCTATGCCAGGGTACTGGAGAGGAGAATCCGGCCGATAGTAGAACCTCGGATTGAGGAGGAACAGTGTGGTCTTCATCCAGGCCGTGGAACACTGGACCAGCTCTATACCCTCTACAGGGTGCTGGAGGGTTCATGGGAGTTTGCCCAACCAGTCCACATGTGCTTTGTGGATTTGGAGAAGGCATTCGACTGTGTCCCTCGCGGCGGCCTGTGGAGGGTGCTCCAGGAGTATGGGGTCCGGGGCCCTTTGCTAAGGGCTATCCGGTCCCTGTACGACCGGAGCAGGAGCTTGGTTCGTATTGCCAGCAGTAAGTCAGACTTGTTCCCGGTGCATGTTGGACTCCGGCAGGGCTGCCCTTTGTCGCCGGTTCTGTTCATGATTTTTATGGATAGAATTTCTAGGCACAGCCAGGGGCCGGAGGGGGTCAGGTTTGGTGGCAGCACGATTTCGTCTCTGCTCTTTGCGGATGATGTTGTCGTGTTGGCCTCATCAAGCCAGGACCTTCAGCATGCACTGGGACGGTTTGCAGCCGAGTGTGAAGCGGCCAGGATGAGAATCAGCACCTCCAAATCCGAGGCCATGGTCCTCAGTCGGAAAAGGGTGGCTTGCCCACTTCAGGTTGGTGGAGAGTTCCTGCCTCAAGTGGAGGAGTTTAAGTATCTTGGGGTCTTGTTCACGAGTGAGGCAAGGATGGAACGGGAGATTGACAGACGGATCGGTGCAGCTTCTGCAGTAATGCGGTCGATGTACCGGTCTGTCGTGGTGAAGAAAGAGCTGAGCCGCAAGGCGAAGCTCTCGATTTACCGGTCAATCTACGTTCCTACTCTCACCTATGGTCATGAGCTTTGGGTCATGACCGAAAGGACAAGGCGGATACAGGCGGCCGAAATGAGCTTTCTCCGCAGGGTGGCTGGGCGATCCCTTAGAGATAGGGTGAGAAGCTCTGTCACTCGGGAGGAGCTCAGAGTAGAGCCACTGCTCCTCCACATCGAGAGGGGTCAGCTGAGGTGGCTCGGGCATCTGTTCCGGATGCCTCCTGGACGCCTTCCCGGGAAGGTGTTCCGGGCGCATCCCACTGGGAGGAGACCCCGGGGAAGACCTAGGACACGCTGGAGAGACTATGTCTCCCGGCTGGCCTGGGAACGCCTCGGTGTCCCCCCAGAAGAGTTGGAGGAAGTGTCTAGGGAGAGGGAAGTCTGGGGTTCTCTGCTTAGACTGCTGCCCCCGCGACCCGGCCCCGGATAAGCGGAAGAAGATGGGTGGATGGATGGATAAAAACACTCTTATAGATTTCCATTGAAGTCCTTGTGTCATTAATCATAAAATGCAAATGTATGTCATTTTTTCCCCACACAAGAGGTCAGCAGAGACACTCAATGACTCAATGCATGATCCATTATGATGGTTAGATTTGTCTGCGTGAACTGATAGGATCTCTCTCTCTCTCTCTCTCAATATGAATGTTTCTTTAAAATCCCTCAAAAAAGTAGTAGTTTGTAGTAAAACATACAATATGATGAAATACCTTTAAGGAAACACCTGTTTCCACAAAAAATGAGCACAAGGAACTTCACCAAACCAACATCCATGAAAGAGCTAAAACGGTTAAAATGTTCCTCACAGACACTGATGCAAAAAATGAAAAAGATGGTGTCATGTGACTGGTGTCACAGTCATTCTTTTCTTTCTTTAACACTGAGAGTCACAGTTGGAGTATAGGGAGAAGTTTATTCAGGTCTTTTAAAAGTGCCTTACATCTTGACTTGAGGTAAATCCATATATCATTATGAAGAACATTACAGGACATAACAAAACTGCTTTCAAATACCGATTGATAGAATTTCCTTGTGTTTTTTTACATTTTTCTAGTGAAAAGAACAAACTTTTTGCTTTTTCCAAACATTCTATAAAACACTTGCATTCATGTGCAAATTGTCTTGATAACAACTGTACAACTGCCATCTACATGACGTCATTAGGATCTGTCATTCAGAAGCATGGCTTTTCTCATCACTGCTACGCTGATGACACCCAGCTCACTACTACTCAAAGTTACGGTATGCACTGAGGATGGCGTCGGATTCCTTCTGGATGTTCTGCACCTCCTCCAACTGAAAAAGTAGAATGGGAATCTTTTGAGTGTAAAAATTAAAACAATATTGAGGTCATAAGCATGGCTAGAAATGAGCTTCTGAGGCTTATATTTTGAAGAAATCAGTTTCTAACTTGATTGGCGGTGTAAGTAGGAGCAATGAATATCACAGGAGGAAACATGTATGGCCCCTTGCGTCCCAAACACAAATATTTATTTAATTATTTATTATTGAAAGTAGAGTTAGAGAGTATTCTAGTATGAACTGCGTCCTATAGAACATATTCAGGAAGTAAAAGTTGAAAAAAGTTAAATCGATGGACATCAGTGGTGTAGTTCTAAAGAAAAACCCAGTCAGCCCCCATGCCCCTGTCCCACCACCACGAGAAAAAAAAAAAACTTTTTATTGTTGTTGGTTTATTAGTAATTTAAATAGTAATTTAGTAATAGCAATACAGTACTCTCTAACTTTGATTATTTTTCAAGTAGTCTACAGCTTGACTTCCAGGTTGTTCCAGCCCATCGGTCGACGCATTATTCTTTTAGTTCTTTATAAATTCAACATGTTTCTTTGGAATTATATTCATTGTGAAAAGTGCTTTTGAATTTATCTGAATTTAATGTTTTATTTTATTATTTTTAATTTTTTTTATTTAATGTATTATGTTTTATTTTATCCTTTTATACACTGATCGTATTATTTAGGAAGGGAATTATACTTCTTTCAAGGTGGATTTTTCAGCATGTAGAGGCAGGGCTGGACTGGGGCCATGGACATATTCAGCCCACGAGTTCCCCCACGAATGTTCTGCTGGGTTATAGTGCCTTCAATTGGAGTAAATAAATTAATAAATAAAACCAGACCGAAACAAATAATGATAGATATTGCTGAATTTTTTTTGTCAGATAAATTTGTCACTTGACTCTAAAGCAATGATTTTGAGCTAGAATGACATTAGCCCAAAACATTAGGCCTACTTCTAATGGATTCTGTCATCCTTTCCTCACCCTCAAGTGACTGACTTACTTTCTTCTGTGGAACACAAAAGAAGATATTCAGCTGAATGTTACCAAACCATTTTGCTTACACCTTTGATTTCTAAAAATGTATTCAATTTCTCAAATTATCTTCTTTTTTATGTTCCACAGTAGGACGAAATTGATACAGATATGTTATGACATGATGTTGAGTAAATGGTTCTTTTCATTTTGGGATGAACTATCCCTTTAAGAACTTTATTATTTGTAAATAATACATACCCACTTATTAAAAGACACTGATATTTATATTCAATCGGACTCTTAACAGAATGAACATTTTATTTATATTGAAATGAATTAGAACTAAACATCTAAAGAGAGACATTCTTGCTTATAATTAGTAGGCCTATTAGTAAGATAGTGGTCACTAGTAAACATGGAAGTAAAACCATGGTAAATTAGTATGGTGCTGAACTGACAAGCCTATGTAGGCCTGTTGGCGTTTTTCAGTTTACCTCTTCGTGAAGTTTACATTATCGTAGCTGTTTTCAGCCAGCATTACTACAGAACCTTTAATGTTCTCATACAGTATATCACACGACATGGCTATAACAATAATTCTGTGTCACATCTGAATGGATGAAGCGACTTTTGGCTCTTTATCACTTTAAATTGTGGCGCAAATGAAGAAAGAAAGAAAGAAAGAAAGAAAGAAAGAAAGAAAGAAAGAAAGAAAGAAAAATGGTACAATGGGGCAATACCATTTCAAAGGTTAAAGTACGCTTTAGTTAATAATATGTTACTTAAAAGTACTGATCTTTTAGGCCTAAATATGGTACAAAAGTGTACCTTTAAAAAGGCTGGCCTAACAGTCAGCGGGTCTTTTTTTTTTTTTAAACATCATTCATTTAATCTTAATTAATAATATCAATTACAATTTCAAAGGAATAATCTGCAATTATATTTTTTGTCATATTCATGCAGCCCTACTAGATGTACTCTGACAGAAACTTGGCTAAAACCGGATGATTACATTATAGACATTCTAAACTCTATTGTGGTTAGACAGCACATGACAGGACCTACTCACGGTCATTATCACACTTTAGATTTAATACCATCTCATGGAATTGATGTCAATGGCAAAATTCTGCAGCAGAGCAATGATATCTCAGATCATCTAGTCTTGTGTATACTCCTGTTACGAACTCTCATAAAAATATCAGCTCAGAGAGAAGAGTTCTATGTAGCATAAACAAAAACGAGTAAATAGCGAAGTCGCTCAAATCTATTTATTCACTCACAACAGACGTCAATAACGAACATACCAACCAGGGAACGGAATTTCACAGAACAGACAACAACTAACAGAGAGAAAAAAAAAAATACAAATATAATAACGCTTGTTTGCTGGCTAGCCTACAAGATCTGTCAAGCGCTTCTTTCTCCTCCTCGTTGAAATTTATACCGGTATCAATCAGCTCCATCAATCAGCCACTCAAATCAAAAACAGGTGCGTCCACCCTAAGAAAGAGATAGAGTGAGTACACACCATCTTATGAGCACAAGATTGTGATTGTTTCCCTTACGAAAAATAACCATGGTTTTATTATAGTAAAACTGTAGTAACCCATGGTTTTTTGGCGTGTTGACTACCATTTGTATAACCACAGATTTACTACAAATACCATGGTTAAACTATGGTTAATTTAGCAAAACCATGGTTAATTTGTGGTTACCATGGTTTAACTATAGTAACCATGGTTTTTCGGCTTTATTTGTAGTAAAACCATGGTTAATTTTGGTCTTGGCGAGTAGCCGCATTCCAATTACAAGGTTACTCTTTGTCCTTTCTAGTCTCCAAATCCATCCATTTTACTTTGCAAAGCCGTGAGCTTCTTCGTGATGTTATCCATATTGTGGTTAATAGTCTCAGTGCTAACTAACCACTCTGCCCACTGCTTCAATCATGACAGGCAACCTTGTGAAGCTTTGGACAGCTGTTCCTGTTTTCTGAATTCGACGATAACCCAGGGCAAAGCCTAATCCAATCAGCAGAAGACCGGTTATCATTGTTCCGAACAGGTAGATATCTTCAATGTCCTCCACGGAAAGAGCAGCCAGACACACGACCCGCCACCTATCCCACGCATCCATCGTGTAGCCAGCTGCGAACATTCTGTTGTTTGATTGGTGCAGCAGAACCCACATCGATATCATGCTGTAACACTGAAGTACAGGAGGGAATGTCATTAAACAAAACAGGACTCCATAACATCTTGCTTTTGATCAGCATCTAAGACAACTGCTCCTGTAGAGAATTTAAACACTCACAGTTATCTAAAAGCCCTACCATCAGCATCTCACGGTGCCCTTCCAATCCATTCTCACTAACCTGTGCATTCAACAAGGACAATACAGGGTTAATTTTTTCATTCTCTGTGATTAACTCAGAGAGATTACCTGTCATGGCAGTGTCATTTCATCAATCTGAATACGTTTTCAATATGTTAACATGGCATAGACACGCTTTCCTACATCGATCTGGAGTATGAAACACATAATGATCTTTCCCAGGTTTCTTTATTGGAATAATGATTGAATGTTTCCATGAAGTGGGTAATATGCCTGTTATTTACACTTTATTTAATACTTCTAAAATTACTTTAAGTGCTTCATCAGATAGATGCTCAATCATACTATAACAACTGTTTTGTGCTTTTAATAGCTCTTTTAAATTCATATAAAGAAAATTCAACATCCAGTTTGCTTTTATTTGAATTACATTTTCTCCTGTATTTCAGGATATTCTTTTTTTTTTTTTTAGCTATTTCTCTACACTTCCTAATTTCCTCTGTTATATTACAACCCGAATTCCGGAAAAGTTGGGACGTTTTTTAAATTTTAATAAAATGAAAACTAAAGGAATTTCAAATCACATGAGCCAATATTTTATTCACAATAGAACATAGATAACGTAGCAAATGTTTAAACTGAGAAATGTTACACTTTTATCCACTTAATTAGCTCATTTAAAATTTAATGCCTGCTACAGGTCTCAAAAAAGTTGGCACGGGGGCAACAAATGGCTAAAAAAGCAAGCAGTTTTGAAAAGATTCAGCTGGGAGAACATCTAGTGATTAATTAAGTTAATTGATATCAGGTCTGTAACATGATTAGCTATAAAAGCTTTGTCTTAGAGAAGCAGAGTCTCTCAGAAGTAAAGATGGGCAGAGGCTCTCCAATCTGTGAAAGACTGCGTAAAAAAATTGTGGAAAACTTTAAAAACAATGTTCCTCAACGTCACATTCCTCAATGTCAGAAGCGCCGTCGTGTCCTGTGGGCCAAGGCTCATTTAAAATGGACTATTTCAAAGTGGAATAGTGTTTTATGGTCAGAAGAGTCCAAATTTGACATTCTTGTTGGAAATCACGGACGCCGTGTCCTCCAGGCTAAAGAGGAGGGAGACCTTCCAGCATGTTATCAGCGTTCAGTTCAAAAGCCAGCATCTCTGATGGTATGGGGGTGCATAAGTGCATACGGTATGTAGGGCTGTCGCGGTTAAGAAATTTCCCCTGCGGTTATTATGGGTGGCTCAATAGCGGGATATGCGGTATTACCGCCGTTTTTTTTTTTTTTACATACCTAATTTATCCTGATTTTGCTGCATACAAAGCTCTATGGTTGAGTTATGTAGCATATATTGTTGCTTTTTTTAACTGACAGAGACGTTTTAAAACATTTTTATTTATTGTTAAATGCCAAACAGCAACAAGAACATGCGTTTTCCAATAATTTTTTTTTTTTTTAAGAAATCAAGTTCTAACATGTATTACATGTATGTGCGCGCGACAGCAGCGGAAATCTAGACTGATTATCGCGTCACCACTGGCCCACCAGGACAGTGGATTCGCGCTGGAGTCGATGCACTCCTCAAGCAGATAGCGTGTGTGAGCTCGTTATTTGCTCACGCTCTCTTGGGTATGGCCTCTGACGCGGAGGTTGTCCGTGACTTCAGCAGGTATGCCTGTTACTTTCACGGCTGTATTTTACAGATTTCGCAAAGGCTTCAGCTATTCCTAACTGTCGGCCGGTCTCAGCTGTTCTTTTTGATGTTGCTCCGCGACCTGATGCTTGAGGGGGCAGCTGCGCTGGATGACAGGGGCACTCTAAAACGCTTAACATGGCTTAATGTACTAAGACAGTGATATTAACAGACCAAACTCACTAAAAATCATACTAATAAAGTATACTATCTATAAAAAATCAGATGAGCCCTGAATATGAATGCAACTCGTTTAATAACACGTTAAGTCTTTTCCTCCCATAGAAAACCGTTATAAGAAAACGCTTAATGTGGCTTAATGTACTAAGACAGTGATTTTTAAAAACCAAACTCACTTAACATTATACTAATAAAGTAGTATACAATGTACAAAAAACAAAACAAAAAAACAGATGATCCCTGAATATGAATGCAAGTCGTTTAATAACACGTTAAAGGCAGGGTAGGTAATACATGTATAAACAACTTTCTTCCAAATTTGTTTAAACTTTCTATATATATCAATGCATAATTAAAATGTAAGTACTCTGATAAAAATAGTATAAAAATTGAGTGACTCTAGACCGTTTAATCTGTATTAAACACAGCTCATTCTTTCCATTTCGGGACGAAACATAGGATTGGCTTAGGCGACTGTCACTCTCTCGCAACCATGGCAACCACCCTTTTGCCACACATGACCTGCCCACTTGCGCGTGCACGTTTGATTTGAGGAAACAGCACGTTTGATTCAACAGGCACGGATCCTAGGAATACCAAAACAATGGCAGAGAAACAGCAAGCAAAATTCACAGTACCAGCCTATGCAGTTAGTGAAGGCAAACCAGGCAAAAAAAGGAAGACAGTAACAGTACAAGAAAAGGCAATGAACAAAAAGTCTTTGGATAAACAAAGAAATAAAACGCGAGTTAAAATCGGCGTGGCTTTCCAGCGAGGGCGAGAACTGAGGGAACTCAAGGGGCTGAAAAGTGACTCCTTGATGGCTTTATTTCTGCTGGAGAGGTAAATCTTTCTTTTTGTATTTTGATCATACATATTTTTTTCATGAAGCATGTGTCATTAGCACACGTAGCTGCGTAATATAGCTAACATAACATTACTTAGCGAGCCATAGTAGAGGCTTTGGAAGGAGCCCAGAAGGGAGGGGGTGGAGTGAATGAAAATAATGAGCTGTCTTTAAAACATTTGTGAGAGGTCTACAGTCACTCGATTTTTATACTTTCTTTTTCAGAGTACTTACATTTTAATTATGTATTGATATATAAATAAAGTTTAAACAAATTTGGAAAAAAAGTTTTTTATAAATTTTTTTACCTACCCTGCCTTTAAGCCTTATGATGGTTTTCTATGAGAGGAAAAGGCTTAACGTGTTATTAAACGCGTTGAATTCATATTCAGGGATCATCTGATTTTTTGTAGATATTATACTTTATTAATATGATGTTTAGTGAGTTTGGTCTGTTAATATCACTGTATTGGTACATTAAACCACATTAAGCGTTTTTCCCGTTAAGCGTTTTAGAATGTCCCGATGACCTCAAATTAGATGTATTGCAGTGTCACACGAACATTTTTTGCAGCACATTTTGCATATCGGCTCATCTATATTCGCTGGCTCGTCCTTTTCATTGGGTTGAAAGCCAAAATGTTCCCAAACTGGCAACGTGACATTAGGTTTTGGGACGAGATCGAGTGCCTCCCATCGTTTCAGCCGGCTTATTCAAAACTAACGAAGCACCATAAAGCTACAACGGCTCAGAGAAAATTACAGTCGTGACCATATTGTAGCCTATCATTAATATAATTTATTTAACATTGAATGCACAGTGACAAATTGAAAAAAAAAACAATAAGGCCACAGCCTCATAAAAAAAAAAAAAAAAAAAAAAAAACCTGAACACTGCGGTTGCCGCGGTTTCTGCGGTTGCTATCTTTCCTCTGCGGTTTGCTTGTCAATAGCGCGGTATTACAATTTTGCGGTTATCGCGACAGCCCTAACGGTATGGGCAGCTTGCATGTTTTGAAAGGCTCTGTGAATGCTGAAAGGTATATAAAGGTTTTAGAGCAACATATGCTTTCCCTCCAAACAACGTCTATTTCAGGGAAGGCCTTGTTTATTTCAGCAGGACAATGCAAAACCACATACTGCAGCTATAACAACAGCATGGCTTCGTCGTAGAAGAGTCCGGGTGCTAACCTGGCCTGCCTGCAGTCCAGATCTTTCACCTATAGAGAACATTTGGTGCATCATTAAACGAAAAATACGTCAAAGACGACCACGAACTCTTCAGCAGCTGGAAATCTATATAAGGCAAGAATGGGACCAAATTCCAACAGCAAAACTCCAGCAACTCATAGCCTCAATGCCCAGACGTCTTCAAACTGTTTTGAAAAGAAAAGGAGATGCTACACCATGGTAAACATGCCCCGTCCCAACTATTTTGAGACCTGTAGCAGAAATCAAAATTGAAATGAGCTCATTTTGTGCATAAAATTGTAAACTTTCTCAGTTTAAACATTTGCTATGTTATCTATGTTCTATTGTGAATAAAATATTGGCTCATGTGATTTGAAAGTCTTTTATTTTTCATTTTATTAAAATTTAAAAAACGTACCAACTTTTCCGGAATTCGGGTTGTACTATTACTGTGTACCTGTACCTTAACAAAAACTTTAGCCAACATTTCTGCTTTTCCTTTATTAGTTATCTCCACTTCCTCTCCATTATATAAAGCAGGCATATTACTATTCTTTCTAATACCTCCCATTACTCTTATCATTCCCCATATATCCGAAATTTGAGTTTCCTTTCCCAAAGTATTACAGAATTCTCTCCAGTACACTTGCCTTGCCCTTCTTATTGTTTTCCTAACTATCGCTTGTCCCTTTTTATATTCTGTTAATTCATGAAATGAATACAATGATTTAACCTTCCGGATAGCGGCATTCCTGTTTTTAACAGCTATACTACACTCTCTATTCCACCAAGGAACTGCTTTCCTTTTATTTGCTTTTCCCTTTTTTCCAATTACCTCCTCTGATGTATTATGTATTATCCAATTAATCCTTACAATTCATTCATCTACATCTTCTAATTCAGATATTTCAGTTATTTTATTGCTACATATTATACTAAATTTTAGTTTCCATTCCACATTTCTCATCTTCCATCTAGGTATACATTGATCTTCTATATAATACACTTCCAAACCAAGAGTGCAGTACAGTATATAGGATAATGATCACTGCCTATAGTGGATTTGTTCATTATTTTCCATGTATTTTCTCATTTTTGCTAATTCCTCAGTTTTTTTTTTACATGGATTATATACATTTATAACAATAATACTCCTACTACTATACCATACTTACACAGAAACCACTTCTAATTCCTTATTTATTTTCTTAAAATTTAATCCTTGATTGATAAAGGTAGCTACTCCTCCCCCATTTCCTAATTCCCTATCCTTACATACTACCTCATACACATATAAAATAAAATCAAGATGAGGTTTAAGCCATGTCTCCTGTATACATATAATATCTGGTTTCTGCTGTACCTCTTCTAGAATTTTTTTCAGTTCCTGTCCATTTGATAAAAGACTCCTTGCATTCCACCGAATTACTTTCAGTCCTTTCATATATCTTCACCATACGTTCCTTGTGTTCCTGATATTCCGCCTTTTAGTGCTTCATTATTTAATTGTTACATCTATTATTTTTAGGTATTTCTCTGCTGCTCTAATGATTATCTTAATCCTTTCTGTTCTGCTGCTAGTTTGTGCAGAAAAATTTACCACTTCAGCCATAAAGGTTAAGAATTCTGTGCGTTTCAACTCTATTGAATCTTTGTTATGTTTGCACTGATGGATTTCTTTTTCAGGAAGTTTCACTAGATTTATGTTTTCAGATCCTATTGTTGTTTGAGTTGAGTTTTTTACTCTTTTGATTGCTTCTGCATATGATATTCCTGTTGCAACTTTAACTTTCTGCACTTCAGCTGCTTTTTTCCTAGCTTCAGATCCTCCATACACAGCACTATGTTCGCCCCCACAGTTACAGCTTTTCAGTTTTTCTTTCTCACTACATTCTCCATACTGATGTTCACCTGCACATTTCCCACATCTTTGTTTTCCTTTACAGATCGCTGCTACGTGTACATACCTTTGACATTTATAACATCTGATAGGTGGTGCTACATATTCTTTTACAATATAGCACAAGAACCCAACCAGATGGTAAAATGTCTTTTTGAAAATGCAATAGTACTGATAGGCTATCCTTTTTCACCCCATTTCTAACAAACGGCAATCGCTTAACTTGAATCACTTTTACATTTATAATGTTATTCTTTATCTTCTCTTCAGACATTTCTACTGGTACTCCATATATCACTCCTTTCACCCTTTTTTTCTCCTCCCATCGGACACATTTCACTGTCTTCCCCATAATCGATTTTAATCCTAAAGCATTCAACTTTAAGGAAATCAGGCCGCTATAACGAGCACACTGGCAGCCTAAAGTGAGCAGCCCAGAAAATTTAGTGCAGTTGGAACAAAACAAAACTAAAGGTGTTTTGTATTGCATGGAGGGAAAGTACTTCCTCCAACAGAAAAGGCTTTAAAGTGGCTAGATCTGCTTTTCGTCTCTTTTAGAAGAAAACAAACACAACCCCAGGTATTTATTCAGTACAGTGGCTAAATTAAAGAAAAATAAAGCATCATCAGGTGCTGACATTTACCAACAACACAGCATTAATGACTTCATGAACTTCATTACCTCCAAGATTGATAATATTAGAGATAAAATTATAAACATGCAGCCGTCAGCTGCAGTATTGCATCAGACAGTGCACTATAGATCCCATGAGGAACAGTTCTCATTTATTCTCTGCTATAGGAGAGAAAGAATTGTTTAAACTTGTCTTAACCTTCAACATGTATGTTAGACCCTATACCATCTAAGATACTAAAATAGTTGCTTCTATGACTTCTGGAAGCACCTGTTTTAGTGTTTATACATAGACAATGTTTATACATTGTCATTAAAATATGTCCCAAAAACTTTCAGACTTACTGTTTTTTAAGCATCTCATAAAAAATAAAATAAAAAAACTTGATCCTTGAGAAAAAGGGTTTCTTTGGGGATTTCCAGTCAAAATGTTGACTGTACCATAGTACTGAGACTGCTCTCATCAGAGTTACAAAATGACTATGTTAGTGCTACTGGATCTTGGTGCTGCGTTCAACACTATCGACAGCAACATTCTGTTGGATAGACTAGAAAATTATGTTGGCATTAGAGGAATTGCATTGGCATGGTTCAAATCATACTTGTCTTGACTATCATCAATTGGTAGCAGTGAATGAAGAAGTATCGTATTGATCACAAACGCAGTGTGGTGTACCACAAGGATCAGTACTAGGACTTTTGCTTTTCACCCTTTATATGTTAAGCTTGGGAGGAGCTAGCACAATACTCGATGAAGCATACCAATTTTCTAAACTAACAGAATACATAGTTGATAAAAAAAAATCAATGACTAGGAATTTCCTACGGTCAAATAAAAAAAAAGGGAAAAAAAATAGAGGTGTTAATTATCAGACCAAAACGCTCCACATGCAATAATCTAGAACAGGATCTAACACTTGATGGCTGCTCTGTCAATTCTTTGTCATAAGTTGAACCTAGATGTGCTATTTGACTGCAATGTTTCTGTTACAAACTGAGGTGTAGTGCTAAACGAAAGAAAGTGCTAGAGGAGGATCAGGATGAAAAGATGAGTTTACTGACGATAACGAAGAAGATTAAGTTACATTTACATACAAGTCACATTTACATACATTCAGATTATCACATTTAGTATACATTCAACACATCAACAATCACGGACCCGGGAGAACTGAACAGACCGGGTATTTAAACACTCAGGAGGTGATGAGGGAACTGGAAACAGGTGGGGATCAATCACTTAACCAAAACAAGAACAGGAAGACCAAAAAAGGAAACAGAAAGTTCATAAACGTGACAGTTCGCCCCCTCCCGGAACGGTGCGCCCTCGCACCGCAAGAGGAATACCAGCGGAGGGAGGGTGGGGGTTCTGGAGGCGGGCAAGGAGCAGGCAAGGAGCAGGTGAAGAGGGAGCATGGAGGTAGGGACCAGGGCGGAGTGGATGGAGGGAGGAGCCAGGGAGGAGCCCGGAGCAGGAGGAGCCAGATGGTCCACCAGAGACCAGCCAGAACGGAGATCCATGGTGGAGTCATCGGCGGGAGGAAGGTGAAGGGGCCAACGACACCAGGGGGCCGACAGGCGGAGACTGCACCGGTTGGTGAGGAGCCCAAGATGGAGCAGCACAGCCGCAGAGCCAGGGTGACGTCGAGGATCCGGAGGGCCTAGGTGAAGCAGAAGGCTCAGGCGACCAAGGCGGAGGCGGGGTCTTGGGAGACTGCTGTGGAGCCGGAGCGACAGAGGATGGAGGTGAAACCAGAGGGAAGGAGGAGCCTGACAGAGCCGGAGGGATGGAGTGACGAGGTGGAACCAGAGGAGTGGGGTCCCGAGGCGGCGGATGGTCGACGACTGACCAAGGTGGAGCCGGAGGGATGAGGGAGCCCGGTGGAGCAGGTGGGATGCCAGGCCACCGGTGGAGACGAGGGAGCTAAGAGCCAAGGCGGAGCCGCTGGGTCGAAGGACCGAGGAGGAGTCCAGGGCTCGGAGGCTGGAGGCGGAGACAGGGCCTTAACGCGCCAAGACGGAGCTGGAGACTGGCAGTCCAGCAGCGAACCATCGCGCACAGATGGCGCGGACTGAGGGTGAGCTGCGGGACTGACTGGCACCAGCAGGGATGATGAGGAACTGGCTGGTCTAGGAGGAGGAGAGAGAGGAAGGATGGGAGGAAACACAGGAGGATCAGGGCTGGACGGAACCAGCGGAAATGGAGCAGAGGGACCGGCAGGTCCAGGAGGAGGTGGGAGAGGGAGGCCGGGAGGGAACACAGGAGACACAGAAGATTCAGAGCTGGGCGGAACCAGCGGAGACACAGAAGATTCAGAGCTGGGCAGAACCAGCGGAGACACAGAAGATTCAGAGCTGGGCGGAACCAGTGGAGACACAGAAGATTCAGAGCTGGGCGGAACCAGCGGAGACACAGAAGATTCAGAGCTGGGCGGAACCAGCGGAGACACAGGAAACTCAGGGCTGGGCGGAGTCAGAGGAGCTGACTGAAGGAGGTAGGAGTGGGAGACTGAGAGGGTATACAAGGGGATCAGGTCCATATGCTCCATATTTCCCGAGACCGAATACAGCTCACCCTCAGTCGCGGAAGTGTGGGCAGGTCATTCCTCCACGCCCTCGATCTCCACTAGGACTCCCACGATGCACGGTGTTGCCGGCTCACACACCTGGTCAGTCGCGCTCTCGACGTCCTGAATTGGCTCGGGCTCTGCGGCTGCGGTGGGCTCTGGCTCCGTCTGGCTTGATGGTTGCTGGCTGGTCTATGGGGCGGGAGTGGGGCTGGAGATATCTTCTTCGGCGGTGCTGATGGTGAATGCAGATCCATTTTTCTCCAGCACCCACTCCACGAAAGCGGCGAAATCCTCTCGGGGACCGTTCGCTGGTAGGCGTGCCTTACTCCGCTCGCTCAGGCCGGTGTAGTAGAAGTTGGAGAGCGAGCGGTCAGGGAAGTGGGTAAGGCACGCCAGATCGAGAAAGTCCCTGGTATGGTCCTCCAGCGAACGGTCCAGTTGCTCCAGGCACAGGAGATGGACTGCCGGGATGGCCATTCTGGGAGAGGGAAGAAAACAAAAATAAAAAACCAAAAGGAAAGAAAAACGCTGCTAAAATAAACTATACTGTTTTGGTCCGTGATTCTGTTACAAACTGAGGTGTAGTGCTAAACGAAAGAAAGTGCTAGAGGAGGATCGGGATGAAAAGATGAGTTTACTGACAATAACGAAGAAGATTAAGTTACATTTACATACAAGTCACATTTACATACATTCAGATTAACACATTTAATCAAACAAACAATACGAAATCACATTTAGTATACATTCAACACATCAACAATCATGGACCCGGGAGAACTGAACAGACCGGGTATTTAAACACTCAGGAGGTGATGAGGGAACTGGAAACAGGTGGGGATCAATCACTTAACCAAAACAAGAACAGGAAGACCAAAAAAGGAAACAGAAAGTTCATAAACGTGACAGTTTCCTTTGAAAGCCACAATTCTAGCATTTGTAAAGCCACATTTTTCCATTTTAAAAAATTATCTAAATTATGACCTGTGCTCTCAATGTCAAGAGACTTAAATTAATGTATTCATGAACTCAAGGTTAGATTATTGTAAAGCTTTATGGGGTAGTTGCTCTGTGCAAACTCCAGCTGGTCCAAAATGCCAGGAAGTATGACCTTAATAGCCCAGTTCTGTAAGCAATGCACTGGCTCACTATTAAACATTGCATACATTTTAAAATCTTACTAATTACTGAATGGTTTAGCTCCTAAGTACTTGAGCAAGCTCATATCACATTATAGTTAAGAAGAATGGCATCTACGCTAATATTAGTCTGTTTCATTCCTATTCTGAGATCACCATAGCCACCCTGATCCAGTCTGTATCCAGATCAGATGGGCACTGCAGTTACACAGATCCAGTCCGTATACAGTCCAGATGGTGGATCAGCACCTAGAGAGGACCACCAGTACCACCTTGATGGCCATCGGCACTAGACCACAGCAACCATACGTGTACTCTGCACAATTCTGAATTCTGACAATCCTGGAATTAAAACACACCATGCTAGTATCATCTGGTCAGAGGAGAACTGAGCCCCCGACTGAGTCTGGTTTCTCTCAAGGTTTTTTTTCTCCATTTCTTTCACAGATGGAGTTTTGGTTCCTTGCCACTGTTGCCTTTGGCTTGCTTAGTTAGGGACACTTCATTTTGGCAATATTGTTGACTTGATTGCGCAGACACTATTTGATCTTGACTGAGCTGGATGATGACATCACTGAACAATGAACTGACTAACTGATAAACTGTCTGTTTTCTATTGACCTCTTGCATTATCGACACATTATTTATCTGATTAATACTGTAAAGCTGCTTTGACACAATCTGTGTTGTATGAAGCTCTATATAAATAAAGGTGACTTGATGTATCATCATCATACACATGCTAAACTATATCTAAATATGTTACAATTTAAAAAAAATTCTCATAGTTCTTGTCTCGCTAGAACACAGCGGTGAGTTAATGAGGCTCCATAGTGGGTTCATACCTTTTAGCTGCCATTCAGATTTTTACAAGAAGACTATACCCAGGGGTGCACATAAGTGGTCCGCAGGTCCACATGTGCGACCTTAATAAGATATGTGCAGTGTAAATAAGTTCAGAGCGAGTGTTTGCGTACCGACGTGGTTGACAGCTGTTAATGCACAATTACAATTTTAGATCAACAAACTGTACTGTATAAGATTTCCATTAGAACTGAAAGCATTAATCTAGGCTACCCGCTGCTGTTCCCTGTAAAGGGAACTTCATACTGCATTCTCTAGGGGTTGCTATGGGGAAGGCATGTCTAAAGCATACATTGAAAAACACCTACAACACATGGCTGGCAACAGCCCATGATGTCACAACCCATGCAACTATAGTATAAATAGGCGTCAGGAGAACACATCATCCCTTTCTTCGTCTTCATTGACTGTTTTGTTTGAAGTGTACAGTGTTTACGAATGCATGTTTCTTTGTGACTTTGTAGACAGGGTTTGCATGAGTGCGTTTGTCTTGCCTTAGAGGGTTGTATTTGAGCTTGCCTCTCCCATTTGGTTCAGTAACTCTGGGTATCTGTGAACAGATTGAGAAGCTTTAAGTACACACGCTAAGCTCTGTGTACTTTCTGAAAACTACTTGTGGTAAAAGTGTACGTTGAACACTTTGTGCACTTTCTAAAATCCTGTATGGTAAAGGTTATGCGTATTAGATTTGTTCCCTCTAAGCTTTTCCTGAGCACCAGGAACCAGCAGCATCAGGTAAACTAGGCTCTTCATCCGCCTCTCTGATGCACTGAGTTTTTGGCTAGCTTGCAGTACGCTAACCCTTCTGATTCTAATGATCTTGCTGTAGGTCAAGCCCCCTCTCTCATTGAGAGCTGGTTTATGCTCCCTCAGCTAGGTAACCTACTGCTAGTCATTCCAGCATTGAAATATGCTTTAGGTTGAGCCCCCACTCTCACTGAAAACTGGGTGTGTTGCTCCCTCAGCTAAGTAAATTACTGCTAGCTGTTCCAGCATTGGAACATGCGGTAGGTTGAGCTCCCCTCTCATTTGAGAGCTGGGTGTTTTCCCCTCCCCTCAGCTAGATATTTACTGCTAGCCACTCCAGCATTATACCATAGATCGAGTTGATGACTCTCAAACATATTGGTTTTGGGATGTACCATTCCATCTATAAGCTGCTCTTTCAGAGTGCCAGGAGAGCCCCTTAGAACATTATCCTAAAATCCATGTTATGGTAAGTGTGCACGTGAAGTCTATGCACACTTTCTAAAATCCACACACTGGTAAGTTTGTATGCTAGTACTCTGCATTCTTTTCCAAAATCATATATGGTGAGGGCTTTGGGTGGTTGCTTCATGCCCTTTCTTGAGCTGGTTCATCTTGGGTGCCACTCCACCTATGTATCCTCAGGATACCTCTTTAAACAGGGTGTTGCTACTATGTATCTGTTGAAACAGTTCCTTCAGCAAGCTTATGGAAGAGCAAGTGGTAGCCCCTGTGTGACAGGACAAGACTTAGTGTGATGCTAGGCTCTTGGTCGTATCCCTTTAAAGCAATCTATTCTTGATTCCAAGCCTTGAGCTCTACCCCGGGCCTAGGAGTCTGGCCCTAACAGGTAAGTTGGGTATGTAGCCTAGGCCTTTGGCCATAAGGGACAATGTGATGGACAGCCGTCTAAAGACTAAAGTCAACTTCCATGGAAATGGTAGAGTTGGTACTTAGTGCTCACCATGGTTCTGGGCTGCACTCCCCTCAGCATGGTGGCATGGGTATACCGTTCCCCATAGTGACCCCTAGAGGACGCAGTTTGAAGTTCCCTTGAAAGGGAACATCTCAGGTTACTTATGTAACTATCTTTTCCTAAGTATGGAACGAGACACTGCGTCCTCTAGCATCCTGCCATTCATCGGACTCAAGCTTCAGACAAAGAAGTGGATGATGTGTTCTATCGGCGTCTATTTATATTATAGTCGCACCAATAGTGACATCAATCTGCTGACTCACGACTGCACACTGTCACACAACTCCAACCTCTTCATTAAGTTTGCGGATGACACTACTGTGGTGGGTGTCATTAGCAGCAAAGATGAGACAAACTACAGGAGCGAGGTGAGCCACCTGGCCGGGTGGTGCAGTGACAACAATCTCTCTCTGAACGTGGAGAAGACGAAGGAGATTGTAGTTGACTTCAGGAGAGCACACACTCAGCATGTTCCTCTTGCGCTGCTTTATTTAACTTTATTTTTAATTTTATCACATCTTTTTTACATTCCCTTATTGTACAGCTGTATTTTATATTTTATTTGATCTAGATTTTTAGGCTCAACTGTTAGTGTTATCTGTATGCACCTGGGGTCTGAGAGTAACGTAATTTCGATTCTCTGTATGTATCTACTGTATATGTGGAAGAATTGACAATAAAGCAGACTTGACTTGACTTGACTATCATGGGCTGTCACTGGCCAATGTGTTGTTGGTGTTTTTCAATGTATGCTTCAAACACGGTTCACGTCGAGGCATTCCCATATCGACCACTAGAGGACGCTCTGCAAACACAATACTCTACCACTGAGCCACAGAAACATAACATAGTTCAAATTAAAATAATAATAATATTAGTATAATATTAATAATATTACTTTTAAGTTTACTATACAATAATTGTATTTGTATTCAATATGCCATTTTATTTTAAAATAAAAATAAAATAGTATTATCACAATTATATATATATATATATATATATATATATATATATATATATATATATATATATATATATATATATATATATATATATATATATATATAAATTGCAATCATTTTATAACTATTCTTTTTTTATAATTATAGTTGATGGGTCACACTATGTGCCATGTGAGGACCAAACCAAATCTCCAGGCTGAAAAACTTATGCGCACCCCTGACTATACCACTCTTATGTGTATTAATAACACTGCATTACATATTAAGGGACAGGTTAAGGTCTTATGTTTGGCTTGATCTTTCCTCCATCTCATTTGATCTGATACTGATGAAATTAATTGTAATCTTTCATTTTTCTCCCCCTAAAAGTTCTAATATAAGATTGAAAAAGAAGAAGAATAAATTAATAAAAATCAAGGAGAAAACAATAAGAACAGAGTAATAATATTTTATTTGCTGACCTGCCGCTTGTTATCAAAGGATACTTGTCTCTTGATTTTTAATTATTATCAGTATATGAAATATTTATTTGTAATGTATTAACAATTTCCTAGCTGTAAATGCAAAATCTAGCTTTATTTTTTTAAAGATGTTAGTCCTTTTTACATATTTAGATTTGTTTTTAATTTTCTGAAGGAGAGTAAAAGTGATGATCTGCACATGAAACACCATCCAAGAAACATCTGTAGATGTAACAAACAAAAACAGGTCACAGGTTCGACAAGTTCTACTTTAGCAAATGTATTTAAATAAATAAATATTTATTCATTTAATCTAATGGCTTGCTATATGTGGATGCTTTGGTTGTCAAATATAGTGTGAAATACCTACGTTTTGCTTAACACTTCATTTGATGTGTTACCAGAATTACTTTACTGCTAGTTCTTTGTAGTGTCGTAAGTGAAACTGGGGAGTTTGATAGTGTGGGCTGGAAAGGTTTCGGTGTCATCATTGTCTAGCACTGAGCTGCAGATTTAACAGTTAGAAAGTTCAAAGATTATTATGGCTGCATTTGTGGTTCGGCTGACATGCAAAACCTGACTTTTGATACAAGCTCATGACACTTCCTGTGGGGGCAATGATAGCAGTCGTGGTCTTGTACAGCTTCGCAGTTAATGCATGAGAAGTGATGATTTTTTTTCAGATGACTGGTAAAGATTTTGAAGTTTTCGTGTTGATAAATAATTTTAAATCTTTGGACAGGAAATTAGTTTAAACCAGGTAGGTTCTTAAACTGACTGAACTGAATGAATACTGTTTAATATTTACATTTAATCATTTAGCAGACCCTTTTATCCAAATTGACTTACAAATGAGGACAATAGAAGAAATCAAACCAACAATAGAGTAACAATATGTTAATGCTGTGACAATATGGGAAGTATATGTGTCACGCCCCTGGACTCTGTCTAAGCTAAGTTTATCTCCTTTTTCCATAAGGGCCTTTCCTTGTTGGAGTATGCGGTTGAGGTCAGCCTGCTCACCGTTTTAATGGCGTTCAACGGCACTGTGCTGAACTTGGTCAATGCAGCCATCTACCAGGAGATTTTGAAGCACTTTGTGCTTCATCTGCTGACCAGCTTTATGGAGATGCTGATTTGCTCTTGCAGCAGGACTTTAGCACCTGCTCACAGTGATAAAAACACTTCCAAGTGGTTTGATGACCATGATATTACTGTGCTAGATTGGCCAGCCAACACACCTGACCTGAACTTCACAGAGAATCTATGCGTTATTGTGAAGAGGAAGATAAGTAACATCTGACAAATAATACAGAGGAGCTGAAGGCCGCTATTAAAGCCACCTGGGCTTCAGTTACACCTCAACAGTGCCACAGGCTCATCGCCTCCATGCCACGCCGTACTGAAGCAGTAATTCATGCAAATGGAGCCTCAACCAAGTGTTGAGTGCATAATTAAAACTAGTTTGGAAATCTTGAACATTTCTGTTTTGTAAATCTTTTTTGGATTGATCTTTGAGAAAATATTTGTAATTTTTTTTTATTTTCCTAAGCTGTAAGTCATAACCATCAGGAAAAAAACCCCTGAAATATTTAAGTTTGTGTGCAATGAATCTGGAATATAAGAAAGTTTGCTTTTTTGAAATAAATTGCAAAAAATAAAGAACTTTTCCATGATATTCTTTTTTTTTTTTTTTTTTAGATGCACCTGTATATATGTACTGTATATATATTAGGTTGTATTATAATACCATATTTTAAAAATTATAAACATAAAAAATAATCTTGAAAAAAAAACTAACTTGCTTTTATACAGAATGTAAATAGCACAATCCAGTTCAAACCAAATGACCCTGCAAGGTTTTTGCACATCAGTTTCTGTCAATAAATACCTTCATTAAGTTCAATAATCCCGTCTCCTCTCATCTAGTATCCCCAGACATAAAGCTAGACCGTACCTCCATAAACTCTGTAGGCACAGCACCTCCGGATCGATTTCAAGAATTTGTGTCCCGCAGGGATCTCCAACCCTGCTCCTGGAAAACTTTCTTTTCCAGTGTTGTTTGCCCCTGAGATGCAAATGCATTGTTTTCTCACTGATTGTAGCCTGGTGGGGATGTTGTCCTCTGACAGCAGCAGGGCAATCCCTCCTCAGTTCATTCGCCTTCTTTTCTAAAAAGCTTACCCTGGCAGAGCAAAATTATGACAATGGCAACAGAGGTCTTTTGGCAGTCAAACTGACTCTAAAAGAGTGTTGGCCCTGGCTGGAGAGGCCCCAAAATCAATTAATCTTTTTAACAGATCATCATAACATGTAAAAAGCATTAGTGCTTCTATGCACAACAGGCAACATGGGTGCTTTTCTTCATGCGATTCCAGTTCCCCCTGTCATCCAGGTACAAAGAATGTGACTGCAGATGCTGTTACCTTAGGAAAAAGCTGAAGAAACCGAAACCATCATTCTCCCTGAGCTTGTGTTCCAGTGGACCCTAGATGGTAGAATCGCTGAAGCCAGCGCCATTGAGTCAGCTCCGCTGGGCTGCCCCATTAACTGCACATATATTATTATATCCCAAAGGTTCTCCTTCATTGAGTCCACACAATTCTCTAACCAAGGACAAAACTGATCAGTTGACTGTTTGATTCTGATATGATTGAATCCTTAAGTGTTGTTTGAACTCTAACCTACTACACAGTGGAATGCTTCCCATGAAAAGCCACATAATCATGGAGAATACATTGTGGCCTGGTTAGTGGTAAGATAAATGAGGGTGTGGTTATCCTGTGGAATAAGAAGCTTGACTTATTAGGAGATGTGGTTAGAGTTGGTGTCAACTGCAATCTAAAAACTGCTGGGTTGAAAACAACCCAATTTGGGTTATTTTGGCAACCCAGCATTGGGTCAAAAAGGTAAGAACCCAACGCTGGGTTATTTTAACCCAACCAGTTAGGTTATTATGTTTAACCCAGCATGCTGGTTTGCTTTTTTTTATGGTTTACAATGACTACATTGCAGGGTTTCAAAAACCAAAGTGGGTGTTTTTTATCACTGTATTTCAGAAGGAAACCGACTGTATTTAGAAAATGTTCGATTTAATTTTGCATGTAATGCTTGATAAGGCAGTGTTTGTGAGCTCAGTGCTGCTTTGCAGCCGTTACCGGAGAAACCAGCTCTCCTGCTCTTAGTGCCTCCTGCTGGCAGAAAATGAACATGCGGAGTGCCACCACGAATTGAGTGTAAGGCTGTGGGAAGCACTGCATTGCTAGGCTAAAATGAACCCAAATTGAGCTAGGCATTAAACCTACAAATCTTGTTCATTTTAACACAAATAATAACTATCAGAAGGTAAATTTTATTAAAAACAAGAGAAAAGTCAAAAAGTAACATGCATGTAAGAAGAAATGCAGAAAAGTATGGCATTAACAGCTACAGAGTTCATAAAGCATTGAACATTTGTTGAATATAACTTTTAAGATCAAATTGGACTTAAAGAGAATGAGAACGATTCAATCTTTTGTTCATTATCTGGCTCGGCTCGGTGTTCATCTTCAGTTCTCTCTTCACAGCAGTTAAGTCAGTGTACTGTTTGAGTAAATGAATTACTCCGGGATATTGGTTTGTTTTAACTCAGAGGAAGGTTCAGCCACATTAAAAAAGTTAACAGTTTAAGTCATTTGTGGATTAATGCGTATTGGAGATGCGAACCGTTTAAAACGATTCAGTTCGATTTGGTGAACTGGTTCAAAAAGATCCGTTTACATCGAATGATTCGTTCGCGAACCGGATATCACAAACTGCTTTGTTTTGAACTCTCTCACAACAGACACGGAAGAGAAGACAATGCTGAATAAAGCCGTAGTTTTTGCTATTTTTTTACCAAAATGTATTTTCGATGCTTCAACAAATTCTAACTGACCCTCTGATGTCACATGGACTACTTTGATGATGTTTCTCTTACCTTTCTGGACATGGACAGTATACCGTACACACAGTTTCAATGGAGGGACTGAGAGCTCTCGGACTAAATCTAAAATATCTTAAACTGTGTTCCGAAGACGAACGAAGGTCTTACGGGTTTGGAACGACATGAGTTATTAATGACAAAATTTTATTTTTTCGGTGAACTAACCCTTTAAATTGGAATGTCACTGGGACGTGATGAGTATGTCCTAACGACCAAACTGGCACGTTGTGAGGACGTGACATTACCGGAAGTATGTCCTAACGACCAAAATACCATGTCCACCTCTAGTTTTAATATTTTCACCTCACCATTACCCTGAAATACATAAAGAACTAATAAACTCAATCCATCTCTGGTGCAAAAAATAAACCTTATGAAATCTAATTGTAATCTAATTATAGGGGATTCATAGTAAATACATTCATTACATGCAATGCAAACCAATACAAAAACATTACATTTTGATATAAAATAGACAAAACACACTGCATTCATTCACAAATCAACATTTATTTATTACTACTTTCTAAAAATACTAAGCCAAAACATTTTGAACATTGCACCTGTTCTTCAACCATGCAAAGTGTTACCAAGTTATGAGCACAGAAAACTGAACACATCAATTCATAGATTACACAATATAAACAACAGAAAATGTTTGTCTTATTAAGGATGGGGATAGTAAATAATGACGTTATCAGTGAAAATTATAAATAATTGTCAGTACACTTACTGAAACAACTCATAATACATAATTTGGTGCATGAATAAAGACATGATAAATAGATATGAAACAATTCAGAAGATACTGCACTTTTTTTTCCAGAAAAAAAGTTGCATTGTTTCCTGAGCGTCGTATATGAGGCGTCTGGTATAAATGTCTGGTGGTGATGTTCTTTAATTACACGGCATGCAGGAAAAAGTAGGCTAAATCGTGCGCACAATTGACTATTTAATTCCCTCAATTTGCTTAATTACACTATTTATAAATCGAGAGAACAAATTAGTAAATTGAGCAGAGGATTTAGCAAATCGATGAAATGTAAAATAATCGTGCACATTTTAGTACATTGAAGGAACAAATTATTAAATCGTGGACACGATTTGTTTATTTTTTCTTGCATGTCATTTGCGGGGCTCACTATCAGAAGATAAATCTAAACAATATGAATGGAAGTTCTTTGAGAATGTGTGCATTGTTTATTACAAGTTGTATTTTCATTTAAATGTAGCAATGAACACAGCAGGTCAAAAGTTTTTTCATTAATTACTCCAGTCTTCAGTGTCACATGATCTTCAGAAATCATTCTAATATGATGATTTACTGCTCAAAATAACGTTTTAATGTTATATTTTTACTAAAATTGTGTTTTATTCTGTTTTATTCTTTTAACATTCTGTATAAAATGGGTAGGTTTAGGTTCGGGTGGGGTATAGGGATCTTACATTTATCAAAAAAAATTATAAAAAGGGAAAATATACATAAATATTAAAAAAATTAATCAGATACGCATTTAAAAGCAGCTTCATGAGCAAATTTCTATGGATAACTGACTGGTCAGAGAACACGTTCTATCTGTACGTATTTGAGGTTGTTTTTACGTAAATTTAGATACTTATCAAACCTGTAATTACGTCCAGATAATACGTAAATGACACTATATATACGTAAAGGCACATACGTATTGGACAGTTTTAATTTACATCTAAAGATGTACATTTTGATTGTGAGATCAGGCTGGCACACAAGTATCGGGATAGTATTGAATCGGCAGATTAGCAAATCATCCCAGCCCTAGTTACTATAGTCAAAACAATGAAACTCTCTAAATGTTTTGGGCCACACTAGTAGGAAGCATTTTTAGCTGTGTTTATGATAAATTTGCATAACAGTGACTGTAAAATATGTACTTCAGGATGGAAATTAAATTTTTATACTTGGGACACGGTAATTGCGCTACTTTGAACGTTTTATGTTATTTTTATTATTATTGGCATGGGCTTGGGATGCACAATTAAAATGATGTAATAGTTGTGATCATTATTTTTCTTATTATCAAAACTCTGTCAAGTCTGCATCAAATCAAGCAATCCATGATCGCAGGTAAACTGTCTGACCAGTCAGATGTTTGTCATGAGAAGTGGTCTACAAAAGAGCTATGGTTTGCAGACAGTTATAAGAGTTGATGTTTAAAATACATCTTTTGAATATACAGTTCTGTGTGAACTCATTGTCCTGTTACCTCGGAGAGCTTTATTTTCCCTCATCAATAAGCTTCGTCAGATGTTTTGTTTAATGGTCAAATTCTGGGGGGAAGTTGTGGCCTAATGGTTAGAGAGTCTGGCCTGTATTCCAAAAGGTTGCAAGTCTGAGTGAAAGCCGTGACTTTTGAAATTCGTGACGTTTCGTGAAGTATGGTAGCCCATATGGTGCTCTGCATTTAACCAATCCAAGTGCACACACAGCACTGAGTTATATATCTATATATCCAGCGCCCGGGGAGCAATTGGGGCTCCAGGGCCTTGCTCAAGGGCACTTTAGCCATGGGTATTGAGGGTGGAAGAGAGCACTGTTCATTGAATTGATAAGGAGTTATCAGAAAAGTAAGTCTGTTTAGTTGTGATATCTTACAATCAATATATAGCCTAGTAAATGCAGGTTAAAGTGTTGCAGATGTAACCGGTTAAAACTTGGAGTGGCGATGAGGTCTTAAAATGTACGGAAGTAGTATTAAAACGGCCTTAAAAGATATTCAATTTACCTCCATGATTCCTGTATATACCCTGAAACATGACAGTGACCTGTGTACATATGCATTACAGGAAATGGTACGTAGCTCATCAGTTCTGTGTATGGCTTTTGTTATGATCTGTAGAACTAAAGAGAATAAATGTTAAAATAAAAAGAATCTTATAGAAGAGTCTTATAAGAATCTTACTGTGTGTGAAAGTGAAACATCTACAACATTTTATTACTAAGCACATGACAGAAGATGAGGACACTGAAAAGCAAACCTTTATAACGAGATGGATGTTTTTTGTTTTGGTTCTTTTAAGGTTGTTTAGGCTGTTACAAATCAAAGAACTCTAAAGCAGAGGTCTTTATCAATTCTCCTGGAGACCCACTGACCTGCAGAGTTTAGTTCCAATCCTAGTGGCTCTCCAGGAGCAAGCCTCAACTGTGCAGTGTTGGGGGTAAAAACTAGGTGATGGTCACCATTTATCCTTTTAAGCAAACAGATATTTCCTGTGCTCTGAAAATGGAAGTGAGTTTTGCTTTTCTATCAGATTGGTTTATCTAGCACTCCTTTAGAATTTCTATTGAGGTTAGCAGTCATGTCAACCACAGCAACCCGGGTTCTACGTCACATGCGAGCAGAGTTTCCTGCATAGGTACTGGAGTTTCTGAACTGTCATGTATCTAGTCACTTGCTCAAGCACAAGCAATCCAGCTACACAGGTAAGGGTGTTCTTCTTTTCTTGGGATCTTAACATTTGTTAAAAAGCAATTCAACAAGTTGTAGAAATACTTAGTTAGATCAAGAAAGAATTGTCATAATGCAGACATTTTTTTTTATCTTTTCCTCACATGACTCATTAGGAAGGAGGAGCACTGGTCAGCAAGTGTACACCAATTTTTCACTGTCACAGTGATGCAGGAAAATAATTTAACCACCAATGTGACCTGTCAGATTCATGATGGCATATTATCACCCTTCTTGTCAATGGGTTACATTGTAATCTTTTGCATTGGTTTCCTATGCAACACTGTCACACTCTATATATTTTTCCTTCGGCGACACACAGACTCTTCCATGGCCGTGTACATGCAGCACCTTGCACTAGCAGACACTCTGCTGGTCATGTGTTTGCCCTTCCGAGTTTACTACCACAACAAAGAAGGTCCCTTCTACTTGTGCAAGTTGGTGGGCATCTTCTTCTACATCAACATGTATTCCAGCATCCTGTTCCTCAGCCTAATCAGTCTGGATCGCTACTTGAAAATTATCAAGCCCGTTTGGGTCTTTCGAATACAAAAGACAAAGTGGAGCCACATGGCAAGCTATATCATCTGGGTGATCCTCATCTCAGGAGGAGTGATTCCCTTTTTTACAAGCAACAGTCAGAAACATCCGTGCAACAAGGTTTGCTTCCATTTCCACAGCAAGGGGCCTGTCTGTGGGACCATTAACCTGACTACAGTGGGGCTCTTCCTTGTTTTCTATGTAGCCTTTCTTTGTTTTTATGTTAAAATCACTAAGAAACTCAAGACTATGTCCATGGGTAATGGTGACCCTAAGGCACAAAGTCGCAAAAAAAGGGTAATCATGAAGACTTTCTTAGTACCAGCCATTTTTACTTTGTGTTTCTTGCCCTACCATGCGATACGAATACCATACGTTCTGGCTCAGATGAATGTGATTGGAGATCTTCAAAGCCAACAATTGTTGCACATCTTAAATGAGAGTTCCTTGCTATTGTCTGCTCTGAATAGCTGCCTTGACCCAATTATCTATTACTTCTTATCCAGCGAATACAGGAAAACAATACTGTGTGCCATTCAGGGCAAGTTTAAAAACATGCATGCTTTAAACAGAATGAGAATCAGCATAAACCGCACCTTCACTGAAATTTAGCATTAAATAATTACTTTTCCTTTTGTAACTCGTGAGGTCTACTGGAACATTTTTTTTTTTTTTAATTCAACAAATGTAAAATATTTAATTTTAAATTATGTTTACTATTGGTCACAGCTTGGGCACAGTTGAGTGAATTTATAAATGATCATAAGAATTAATATCTATATTTACATGAATATAAAGTATATATGTGCATGTATGACAGTTCTAACATTTTTGTAATAATAATAAATTAATAATATTAATAATAATAAATAAGAAGGTGTGCCCAATCCTCCAACTGGCAGTTATAGATACTGAATATGTAGTTGTAGCATTATCTCTAGAGGCACTGGTCCTCAGATTGTTTTCTTTTGATGTCAATTTTGTGGTGGTGCCCAGAAAAAAATGTATGTATATTATATTATATTAACGTAATTTAGGCTAAATAGGAATATTAGCATTTGGTTTCAAAATTTTCTTTTGTAAATGTGTTTTATAAGTTCTCTGCGAGAACTTATATATTTTTTAACAATAGATTGGATGCACAGCTGTTGACGTTAACAACAAGATACGGAAAGCATTGATTTATATCTGAACTATACAATAGTATATTTGCTTTGTAGTTTAATTATCCCTCTCTCTCTCTCTCTCTCTCTCTCTCTCTCTCTCTCTCTCTCTCTCTATCTGTGTGTATACAGTTTGCATTTAGCATTGTATTTTCTCTGCTATATGTGACCCAGAAATGACATGCAACCAACCATTTGTGAACCACTGAGCTAGGTTATTTGAGTGTACATTTGTGGATAGACTTTTTAGTTTTCCTTCATCACTTTATTTAACCGTGAGAACAACCTGTATTTATGATAGTTAAATATGTGTAATAAGAAAATGACCTTTGTAAAGGTTATGGATTTCTTTGTTTGTGATAGTTCCCATGTAGTAAGCATAGGTGTTGTTGTGTTATGAGTGTAACCCATGTTTGTGGTGGTAGACCTTTGTTTAAGAGTTAGCCACATTCAGCTTTTTTCTAAATGTGAGAGCAATGTGGGAAAATACTATATATATATATCTGCCGATTCCCACATCGAAGAATATGTTTAAATGTTTGATTTGATTTTGTTGTTAAATAACTGAAACCTGCACAAGATTACAAATGCAAATAGTATATAAAATTGTTTCTATTTCTGTTCATTCTTTTTCTTCATTCTTTTTCTTCATGCCCTTTATAAACTGTTTATGCACATATTTATACATGCCTGTCTTCTGGCTAAAGCCATTATTGTACAGAGCATGGAAATAAAATACAAAAGACATTTTATTTAAATAAAATATCTCAATTTACCTACATTTTGCATTGTTTGTTGCAAAAACTGCAGTTCTCAGCTGATGTCTTAGATATGTTTAGGGAGCTTGACATGATGCTCAGAGCTGCTGTGTGGGTTTGTTGTCATTTGTTTCTGATCAACAGATTGGAGAGTGCATTGATGAACTGATGAGAAGTTTTTTTTTCTTCTTTTTTTCTGCAGCTAGTGGGTGACTTGTAGGATCTTGTTTGTGACTTGATGAGTTTCAAGTTCAGATAATTTTCCACTTACACTCCATATCTCATGTAATACATACACACAGACACACACACTGGTTTCCATTTTTTATGAGGACATTCCTTAGATGTAATGGTTTTACCAAAAAACGTTCTGCATTTTTATATTTTTAAGATACTTAATTATGTTTCCTCATAGGTACCAAAAAAGTCCCCACAATGTCAAAATTGACTGGTTATGTGGATGAGTAGATGATAGTGTTGTTTTGGCGGCCTCTAGTCTATGTGTGAAGCTGTCATTTTAGTTTTTATTCGTTTTAGCCACGTTTAGTCTAGTCAAGTTTCAGTCAACTAAAAGTCTGAGCATTTTAGTCTTATTTCAGTCAGAATTAACTGATGACATTTAGTCTAGTTTTAGTCAAAGAAAACTGTGTTTAAGTCTCTTTTTAGTAATGCAATTCTATTTAACCCAGTCAGTAAAGTATAAGTAGTTGTATAGATGAAACTTTGTTTGTTGTCGTCTTCTAAATAATGCTGCGAGTGGGGCTTGAGGAAGTGATGTCGCCTGGATCTGCACAGTGCAACCTGATGCAGTCCCTGAAGTGAGACACAGGAAACAGAAATACTGCAAAATATCAATAATAACGTGACTAAACGAGGCAAAATAATGTTATAACATTTTGTTTTATCTAATTTTTGTCAACGAAAATGAAGATACATTTTAGCATAGTTTTTATTTTGTAAACCACATTTAGTCTCATTTTGATTTGTCAACAACATTGCATTATACATTTAATTATAGTCATTGTCATATGACTAGAATTTACGTTGTTTCTCGTCTTGTTTTCGTCACTTGATAAAAGTTCGATGGCGACCATATTTAATCATAATGTTCATTGACAAAATCAACACTAGTAGTTGATGGAAGAAATTTTAGGTTAACACAACTTGTCTGTAAAATTATATTTTGATCTTATAAGATTGACTAGTCACCTAGTGCTTCTTATGATACTGATTTTGTAACATGAAGTGAAAGATCACCACTTCATTTTCACTCATGACCTAGTTACATAGACCTTGCACCATAACCAGTTATGATCATCAAAATTTAAGCAGCAGTAAACCTAAGCTGTCCACACTTTGCTGTTATTTTATTATATATATATATATAATATACTAGTGTCCTTTTTTTATAATATTATATTTGTTACTGTCATGACGGAAGAAAGGAAGCAAAATGCAAGTAAACTCTTTATTGACAGAATAATTAGGAAAGCTTCAGCTGACGGCGGGTGGTGCAGGGACCTCGATGGGCAGCACTGGACAGACAAGATGGTGAGTAGAGTGCGCTGGTGAGTGACAGTGATAAATCCAGATGATTACGTAATCCACTGAGAAACACGGAACCGGAACAATGACTCACGAGACTGAACACGCTGAACAGGAACAGGAGTGAGACAGACATGCAGCATGGAGGACCTCAAACAACGATCTGACAAGAGAGATGAGAATTGGATGAGTATTTAAAGGTGAGTGGATTAGCTGAAGCTGGCACCGTGAGTGAGATCCGCTGGCCACTGATCAGGTAATGATGGCCGGTCATGGCATGGATGGAGGGGGACCGCGACTTCGGATTCCAGACTGGGAAAAATTTCTTTCGGTTTGACCATTGCTCTGGGGATGAAACCCTGAGGACAGACTGACAGTTGCTCCCACCAATCTACAAAATTTGGACACAAACTGGGGTCCCCTGTCGGAAACCACATCTGTCGGGAGGCCATGTAAGTGAAAGACGTGATCTACGAAGGTCAATGCTGTCTCCTTGGCTGAGAGTCATTTGGGCAAGGGAATAAAGTGGGCCGCCTTCGAGAACCGGTCCACCACGGTCAAAACTACCATGTTGCCCTGGGAGGGCGGGAGGGCGGTAATAAAATCTAGAGCAATATGGGACTAGGGTCTCGAAGGGACCGGCAGCGGTTGAAGTAACCCATCTGGTGGTCGATTGGAAGTCTTTCCAGTGGCACAAATCAAGAAAGCCAAAACAAAACTGTGAATGTCGCGAGCCATAAGTGGCCACCAGAATCGTGCTTGACCAAAAACCTTAGTACGATTAACTCTGTGATGACAAGCCACATTGGAACAATGTCCCCACTGAATGACGTTGGATCGTAATCCCTCCAGCACAATAACCTATTCGGTGGGCAACCGGGCGGAGGCATTACACCCTTCTAAGGCTGTCTTGACCTTCGATTCGCCCTCCCATGTGAGTGTGGATACAACTATTGACTCGGGTAAAATACACTTGTGCCCACCAAACCTGCCTGGAGTTCAGTATTTTGGCATTTCTGATGTATTCCAGATTCTTGTGATCAGTCCAGACTATAAAAGGTACCCCCGAGCCCTCTAACCATTGGCGCTATTCCTCCAATGCTAACTTGACTGCCAATAACTCTCTGTTGCCAATGTCAAAATTGCGTTCGGCAGGAGATTACCGATGGGACAAAAATGCGTAAGGGTGCATCTTGTCGTCTGTGGGAGAACGTTGGGATAGCACTGCACCTACCCCCACCTCAGACACGTCGACCTCCACCACAAACTCAGACACAGCCTCGGCACTCGTTGGACATGCTTTATGTGTTCCTGGAGAGAAAAGGAAAAAAAATCAATATGTCATCCAGGTAGACATATATGAACTGATCGACCATATCGCGCAGTACGTCGTTGACGAACGCCTGGAATACCGCTGGGGAGTTGGACAAACCAAAAGGCATGACCAAATATTCAAAGTGCCCCCTGGGGGTTTTAAAAGTGGTCTTCCATTCATCCCCCTCCCTAATGCGAACCAAATGATAAGCATTATGTAAATCCAATTTCGTGAAGATCGACACTCCCTGCAACCTCTCAAAGGCTGAAGACATCAACGGCAAAGGATAAGTATTCTTTACCGTGATGCTGTTCAGTCCCCGGTAATCAATACAAGGTCACAGAGATCCGTCCTTCTTCCCCACAAAAAAGAACCTCGCCCCCGCTGGAGAAAAGGAAGGGCGGATGAACCCTGTAGCTAGAGAATCAGAAATATATTTCTCCTTATCCCCCCTTTCCGGAACGGAAAGCGAATATAATTTGCCTTTAGTCGGAGACTTACCTGTAGCTTACCTGTAACCCTGTAGCTAGAGAATCAGAAATATATTTCTCCATATCCCCCCTTTCCGGAACAGAAAGCGAATATAATTTGCCTTTAGGAGGAGACTTACCTGACAGTAAATCTATGGCACAGTCATAGGGGATGATGCGGAGGAAGAGAAGCAGCACGATATTTACTGAACACTTCCTTCCAAGTGTATGGTCCATGAAATTACCTTCAGCCCTGGAGTCCAGAAGTGCCTGACAGTCGTGGGTGTGTGCTGACCATCTCAGTCTTACCGGGAGGAGCGTAGATGTGGATGAGGTCTTCTCAGCGGAGATACCACCCGATAGTAGCCTCATACTTACTATTGGGTTTGGCCTTTTACCGGACAGTTGTAAGCATAATGGCCTGCTCCACCACAGTAGAGGCAAAGGCCCTGGGATATCCTCCTTTCCTTCTCCTCCCGGGAAAGCCGAGCTCGCCCTACCTGCATGGGCTCATGATTGTAGACGGGGCTGACCGCGTCCCCGCCGCTGACTCATGGACCAGCAGCTCCTCCAGAAGTATGACTGGGCAGGATCCGTCGCTGTACTCGGGACAGTCCTGCATCTACTCTCAGTGCCAACTCAATCAGTCCGTTAAGGGGTGTCAGAAGAACTCAAAGATATAAGACTTACCTGGTGTAACCATCATTTGCCTCACGCAGTGAATCTCCTTCGCATAGAGTTGATCAGCTTGTTAATTGTGGCCTGTGGAATGTTGGTCCACTCCTCTTCAATGGCTGTGAGAAGTTGCTAGGTATTGGCAGGAAATGGAACATGCTGTCATATACGGCGATCCAGAGCATCCCAAACATGCTCAATGGGTGACATGTCTGGTGAGTATGCTGGCCATGCAAGAACTGAGATGTTTTCAGCTTCCAGGAACTGTGTACAAATCCTTGCAACATGGAGCCATGCATTATCGTGCTGCAACATTAGGTGATGGTTATGGATGAATGGCACAACAATGGGCCTCATGATCTCGTCATGGTATCTCTGTGCATTCAAAATGACATCAATAAAATTCACCTGTCTTCATTGTCCATAACATACGCCTGCCCATACCATAACCCCGCCGCCACCATGGGCCACTCGATCCACAATGTTGACATAAGCAAACTGCTCACCCACACGATGCCATACACGCTGTCTGCCATCTCCCCTGTACAGTGAAAATCGGGACTCATCTGTGAAGAGAACACTTCTCCAAAGTGCTAGACACCATCCAATGTGAGCATTTTCCCACTCAAGTCGATTGCAATGATGAACTGCAGTCAGGTCGAGACCCCAGTGAGGACGACAAGCATGCAGATGAGCTTCCCTGAGACAGTTTGTGCAGAAATCCTTTGGTTATGAAAACTGATTGTTGCAGCAGCTGTACTGGTCTCAGATGATCTTGGAGGTGAAGATGTTGGATGTGGAGGTCCTGAGCTGGTGTGGTAACATGTGGTCTGTGATTGTGAGACCGGATGGATGTACTGCCAAATTCTCTGAAACACCTTTGGTGACGGCTTATGGTAGAGAAATGAACATTTAATTCATGGGCAACAGCTCTGGTGGACATTCCTGCAGTCAGCTAGCCAAATGCACGCTCCCTCAGAACTTGCGACAGCTGTGTGATAAAGCTGCACATTTTAGACTGCCCTTCTATTGTGGCCAATCTAAGGCACACCTGTGCAATAATCATGCTGTCTAATCGGCATTTTGCTATGCCACACCTGTGAGGTGAATGGATTATCTCGGCAAAAGAGAAGTGCTCACTTACACAGATTTAGACAGATTTGTGAACAATATTTAGGAGAAAGAGGCCTTTTCTGTACATAGAAAAAAGTCTTAGATCTTTGAGTTCAGCTCATGAAAAATGGGAGTAGTAGGGCTCCAGCTGTAGAGGCCGGGTTGGGGGGGCGGGGGCTAGGGCCGCAACCTTGGAGGCTGCCCTGCCATGGCCTCCTGAACTGCTTGCACCGCCATGGCCTTATAGACTACCTGCTCCACCATGGCCTCCCGAGTCACCTACTCCATCATGGCTCCCAGAGTACCCTACTCCACCATGTCCTCCTGAACTGCCTTCACCGCCATTGCCTCCTGAGTTCCATACTCCACCATGTCCTCCTGGACTACATGCTTTGCCATGGCCTCCCGAGCTCCATGCTCCTTCATGGCCTCCCGAGTCACCTGCTCTGCTGTGGGTCCCAGAAGGGGCTCCACCCTGGTGGCCTTCCGTCCAGTTAGCCTGTCCCTAGAGGCCTTCAGAGCGCCCACCCCCAGTCAGTCTTGTGTTCCTGTGTCTTGTGTTTCCAGATGCGCTCTCAGGTTTACGCTGCTCTCACTTAAAACATGTTCGCTGCAATCACGAATCTCAGCTCTTGCTCAAAGTGTGCGTGCTCCAACTGTGTCCCGTGGACTGGAAATGATTTATTTTAGCACCTGGACTAAACCTTGTCAAATAAGATTTATCTAAAAAAAAGTGGTCATACAGTGGAGTAGCAAGTAAGCCACAGGCCCATATGCAAAACATTTGTATGGACTCCTGATAAGCTCAATACGGCCATCAGGATGCACTACCAGCCTAAACAATGAGGTCAAATTCATATTTAAGATGGGGAATTAATGACAACAGAATGTCAGGAGGCCAGTTTAATGCCCCATGTGAATGACGCTCCTTTTTACAGGTGCCGTTCTAACGCTTTATCAAAAAGTTGATCCTTATTACATTCTTAAATCTGATGCATTATCCTAAGACTTTTGCATACATACAAGTAAGGGAATGAACACCCCCTGTTGATCAGACTAAAACTAGCTTCAGCAGCAAGCTAGTTGTTCACAATGGCTTACCATACCATGCTACCAGCTTCAAAAACAACAACAAAAAAGTCAAATTCGTGATTGAGGTGGGGAATTCATAAAATAAAATAATGAGAAAAGGACCAAATTGCCAACAAAGCTATGCTGATGATACCCAGATCTACCTAGACTTATCTCCAAATGACTACAGCCCCATTGACTCCCTCTGCCAATGTATTAATGAAATTAATAGTTGGATGTGCCAGAACTTTCTTCAGTTAAACAAGGAAAAAACTGAAGTTATTGCATTTTGAAACAAAGATGAAGTTTTCAAGGTGAATGCATACCTTGACTCTAGGGGTCAAACAAGTTAAAATCAAGTCAGGAATCTTGGTGTGATTCTGGAGACAGACCTTAGTTTCAATAGTCATTTCAAAGCAGTAACTAAATCAGCATACTATCATTTAAAAAACATTGCAAGAAATAGATATTTTGTTTTCCAGTCAAGACTTGGAAAAACTGGTTCATGTCTTTATCACCAGCAGGGTGGACTATTGTAATGGTCTCCTCACCAGCCTTCCCAAAAAGACCATCAGACAGCTGCAACTCATCCAGAATGCTGCTGGCAGGATTCTGACTAGAACCAAAAAATGTGAGCACATCACACCAGTCCTCAGGTCCTTACACTGGCTTCCAGTTACATTTAGGATTGATTTTAAAGTACTTTTACTCATCTATGAGTCACTCTATGACCTAGGACCGAAATATATTGCAGATATGTTGACCGAATATAAACCTAACAGAGCATTCAGATCATTAGGATCGAGTCAGTTAGAAATAGCAAGGGTTCACACAAAACAAGGGGAGTCCGCCTTTAGTTACTTTGCTGCCCGCAGTTGTAAATGTATTTTATTTTATTTTTTCTTCATGATTATTTTACTTTCTTTTATGTAAAGCACTTTGAATTACCATTGTGTATGAAATGTGCTATATAAATAAACTTGCCTTGCCTAATATTTTATGGATGAAGAGGACCACATTTTGAAAGACTTTTTATACAGGAAATTGTTGTATAACCCACCTTTATAAAAGAGGGTAGGTGATATGCACGGCCCTATTGCTGTTAACTCTTTTATTTCAGTGATAAACCTGTCCTGAATGTCCTTTCTGTGTCCAAAGAGAAACTATTTTTCATGCACTCAGTTATTGTATTACAGCATTTATTTGTGACACTAAAATAATTTTTTTGGTATATTTAATGAAAAATGTTCTATTGAGATTTTTATTTTGGGTTTGAAATATTTTCAGAGAGAGAGAAAAAAAGTCAGTTTAATCTGTTTATTTTATCTGTCAGTTTAAATATTTAATTTGTCAGAATTTAATTTTAGGGCAAAAAAATGTTTATATTAGCCAGAAAAATAACATTGAACAAATGTCTAGTGATAATGTTTGTGTGTGTTTTGAGTTTGGTAAAATCTAGAATGTTGATTTATTTTCTGCATAAAACTATGCAAGATCTTTCTACTTTTGAACAAATATGGTGCAGTCATGGTGCTTTGTGTGCATTGTGTGAAGATGTTTTTTTTTTCTTCTGTTTTCTCTAATGTGTCTCTTGCTGAATGTATTGTCTTTAAGATTTTCTGTAGTAATTGAGTCTTTGAGTAATTGTAAATAAAGCTTTTTTTCTAAATCATATATCTCATATTCATCTTTTTTGTGATTGTTTAAGATAAATTCCTTTTGAATTGTTTGAAGGGTTGGATAAAATATTCACCAAGCTTGGTTTTATATTTTTTTACAAAAAAAAAAAAAAGCAGTGGTGTAGTGGAGGGTATACGCAGGGGTATGGCATATACCCACTTCTTTATCACCCGGCATTGCCCACTCACTTATAAATCCACTCTGATGCGCGTCATTTATTAGTGTCCTGCATTAGCCAAAATCATGACGCCCGCCTCTCATCTCGACAAATCACCTGAATGCAATCGGATTCAGTCTGGGGGCTTGAGTGCATGTCAGGGAGGCGCGCAAAGTGATAAAATAATATTCAACTATTGACTCCTAATTTGAATCAGTACATTATAACGAAAACAATACCTTAAGAATGAAAAGAAGCAAGATTTTTGCAATCTATTTATTTATTTATTTTTTACTGTTAAAAAGTTCAAGGATACAGTAAACTAATGCCTTCAAACAGTAGCCTATAGTTCACAACTGCTACAGAGAAAACCTGACCGATTTCATTAGACATTGTATACAGAGTGACGTCAAGAATTATTCTTGTCAGCATGTAATTGGCTTAAAAGCACAAGTGTTTTAAAATGGAGGCTGCTGAAACCTGATGGCATTTTTTTGGATTATGAGTGGATCCATATAGTAGCCTGAACAGTCATGTTTAGTGATCTTTTGGCGTCTCCTTGTGGTCCTCTTTAATATCGCAGCTTGCCTAGTGCTTAATTGTATTTAAAATGCTCTAAACAATTAATTTGTATTTATTTATATTTTTTGCACTATATAGTATATACATAAATTCTAAAAGGTATTGGGGAAGTAGGGGGTTACCATTTGCCCATCACTGTATGCTAGTGATGGGATTTATGGCTCTTTGAGGGGATCCAGATCTTCGCGATCTTCTTTTGGCTCTTTTTAAATATTTAGTCAGTTTTAAGAAGCCAGCTTGGGGGCATCTCAGTTTATCCTGGAAATAATCACTGGGAGGAAAAATGAGGTGAGATTTGTAGTCAAATAATTAAAACTCAGATATCACACACCAATATCTGAGTTTGAATTATTCTGAAATATTGATTATTACCTCGTTTGTCATGTGTGGACTATATTCCATAGGGTTGCACAAATCCCTCTGCTTAGACAGTGACATCACTATTTTGGATTTACCTTTAGTACAAAGTGTCTGTGTGTGTGTGTGTGTGTGTGTGTGTAAAGCTACGTTGACTTATGTTATTCATACAATACCTACTCAACTAAACATCAAAAACAAAGCCGGCTGCAATGAATTTCTGTGCAAAACAGCTTTTACTACAAACACTTTCACACAAGAACATTGTTATCACACAAGAACATTTTGATAGAAAACAAAAAATATTTAAAGTAGATAAAATTAGAATAAATAAAATGGAAATGTCTACATACTACATACTATTACTACTGTAAACTTTGCAAATAGGACATCAGCCCCTTCAAGTCAATGAACAATAACAAAGTGGGCTGCAATGAACATGCACAACTAATAACTAATATCATCACGCTATAAAGGGTTGGCCTGCGCTGGGTGCGCCCCTCCCCCTATAACTGTTCTGTCTCGCGAAGGAGCTCATTTGTTTGCATCTGTGTGAAATACGCATAGGAAAAAAGAACGACAGAAAGAACGGCTCCCCTCCAGCCGCGACTCGGCTCCCATCGTTCATGTTTATGAGCCGTTCAAAAGAATCGGTTCGTTCGCGAACGTCACAACTCTACTGTATGCCATGGGAGAATCAGTCAGTCAAACACAGGAGTAGGCTGCACAATTCTTTTTTTTTTTTTTTTTTTTTTTTTTGTATCAAATAGAGATCATGATCCTCCTACAGATAACTAAACAAAATAGCTTGTATACTAGAGGTTCTGACAAAATGTTAATTGTTGCAGTCTATGCAATTTTTTACATTTCTATTATTTATTGCAAAATCTGCACCTCTTTTGTGGCTAATATTAATTTCATAATGATCCTTACTCCATGAAGTCAAGTAGCATAAGTTACAGTACGTGAAAATGTGTAAAAAAAAATGGGGGCCTAAATTAAGAGTATACCTGTTATGAAGAGAGTCAGACGTTCAGATCCAATTGCAGCATTTATTAAACAGAATGGTCAGACAGGCAGAGATCAGGAATGGCGTCAGGTGTGTCAGGGATAACCAGAATCGTAACCAGAAACAAGCAAAGATCGGGACAGGCAGCAGAGAATCAGAGTCAGAATACACAGTCCAAAGGTCAAACATGGGAATAACAAACACAGGGGAAAAACGCTCCGAAATGTAGACAGGGCTAAACAAGACTTCACAGTGAGTGAGAGTGATTGTGCTGCTTATATGTGTGTGTAAATGAGGTGCAGGTGTAGCAAGGAAATTGGCTGATGAATGAGGTGCAGGTGTGGCAAGGTGATAGTGATGCAGTGACTCATGGGAGATGTAGTTTGGGTGTGGTGCAACAGTATGAGAGGTGCTAGTGTCCAAGTGATGATATGGTGACATCTGGTGGTTGATGGGTGGAATGGTTCTGAGTGGAGTGCCCTCTACTGAAGTTCATGGGCACTCCATCTAATGATTGTGACAATACCCAATTCTCCAGGCACAACTACACCACTGGTGTGAAGTATAAGAAGAATGGAAAGCACAGTGTACACTTGGTAACTTTCTAGTTGGACAAACAATGTTGGCTGTTTTAAACAGGTCATATAATGTTGCCAAAAAGAACATTATTTTGTGTATTTGGTGTAATTAAATGTGTTTATGCAATTTAAGGTAAAAAAACAAAAAAAAAAACAAAAAAAAAAAACATTATTTTCCACATTATTTTCTCCTCTATGTCCGCCTTTCTGAAACGAGTAATTTGTTTACAAAGCTCATCGGTCTGAAAAGCGAGGTGTGCTCTGATTGGCCAGCTATCCAGTGCATTGTGATTGGCCAAATTTATGCCCCTTGCCATACTGTGATGCGTGTCCCAGTCAGAACACAGGCACTACAAGACCCATGTCAAACAAGCCATTTGTTGCATCCAGTGGGGCTTTATTATTACGGATTATAATGACTCATACTGTGTTTCTATGCATTGTGTTGCACTCGCCACGTAAACATAAAACCATGTTTGCATTTGTGATCAGAGAAACGACAAACAACAAGCTCTACTCTACACCAGTGGTTCTCAATTCCAGTCCTCACACCCCCCAGCTCTGCATATTTTGTATGTCTCTTTTTGTTAACACACCTGATTCAGATAATCAGCTCATTAGAAGTGAGCTCTGTGCATGAACTATGTTCCCATTAACATGGTCCCTACACAGTGTTCATTGCTCCCTATTCCCTGAGCAGGGGAAATCTGTTGAAGTTTGCCTCACTTCAAAACATTCATTCATGGATTTGCGCTGCACAACATCTTCACACATGGACAAGTGTGACATCATATACCTCTATAAATAAATACAAATTCATTTAAATTCACGTCTGCACACGTGCAATGCACTTTGAATGGAACATATATGTTCGCTTCGAACTGGAATCATGGCAGAATATCCTGTGATGTCCACTTCGCAGGGCACTTATGATGTGCTGCACACATCTGAATATTTGGGTTGAACTATTCTGGAACAGTGTTGTAAATACTACTTAAACACTGATTTCTAGTTGTGTCCTCTTTTAGAAGGCCAAAGAAAGTATTTTTGCTTTCACAACAAAACAGAGTTTCCACGACATGGCGCCGGCTGCAATAGCGAGAATAAGTTAAGCCTTCTTTCTTTGCGTGAACATTTGGGTGGTGTTATGCAAATCTTCCCTCATTGTGATGTAGACATGTGGAGGTGTGTTTAGATGAGGTGTTTTAGGAGGCCGTGGAAGAGCCTTTACTTTTATAAGGAATATATCTTTGGGTTTATGCCTTTAGTCTTTGATCTTCTTCATGCACCAAGAGCTTGTAATACTCCAGAGAGAAAGGGAAATTGAAATCGCATCATATGACCCCTTTAAAATCCCATAAATGTAAGAATGAAGGGGAAAATGCTGATTTCCTTTAAATGTTCAAATCTTTAGTAGAGGGTCATGTTGCTTTGGAATATACATACTGTAAATTAATAAATAATATGCACTTTTTTATTTGAGGTGGAGTGTGAAAAATGCTCTTGTGGTGAGAGAGGAGTTTGGAGGATTGTTTTTATTGGTGAATTGTAAAGATTGTTTCTAAACTAGTTGTATTGAATTAAAGGAGGTTTAAAAGTCAAAAGTCTCTCTCTCCCTCTTTTTTCATGCTTTCTTAAGCTGTCATAGACTTGGTCTACTATTTTCTGGTTTAACCTGTTAACCTGCACCTCCCATTATGGGACTCACAGCTGAAAATGACCTATATAACTTAAAATTGTAATAGTTCCTGACTTCAGTGTGCTACACACACAAAATAGTGTCTTTGGAAAGAAGATCCTTTGGGCTTTACTGTCCATCATCCAGAGTTAAAAATGCTAAAAAAAAAGTTATAGACACTGAAGCGACTTTAAAAAAAAACAGTATTTTTTTTATTTCATATAAAAATATATAATAATAATACATTTTATTTGTAATGTGCTTTTCTTAAACCCAAAGCGCTACAGTAATAAAGTAATAAATAAAATAAAATAAAACACCAAAAGCAATACAACAATTCATTAGAGAAAGACAGTCTTGAATAAATGTGACTTAATCAACTTTTTAAAATCACCCAACGTTGGTGCATTTCTGACATGCGGAGGAAGTACATTCCATAGCTTAGGGGGTTTATATGAAAAGGCTCTTTCCCCCATGGTCTTTAGCTTACATGATGGCTGGTGAAGTGAAAGAGAGTTAGTAGAGCGAAGAGAGCGTGATGGAATATAAGGACTGATGAGATCACAAAGATACTCAGGTGCAGTCCCATGAAGTGCCTTGTATGTTAAAATAAGAATTTTAAAATCAATTCTCGCATTTACGGGAAGCCAGTGTAATTGTGAAAGAACCGGTGTAATGTGTTCACGAGGAGAAGTACAAGTAAGCACACGAGCGGCAGAATTTTGTATATACTGAAGCTTGCTCAACGATTTAGCTGCAAGGCCAGAGAACAAGGCATTACAATAATCTAACCTAGTTGTTATGAAGGCATGTATAAGCCTTTCTGTGTCTGCGAGAGAAAAGGTTCAGTTTTGCTGAAGCTATTAATGAGCAATGGACATCAGGACTAGTGGTGATGTAAATCTGCAAATCATCCGCATAGCAGTGATACCCAAGACCATGTTTCCAAATGATCTGCCCAAGTGGAAGCATATAAATGTTAAATAATATTGGACCCAAAACTGAACCCTGAGGAACTCAGGCACGGTATCTGATTTGTAGTTACCCAAGCCAACAAACTGGGCACGATTCATTAAATAAGACCGAAACCAATTGAGGACAGCTCCAGAAAGACCCAACCAATTTTCCAGAGTGACATACAGTGTCAAAAGCAGCACTGAGGTCTAACAAGACCAAAATACTGCATGCACCGGAATCCGTCGTGATAAGAAGATCATTTACGACCCTAATTAAAGCGGTTTCAGTACTATGCCCTCTTCTGAACCCAGATTGAAAAGGTTCAAAGAGACTGTTCAAAGCTAGGTTATTATTTAACTGAACAGCCACAACATGCTCAAGAACTTTAGCCAAGAATGGGAGGTTAGAAATCGGCCTGTAATTGGATATATCAGATACATCACAACCAGTCTTCTTAGGGACTGGTGTAATGGCAGCTATTTTTAGTTCTGGAGGAACAATTTCAGAAGTCAATGACAAGTTCACAATTGAAGTCATAAAAGGGCAGATTGATGCAAGGCAGTTCATAATGACCGAGCAGGAAACCGGATCTAAAATACTGGTTGTAGAGTTCATGGACTTCACTGTACTTGTAATAAAATCATCTCTGACCATTTCAAAGTTTGAAAAGGTAGTAGTTGGGAAGTTTGAAGGCTGGATATTAACTAGCTCAAGAGGAGTGATGGTATTTAAAGTGCTATATATATACCCTCAGCCTTACCAGTGAAATAATGAAGAAACTTATTACACTGGTCAACAGAGTAATGAACAACGGCCTTAGTTGGTTTGAGAAGATTGTCAACAGTCTTAAACAGCAATTTAAAATTTGTTGCAGCGTTACCAATGATGCTTGAATAGTGGTTCCTACGTGCAGTATTCAAAGCAGAATGGTAAGCAGACTGTTGTTCAGTGTAAAGAAGCCTGTGCACCGTCAGGCCAGATTTTTTGTACTGCCGTTCTAATTGTCTTCCGGCAGCTTTCATTAAATGTAAATCCGGGGTAAACCATGGACAGGGTTTCCTAAAAGTAACAAGCCATTCTCGCACAGGTGCGAACTCATCCAAAAGTGAGGAAAGCATGGAATTATAGTGCTCCACGGAGTTAATAGTGGGAAGCCCAGAGACAAAAGTCTATGGTTACTTATACCCATGTCGATACTATCCAGAGATTGGATACCAACACCAGCAGAACATACCACATCCAATATATGGCCCAGCCTATGGGTCAGAAAAGTAACATGCTGTTTAAAGTCAAAACCATCCAAAATATCCAAAAAGGTAGCAGTTTTGACACAGTTTGGAATAACAATGTGGAAATTGACATCACCAGTCAAGACCATAGACGGACAGAGTGGATTAAGAAGTGTCAGCAACTCTTCAAAAAAAACAAAAAAAATAAAGGATTAGGTTTTGGTGGATGATAAATGAGCAGCACAAGAACAGGTGAAGCACCATTGACTTTAAAAACAAGACATTCAAATGATGAAACAGTTGGAGCATCAATAACATCGATTTATATATTTGATACAAATATTGCAGCCAAGCCACCACCCTTACCCGAAGCTCGAGGCACGTCAATATATTTATATCCAGATGGGGCACACATGTTCAAATTAAGATAGTCATTGTCTTAATGCCAAGTTTCACTGAGACAGAGAATATAAATTTTCCTGTCAGGGATAGTGTCAGTGATAAGTGCCGTTTTATTGTTAATTGACCTCGTTTTGAAGTGAGCAAGTCGCATAGTGCTACAGCACACATTCGCCATGGGTTTTTGAGAGAGACCCTCAGGATAGCGTAGGTTACCATGGCCGATTCCACGGCAACCAGAAGTACGACGCAGCGAGCGCCTGCGGCTCGACCAAAGTGCAGTGACTCCAGCACCGGCAGTAGAGCGACTCTGACGAGAGCCTCTATGATTATAACTAGGCTGGCAGAGGAGCTGCATGGAACGCAAAGTTTGTATGACGCTGATATCTGGACGGCCATGGTGTCCCAGGGACAAAAGATCAGAGAGAGAGTACCTCAGCATGGTGAAGTCCAGAAGTTCGGTCCACTGCTTTATGCTGGTTCCTGATAAAATCAAATCGCAAATAATCCAGGTGATCATATGAAGTCGCATGATAACATCCAAGAGTTGTTACACAGCTATTGCACATGGAGAACTTGACGCAACTCCAGGGACCCGTTTGATCTCACATGGAGACAGCAGCAACAGGCAGAGACAGTGCAGGTGAATCACGGCAACCAAATGTGACCAGCAGCAGACAGACCAGGGGGAAACACTTTAAAGCGCTGGCTCAGAAAAGGTAAATATATGGAAATCCAGCAGCAAGTTAAGACTCAGAAGAGTTTAAAATTATTCAGAAGAGTTTAAAATGAATTAAAATAATAAACAACTAAAATATGGCAGGAGAAGTGGCAGCCAAATGTGCGCCAACGTCCTCTCCGAAAACCGGAAACTTCATGAAACATACCCCCCCCCCCAATTTTTTTTATATGAATACCAAATGTATTGAAGGGTTCTAAAAACTATTTTAGTAATTAAACATGACACTGCATAGTTTGTCAATTATAAAACCATAGACAGAATCTTAGACATTGGAAGGTTTTTTCTTCTTTTTAATTTTTGAGCACTAGAAAAATACAATAACAATAATTTGAGTAATAATAAGAAATAATAATAATAAATATTGTGACACGTGTCCCGAGCTCTCATCAGCGTCGCTCTGGAAACCGAGCAGTCACACCTGCTCCTGCTCGTCACGGGCTGAGCGGCCACACCTGCACCCCATCAAGAAAGGGAAGGGTGCGTTGAGGGACTCCCGCGCCACTAGAGACGTGAGCTGCTGGACCCGCGATCCGGATGGGAACCGCACCCGTTTGCACGGCCGACGGGCCAGGATGCCGGGCCGTCCATCCCCTACCAGCGCTGCGGCCAACGAGAGTGATGCGGCCGCTAGAGGAAGCCGCCGCCCCTTGCGTCCCGGACCGAAGAAGGGAGCGCGTGCGGCCACCGGACTCCGCCCCTTACCTGGACCCTTCCTCCATGAACATTGCCCGACCCACACGAACCCCGCAGCACGACGAGGACACCAGATACCCTGTTTATTTTGGACACTCTTCCCCTTTGACCATCTTTATCCCGTTTTATTTGTATATACTGTTATATACTTAATATTCACAGACACTAGTATATATTCGGCTACAGTCTGGAGCCCTGCACTTAGACTAACACAGAAGCGACTGAACGCAGCTACGGCATCCCTTGTGGCATCCCTAGTTGCCGTTTTACTGTCTGGTTTGTCCAGTCTGAAATACTGCTAAACGCGTTTTCATTTCTTCTTCGTGTGTTTGCAATGCATTCTGAGCAGCGAAGAAGAACCGTGAAGCGGTTATGCAAAGCTAGCGGTTATAACTAGGTCTTGTTTAAGAAAATAGTATCGGATCGGTATATGAGTTCATGTTCTCGACGTTGCCAGAATTTGTTGTGGTATCGGTGATATTTCTGATACTAGTATCGGAATCGGAACAACTCTACTTGGGACCAGGGGCCCTCCCAGGGCTGGACATGGGAATAGGAAATTTCTCTGGGCTAGTCATGGGAACAGGAATTTTTTCTCTGGGCTAGAGTCAGGGCTGGACTCCTCTCTTTACTGGACTTGGGAACGAGAGCACATTCAGGGCTGGATGGACCAGCGGGGATGAAGGAGAGAGGAGAGGTGGCAAGTCAGCTTCCAGCTCTGTTTCCCAGTCTATAACGTCCCCCTCAAAGTCTGTTTCTCAATTGCAACAGAAATAGCTGAGATTATGAGTTGAACAACATGGTAATCAGGGCCAGTCTGTGGCATAGGCAGTTGCCTAGGGCGCAAGATGACTGGGGGGGGTGGTTCTTTCTTTATCGGATGTGCCCTCTTGTGACCATTCTGTTCTCCTACACCCATAAAGTTGGCATGAAATGGAAGTAGCAATTGTCTTTTTTTATCCGAGAGAAACAGCATTTGAAATGAGAGGGCGGGACTTGATTTCGTCCTTTGGGAATTGGTTGGATCGTTGGAAGTTGGGGTGTTGCTAACAAAATGGAGGCAGAGCTGAATGACAGTTTGCAGTTAGCTGTGAGGAGATTTCTCTCCACTGGATTTAACCGATGAATTTATTGAGGAAGATGATGATGAGGAGAATCAACGGCATAAAAGATGCGTGAGAGAGACACTAAATGCGTCCTCCTTGAGGTTAAGTCATATTCATAAAAAAAATAAATAAATAAATAAAAAACTTGAAATGTCTTAAGAGTAATGTTGTTATAATATCCTAACATCCTTTCAACCTTTAAGGGTAGTGTACTCCCCCATGGCTTGCGTCAGCACTTGTCAATGCATTGGTTTCTATAAAGTAAAGTATCAGCTTCAGTCTTTCCCCCAGCATTTAGCCCTCATGTCACTAGCTCCGCCCTTGAGCCATAGCTTCCGGGTCTGTTGTGAGTGCGACTGCTGTGACTGTTGACGCATGACACTGCTGACGTGTTTTCTGGTGCACCCAATAACAAAGATAACATGTCAGCAGCGTCATACGTCAGCAGCGCCACTGCAGTGTTGTGAACGCACTCACAACAGACCCGGAAGAGAAGACGATGCTGAATAAAGTTGTAATTTTTGTTATATTTTGGACCAAAATGTATTTTTGATGCTTCAACAAATTCTAACTGACCCTCTGAGGTCACATGGACTACTTTGATGTTTTTATTATTTTCAATGGAGGGACAGAAAGCTCTCGGACTAAATCTAAAATATCTTAAACTGTGTTCCGAAGATGAACGGAGGTCTTACGGGTTTGGAACAACATGAGGGTGAGTCATTAATGACAATTTAAATATATGGGTGAACTAACCCTTTAAAGCATAGGGGGGATAGATCCCTCAGCTGTGGAACAGCCTTCCAGCCCATATTAGATCGGCACAGTCTTTAAATGTTTTTAAATCATTACTTAAAACTGATTTATTTTCTTTGGCTTTCATTTATTGTGAGTTTATCATATAAATCTGTGGGTTGCCATGTGTTCTATGTCTTTGTTCGTTCAGCACTTTGGTCAGCCATGTGTTAAATAGATGCATCTTAAGCATGCAGAATAACATAAATGGACTTTGAACGATTAATTGCTGCTTTGAACGATTACATCCATAATTGTAATCGCGATTAGAAGTTCTATTAATTGTGCAGCCTTTAATGCAACCCCGTCTACAGTATTTCGAAAGTCTACGTTTTTGAGGCTCGTAGTGTAAATAACAGGTGTAACCATGGCAAACATTGTGCATTTTAAAACAAACTACTGTAAACGTAGTCTTAGTCTAAAGTTCAGGATGGAGAGGAGTCTGTCGTCACAGTAGCAACTCTTAAAAAAATAGCTTATGTGGAAATAGTTTTATGAATTGTCTGCACTTTATCTATTTAAATTATTGTTATTATTTTTTTTTTACAGTGTTTTCCTGCCAGTTGGCATTGATAGTGACTGACACTTGATAGTCAAACAATTAATAAAAAGATATGTGTTAAAAAATAAATAAATAAAATAAAATTAAAACAATAAAAATAATAATTTTCTAAAATTTGTAAATGACACTAAAATTTCTGCACTAAAATGTGTAATTTGAACCTGTACTCTGTCGATTATCAACATCACAACAAGATGATATTTAAGCTCCTTATATAGCCAAATCTCTACTGGTTTGTATTGGCCGCCTCCAGTTTTCCTTTTGTCTTGCCTCCAGCTAACACTGTGATGTAATTGTAACGTCGGCACTAAAAGGATCTATAGCTGAGCTGAATATAGCTCCGGCTGCGATCTTTCAAACACGACTCAGTGCTCACCCTTTTGCATAACAACACAAATGCTATCTGCAGCATCAGGCAACCTGTTATGGTGGTATGCGGCTCCCGCAGATCAAAGCAGTTGCCACGATCTGAGGTAAACCATTATGCAGGCAATGTTCTGCATCCCTCGGGAATAGGAACAATCACGAGTGGAGAATTTTCATTGTTACTCATCACAATGAATGCCTAACACTGAACACAAGTGCTGAGCTGTAGTCAAGTCCAGCTTTGTCGAGTCCAAGACAAGTCCAAGACCAGGACTAGTCGAGACGAGTCAAGACCGGGTCCAAAGAGGTTCGAGTCCAAGTCAAGTCTACGTAAGTCCAAAAGATCCGAGTTCAAGTCAAGACTGAGTCCAAATGAGAAAAAAAGGATATTCTTCAAGACCACATACTTACTGTAACTATTTATAATGTATGTGATGCAAGAGACAGCATATCTCCTATTCTAAGAAAATATTTTTACATTATTATTTGTAGTGATCAAACAGCATTTGCAAAGTCACAACTCTGTAGGACAGGGGTCTCCAGACTAGATCCTGGAGGGCCAATGCCCTGCAGAGTTTAGCGCCAACCAGTGTTGGGGTTTTTACTCAAAAAATGTAATTAGTTACCACTTACTAGTTACTTATGTAAATTGTAATGAGATTACATTACTAGTTACTTCATTTGAAAAGTAACTTCACTACTTATTACTTTACTTTTTTAGGGCCCTATAAAATCTGTTTGATGAATAATTGTATTCATCAAAAGCATGTCTAATTAATTTAAATCATAACACATACATTTTCACAGCAATTTATTAAAAGTTTAACAAAAATTACATGTTTAGGGCCCTATGAAATGCTTTAATTAATTATTTTTAGCATGTGTAATTATTTAAATGCATAAAACAAATTCATTTATTTCATTTTTCTTAAAATAGCCTTATGAAAAGTTTTTTCCTTTCAGAAATGTTGTTGTGTATTTAAATTTTTCTGGTAATCAAATGAAGGCATAAAACGTTCATTTAGATTTTCTTTTAAAGATAAATTGCATTTCTTTTTTCTTCTTCTGAGAAATATATTTTCAATCTGAGTATGAACAATAAACACAAACTATGCAGCATATAGTAAGAACAATTGCACAAAATGCCTTCAACAATACAGTGCAAAAACAGTGCAAATGATTCACAAACTACACACAAAATGAGTGAGAAATATTCAGAGTCCAAAAGAAAAAAATAGTGCAACTATCTTTATGAACAATGCCAAATGCTAAGACTCTTCTTCGCTCTTAAAATACACGCACACACAAAAAAATAGCCTTTCTAGAAATAGTGTTTCTTGAGTTAAGAAAACAATGTTCTTATTCAATCATCAGTTCTTTATTTACCCTTGATTGCACAGAAGCAGATATGTGTCCCCACAACCTCCAGTCTTAAAGGAGGCGGGTGGAGTTGAGGTTTCGCTGACAGCTGTACACAAGTTGTTACACAGTTAGAGATGTTCCGATACCCCTTTTCTCTTCCCGATACCGATTCTGATACCTGGGCTCAGGGTATCAGCCGATACAGAGTACTGATCCGTTACCTGGGTGTGTATCTGTATATACAGCTGTATATACTACTAGCCCTGTGTAAATTTCTAGAATTATTTTATGGTGTGCTTCAGACTTATCCCTTAATAAAACATGAACAAATACATGGTGAACTACTGTATTTATTACAGTATTTTTATTATCTGACATGAATTTGACAGTAATATTATTTATTTTCTTAAGCGAAAAAGAACTTCAAATGCAGCCACAACTCTAACAACGCAAACTAAAAAAGGTATTTTAGTTTTACAATATAACCATATAAAAAACTGCAACAAATAAGTCTAGGAATATAAAAAATTATATATTAATCAGATAATTTCTTTACAACAAAACAAAGAAAAAAACAAGCAACTGTCTAGGCATAATTATAATTATTAATAGAGACGTATTATTATTACTACATAGAGACATAGCTAAATCTACTGTAGGCTACAACAGTAGCTTAATATATTGTCAATTTACTCACGTTAAACCGAACATTTATTTTGATGAGTTGCCATGAAAATCTTTGAGTGTCTGTGTTATGATATGACAGTTTTCTCAAATGAAACGGTAGATTCTCATGAAGTGACGGTTTATGCGTTTGTGTCCTCACACACGGCAGCAACTACAAAACAGCGAGCTCCCGCACATCTGCGCCCTTCACCCACAGAGATGTAGAATTTGCAGGAGTAATATTTAAATAGTATTTTGCCATTTAACATTCACAGACACTAGTATATATTCTGCTACAGTCTGGTGCTCTGCGCTTAGACTAACACGGAAGCGACTGAATGCAGCTGCGGGTACCGAATATAATCGCATATACTGTACTACGAAGACGCCGGTATAATCACATTTTTAAATTTCCAGCACCGACTTGGTAGTGAAGTGCCAGTACTTGTAGCATCCCTAGTCGCCGTTTTACTGTCTGGTTGGTCCAGTCTGAAATACTGCTAAACAGCGGACATACTGCTAACCACTGATCTATAATATAGATGTATAATACTGTCTGTTGGCAGTTTAGAACGCAATGAGCGATCCAGTCATATATAGATCAGTGCTGCTAACGTGTTTTCATTTCTTCTTCGCTGCTCTAAATAGGGGTTGCTTGTGGCAACACAGCACAACTTCCTGTGTTTGCAATGCATTCTGAGCAGCGAAGAAGAACCGTGCAGCGATTAGGCAAAGCTAGCGGTCATAACTATGTCTTGTTTAAGAAAATGGTATCGGATCGGTATATGGGTTCATGTACTCGCCGATGCCAGAATTTGTTGTGGTATCGGTGATATTTCCGATACTATTATCGGAATCGGAACAACTCTATACACAGTAGGGCCTTTCGCACCACTTTAGTTACAGAACTAAATGTACAGTACTAAATTACTGGGACGATTTTGCGCGAACTGTTTACAAGTACCATTTAAAGGGTTGCATTTGCACAGACAGTGTGTACTACAATGTTAACAAAAAAGAACAACGATAACAACAGGAGGATGGAGGACACTGTGATCGGGTTTCACAATAATGGACATGGAATGTCAACATATACGTAAATCGATTGAAAGAATGGAAAGGAGGATTAAGAATCTCCAATGACAACTGGCAGTGCTACATTTGCTACAAGAAAATGTATACACTTAAGTAGCAACAGTATTGTACTACATACAGAACAGAGGTTTCAGTTCAGACAAGCTTCTGGTGCATGGTGGCAACCAACTGTACTCTCACCTTCCATTGAAAAATGCAAAGGAGCCATTGACTCTTATTTCAGGGACTGATTGTGTTACTAGGCAACTGTGTTAACAGTCATATCCTTTCACCATCTGTTGCCAATCCATTTTAGCGCCCGATGATTTAAATGCCAGCCACTTAATGAAGACGGTGGGTATGATATCTTTCTGAAAATAGTTAAGGAACACTAAACCATCACAAGATCCATTCATCTGCACAATAATTATAGCTTTCCCTATCATCGTATATCATTTTATTTTACTTTCTTGGATCAGACAAATTATGGATTACTAAGGGCAAGAGCTACTGTAAATGAAAAAAAAAATTGGTTGCATGCTTTCCCATTAATTCCTAAGAAGCCTGGAGAATTTTGACACACATTTTCTACAAGGATTTTGACAGTCAGTGCATGTTTTTGTGTGGACATATGTTCAGTCCATCTCATAATATATATATATATATATATATATATATTTATTTATTATTTGAATTATTCAAATGTGATTTTAAAGGACTAAATTGCAACTTGACATTGCAAAATTAAAATTCTGTGTTGAACTCTCCAAAAACATTACAATTAGACTGCACTTAAGCATAATACTACATTTACATTTTGTCATTTTCCAGATGCTTTTATCCAAAGTGACTTACAATTGGGTGATACATATGGCGATTCTTCTTAAAGAGGCAAACAGACACAGGAAGTGCTTGTAATACCAAGTTTTAGACATTGTTCAAATAAGTACAAGCTAGAAAAAGAAGGAATAAATAAAGAGAAAGGTGTTTTAATGAGATGCAGCCAAGTAGTTTCGAAAGAGATGAGTTTTCAGTTGTCACTTGAAAATTGTCGGGGATTCAGCATTACAGATAGGAGTGGGAAGATCATTCCACCAGCCAGGAATGGTGAACGAGAATGTTCTGGAAAGTGATTTTGAACCTCTCTGTGATGGTACCATGAGGCGTCGCTCACTAGCGGAACCCAGACTTCTGGAGGGGATGTAGTTTTGTAGTAATGAGTGGAAGTTGGCGGGTGCTGAGCCTTTTCTATATGCAAGCATCAATATCTTGAACTTGATGCGAACCGCAACCAGTAGCCAATGCAAGGATAAAGAGAGGCGTAACACAGGCTCTTTTGGGTTTGTTGAAGACCAGTCGTACCGCTGTAAATATTTTAAAAGTATATAAATTTCTGTCATGTCAACTCTTGGAGAGATTGGCATGGTTACGAACATGGTAAAATGTTACTGCTGCTACAACTGCAACACTGCTGCTGATTTGCTACTGCCAGTACATCCACTGAGATGCTGAGGCTACACATATAACTAGCAATGTTACACCTTATACCACCTAGTACCAAGGCTTCGAACCCGTCAGAGCTCCATATCGAGGCCTGCATTGTTTTAGTGAAGTGACGACATCGGTGACGTTCAAAGGTTCATTTGAGTGCAGTACTTTGAGAAGGGCTTCGCTTTTGGAAAAATCAGTTCTGAAGAGAGTGGAAGAAATATTGTTTTTAAACTTTCACTTCCTCTGTCCATTTCACCTTAATTACTTTTACCCTTTTTTGTCAGGTCTAAATAGCTCCATCATTTCCCTCTGTTCAACAAAGCACTGCCCAGTTACAAAATTATGAAACAACACTGAGCATAGAAACTTAAAAAAAAAACTTCAAACTTCAAACAAGGCAGACAGGGATACAGGAACTGAATAAGGATCAAGTGTTTCCTTTGATCATTTGTTTCATTTAGAATATGGTAGTAATGAAGGAGAGACATGCCCTGTTGTTTAAAACACATTTATATTATATTTTCGCTAAGTGTAGTTAGGAAATAAGCTGATAAGTTGCTTTGCAAGCATAATAATGCATCTGTGATAATATATGCAGCTCACTAGGCTTTGGAAGAGCGGCATTATATCAATGGAAACTGAAAAACAAAACAACAAAAAAAGTAAAAATACTGTAGCTAAACACTCTTCACAGGTATATACTGCATGACACTTGGGCAATGTTTTCACCTGTTTTCTAATTTCTGACACAGACAATGAAGAGACTAGTCTGCAATAGTTCCCATGGAAACCAGTGTAGTAACTAGGGCCAGTGTGGTTGTCCTGGTAACTGGGTAAATGAACAAGAGCTACAGATAGCACTCAGGATTCAAGCTCAGTGAAGAATGAATTCCTAACATCAACACAAACCCGTTTACCAACTTTGGTTTAGCCACAGTACATGGTAAAACTTTCACTGACTGCACACAAAACGTTGTACAAATCTATTTTACAGAAGTAAATAAGGTATAATAATATAACCAGACATTTTTGGACAATAAAACCAGATAGGGTCATCAGCACTCCTATGCAAACAACTGTACACTCCCTGACAAAAATGTTGTCGCCTATCCAAGTTTTAGGAACAACAAATAATAACTTGACTTCTAGTTGATCATTTGGAATCATAAGTGGTTTATATGAAAGGCAAAGACCTCTAGATTACCCTTATTTTACCTAAATAAAATCGTATGTCTTGATTTTTAATTATTTAATTAGGACAGAAAGGTCAGACTGCTTAAACAAAAGTCTTGTCACTTAAGAGAAATAATGTACAGTACAGAGCATAAAGTCATGGTGCAGTGGAAAAATAATTAATATTGTGTATGACTCCCATGAGCTTGGAGGACTGCATCCATAGGTCTCGGCAATGACTCAAATAACTTCATAATAAAGTCATCTGGAATGCCAAAAAAAAGCATTCTTGCAGGACTCCCAGAGTTCATCAAGATTCTTTGGTTTCATCTTCAATGCCTCCTCCTTCATCTTACCCCAGACATGCTAAATAATGTTCATGTCTGGTGACTGGCCTGGCCAATCCTGGAGCACCTTGACCTTCTTTGCTTTTAGGAATTTTGATGTGGAGGCTGAAGTATGAGAAGGAGTGCCTTCCTGCTGAAGAATTTGCCCTCTCTTGTGGTTTGGAATGTTATGGGCTACAAGAATGTCTTGATACCTCAGGCTGTTGTTGTTGCCATCCACTCTGCAGATCTCTCCCCATACTGAATGTAACCCCAAAGCATGATTTTTTTTTCTCCACCGAACTTGGCTGTTTTGTCTGTGAATCTTGGGTCCATGCAGGTTCCAATAGGTCTTCTGCAGTATTTGCGACTATTGGGATGCAGTTCAATAGATGATTCATCGGAAAATCAACCTTCTGCCACTTTTCCACAGTCCATCCTTCCTGCAAGCTGTGGGCCTTGGCAAATGCAACACGTTTTTTTTGTCTTGTGTTTAATGCTGGTTTCTTAGCACTAATTTGGCCATTGAGACAACTGCGTGAAAGAATTCGACAAACTGTTCTTGTACAACCCGAATTCCGGAAAAGTTGGGACGTTTTTTAAATTTTAATAAAATGAAAACTAAAGGAATTTCAAATCACATGAGCCAATATTTTATTCACAATAGAACATAAACAACGTAGCAAATGTTTAAACTGAGAAATTTTACACTTTTATCCACTTAATTAGCTCATTTAAAATTTAATGCCTGCTACAGGTCTCAAAAAAGTTGGCACGGGGGCAACAAATGGCTAAAAAAGCAAGCAGTTTTGAAAAGATTCAGCTGGGAGAACATCTAGTGATTAATTAAGTTAATTGATATCAGGTCTGTAACATGATTAGCTATAAAAGCTTTGTCTTAGAGAAGCAGAGTCTCTCAGAAGTAAAGATGGGCAGAGGCTCTCCAATCTGTGAAAGACTGCGTAAAAAATTGTGGAAAACTTTAAAAACAATGTTCCTCAACGTCAAATTGCAAAGGCTTTGCAAATCTCATCATCAACAGTGCATAACATCATCAAAAGATTCAGAGAAACTGGAGAAATCTCTGTGCGTAAGGGACAAGGCCGGAGACCTTTATTGGATACCCGTGGTCTTCGGGCTCTCAGACGATACTGCATCACTCATCGGCATGATTGTGTCAATGACATTACTAAATGGGCCCAGGAATACTTTCAGAAACCACTGTCGGTAAACACAATCCGCCGTGCCATCAGCAGATGCCAACTAAAGCTCTATCATGCAAAAAGGAAGCCATATGTGAACATGGTCCAGAAGCGCCGTCGTGTCCTGTGGGCCAAGGCTCATTTAAAATGGACTATTTCAAAGTGGAATAGTGTTTTATGGTCAGACGAGTCCAAATTTGACATTCTTGTTGGAAATCACGGACGGCGTGTCCTCCGGGCTAAAGAGGAGGGAGACCTTCCAGCATGTTATCAGCGTTCAGTTCAAAAGCCAGCATCTCTGATGGTATGGGGGTTCATAAGTGCATACGGTATGGGCAGCTTGCATGTTTTGGAAGGCTCTGTGAATGCTGAAAGGTATATAAAGGTTTTAGAGCAACATATGCTTCCCTCCAAACAACGTCTATTTCAGGGAAGGCCTTGTTTATTTCAGCAGGACAATGCAAAACCACATACTGCAGCTATAACAACAGCATGGCTTCGTCGTAGAAGAGTCCGGGTGCTAACCTGGCCTGCCTGCAGTCCAGATCTTTCACCTATAGAGAACATTTGGCGCATCATTAAACGAAAAATACGTCAAAGACGACCACGAACTCTTCAGCAGCTGGAAATCTATATAAGGCAAGAATGGGACCAAATTCCAACAGCAAAACTCCAGCAACTCATAGCCTCAATGCCCAGACGTCTTCAAACTGTTTTGAAAAGAAAAGGAGATGCTACACCATGGTAAACATGCCCCGTCCCAACTATTTTGAGACCTGTAGCAGAAATCAAAATTGAAATGAGCTCATTTTGTGCATAAAATTGTAAACTTTCTCAGTTTAAACATTTGCTATGTTATCTATGTTCTATTGTGAATAAAATATTGGCTCATGTGATTTGAAAGTCTTTTAGTTTTCATTTTATTAAAATTTAAAAAACGTCCCAACTTTTCCAGAATTCGGGTTGTAGATATAGGGGTTTCCAACCAGTTCTTATGTAGCTCTGCTGCAGTTGAAAAAGGGCTGGCCCTGGACAGTCGAACGAACAAACGGTCCTCTCCGATGGTCCTCTCGAACTTACAGGGTCTGCCTGACCTGGGCCTGTCATGAACTTCAACAGTTTCTTTAAATCTTTTTCTTATGTTCTTGTCAACTTGACGTTTAGATACATTAAAGAGTTCTGCAACCTCAGCAGGAGATTTGGTCTTCAGGCTCTTGATGATCAGCACTTTGGTCTGTGGTTGAATCTTTGGCATGCTGTCAGAGGTCAGGATTCATTTCATATGAAGGTTGGGTGTGCTGGGGTTCTTCTACACACCTGGGAATGTGTTAATTACAGCATTTGTCACAGGTGATGCTCTAATTCAATTCAAGTTTATTTGTATAGCGCTTTTTACAATACAAATCGTTACAAAGCAACTTTACAGAAAATTATGTTTCTACAATATTTAGTAGTAGCTAGTAGTTTGTGCACGTTTGACAGGATTTTAGAAAAATAAAAATAATAATAATAATAATACAAGACGTAGTCAGCTAGATGATGAACTATCAATATTATTAATTAATAGTAATTATAGGATGCAGTCACACATGTAGCAATAATTGTAAAAAATTAGTTCTGTTTGTTGATTCAAGGTTAGCATCATCTGGGGTCCTCTGAGGGTCAGCATCATCTCTTCTCAGGTGTTCTGGATCCAGACTGGAGCTTGTGTAAATCCTAGTTACCACGGGATGTAAATCCCGTGGCAAAACATAGAAACAAAATAGAGACATCTTTAGCATAGCTGCTGATCCAACAAAGTAAAATTAGTTTAACCCAAGCTAAAGAATAAAAATGCAGATGCAACTACACTCACAATTTAAGAGACACATTATTCGAATGCTTGGCGAAAGAGATGCGTTTTTAATCTAGATTTAAACAGAGAGAGTGTGTCTGAACCCCGAACATTATCAGGAAGGCTATTCCAGAGTTTGGGAGCCAAATGTGAAAAAGCTCTACCTCCTTTAGTGGACTTTGCTATCCTAGGAACTACCAAAAGTCCAGCGTTTTGTGACCTTAGGGTGCGTGATGGGTTGTAGCGTGGTAGAAGGCTAGTTAGGTACGCAGGAGCTAAACCATTTAGGGCCTTATAGGTAAGTAATGATAATTTGTAACTGATACGGAACTTAATAGGTAGCCAGTGCAGAGACTGTAAAATAGGGGTAATATGATCATATTTTCTTGACCTGGTAAGGACTCTAGCTGCTGCATTTTGGACGACCTGTAGCTTGTTTATTGACGAAGCAGGACAACCACCTAGAAGTCCATTACAATAGTCCAGTCTAGAGGTCATGAAAGCATGAACTAGCTTTTCTGCATCAGAAACAGATAACATGTTTCGTAGCTTGGCAATGTTTCTAAGATGGAAGAATGCGGTTTTTGTAACATTGGAAATATGATTTTCAAAAGACAAATTGCTGTCCAATATAACACCCAGATTTCTGACTGTAGAGGAAGTAACAGTACATCCGTCTAGTTGCAGATTGTAATCTACAAGATTCTGTGTGGTGTTTTTTGGTCCAATAATTAATATCTCTGTCTTATCCGAATTTAATTGGAGAAAATTATTTGTCATCCAATCTTTTACATTTTTAACACACTCTGTTAGCTTAGATAATTGGGAAGTTTCATCTGGTCTCGTTGAAATATATAGCTGAGTATCATCAGCATAACAGTGGAAGCTAATTCCGTATTTTCTAATAATATTACCAAGGGGCAACATGTATATTGAAAATAGAAGGGGACCTAGGACGGATCCTTGTGGCACTCCATTTTACTGATGATAAATGAGATGACACCCCATTTAAGTAAACAAAATGGTAGCGATCGGACAGGTAGGATCTAAACCATCTTAGAGCCTGCCCTTGAATACCTGTATAGTTTTGTAATCGATCTATGAGTATGTCATGATCTATGGTGTCGAACGCAGCACTAAGATCAAGTAAGACTAGAAATGAGATGCAGCCTTGATCTGACGCAAGAAGCAGGTCATTTGTAATTTTAACAAGTGCAGTTTCTGTGCTATGATGGGGCCTAAAACCTGACTGAAATTCTTCATACAGATCATTTTTATGCAGGAAGGTGCTCAATTGAGCAGACACAACTTTTTCTAAAATTTTAGACATAAATGGAAGATTTGAAATAGGCCTATAATTTGCCAGTACACTAGGATCCAGTTTTGGTTTCTTAATAAGAGGCTTGATAACCGCCAGCTTGAATGGTTTTGGGACGTGACCTAAAGATAACGACGAGTTAATGATATTGAGAAGCGGTTCTTCGGCTACAGGTAACAGCTCTTTTAGTAATTTAGTGGGTACAGGATCTAATAAACATGTTGTTGGTTTAGATACAGTGATAAGTTTATTTAGCTCTTCCTGTCCTATATTTGTAAAGCACTGCAGTTTATCTTTGGGTGCGATGGATGAAACTGAAGTGTTAGACGCTGTAGAATCTACATTCGCTATTGTATTTCTAATGTTATCTATTTTATCAGTGAAGAAATTCATAAAGTCATTACTATTTAACGTTGGTGGAATATTTGAATCAGGTGGCGTCTGGTAATTTGTTAATTTAGCCACTGTGCTAAATAAAAACCTTGGATTGTTTTGGTTATTTTCAATGAGTTTGTGGATATGCTCTGCCCTAGCAGTTTTTAGAGCCTGTCTATACCTGGACATACTGTTTTTCCATGCAATTTTAAAAACTTCCAAGTTAGTTTTTCTCCATTTGCGTTCAAGACTACGAGTTACTTTCTTGAGAGAGTGAGTATTACTGTTATACCATGGCACAGTACGTTTTTCTCTAACCTTTTTCAATTTGATGGGGGCAACAGCTTCTAATGTATTAGAGAAAATAGTGCCCATGTTGTCAGTAATTTCGTCTAATTCATGTGTATTTTTGGGTACAAATAGCAGTTGAGATAGATCAGGCAGGTTATTTGCGAATCTGTCTTTGGTGGCTGGAACAATAGTTCTGCCCAGACGGTAACGCTGAGACATATAGTTAATATCAGTTATACGCAGCATGCACGATACAAGGAAATGGTCTGTAATATCATCACATTGGGGTACAATATCTATAGCAGTAAGATCGATTCCATGCGATATAATTAGATCTAGTGTATGATTAAAACTATGAGTGGGCCCGGTGACATTTTGCTTGACTCCAAAGGAGTTTATTAGGTCAGTAAACGCAAGTCCTAATGTATCATTTGCATTATCAACGTGAATATTAAAATCTCCCATGATTAGCGCCTTATCAACTGTAACTAGAAGGTCTGAGAGGAAATCTGCAAATTCTTTTAGGAATTCTGTATACGGCCCTGGTGGTCTATACACAGTAGCCAGAGCAAGAGATACATTAGACTTCTTTTGCATGTCTGACAGTGTAACATTTAGCAGAAGTATTTCAAAAGAGTTAAACCTGTATCCTGTTTTCTGGGTAACATTGAGAATATCACTATATATTGTTGCAACACCTCCTCCACGACCAGTCTGACGGGGCTCATGCTTATAACAGTAGTTTGGTGGAGTAGACTCATTTAGACCAAAATAATCATTTGGTTTTAGCCAGGTTTCAGTCAAGCAGAGTACATCAAAACTATTTTCTGTGATCATTTCATTTACAATAACTGCTTTGGGTGTGAGTGATCTAATATTTATGAGCCCAAACTTTAAAAATTGTTTTTGTTCATTTACTTTACATTTTTCTGGTTTAATTACGATAAGATTTTTTCTAGATCCTACATTATATTTTGACCTCACTATTCGGGGAACAGACACAGTCTTAATAGTTTTTACAGCACAAGTACTTTTATCATTTAAGCGGGTGGAACAAAACTCATCATAATAGTTATTAGAGAATTGTCTTACTAGTCACATGGAGCGAAGTGTCCTGGAGATGTTGTCAGAGAGCAGCTCCGCTCCGATTCTGCTGGGGTGTAATCCATCAGCGCGAAACAGCCTAGGACGCTCCCAGAAAAGATTCCAGTTATTAACAAATAGCAGTTTCTGTTCTTTACACCATGACAACAACCATTCATTTAAAGCAAAAAGTCTACTGAACCTTTCGTGTCCTCGTCGATATGTGGGCAGTGGTCCTGACACGATGATCGTCGCCGCGGGCATCGTGCTGTGAACCGTCTCGATCAGGCTGCTGAAGTCCCTCTTCAGCGTCTCCGTCTGCCGCAGCGTGGTGTCGTTAACCCCGGCGTGAAGCACGGCCGCTCTGGGGCTCTCGTCGACCTTCAGGATCGCGGGTATCTGCGCAGAAACATCGAGAACACGAGCACCAGGCAAACAATGAGTGTGCACTTTACCTTCGGCTAACGTAGCACTTACGTGTCGGACGATGGAGTCTCCGATGATCACAGCGTCGCGTCCTGTCTCGCGGAGGGGAGCGAAGCGGTTCCGGATGGAGATGTCGAAGGCAGGAGGGGGAGAAGTCGTCGCCCGGGACCCGGCTCACGTCCTCCGCTGTGGATGCACCCAGGGTCCGTGGTGTCCCGGCGTCGCAGTGAAGGACATCTGGGAAGATCGCGTCCTGGGTGCACCGGGCCTGTGCAGAGAAACACACGGAGTAGACATGGTGGGACTGTTAGCAGATCGCTGTATACTTACCCCGGACTTGTGAGCGTCAGCCCGGGATGATTCCAGCGCGGTTCTCCGCTCTCTCAGCTGGGCCTGCCTCACCTCCAGGTCGCGAATCTGCTTTCCCACGGCCTCGAGCTCGAGCTGCACAGAGTGGAGACATTCATCCGCCATTAAAGCAAGTAACAGTGAGTACAGCAGTGGTAATGTGTGTGAATAGAGTATTAGCAATGTTAGCGCAGTTAGCTGCAACCACGCCGCTGATGCTAACGGGCTAAAAGCTAATAGCGGACCCGGGAGATCAAAATAAAACTAGTGATAGCGAGGCGCTCTGATTGTTTTTGTTGTAGAATACAATAGAGGATATATTCACACGTTATATAAACGGAAACGATGATGTATAAAATTGATTTTTGAGTTAAAAATAGTCAATGAAAAGAATATAGTGACGGAGCTCAAACGCAGTACAGCCGCCAACAACAAACAGGAAGTGACGTCCGCAAACTGTAATCTGTGATTGGTTGAATCCTTTAAAGATGTGACAAGACTTTTGTCTAAGCAAAGTCTGATGTTTCTGTCCTAATTAAATAATTAAAAATCAAGGCTTCATAAGATTTTCTTTTGGTAAAATAAGCGTAATCTAGAGGCCTTTGCCTTTCATATAAGCCACTTCTGAATTCAAATGATCAACTAGAAGTCAAGTTATTATTTGTTGTTCCTACAACTTGGATAGGCGACAAGATTTTTTGTCAGGGAGTGTATACTATAAAGAATATAGTGTGCTAAATGTGGCAGAGCGCTCGGGAGTGACGGCTCTATTTTATGACATTGGGCGGAACAATTTATACCCACGCTCAATTCAGTTAATTATTTCCGACTACGCCACTTGGGAGGGTTCGCCCCAAGAATTTAATATAACCCCTAAGCTAAGGCACACACAGATCCTAACCACAGTTGGAGTCAGAGACATAGGTGATTGAAAAACATAAACAATGTATTTAATTGTTAAAAAGACTGTCCTTTCGGGTAAAAGGTGTTGACCAGCAATCACTCTTTTCAATTTATTAAGTTCTAACGTTGGCTGCAGAGGATCCTGGGCATACCCAAGGGCAGTCTCAAGATATCACCTCTATGAAGAGCACCCCATCCAGTGCCCACACACCAGCACAGCACACACTCCACGACTCATGTCAGAGAAGACCACGACTACAGTGAAGACCCTACCACCTAATTGGTCATGCGTCTGCCCCCCCGGGTGCCCAGGCCCTGCCAACAAAAACAACATTAAAGAGCAGTGTTATGCAAAACAAAATAAAAACAAAATGATGAAAGTTGTCATAAATGCAACAGTATAATTCAAATCACAAATGAAAAGAAAAGTAAATTTACTAATACAACAGATGCAAAAGTACTTTTCTTTGAAAATACTAAACTAAATAAAGTAAAGAAATAAACTAAAAAAAAGAAAACAACACAACTCAAACAAATCACGGAAACAGAGTCATCGTTCACTGGACAGTTCACTTGAATTGATTCACTCGAACAGCTCACTTAGGATGGTTCACCCAAGACGATTCAATTAGCTGTTCACTCGATGCGACTCGCTCGTGACAGAACAGCACACCAAAAACTAAACAAAACAAACCCAAAACAAAACAGAACAGAACAGAACAGAACAGCAGCTGATGAAGCCCAGCACGAATAAAGCCTTATGATGAAGCACAGAGCAGATAATGCTCATTCGGAAAGTTGGTACGGTCCTTAGCGCATGCAAAGCATGCTGTCTCAGAATCACTATCCCAAACTATGCGGTAGATTGAGCCGAAAGTCTCAGATAAACTCATTGGCATGAAGCACAGATAGATCGTACACTGTCTCAAGTGTCCACATCCAACTCCCCAAACAAGCACATAGACCTGCCAGTGGATAAACAGCTTCAGCAAGTTTTACAAGCAGCACATTTTACGCTAACTCCGACAGAAAGTAACAGGGCGCATGGATGATGTCACAGCCCCGGATAAATGACGCATGCCAAGGAACTGGTAGCTCATGCTCTTATACACCCTGGACGCCTAGACATTGGCTAAACACTAAACGATGTAGGAGGGGTAATAACCCTCCCTGCTATAATCTTCCCCTCCTTTTTTTTTTTTCGGCGTCCCGACGATGGACTCAATACAGAGCCACCAACCCCACTCATGACCAAGGCCTAAACAAGATACCAGCCGTGGTTACCTCAGAGCTGACTGCGACCCTACTTCCTATCTCTCCTACTGCCCGGGGAAGGTGGTGCAAATTTCCATGCCGACCAGCACCAACTCGGCCTGTCCGCCGAGGGGCGACCACCCTACCATCCTGGGGACCAGGAGACACTGCTGGTTCCCCCACCTCTGGTCCCCTGACCTGGTCACCTGACTCCCCTCTAGCTGCACCCATCAAGGGGAGATCCAATGACAACCCGTTCGTACCAGAATTGGCACGTGCCAGATAACCCGTCGCTCGAGCAACACCAGGGGTCTCTGGCACAAGCACAACCAAGTCAACTTCCCCTACCTCACCTACCTCATCTACCTGCGGTTCTTCCTGATATCCTACTCCAACTCCAGGTTGACCGTCCGGCCGGACCTCTTTCCGGCCACAAGCCTTCAATATCGAGCGGTGGACACGTCGGACCTTACTCAGATCCTCCACGGGTGCAATGGTATACACCACACCTCCCACCTCAGGGGGACGAACTACTTGGAACAACACCGGGCTCCACAAGTCTGCAATCTTATGCCGCCCTTTAAACGAATTATCTCGTAAATAAACAAGCTGGCCCTCTGACAAAGGTAAGTCACGAACAATTGAGTCATGTCGTTCCTTTCTTCGATCCGCAGCTGCATTCAGGCGTTCAGTTGCCCCCTGAAAGGCAACTCTTAACCGCTTTTGGTGTTCTACAACCCAACTCTGTACACTACCTGCCATTGGCTCTAACACATTACCCAGCAGAAAGTCCAAGGGCAACCTAGGTTCTTGACCGAACATCAAGTAATAAGGAGACTCTCCTGTCCCCTGGTGAGGGGTGGTGTTATAACAGAAGATTACCTGCGATAAACACGAGGCCCAGTCTCTCTTCCTAGGGCCGGGCAGGGTTCACAACAGGGTATACAGAGTGCGAATGAAACGCTCACATTGGCCATTTCCGGCCGGATGGTACGGCGTCGTACGGGACTTCTTAATGTGGTAAAGCTCACAGAGCTGACGAATCAGGGCAGATTCAAAATTACGACCTTGGTCGGAATGAATGCGGCCCGGGACCCCAAACTTAAAAAACCACTCCTCGACCAAAACCTGCGCCACCGTCTCAGCTCGCTGGTCACGGGTAGGTATCGCCATGGAGAACTTACGGAATACGTCGGTCATGACCAAAATATTCTCATGGCCTGACTGAGAAGGTTCGAGTACCGTGAAATCAATGGCCAGAACCTCGTTAGGTCTGGAAGCCAACAAATGGCCCATGTAGCCCCGTGCCACTGGTTGACTCTCTTTAGCAAGCTGGCACCGTTCACACTCCTTCCACCAGTGAGCAATATCCGCGGACATACCTGGCCAGTAACACCGATGCCTAATCAACTCACTAGTCCGCTCAACTCCCTGATGACCATGCTGTTGATGCAGCTGCTCTAAAACTTCCTGCTTCATAACCTCGGGCAATACTAACTGATAACACTCTTCTCCACCATCAGGACGGAAAATTTGCCGGTACAATACACCCTCCTTCTCCACCAATCGGTCCCACTGCTGGAGCAAGGTAAGGACGGGCTTAGCCAACAGGCGCCATTCTTCGGGCATGGGACGATTGCCCCGTCTCCAGAACTGCAACAGTGGTCCAATGATGGAGTCATCCTCCTGCATAATACGCAGGTCAGAAACAGAATAGCTAGGCAAGACAGTCATCTCATTTGCTACAGCTTGCACAATGCCACATGGTTTTACGGCCTGCTGCAGTAACTCAGGCACCGAACTACCGGCGGCCAAGCCCTTAACATCGTCCAGATTGACAGGGTTCTGGCGGGACAGAGCGTCCGCATTACCATTACTCCTCCCGGACCTATACCTCACCTCGAAATCGAAGGCAGCTAGCTCAGCAGCCCAGCGCTGTTCAGTGGCCCCAAGCTTTGCCGTGGTCAAATGACTCAGGGGGTTATTGTCGGTAAACACAAGACACTTATGTCCCAACAAATACTCCCTGAATTTCTCCACCATGGCCCACTTAAGTGCCAGAAACTCCAATTTCATGGAACTGTAATTACTCAGGTTACGCTCAGTGGGCCTCAAACTTCTACTGGCATAAGCTATGGGGCGCACTTTCCCGTCATGTTCTTGGGAAAGTACAGCGCCTAAGCCGCCATGGCTAGCGTCTACCTCCAAGATAAAGGTTCGGGAGAAATCTGCTTAAGCTAGTACCGGTGCAGAGATCAACTTACTCTTCAATGCCTCGAATGACTCCTGACACTGTTGCGTCCACACCTGAACTAAACTCTGCCCCTTCCTTTTCCCTGACTTACCTCCAACAACTTCAGCTACCAGTCTATGTAAGGGAGGCGCCAGCTTGGCGAAACCCTCAACGAAGCGCCTATAATAGCTTGCGAACCCCAAGAAGGTCCTCAATTCTGAGACATCCGTAGGGCAACGCCACTGCGCCACGGCCTTAATCTTGCCCGGATCAGTCACCACTCCCTGAGCCGATATAACATGCCCCAAGTATCTTACCTCCTGTTGGAAAAAAACGCATTTCTGCAAGTTTGCCTTCAGCCCTTCTCTCTTCAACCGGTCCAAGACCATTTCCAGCCTCTGTAAATGCTGAGCTACCGAAGTAGAAAACACAACGATGTCGTCAAGATATAACAAAAGCGACTGACATTGCTGGTCACCGAACAAACGCTCCATCAACCTCTGAAACGTACTTGGCGCGTTGCAGAGGCCGAACGGCATACGATTGAATTCGAATAGCCCAAAGGGTGTACAGAATGCGGTCTTCGGCCTATCATGTTCCGACACCGGGACCTGCAGGTTCCCGCTGGCTAAATCCAGTGTGGAAAACCAGCGGGCCCCGGACAATGAATCTAACGATTCCTCGATACGAGGAAGGGGAAAGGCATCCTTTCTAGTTTTGGCGTTCAGATGACGGTAGTCCACGCACATACGCAGACTACCGTCTTTTTTCTTTACCAATACGATAGGCGATGCGTATGGACTACTGCTCTCACGTACTATACCAGCTTCCAACAATTGATTAATATGAGTTTTGACTACTTCATATTCTGAAGGGGAAATGCGCCTATACCGCTGGCGCACGGGGACGTCATCCAAGACCGGTATATCATGAGAGATTAGACGGGTGCAACCTAAATCTCCCTCATGGCAGGAGAACACTGCTTGATACTTGCGTAGGAAGTCCCTAACTTGATCCTGCTCTGCAGCAGGCAGAGCGGATAAGTCAAGGGACTCAATCTGGTTAAGCAAAGGAGACTCCCCCCCTGCACTATTGGACTGAACTGTGGCGACCGTGGCCTTAACTTCAACGACCCCCTGTGGCAGGTTAACCAAGTAGACCTCCTTCACACTCCCCACCACAGTGGTAGGGTGGAGCACCACATCAGCTGCCCCAACATTTACCACGGGCACATATGCAGTGCCTCGTCTTAGCGAGGCCAAAAGCCCAGCAGGAAGGCCAGACTCGGGGGGCTCGAACAACACAGTTCGGCCCTCAAATTGGTCCGAACAGGTTGTAGCGACCCACTTAATGGTGCCTCCAGGAATGCGTCGCGCTCTACGCCCACGCATCCGCACTCCACCTACCCGTTTAGAGTGGTCTTTTTCACTCACGTGTTGACAATGCTGGAAAGCCCTCAAAACACCTGGAAATTTCATAACCACAGGGAGATCAAAAAGTGCCGCGGCGTGTTGGCCAAAGAGCTCCTGGTAGCACCGGCTAAGTATATTCATCCCCAATACTCCGGGGATGCCTGCACTCAGCCCACCAGGAGGATCCCTAACCACCAGGACACCACACCCCGTAACCAACCTGCCACACATTTCTACATCCAGCTCCAAATAACCGATGTACGGGATCTCCAGCCCATTAGCCGCTCGAAGCTGCAACCACTGACAGCCCTGCAACCGGTCCCGCCCCCAAGGCTCGAAATGTTGACGAAAACAACTTTCTACAATAGTCGACACCATGGACCCAGTGTTGACTAAACAGGGTACTAACACGCCTCCTATAGAGACGGTCAAATGTGGACACGAGGAGATCAAGCGAGAGAATGGATTACGTGTATCTATGGGATGGGAGTCAGCTACCTCCCCACCAAGGTCGTGACTCTGCGACCTGGTGGGAGCTAGTTTTCCGCCGGCCGAGGAGAGCGCAGTTGACCGTGTGTAATAGTAGAGGGACCGGCTACCGGCTGGGGAGGACGAGCCCGGCCCCCATCGCACTCCCGAGCATAATGACCCGGGCGCTGACACCGTCTACATATAACTGGACCCGGACCTGATGATCTAGCGTGCACGTACGGGGTTTGGAGACGAGCAACGGTCTGTGTGAGCTGGTTCATTTGTTGCTGTTGCTGTCTGAACATTTCGCGCAGTTCGCTCATCTCAGACTGTTGTGGGGGGTTTTGCCTATCAGCAGAGGTGGCCCCACGTACCCCATACTGAAAGCCGTAGGCTACCGGGACGGACTGGCTACGTGCCCTTACACCCCCAGGCATCCCCTCATGTTCCCACCTAATTGCTTCTCTACGAACTTCTAATAACGTAGCAGTAGGCTCACGACGAACTAATTGTTTATTAGTATTATCGAGTATTTTGAGTATTTTGAGTTTGAGTATTATCGGATACATGCTCCACAAATTGATCCCGCAATACAATCTCAGAATTCACGACAGCATTGGGTGCTTGGTTCTTAACCCGCTCTAAAAGAGCCATAAGCGCAAGGGAGAATTCTAACAGTGTCTCACCTTCCTGTTGCTTCCTTGAAAAGAAAGCCTCTTGTAACGCGACGTACGACTGTGAACACCCATAAAGCTCTTGCAATGCTTTAATAATTTTATCAGGATCTCCGCGCTCTGCCTCAGGACGATACCTAATCTCCTCTCGGGCCTCCCCCTCCAGGTGGTCGAATACAAGAAAAGCTTGTTCAGCGGTCCCCATATACCGCGCCCTCATGCAAGCCCGTGCCTCTTCGACCCATTCATCGACACTTATACCGGATTTACCACTAAATTTTGGGCATCGACGCTCTCGCGGCACAAAAACTAATCGTTCCGGTGAACTAGCACCAGAAGATTGGGGCCCTACAGGTGGAGCAGTCGAAGCACCAGCCAAGGCTTCACCATCCCCGGAAACACCAACCACAGGCGCCTGTAGCTGTTGCATCCTGGCATTATCAGCCCTTAACTGGGCTACCAACTCCCGCAACCCCTGTAATTCTTCCTCCATTTCGAATGAAATTTAAAGTAAACTTACCACCCTGGAGAAAAGCCACCTGCCCTTACACCAAGCTGCTGTTCTGTTTCTAAAAAAAAAAAGTCACAACCATAAAGACAATACAAACACAACAAAAACCTATGGTCTCTGACCCAATCTAGTGATTACCCTGCCGACTACGCCAAAATGTGGCAGAGCACTCGGGAGTGACGGCTCTATTTTATGACATTGGGCGGAACAATTTATACCCACGCTCAATTCAGTTAATTATTTCCGTCTACGCCACTTGGGAGGGTTCGCCCCAAGAATTTAATATAACCCCTAAGCTAAGGCACACACAGATCCTAACCACAGTTGGAGTCAGAGACATAGGTGATTGAAAAACATATACAATTTATTTAATTGTTAAAAAGACAGTCCTTTCGGGTAAAAGGTGTTGACCAGCAATCACTCTTTTCAATTTATTAAGTTCTAACGTTGGCTGCAGAGGATCCTGGGCATACCCAAGGGCAGTCTCAAGATATCACCTCTATGAAGAGCACCCCATCCAGTGCACACACACCAGCACAGCACACACTCCACGACTCATGTCAGAGAAGACCACGACTACAGTGAAGACCCTACCACGTAATTGGTCATGCGTCTGCCCCCCCGGGTGCCCAGGCCCTGCCAACAAAAACAACATTAAAGAGCAGTGTTATGCAAAACAAAATAAAAACAAAATGATGAAAGTTGTCATAAATGCAACAGTATAATTCAAATCACAAATGAAAAGAAAAGTAAATTTACTAATACAACAGATGCAAAAGTACTTTTCTTTGAAAATACTAAACTAAATAAAGTAAAGAAATAAACTAAAAAAAAGAAAACAACAAAACTCAAACAAATCACGGAAACAGAGTCATCGTTCACTGGACAGTTCACTTGAATTGATTCACTCGAACAGCTCACTTAGAACGGTTCACCCAAGACGATTCAATCAGACGATTCAATCAGCTCGATGCGACTCGCTCGTGACAGAACAGCACACCAAAAACTAAACAAACACAAAACAAAACAGAAAAAAACAGAACAGAACAGAACAGAACAGAACAGAACAGCAGCTGATGAAGCCCAGCACGAATAAAGCCTTATGATGAAGCACAGAGCAGATAATGCTCATTCGGAAAGTCGGTACGGTCCTTAGCGCATGCAAAGCATGCTGTCTCAGAATCACTATCCCCAAACTATGCGGTAGATTGAGCCGAAAGTCTCCGATAAACTCGTTGGCATGAAGCACAGATAGATCGTACACTGTCTCAAGTGTCCACATTCAACTCCCCAAACAAGCACATAGACCCGCCAGTGGATAAACAGCTTCAGCAAGTTTTACAAGCAGCACATTTTACGCTAACTCCAACAGAAAGTAACAGGGCGCATGGACGACGTCACAGCCCCGGATAAATGACGCATGCCAAGGAACTGGTAGCTCATGCTCTTATACACCCTGGACGCCTAGCCATTGGCTAAACACTAAACGATGTAGGAGGGGTTATAACCCTCCCTGCTACATATAGATAGATGGATAGTAGGACAATGTGGATTTTCTTTTAAAATGTAATATATTTAACATATCATGTTTAATTAACATGTGCATGAAGATGCGTCAGCCAGTGTGCTACTATAGAAAATACATATAAAAATTTTAAATGTATCTGTTATAGCACAAAATGTAAAATACTAAAAGAGGGGTAAGATGCCCCCAAACCCCAAGTAGAAATTTATTTACTGACAATGCACAAAATAAGGAACACAGAACCAGTCAGTACATTTCCATAATGATTAACACAATCACCATTATTGATATTGAACTCAATAATTGATACTGAACTCTATAAATAATCAGTAAGGAAACAAGCAAATAACTGAACTCTTTTCCCATACCTTTTGCGTCCGAAAAAGAAACTCATACAAATGCATATGCAATAAGGTCAGCTGAAAAAATAACTGTCCCCATGCCTTTTCATCACTAATTTCTCACTGGGCATCTTTAGTGAATTTTGACAGTAGTTTTTTATTTTTTAGCAAAAAATAGGATGTGCACTGGTGCAACATGTTAGCAAATCGGGCCCTCCAGGTGCAGGATTGAACACCCCTTACTTTGAAATAAATCTACTAAAAATACATTGTAAAGAAATAAGTCAGAAAGCTCTAATGAGCCTGTGGGTGTATCTTTGGCACTTCAAACATTTGCATTGGATTCTATGAATCAAAATGACATTTAAAATTGGCTCACTGAATCTCCATTACACATTAAGTACAGTTTTACATTCATAACGGGGAACAATATGATAATCAATAATGGCTCAGAATCAGTAATCAATTTTAATTCTCACTGCAGGACTTTTGGTTAAGAACTTTAGAAAAACAGAAAATATGTATGAGGAATCCGGAAAACGTTGAACACTGTAAACACAATGAGAAACTGCACCACTAATTTACCCCAGACACAGAATATAGAGACTTCATATTTAAATAGGAGGCTTTTTTTGTTTACTGTATACAGGTATAGGCAAGTCAAGGCAAGGCAAGTTTATATAGCACATTTCATACACAATGGTAATTCAAAGTGCTTTACATAAAAGAAAAGAAAATAATAATATTAAAAAATAATCACGACAATAAAACAAGGAATTTAAATATTTGAAAATGATTCAAAAATTGATTTAAGGGGTTTAAAATGAATTTACAACAGTTAAGAATAGAAAATGATTACAAATAAAATATAGTGCAATCAGTTCGGACATCTCACAGTGCTCATTCAATAAATGCACAGCTAAACAGATGAGTTTTGAGTCTGCATTTACATGTGACTGTTGTTTTAGCACATCTGATCTCTTCTGGAAGCTGATTACAACGGCAGGTGGCATAATAACTATAAAAGCAGATTCTCCTTTTTTTGTGTGAACCCTTGATATTTCTAACTGACTCAATCCTAATGATCTGAGTGGTCTGTAGGTTTATATTCAGTGAACATATTCTATGAATTTAGGTCCTAGGCCATTGAGTTATTTAAAAATTAGCAAAAGTACTTATTATACATAATAAAAGTACTCATGACCTGAAGACTGGTGTGATATGCTCAGATTTTCTTGTTCTAGTCAGTATCCTGGCAGCAGCATTCTTGATGAGCTGAGCTGTCTAATGGTCTTCTTGTGAAGGCCAGTGAGAAGACCATTACAATAGTCCACCCTGCTGGTGATAAAGGCATGAACAAGTTTCTTCAAAGAACAGAACAATAAGAGAAATTGTTCAGTGCTGTGCCCTCTGATTAACTTTTGTAACTACAAACTGACTACAAATAAACAACTAAAAGTCGAAAAATAAAAGTCGAAAAAAGGAAGCAACTAAAAAAGTTCAAATTTTAAAAATACTGAAAAACATTGAATACAGGCCGGAATTATGAAAGTTAGTCTCAGTCTCAGACATCACTCCCACAGACCAGTGGCTGAACGTCAGATGAATACAGCACACAAATTTGGAAACACTTTGGGAGTTTCAAAGTATTTATCAAATGGTTTTATTTCTAACTTCTATATATCTAATGTATTTTCTGTCTTACAGTCACAGCAATAAGTCTGTGAGCCCTTTGATTATATATGGATTTCTGCATTGCTTATTCTAAAAAGAAAAGGAAAAAAGAAAGAAAAAGTGGTCTGATCTCAGTTTAATTCCTACTTATAGACACACAATCTAACAAAACTAATAGCAACAAAAGTTGTACTTTTCATGATTTTTATTGAATACACAGAGTAATAACTCACAGCGCAGGAAAAAAAAAATGTGAACTTGTGTTTGCTTCCAAAATCTAACTGGAGTCAATTAAAGAGATAAGTTTGGAAGTGTGGGTTGCACAGGTGCACACAAAGCCACCGGGTGACAGATATACTGACAAATATCTTATTTTCAAGACTGGTTAGTGTAAAGCATTATATGAATGGGAGTGAATGGAATGTAAAATCTGCAGTGACCGCATTTATTTATTTGCACCCCAGCCTCTGAGTGCCAGTTTGAGTTAAATGTATTCATGAATCATGTTTATAATACAAGAGCAACATACAAATGCAAATGAAAAATTCCTCTTGGGAGCCTCAGGGCATTCGAGGAGACTCCAAGCTGTGGTCACACTAGACTTCGAGTATGTAACATTTCTATGGACACTGCAACGGTCATAATATGATGTCTTGTCCTCTGCAGTCTTTTAGAAAAACACATGCAAATACATCCAAAATTTTAAAAAAATAAATAAATAATACATACACACATTTTATTAGTGGTTTTTAATAAGGCGAGGATCATTGGGTTTGCTTTCTGAGAAGTCTTACTGGACAATATTATAATGTACTATAGATAAGATACTGATATGCATTTAAAACTGAAAGTGTATTTATTACATAATGAGTAAATAATATATTTTGGAGAAAGGACTAGCATGCAGCAGACATATGATTTGGGTGAGTCTGAACATTTTAACATTGTGTTGTTTTCTGGTGAAATCAGCCTTTGCCAATAGTGCTTTGTATTATGGGAGAAAGAAGAACATGCTCAAAAGTTACGGAACATGCACAAGAATGAATTGGGTTAACAAGTGTAAATATATAAATATTTCACATCTCACACATTACAAGCCTGTGGCATGATGGCATGATTCCTCATAAAATCAAAATTTAGTTTTAATCCATGCCTATGAACATGGAAGCCATCTCTTTTCTAGTGTAAGATGTAACATTATATTTAACCATATACAGGTGCATCTCAATAAATTAGAATGTTGTGGAAAAGTTAATTTATTTCAGTAATTCAACTCAAATTGTGAAACTCGTGTATTAAATACATTCAATGCACACAGACTGAAGTAGTTTAAGTCTTTGGTTCTTTTAATTGTGATGATTTTGGCTCACATTCTCAACAGTTAGAATACTTCATAAGACCAATAAAGTTTTTTTTTTTTAAGTGAATTTTTGTTCTTCTGGAAAGTATAATTTACTGTACATGTACTCAATACTTGGTAGGGGCTCCTTTTGCCTTATTTACTGCTTCAATTCGGTGCGGTATGGACGTGATCAGTTTGTGACACTGCTGATGTGGTATGGATTTGCATTTTTTGGTCTCTTGTTTCTCATCTTCCTCTTGACAATAGCCTCGATTCTCTATGTGGTTCAGGTCTGGTAAGTTTGCTGGCCAGTCAAGCACACAAACACTATGGTCATTTAACCAACTTTTGGTTCTTTTGGTAGTGTGGGCATTTGCCAAATCCTGATGGAAATTGAAATCAGCATCTTCAAAAAGCTGGTCAGCAGAAGGAAGCATGAAGTGCTCCAAGATTTATTGGTTTATCCAACACTTTGGTTTTCAAAAAACACAATGGACCAACACCAGCAGATGACACCTTACCCCAAATCATCACAGACTGAGAACACTTAACACTGGACTTCAAGCAACTTGGGCTATGAGCTTTCCAACCTTCCTCCAGACTCTAGGACCTTGGTTTCCAAATGAAATACAAAACTTGCTTTCATCTGAAAAGAGGACTTTGGACCACTGGGCAACAGTCCAGTTCTTCTTCTCCTTAGCCCAGGTAAGACGCCTCTGACGTTGTCTGTGGTTCAGTAAATCTCTTGACACATCTGTGTGTGATGGCTCTTAATGCCTTGACCCCAGCCTCAACCCATTCCTTGTGAAGTTCACTCAAATTGTTGAATCGATTTTGCTTGACAATCCTCATTAATGCTGCGGTTCTCTTGGTTGGTTGTGCATATTTTTCTTCCACACTTTTTCCTTCCACTCAACATTCAACATTCTGTTGGATACAGCACTCTGTGAACAGCCAGCTTCTTTGGCAATGAATGTTGGTGGCTTTCCCTCCTTGTGAAGGGTGTCAATGATTGTCTTCTGGACAACTGTCAGATCAGCAGGCTTCCCCATGATTGTGTAGCCCAGTGAACCGAACTGAGAGACCATTGTGAAGGCTCAGGAAACCTTTGCAGGTGTTTTGATTTGATTTGCTGATTGGCATGTCACCGTATTCTAATTTGTTGATTGAATTGGTGGGTTTTTGTTAAATGTGAGCCAAAATCATCACAATTAAAAGAACCAAAGACTTAAACTACTTCAGTCTGTGTGCACTGAATTTATTTAATACACAAGTTTCTCAATTTGAGTTGAATTACTGAAATAAATGAACTTTTCCACAACATTCTAATTTATTGAGATGCACCTGTATATGCAGATACATGCATTTACAGATTTGATCACTTACAGTCTTTATCTTTGTGCAAAATGAGAATAGAATATGGAGTCATCAGCACTCAGGGATGCATATGCATTTTTAAAGTATAAAACGCGACTAACAAAAGCATGTCACAAATCATAGTTCAAGAACCAAGCCCTTCAAACCACCCAAACCCAACTTTCCTGTTTGAACAGGGAATACATAAAAGCAAAGGCTTTGCCAAAATGGTGCTCTCACTGTGACGAAAAGTAACTACAAACTTTAGCCGCAACACACGCTGATGTAGTCATTTTTTAAATAATAATAATTTTATAGTGGCATTCCAGGTGTGTCTATGGGAAATCATATTTGTTGTGCTCTTTCTTGATTTCAAACTCTCCAGGCTCTTTCCACTCTCAAAAATGCAAATCTTGCAAAACTACATCTTAATTTGCTGTAGGGTTGCTGTATGACCATTCTTGCCAATAGAGGGTGGTGTTGATTAAGAAAACAGTCAACCATCTGCTGCCAGAGCTGCAGGGAGTTGGAGCCAAGTGATGACAAAGATGTGTGTGCCTCAGTCAACAAAATGGCTTACATCTCCTGTTCTCTAGAGAAACCAGTCTAGCCATTAGCTGTGATTATATTCCAGCCATATTCGATCTTTGTGCCATAGCACATCACAAACACAAGTGACATGCCAGAGCAATGTGTAAAACAGAACTAATAAAAACAGTGCAGTGTTTTTAATGGAGATTTGTCCCAGTCACTGTTACAACTGCACTGCACATCTAATGAAACCTTTTTTTGGCTCCTTTGTCAAATAAAACCAAAGGCATCTGACTGGCTGCATACAATCCCCAAGGAAACGTGTGTTTTTTTGAATCAAACAATGAAATTGCCATGGAATTACTATGAATCATTTGAGCCAATCATTAGTCTCCATTAGTGTAATTATGTTTCATGTGAAGCGATTGGCAGACATTTTTTAATGCTTGAAAATAAAATGAGCAAATAAGCCTGTGAGGGAGGAAGGGGACACAGATAGAAAGAAAGACAGAAATAGATTCACTTGTGCAGCATTGGTCATATGATAAATATAAAAGAGCGCCAAGTCTTAATATTTTATCAGCTGCATTCCTTATCTGTTCATTCCTGACTGAACAGTACTACACTGTGTGTGTGTGTGTGTGTGTGTGTGTGTGTGTGTGTGCACGCTCATGTGAGTGTGTATGTGCATTTATGCATCCGTGTAATGTGTGCATTGGAGATATGTGGGACAACCTCAAAGGCACGCCATTTTTTGTCATACTGCCCAAAGTAAATCTTCATCCTCTCTTTTATTTTTTTGAGCATGCACCATCAAATTAATTCAAAATGGTTGCGCCACAATATTGTTAACATATACTGCATTATGTTATGTAAGCAATAACTGTAACCATTGAGTGATAAATCAACCCTTTTATTGCTAACAATATATGCTTTTTCATGAATTGTTTAATTTAATCTTGTGCTCGATGTATATGGATTTTTCAAATCTATCAATACAGATATCTAGACAACAGATGCCCAATGGCTGAAAAAGCATATCCATGTAGAATACAATAATGATACATAATTTATAACCAAATGAGATGCGAAAAGAAAAGAAAAATTGCTGAAATGCTAAACACATTTTATACATTAGATTATATGTTGACATAACTGTCATGCCCACAAATCATTTTTTTTTTACCAAAAATACCCAAATATATATATATATATAAAGTACTTGAGTAACACTTTAAGAAATGACACTGATATAGCAACATTTCTGCTAAATGATTTTGTTTTCTTCTTGCACATTTTGTGAAATATACACTAAAAGTGAGTGGAAAGTGCAAAAGTGCACTTCAGTTTTTTTTTTCTGAAACAGATAAACGTGACCATTTTTATTACTGTGAATTCCTTTGCCCACTACAATCATGTAGTGAAAAGTCTCATATCGTAACAGCCCAATACATATAGTCATGTAGGGTGATATAAAGCATATAGAAAATCTCAAGCACAGCTGTAGTCTGCAAAATACGACTATAATACATGAAGATATTATATAAAATACAGTAAACTTTCAGTCCTATTGTGTAAGCACTTAACATAAAAGACAACATTGATTCTAGTAGACAAACATCCACAATTTTATGCCTGCAAAGTCATTTGTGAGTGTGGTCACAAGAGCATGTGTGGGTCACTAATTTGATTCGCATCTTACATAACAGATTCCCCGTGTGAGTATTGAGTGTATTTATCAACAGAAATTCCTCTGCTGGTGATAAGTTTCACTGTTATATTCACATCACATGCAGCACATTTATAAATATAATTATTATGGAAGCTTTCTGGCCTCAAGCTAGGCACTTTAATCCCCCAAGTGACTTTCTGCAATCTATTTATAGCTTCACAGGACACCAAGGAATTGCATATTAGACACCTGACTGGATACATAGCAGAAAAACTAATATAAAGATTCTTCACTGTGAGAAAAACAATAGAAACAGGAAAGGTTCTGGTCATTTTCTGCCATAAAACCTTTAAAACATGGCACAATGTGATGCGTAATTAAAACACCTGTGAAAAATGAATTCAGAAAATGTCTTTATATTAACAGTACAGGCCCTGTTTTTACATATTAGCTAGCAATGGCTATAAGAAATAATTTGTTTGTAAGTTTTATACATTTTTCTGACCAGTGGACGACCGATGACTGTTTGTGGAAAATGTATTTGAAAACAATTACAGTCTTTGCAGTTCCATCTGGTTCTGCGAGGGGTGCATTAATGTATTAAAGGAAACAAAATTTGATTGGTGTACATACAGTATATCAGTCATCCATCTATATTAACATCGCCAATTATAACAAATAATTCACCAATATTTCTTGTTGTTTTCACATACCAAACCGGACAGACCACCACTTTTCAAGATGGAGAGAATTGTCGACAGCTCACAGAAACCAGCAGAGTAGAGTCATGATGGAATCTTCCACTTCTTTGAGTGTTTTCATCTCTTTTTTACCCCTCACAGCCATCAATTTCTGGCCCATGTTAATGCATCCTCTTAATATTTAATGTTTTTTTTCATGGAGTGCTGACAATGGAACAAGGAAATGGCCGGCACATTTCGCTGATCTAGTTCAGTGCTCTTCTTCCATCTTCCCAACAGATCTCTGTACTCCTAGCCCCATAAGTGTCTCTCCTCCACTGGGAACATTTTCAAAGTTTACTGAGGCAAGATGGAGCACAAAAACAACAACTTTGTATTTCCCTCAAGCTTCTATATGGGATTTTTCTTTTTTCTGTCTTATCCCATGCAAACACCCCCCACCCCACTCCCACCTTAAAGCTTTCCTTAAAGCTATGTTTAAGGAGCAAAGTTTCAGAAAGAGTAGTTTTGTGTAAAACTGACAAGATGTTACAATAATTATTAATTATTTTACTTGTTGGGTGTAATAATAATAATAAGTAAAATTTTTGTAGTGAAAGTATCATGCAGCAATACAGTTTTATTATGTGGCAAACATTGATTTTGGTCATTAATATTAGTTAATAACAAATAATAGCCCCCCAATGTGTTGAATATAAATTCAACTGATTATCAAATTTATGAAATTGTTTTCAATTTATTTGTATGTAGTCAAGAAAGTCAATACTTCCAAGAATTTGGTTAGATATTTTTTTAAACCTAAATCTAATAGTTCTCCCATCACAAAACTTGGAACTGGTATATCTAATGCTTTAAACATGTAACAAGACACCCGTTTGTATAATATTCATAGAAAGTTCCAGTTTTCCACAAAATAGCAAAGAGGGATTCAAATCTATGTTAAAGTTAATGAATTGAATCAACTATGAAACAAAAGGAGAGCTTATTTTCCATTCACTGCATTGCAGCTTGGTACTTCCTGTGTTTAGACTTCTTCATTTGGTTTTGTGTTTTAAAATGTTTCTACAAAGTGATGCAACTGTTTCAGTTTCTCATCAAGGCAAGTTAGACTACTCTTCTTACGACATATGGGAGCCCTAATATACATGTCTCTTCTTCTGATTCTCTTGCAGAATCTTGCCAAATATGAGTATCCAAACTAACGTTGTTATGGGGCAAAGATTACACTCTTCCAACAGGGATTCTGATGGTACTTTATTCAGGACCGAGGGTTGGGCGGGAGGTGTATCTTTAATATTGTGTCATTATTATAATCAAATTCAAACTGAGTATACAAGACATTGAAATGGTCTTCACTTGCGTCTGATTGCAAACTCAGTTTGCCCTAAATATGTTTGCAGCCCTTTTAAAAACAGAATGAAAAGAAAATGACAGTGTGAAGACCTGCAGCAATTTAAATGTCTCTCCTTACATCATGTTCTGAAAACAATACATGATTTACCATTTGGGGACTAATGAGTTTAAACCAATAGCCAGCAGAAAAGAAATGAAAACATTAGTCCAAAAATGGCAAATGAAAAGACTTCTGCATTGTTGTTATTTACTGTATAAGCCTTTATTTGTAAAAAGTCAGTTGGTTACTCAACCCTTTTTTTGTACCACATACTGTAACATCTTGTATTAGTAAAAAACACATTTTGCTCAAACACCTAGAAAAGCTGACTGACACCATTACATTAATTGGCACTGACAAAAAGAAAAAAAGAAAGAAAGAAAGACAAAGTAAAGAAAAATAAGAGAACACAACCTTATACTTTACAAATGTTGATTTCATGAAGACAAGTCATACCCCCAAATGGATCATCAAAAATCATCACACCTCAATAGTTCAACAGAATCAAACCAAGAGCTTAATGAGAACAAAACCAGTACAACACAAAAACAGAATGGATTTCACTTTCAGGGCAGGATGTAAAGTAGAACTATATTTCCTTGCTATGAGAAAACATCAACAATAAGAATTAACAATTCATTTAAAGAATACAACAAATACAGACAAATAGAAATGAAACGGAACAGTACTGAATAGCAATTTAATTCTCAAATTAGGTATGGAGTGATTGCCCTAAATATCTGCCAATTTAAAAAAAAAAAAAAAATTGTATAGGATTTTCTCTTCAGGTTAGTATTTTGCTTGTGGGTGCTGTGTTTATGTGTTATAATCCGCTATATCAGTAACGCTATCCTGGCGTAAAGAAGAAAAAAATATTCAGCACAGCAAAGTCACTGGCCCATACATTTCAACAAACTCTTAGAATTTGCTCTGCCAGTCATGCATTCTCATGGCATGGAATGTTAACTTGCTGTTTTGTTCAATGAAATGTAAGCAGGTCTAATCTACTTTGAACTAATGGATTAATTGGTGTGTCTATCTACTCTCAACTGCATGTGATACACACACAAACAAAAAAAGCTAGAGAGGATGAAAATGTGCATATCTTCATGTATTTTTTTTTTCTTTGTTCAAATGACGATTCCGTGAGTAATTTTCTCCATAACGCTCCTCTTCTGATATAGTTAGTATTTTTCTTTTTTGTTTTCTATTTTTCATTTAAGATTTACAGTGTTTGGTTCAATCTCTGTGCACAAGAAGAAGCAAAAAGCTTTCTTTGTATGTGTGGGTGAAAGGAATGGCCAGTTTTAGAATAGAAAAGAACTTATGAAAATAAACCTTTCCGAAAAGAGACATGCAAAACAAAACCGGTATCGTTTTTGTGAGTTTTTCTCCATTTCTTTTTTTTTTCAGGGATAGGTTTCGTTTGCAGAAGTTATGCCAGTGCTGTAAAAGCTGTCCATGCCAGTAGCATTGAGGCTAGCTGTTATTACCAACTGCCCTGTTTTGTTCATGCATTAAGAAATATAAGTGAAAGATATCATATTTACAATACAATTCACATGTAATTACACATATACACAAGAGGCAAGAAAATTCACATTAAAATCAGTTCAACAGTTTTTGTACTTCCTTTTCTCCTGCTTTATGGTTTGATGCAGCAAAAGACAAAAACAATGTACTCAAGTAAAAGCTATTTGATGATTTGTTGAGTTATGTTCATTGTATGAAAATGGAAGTGAACTTATGGGGCGATTTGTGTGAAGTGCGTAGCTTATTATGTCCTTCACTGTCATCAGAACACATTAGCCTCATTGAATTCTGCCATACCCCCCCCCCCCCCCCATAATTTGTGCAAAGCTCTTTTAAAAAAAGGACAAAAACATTAACAAACAATATATTTGTCTAGAACTAAAGCAAAGTGCAAGGCAAAAGGAAAATGTGTCTCCTATCCCCTAACCAGATAGCAAATTACACAGAAGTATTCATACTTTAATAATTACGATGAGTCACATTCTCATAAAAAGGCCAACAATCCCATCAGTGCTCAAGAGTATGCTACCTTGACACAATGCTATTCCAAATGCTATTCTTGTCCCGTTATTTCCCATATAACGTCCATCTCCATATACCGAGCCTGCCATTTTTGTGTTACAACAGTGTATCTATGACTGAGCCACTATTCTTCAGAGAGTGAGCAAGATTAGTTGTTACAAATATAGACACAGAGGGCCCATTTCATTTTTAAACACAGTTTTTAAGGTGGCAAAGAATGTCCAAATACTATAAATGACACGTGTAATAAAATGGTCAAGACTGAATGCTGTCTTGATTATAACTAGCTAAAAGTGGTAATTAGCAGCAATTTCTATCACAATTTAAAGCCCACACATCTGACACATTCTTCAATAGACTGATAACAGAGCCACCAACCTTCAAGATCAATAAATTTAATAAAAAATCAAACAGACAACAAAAAACAAAAACATACTGACTTGGTAATAATCTAGTATTTGTTGTTTTGAAATTAAGATTAAAAACCTAAACAATTTTATTAACAAAAAAAAAAAATAAATAAAAAAAAAAGAGTTGACTACCATCACCCTCTCAACTCAACGCTGCTACATATATCTGAGTATTTTGGCCAAATGACCCTTGTAAACTGGCAAATTGGTCTTAATAATAATTTATCTATCCTAGCACTATGGTGAAATTATAAACTTTCAAATAAAAAAGCTGAAATGCTAGAATGGTTTGTTGCATGCACCAACTCCCTTAGATAGTAACTTAGTAGCTATTTATAAAACAGCAACTTGTGCCATTGTAGATATAAGATATTTGATAGAGCTATCTATCAATGTTTTTGTACTGCAGTAGGTTGCACACTTAGAAAACTGATCACTTATCTTATTTTTTTTTTTCCAATAGGTTATTCATACCATCATTTCTGATCTGAATTACTCTACAGTATCCATGTTTCCACTCACAAAACTCAGAACCAAATAACCAGGATAAAACAATAAAATAACCTTTTTTTTTGGGGGGGGGGGGGGGGGGGGGTGATACAGAGATGCAATTACAAGAAATAAAGTCGCAATTAGAAAATTTCACAGTTACGTCACAATTACAAGAAATTGTGAATAATGTGAAATATAAATGTTTAATTAGCGGGGGAAAAAGTGATAATTGTAAGATGAAGATGCAAAAAAGTGAGACATTAGAATCCTATACCTGTAAATACTGGGTTTTACTTTTTGAGGTTCTGAGGTTACGCAGTGGAAACATAGACAGAGTACCTGTGTGAGACATTTGTGGGGACTTATTTGTCACCGTATATTCTAGGTTCTATAACTGCTAAATTAATTGTACCCCAAATGTCCAATGATCAAATTATAATGCTCTATAACCATGATTAAGTCTTGAGTTGAGTTGAAAGAGAATCACTCTCCCATGAACTTTGTTGTATTTGCATTGTATTGCTCAGAAATATTTCATGAAAAATGCTTAGTGATCTCGTTAAGGCAAATCTTGCAGGGACAAATGCCCACAAACCAGAATCTTACCAAATATCTGTCCTAGGTGTAAGTTTACTGTGAATAAACAGAGTGCTGGTGCTACAAGAACATGTTGAACACAATATCAGTTTGAACAAATTCAACATCCAACATGTCTCAGTGGCACAGTATGGCTGTTTTAGCATTTCGCTAATCCCTACTCTATCGAAAATTTCATCCCTTGCCTATGGTGATTGGTCAGGACGCATGGACCAATAATGATTCAGGTTACCCTGTGGAACATTAAACCGATCATTAGCAAGAAAGACTGCATAGTGCCAACAAGTCTACTAGAACGTAATGAAGTTATGTAGTAAATGAGTGCTAACTATATATGTATATAGTTAAGAAACCTCTTGTACAAACTACTACTAAGAATTTTTAATTATTCTCATGGATAATATACTGAACCACAGGTTATGATGCTGTAAGCATTCTCCCCCCTCTCCCTCTATTATTAGTGACTCTAAGGAAACAATTAAAGCACCTATGGACACTGATTGATAAATCAGAGCTGTAATATCTGATACAAAAATATATCAACATCCTTTTATGTGTGCAGTCTTATCAGTTAATAGCGGCTGACGCGCAAATGATAATAAACTTAAAAGTAAATGCCACCTAGAAGTCATGCCACTTTCCAACCTTTTCTCATTTGACAAAGGCAAAGCAAACTCTTATTTTCCAGTCTCAAAAAAAAAAAAAAACTGGTCCAGTTCCCCTGAAACCATTAAGAGAAAGGTTTGCTAATGGTGCAGTTGGCATTTTCAACTTATCACTACACTTGTCTACAACACTGCACTAGTAGAGGTGGATTGAAATTGTAGCTTAAAATGTCTGATCTACATTGTAAATTCACATCTAAACACTATAGATTAAATGTGTATACCTAACTACTCTGCCTTTGAACCTTTATTGGCAAAGGATTGCAGAATCTTGAATGCCTACTGGGAGTCTCAACTGGCCAAGGCATCCCCATAACTCTCATAACAGCTAGGGTTTCTCAAGAAATGCACTCTGACCTCCATCCTCTTTTAGTCCAGATTTGCGCTTAACATAATTGCTACACTGTTCATGCAAATGTGCATGTCTTGCTTTGCACTGGAGAGAACTGGCTCCCTTGCACAGGTGTTATGGTCATGCTCACAATAAAACATATAATAACACAATAAGTGGAAATCCTAGGAACGTGCTTCTATGGTCAACTGCTGACAAGCAACGTAGGACCTTTCAAGTACCTTGAGTTACATCCTTCTGTACTTTCAGATTTCCCTGACTCCTTCGTTTCTTCATGGAATGAGCGATCTGTTGGCGATTTGGTGGCTGGTCCACATTTTACCAAGTGTTGGGAGTTCTGGTGTGGGGGTTGATAGCCAAGGGACTGTGCTGATCTCTGAGGTCTGAGGCCAGCTCAGGATATCCTCCTCAGGGAACTCAAGCAAATCCTGGGCTCTCGTGTTCTCAAACCACTACTGGATCCTACTCAATTTTAAATGTCACCTTGTTCAGTTATTCAGCAATTCAGTTCTCATCCACATCTTCAAGAACTGTTCCAACATTGCTGTGAAAAGCATTTGTTGGGATGCTTCTACTCTTCTCTGAGTATTGCGACACCTAGACCCTACCACAAATGAGATTTGAATGAACATGGATGGTAGATGAATTGATATATGGATTTAGGTGGGAGTTTGTGGTCACCTGGAGATAGAGAAAGATCTTGCCAACTCAATGTCAATGAAACTGAGGTAAATCATAATGAGGTGAAGCCCAAAAGAAATAGTGGGTGGTGATTCAGTGGTAAATGGTCTAAAGAGAAATGGATTATAGGCCTTTTTGGTTGTCACTTCAGTTCATGGCTTTTATCGTACATGTCATTTTGCCCCGAAAAGACTCAGAAGCTTTTTTTTTCCTGATTGTGCTGATGTCGTTCATCTTTGAGATTCAATCCCAAGATGCGAAATGTCAGAGCTGTGGGTGGGTCTGCAGTGCTTTAAGTGAAAGGTCAAAGATCAAGGGTCATTCGGCCCTCTTTCACTGATTGATGAACTGAGGACACATCCTTCAGGTTTCAGACAGGCACATTTTAGAGAAACTAAAAACATCAGCGTATATCATTCTCAGGATGGATCACTACAATAACTGAATATATACAATATCAGGTCACACTATGGTTTGAGTTGTTGACTCAGATAAAAACATGGTCACATCCCCTGTTGAATACACAGTAATATTTTCTCTCATTATTTTGTACATTTTCAGATATTTGGACTTACTTCAAATCCAAGTTCTAAAGAAACGTTACAGCTTACTAAGGGTTTTCCTCCATTCCAAACAACACAACGCTCTACAAGATGTTCATGAATACTGTATCAATAGAACAGATGAAATGCACTAGGAACAATAGTAAAGAAAGAACAACAATACTACCTGACCATGTCAATAAGGCTACGGGATGAATGAATGAATGAATTTACTCTTTTTTTATATATATCAATATATGTATATATATATATATATATATATATATATTAATGAACTTCCTCCAGAACATGTTTAGGTGAACCCCCCCCAAAATATGAGTATACCCATAGCTCAATAATGAAAGGAAGGAGAATCTGCAAAAAAGAGAAGACAGAAAATTAAACATACTGACTCAGGGCAAACTCAAGATGGCCATCCAGTGTAAACCATTGACCAGAGCTGAGAGGTCCGATAAAGAGAACGCTTGTCACTTGCAAAATCAAGGAATGATACATAATTCCAAAAGAGGCTGCTGTACAGTGTAGAAACGTACATTTCCGTCAGTTTTTTCCATGGGCATGGGGAAAGCAGTGGATCGGGTCCTGGGGCCTGCTCTGTTGATGCCCCGAAATGCACAAGCCACTTCTGATTTCATGAGCTACGGTTGGGAGAGGTTGATTACAGTATCAATAAAAAGCAGATGCTTTTTCTTATCTCTTCTTTTAGCAAAAATATCATGCAGTCTTTAGTTTCGAAGCCTTGAACAGGGGACTAATGTATGTTATTCATTGTTTGTTTTAAGAAGGAAAAAAAATCAGATACTTGAAATGTTTCTTTTGTATTATTCATAAACATTCAAGTCATTCTGTATAATACGTTTCTTTTTTCTTTTTTAAACCAGAAAAGTCCTTTAGATTTTACACACGCATGTGTATATAGAAATATAATATATAGAAATATGCATATACATATGTATCAACTTTTCATATATGTGTTCACATATTTTCCAAATGTATCAAAGCCACAAATTTAATGTGCTCTCAAAATATGGCCCATGTTTCCTAGGGGAACGCATATCAATTCACATAATACAACCAATAGATAAGGTTGAAGAATCCAAAAGTGATAGGAAAAATGACCCGGGACCACTTGTCAATGGTGCTAACATCCGCCAAGTTAGGGATTTTGAGCTTCAGCTTGGACGAGCGCCTTCTTAGCCGGCAGTTGGCACGACTGCGCATGGCGCTGCGGTCCAACGAGTGGTGGCTGAACCCATCCCTTGAAGCCATGGGCTTGCGGAACTGCACTCCGGGGCTGTCAAAAGACATGACGGAGTTCCGTGAGTCACTGACGCTGCTGCCAACATCGGATGGCATCACCTCATTGTTCATCTCCAAAGTGGTGAGAAGAATGTTTCCGTAAGCATCCACCTTAAGACAGTAAAAGACAGAGAAGGGTGGTCATGAGCAGCCACAGGAAACGGACGGTCCTAATTACTTCATGCAGATGCAACAATGGTGTGATGTCACTGTTACAACAAACTTTACTTGGGAAGAGGAAACTTTACAAGAATTATTCAGAATGTTAAAATGCATTAACACAAAGTAGTTAATGACAATATCTCATCAACTTCTGATTTTAAATTTCCATTTTTGATATGATTTCTAAATGGATGTACCCCAACTTTTCTTTGTTCCTCGAGATACAGATTTCTTCTCTGTGTATATGACCTGAGGGTGTTGCTTTGAAACGGCGCTGAAATGGAGTCCTTGCGATGTGAAAGAAAAAATGAAGAGAACATTAAAATGCCCATATAAACTGACAATCAAGAAACAATTTTCGAATAATTCAAAAGTGTATAAATATGAGGGTGAAGAAGAAAAAGCTTGCATAATAGACACAGACACAAATGCTTTATTCAGTCAAACTCTCATTACTCTGGTTTAGTAACTGAGCTTAGTCCACACAGTTTTTATATGTATGTAAATGGCTGACACAGTTTGAGAAGGGAGAAATGAATCTGTCTGTCTCACAATACATTACGGTGCTTGGATTGAAAAAGAAGCCTGCGGCAAGAAGCAGACTAGATTCTGATAGCATAATGACAATGTAATTTGTAACTTTCCAAGCAAGAGAAACCTCTCTTATTAATGAAATGCAGCTTCAATCAAATGAAATACGTCATTGATTAAGTAAAGTCATGGTTAATGGGCTATTGAATGTTCGTTTTTAGCAGTGAAGTGCAGCGATTCATTCAGGCAATAGTTACTTTGATGAGAGTTGTTGTTCAGCTTACAAACTAAGTGAATACATATTCATTTAGACATGCATGAACATTGTCATTGCTTATTAAATTAATTTAAATTAGCTTTTAATTAGCACAAAAATGAACTGTGCAACTGTTATAAATGGTTTACAAGAGACCTTGCATACCTGTTCCCTCAGACGCTTCTCCTCATAACGGGGACGCTCGTTGGTGGCTTTGTTTAGCCTTTCGTTGATCTTTTTCTGTTGCTGGGGTCCCCGTCCAAAGAACACGTAGTTTACGAAGGCATATTCGAGCAGGGCCAGGAAAACAAAGACGAAGCAGCCCATGAGGTAGACATCAATGGCTTTCACATAGGGGATCTTTGGGAGGGTCTCCCTCAGGTGGGTGTTGATGGTTGTCATAGTGAGCACCGTAGTTACACCTGCAATAAAGCCATGTTAGTCACTTCAATGAAAACGTTCAACGTTCACGGGACTTGCGCCAGGGCTTTCATGGACCACTTAACAAGGTCGTCATACTCCTACTCTAGGCCCAAGTTGAAATAAGACATACCCAAAAGACATTAAAGGGGTCATATGATGCGATTTCAGTTTTCCCTTTCTCTTTGGAGTGTTACAAGCTCTTGGTGCATGAAGAAGATCTGTAAGGTTGCAAAGACTAAAGTCTCAAATCCCAAGAGATATTCTTTATAAAAGTTAAGACTCTGCCATGCCCCCCTAAAATGGCTCATTCAAACATGCCCCCACATGTCTACGTCACTATGTGTAAATATTTGTGGAATGCCGACCAAATGTTCACGCAAAGAAAGAAGGCTTGGTTTCAGTAACACAGTTAGTGTTGAAGCAGCCATGTCAGAGATATGCTCTGTGTATCTAGGTGAATGCAAAAGCACTTTATTTGGCCTTCCGAAAGTAGATGCATTTAGGAATCTTTAAAATTACTTACAACGGAACAGCAACACATTTTATGGACAACCGTTTCGTTAACCTAGGAGAGGAGGTAATTCTGACTTTGCAACAACAGTCTGGCGCTTGTGAATCAGCTACTGTAAGTATGTTTTGTTATACATTTAAGTATTTGCTATTGAATGTTCAAATATGGAGTTTTGCATGTCGTATGTGTTTGTGTGTGTGCACATGTAATAGAGAGAGAGAGACAGGGTCACACAGTGGAGTCAGCTGTCTTAACCGTCCGTGGCTTGTGTACTGCAAACACATAAGAGCTTCATCACTTGAGCTTGAACTGATATTAAAACTAAGGACATTATTAACTGTCTTTACATTTATTTTGAAAGATGAAGCTCGTAATCTGGCATTCGTCCTGGCCAGGATTTTAATATTGCCTAAAACATCCAAAGCAGTTTGACCAATAACATGCCAATTAACATATTTAACATAATCGACCGATCTTGAGGCTGCATGTGAAAAGTGAGATCTACAGAAAACGATCAAAGCTATGCAAATATATCACGTGTTTATTCACTCGTTTCACTTGAAGTGTTGCTGCACACCGATCAAAAAAGACACCAGAATAGGTGATCGAGCAATTCGAAAGCATCAGGAGCCATCTGCTCTGCTCTCTAGAGCTCTCATGAATGTCACACAACGATCAACCTGCACAATGCAAACAGCAGAAACCTGGATATTTTAGGCAATATTAAAATCCTGTCCGAACGTGTCCCTTATGAATGCCGCATATGGCCACCCTACGTAGTAGTCTAGTAGTAAGGTTTATTGTAGAATGTGACACTATATTTTAAGCCTGAAATAACTGAACTCTTCATTTTTTAAAACAAACTAAAGATGTAACAATTTCAATTCTAAAAAAGATAAAAATTCTAGTGATATATTGCAGAAAAAAATAGACATAGTTTCACAAAGCTTTTTTTCCTAGAATGCTTTGGGCTGGTTTGCATAGCCAAATACTTACACAACACAAACACACACATTTTATTTGTTAGCTAAGCAATTGTCAAAGAGATGAATGGAAATGCTAAGGACAGTTTTCTCAATATATTTTAGACATGCTTGATCTACATAAACATTGGAATAATTTTGTTATTTTTGTAAAAAAAAAACAATTGTACCTGCATCACTCACATAACAATACTTAAAGCAAATCTTCCAGTGAAATCAGTGGCAAATGGAGTCAAAGCTGAAACCGAACTGAACTTTGAGCATCATGTAAGCTTAAGTCTTTGCTCAAGTTTATTGCATTGGGGAACATTCACGCGGCTCATCATGTTTGACAAAAAGTAGAATATAAGAATATTTTGAGCAGAAGACAACCAAAATTATTGATACGGTTTTATACAGGAAAAAAATAACTTCCTGATGAACCAAACGTTAAAGGTTACCCAGGGCCACACGAGCAGCAGAGGCATCATAGTTAATCCAGAAGGAGACCCAAGACAAGATTGTGATCAGGATGGAGGGCATGTAAGTCTGCAGGATAAAGTAGCCGATGTTTCTCTTGATGCGAAAACTTAACGACAGCCGAGGGTATGAACCTGAGGAGACAAAAGTACACAGCAGAAGCAAAAAAAATGAATAAATAAAAATAGAGATGTCAACATGTAAGTGATATCACAAAAGAGCAAGCACAGGAAAAAATATATCTACAATTTGCAATTGTCAAAGTCTGCACTTTGACAACAGTCGTTTTCCCATTTGTTCAGATGGAGCATTTAATTTCCCAAAAGCAATGGATTCCTTCCCAGGGACTAGTTCCATTCCAATTAAACATGGCAAAAAGTCGCAAACATGGCAGATTTTTTTGAAACTCCCTTCTCAGCAGGCATTGTCTATATTCCTCTAAGAATTGTCACAAAAGCCTGCAATGTCTTTTTTTTCCCATTTAGCTTTTTAATACAGAGAATTTGAGAACGAGAGAAAAAAAAAATCAATTATGTAACTGAAGAGCATGTCCCGTTAATGTGTAAAATCTGGTGTGTGGTTTAAGACAACTGTAAACAGCATGTTTCAAGAAGCCTTTCCAAAATTGGCCTGCACAAGCCTGTTTAAAAACTATGTAGTTTAATGTCAGGTGTGGTTTGAATAATTGACTCATTCAATTGATTATTCAAATTGCTATGGCTATTTATTAACGTAAGAATGAATATTCTTGTTTATTCCCAGTGGTTTCAATCTCACTGCGGTTTTTCAGATAAGGATGCAATAGAACAAATTCCACTGGGAGCCTTTCAGCAGCAATTTTATCAAAGAGAAAGGGAAATAACTTGATCAAGCTGTAATTTAAATAGCATTTGAATATGAACGGTACCCGACGCCAATCACAACAATATTTTATTATTATTATTCACCCTTGTTTGGACACCTCCCCGTGAATCTTCCCATGAAATAAATAAGAGTGCTTACGAGAAAGAGCACTTTAGATGATAGCCACATTTTCTATATTAATTTAAGTTGAGCAGTGCATTGCGATAACCTTAAATATTCAGTGAATCTTTTTCACTGGATTGTTCTCAATGACCATTTGCTCTTGCCATAGATTTAGTGCTGGTATTAACCCCATTTTACATGCAAGTGATTCGTCCATACCTGTAGTAAACCTCACTTCTCTGGACACAAGACGTAGCTCCACAATGGAGAACTGAGGCAACTCCAGTTTGTCCACACCTGTCACGGCATTGTCCCCTCCTTGCCAGAAGAACACGATATCATCTGTGGTGTATCCATCTGCAGAGATTGTAGACAGTACAATAAATGTTTAAATAGAATGTTATGTATGCATCTTATACAATCATTGCACTGGACAATGCCAGTTTTACATCTAGCAGACAGGTCTCAGAGGTGTTTTGTACAATGAAAACTGAACTTAATGGCACTACCGGAAGGCACAGAGCAAATTACTGTAGGTTATTTCCTTCATCAGTGGTGACAAAAAAAAATAATTACCTAATTAAAATAAATATCAATAATAATCCTCTGTCTCTGCTTTTCCATCCTCTTATATATATTATTATGATGCAGCTTGTTGTCACACATTGAAAAGCATAAGAATGTTTGTTGTAAGTTGTAAAAACATTCTTTAATTTAGACAAATTACGTAATTCAGACAGAGATTTCTTCTGCACAATTTATGAAATGAGACAATTCACATTTTACTTACATTTACTTATATTTCACTGCTGGTCATATGCTCTCCATATAACCATGTATGTGACAGATAAAAATCTTGAATCTTGAATCACACGAGAATGGCTTTATACACCGTTTAAATGATTTTGTGAATAATTTACACAAAATTAGGCCATTTATGCAAAAATTGCATGTATTAAATGAGACGTATGACAAACTTTATGATGGATATAGGCAATGAATGCAACAATTTACAGAGGAATGTTTTTACAAATAATTTATGCATTAATGAACATTTTCTGCATTGACTGTGTTTTATGAATGATTTACAAATAAACTTTTTCTTATGTTTCATAAATGTAGGCCACAGTGCAGTTAGTGACAGCTAACGAATAGTTATCGGAATAGCTAGTTTTAGTTTAAAAAGTAAGGAAATGTTGATACAAGCAAATCTAAAAAAAAAATGTCATGCCTCAGCAGGCTGTGACATCTGACCCACTGATTGGCATGAAAACACTGTGCATGGTGTAATCATTCAAAAAACAAATCTAGCTATTTGACTGGGCTCCTCTGATGTACCCGTGATAGACAGGGCACACTATCCTGGTACGCCTGACTGATCGATAGTGCAGGGCACTTCATTGATAAACCGGCAAATACATTCAATCTTACCTACCTCTGTCAAATGTGCCATGAGCCCTCAGTGTCAAACCCCTTCAAGAACATTTATCACTACTGACACCCAAAGACAGAGTAGGCAGGACTGCAGATATGGGTGATTGCTCTATGGGCTTAATGATTACGTTTGCTTACATTAGGTATCTGTGGAGTGGGACAGAGATAAGAAGCAAAAGTGAAATTGATGTGCTGGATGAGTTCAAACTGCTGTTGTCCATGGTCATGGTTTCTTCAAGGTGATGTGGTTAGAAGTTGGCGTTTGTGCTGTGTAGGTTGTGAGGATGATAAATGAAGATTAAACTATCATGCCGGTGATGGGGATTCTTATTCATTTTCTCATATTTGTTCTTTTAAACAGTTTGTTTAAATGATCTAGTTCAAAGGAAAAATCTGTTCATTGCATAGCATCTGATTTCCTAGCTTGGCATATTATGACCTAAAAGAATTCCAGTACAGCCACAACATTGGAACACATTGCTGTTTATCATGTTTTTTTCTTTCCTACTCTTTCCCAGGATTTTTATATACCTGGGTTGATTACTTACAAATTGTATTACGTAACTAATTACAGATTCCATTATGAAACCTGTAGTTAGTAATGTAGTCTAGGTTACTCATTTTAGGTAATATATTACTTGTTGGATTACTTTTAGATTACTTTTTTTTTTTTTTTACCTACCATTAAATGTACCATATTGACATGAAGAAGCAAAGGGGTTTCCCAAACTAGGCTTGTGAGTTTGTGAGCTGCTAAAAAGCTCACAGTTAATTTAATTATAACAAATGTAGAAATAAAAATGCATGAAGCTAGCATAAAACCTTTGTGTTTGTTTGTTTGAAATCAGAGGCTCAGTTCTTTCTTTTGACATATTGCAGATGTTGATACAACTAAATATTCTGGCCCATGAAAGTTGATCAAAAATACTGGTGGTGGCTGGCAACTCTAGTGGGGATAGAATTAATTGTGTTTTATCTATACGTTGTTTTAAAAAGGGTATTTATTGTAAATTAAATTTTCATGCTTTTGCTGCCTTGATTCATCTCACAAAGAAAGAAAGGGTATATATATATATATATATATATATATATATATAATTTTATTTTTTTCTCAATTCACCATATATATATATATACGGAGAAAGTTGTGCAGAACACAGCAAATTATGCTCTCTATGGGTGTAGTACACTAGACATCTAGAAAGTATCCAGTATGTGTATGTGTTCACATTTCCTTTCACTTACAACTCTCAATCTCCAGGGTGCAGTTCTGTTCATCGAGCGGGTACCGTCTCAGGTCCATCATGCAGGCTGCTGTAGTAGTTATTCTGGAAAAAAGGACAGCAAGAAAAACAAGGAATGGGTAGAAAAAAGAGTGAGAAAGAGAGACACTGTTACCTTGGTAACCTTTAGGAAATCACAGCTTAGCATTGACTGCACCACGTGATTGGATTGGAACGATTGGAATCTATTCTCTTATTCAAAGAAAAAAAAAAAAGAAATAAAAAAGGATGAAAATGTCATTATTTAATTGTGTTGAGGTTTTGGATGTTAACTGGTTGTAAGGTGAGATAGATAAAAAGAAGAGAAATATATGAAATGAGAAGCAGAAAAAAAATGTACACACACACACACACACACACACACACACACACACACACACACACACATAAAAAAGCCACTTCATATATTTGCTCATTTTAAATGTCAATGTGTAATTTTGGTTTCACTTTATTTTGATTGTCCCTTTAACACAAAGATGCTTATAGTCAGTAAAATGTCTGTTGGGAGACCATCACAATAAAGAGTTAGCAGATATTATTAACCAAACAGCTTAATAATACTCAAATGTGAGTTAGTAGACATGTAGGTGCAATTGTATTTATTGTCAACAGAATGTTCAAAAGGTACCATCAAAATAAATTGTTACCATATTTTTCACAAAATATTTATCACAATATTAAGTGTTGGGCTGCTGTGATGCTCAGAGTCTTGGGCCGCAGGCATGATAACATCCTAGATGGTTGGATTGCATACTTATTCATTAAATTAGACAATGATTATTAGTAAAAACAAGGATGCTTGACAAAAAAACAAAAACAAAACAACAACTCTGAAACGTGCAAGCCATTGTGTATGTTAGTTTCTTTTCAGTTAATTGGCCAAACTGATTTACAAATTGACCTGGCATGAAAATGCCCTTTTTTACTATTCTTTATTTTTTTATGTTGCAATAGGATCAGTGATTATATTATATTATATTATATTATATTATATTATATTATATTATATTATATTATATTATATTAATTATATTATATTATATTATATTATATTATATTATATTATATTATATTATATTATATTGTATAGGTCCTTCTCAAAAAATTAGCATATTGTGATAAAGTTTATTATTTTCCATAATGTAATGATACAAATTAAACTTTCATATATTTTAGATTCATTGCACACCAACTGAAATATTTCAGGTCTTTTTCTTGTTTTAATACTGATGATTTTGGCATACAGCTCATGAAAACCCAAAATGCCTGTCTCAAAAAATTAGCATATTTTATCCGACCAAAAAAAGAAAAGTGTTTTTAATACAAAAAAAGTCAACCTTCAAATAATTATGTTCAGTTATGCACTCAATACTTGGTCGGGAATCCTTTTGCAGAAATGACTGCTTCAATGCGGCGTGGCATGGAGGCAATCAGCCTGTGGCACTGCTGAGGTGTTATGGAGGCCCAGGATGCTTCGATAGCGGCCTTAAGCTCATCCAGAGTGCTGGGTCTTGCGTCTCTCAACTTTCTCTTCACAATATCCCACAGATTCTCTATGGGGTTCAGGTCAGGAGAGTTGGCAGGCCAATTGAGCACAGTAATACCATGGTCAGTAAACCATTTACCAGTGGTTTTGCCACTGTGTGCAGGTGCCAGGTCGTGCTGAAAAACGAAATCTTCATCTCCATAAAGCTTTTCAGCAGATGGAAGCATGAAGTGCTCCAAAATCTCCTGATAGCTAGCTGCATTGACCCTGCCCTTGATAAAACACAGTGGACCAACACCAGCAGCTGACATGGCACCCCAGACCATCACTGACTGTGGGTACTTGACACTTGGCACCTGTAGCACCTGTAGCCCATTTCCTGCACACGCCTGTGCACGGTGGATCTGGATGTTTCTACTCCAGACTCAGTCCTCTGCTTCCGCAGGTCCCCCAAGGTCTGGAATCGGTCCTTTTCCACAATCTTCCTCAGGGTCCGGTCACCTCTTCTCGTTGTGCAGCGTTTTTTTTTGCCACACTTTTTCCTTCCCACTGAGGTGCCTTGATACAGCACTCTGGGAACAGCCTGTTCGTTCAGAAATTTCTTTCTGTGTCTTACCCTCTCGCTTGAGGGTGTCAATGATGGCCTTCTGGTCAGCAGTCTTACCCATGATTGCGGTTTTGCAGGTGTTTAGAGTTAATTAGTTGATTCAGATGATTAGGTTAATAGCTCGTTTAGAGAACCTTTTCATGATATGCTAATTTTTTGAGATAGGAATTTTGGGTTTTCATGAGCTGTATGCCAAATTCATCAGTATTAAAACAATAAAAGACCTGAAATATTTCAGTTGGTGTGCAATTAATCTAAAATATATGAAAGTTTAATTTTTATCATTACATTATGCAAAATAATGAACTTTATCACAATATGCTAATTTTTTGAGAAGGACCTGTATTATCCTGCTTAGTCTGTGTACACATAAATCACTAAATCACTAAGTACGCTAAGTTCAGAGCACACAATCAACCAATTGCAAGAACTGGCCAGATTTTAACAGCTATGCAGAACATTTTGACAATGCTTCAAAACATGGAGCTTATTTCTCAACATATTGCACATCTGAGAAAAAAAAAAAGAAAAGGTAGAGAAATTTAATGTTAAATTAAATGTATCACTTGCCATTTCTTTGAAATTGTCTGTGAAATTTACTATTTATGAAAACTGTTTCAACACATTTTCTTCAGTGCAGATGAGATGCATGAGTATTCTTAATTCCCCTAACAATAAAAAAACTTTTTCATATACAGTATATCCATACCATATTTAATCATCAATATGTCTTATTCTCCACTGACCTCATTCTCTTATCCCATTCCTCTAGTCTGACATGCTGGGTTTGGGAATTATTGGAGCCACATACTCAGTGCTGTCTCAGTCTCTCCAAGGACCTACTAGCTGGTAAAATCTGATGCTGACAGACGTGTGCACTTTAGTGAAAGGCTCTGATGTATGGAGTATTGTGATGGTCAAAAAAGATCATTCAAGACTGTAGTCTATAAAGTGACAACAAGGGATTCTTCAAAGCTGCATGGAATTCAGATTAACACCACGCCATAACTAGAAGCACCACAACATGTTATTAAACATATCTTTTCAGTGTTAATGTGAGTTTTTGCCCTAATCACCCATGATGACTAACAGGAGATTCTAGTTTTGGATGTGACATTGCAGATGAAAGCTCAGGTACTGTTTGGGTTTTGTAAAATATAATAATGGTTTAATTTAAGTTTGTAAATCATTGTGTTTAACTTTAAAAGCCATAATGACAGCAACAGTAGATCATTTTCAGATCTTGAAAATATATATATATATATATAAAAAAAAGAATGTACTTTAGACAGCAGTGTGGTTGCAGAGAGAGCCCACCCAGACCCTCTTCTGATTGGCTGTGATTTATTTTGTCGTGTGTCTGGTGTGGCTAGACAAATCACAAATTTGTTAGAATCTTGTCACATAGTAAGGACATGGTGGAAGCCTTTCCACAGAACTCAATGTAGCAACACATGTGAATTTTCCTTGCATTAAGCCTCCAAAGTAAATTTAATAGGAGCAAAATCATGATGCGTCTATGCATTTTTGTGACAGCTGCCAGTTTGCTGAGAGATGGAGACTGACTCATCTTGTCTACGATGTTGCAAGTGAAAAATGACCTGCTCAGTCTGTCACTTATATGCAAGGAAAAGAGATAAATAATCCCATTGTGATAAGGAAATAAGAAATAAAAAATGCATATAGTTTAGAATATAATATAATATATATATATATATATATATATATATATATATATATATAGAATATAGAATAGAAATAGAGTTTAGAATAGAAAATAGAATAGAAAGAGTTTAGAATATTATATATATATATATATATATATATATATATATATACATATATATATATATATATATATATATTTATGTGTCCCTATGATCTTGAGGTAATCCAGAAGTAGTAATTTTGTATTACTTCAATATTGTAATATTTGTATAACACGACTGTATAGCAAGTCATTAGTAACTTGTATTGGAAATACAATACCCTTTCATTTCTTGTAGTGTTATATAACTATATAAGTGCTATATAACTATAAATTGGCAACATGGCAACAGCAATCGGCATACACATGACAGTGGAGTTAAATTAGTTAACAGAGCATGGGTATAACATAGTAATGTAGCTATTATATTGCCTTCTGTGCTTTTTACTGTGAGCATCCTATAATTAAGATGCAGGTTTGTGTTTGTTTTTAGCTTCAAAACCTTTCAAAATGCAACCTCTATATGTGGCTAAGGAGCAAACAACATCTGTTAAAGCAATTTATTTATATATAACATACTTTATGCAATAACAGCTGCTTGTTTGTGTTTTTTTATTTGTTTTAATTTTGTGTCAATCATAGTTCTTCATTATCATGCATTCTTAGAAATGTGGAGTAAACAGTCAGTTACCCTAGATGCTCTGTGTAAACAATCTATAAAATACTTTGCTTGCTTAAAACCCTTTAATATGTGCATTAGCTTTCTCCTCCAAATCCCCATAAAGTACAAACCACTGCATATTTGTAAATCTGTACATTTGTGGGTCATATTATGGAGGATCCTTTGCATACATACTGTAGCTCTACTAAAGCTGACTAAGGCATATCAATTCGAAATCCCTTTTTAGACACAGCAGGGCATGCTATGATAATTAAACATTAACAACAGCCCTGACTTTTGAATAATTTACTGCCAGAAAAGACCCATCTTAAGACGTTATTAAGAGTGGATGTATCAATACTGCAAACATGCTGTAGTTCCTCAACATTTTAATTCACTACAGCGATGCTGAAAAAAAAGTAAACAACTGTGGCATTTTAGATTCGTCCATTCCACCTGTGCCAGAGCCTTTTGGAAGAGGAAACAGTTTGTCATCTTTCATTATTGATATTTTGATTAAGTGGGGCACCCAAAGCGAACTCTCTGCCTCGCTGGTGCGGTTCTGGGTTAATGCATAGGACAGTGAGGAGGGAGAGTGTTTTTTTTTTTTTACTTGTGCCTCTCTTTGTCCAAGAAAGGATGACATTTGAGACAGCAATTCTTAGATGTTCCATATTTTGTGTAACCATTTAGAGGTGATTTTATGGGTGAGTTCAGATGGTCTACTGTTAGTTTTATATATTAAGTAAGGGATAATATCACCCTGAAGGGGGTTGTTCTGGATGTACATTATCCTGCTTATTGCATGGCTACTTGCCACATAAGTAAATAATTAGACACACAAAATTGTTGAAATATTTGAATGCAAAGCTTCCATGAAGACAGCATTTGCGAGTAAGCAGCAAGTCAAACTAGATGACATTTAAGGTATACTTAACTTGTGTGTTAAAGAAGAGTGTTAAGTGCTGACTTCAGTTACTTAGATTAGCCTTTGTTATTAGCTTTTACTGGTTGTTATCGAGGGATAACATATCTCGGAAATCGCGACTGACCAATCAGAATCAAGAATTCCACAGAGCCGTGTAATAAGTTTAAATAATAAATGTAGCAAATTTTAAATTTTACACTTTGTCTAAATTGATTATTTTTTGTAATTAAAAAATAAATGAAAATAAGGTCGAATTTTATTATAGTAAAATTGTAGTTACAGTACCATGGTTTTTTGGCTTATTGATTACCATTTGTATAACCACAGTTTTACTACAAGTGTCATGGATAAACTATGGTTAGTGTTGCAAAACCATATTTAATTTGTGGTCACCATGATTTAACTATAGTAAACGTGCGTTGTTTTTATTTGGAGTAAAACCATAGTTCATTTTTGTAAGGGAATGAGCAGCATCATACGATGAATCAAAAGCAGCTAGAACCCATTATAATCAGTGATGCTGTCTACACTGGATGTGGCACTGTGCAACCTATATTGTTGTCCTATACAATGGCAATCCTACACTATATTGTTGAATTAATGTGGTTCAAATGTAACCCAGGCTCACTGGAAATACGTGATTGTGGTGACATAACTGCAACACAGATATTATGTATACCTCACGGAATGTTTCGCAGCAGTTTCAAAGTGAAATGTCCAGTGAGTTTTGCAAAAATGCACGTTCAATACGTGACCTTGGTCATGTTTTTATTACATTAATACGGGGATTTAAAGATTAATGCTCTATTGTGTTGGGAATTAACATACCCCCTGCACACCCAATATCATTAGCTCCTTCATTTTGACAGTGCTGTGAACCATTAACAGATCTTTCACACAACTCAAATAGAAGCTTCCCATTGATAACCTGTCCCTAACTGTGCTAGCAAGTGTGACATGAAGTTTTACCTATTATTAAAGTTAAACAAAGAACTTTGATACTGATATTAATAATGAATTCAAGAATGATGTCACACAATATGGCTGCAAAGTTCAGGTTAGATACGAAAAGTGAGCTTGGACTGAGTGAGTGAAACCTTTTCATGATTTTCAGTTTCAGCTTAAAGTCTGTGTTAACCGAAAGTTGCGACCAAATTGTGACGTATTAGAATGTTGAATAAGGAAAATAAGAGGACGGGGCTAAATTTTAGCGCATATTCGTGACATCTCTAGCTCTCTGCAGACTGACATTTGAGGATGTCAATTTAAAGGAAGGAACAGCATTTCTGAAGGGAAGCAAATGTTCAGATTTTAACCAAAGATTACGCAGGCAAACACTTCTTCTGTGGATTACCTTGCACTGATTAATTGTTCACCACAAGACTAGTAATGTGCAATAACAGACTTAAAGACCCTGATGTTACAACAGCAATGGAATTTACCTCAGTCCATAAAGAACTGTGCCATCTGGGTGGAGACGAATCATTCGGTTCTTCACCGTCACACCGTGCAGGAAAGACTTCTTGTCATTCAGGAAGTAGGTATCTGGGAGCCATAACTGATCAGCCACACGGTTGTCCAAAGTGAGGTTCAAAGCCATCTCAGAATAGGCCAACCGTTTGTCCCGCCAGCTCTGTTGGAAATACATGGTGATGGTGTAGTCCTGCAAAGAGCACAAGAAATCAGATAGAGAGTTAAGGTGGGTTGAAAGTCTTTATTATTAACAGTTATTTTTTAAACAAACTTTTCTACTTAACAAGAAGGTAATGAAAACATTATGGAATGGATTGAGATGTGTACCAGTGTTGATGATTAAATAAGCAACTCAAATATACAGGTTTGATGGGATAAGGTTAATTTGAGCAGTGACTTTAGAATGTTGGGAAAACAGAATTGGCTGGGAACACTCTTAAGGTCCACTACTGGTATGATTCATCGCTGCTTCAGTGCTTACTGTGAATTGGATTTTAATGCAAAAGCATTATGTACAGACACTAGACAAGGGATAGACAATGTCAGTCCTGTAGTGTCGCTGCCCTGCAAATTTTAGCTCCAACCCTAATAAAACACACCTGAAAAAGTTAATAAATGTTTTTAGGATTACCAAGGCTAATTGTGGCTGAATCTGTCTGACCTCTGCATTACTTGAGGATGTGCTAATCGCCTTCCTGATATTGATAATCTTCTTAGAAAAGAAGGAAACAAACTCATTGCATTTGCTGTCTGAGAGCATTTCAGTGGGAATCTGACTTGGGGGGTTTGTCAGTCTCTCAACAGTGGCAAAAAGAGTATGAGTGTTGTTTAAGTTACTGTTTATAAGGAACGAGAAGAAATTCTGTCTAGCTGTGGCTAGTTTCACATTGAAAGCATGAAGGCTGTCTTTATAGATGCTATAGTGAATTTCAAGTTTCGTCTTCTGCCACATCCGCTCGGCTTTTCTGCATTGTCTTTTCATAGTCTGAACTGCTGTTGATCTTCTCCAAACTGACTATTATTGGAGCAGAGTCTGCAGAAATGCTTAGTGTTAAGGATATAGCCTCCATAAATAGTACACTTGTGTTCTTGTTTATGCATCTCCTTCTGACAGAGACAGATCTAGATTCAGTGGTAGCAGAGATCAATATATCAAAGACAATACAGAAGTGATCAGATAGTGCTACGTACTTAGTAACAATGAATGAAATGTTTAGACCCCTACTGCTGATTAAGTCTAGAGTGTGTCCACCTTTGTGTGTGGGTCCATGCACATGCTGAATCAGGTCAAAAGTGTTTAGAACCGTTATCATTTCTTTTGTAGTTTTGTTTTCTGCATTATCTATGTGAATATTAAAATCCCCTGCAATTGCAAAACAGTCAAACTCTGAGGAAATCATTGATAACATTTCTGTGACCTCTTCAACAAATGCTGAAGAGTATTTTGGAGGCCTGTAAATAATAATAAACAAAATGCGTGGAGCACCTTTCAGCACAATCCCTAGATATTCAAAAGACAAGTACTGACCAAATGACACTTGCTTGCATTGATAGACATCTTTAAATAGAGCAGCTACACCTCCACCTCTCCTAACAGTCCTGCAGAAACTCATGTAAGTGAAGTTAGGAGGGGCTGCTTCATTTAGGACTGTTGCACTGCAGCTGTCTTCTAGCCATGTTTCATTTAGAAACATAAAATCCAGATTGTTTGTGGTTATAAAGTCCTTGATTAGAAATTATTTATTTTTTAGTGAGCAAATGTTTAAAAGTGCTAACTTGATGGCAGTGCTTTGTGTCTTTACATCAATCTTGGTTTGATGCATAATAGGCCGCAGATTAAATGAGTTTGCCCTTTGGCTTGAGAAGGCCTTAGACTTTTTATCACGTGATAAAACTGAGATAGAGAAAGCTACAGGCACATTGGGTTCCCGCTTGTTCTGTAAGCATTTGTGAATGTTGCTGCTATCAGTTGCAAGGCAAGGCAAGGCAAGTTTATTTATATTACACAATGGTAATTCAGTGTGCTTTACATAAAATAAAGTAAACTAATAATAAAAATAATAATAATAATCACAAAAACAAAACAAGGATTTTAAAAACTTTGAAAATGATTTAAAACTGATTTAAAATGAATTTAAGTCAGTTAAAAATAGAAAATGACAGCGCAATACATAAAATACAGTGCAACCAGGTTGGACATAACACAGTGCTCATTCAATAAATTGAAACTTAAAAAATGAGTTTTGAGTCTAGATTTAAATGTTACTAAAGTTTTAGCATGCACATCTGATCTCTTCTGGAAGATGGTTCCAGCTGCCAGTGGCAAAATAGCTAAGAGGATTACCCTTTTTTTGTGTGAACCCTTGGTATTTCTAACTGTTATTTCTATTCTGTTAGGTTTATATTCTGTGAGCATATCTGCAATGTATTTAGGTCCTAGGCCATTGAGTGATTAATAAATGAGTAAAAGTACTTTAAAATCAATCCTGAATGTAAGTGGAAGCCAGTGAAAGGACCTGGGACTGGTGTGATATGCTCAGATTTTCTGGTTCTAGTCAGAATCCTGGCAGCAGCGTTCTGGATGAGTTGCAGCTGTCTAATGGTCTTTTTGGGAAGGCTGGTGAGGAGACCATTACAATAGTCCACCCTGCTGGTGATAAAGGCATGAACAAGTTTCTCCAAGTCTTGGCTGAAAACAAAACATCTAATTCTTGCAATGTTTTTTAGATGATAGTATGCTGATTTAGTTACTGCTTTGACATGACTACTGAAACTTAAGTCTGTCTCCAGAATCACACCAAGATTCCTGACTTGATTTTTAGTTATTTGACCCCTAGAGTCAAGGTTTGCATTCACATTGAGAACTTCATCTTTTTTTACAAATGCAATAACTTCAGTTTTCTACTTGTTTAACTGAAGAATATTTTGTCCCATCCAACTGTTAATTTCATCAATGCATTGGCAGAGGCAGTCGGTGGGGCTGTAGTCATTTGGTGATAAGGCTAGGGAAATCTGGGTATCATCAGCATAGCTGTGATAGGCACATAAAGGCTAAACAAGAGCGGTGCAATAATTGAGCCTTGTGGGACTCCACATGTCATGGATGTCCTCTTAGACTTATGCTCCCCTATCCTCACATAATAACCCCTCCCTTCTAAGTATGACCTGAACAATTTGAGTACCATACCAGAAATCCTAAACCAGTTTTTTTTCTAGTCTCTGTAGACGTACGCTATGATCGACAGTGTCAAACGCAGCACTGAGATTTTTGCCAGATTCATAATTTAAGCTAATATCATTATTATTATTTATTATCTTAATGAGCGCTGTCTTTGTGCTGTGATGCGATCGGAAACCAGATTGAAAATTGTCCAGGTATCAATTTGAGTATAAGTATTTGTTAAGCTGATTAAAAACTATTAGATATGTTAGATACATCTTTAAAATAATAATAATAATAATAATAATATAGTATATATGTTTTATAAAATGATTTCATCCAGAAAGTAAAATCTTTTGGACCCTTTTGACAGTATGGTGGGGATACAGGTCTAATTTCAAGTTGTTGGAATACATGCCTAATTAATTTTTTTCTGAATTTATACATACATTTTAATTTTCATTGAACTTGTAAGGTCTAACATTATACCCTGCCATAATGTATATAACAATAACCCTTCTGAAAAAAACAAAGTCTGCTTAATTGTATGTTATTGTATTGTATTGTAAATGTGCACTTGTAGCATACTATTTAAATACAAGACCTACAAGTTACAAGAGAAATGACAGATTTTATTAACCATACATTTTTGTAAGTAATTATGAAATTACATATGACAGTTTATTTTAAGTTGGTATGACACTGACTTTTATTATTATTATTATTATTATTATAATTATTTTGCCCCTGTAATGTTTAATTGAAATGTAATATCTAGACCTTATGGTGAAAATGACACTATACAGGACTTCAATATTTTAGTTCACTGAAGTCCTCCCCCTACAAACTCAGATTTATCTTAGTTCAATGCCCACATATTACAATACTATAAATAATCAATGCATAGAACCAGGTCATCGACCCTACATTTCTTCATTGTCTAATACATTGCATTTGGATATGCTGAAAAAAATAAATGAATAAATAAATAAGATCTGTCACTACTTCCATTTCATTGTAACTCTTAAGTTGTTGGATTATTTTCAACCTTTTGCCTCTCAGATGTAGCACAGCACATTTTCACTACTTTTTTTTTAATATCCAGGGAAAGGGAAGTAAAACAAAACATCCGATTGAAGACCTTGTGGTGCGGCATCTTCAAAACACCAGAGTTCAAAATAAATTTTGGCAGTACCTTCATGATGGATAAATCAAAGAGACATACTTGTTCTTGTAGAAGAAAAGAAGGGGGAAAGTGAAAGAAAACAACTTCATACTTGAATGAATACTTTGAACAAATTAAAATAAAATGCCTGGAACAGGATGGAAATTCTCCAGTGGCTCCAAGTGGAGGGATTGCGGTAAGAAGAAAACAAGGCATTATAACTCTGTGTTTCTCCCCACATGTCTCTCATCTTTCATCTCTGATATCTGTCTTTTTATGACTTTCTTTAATGGCTTCGTTAAACTGTACAAAATAGTTCCTGAAACTTTTTTTTTTTTTTTTTTTTTTAACAAATGTTGACACTCTACCCAGAATGTCAAACTAAATATTATGAGTTTAATTTTCTATTAAATTCTAATAATTTTTGCGAATTTTAAACTGTAAAGTAAATCTGCCCTCAAGTGAACAACAGTTGCTCCGATGATGCACAGAATGGTATGCAACAAAGAAGCTGAACCAAAATCCAATTTTTTTTTACAATTATTAATTAATATTTACAGATGAGGAGGTAACAATTTACAATAAGGTTCATTAGTCAACATTAGTTAACTACTTTAGTTAACATGTACTAAGCATGGACAATAATTCTACAGCATTTATTAAAGGGGTCATATGACATTGCTAAAAATAACATTATTTTGTTTATTTGGTGTATTTAAATGTGTTTATGCGGTTTAAGCTTAAAAAACATAATTTTCTACATAATGTACATTATTGTTTCTCTTCTTTGCCCCACCTTTCTGAAACGTGTTAATTTATACAAAGCTCATCTTTCTGAAAAGCGAGGTGTGCTCTGATTGGTCAGCTATCCAGTGTGTTGTGATTGGCCGAATACCTCAAGCGTGTGATGGAAATGTTACGTCCCTTAACATACTGTGACGGCTTCTCTGCATGACAAGACAAAACCAATAAAAACCCATTATAAACAAAGTATTTGTTGCATCCATAAGTCTTTTTACGCATTGCGTTGCATACCATGCTGCGTAAACATAAAACCATGTCTGCATTTGTGATCGGAGAAACGACAAACAACATGAACTACTCTACACTGCTCAAAACTCCCATTTAAATCATCAGTGGCAAATTCTTTAAATATGAAAATGTACTTATAGGCTACACCCATGACTGCATTCCTGTTTATGGCTTCAACAACATAATCAAATTTGCAGATGACACCACGGTGGTAGGTCTGATCAAAGATGATGATGAGTCAGCCTACAAGGAAGCGGTGCAGCACCTGGTTGTGTGGTGAGCCATCAACAATCTGGAACTAAACAACCAACACAAAGGAGATCATTGTAGAATTCAGGCAGATTAGGAGTCATACACACACCCCCATCTACATTAATGGAGCTGTAGTGGAGTGTGTTTCGAGTTTCAAGTTCTTTGCCATCCACTTCTCTGATGACCTCACCTGGTCCCTTAACACCTCCACCCTGGTCAAAAATGCACTTAAAACACATCTCTTCCATCTTAATTTGACCCTCTAACTTTAGCACTCACTATTCTAATTCTATTCTTTAAAAAAATCTAACTACCTTTCTAATCTTTTTATATTCTATTTTCTTTTCATTAATTATGAACAATTAGCTCTGTACTTGTACTCTGGATATTGACAATAAATTTGAATCTAATCTAATCTAATCTAAGTCAGAAGCGTCAGACTGTCCTTGCAAAGTTGGAACTGCCTCACTTTATAGAAACAGACACCTGCATTGTAGGCTACTGTTTCAGCAAACAGTCCTCATCATTCATAAAATGCGTTGCACACATCTGAATATTTGGTTTGAACTGTTCTGGAACAGTGTTGGAAATACAATTTAAGCCCTGATTTCTAGTCGTGTCCTCTTTTGGAAGGCCAAACTAAGTAGTTTCGTTTCACAACAAAACACACAGAGGGCCCTATTTTAAAGATCTAAACGCAAAGTGTAAAGCGCATGGCGCAGGTGCAGTCAGGGCGAGTCCAAATCCACTTTTGCTATTTTAACGAAGGAAAAACTGTCAGCGCGCCCGAGCACATGGTCTAAACCAGTTGTCCCTATTCTCTTAATGAGTAATGGGTGTTTTTGGGGCGTAATGTGCAATAAATCAATCAGAGTCTCATCTTCCATTCCCTTTAAGAGCCAGTTGCGCTCGTGCCATGACAGATTTGCTATTGGCACGACGGAATTTGGCAAGCACAAAGACAGAACGCGTCTCCGAGATGAAACGGAGCTGCTCGTGTGCGAGCAAATAGATCGATATATATATATATATATATATATATATATATATATATATATATATATATATATATATATATATATATATATATATATATATATATATATATATATATAATGTTTAATAAGCAGCGTGTAGGCGGACCCACCTATACTAACACGCTCTTTAAATAACAAAGAAAAAACATTGCGCCAGACTTTAGACCAGCTTTGAGTTGGTCTATGGCGCAGTCTATTTTCAGCTCCTTAAAATAGCATTGCGCCAGGAATGCGCCTGAACACACCTCTTTTTTAGACCAGCACGCCCATGGGCAGACAAATAGGCGCAAATGCATTTGCTAATTAAATGACGTGACGCTGGACGGGAAAATGCGAATGGCGCAGGACTGAAACTAGCAAACACATTTGTGCTGCGCCTTGCATCGCATTGCGCCGGGTGTATTATAGGGCCCAAAGACTCCACAACATGGCGGCAACATATCACCGGGAATAAAAGTTACACCTTTTTTCTTTGTGTGAACATTTGGGCGGTGTTATGCAAATCTTCCCACATTGTGACGTAGACAATCGCGGGTCGTGTCATAATGAGCAGTTTAAGGTAGGCTTGGTTGAATATTAACTTTTATAGAGAATATCTCTTTTGATTTGAGACTTCTTTATGCACCAAGTGCTTGTAACACTCCAAAGAGAAAGAAAAATTTGAAATCACATTATATGCCCCCTTTAATCTTAGTTCATCTTCAAGTAAATTTAGCTTTTTAGACTGTTATGTCTGTACATTCTGTCAATTAGAAATAAAGCGTTTTGTGAAGCTAGTGTGTTGTCCCTTCAATGCCTGGGAGCGATGTTATGTGAAGTTTAATCTATAAAAATCTTACTGTCATTGGATTTAGTTAAATTTCACTTGGAGCTTAATAATGCTGCAACCAGAGCTAATTAACACACCTGCAGTTTAATGCAAGCATCACATGAAGGAGATAGCATAAACAACATTGTCTAAACCTGATGATGGGCTTACAACTATTCAGCAGTGATACTCACATTAATTAGTCAGACTGATAATAAAACTGTTTTCTAGTTAAAACACATCTAGGAAATACTACAATATATGTTCCTGCTACATTCAGTTGATGTAAGAGTGATTGCATTTACGCATGCTAACATTATATTCTCATTGCCAGTGTCGATTTTTCTGAGCTCCAAACTTCTCTACAATTTAGTCTTTACAATTTAGTTTGAATGTTTTTTAAGTACTGTACTGTTGTTGAAGAGTAGCAAATTTTTGGATGACTTACAAGTGTACAATGGATATGCATATTTCTTCACTGTTTACCTTTAATGTAACTGGCCTGTCACTAGTGAATAGTTTGGGACAGGGACATGTCTTTATAGTGACATTAGCCAATCAGCAACATCTTTTTAAATTAATTTTGCTGTACTTGCACTAAAATAGCTACCTGTCTTAAGTGAGATATATATATATATATATATATATATATATATATATATATATATATATATATATATATATATATATATATATAAATAGTACAGACCAAAAGTTTGGACACACCTTCTCATTCAAAGAGTTTTCTTTATTTTCATGACTATGAATATTGTAGAGTCACACTGAAGGCATCAAGGGCTATTTGACCAAGAAGGAGAGTGATGGGGTGCTGCGCCAGATGACCTGGCCTCCACAGTCACCGGACCTGAACCCAATCGAGATGGTTTAGGGGTGAGCTGGACCGCAAACAGAAGGCAAAAGGGCCAACAAGTGCTACGCATCTCTCGGGGAACCCCTTCAAGACTGTTGGAAGACCATTTCAGGAGACTACCTCTTGAAGCTCATCAAGAGAATGCCAAGAGTGTGCAAAGCAGTAATCAAAGCAAAAGGTGGCTACTTTGAAGAACCTAGAATATGACATATATTCAGTTGTTTCACACTTTTTTGTTATGTATATAATTCCAGATATAATTCCACATGTGTTAATTCATAGTTTTGATGCCTTCAGTGTGAATCTACAATTTTCATAGTCATGAAAATAAAGAAAACTCTTTGAATGAGAAGGTGTGTCCATACTTTTGGTCTGTACTGTATATATAGACATATACATATATATATATATATATATATATATATATATATATATATATATATATACACACACATATATATAAACACAAATTGCTAATCAGCCGATCACTTGGCATCAACTCAATGCATTTAGTCATCTAGATGTGATGAAGATGACTTGCTGAAGTTCAAACCGATCATCAGAATGGGGAAGAAAGGTAATTTAAGTGACTTTGAATGTGGAATGATTGTTGGTGCCAGACACTATCATGTCAATATGGATTCCCTAGTAAAATAAGCATGCATATGCACACCATCTGAGGTGTCGGTCAGAAGACATCAAAGTAGCATAAAGAGACATACGACTGCACACTCACTTGCATGTGATTCCTCATTTACCAACATTTCGGCACAACAAAAAGTTATTCCCTCATCAACCTTTTTCTTGGAGGCAAAACTGGTCCGTGAGAAATGTCAGAGAGGTAAATGAACTTGACCAGTACATAATCTTCAAAGTACCTCTTTGAAAGAAGTGTTTTGTTATGACATTTTCTGTGAAAAAGAAGTGAAATTGTTTCCTAAAAATGAGGAGCTAATGTATTCTGAGCATAGTGTCTTCTATTCACACATAAACTCAGCTGGGTTTATTTTAGTCAGGTGAAAACTGCTGCCTGTGATGACTGTTGAAGGACCCTCACTGATAATGAGGACACGGCATGCATTAGGGTCCTCTGGAAACTGAAGTCCTCAGAAGTGCCAGAAGTTCAGCCATCTAATTGACACAGAGGTCCTTAAGGTAGCGAATCGCATCCAAGTCCACTTGACAGGTTGACATGACCTCTTCAGTTTCACGTGATCCTTCAGAAATCATTATAATATGTTTTTGGAAACAGTTGAACTGATTATTATTATTATTATTATTATTATTAGTAGTAGTAGTAGTAGTAGTACTGTTATTTTTGATTATTTTTTTGGAAACTGTTACTTTTTTTCAGGATTATTTGATGAGTAAAGTTAAAAAGAACCGCATTTATTTAAAATAGAATTTTTTTTTTTAAATTAAATTTACTGTTATTTAATTTTGATCAAATAATTGCAGCCTTGATGAGCAGAAGAAACTTCTTCATGTAAAACATTACAAATCTTACTGATCCCAAACCTTTGAAGGCAATGTGTGTATACAGTATAATTAGCTAATTTTAATTTAAGGATACATGAAAATAACCAAAAATAATTTGGGGTTAAATTTATTTAATTTATATATAATTTTAATGGGGATTGTTATTTGATTGTTTTAATCAAAAACCATGACTTCAGATTTTTGAATCAAACTAATGTGGAAGCAGCTTTATTTTCCAGGTGTTCTCTAGATTTCTTATTGGGAAATTTTCAATTTTAGATCATATTTCCTAGCCTGGTAATACCAAACTCTGCTACTTTGCTTTGCTTCGTAGACAGAGTCTGGAAGGGCATAATTGACAAGTGTTTTCTTTCTTATGGGGGGGGGGGCGCTTGTCTGAAGTTTAAAATCATTGGCTACTCGTAAGCCAATCACATTACGTTTGGTTATGACATGTGTTATTCGCCGGCTCAGCCGCCTCGAACTTCCACTGTAAACACAGGAATGTTGCGAAAACAAAACCATTGAGCGAAATACCGGAGTGAACATGGCAGTTTACAATCACAAGTATCGGCCTTGCCAGACTTTGGCCTCCCCAGTTTCCCAATAACGATCAGTAATCAGTAACTCGGGAGTAGGTCCACAACTTCACCTCCATTCAAAATGTAAAACAAACACTTTTCTTGTTCGGGCTTCAGTTGGCAAATGCCGGGAATATTGTCCACAACAGAGCGAATAGCATCCCATGTCTCCGTGTCCATTTTTGATTTCCCTAACCTAAACTACAATCCTAAATTCGGCTCTTAGCGTCTACATCACGGCTCTCAGCCTGCCCTCTGTTCGTTGATTGGCCGGCGATTTTGGAGCTGGAGGAAAGCTGGGAGATAGATCGCTATCTCAGACTAAGTACAGAAGCGAACTGAAATTGAGCGGAAGTACGAAGTCTGATGTAGTCAGGCTACATATTTCGTACTGTCAAAACCATTATTATCTGACAGTAACCGATCCAGGTGCAGCACCTCATCGCTGGGGTACTTTATGGATTCAGGACGCAGGCATTGAAGCCGAGGCGCTAATAAAACCAAAGTCCCTGACTCTGCATGAAGAAATGATGAATGCAGTAAGTCTGCATGGGGTCTCCACGGTAAGTATGTATAGGGAGTTGTCAGCAGAAATTTAGATGACTGCTCTTTAAGTAAACTGCTTTTTAAGGGCTCCAGGGTGGTGTTTAATTTGAGGTGATGGTCCAGAGCCAAAAGGTCTACTGGTGCAACATAATTGGTCATGACCGCAGTTATACATAATCATCCATACTGATCATTTTCTTACCATGAAGACTCAATAAAACAGCCTTTAAACACACTGTATGATTCTAAAGCAACACGGCTAACTTATTCTCAAAAAGTATGTCAAATTCAGCCCAATGTACTGTTAAAATAAAGGAACTTTGGTGTTTTACCCATATCATGAATAACAAAAACAACAGTTGGCAACAACAGCAATATCAGTAATGCCAAATCAGTGTTACTAACCATGTTGACTTCTGAGATGGAGTCAATACTGGCAATATTTATACTCATTCCCACAATGACTGGAGGACCTGCAGAAAAGAAAGAGAGAGAAAAGTTTAGACAATTATATAATCAGTGTATTGCAGCATCACCATAATACAAACTCTAAAGTGGAGACCTTTTCACAGACATAAGCCAAATACACTTCAGCTTGTTGATATCCATGTTACATGGTACTGAGTGCTTTCAAAAATCTGAGTAAATCTGAAGCCTCTAAAGTGGGAAACTTTCTAGTGATTATTTAATTCTCTACTCATTGTATCAACCCAGAATCTTGTAAACACAACTTTGTTTCCAGATGGACTTAATCCTGAGTGCTTACTCCTGAAAGTTCTGTAAAGCTCACCAATCAGAATATAACTTGCCAAAAAAAAAAAAAAAAAAACCTTTCCAGTTTTGTGTGCAATATGCATCAGACGGTCAATGAACAGACTGTGGGTGTGCGGTCTTAGACAGACTATTGTGAGAAAAACAACCTTCTAAACATTGGAGTTTTCCTTTTCTCTATGTGGGTGCAAGTGAAAACGCATGTGTTACAAAAAGCTCCAAAAAACTGAATAAAGCCCACATAGCTACAAAAAACAAACAAACAAACACAAAAAAAATCCTTTCCAATAGGCTCGAATTGAGGGGGGATACAGGGGCATGGCATCCACCTGGTTGAAAAAAATGACAAAAAGCATCCCATCAATAAAACCATCATCCCATGACCATCCCCTTTGGATTAATAACATGTATTATGTAAAACTTATCATGCTACTGAAATGTTAAAATATCTCATAATTTTATGAATAACGGCGATTGGTCAATCAAAGCTAGGTGGTATGGTTCAAGCGCAACTTTTGAATTTCCTTAAAAAGAAGACAACAGAAAAGGTATGATTTTTCCTTCATTAGAATTTAAAAAACATTCCCCTGACATAATGTTATTGTGCTCTATGTGTAACTGTGAGGAACTGAGAGATTTTTGCAAAAATGAAACAAAAGCACGTCTTGTCCAAAAGCATTTACTGCGTAGAAATAACCTTATAATTCAAACAATTTACACTTATGCATGCGCCTACATGCGCATGCATAAATGTGTTATTAATTTTAAACAACAGTGCATAATAACACAGTGTATCGTTCCTTGAATGAATCAGTTTTTAAATTAATCAAGTGAGCAAGAGATTTAACAGTCCGTCCATTCAGGTGGATACTTTCCCTGCTTCCCAATGAGCACACTATCCAGCCTATCTGCTCTAAATAGTATTGTAAATTACTAATATCACATAGAATTAAGGATGGGACAGCTTGCACATTGGGATGCAGGCTTGTTTCGTTTCTAATTGAATCAGCTGTATTGAACGAATCATTTGAACAATTAAAAAATATCATTCATCAAAACAGGAGTTTGATGCCACCTACTGCTGGTTTTATTGTCATCATAAAGTATCTATGACCGGCCTAAAAAAGATTTTTAAAATATAAAATTTGCCACAGGAAAATCATTGATTCGATGAATCAGTTGATTCAATTATATACCTTTAGAATTGTAAAATGTATGGTCGTTTAAAGGTCATCCATCTTCTGTGCAGTCTTAAAAATATCTCTAAAATGCCATCCAGACCCACTGAAAAAAAAAAAAGTGTTTTTCTGACTGCAGTTTTGAAATATTTACTGAGCACTTGACTGAGAGTGCAGTCCTCCATCTCTGTGTATCCTCTCCATCTTCTTTTAGCAGTGGTACTTTTCACCCCAATCTTTTTACCGTTGACGTTTGCACTGCATTCTTCCTCACTCTTAAATGCCCGCAGTTCTGTTACTCTCTCACCCCACCTCATAAAATAGAAAATGGAGAGAAAGAGAGAAACGGCACTCGTGGAGCAAAGGTAATAATGGAGCCATTTTCCTGTGCGCTTTGTGAAGGCATCCAGCAAGAATTTTCCCAAGAGATGTTAAAGAACACTCATTGGCTAGTTGTAAACAGCAAAGCCTGAAATCTTCTGCACGCTTCTGCCACTACATATTTTTTGACCCAGGCTTCTATAAAACAAAGGAACATTGGACAACGTTGCACTGGATATGCTCTCCCTCGGCTTCCATGCCGCATCTTGAAATAAAACCACTTACCTGAGTCTGAGGCTCTTACAGAGAAAGAGTGTTTTTGCCTACTCTCCTACAGTCATTAGGAAGTGCTGCAAATGTTAGCCATCTTCCTTATAAACACTTATAATAACAGCTTAATTTTTTTTTTCCAGGTTCAAGATCTGTGATATTATGTCGTTTACCAAACAATTATAACTGGTCCTTTAATTTGCAAAAAAAAAAAAGGGGTTTAAAGCTAAATGTAAAGTTGCAGTAACACATTTCTGTTAATGCACTAATGATGTAGTTCCTGTGGGTGAAGTTTATTGAGGGTGAAAGAGTTATATAAAAAAGAAAAAAAGTCCCTAACAACAAAATTCTATTTAAAAGAAACTGGTCATTAGCAGTTTATCAGGTTGACTAAGCAAAGGCAGAAATATAAAGAGTGCATGAACGCAGAATGTTTATATACATGTTAAAATACTTTTCCTCATCCCAGTTTAATATGCAGAGGCAGCTATACAGTATGTAAGTCATTTGTTGGCTGATTCCCCTGAAATGTACAGCATTGGCTCAACCTGCCATGTTGTGGTGTGGGAGAGAAGCACGTAATGAGGAAGATGATAATACAAAGTCTTTAATAATCCACATAGGGGGTAATCCATAGGGACAAAGCAGAAAGACAGGCAAACATTGATGAGACCAGGCAACCAAACACTGAACAGAATGCAACTTACATGTCAAACGTTAATAATGGTAATTACATGACACACCTGAACATAATGACACAATAAACATGGAACACAGAACACATGGAGGGAAAACACAACATAATGAGTCCAGGGGCATGACACAACCAGTGGCATGAGTCTGGAATCTGTTTGTCATTAAAAAAAAAAAAAAAGTAAAAAGATTATTTGATCACTTTATAGAACATAAATGTGAAACTTATAATTTTATTTAAAATAATAATATTTCTGTCAAAATGTGTGTATTACTTGAGCAATACGGGTGTTTAAATAATACTTTTTACAGTTTGTTAATGGCTTTGCATTCTCTTGCAACAAAGCTGCAAAAATGGTTTTGACAGAAAATATTAGTAAGTTCTTTTTTCACACTAAAATCATGTTAATATGCATACTGTTTATGTCAGGTGGCTATAATACTAACACTGAATGTTTTAATGTTTACAAATTGGCTCTATTCACTTCAATTGTATGTCAATTTTCTTTTTTTTTTTGAGGATAAAGAGAGACAAGCAAACTATTTGTCTTAATCAACATCATGCAACAAATATTGTTGATGGATCTTAACTTGTACTGATCTGGGAATATTTCCTCTGATATGATAATAAAAAGAAACAAGGCCATTCATCAGGAATATATTTCAACTGCATTATAATGACACTTTATTTAATGTCTTTAAATGAAATTGCATGAGGCAAAGTATGCTGCTTTTTCTAAAGAAACACAGAGAGCACAACATGGCTGATCATTCCGACTTGAAGCTGTCTAATGTTCAATAGGACTATTTCCATCATTGTATACCTTAACTTTTTTTTTTTTTTTTTTTGGTTGATGCTTCAGGGCACCTGTACATTCCTCTTTCTGAAACCCACCACCACCACCTCAGGAGTTCAGTGTGTTTTCACCAGTTTTTCCCTCTCCATCTGCACTGGCTGATGGCACTGTCATCCGTATACATATTTCAATGACAAATGTAAGGCAGGTGGCTTCTCTAGAGATGCTATCTACTTTCAGAGGACCACTTTGCTCCCCCAATGCCTTTGTTTTGCTAAACTGTAGGCAGATCACATGGAGCCCGGTCCCAACACAGCAAAAAAGAGAAAAGCAGGTAGAAACAGCAAAAATAGCACTTCTGACGGAACACAAGTGCCAAGGATACTGTCCTGGGCTGAATTCTCATGGGTCGCCGCTTTTTCCCTAAGCAGGTTTTGACTGACACAGCAATGTATCTCTCCTACAGGTAATGATGACGGTAATGTCTAGTGTTTGTGTATAACCTCTTTCCTTAGGAGAGAGCTGAAAGTGCTTACTGGTGGGGGGCAAAGGAAACTCATAGCAGTCTATCTGGGTGACGTATAGCCACAAGTCTTTGGCATAACAGGGGATTGCCAAGAATTTATAGCCCCAATTAGTTCAGAAGTTGATGAGCTTTCACAGCATAACAGAGCATAATATAAATATGTCTCAGTTTGTACTAAACAAATACATAGGTCAGGAGTCCCTTACCATAGGTTGTATTTTATGAGGTGCCCTAGAGCACTCTCTACTGATGCTAAAGGGTCTTGTAGGGCTATCGCATCTTTCTGCATTTGCTGTAAATCATTCTATTTCATTGCAAAGACAAGATACCAGATATCAATTCACTAGGACTGAAGTGTGTGTGTGTGTGTGTGTGTGTGTAGATAGATAGATAGATAGATAGATAGATAGATAGATAGATAGATAGATAGATAGATAGATAGATACTTATACATTTAAAACCATAGTATAGGTAAATGTTTGCATAATGAATGGTAGAAAAACGCCATTGCATTTGAATTAGAGTAAGGACAGGCACACATGCCTTTCATCACTGCAGTCACGCACAACACCATACATGGAGAAATAGAATGGTGGAGAAAATACCACTCTTCCATCCGATTCAAAATTCTAATCATCAACTCATTGCTTAGCAACAGAGGGGTACCATAGCAACAAGGCAGCATTGTCACTCTTACACTGCAACGAGAGACACGGTACTTTTCACACATTGTATTCAATCTTTTTTCCCTCTCATGAATGGCCAAACGTTGGCATCGTGTTCTTTTGTCAGATGAGGAACATATATACAACGGCTCTGTTAAATCATTAGAGATGGAACACTGAGGAGAGGACAAATATATTAATAGATGCTCCAGGTGCATGTTTAAAACATGAAGTGTTCACATATGTCAGGATGAAAGAAAAATACTTATATGTTCCTCTATACCTGGCATTTATAGCTATCGACGCATTATTGACATTTAAAAGTCTCTGGATGTGGTGAGTCACATCTAACAACGTATTTATTATGCGTAAGTAGTCATTGGAATCACCTACTCTAAAAAGAACACTAACTATAAGGCAGGCTGAGAATAGCCATTCAATTTAATGTCTATTGGACAGTTTTAAACTATATTTGTTAAAAAATGAGTAGAAAAATGAAAACACTCAAATAATTTTAGCTTAACCCTATTTTTCCAGTACCTGTTTTGTACCCTATTCACAGAAAGTGTCACCTGCATTGATTTAAATGGTGCTCATCACTTTATGCATTTCGACTTTTATTTAGTCAGTGCCGTGACCCTGTTTGTTAACCTTCATATGGAAATAGTCAAAATACTTTTAATTATTTTCTTGAATTAATAGTACTTCAGCACAAAGGGACATCTGGAGAGGTAATTTGTGTATCTGTGGTTAACAAAACAACTTTGTGACACTGATGGTCTTGATGAATTAAAGCTCTCTGCAAACTCAGAGGCCAGAACAAAGAGATAAATGTGTAGAGTTCTACAAGTTTTAGGAAACTCAGCAGGCAGCCATATGGCACTGCACATTTGCAGAAATACACATCAGCAAGAAGAAGAAACACCTAGCCGAACTGCGTCAACATACAGTACACATTCAAGATTATGCCATGCTTTTTCTGATATATTTAAAACAACATCCTGTACAGTATGTACAAAGAAATAAGCAGTGTGAATAGAGCAGATATTATAGGAGTGTAGTGACTGTTCATTTACAGCAGTGGTTTTCAACCTGTAGGCCGCGTTGCAGGTGGGCCGCCAATTACTATTAAAAGAAATAATAATATTGTTAATATATGTTAAAATGTCTAAGTCATAACATAATAACATTATTATATATATATATATATATATATATATATATATATATATATATATATATATATATAATTAAATACAAAAAAATATATATTAAACTGTAATTATGCTTCCACTATTTGAGCTCGCTTATTGGTTTAAGAATAAACCACCAATTTATCTCCGAGTTATTTTCTGTTCATTGCCAGTTCATTCTAGGGCTGTGCGATTAATAGAAATCATCATAAAATCACGATTTGAGCGTGCGCGATTTCTAAATTGCTTTATAGCACGATTTTCTGCAGCCCTGACCTCCTGCAGTATGCTATACGATCCAATCAGAATGCAACGCGCCTAGCATGGGAACAGAACAGACTGGGCATATGCCTAACTCCAGGTTCACACACTGTCTGTGATGCGCCTTTTTTCAGAGCCCAGGATGCAGTTTAAGTGAGAGGAGACATGTTTTAAGTGCGCACACTCTCTCCGGGCGAGAGCAGCATGTATCTGAGCACACGCGTCTGGTTTTGTGACAGAGCAAAGGAAATCTGTGTGCGAACAGAGAGATTCGCGCTCGTACATTATTTTAATGTGCTTTTTGTTACATTAATGTTACATTAATGCGCTCGTACATTATTTTAATGTGCCTTTGTGTTACATTAATGTGCTCTCGCTGCTGCTTCTGCACTGCACACACATACTGTATACGCACTGCAGACGGAGTAAGCCTACATGTGAACCTGTATAATGTATAACAAATCTATTTCAACACCTGAGGCACCGCTGCAATAAATGAGCTCTATGAACATTGCATGGCAAAAAAAAATAAAAATTCCCTGGACACAGGATTTATTTAGGATATTTATATTTTTTTGCCATTAGTCTAGAAATTTTGTCACACCTTTGCTTTAGTGATTATTTTGACTAATGTCCGTTCTAGAGATGTTACAACTTTTTGATAAAGCTCTTATTGGTTTTCTTTTGGAAATATGTTTTAAATTCATCCTGAATGCATTTTTAACTGTAAAGCATATCTGTGTGTGTCAAAATCGTAATTAAAACCGAAATCGCAAAATTGATCAGAAATCGCAATAGGTTTTTTATTTTTATTTTTTTTTTTATATCGCACAGCCCTAGTTCACTCAATAAATACAGATAGCAATCTAGGTTCTGAGTACTAAGTTATTAACCCAATAGCGGGGTCAGTACATTTTTTTTTTTTGCCGCGCAAACATATGTGTTTGGTTGTGTGGGCCACGAGTTGAAAAAGGTTGAGAACCACTGATTTACAGGATGATTTTGAGGTTATGGTCAGATTAAAAATGACCTTCCTTCACCAACTAAAACACAATGCAGTTAATGCTAACTGCTTACATTTACTATAAAATTCCATGACTTTTAGTAAATGTTGCTGTGCCAGGATTGTTAAATACACAGAGTTATACTTTTCAGGTAAATCAACCGTTACATTTGTGTCTACAAAAAAAAAAAAAAAAAAACTCAATATAGGTAATGAGGACACAGGGAAATAGAAAAACAATCTCAAACCTTAGTATAAGCATTATGAAGCATTTTTACCTTTATAAGTGCAAATTTTCTAACATTTCATGGAAATTCTCAAATGTCTTCAATAAATGCAATTAGAATGATATAAAATAATTTAATATAATTCGATATAAATGTAATTTGAATAATAGGATGCTATTGATTTCATATTTTATAAATCAAATCAGTATCAACAAAATCCACCCTTCACTGCAAAGCAGCATCGGAAGTGGCATTTAGATGTTTTTACACAATGCAGTAGAATTTATTTAATGTTATGATATTAATGTTTTAAATCTAAAATATATTAAATAGAAAAATTTGAAATGGGAAAACTAAATACAAACTAGGTAGCATCTGGTTGTTAATTCATTTATTCAATTAGTTCATTCAAAATCAGGAATAAAGGTAATAAAGCAAGTAATTGTCTTTATGAATGGCTCATGGATTAATTCACCTGATCCTTTTGATTATGAAATAATAATTATTACTATTTTTCTTTGGCATAACAGCTGATATTGACAATATTTAGTATGACACCAGGGCCTGGTTCAACTTGGCCATAGTTCAATTAGGACATTAGAAGAAAAACATTACTGGCATGCATCTTGAGATGAAACAAAGGCACTGCTATATTTTAAGATCAGTCAGTGAAAGTTTCTTTCAGTTGAAACAGCTCAGACTTACATTTTAGTCTGTGACTAGGCTTAAGCCTTGTCTGTGAAACTGGGGGTATACAGTATTAACTTAAACACAGCATATTATTTCTTAATTGTAAACTATTGGATAAAGTATAAAAATAGTGATAATCTTAAAAGTAGGCCAAAGGAGCATCTGGCTCAAGGCTGTGCAAGTATGCAGACGTGGTATTTCAAAACCAGACTGTACAGCCTAAAACCAGGCGGATGGCCACCCTAGTGACATCGGTGAGTCGGTTATTCTAACTGCATCCGGAAGGTTAATGGTTCCCAAAGGCTCTTTTGAGGTATAATAATGAAATGGGTTTTCCATCTCAGGCCCTGCGATAAATGACATGTCTTTTACTGTGTATTTATCTGAGACGATCAGAGGGCTGTATCCTGTCCTTGACAGATCCCTCCTGACTCCCAAGGACTAGTCTTCCCCATCCATCACTGGGGGTGCGGAGAGGGTGCCGTGGGTTATTTTGGATGTGTGCTATTTTGTTGCACCTTCACCTACAATGTGTCTCATCAAAGCTGCTAAAAAAAGTGTGCTTTCTATGCTTGCATACCTGCTAATAGGGATCCTTGTTCTCCTTCCAAGCATAACCGCCTAACACACACATACAAAACACATTCATCAAGTAAAAGAAGAGGGTGCGAAAGGTACAGCCTCCTCAAGCGTTTTTTATCTTCGACTGGCTCTCTCCCCATAAATCAGATGGCATTTTCTGCTCATCAGGATAGAGATCATTTGTGCAGTGCTTGTCCATTTATCGCCCTGCTTTGACATTGCCGCACTTTTGTGCTGAATGCGCGCTACTTTTGCATCCTGTGTTGATGCACGTTCAGCCCACACATGCCAAAAAGGCTCCTTTTCTTTTAAGCTTTGGCACATGGGAAAGAAGCTGTGTGGTTGCTTTCAGGAGTCAAATTAATAAATAGGGAAACTAGCTGGAGCATTGTAGGTGTATTCAATATTAATTAAGAGACTTTATGCAAGCTGGGAGAGATGTCAGCAATTAGGGGAGATTTTGCGGTGTGCATTTACCACGTCTGCATCCAAGTTGTCCTTGGATGTGGGAGTGTGCCCCCTGTGAGACACAGTGTAATCACCGAACACTTTGAGTCATGCAGGTTTATCATACCATTACTTTATTCTTGTTTTTCTCAGAATAAGTTCATTTTCTACTCTGTACTGTAATGTAACTGGACTACATGGGCATCATGTGAATAATGGGTATTTATTTAATTAAGTAAATAAGTAAATAAGCTATAGGGTGAATACTGTACATAAACTGTATAAAAAGATAGAAGACACATCTCCACTTCCTTCCACTATAGAAAAGTGAAGCCAAAACATCCCAGTATGACCACTGTCATGAGTCTGCACAGTAGTGATTCATTTGGAGCCTGTGTCTGCGCAGTAGTGATCGTGAGCTGGAGCCGCGTTATCAAAGAACCCCCCAAACTCCCACAGACCCAGTCGAAAACTCACAATCGTGACACTACACCCCATTTTTAAAGCTTCAAATAACTAATTAAAGGAAACTTATTAGAAAAATGAACACTTGAATATACATTAGCGTGATAAGAACTACCTAAAATGATGGACAGTTTTGGATAAGCTGGTCTGAAACTGTAGCTTGATAAACTACAAGCTTCTTATAAGTTAAAGTAGTTAAGTAGTTAAAGAAGTTTTCAGATTTTCAAAGAACACTGTATACATGTAGACAAATGTTTGAATAAAGGTGTGGTATTTAAATATTTGGTGTTATTGGATAAACACCAAAATTTATAAAAAAAAATAATCTGAAAAGCTGTTTGAAAATGTAAAAACTGTTTGGCTTCCTCTGACCTCTGTGACAAACAGGCGCTGCTTTGTGAAGAGGGGTAACCATGGTAACTGCTGCTGCTATTCCTAAAGCGCCATCTGCTGTCAGAGAGTGAACTTGCATTTCAATTCAGCACTTCTGCTGCTTTTGTTAGATCAATGAGAAAAACTTTTACGCAACAAACCAGTAGTGTTGTAAAACTTAACTGGTGCATGAAAAATAAGATAATATATGCGTTGTAAAAATCCAAACCATTGGGATAATAAGATCTGTAGAATTATTTGCGTATTTTGATGTGCCCACTGTAATAATACCGTACATATTCATTACTGCTGTTACATCCACACCACGACTTCAAAGCGCTCACAGCACGATGCAGCAACTGCCATTTTAACAATACATATTTAAAATCCCTCACTCTTATTTTGATCACTTTCTTTTCTCTTTTCCCACTTCTCTGCAGTCTGCACCAGTTTTATAGTGATGCCTCTTCTCTTTCAAAGACTAGCACATCACCCGACTGAAACTTTATCAAAGTTATTATACACCAGCATTACTGTCTGAACCCTGACATGGGGCCCCCTGGTGGTCACAGGGCCCTATGCAACCACTTATATCAATTATTAGTTTTGGCCTGCACTGCATATATTACAAGTAACTGAATACATGTCAATGATGAATGTAAGTAAAATATTTGGTATTTAAAACAGCAATGCTAATTATTATTTCAGTCTATTTTTATTTTATTACACACAGTATTCAAATATCTCAGACTGTCAAAGTGCAAAATTGCAACGAATGCATAATAATTAGACAAAAAATACACACAATGATACTGTACAATTTTGTTGTAAAAAAAAAACTTTGACAGTAATGTCTTTTATCAAGAGGTAGGTAAAATCAAAAACCCATGTCCATGTATTTTATATTAAATATGCATCCACTGTGGGGGGAAAGCAACACATGCATACTTCTATACACTGGAGAAAAATAGGTGTGGCAGGGGGGCGTGGTTTAGCGAAGTCTGCAGCGGGAGAGAGAATAAGGAGACGAGCGGTGAGTGAGTGGCTAGGACGAAATGATCAACACCTGTTTCTTGCTGCAGTAATTGGCGTGGAGAGAGTATAAAATGGTAGGAGAAACGGGAGCAGTTGAGAGAGAGACGGACTGCTGACATGACCTGAGAACCGGAAGAAGTAACCCGGAAGTGCTATGCGTTAGAGTATATTGTTGTCAAAGAAAAAGTCACCATTGGTGTTTGCAAAGAATATTTATTTTTAAATCATAATAAACTCGTCAGCAGTCCAGCCAACCCTTGTCCTCTTCCTTTCCTCACACGAACTCACTACAATAGGATTATCATATTTTTACTTCAAATTACTTAGTGAGAAGTATTTTATCTATTTATGCCAAAATGACTGACCCACATAGCAAATGTCTTCTGGCCCAGATTCGGGCCACACAATGACTTTTCCCTTGGCCCAAGTACCGCAAAGAATGACAGCCCTGAAGTTGCCCAGAACTGGATTAAAGACTCGGGCCACACATGGGCCATAACTGGCCTAAATCTCAGCCAGTTAATGAGCCTTAGCTGGCCCTGAACTGGGCCAAAACAGGTTTTATTATTGGTGCCAATTCTCCGCCTTAAGTAAACCATAATCCCCAAATCTGAGCCACACCTGAGCCTTACATAGCCCAGACCCAACCCAGACAGCAAGCAGTGTTGGCCCAGATCAAATGGATTTCACGCAGGCCAGATGTGAGTCGGATCTGGGCCAACACTATATTGCTGTCTGGGATTTTAATATTACATATTATTACCTTGTATATTACTATGATCGCAATTATTCATTTTGTGACATGCTTTAATGTAGACACAAACTATGCCAATAAAGTACATTAAACTGAAAAGAAAATCAGAATTAAAACCTACACGTCATTTAACTGTTCAATAAATAAACGTATTTATATTTATTTTTATAAAGAACAAATCAACCAATAAAGAGTGAGTATATAAAGTATACAGTCTATAAGAGAAACGTAACAGACACATGTAACTTAATCATAAGAATTTATTACAGATGTGTCAAAGAGCAGTACCACAGTAGTCCAAATGACGATGCATTGCAGTTGCAGTCCTCTCTGGCAGAATATAATAGTAGTGTGAGGAGCAGGACTAATTTAAGTTGTTAAACACTGAAAATACGATCCCAATCCACTCTGTCAAGGCACGCGTTTCACTGGAAACACGGCATGTCGCAATCTCTGACGAAACTGGCGAGAGCCAATGAGCGTTGGAGCTGCACTGAAACTGCATTTGTTAAAATTACAAATGACCTGCTTTTTGCGTCAGATCAAGACTGCATTTCATTGCTAGTTTTACTTGATCTTAGTGCTGCGTTCGACACCATAGATCATGAAATACTCATAGATCGATTACAAAACTATACAGGTATTCAAGGGCAGGCTCTAAGATGGTTAAGATCCTACCTGTCCAATCGCTACCATTTTGTTTATTTAAATGGGGAGGCATCTCATTTATCACCATTAAAATATTGAGTGCCGAAAAGGATCTGTCCTAGGTCCCCTTCTATTTTCTATATACATGTTGCCCCTTGGTAATATTATTAGAAAATACGGAAATAGCTTCCACTGTTATGCTGATGATACTCAGCTATATATCTCAACGAGACCAGATTCAACTTCTAAATTATCTAAGCTAACAGTGTGTTAAAAATGTAAAAGTTTGCATGACCAATAATTTTCTCCTATTTAATTCGGATAAGACAGAGACATTAATTATTGGACCAAAAAACAGTACACAGAATCTTTTAGATTACAATTTGCAACTAGACGGATGTACTGTTACTTCCTCGACAGTCAAAAATCTGGGTGTTATATTAGTCAGCAACTTGTAAATCATATTTCCTATATTACAAAAACTGCATTCTTCCATCTTAGAAACATTGCCAAGCTACGAAACATGTTATCTGTTTCTGATGCAGAAAAGCTAGTTCATGCATTCATGACCTCTAGACTGGACTATTGTAATGCACTTCTAAGTGGTTGTCCTGCTTCTTCAATAAACAAGCTACAGGTAGTCCAAAATGCAGCAGCTAGAGTCCTTACCAGGTCAAGAAAATATGATCATATTACCCCAATTTTAAAGTCTCTGCACTGGCTACCTATTAAGTTCCGTATCTGTTACAAATTATCATTACTTACCTATAAGGCCCTAAATGGTTTAGCTCCTGCGTACCTAACTAGCCTTCTACCACGTTACAATCCATCACGCTCCCTAAGGTCACAAAACGCTGGACTTTTGTTAGTACCTAGGATAGCAAAGTCCATTAAAGGAGGTAGAGCTTTTTCACATTTGGCTCCCAAACTCTGGAATAGCCTTCCTGATAATGTTCGGGGTTCAGACACACTCTCTCTGTTTAAATCTAAATTAAAAACGCATCTCATTCGCCAAGCATTCGAATAATGCATCTCTTAAATTGTGAGTGTAGTTGCATCTGATCAAATGCACATTCTTATTCTTTAGCTTGGGTTAAACTAATTGATTTTACTTTGTTGGAACAGCAGCTATGCTAATGATGTCCCTATTTGTTTCTATGTTTTGCCACGGGATTTACATCCAGTCTGGATCCAGAACACCTGAGAAGAGATGATGCTGACCCCTCAGAGGACCCAAGATCATGCTAACCCTGAATCAACAAACAGAACTAACAAATATTGCTACAAGTGTGACTGCATCATATAATAATTGCTGTTAATAATGTTCATCGTCTTGCTGACTACGTCTTGTATTCATTTTTCTGAAAAATCCTGTCATACGTGCACAAACTGACAGTCACCACTAATAAGCTACTACTAAATATTGTAGAAACGTAATTTTCTGTAAAGTTTATTTGTAACGATTTGTATTGTAAATAGCGCTATACAAATAAACTTGAACTGAATTGAATTGAAGTTTGATATCGGTGCCGTATAAATTGTTGTCAAACCTCTTATTTTTAAACAGTGACTATAGCTACAGAGGAAGGTGATACATATCGCCAATGAATGCGGTATTAATTTTATATCTGTTCCTCACACCAAGCATCACATGGATACAGGATTTAAATAAAAATAAAATACTTTCATGATCATTTTATTTAATGCTTGTGCATGACAGCATACTAATAAAAAATATGTCCCCCCACTCTCTATTATAGATCAGTGTGTGTCCCATAGTAAACCAAATAAATATTACATGATAATGGTTAAATACTCTGTCTTTCTCTTTTTTCATGTAAGGATTCTATGATTATTTGTACCAATAATAATAATATAAAATTTAATAAAATTATAATTAAGTGCAGTTTAATGCACTTGACTGATTTGCTTAATTTTTAAATGATAATGTTTCATTCTGTTTTGACTTGCTATTTCATTTTAACAATACTACACTTCATTCAAATGTGTGTGATCATTTAACCATTATCATGCAATATTGTATTTATCTTGTTTATCATGGGTCACATAATATGCTGCCAGATCTTAGCCTTGGGCCACATATCACCTGACTGATCTGGGCCACACTCCTCAACAATCAGCCCTCATGTTGTTTGCCAGATCCCCGCCGTGCCGTCATTGCCACACATGGCCCAGCTCTGGCTGAAAGGGTACATGCCATTGCCGACAGGAGGCCAGCAGTGCCACCTTGAGGCCACATGTGGGCCAAGTACGTTTGCTATGTGGGGAGTGTGCATTACTGAGTGCTTAACTCATGTAATGTCTGTTTCATTCCAACTGGCAACCAGAGGGCGCCCTCATGCAGAAACTCCACAAATGCATCACAGAAGTAATAGAACTCATGATGTTCCAGGAAATCCCTAATATGAATAAAGACATCCAGCTATCACTGTTAATGAATAAAATAAGATAGAAATGCTTGAACCTATTAAACATGAAGACAAGTAAACAAGTCACACATATATGGTTTATCTGTTTTCTTCAAGCCATCTTGGGGATTTTCATAATAATAAAGTAAATTTATAATCCAACGCTAATCAACTGAGCATTAAGATGCAGTGTCCTTCAATAATTCAGTGATTTTCTCCATCGTCCTGTTCTGATGCCATCTCTTGTTGTTGGATTGAAAATATCATAGTAGGGAGTGCCAAACATGAAATATCAACCTTCTACTGAAAGTCATTATGTCATTTATGTTAAACATCTGACTCTTTCCTTAAAAAAAAAAAAAAAACCCTCACACAAAGTTTTTATTGTTAATTGCCAAATGTTAGAATACTTTATGGATTGAATTTCAACTGTTGTTCCTTGCAAAATGTTTAAAATAATAATAATTAATAAACATAAAGCTGCAAGATACACCAGTAGATGGGGGTTATGCACTATTTTGGCATGTGATCTTAATAAAAGGCGCTGTGCTGCTTCAAATTGCCATAAAATTACTGGAACGACATTACTGGTAAATACAAAAATGTGCTGTTCACAAAGGCAACGACGTTCCTCTTTTTACCGATAAAGCACCATTCACACATCGATTTTGAAATACCGGTAAATTCTGTGACATCATCAACTGGAAATGCCATATGTGGTCAGTGTTTTTGTTGATGTTTTCATTTTTGTGTCAAACGTTCACAAAGTCATGCAGCTGCTTTTGGCCCAGAAACATCTTAATAGATTACTTCAAACTGAACTACACAGCTTGGAGTAAATGCGTTAATGTTACAACTTTCAACAAAATTTCTTCTGGGACTTCACCAGTATTTTTGAAAAGGTCTTGTACATACATGACCAGTTAACGGTAATTTACCAGTAAAGTCTGTACGTATGAAAAGGGTTATTGTCTCACTACACCACTATTTGCTGAAAGAGTAGTTAGCTACTGGAAAAGCTACATTGCTTTAAAAGTAACTGAGCTACTGTCAAGCTACTGAAAAATGTAGTAACATTAGCATCACAACTAGTAGTTACTGATGATGGAAACCATTATTTGAAGTGTGATTTTATTTATTTATTTGTTTATTTATTGGCTTACATCCTATTCATTTACATGGAGAGGGAAAGTTTTACGACCTATACTGCAGCCAGCCACCTGATAGTGATCAAAATGTTTTGGCTTTGGCAATCAAAACAAATCAAATGCAAAGATACAAAAAAGAAACTAATTTTAGTTAATCAATTAATTAATTGATTGATTAATTCAAGTACTGATGAGGGTGTCAAACAAAACTTTCTGGCATTCACCCTATAAATTGTATAAACAACACTTACCTTTTACAAGACGTGGCACAATGCAGATTCCAGTAGGCCCATTCTCCTATAAATCTATTAAATTATAATATTAATAATAATTATTTTTATTAGGCAGCCTATGATAATTCGGCTATCAAACTGCCCAGCTATTTCACTTCAGCACCGCGTTTCACACACACACACGCACACACACAGGCGCAAAAGAGGATGAGCCTGTAGCTGATGAAGAAGCCTCCATCCACAAACAGACCTACATCGTCTGCAGATATAAGGTATTTCATATCACTTTAACAAGTAATCTGAACAGCCTATATATGTGCAACATTTTAAGCGAGTTTAATGCCACAGTTATGTTAGAATGCATCTCATTCTTGTTTCTATGGTGGTGCGTCAGGCTCGACATGGGGTGCGTGGTCCGGAGCGCTGTATGACTAAAGCCTCTGTTTATTCTTTCCACGTCCGTGAGTCGACTATGGACCCTTATGTAGGCAAGACGTGAAAATATTTGGAGAGTGTGCGCGGAGGCTCTGAGCGGACGACCGCTTGCCTCTCATTTTTTATGACAGTGCGGACAACTGCATTTCAAAAGCACAGCTGCACATGTGCAGGCAATGTGAAGAAGCCCATTGCTATTCGAACCTGTGCAATCCGTCAATAAAAGAATATAAAGACAGCCAGATGTGCAACAATTCTGGGCAATTCTTTGTTCACATGTTTGTTGCAGAGCTGACCATCAGCAAACACTTTCGGAAATATAAATGGAAGAAGTCCGCGTCCACGCTGTCCGTGTGCACTTCCGGATCGCTCATGCGGAACATATAACACAGGCCTAATGCATCAGTTCAATTGAACTTTACTCCAAATATATTAATTACCTGTTTTGAACACTTTATATTTAACGTGTTCGTTTATGTCCAATATTAGTGTAAAACTGTTGGACTTTAACTGAAATCACAAATAGTAATGCTATGATAAGAACAAATAGTCTCTCTCTTGCTCCACCCATGCATGATAATATCGTGATTTGCCGATCTCACGGGCTGACGATATGATGATCTGAAAAATGACCATATCGCCCAACACTACTGTGTTTATCAGGTGATTGACCACCATGATGTACTAATTCTATCAGAAGCAGTTGTTCAGAACTATAAGTCATGATACATTTACCACATAAATTATTATTATTATTAATAATAATGATACCATAAATTAATGGTCAGTCACTGACCATTACCACCCATGCTGTTAAGACTTCAGCCTGATACTCCTGTCTTTAGAGTACATTCCATCTAAAACTGGAGTCTCTTAAGCCATCTAGTCTGACCTCATTGAGGCCAGTGTCTGCAAAATGATCGTGTATGTTATCAGTTCGTGCAAACTATTTAGAGAATGTTACTGGTGTCCATAACAACTTAAACCTTAGGTGGGAGCAAACCCACTGCAGCAACATGATATAATGTACTACATATCAGAGTATTTCAACTTGTTTCTGTTCTATGTTGTTGTCATACTGCTGCTACAGTAGGTGATTGCTCATTGGTTTGAATAAAAAAAGTCCACCCATAATTCTGATACCTAAATGTGGCTTGGTTTTCTCGTTCAGTTTGCATCTGTTAAACTGTTTTGCAAGTTTTATTGTCTGCCATGCACAGGTTCCACGGTTTGAGGTATCATTCATGTGCACTCAGTAATTTTTTCTTCATTAAAGAGGTTGCTAAAAATAATATTTTTGTCACTTTTTTTTTTCTTCTATGTAGAGCAGGTTGCCTCAGGTGGACAGACATGTTAAAGAGTTAGTTCACCCAAAAATTTAAATTAAGCCATAAATTACATCCTAGGTGTATAAGACTTTCTTCTTTCAAATGAATCCAGTTGGAGTTATTTTAAAAATTGTCTTTGATCTTTCAATCTGTTTGATGCCACTCAGTGGGTGTTGCACTGCATCGGTCCTTGAGAAGTTTAATAAAAAGTGCATTCATTAAAAAAAAGTGTCTCACATGACTCCAGGGGTGAGCAAAGGCCTCCTAGCGAATTGATGAGTTTTGTAAGAAAAATATCCATATTCAAAATGTAATAATCGCTTTAATCTAGATTGCGCTCACAGTTCCAGGGAACGAAGCAGTTCCAGGGAAATTACTTATGAGGTCAGCTTTGCTCATGCGCCGCTCAGAAATGATGCACGAGGAAACGCAGTGGAGAGATGAAAAAAAAAAACAATGGTCACTAATCAACAGTACAAAACGAGGATTTGTAAAGAAGAATGTCGAAGGATTTCGATATAAGCCAAAAGGAGACTGGTTTTAATTTGCTAAATTAAGGAAACTTTACTTCCTTTGCACCTGTCATCAAACGTTGGTTTTCACAAGACTCACCGACGCATGCACAATGCTGACCTCATACTTCATGCTCCTGGAACTGCTTCCGTTTTACAACAGTGAGCACAAGCTAGATTAAAGTGATTATTAAATTATTAGAATATATATATTTTTCTTACAAAAAAGCATTGATTCGATACAGAAGGCCTTTGTTCATCCCCCGGAGCCGTGTGAGACACTTTTTCTTAATGGATGCGCATTTTGTTAAACTTCTCAAGGGCCAATGCAGTGCAACACTCATTAAGTGGGATTAAACAGCTTGAAAGATCAAAGACAATTTTTTAAATAACTCCAACTGGATTTGTATGAAAGAAGAAAGTCATATACACCTAGGATGACTTCAAGGTGAGTAATTTATGGGCTAATTTTCATTTTTGGGTGAACTAACCCTTTAAAGGAATTGTTCATCCCAAAACGAAGGGATGAACAAAAATAATTTTCATGTCATTCCAATTCCTGGATTTCTTCTGTGTAACACAAAGGGAGATGATTGAAGAATGTGCCTCAAAATGTCTTATTTTGTGTTCCACATAAAAAAGAAATGCAACCCAGGCTCATTGGAAAAACACGATCATTGCGACATTTCTGCAAAATGATATTATGTTGCGATTATGTTGATATTTGTGTGAAAAGGAATAAAACCTGTTGGTGTTTTACGGGGGCACATTGTAGGTAGAGGACTTGTTTTTCCAATTAGCCTATGTTGTAGAAATTACATTTTTTAATTAAATGATGGCTTTTTTTTCATTTATGGAATAAATAAATTATATCTTATGATAAATATAGCATTGAGTAATTGAGAACTTAGACGAAAAAAAAAACACTTTAAGGTGTGGGGATTGTTCAAATCCCTAAGGCTAAGAATAAGCAATAGCAGTTGTGATGGTTGCCTTATTAAACGCCACTAAAAATGAAGTTCACTTGCAGAGAACACCAATGCGTCTATGTGGTAACTGTGACCTGGTTTAATATCAAGATACATGGCAAAACCAAGGCCTAGAGTAGCCTCATTCTTGAGGGAAAAGAGTCCATGTTCACATCTTTACATATGTGTCGTCACCATTTCAACCTTTGTTAATGGCGGGATCTGAGACCATAAAACCCATTTTAGAGGTGATGACAGCTAGATTTACTGTAAAGTACTGTCCCCAGAGTAAGGGGCTCAAACAGGAAGGCTAGGAGAGGGTAAGTAACCAAGTCCTCTCTTTTGCAATTATTGTGCAAAAAATCTGCACAGCAGTTCCCATTTTCCTGACATTGGGGGAGTTCTGCTGCTGGCCAGTGAATCATTGAACCTGTACTTCATGACCAAATTAAACACAGCAGAAACCTGTTTGTCCCTTTTCCTGGCATTTTAAAGGAGCCCAGTGAATATGCTGTTACATATAAGGAGAATAAACCACGCCTACCTAAAATGGCTTATTCTAAAACGCTCCCACGTCTACATCATGATATGGGAAGATTTTCATAATGCCCCCCAAATATTCACGCAAAGAAAGAAGGCATAACTTTTATTCTTGCTGTTGCTGCCGCCATGTTGTGGAGACCCTGTGTGTTTCGTTGTGAAAGCGAAACTACTTTGTTTGAACTAGAAATCAGTAGTTAAGTTGTATTTACAACACTGTTCCGGGACTGTTCATCCCAAATATTCAGATTTGTGCAGTGCATCTTGCGGAGGATGAGGACTGTTTCCTGTGAGAGTAGCCTACAATGCCGGTGTCTGATTCTATAAAGTGGGGCAATTACAACTTTTGCAAGGATAGTCTGATGCTTCTGACTCACAGGGGCCTATCATACACCCAGCGCAATGCGACGCAAGGTGTGTTTGCTAGTTTCAGTCCGGCGCCATTCGCATTTTCTCATCCAGCACCACGTCGTTTAATTAGCAAATGCATTTGCGCCCATTTGTGCGCCCATGGGCGTGCTAGTCTAAAAAATAAGTGTGTTCAGACGCATTGCTGGCGCATTGCTATTTTAAGGAGCTGAAAACAGACTGCGCCATAGACCAACTCAAACCTGGTCTAAAGTCTAAAGTCAATGGCGCAATATTTTTTTTGTTATTTAAAGAGCGTGTTGGTAGAAAATGCGCCTCTGGGTGGGTCCACAGTGCGCGTTGACTTTGCTTATTACACACAGGGATGCACATCACACAAACATGCCAAATATTAAAATCAAAAGGATTACAGTGTAAAAGAATATTAGGCTACATAAATACAAAAATGTAATGATGGATATTCATTGCGTGTATTAGAATTAGGCTACCCATTTGCAATTCAGCCTATTACTGCTTATAATGATGAATGCAATTGGCTATTGAACAATCGTGCCAACACACACATATATATTAACTCATCACGCAGAGCTTTGGTGGATGCCTGCTTGTCCCGTAGATGATCTGCTCGCACGCTTTAACTTTGCGCACTAGTAGATCGGTTTCTTCGCTTGAGAAGTATTCAGCTTTTCCGCCAACAAATTCCACCATGTGAATAGCGATCCGCCCTGGCGCGAGCGCATCTCGCTCTTAAAGGGAATGTGAGATGACACTCTGGTTGGTTTATTGAACGTTACGCCCATTACTCATTAAAAGAATAGGGACAACCCATTCCAAAAATGCGCCCTGGCGCACAGACCGTTTTTCCGTCATTAAAATAGCGGATTTGGACACACCCTGAGTGCACCTGCGCTTTACACTTTGCATTTAGATCATTAAAATAGGGCCCACAGTCTGTCAGTACGTTTTTATATGTAAAAGATTTGCCATTGATGATTCAAACGCGGGTTTTGAGCAGTGTAGTGTAGAGCTTGTTGTTTGTCGTCTCTCCAGTCACATATGCAGACATGATTTTGTTTACGCAGCGCGATACACAACGTGTAAAAAGACAGTATAAGTCATTATAATCAGTAATTATGTCCCCACTGGATGCAACAAATGCCTTGTTTGTAATGGGTTTTATTTGTTTTACTGGGACACACATCATCACAGTATGGTAAGGGGTGTAACATTTCCATCACACACTTGAGGCATTCTGCCAATAACAGTGCACTGGATAGCTGGCCAATCAGCGTAAACTTCGCTTTTCAGAATGTCTAAGTATGTAAAAATCAACGTGTTTCAGAAAGGCGGGGCATAGAGGAGAAACAATAATTTACAGTATGTGAAAAAGAATGTTCTTTTTTAAACTTAAACCACATAAACACATAGAAAATAATGTTATTTTAAGCAACGTCATATGACCCCTTAAAGACAGTGTACAGACATATACATCATCCCAAGTTAAGATTTATCCAAAGCTCCTTGCCCGTGACAGTTGCATGTAATGCACAGCAATGCATTAAGCTTGAAGGAGAAGTGTCAGCTTGTTCGTTCCATCAGAGTGACCACATATCATCAAACACACCCACATACATTGTTGTCTAGGGCCGGTGATAGTAAATCACACTGCTAACGAGATGGTCTGCCCTCTGGCTACTCTGCACTGCTATTTGTCTTTGGACTTAGCAACCATTTGGATTATATATCGGCCCTGTGATGTAAATGTACACGTTAGTTGTGGTGCCATATAGCACTTGAGTTAGGACTCCTATATGTTTGCATCTACAGAAACCACTTTTACTGACCACTTTAACAGTAGAAGCACCATTAATCTAATGTGATTTCATGTTTTTCATCCTTGCTGTTTGAAATGTTTATGATTCAATTTTGTTAAGGCTTTTGAGTTTTTGAAATTAGGTATTGTCTCTGCATTATGATACCGAGAAGCTATACATGCTTTTTAAATGTTTTCTATTTCATATTTATTTCATAGTTATAGCACATCTGAGATATTTTTTTGTGACATTTCTCCAAATTCCAAGTGAATAAACAAAGTGTTGATGTAACAAAGACTTTAAAACATTGCCAATAGTACTGAAATTGTAAGAGACACTGATAACCCAGCACAGGAAAAACACTTACTGCTACAATTTACAGGCCACTGCTTTTTATTAGATTCCCTGCAGTCCATGGGGGCAACTTACATCTTGGGTAAAATGGTAAGCTCCTCAATGATAATGTAATTAGCGGCCTTCAGTTCATAGTTTCATTTCAGTGGTCACTCTCTTAGGCTACAGGCCTTATTCCTCAGGGAGCAGGACACCCATCTTTTTCATATGAAGCTGAAGTACCAATGAGACAAAGAGAGGGAATCTAGCATACTGTGAATGACTGTAATCTGATGTGGGTTTTATATCTTATATCCACATATTAAAGGTGGCACAGCATATTTGAATAAACAAAAGCAAATGAAATTTAAGAGCTACAGTAGATGGATTGTCATGACATAACTTCAGTTTTGGTCTGTTCATCAGACAGAGATATCATATGACTTTCGAAGACCTGGAACATGATGCAAAAATCTTTTGGACTGCTTTTAATAACAATTTAAAGAACAGTTATTTTTGATGTATTTTCTAACATGCGAAAAGGTAATATATTTTAAATGTACTAAATTGCAAATTCATCATTAAAAATGAGCATGCAAGTTTGAATAGAAATGACTCTAAAGTAATTTTAGTTTAATGTAAATGCTTGTCACTGCATCAAAAGTAAAATTTAACCACTTCAAAGACAGAAGTAATTATGAAATTACATATAAAGATGTACTTGGGTCCTCCTTAATTGGGTAAAAAAAGCACACTTAAGTAATGTAACTAATTGCATTTATAATAAACTTTAAAATAAATGTACTGCATATTAAATAAACATAATATTTCAATTATAAATAGTACATGTAGCAAATTAACTCAAAAGGGAAATGTACATAATTACAATTAATTATTATAGTAGTAACTGTAGCAGAAGTAATATAACCATCAACTAATCTGTTGTGAACATTCAGTGTAATTTAATATCAACTCTAAGAAATTATATTTTCATGGCCACAGAAAATAACTTTTTTACAGTACTACTGAATTAGAGCATGTAACAAGATCGGCTCATAAAAGAGGTCAGTGAGCCAATGCTGACTTATACTTTTGGAGGGAAAGTTTACGACTCTTTGCATTTAAACATGGTATTTAGCATATGTAACTGGATTGGGGGCTGATGCAAAAACTATTAAAGAATCTTAGAACACTAATATGTGGCATAGGTATCAACCTATATTATACATTCTCATTTAGATAATCAAAATACACATTCAGATACTAAATATGGTATAGGTGAGGTTACATTAACTAGTGGTTCTATCATAAGCACACATAAAACAGTAAACAATACAAAATAATCTATACAAGACAGTAATAATCACACACACACACTGACTTGGGGATATGCATTTCATTCACAGAAATGTCTGGCTATGAATTCATGAAATAAGTCCTTTCCTATGGGCAGTGTGTGTCCGTTTCAAAGTGACTTCCAGTGGGGTGAGGTCAATCCCATTGGGCCATAAAAGCTATGTTATCAGGCTGAGGTGTCCTGACTGCCATGGTAACCAGTGTCCTGGGTGGTCATTTACAGAGATCCCGGCACCCAGTCAGATTCGGGTCTGTTGGATTATTTATTAAATATAACAAATAACAACGTGTCTGATTTGTCCATCCATTACATACATTTGCTATCAACATGCTATTAGTCCAAGTGCCCTTAAAACAGAACAATCATTTTGCACTTACATCTATTTTTTAAAAGCTTATTATTTCTGTATTATTTTCTTTTCAAAAATATACCAAAATTTTACTTTTTCCCACAAGGGATTCTTGCGGTGTTTGTGTTTGTGCATTAACAGTGGCCTTGTCACTAAATCAGATAAATGTGGTTAATTGAGAGATACGCACTTTCAATCTTTCTGTGCAGGCAGATTGTAATAGGAATCTCAGTCAAACCATCCTCTGATTCAGACAAACAGACAGGAGCTTGTTCTGTCAGAATGCCCTGTGTGTGGGCGGCTGTATGTCTGGAGGGGTGCCGGGAAGCATGAACTGCTTATGTAATGTAAACACACACAGGTAAATTTTGTGTTGATGTTCACACATATATACAGATGAGAGAGAACTATGACCCTGCTATGTGAGAGTGAATGTAAATGTGTTTAATTTTTTTTTACAAATAATGCTTTTGTATATGACAAATTGACATGCTGTAAATACTATAAATACCTTATATACCTCTACACTCAGTCAGCAAAAGCTAATTATTATTATTATTATTATTAACTGTATAGATGGATTGATGGATGGATAGATGGATGGCTTTTTAGAAAGGTAGTGATCTTACTTATCACTTACAGTAATTACTAATCAGACTAATTAAATTATTTTACAAATAGCACTGCAATATCCTGTTTTAATGTCAAATTGCATTGAAAACACAGTTAATTATAATTAATCATAATTCATTATTAATATTCTAATAATATTTTAGAAAATCTGAGTAATTTTATTTCCATAGTGTGAATATAAAAGATAACTCTTTATGATGCAAAAGAAGGAAAAAAGGTCGTTGATTTATGGCCTTGGGTGTGACATGTTGCGTATCTAGGCAACTGTATTCATGTTCCATTCTGTTGATTAAACTTTCAACATGTTTTTTTTATTATTTTTTTTTTTTTTATGAGCAGCACATAAACAGGCCCCGTCGACATAGCCGGCCTGAACCAGACCTGAGAACATGTAGGTATCTTTTGTTAGAGAGGATGACTTGAAATGAGAAACAGCAATCTTGTAAATTCAAAGTCTTCAGAGACCTTCATAGGCTGCCCTGATTATTGAGGTTGTAAATAAGGCCAGCACTGACTGTAATTATTCCACTGTCTAACTCTATTATACAATGGGGAATTCTGTTTCATATCAAAATGATCATTTTCCATTGTCATGTTTTCAATGGAATATTCACACTGTTTAGGAGATTATTCATAAGTGATCATGTACAGCAGGTCACAAGCCAAAAATTAACCCAGACATGGTGATCAGGATTTGCAGCAGGTTTTGTTTCACAATAATAGCCAGCTAACTGTACACAGCAGCTTACCTAATGAATACAAAATAAAAAGATGCTAATGCTAATAAAAATGAATAATGATGTTCTTAACAGATATTTAATTGCTCTAGAATTGAAATTGGATCTGATCAGCAGGTTAAATTTTGGGACCTAACCAAAATGGTTAAGGTTAGGTCCCAATAAAGCAGCATCCACTGTATGGTTTTAATTTTTATATAATATACTAAAGCTGTAGTGTGCTTATCCTTTGTGAAAAAATAAAAATAATAAATAGATCAAATATTTTCTTTTTCAAAGTATTTTCTTTTTTTTATTCAATACTACTACTACTACTACTACTACTACTACTACTACTACTACTAATAATAATAATAATAATAAAGATCATAAAAAGTATAAAGCTCAAATCCAGTGACAATCAAACCATTAATCATATCGAATCCTTGAAATGTCTCTGAAAAATTACAACAGTATCTCATGAGGAATGATTATGATGATGAATACAAGTAGATAGACAACTACTAGCATATTTCACCCTAAACATCAGCATCAAATATGGTCTCCAAATTCTATGGATTCATCAATGTTTATAAAGACATCTCACTCAAACATTAAATGTAATCTGAATTCTGAATAGACTGTACACCACATCGGGCTATTTCTTGAGAATGGGAGCCAAAGCCAGTAACCACAATACAAACACTTAAGGAAACGGCGTCGAGTGTAAAGCAAAGCTGAATAAAATGACTCATCATCTACTGCTGAAACAATGAACACGAACAGGGTGAGAATGTTAGAATCTTATACGGTACATGTTAGTCTCAGCCTCACACAGCCACCCGTGGAATATTTAATGGTATTTCGTAGAAATGCTAATAATTAGGGCTGTTGATTTAACACATTAATCTAATAAATTAGTAATGGGGAAAAAATACATACATTTTTTAATGCAATTAACACACCCGCCATATGTATGTCATCTTACATTTCATGAGGTCTGTTTGAGTTAAAGTGGTGTTGTGCAGACCATTCAGTGTTTGACATCAAAGTAATGAAAAGCTTTTTTGGTCATTGTACTTTGATGTCATAGTCCAATGTGTCTGCGCAGCACCGCTTCAAGTTGAACACATCCTTACAAACTCAAGATATTAAAGAAGTTTTTGTCTCTTATATTTCTATTATATAACACATGCAACGAGTGCAATATTACAAAGCACAAATGTGATATTGATTTTGTACAACAGTTTAGTAAATAAGAACTTGATATTCAGTTATTTTTTAGACACAATATTGTCTGTTTTGCTCAGTTTTGCTTAACCCAAACATTGTACAACTTCCGAGCAAAACACAGTTTCTGAATGAAACAGCGTTTTGACCGAATCGAGTAAATCAATAACTCAATAGCCCATTCATAAAGAGAGACACTTTATTCCTAAAAGACTCATCTATTTAAACTAATCAAAAAATGAAATTATGAACTTCTAAATGAGCATAAAATGGAAACTTTATGTGTTTGAGACAAACAGAAGTAAATTATGTGAAGCTTTGTTTTCTATTTAATAATAAGTGCATTCATAACATTTGGAGAGACAAAATCTACATATCAAGTCTGCTAAATAGCATGGAAATGTAAAGATTTGTGATGAGTACAGTTTGCAGGTGCAACCATAACTGTCAACAAATTGCAGATATTTCATAGCATTCAAATGTTTTGCACTGTAATACCGCAAACTAAAGTTGTGAAACTATGCTCGCATGCGTAAGTAGACTTTGCATTCATGTGTTGGTGCGATTTGAGGGGTGCGCACATACACAAATACACAACGACCAAACCCCGCAGCTATCGCTCTAGCCGACCAAAGAGATGAAGCTCTTTTAGGATGACCTGGTTTCTCAACCACCTAACTGGCCTCTTTCCTTCTTTCCATCACTATCCTCTCTGCCCTCTTCACCCTCCCTCTCTCTCTATCTCTCTCTCTCTCTCTTTGCTGGCTATGACATAGCTGTGGTCTGTGTCCAATTAAAATGCATGGTGCTCCAAAGCTGAAGTTGGTCAGCAGTTGTGTCAGGAGACTTGGGCTCTGACTGATGATGGAATTATCAGGATGTGATAGACTACAGTTCCCTGGTGTGTATCAGAGCGATACAAGTGAGCAGCGCTGCAGGGTAACTGACCTCACATCAGTGCTCTGTGGAGGGGCCATAACTGCTGATGAAATGACTGAAAATTATTTGTGTGTTGTACACTGTGTTGAAGAGAAGAGCTGGGTAGTAACTGATTATATGTAATCTGGATTACGTAATCAGATTCCAAAAAAATAAATTCTTTAATTTGATTACTTCTTAAATTACTTGGAATCACACTGCAGATTATTGATTGCATATTCACACAACAGCAATAAACTAGCAGTAAGCATAATATATTTTGTAAGTGTTTTATTTTGATTGACGTTATAAAATTATTTATTATCATTTTAGATTTTATTTTTTTTAGCAATTTGGGAAACCCTGACATAATGTAATGTTTAATGCACATGTTGTAAATAACAAGAAATGTATTATATTTTCTTACTCTTTGTATTTTTTATGTACAAGATTATCCTATTTAACAGTGTGATAAACAACTTAATCTAAAAGTAATAAAAAAATTGTCAGATTATATTACCTAAAACGTGTTACGTAATGGATTATGTTACTAACTACACTTTTTGTCATGTAATATGGAATCAGTAACAAACTACAATTCGTAAGTAATCTACCCAATCTATCTTTATTGAAGAGAACATAGAATGTGTTAATGATCTCAAATTGGTCATTGTATTCTAAAATACTGTAAATCAGACAACAATGCAGCACTTGACATTTCTACCAACAAATACAAAAACACAAAAAAGCCGCTATGGTAAAAACATAATTATATTCTGAGAAAATCTACATATATGATATTTGAATACAGCTGAACTGAAGAGTATTCTGTAGCAAATGTATAGTCTTTTTGCAATATCAGCGGACAAACAGAAGGCTTGTGATAAATAGCCGGACAAGCTGACTTCTGGGTGTGGTGAAACAAAATTTCCCCCGACTTTGTGGTTCTAAAAGCATCTTGTTGTCCTTCAACAATGTAAACGTGTGCAGAAATATGGACCATGAGCAGCAACCTAAAACGGTGTGCTCAGCCTTTGTGAAACTGTACCAACACAACTTTTCACAGGGGGCGGGGGGTTACAGTACAGCACAGTGCCTTTCCATCTCAAACAGCCCTTTGTTTTCTTTCAGTAGCTCCTAACCTTGAGATTGATGCTATTAAACAATGAGACATTTCAGCAATTTCTAAAAAATGTGTGCCTTCGTACATTCACTTTAACATTCAGTCTTCACATGAGACCACAAGTAACATACAACACTGCATTGCGTGATTATGTACATACTGCATCAGTCAATGATAATGTTTATCACTATACTCCAGATAAGTAACCTTTTCTACAGTGACTGGTGAGTATATATGATTTCTAATAAAGAATCATGTGTACCTCCGAAGTCTGGCCGAAGACGGATGTCATACCCCTTCAGCAATTTGTCCACTGTCGTCTTGGCCACAGATATCCCGCTACTTCCGGTTGAGGTGCTGCAGGAGAAAGAATTGAGAGAACTTTTTGTTAAAATTCAGCTAAAGCAAACTATACAACGTGCAGCTAATTTGTCAATTCATGTGATTTGATTAAATCAGATTTTATTGATGATTTTATTGCACTGCATTTTGTATTTATTCAGGTTTTCTTTTTCTTGAATGTTGCCAATACGATGAGGCTTATCTCTAGATCAATATAACCAACACATAATCATTAACATCAATCTTTAGGATTGAACAATTCATTGCTTTTTTTCAGGGCATATGTTATTGAGAGTCCCATTTAATCTAAAAAAGTAACACCTACAAAAAGCACACTTCACAAAAATGTACGACTGTGTCATTTTTCTGAATAACAAAAACCATAAAGCATTATATTTTCAGCAATCAACAGAGGGTGGTCAGTTCAACATGCAACTTTGACGACTGGTATGACTGGGTTTATCTGATTCAAACATGCAGTCTACAGCCAGGTCCAGGGACCCCTGAGGCTCTGTGAACAGATGGGTAGTTGATGCATAACATATTCCTTTTCTTCATCAACATCAAGCATTTAGGATAAAATGTTTAGATGAAATTGTAGTCCGTTTTACCACTTTGTCCTAACTATATATATATATATATATATATATATATATATATATATATATATATATATATTATGGTTATGTTGTTTGACAATTTATTTTTTAAAGTGCAAATATTCAGTCTCAATTACTATGAGGTCATTAAAACTGTATGCCTATTAATTAATACATAAAATAGAAATAGAATGTTACACAGCAGGATGTATCAGCTTACAAAAATACATAGTTACCTGTAAATATAGAAACGTATTCTTTATATTTGTTTGTTTAATAATGTATTAGAATTATTTGTAAATGTAATAATAATAATAATAATAATAATAATAATAATAATAATAATAATAATAATAATAATAATAATAATAATAATAATAATAATAAATGGCATTGGGTTTTAAGCCACCACTGTTGATTTCATGTTTTTACTGACTAATCATAAATAAACGAGTGTGACGAGTATGGGCAGCGATGTTTAAAGTATAATCAGGCTTGTCATTTGTCTTACAGGTGTTCCACAAACACAGTATGACATGGAGAAAGGGTATGTGCATTCGGCCTCCGAGGCTTCAAAGCCACGTCATCTCAATGATCACCAGTGAACACATGTCATTAACCATTATTGACTGATGGGTGTCATCGTTTTTATTCTTATTGGCTGAGTGATGATGGATCTCTCCTACCGCCAGCGACATGGTGGCATGGGTGGGGGTAGATCAGAAGAAAACACTGATCTTTTGTATTTCACTCAATGGATCATTGCATAAAAAAGAATCAAAAGAATAAATGTATAAAAAATAAATAAAAAATAATTAAATAAATAAATAAACAAATAAATAAATAATTATGGGTTAAATATGTTGGCAAACGATGTTAAAAATAATCAAATAAATAAATAAATCGTTAGTGTTGCTACAACATGTTGATTAAACGAGATTCAAAACACAGCTTTATGACCTGATTTTAATTGATGCCAGAATACTGAGTTGTCACTGATAAATCACAAGCCCAAGTGGACGTAGAATTTAGTTAGAAAAATGGTAATATACAGTATATATATATATATATATATATATATACTAATTATTATTATTATTATTATTACTATTTAATTAGTTTACTGTTTAACTGAACAGGGATTTTTAAAAGGCCTATATGCACTGTAGAATCGATGAGAGCATGTTTCTTACACATATGATTTCTCTCTCAACCCCCCCCCCCCCCACTTCACTCTCAAACACTGCTCACACATACACAAACAGATTTGACTTATCCATATAAAAAGAAAACAACAACAACAACAAAGTGGCATAGAAAATTAAGAATTATGTCATTATTCCCTATCTGTCAATCATCTGAGTGTCTATTAGAATTTGACCGACACGTGGGCTCATTTAATTGACCAGTCATAATTTCCAATATTCATAATTTTCTTACCTTTGTGCAAAGCAGACAAAGGACAAGGCCGCCAGAGCAGAAATAATTCCACATAATTTGTCTTCTTGAGGACCCAACATTTCCACAAATCCGTTTATTCAGTTTCAGTAATCCAACCGTCCGTGATCCAAACTGATGTCGAAAAAGAAAAAAAGAAAGAAAGAAGAAGAAAAAAAATCCAACAGAAAGGGATGGGAGAAAAAAAAAAAGCCAAATGAATGACTGAGATCAAAGCATCAATGCACACATTTGTGATGGCCCCGTGGAGAAAAAAAAGGAGAAAATAAACAAAAAAAGAAAAAACAAACAAACAAAAAAATAAATATAAAATTAAAAAAGTGGGAAAAGACAAACAAAAAATATTTAATTGGTCCCAGCTGTTTTTCTTCAGCTATGGAAATCCGTGCAAGTCAGAGACCCCCTCGATCAACACTAGAAGATCAGACATCTTTCAGCTTCGACAGAACTTCTGAAAAAAAAAGTGCTGGAAAGTCTTCTTCAACCAAACCATGGATGAAAAATAAAAATAAATGATATGATGATGAAAAAAAGGGAATATCAAAAAAGGAGTATCAGTCTCCTTCTACTCCTGTCGTCGCAGTTTCCAGGTCCAAAGCTGTGGACAAGCCATGGCTCCAGTGTTGCTCCTTCAAAGAGGGGGTGCTCCACAGTATGTGGTATTTTTATTTATTTTCCCCCTCAGCTATAAAGGTTGGAGGTGGGGGGAAAATGAAATCTGCATCCCCTACTGCTGATGGTAGAAATGTTCCTCTCAAAGTCACAGGGGAGAAAAGAAGCACATGTAAAGAGATGCAGCAGTAAAATCTGATGCAGACGTCAAAGCTTGTAGTCCATAGTACAACCGTATATGAAGCAGACGCAGAAAAAAAAAAAACGCGATATGTGTATGTATCACAATAAAACGATTGCAAATGTCCAAGATTTGTCTAGCCTATTGGAAAAGCCTCCTTATCTCTCGATTGAATCCCCGAGCATGTTCCTGCTCTTGTTCAGAGCAAATTATGACACACTTCAATTGCAATAACACCTCCAGGAACCGAGAAAATAATCAAGTCTGGAACAAAAATCTCCGACGCGCACGTTTGGATTTCAAAACAAGAGAAAAGTACATTGTCCTTTTTTAAATGTGCGGAATAAAATGCAGGTGATTGTTGAAAAAAATAAAAGCGGAAGCGAACTAAAGAGGAAAGGCAGTCTGTCCACGCGCTTGTCTAGCGGAGGAATGATTCCTGTACTTGTCAGCTCGCGAGCTGCAACCTATTAAAATGCTGCGAGAGTATCCCGGTGCATTTTCATTCTTCCACTTTTCCACATTCTTCAGCTCAACACACCCTCAAAAACACAACGGGTGGATAAAATAACCATTTGAAATCAGAGCCGCTCTTTGCATGCGCTAACATGGAGTTTGAGATTTCGGATCAAGGTTACTGATCAAATTAAATTATAAAAATGATTGTGCATACTACACAGACACATAAGAGGTGTGATTTCTTTTCCATGTATTTTTACTCAGAAGATAAGGGATGCAGGCATTTGCTGTCTAGTTGCTAGGCAACCATGCTAGCAGTGATGCAGAGCAGCAGTGTTTCCATGGCACATTTAAAGCTTCTCTGTTGCATCTCCTGGAGATGAGGGCCCCAGTGGTGATTTGGGCATCCGCGACACCCAGTTAGCTCCTTGATGGTCCCCACTGAAACATGATGAATATGTATGTGAAGGGCAGAGATAGATGGCCATCAGCACTATCTGCAAAGTTCAGCTGCACTTTACAAGATTAGTTTAATGAGGCATTACAAGCCACATAAGTAACACCCCCTGAATTTACATTATATGTTTACTGGGTCTAATGTGGAGTGGATTCAAATGTTTGCTCGTCAGTGGTCTTGGGTATATGTAATCTTAATGAACTGCCATATATGATAATTTTCTTACTATTAATCACAAATCTATTAAATACTTCTGCTGGGCTGTCCATTTCTGTCTTCTCTGAAATAAATGCCTATGTCAGAATAGGAATTTCAGGACCATGGACAAGGTGGTCTGAGGAAGAGTGTGTTCAGGACCACGGACAAGGGTTTGGATGTAAAGCTAAATACTTAATACTCAAAAAACACACACTGGTTGTCTTTGTTTTCATTTCAGAACAGTCCCCAAAAATCCATATGGATTGTGGGCATGTACAAAACACAGTAGTCACAAGCCCAAAATAGATGGTGTAAACATGTTCTGGATACACAAAACAAGCTTCTTTGTCTTTTAGAACTAATCTTCTCCTTATGTTCCATGTTATTCACTTGGACAGTCCATTGTTGTTGTGCTTACTGTTCTGGAGAGGAAATTCCGGTGGGAGAAATGGGTGAAGCAACCTTTCACTTTCATAATCTAAAACATAAAATACTGCATATCATTCCATCCATCATGGCAAACTTAAGCAATTCAAACTATATACTGTTGTTGTTGTGACAGCTAACTAGGTAAACCAATCTACTAACAACTAATAGTTGTGTCTTGATTTTAAACGTCCAACAAAATACAAAATTCTGCTTTAAATAAATACATTCCTACGTTTTGTTTGTCTCTAGATACAATTCAAAATGGTGGCATCATCATATGGTCATTTTTGGTAGAGCTATCATCACCAACATGCACGTGTTTTACAATGAATATGCATTAGTCAGCCTCTGTGTTTGAGAGTTACGGAGCAAATGTATCATGTGATTACCTAATGGAGTCATGTTTGTACAAGTAAAGTCCTGCTAATCCCATAGACCCAAGGGTCGATTGAGCCTACACTGATACAAGTGCTTTCTCTCGTAAAATGGTGAAAAACCTGACACACCTCTTTCAAGTGCATGTAGAGAATAAGAAGGTCATTAAGATACATTGCCTGGTTACTTTTATGTTTCACCCTCTATTCAACCTCGGGTTGGATGCAAGACATCTTTACAGTCATCTCATTAATGTAAGGTACTTTAGTGAGTGCTCCAGGCTGTCCGAATGCCATAAGATGCTTTAATGAATAAGAATGACCGCTACGATATTAAACACCACTGGGATAATGACAATGGAAATGACAGTGCTCCTTTGACACTACTGTATGCGTAGTTATTTGAATCTAAATTGCTTTACAGTCAAGCAATAGAAGAAACATGGCTGCAGGCACAAGAGACCAAGATTTCTGATGCCTTTATTTAATTATTTATTTTATTCAAATTGTATTTTATTTTATTGTAAAAGCAAATGAAGTCAGTTTTAGCTGAATGATGATCATCACTGTCATCGTCTTCAAATTCTTTAGCACCACATGCTACACACACACACACACACACACTTTCAAGTCAAGTCACAGGACAGAACTTAAAAACTCCAGCTACAAATCTCCAAACTATATAATAAATAACATGGAACACCCAGCTGTTCTTCTAAAAAATCATTATAATCCTTCTTCACAATGTAAAGAGAGCCTATTAAATGTTAAGCCACACTCATATATTATCAGTTGTAGGATTGTTCATGCCCTTTACTTTTTGTTGCATATTGTCCCAGGGGAGGCTGTGAAAAGAAATTGTATTTCTGTCTCCATTTAAATATATGGAAACTTAAAGGCAATCATGAGGTAAATTCCAATAGCTACAGCAATTCACCAGTGCTGACTCACAAAAAAAAAAAAAAATGCTTTGGAAAGCATACGTGAACGTATGCACGTTCTAAGTGCTACAACACTTCAATCTGTTTGTTGCAAAATCTCTTATTAAAAATGTCACTCAGTTTTTTTTTTTTTTTTAACAGGGTGCATCATTCACCCTGTTAAAGGAATAGTTTACCTGATAATAAGAATTCCTGAAAATGTATCTCCCCTCAGGTGATCCAAGATGAGTCTGTGTCTTTATCGGGACTTTTACAAATTGTATTTATTGATATATAAATATTACTTATTTATTTATTTATTTTTGGAAACACAATTATACTTTTATTTAGCTAGGATGTATCAAAATCAAAAGTAACAGTTAGATATTGACAGATTTTAACATTGGTACAAATAAATTACATTTTAAAATAAATCCTGCTCTTTTAAGCTTTTGATTTATCATTAAAAAAATAAACAACAACAACAACATAAAAAAAAAATATATAATAATACTTTTCACAAATAAGATATGTTTCTTGAGCACAAAATCAGCATTTAAAATAATTTCTGAAGGATGTTGTCGCTAAAAACTGGAGTAATGATGATGAAAAAATCAGCTTTGCCATCAAGCAAAATAAGTTATGTTTTTAAATATATTAAAACAAATGGTAACACCGTTTAATAACTTTCCTTAATACATCATTAATAGACATTACTTAATGCTTTAAAGATCATTATTTAATATATTCACATAGCTAGACATAAAATATGATTGTTAATGTTTAAGCCTGGTTCACACGGGACGATTTTAAAATTGTCGGCCGATTTTCCAAACCTGAGAGACCCCACACACGGCGATAAAAAAAATCACGGGTCTAACAGTTTTGGTCGTACAGTGTGTGGTGTGCAGCCACATGGCAAAATCAACACATCACACACGAACCGATTTGACTCCCGAGCATTCCCAGGTCAGACGGGAAATCTCGCAAAATCCCTCGAGATCAAACGTGACTTCAGAGTAAACAATCATGGCCATTCCAACAACCATTCCCTCAAGATTTGCTGACTTGCAATGCACCTATTGTCTTTCCATGACAGGTTTATCAGTGGATCAATCAAATTAAGCCTTCTACCAGGTCAGGGTTTTGGACTGGGTCAGTGGGACTAGGACACAAGGATCTCAGACTTCCACAGGTTCCTAGAGGTTCCACGGGTTCCCCTCCCCTTTTTTCCTCATGCACCACTGAACTCTGAACCTCAGTCCAGTCAATTCCAGATGGACAAAAGTCCTATCCTATATTTTTCTCATTTGAGAAGTCATTTCACTCAGATATACACTCAGGTACATCTCAATAAATTGGAATATTGTGGAAAAGTTCATTTATTTCAGTAATTCAACTAAAATTTTGAAACTTGTGTTAAATAAATTTAATGCACACAGACTGAAGTAGTTTAAGTCTTTGTTTTTTTTTTTTTATTGTGATAATTTTTGCTCACATTTAACAAAAACCCACCGATCTCAATGACACAGCCCTGGACTCATTATCTATGTTTTTGCCCCTGTGACCCAGTTTCTGTCTCCTGTGGTTGGTTAATTTGATTCTAGGTGTGTCTAGTTTCTTCCCAATGTGTTCCATGTCCCCGTTAATTTAGTCATTCCTCTCACCTGGGATTCCCCAATTCAGTACGTGTGTCTTCCTCCTGTATTCCATGTTGGATTTACCCCTGTGTTGGATTAATAAAGACCTACAACAGTTTATTCCGTTTGTCTACCCTCCGTTTGTTTTATGTTTTTTCTTTCCACTGTGTTCATGGATCCCTTCCTTCGCCCCGAATTCCTCATCCTCCTGAAGTAGGAAGGACGTTCTCTCAAGGACCATACGAGGCAGTTCCTGTTGCTAGCTAACATCACCAGCTACCCAGACGACGCTGATGGAGAGCCAGAGTCCGCCGCGACCGATCAGGATCACCACGGAGCCAGACTTCGTGACGTCAGACCAGGTGTTTGAGCCGTCAACACCTCCGGCCAAGAGGGAGAGGGACACAGAAAGGGTGAGCGTTGAGAGGAACTCTGCCCCCTGCACTGTGGCTGAGGGTGAGCTGGATATGGTGTGCCAAAAGGAGGAGGTGGATCTTATAGACTGGGATTCGGAACTGGAAGTTGAACTGCCTCCTCTCCTCTCCGTCGTCTCCGCTGGTCCCATCCAGTCCTCCTTCATCCTTGGTTTCCTCATCCAGCCATGAGGGTGCTTCCAGTTCTCCAGTGCCTGCTCCTAGAAAGTGTTCTCCATTGCACAAAAAACACAATATACCAACACCAGCAGATGACATTGCACCCAAAATCATCACAGACTGAGGAAACTTAACACTGGACTTCAAGCAACTTGGGCTATGAGCTTCTCCATCCCTTCCTCCAGACTCTAGGACCTTGGTTTCCAAATGAAATACAAAACTTGCTCTCATCTGAAAAGAGGACTTTGGACCACTGGGTAACATTCCATTTCTTCTTCTCCTTAGCTCAGATAAGATGCCTCTGACGTTGTCTTTGGTTCAGGAGTGGCTTAACAAGAGGCTTAACTGTAGCAAAATTCTTTGACATGTCTTTATGCCTTGACCCCAGCCTCAGTTCATTCCTTGTGAAGTTCACTCAAATTATTGAATTGATTTTGCTTGACAATCCTCATAAGACTGTGGTTCTCTCGGTTGGTTGTGCATCTTTTTCTTCCACACTTTTTCCTTCCACTCAACTTTCTGTTAACATGCTTGGATGTGAAATTTAATTGCCAATCATGTTATTGATAGGCAATTAAAAGAACCAAAGACTTAAACGACTTTAGTATGTGTGCATTAAATTTATATAATACATGAGTATCACAATTTGTGTTGAATTACGGAAATAAATGAAGTTTTCCAAGTTTTTGTACTAATTTTGCACATTTTTGTTTTTCTTCTAGTAGAATATTCTGTATAATTTTTCAATATTCTAGTGCTTTCTGGAACAATCTAGAACATTGTGGGACTAGTCATAAAAGACCAAAGTCATCCAACATCAAAACAGAGGACTCACTTTTGGTAAATATTTATGTTAAACTGTTGTTAGCTCAATATTATGCATGTTCCATGTAATTTTAATGCATGAGTAATAACAAATTAGCTTGCATAAGTTGTCAATTTTTATTTTATATGTATATATATTTTTTTTTTGTTTTATTTTTTATGAACACTTAATTATATGCAAAAAGTAATGTGATTTTCGTTTTCAGCATTTTACAGTAGATAATTTTGATTTCATGGTGATAATAATTATTTGATTATTTAGCATTTTTAATATTTGATTTTAATTTGATTAGTGTCATGTGTTTTGGAATGATTTTGACACCATCTTATAAAATCGGTTTTCTAAAATTGTGCTACTTGTGTTGAAATCATTACTTCATTGGTCAAACAAGATAAAAAAAGGTCCTTTATTAACTTAAATCAAAACCTTTATAAGTAAGTATGTTAAAAAAAGTTTCACGCAAATTTCTCTTATGGTTATACGTAGGCTCTGCCACTATGGCTGGTAGTGATTAAGGACACAGATTGAAGAAATAATTCCCCTTATTTTCCATCTTAAACCTCAGTTAAGTTGGCTGTAGGCCTCTAACATTTTTAGCTAACATAACATCTGTAAACTCATCACTATTAATGTTAGTCATTTTTCTAATCCAGGCTAAACTGATTTTAATATGAAATTTGAAATAATTTTCCCTCTTGCCTCAAGAGGGAACAGAGCGTTCCAGCGTCACGTCAAAGACACAAGGTTGAAAAATACATCCAGATAACAGCCTCACCTTGATGGTAAGCGTCACAGGAGGAGAGCTTGTGGCATGTGAAAATCAATGGTTGTAAAACTGATGAATGTTCAAGACTTTACTCTCGTATCATCTCACTAAAGACTTTCTGTGAGGCTTTCATTCATCTGTTTCCTACAGCCAATCTCACAACCCCCTTCCCTTTGTACATGATGGCATATGGGTGGTCATAAGATGGAGTGCTCTGACTGCAGTCATCGTGTTCAAACTCAATGGGCTTATGAATATCAAGGATCATTTCACCCAAAAATATAAATTCTGTCATTGATCATTTCTCATGAGACACGAAGAACCCAGTGATGTTTGACATAATAAATAAATTTCAGCCAGTTCCTGACACAAAGATATTGTACAGCTTTAGAAGAATTGGAATATAGTGCACTAGACAAATTTAATACTTTCTGTTTTAGCTCATAGTAAGATCACTTACCTTGGAGGAAAACAACACACAACAATCATTAATATGATTCCCAATCTTGGTCTGATCTTGATGCAGTGCCAATTTACTCAACATGAGTTACGAGGACTGACCATTTTCATTCATGTCAATGCCAGTTGCTCAGGTGGCACATGACCAAACGGAAGATTGTAACATACTTTCTGTCGTCTTTGCTCATATATATATAATTTCAATCATGATCACTCCCTGTTAGTTTCAGTAGTTTTAAAGTATGTTAATGTTTATGACAATGTTAATGTATTTCGTTTTGGCAGGCTAGATCTGCTACACATAGAACTGCCAGTAAATACACAGACAAACTACTGCGTTCAAATAAGTTCATGCTGCTGCATGAATAGGCATACATAATGAGTTGTTGGTGTGCGAGTGGATGAGGGAATTTGTCATTCATTTATTAATTCATTAATTAATTCATAAATAAATAAATAAATAAATAAATACATACATACATAAGCAAGCAAGCAAGCCAGACCATTGAACCAGTGAACCAGACTCAGTGAAACAGACTTTTAATTTAAATGTTGAGGAAGCAGTCATTCGCTGTAAAAATCAGCAGAGGCCAATTAGCTTGCCCATGTAGTAAATGACGTGTCTGCTAGCAGATTACATATAAAGGACCAACCAGCCTGTACCATTTCTTACAGTTTCTTGACTGAACTACAGTAGATATGTTTTCTTGGGTCATATAGGCAGATTTGTCTCACACTTTGTATTTGTTAAACAGGGATAACATACTGTACACATATACAATGCTCATTTATCTAACACACACTGTCAATTAGGTGCTTGTACGGTGCACAAAAAAAGGGTTAATTTACGCAATAGTATTATTTAACCATTTTTGCTCTCACACAGACATGGTACATGAGTTGCAATTAGCATATTAACTGAAAATTATCCTACCTGTGTACATCATTCACAGGTGTTTAGCTTTTATTTAGTTAAATAGTAGACATCAGACAGTGGAATTCTGCCAATTTCAAATCCTTATATATATTCGTTTATATACTGTTACCAATCTGTGCCAAATCCATGCTTGCACTGAAGGTAAATATAATAAAATAAAATAAATAAATAATAAGATCCAACCACAAAAAATGGGCCACAAAAAGTTCACATAAATGTATTGTTCAGAGGCCACAAATAAAGTGCAAAAGTGCACTCAACTAGGTCTAGGTCTAGACCACGTTTCTTGTGTAAAATTAGAATAACTTAAACACTGGAATTATCCAGCAATTTCAAATTACATGTCAGACTATGTTGAATTTATTTGTCTTCTATGTAGAAACACTTGGCTATGTCCCATATATCTACAGTAATCCATGTTCAGGACAAATAATTGCTACGTGGCTACAATGTGATTCACAATTGTATCTTTTTTTCTGAAATAGCTTCTAATTGTAACTGGCATGAAATATTTTTACCTGACAGATAAAATGTCATGTCTGATGTATTCTGAACTCTCCTGAAATCATTATGACTAGTAGAGCATGTGCAGGCTGATGTTACCTCACATCTGTGTCCAGGATAGGACAGACTAAAGGCTCATGACTGAGAAGAGTAGTAAGCACGCCATCAAAGATCTTTTGAATTCTGTCTATTGCTGACTTAGCAAGTGACCTAACAAACTACACTTTTTGTTCTGATTAACCTTTGTCCATGCCATTGGATTCGATGGTTGGGTCAATGGGTGGACTTTACACAGTCAGCCCCTTCAAGGACTGACCATGCATGCTCCTCACCCATAAAGGCCACACACTTAATGAAGTGTTGAAATAACATCTAACTAACTCCTGTGTACTGTAATTCACAAACACACACAAAGATTTTCAAACACCTGCTTAACAAACATATGACTCTAATGACATGAATTTCAGGTGTCTGTCTAGGGCCATGGTGACCCCCTTTGCTGTGTCACCATGTCCATACATTCAGCCAATTGAGACTGACTTTTTGTAAACAAGTTCCCATAGCATCAACACTAAGACACAGCATCAAAATTTATACTTTGAAAGGGCAAATACCTTTCAGTTTAAGTCAAGACCTCACATGTGTGTGTCAGATTAGAGAGACGTCAAAGATGTGCAGAGTTGAGGGTACTCCAGGATTAGGACTGCGAACTTAACAGGGAGGTCACAACATAAAATTGGGTAAAAAAAAAAAAAAAAGAAACATTTTTAAACTCTTATAATGGGTTTACGGATGTGGGGCTTGGCAAAGCTTGGCAAATAAGACAGATACTATAACTTCATCCCCAAAACCCATAACCAAAACCACAGAAAATGTGATCTTGACTACACTGCAGGTATGTTCACAAGGTTTATATGTTTTGCATGGTGAATTAGTGACTACAGAGAACATTAAATAATTTATATTAATGAATTGTTCATGTATTACTGAGCTTAAGCAGGCCGTACTAACATCCATACATTTTCATATTTGCTTAACAGTTTTGGTAAAATCTAAGTCCTGAAGCACATACACCTGAGAACCACTAATCTATAGAACTTGTTTCTTTCTTTCTCTTCAAAATCTGAGGGTGGCGATAAAAGTTGCAGCCACTGCTAATTGATTTCCTCCACACAATACGACTAAGAAAAACCCCTTTGAGCAGCAACGGCTTTCTCTCCTGACACACAAAATCTTATTTTCTTCTATAGCATAGAGTGTATTCAGAGTACAGTAAATCATGTGGACTCAGCCTAGTGGATAATAATATATCAGCCACAATGGAAACCCTAACACATATTCCCACACAAATGAAAAGTGTGCACAAAGCTCATACTGAAAAATATGACATATGTGTGTCTGAAATGTAACACAGTCTGTTGTAAATAGCAGCGCACTTGCTTTGGCCATAGACATTGTGGTGAGGAATGCCTGTGAGAGAGGGTTAACAAATCTTTCTCGCAGATAGATATTGCCATGGAAACAGCTGCGTGACTGCTTGCAGCTTGTATTCACTACACACAGGCAAGGGGGGTTGGTGTTGTTGAGAATGAAGCAAAGGCAGAACAATAGTGCCAGAATTATTTTGCAATTCTTAGAGCACTGACATTCAAAGCACACTTAGCTCGTGTTTAAGAATTAAGAAGTGTGGAGTTGATTAGAAAAGGAAAACAGAAATCAAGGAAGCTGTCAGTGAGTACAGCTCAATCTCTCCCTTCCTATACTCAGTGTATCCATGCAGTGTGATCCAAAGGAAGACATAACATGCATACAGGTTTGTGAGTCATTGTGCAGGGTGCAGTCCGGCATGCTTTGACACCGCACTTCCTGTTGATGCTAAAATGCAAGAAATGCAAGATGAGACTATAAATAAATTAATAACTTGATTAATTAATTGCCAGAGTGCAAAACCTGAGGCAATGTGGCTTGAGCAAATTGAGAGAGAGCGAGGAGCAAGTAATAGATGAAAGAAGCGATGACGTAGAAAAGGGGGCACAGAGAATCCCCCTACCCTCCTCCTCTGATTTTCCCTCCATCTTATTTATCTTCCTTCCCCTCAGAGTGCTGGCTGAGCTGTGCTGTGTTTGACTCAGTCATTGGAGCGGTGCTCTGGACACATTTAGAATCTCTCTTCACAGCCTGAGGCAACTGGGAGAATGCATTAAAGACCATTGAAAGGCACACTATTCACTGTAAACACTGTTGGTACGGCACACTCTACAGTATGTGCCAGATGCTCAGTGTGAAAGAATGGCTTATCTAGAAGGGAAGAGAAGTTCTATATCACAATAGGTCACTGAGTGTTCTAGATCCAGTTGAGTTCCAGAATTAGCTCAATATAGCCCCTTGTTTCTTTGCAACATCGCTGCTCTCATTATTGTTACACATTTAATAAAACATATCTGTTCTTTCTCTACAATAACAAATGCCTCACATAAATCTATTAAAACAAAAGATTTTCTATTCTGGACATTTTATTGTAAATGGTACAATGAAGGAAAGAAAAAATGTCAGGGTATACATATTACAAAGCTTATTTGAAGGCTTTTGTCCAGGAAGACTGGACTAGTGCTGTACAGGTTTCTGAAAAAAAAAGACAAATTTAGCTGCGAACATTGCTATTTTAAAACACTATTTAAAAGTCCTGACCTCACATTAGTCATAAGGTCTTAAAACATGCATAAACATGACCCTTATTTTTTTTTTTCTAATTTTTGATCTGTGCATTTCGAAGTTATGAACTGTGTTATTTGCAGCCTCCTGTCCTGGCATTTGGAGTCATGCTCAGGAAACAGTGTATTCCATTTGTGAGTAATACAATTAACTGGATGCTGAACATGATGCATAAAAAATAATTATAATAAAACATTAATTATTATTATTTTTTAATGATATCTTTTAGAATAGAAGCAAATACGTCTTTATAAATCACATTACGTTTTAATGTTTTTTGTTAGTTTGTTACCATGCTTTCACAATAATCTAAAAATGGTTTATTCATAAGTACACCACACTTTCTGCTCATGCTGTGACATTTCCACCTTTAAATATAATACATATTTTAGGCCTATATCTGATGGACTGACATCATGTTTTGTTTTTGTTTTCATGTCCATATGGTTCAAACAGATGTTAGTTTCTCTGATATTGCAGTATTTCATTATGTTTGCACTTTTTGGCTGTCTTAAACACAATAGTCAATTGATAAACAGTGTGTTGTTAAATAACTTGATGTGCTTGCAATAATTTATATTTAAGTCTGTAATCAACAATTGTGCACTTACTGTTACGGATCACTCGGGAGGCTGAGGAGTAACAGACAGAATGGTTTATTGAACAGACACAAGCAGAGGAGCAGGTAGTGTAGGGTGGAGTGAGGGATGGATCCGTGCAGGCTGGGTGAAGACGTCAGAGGAGGAAGGTGAACCACACACACGCACACTGGGGATCTGGATCTTCGGAGAATCGCTGGAGAGAGGTAAGTAGAAGAAGAGTTAGTCCTTAGAGTTAACATACAGGTAAGACTTAGTCGCGAACGAGACCGGACATCGATTGAGTGCGTGTGTGTGGTTTTTATGGTGCTGAGGTGATTGGGTGGTGATGAGGATCAGGTGTATGTGCTTAGTATTCCGGTGAGGGCATGCGTAGTGATTGCGTGGAGGTGGAACCTGGCGTGTTTGTAACAGTACCCCCCTCCCCACGGCCCACTCCTGAGGGCCGAGGACCCCGACGACGTGGTGGACGTCCTCTTCCCCTGGGAGCTGGTCGGTCAGGATGATTGAAGTGGAAGGTGTCGAGTAAGTTAGGATCCAGGATGTCGTTGCGTGGGACCCAGGAACTTTCCTCTGGACCGTATCCTTTCCAGTCCACTAGATATTCCAGTTGTCCACCACGCCGCCGGGAGTCCAGGATGTCACTCACTGCATAGGCTGCGCCGTCATCTAGGAGGAGTGGAGGAGGGGCTTCCGTTTTGCCAGGTTCTGTGGAGGGAGAGACAGAAGGATGGTGAGGTTTAAGGAGAGACACATGGAATGTGGGGTGAATCCGGTATTCAGAGGGTAACTGGAGTTTGTACGTGACCGGATTGATCTGCTGGATGATGGTGAATGGGCCAATGAATCTGGGACTTAGCTTGCGGCAGGGCAGATGCAGGCAGATGTCCCGGGTGGACAGCCAGACCTTCTGACCGGGTTGGTACGTTGGGGCCTCTGATCGGCGAAGGTCGGGTATCATTCTACATCTGCGTAAAGCCCGCTGGAGTTGGTGGTGTGCCGAGTCCCAGACCCTCTCGCTCTCCCGGAACCAGTAGTCGATGGCAGGGACATCCGAGGGTTCACCCGACCAGGGGAATAGAGGTGGTTGCACTGGAATGGAGCGAGTCCGGTGGTAGGTTGACGAAGGGAGTTTTATGCGTACTCGGCCCACCCAAGGAACTGGTTCCAGGAGTTCTGGTGGCCGTGACAGAGGGTACGGAGGAAGCGTCCAATCTCCTGAACCATCCTCTCCGTCTGCCCGTTTGACTGGGGATGGTACCCGGAGGACAGGCTGATGGCCAAACCTAGGAGTGAGTGGAAAGCCTTCAATACTCGGGAGATGAACTGGGGGCCTCGTTCCGAGACGATATCCTCTGGGATGCCGAAGTACCTGAAGACATGATTAAATAACAGTTCAGCAGTTTCCATGGCTGTGGGCAGACCCTTCAAAGGTAGAAGACGACAGGATTTAGAAAATCTATCCACTATGACAAGAATGCAGGTATTGTTATCTGAAGGAGGAAGATCGGTTATGAAGTCCACCCCTAGGTGTGACCACGGGCGATTGGGAACGGGCAGAGGATGGAGCTTGCCTGATGGAAGATGGTGAGGGCTTTTGGATATGGCGCAGCTTGTACATCCATTCACATACCTCCTGACATCTGAGGCCATGTTGGGCCACCAGAAGCATTCCTTCAGCAACGAGAGGGTTTCATTGACCCCCAGCTGACCAGTGCCAAGCGATGTGCGATGAGCGGAGTGTATGAGTGGAGTGTGCTTTGTCCTGGGAATATACTGAAGTTCCGGTGGGCAACCCGGTGGGGTGTTGGTGGTAGGCTCGGTAGGAGGAAGGGTCTCAGCGGATCAGGTAATAGGAGAGACGATGACTCTTTCTGGAAGAATGGTTTCCAGAGTTTCGGGATTCTCTTCGGGAGCGTAACACCTGGAGAGGGCGTCAGCCTTCACATTTTTTACCCCTGGGCGGTATGAGATGGTGAAATGGAAGCGGGTGAAGAATAACGCCCAGCGGGCTTGTCTCGGATTTAATCTTTTGGCCACTCGAAGATACTCTAAGTTCTTATGATCTGTTAGGACCAGAAAGGGGTGTTTGGCTCCCTCCAACCAATGCCTCCATTCTTCCAAGGCCAGTTTGATGGCCAACAGTTCCCGGTTGCCGATATCATAGTTGACCTTTGCCGGGTTGAGTTTCCGGGAGAATAAGGCGCATGGGTGGAGGCGACTGGGATTCCCCTGCTGCTAAGAAAGGACCGCTCTCACTCCGGTGGTTGATGCGTCGACTTCCACGACGAAGGGTCGGTCGGGATCGGGATGGACCAGGAGTGGGGCGGTCGTAAAGGCCTCCTTAAGGATGTGGAAGGCCTCTGTGGCGACAGGAGTCCAGGAGAGAGATTTTGGTTTGTTACGGAGGAGACTGGTCAGAGGGCTGGTGATGGTACTGAAGTTTTGTATAAACCGTCTATAGAAGTTGGTAAAGCCAAGGAACCGCTGTAACTCCTTGATGGTGGTTGGAGTGGGCCAATCTCTGACGGTTTTTACCTTCCCCTCGTCCATCCGGATGCCACTGCTGCTGATGTTGCATCCAAGGAACTGCACTGTGGGCTGATGGAAAGAGCACTTTTCGGCCTTGAGATACAGTTGGTAGGCCCTCAGGCCTTGCAGGACCTCTGCAACGTGGCGTTGATGTTCTGCCAGGCTCTGGGAGTAGATGAGGATATCATCAATGTAGACTAGGATGAACTTGTGGAGGAACTCCCGGAGCACCTTGTGGATGAAGTCCTGGAATACTGAGGGGGCATTAACAAGTCCATACGGCATCACACAGTAATCATAGTTGCCTGTGGGGGTTATGAAGGCGGTCTTCCACTCGTCCCCCTCTCGTATCCAGATGAGGTTGTAGGCGATGCGGAGGTCCAACTTGGTGAACACAGTGGCACCACGGAGATGTTCCATGGCAGCTGGGACGAGGGGAAGTGGGTACCTGAACTTCACTGTTATATTGTTGAGAGCCCGATAATCAATGCATGGTCTTAAACCTCCGTCCTTTTTCTCCACAAAGAAGAAACTCGAAGCAGCAGGGGAGGTCGATGGATGAATATAACCCTGAGCCAGCGCCTCCTTGATGTACTCCTCCATGGCCTTCTCCTCAGGAATGGATAGGGGGTATATCCTTCCTTTAGGCACTGGTTCACCCGGCAGCAGATCGATTGCACAGTCCCACGGGCCGGTGTGGAGGCAGCTTGGAGGCCCGTTTGGGGCAGAAGACGTCACTGAAGGGGGCGTAGCAGTGAGGGATGGCGATGGATTGGTTTTCCACTGGGCTCTCTATTGATGTGGAACAGACTGGAAGAGGTTCAGGGGAAGGTGTGGCTGGAACTGGAAAACCTGAGATGCAGCTCTTGAAACAGGCATCGTCCCACTTCAGGACTTCACCTGTCTTCCAGAAGATTACGGGTTTCTGCTGCTCTAACCATGGGTGCCCTAGAATCACGTCAGCGGTGGATTCCTCCAGAACCAGCAGATGGATTTCCTCATGTTGGAGTAGTCCGGTTTGGAGGGATATGGGACCCACACTATGACGCACGCATCTCCTGCTTAACGGCTTGCCGGTGATAATGTGGACTTGGTAGGCTGACGGCGTTGCCGTGGTAGCCACTGGAGGCTGCTAGAGTCCTAAACTGAAGGGCATATTCATTGATAGACATTTTCCCCTGTTTGAGATTATACAGCTTCTGACCAATGGAAGAGTCCCAAGCTGGTCTGCCGAAAACTTCACAGAAATGGTAGATGAAGCTGGAATAAGACTGGGTAACTGGGTTATTTTGAGTCCATATTGAATCTGAATCAGAATCAGAATGAGCTTTATTGCCAGGTATGTTTACACATACGAGGAATTTGTTTTCGTGACAGAAGCTCCGCAGTACAACAGAATGACAGCGACAGAACATAAAACACATAATAAAAGAATATAAAAATACAAAAAATACAAATAAGTAGATAAGAAATGACAATATACAAATTGACAATTGTAGGCAGGTATATTCCAAAAATGCAGCTATGTATGTACATGTATATTATGTGCAAAATTTAAGTGTATACTAAGTATGTGTGTTAGATAAATTAAGTGTATGTGTATATACATATAAAGTGTAGTGTGTTCAGTGTGTATCAGCTGTTCATAAGATGGATTGCCTGAGGGAAGAAACTATTCCTGTGTCTGGTCGTTCTGGTGCTCAGTACTCTGTAGCGTCGACCAGATGGCAACAGTTCAAAGAGGGAGTGTGCTGGATGTGAGGGGTCCAGAGTGATTTTAACAGCCCTTTTGCTCACTCTGGATAAGTACAGTTCTTGAATAGATGGGAGAGTTGAACCGATGATTCGCTCAGCAGTCCGGACTACCCTCTGTAGTCTTCTGAGGTCAGATTTAGAAGCTGAGCTGAACCAGACAGTTACTGAAGTGCAGAGGATGGATTCGATGATGGTGGAGTAGAACTGTTTCAGCAGATCCTGTGGCAGGTTAAACTTCCTCAGCTGGCGAAGGAAGTACAACCTCTGCTGGGCCTTTTTCACAATGGAGTCAATGTGAATGTCCCACTTCAGGTCCTGAGAGATAGTGGTGCCCAGGAACCTGAATGACTCCACTGCAGTCACAGTGCTGTTCATGATGGTGAGTGGGGGGAGTGCAGGGGGGTTTGTCCTGAAGTCCACAGTCATCTCCACTGTTTTGAGCGTGTTAAGCTCCAGGTTGTTGAGAGTGCACCAGACAGCCAGCTCTTTAACCTCCTGCCTGTAAGCAGACTCGTCACTGTCCTGAATGAGGCCGATGAGTGTGGTGTCGTCTGCAAACTTCAGGAGCTTGACAGAGGGGTCCTTAGATGTGCAGTCATTAGTGTACAGGGAGAAGAGCAGTGGGGAGAGAACGCAGCCCTGGGGAGCTCCGGTGCTGATTGTACGGGTGCTGGATGTGTATTTTCCCAGCCTCACTAGCTGCTGCCTGTCTGTCAGGAAGCTGTTGATCCACTGACAGACGGAGGTGGGCACGGAGAGCTGAGTTAGCTTGGGCAGGAGGAGGTTTGGCATGATCGTGTTAAAAGCCGAGCTGAAGTCCACAAACAGGATCCTCACATAGGTCCCCGGTCTGTCTAGGTGTTGCAGAACATAATGCAGTCCAATGTTTACTGCATCGTCCACAGACCTGTTTGCTCTGTAGGCAAACTGAAGAGGATCCAGCAAGGGTCCAGTGATGTCCTTCAGGTGAGCCAGCACCAGTTTTTCAAATGACTTCATGACTACGGATGTTAAAGCCACAGGCCTGTAGTCATTTAGTCCTGTAATTTTGGGTTTCTTTGGGATGGGGATGATGGTGGAGCGTTTGAAGCATGAAGGGACTTCGCACAGCTCCAGCGATCTGTTGAAGATCTTTGTGAAGATGGGGGCCAGCTGGTCAGCACAGGATTTCAGACAGGCTGGTGTAACACAATCTGGGCCTGGTGCTTTTTTCCTTTTCTGCTTCCGGAAGACCTGGCGCATCGCATCCTCGCTGATCTGTATTGCAGGTGTGGGGGAGAGGGGGGATGCAGGAGGTGTGAATGGTGAGAGTGCTTGATTGGAGAGGTGTTCAGGATGGGTTGCAGGAGCTGTTAATGGTGTGAACGGTTGTGTGAAGAGGTGTTCAGGGCAGGTGATGGGTGTTCTTTCAAACCTGCAGTAAAACTCGTTCAGATCGTCTGCCAGTCGTTGATTCTCCACAGTGCTGGGGGGTGGTGTCTTGTAATTGGTGATCTTCTTTAGACTTTTCCACACTGATGCTGAGTCGTTCGAAGTGAACTGAGTCCTTATTTTTTCAGAATAATTCCTCTTTGCCACTCTGATCTCCTTTTCCAGTGTGTATTTAGCCTGTTTATACAAGACATTGTCCCCCTTCCTGTAAGCATCTTCTTGGCCTGACGGAGCTGTCTGAGTTTTGCAGTGAACCACGGTTTGTCATTGTTGTAATTTAGTTGAGTCTTGGTAGGAATACACATATCCTCACAGAAACTGATATATGATGTTACGGTCTCTGTGAGTTCATCCAGATCGGTGGAAGCAGCTTCAAAAACACTCCAATCAGTGAGGTCAAAACAAGATTGTAAATCCTGCTCTGCTTCATTAGTCCATCTTTTTACAGTCCTTAATACAGGTTTAGCTGATTTTAGTTTCTGCCTGTAGGTCGGTATAAGATGAACCAGAAGGTGATCAGAACGTCCCAAAGCTGCTCGTGGAACTGAGTGATATGCATCCTTTATTGTTGTGTAACAGTGATTCAATATATTACTGTCTCTGTTGGGACAGGTAACATGCTGTCTGTATTTTGGCAGTTCACGGGAGAGATTGGCTTTATTAAAGTCCCCAAGAATGATTAAAACAGAGTCCGGGTGTTGTTGTTCTGTGTCTGTGATCTGATCAGCGAGTTTCTGTAAAGCCAGGCTTACTTGCGCTTGCGGAGGGATGTAAACACTAACCAGAATGAACGAGTGAAACTCCCGCGGCGAATAGAACGGCTTGCAGTTGACAAACTGCATTTCTAGATTAGGACAGCACATCTTCTTTAACACAGTTACATCTGTACACCACCGTTCATTGATGTAAAAGCATGTCCCGCTGCCGCGCGATTTCCCCGTTGATTCTGCGTCGCGATCCGCTCTAAACAGCTGAAAGCCCGGCAGATGGAGCGTGCTGTCCGGTATGGCGTCATTCAGCCAGGTTTCCGTGAAACACAGAGCAGCAGAGTGTGTGTAATCCTTATTTGCCCACAGTTGTGCCCTACCTTGCAGTTGAGAAATTGGAAATTGCAGTTGAGAGTAGCCGTGAGTGTCCTTTGGAGTGCATTAACCAGATCTTGAAAGGGGTCCGTGAGGCTCATGCTTGTGTCTGGCGGTGTTGGTCCGGTCTTCTGTTATGGATCACTCGGGAGGCTGAGGAGTAACAGACAGAATGGTTTATTGAACAGACACAAGCAGAGGAGCAGGTAGTGTAGGGTGGAGTGAGGGATGAATCTGTGCGGGCTGGGGGAAGACGTCCGAGGAAGAAGGTGAACCACACACACACACACTGGGGATCTGGATCTTCGGAGAATCGCTGGTGAGAGGTAAGTAGAAGAAGAGTTAGTCCTTAGAGTTAGCATACAGGTAAGACCTTGTTGCGAACGAGACCAGACATCGATTGAGTGCGTGTGTGTGGTTTTTATGGTGCTGAGGTGATTGGGTGGTGATGAGGATCAGGTGGATGTGCTTAGTATTCCGGTGAGGGCGTGCATAGGGATTGCGTGGAGGTGGAACCTGGCGTGTTTGTAACACTTACCTTCAACCCAGTACCATTCAATTTCAAAATATTTTTAATCTTGGCATAAAACATGTTTAGAAAAAATAATAATTTAATAGTGCTGTTTTGATGCAAGTATAATTTTCATGTTTGGCTCAGGGTTAGTGACAATAAATAACCATTGTAACCACATATTTATTTTGGGTAATAGCCTTCAAATAATTGAAATTTAAATTGAGCATTGAAACATTTTTGTGTGACAATAGTTTTGGACATCTTTAACCATGTTAAATATAAATCTGCTACAAACATAAACGTAAATTGTCATAGAAACCCAATGTGAGACTCACATATGCAAAATCGACTTATAGCTGAACAAGGGCATTCTATTGCGGTGCTCATTGCATTATCTCATAGCCAGGATTATGATGAACTCAATGTCACATAATGTTGATAGATCTTGATGGGCTGTGTTCCGGCCTAAACCTGCTGTTCTTGCATCCAGTGGGGGTCTAACAGTTGTTGACTCACCAGTGTAAAGCCAGGGGTGTTCATATCAATCATGCATCATTGTGTGCCACTTGACAGGGAAGTTACGCCAATGGGACAACAATTCTACATTCACTACATGTTTAAGAAGATGTTTTGGGTGCACCCTGATATGCATCCAATTTCCATTGTGTACTAAGACACTCAGTTAACTGTTGAGTATTCTTTTTTTGCAAGAGGTCACCCAAATTGATTGCAATCAGTCAAGAAATGTTACCACTTCACTGGAGTCCATTCATGAATCCAGAGCCAAGGAGCAAGTGGTTCGTGAAATACCTCCTCCATATCTGTTTTAAAGCTTTTCAGCTGAAGCTAATTGAATAGCATGTGTGTGTGTGTGTGTGTGTACATGATGACCTATCTATATGCATAGTAATGTGCAAGGGTAAACTAGTATGATGACAGGCCTGCAGGCACCTAAAGGGCCATGCTCAATGTGGACTGACAAAGTCATTGAGCATATTGTTAATTAGTGTTGGATCACAAATTGAAGAGTCTTTATAAGATCTGCTGATCCTTCTTCCTGACATAAAATCACGTGGAAAACTAAGGTGTACTACAACGGATTGGCCGTTCAAGGTGAACATGATGGCTGGCTCTAGTTTTTGTGAACAGGTGCTGCTTAAACCCTTTGGGGTACTGTTATCTTAAGGGACTAAGTCTGCTGGAGCTCACAGTCGGAGTGGCTCTAAGGGTTTGGTTTAAGAACTGAATGCTTCTAAAATATATTTGTATGCCTGACTTAGTTGACCTTTGATAACTTCAGCGCCACATATCATGTTCTTAATAAAGAAGACTTAGAAATATAGTTAAAAATAGAGTTTCCTACATTAGGCAGATGTTAATTATGTATTTTTGCTCCAGGATGCAGGGATACTAATGCTGACTTCTAGAAGTGATCACCTAGCATCGGTCTGATGATGAGAACAAACAGATAAGACCATAAACGTGTTACTGACCATAAAGATTGCTATACTGTTCATGTGCCTGTGCATGCAAAACAAATGGAAAGTAATGGTTATATTTCCTTGTGACTCATAAAGAAGGGTCAATGAGATCTGATTTTTGCAATTAAATAGACATTACAGGTTAAAAAAATGACTTTGGAGATTCCTATTACACTTAAAGGAATGTTCTGTGTTTAGTATGAGGTAAAGGGTTAGGTCACCCAAAAATGAAAATTATGTCATCATTTATTCACCTTCATGTCATTTCAAACCCATAAGGCTCCACTGAAAGTCCACACAAGACAAATTTTGACGATTCAAAAAGTTCATAAAAACACTGTGCAGTATAATGAATCCATATGAATCAAGAGGTTTCATACAAGTCTTTTAAAAGTGACTTGGCTTAGTTAATTTAAGCTTTTATTCACATACAAAGGATCAAAACACATACATAGAGCACATTAAATGTATGGTAAACACAGAAGCTTAACCACACTTGCCCAAAAACCCTGATGATGCTTGCAGAAGTTCAAACATTCTTGCATGACACATGAATACAAACTTTATTGGTTCTTACAATATGTGTCAAACAAGTATGTTTGAGCTTCCATTTACCATATTTGATGGTGTATGCATGTTTAACAGAGGCCAGTTGCTAAGAGCTGTGCAGGAAAACCTCACTCCCAAATCTCAAGAGTTGCACTAGCGCTTTGGTTGCATGGATTTTGAATAGAGGGATATCTTAATTTGTGTTTTGTAGATTGTCAAAAGTATTATGAGTCTGACATACTGTATGGGTAAGTAATTTTTTTTTTAGGGTAAATAAACATTTATTGCATTGTGTTGACTGCTACAGAATACTTTCAATGTAAAAATCATGGTTAAAGGAGATCGCAACTGGAAGTAGGACATGGATGACATGCAGCATCGTAAAGCACAGTTATTGCACACAGGGGCATCGCTAGGGTGTCTTGGTGCCCTAATCTAGTTTAATCACATGAGTTTAAGTCAATTACTTTCATTTAAGTAATTAGGCTAATTATAGATTGTGCTTTATTCACAAAACTCAACACTATATGCTGTACCTTGCACAATTAGCATGGTGCTATTATCATCCATGGAATTATAATACATTATAGGTAGTGAATACATTTTGGGTAAAAAAATAAATAAATAATAATAATAATTGTTTGTACATTTTTTAAACAATCTGGGGTGCATTTTCCACACAAAAACATAACACACTGCTTAATTGCTATAGTGCAATGCACAGTTGGAGAAATTAACTAGCCAGTCACAGCGTTTTTTTTTTTTAATACTGTAACATTGTCACACCTCCATTGTTTTAACTACATTGATTCAGTAATATAGAAATTATGTCATGTGCAGTGGTAGAGGAATAACTTCTGCTAATTAATGGATTCAAGATCGCAATAACACTTTATGTTGATGGTCTCTTTTTAACATTATGTTGACAATAAGTAATGTTGCACCTACATGTCTACTAATTCTTATCTGCTAACTCTTTATTGTCATGGTAAAACAGACATTTTACTGACTATAATTAACTTTGCAAGTACATGTCAACTTATTATAAACCCAACCCAACCAGTCTACTAGTACTCTACTAATACTCTAATGAGAGTTAGTAGACATATAGGTACTGTACAACGTTACTTATAATCAACAGAACGTTTTAAAGGGACCATCAAAATAAAATGAAACCCAGACTGCAAATAATGATGGAATATTATACTTTATTCACACAAAGCTTTATGCACATGCATCCTTTGAAAAAAACACAGTGTTGACATGCTAACATACAGACTGGAAGATTCTAACCAGGTATTATGTTGTAGGTCCAACTACACAAGTCTGCAATGCTGTTTCTGAATGTTTGTTGGAACTATGGTTTCAGCTGAGGTTACCGAGAAGCATGGCCATCTCCTTAATAAAACACACAGCACAAGACTGTATCAATCCTATATAGACAAGCTTTTTCATCTGAAGTCTGCAGACCCATTGTGATCAGCCAACACCACTAACAGCCATACGTAATAAAAGTAATGTGTGCATGAACACACACACACACACACACACATATATATATATATATATATATATATATATATATATATATATCCCTCACATTTAGGAAGCATCACATGCGGACCCGCTTTGGAGACCGAAACAGATGGGCTATAAATAATCCCTGTACACTTTGTGCACAGTCATGCGATTACAATTGCAGTTGTATCCACAGCTGGAGGATATCACATCATCTGTTGACCAAGGACCCTGGACATCACAGTGGACTGGGAATATGTCACAGAGTGGAAATGTGTTTTGTTTGTGCATTATGAATCCATGGACAAGACTTTCTTTGAGGTCACACATATCAGAGTGCAGGCTCTCCTGTATCTGCTGCTGCATCTGTCTGTAGTGTGAGCTTGGTTATATTTGGAGACTCGGTGATGATGTTTTTTTCACATTTCTCCGCAGGCGTTATGAAGAGCGGGGTGGAGGGTGGGGGCGGTGCAAAACAGGAATGGGAGGGCATGGACCCAGAGAGACCGACAAAAGCTGGCAGTGAGGAATTCTCTGAACATCTTGGATTCTGTTTAATCAGTGGTTTTTGCAAAGCAAAAACAAAAAAAACTAACAAAAAAAAACATTATTATTATTTTTCAGATAAAACTTTTGCACATAACATATGTGTCACGATCATCAGCTGGAGTGCCCATAAACTCCAATAGAGGGCACTCCACTCAGGACTCTGGCATTTCTGAGCCATTCCCATTTCCGAACTTCAATTCCCATCCTGACTCATACCTGGGACTGATTACACACACACACACCTGCAGCTAATACACACACACACACACACACACACACACACATATATATATATATATATAAGCAGCACAGTCATGACAGCTCACTGCAAAGTCTTGTTCAGTCCTGTCTAGCATTTCCGAGTGTTTTCCCCGTGTTTGTTCCTTCCATGTTTGACTTTGGATTTTTTATACCGACTGTGATTCTCTGCTGCCTGCCCCGACCTCTGCTTGTTACTGTTGCTGATTTTGCATATCCCCTGATATACCTGACACTCTTTTCTCATCTCTGCCTGTTTGACCATTCTCCATAATAAACTACTGCATATGTATCTGAACGTCTCTGACTCCATGTTACAATATGCCACAAATGTGGCTTTTTAAGAAGGGTTGTAATATGACCCAAGTAAATATTGCCTGGAAGACAAAAAAAATAAAAAAAATAACTGTAAACAAAAATGTCCCTATATGTACTTCAATTGAAAAGTGCAAGAATTATAAAGACCTCTTACCCTGTACCACTTTTGACTTAAACCAGTAAGAAACAATTTTGCAATACCCTAGCAAGAGCCTTGCAATGTCCTACCAAACACCCAGAATACACTACCAAGCTTCCAATTACATTACCCTAAAAGCATCAGTAGTGACCACCTAACAACATACTAGCAACCACCCAAAACACCCTGACAACAGCAGAGCAATTTTGTATTTGTATGCAATACCAAGCTATATCTACCAGAATACCATAGAAATCAGGCTAATATAGAAATAATATGGGTATGACATGACTCAGCTTCAATTAACTCAGTGAAAACTCACTTTTTGACGTGCCTGACAGTCACTCCTCGAAATAAACCAGTATCCCATAGCGTATGACCCTAAGATGTTTTATTTATTTATTTTATTTTATTTTATTTTATTTTATTTTATTTTATTTTATTTTATTTTATTTTATTTTATTTTATTTTAATGTATTTTATTTTATTTTTTATTTTTTTTTATTTTTTTTTTTGTCCAATCTCATAATTGCTGGTGAATCAGACTTTCTAATTTTGAAACATGGATTAGAATCCTATGTTTGAATGATCTTCAGTGAATATTGTCATCATCAATGGAGAGGACTGACATGTCCAGGTCCCACACTGGGACTGATGGAATGGATGGATGCATTGATGGAACAGTGGATAAAGGAGGAGGGGACTGACACTTGAGGCCTTCTCGATCCTTAATACCTAGTGAATGATGACTCATTAATTTGACAAGCAATGCACAGCAGGGATGGATTACACAAATAAGTCACTGGCCGGCTGTCCCCACAAGCATACAGATGAAGAGAGCGGAAGAGAGTGACAGACAGGAAAAGAGTTATATGTGTGGAGGACAGAATTGTTTCCAAACAAATACATGCTTTTATAAGCCTATGGTGACAAAACAGACCACATGTTTCGTGACATTTAAGCATGGCATGGTCACAAATAGAAAGGGGAGGGATTAACAGATGCGATAAGATCAAGCAAGACAGGTAGAGTGAGATTACATGTTGTACTGTATCTGCATTTAAAAGCATTTCCCCAGCCATTGTGTAGGTGCAAGTGACATTTGATTTTATTTGATTTATTTGAGAACATGTAATGCTTTTTGTGCCAGGTATGTGTAACTACGTATTTTTATTCATATTTCCTATTCATATATATATTATCTTTTTTTTCTTCTCTACATCTGTGTGGTGTCATACCCCAGAATAATATACAGTATAAAGTGCTGAGCTGTAAACGATTACATGTAATCTGGATTATGTAATCAGATTCCCAAAAATTAAGCACTTGTAATTAGACTATATTAAATTTTAAAATACCCATAATTAGGCTACAGTTTTTACAGGTTTTTATTATTATTTATTAATTACATGATTACATATTATTCACAGGGTCACATGACATGCACGCAAACTGGTATTATATTTATTTATTTTTATCAAGCATTGTATTTTGATTGTTGTCATTTAAAAAAAGTATTCATTTTAATTTTACATTTCAATGATTTCATTGATTATTAGATTATTTGCTTGGTTCACTGCACAAAACTATGCTATTACCTCATAAAACATTTACCATGCATGATTTCTAAACCTTTGCATGCCATTATCTGCTGCAAATGCTTTATATTGCTTTTATAGTTTGCGCTGTACTTCACAATGGTGGTGCGAAGCACTTTGGAACAAGTCCAGTGGAATACGAACTACAACACTTAAAAAAAAAAAAAAAAAAAACGATAAAAACTTTGTATAAAGAAGCTAAAATGGCATTGCTGATTAAGACAATGTGCTTTTATCTCCCTTTTGCTTTTGGTAACACTATCAGTTAGATTTGGGGTAGGTTTTGGTGTAGGTGTAATTATTTTGTAACCATTTTGTATCCACAGTCACATTTTCAGCTTTGCACACACTTCAGCTTTACACATACTGCTGCTCAATGATATTCAAACAAAAATATACTTTAACTCAGTTTATAATAAATGTATATATTTTAAACAATCTCCTTAGTGAGCATCACTTGTTTAAAGACTAGTAAATTAGCCTTTCCTATTCCAATTTTGTACAAACAGCGGAACTATAAACACTTTTTTTTTGCAGGCAAGTCTTGATACAAGCAATACAAGCAAACTCGTGTCTTTAAGGTTAAGGTACCTTATCATGCAACAAAATTTGAAACCTAAGTCATAAAAAGCATTGTTATTGTGGCTCGTACAAAGCACAGAATCTCAATAGTGCTTTTAAAATAATGCACTTCCTACTGATATGGTAAAAAGCTAATCTTTGCAAGCTTCACAACAACAATGGAGTCCCAAACACTAGCATGCTCTCTAGACAAAAATACACTGACAGGCTCTTCATCGTCTGACATGTAATTAAAACCAAAACAAAAGGATGGACGAAAGAGGTAATGTCAACACTGACAATGACAAAAGCTGCAGGGACTGTCCCTCCGATAAGACACCCATGCAGTCGGCAGCCTGGGACACATGGGCCTCCGACCAGAGAAACAGGGGCAGGAACATCCACCTTCTCTAAAGAGCCTGCGAGACAAGTCTTGGCAATGTATAGAATCAGCATGCAGTGTCCTCTGAGAGTCCTCAACGCCAGCCCATTGAACACTCTGCTGCATTAATCTTACTGCAGCTTTGTCCTGGGGTGCCTGTGCCCCCCCGTAAGGTCAATTAAACTCTGCAAGATAAAGTACTTGCCATGATATTAGGATATAAATAGCCACAGCAGGGAAAGGGGATTGGAAACAGTTGTTTAGAGTCACGTTTATGTCACACAGACATGTTAGGCATGCAATGGGAAATTCTATAGGAAGGGAGAAAAAAAATCCCAAGGAAAAACAACAACAACAACATTTTATTTGCATTTTTGTTTACATTACAACATTGGTAACACTTTATATTTGGGCCCAATCCTTACTATTAACTAGTTGCTATTATTCTGACCATATTTTACCTCAATTAAATTCAATTAAATATATGCATTTAGCAGACGCTTTTATCCAAAGTGACTTACTGTACAGTGTATTCGGGCTAACATTTTTTATCTAACGTGTTCCCTGGGAATCGAACCCACAACCTTGTGCTGCTAACGCAATGCTCTACCACTTGAGCCACAAATGAAAAATTATTTTGTTTATATGTAATATTGTAGTGTTTATTATAAATGATTTATCTGTGCACTTTATTTTTTATTCATGTGTCCTCATAATCTTTAAACAAATACATTAACCTTCCCTCCCCCCTACAAACGACGTATTTTCTTTTCTTGTCATGTGCTATGAAAGAAGCAGTTTCATCTGGATATACAGTATGTCACAATAGGAAAAAAGAACAATCTTAATTTGTGTTCCGAAGATGAACGGAGGTCTTACGGGTTTGGAATAACATGAGGGTGAGTAATCAATGACAGAATTTACATTTTTGGGTGAACTAACCCTTTAAGTGACTTTTTTGTTTTTATAATTTTTTGCCATTTTAAAAACCACAACACTAAGGAAACCGTAAACAATATAGAGGTCATGTTGGGGGCGTTTGAACTACTGTAAACTGTAGTACATTAAAGAACAAACTTTAACTGATTTAAAGGTATTATTTGTAAGATTTTTGCAGTAAAATATCCAAAAACCACTAGTTTAGTGTTATATACTGTATTTTGTCCAGCTGATTACTAACAATAGCTCTAATGTTATCAACTACTTGTAAATCATGAAAAAATTCACAGTCTAAACAGTGACACGGGGCAGTCCAGTCGCCTATCGATGACGTTAGTTACTCTTTGTTACTGCCTTTACTGACGTAGAAACCACATGACAACAGTGTCGTGGACAAATGCGGATGTAGCTTCGCGACAAACTTCAACTAGAAAGAGATGCCGATCTCGCTTGTGTTTTACACAAAAGGTGAGTTGTTTTGATTCCTATCTTTACAGAAAACGTATGCTGTTGTAACGATCAACAAGATTAGTATTATGGGGCGCTAAAAGCGGGGCATTGCGTTTCTAGACTGGCGCGAGAATGCGTCTGTTTTGGTAGTGTGCCCTCTTGTGGCAGTTCCTACAACCTGTACCTTTAACCCATAAAGATACATTTTGTTTAAATAAATTTACAGTATTAAGTGATGCCTAATAATAGTTTTTATTTGAATAAAGCCAGTTGTTTTAGATGCTACCTTTTTTATTTCCAATTTTATTCTTACATTACATTTATTCGTTTAGCAGACGCTTTTATCCAAAGCAACTTACAGATGAGGAAAGAGGAAGCAATCAAAAACAACAAAAAAAGCAATGATATATAAGTGCTATAACAAGTCACAGTTAGCTTAACACACACAGTACACGTAGCAAGGGCTTTTAAATAATATAATAAATAAAAAGAAAACAGATAGAAGAAATAGAAATAGAAAAAGAATAGAGCAAGCTAGTGTTAGAGGTCTTTACATATATATATATATATATATATATATATATATATATATATATATATATATATACAGTACAGACCAAAAGTTTGGACACACCTTCTCATTCAAAGAGTTTTCTTTATTTTCATGACTATGAAAATTGTAGATTCACACTGAAGGCATCAAAATTATGAATTAACACATGTGGAATTATATATGGAATTATATACATAACAAAAAAGTGTGAAACAACTGTCATATTGTAGGTTCTTCAAAGTAGCCACCTTTTGCTTTGATTACTGCTTTGCACACTCTTGGCATTCTCTTGATGAGCTTCAAGAGGTAGTCACCTGAAATGGTCTTCCAACAGTCTTGAAGGAGTTCCCCGAGAGATGCTTAGCACTTGTTGGCCCTTTTGCCTTCCGTCTGCGGTCCAGCTCACCCCTAAACCATCTTGATTGGGTTCAGGTCCGGTGACTGTGGAGGCCAGGTCATCTGGCGCAGCACCCCATCACTCTCCTTCTTGGTCAAATAGCCCTTGATGGCTTCAGTGTGATTCTACAATTTTCATAGTCATGAAAATAAAGAAAACGTACTCGGTTACTAAACGTAACCTCGGTTCTCTCTAGAAGAGCGAACGAGTACTGCGTCTTAGCTAAGACGCTACGGGAAAAGTCTCTTTTCACGAAATACTGAAGCAAAAAATTATCCTTAATTTTGTATTTTTGTAAAGCGCATTTGCAGCAGTACACAGCCATAGGCGAGACGGCTCGTTCGCTCATTGGCTTGTTCTGCGGCAACTGCACAGCCTATCGAGCGCGGGCTGATGCAACATCAGACCAATAAGGGCGCTTCGCGCCCTTCTTGCCACTTCCCGCCGAAACGGGTGTGGCCCAACCTATAAAAGGAGCTCGAAAAGGCTGACTCACCTGATTTATTTCATCGCCGAAGTGAACCAGAGTGAATCGTGCGCACGGCAGAGAACGCAGTACTCGTTCGCTCTTCTAGAGAGAACCGAGGTTACGTTTAGTAACCGAGTACGTTCTCTTACGAGAGCTCTCTCGTACTGCGTCTTAGCTAAGACGCTATGGGAACCCAATGTAAAACGCCGTGCACGCAGGGATCACACACCAATAAACCTGAAGCAACGCCCAGGATTTACAGTGCACAGTCACCTGAGGGACTCACAGAGAGTCCAGGACAGAAAAGGGAAAAAGCCCTCCGTCCCATATCTAGCAGCATCCGTAGATGCGGCAATATGACATCACACAGCCGAGGCAAGGCCTGACCAATGTGGCAATGCGGGTCTTACGCAATACTGCCCATATAACAGTCGGCAGCGCATAGCGCTCGTGAACTCAGAATTCCCCTCAGGGCCCTGATTTGCCTATACCGACAGCAGCCTTGCTTGCAAGGCGGGAACCTCCAGGTTATAGAACCTGATAAATGTAGACGGCGAGGCCCAACCTGCCGCCATACATATATCCTGCAAGGAGATCCCAGTAGACCACGCCCACGACGAGGCGACGCCTCTTGTGGAGTGTGCTCTGACGCCCAACGGGCACTGAAGGCCCCTGGAAGCGTAAGCTAACGCTATGGCGTCAACAATCCATCTGGATAGCGTCTGTCTCGAAACAGCCATTCCCTTGGAACGCCCACCGAACGAGACAAATAGCTGCTCCGTCTGCCGAAAGGCAGCAGAGCGAGACACATAAGCTCTTAAAACCCCGACAGGGCAAAGAAGACTCGAGTCTCCATCCTCCCCTGACACCGGCAGGGCAGACAGGGCAATAACCTGAGCCCGAAACGGTGTGTTGAGGGATTTCGGCACATAACCGTGCCTAGGTTTGAGTATGACTCTTGAGTCATTGGGCCCAAACTCCAAGCACGACTGGCTCACCGAGAGCGCGTGCAAATCACCCACACGCTTCACAGAAGCGAGAGCCAACAAGAATACTGTCTTGAACGACAGATGCTGAAGGCTAATCGATTGGATAGGCTTGAAAGGGGGACCCTTCAAGGCCTCCAAAACCGCCGCGAGGTCCCACATAGGGACTGACGGAGGTCTGGGAGGATTCAGCCTCCTAGCTCATCTGAGGAACTGGATGACTAAATCATTCCTTCCTATTGACTGACCGGACGCCGTTTCAGAAAACGCCGCGATGGCAGCCACATAAACTTTGAGCGTGGATGGGGCTCTGCCCTTATCCAACAGCTCCTGAAGGAAGGAGAGGACCTCCGTCACCTCACAACTAAGGGGTGCATAACCTCGAGCTGTGCACCAGCTGGAGAACACCGACCACTTCGAGGCATACAGACGTCGTGTCGACGGAGCTCTATCCTGAGTGATGGTATTTAGCACTCCCACTGCGAGATCAGCGGGTAACCGTTGAGTGCCCATACATAGAGGGACCACAACTCCGGTTGAGGGTGCCAAATCGAGCCCCTGGCCTGCGAGAGGAGGTCTCTCCTCAACGGTACCGGCCACGGGGCGACATCTGCTAACTGCATCAGATCTGGGAACCATGGTTGGTTCTTCCAAAGAGGTGCTACAAGCAGTATTGAACATCTCGTTTCTCTCACCCGTTCTATCACCTGCGGAAGGAGGGAGACGGGAGGGAACGCATAAAGCGGGCAGCACGGCCATCTCCGTGACAGCGCGCTTTTGTTCTTGGAAAGAACGCGGGGCAGTGAGCGTTTTCGTGGGACGCGAAGAGGTCCACCTCCGCCATGCCAGATCTCTCCCACAACAGCCGGACTGTTTGCGGGTGTAGAGACCATTCGCCCGTAGGAACATTGCCTCTGGATAGCCTGTCTGGACCCAGATTCTGCAGTCCAGGCACATGCACTGCTCTCAGCGAGCGCACGTTGCGCTGAGCCCAAATCAGGAGGTGTTCCGTCAGCCTGCACAGGTTTCGGGACCCGAGACCGCCCTGGCGATTTATGTAGGACACCACGGACATGTTGTCCGAACGGACTACGACGTGGTGATCCTTGATATGGGGACAAAAGCGCGTCAGCGCGTTCTCCACTGCCAGCATTTCCAGGCAGTTGATATGATGGAGCTTTTCCCGTTCTGTCCATAGGCCAAAGGACGGTCTGCCTTCGAGCAGCGCTCCCCATCCCGAAGTGGAGGCGTCCGTCGACACCACTTTCACACTCGGGGAAGTCCCCAGGCTTACACCTGATCGGTACCAGCCGTTCGCTGTCCAAGGTGCTAGAGCCGCAACACAGCTCTGATCGACCTTGAAATGCAGCCGGCCAGACGCCCACGCTCTGCGCGGCACCTGAGCCTTCAGCCAGAACTGCAGGGGGCACATGCGGAGCAGGCCCAGCCGCAGAACCGGAGATGCTGAGGCCATGAGACCCAGCATCTTTTGACAGTGTTTGAGCGACACAGTCACGCCACAGCGGAAAGAACTCGCTGCACGCTGAATGCCCATCGCGCGCTGTGGTGAAAGCCGCGCCGTCATGGAACACGAGTTCAGAACTATACCCAGAAACAGGATCGTCTGACTGGGGTTCAGCGAAGTCTTCGCCCAATTGACACTGAGGCCGAGCTTCTCGAGGTGATCGAGTAAAATGGCTCTGTGGTCCACGAGCTCCGCTCATGATCGGGCCAGAAGCAGCCAGTCGTCCAAATAATTCAGCACTCGTATGCCTCTGAGTCTGAGAGGAGCGAGCGCTGCATCCATGCACCTCGTAAACGTACGAGGAGCTACGGACAAGCCGAATGGCAGGACTGCAAACTGGTATGCCTGGCCCTCGAAGGCGAATCTCAAATATCGCCTGTGGTTTGACGCTATCTGTATTTGAAAATACGCGTCCTTCAGATCTATTGACATGAACCAGTCCCCTCTGCGAATCTGCGCGAGGAGCTTCCTGGTCGTGAGCACTTTGAAACTGCGTTTCATCATCAGCTGTCTTAGATCCAGTATGGGCCTGAGACCCCCGTCTCTCTTGGGCACCAGAAAGTATCTGCTGTACAGCCCCCCCTCGCTTTGAGACACAGGCTCTACAGCCCCTTTGCTCAACAGTTTTGATATTTCGGCCCGAAGTATGTGTGCTACTTCTGTTTTGACCGTAGTTTCGACGCGCGCTGAAAAGCGCGGTGGGCGTCGAGAAAACTGTAGCGAGTAGCCTCTCTTTATAATGCCTAGCACCCAATCCGAAACCCCTGGAAGCACTGACCATGCATCTGCATGAATGGCTAAGGGCTGGATGCGAAACGCGCTCTGTTGACTGGGCAACGGCGGCGCTCGAGTGTGCTGCGCATCTGAGGCGGGGAGCGCGCTGATCACAGCGGGCAGATCGCTCTTCCTCGACCCCGTTCCGGCACTTAACCGACTGGAGGGAGGCTGAGCGGGTCCCGTGGGACTCGATATATCTGCGAGTAACCGTGGGCTGCATGTGTGCACTTTTACCACTTTCAACTCGCTGTCTGCCTGTGCAGAATGTACGTGCACGGGCCTCGTTTTTACAGAAGCCCCGCGCCGTATGTGACATAGTGTATGTGGGCACTGGGAAGTGGGCACGTTTACTATGCGGCGCGCTCGACCGATCTGTGTCGATCTTATGTGCGCTAGCCCTGTGTGCAGGGCTGTGCTTACATGTGGAGATGGGCACTGGGTAGTGGGCATCGTCACTGCATTTATAGCACCATCGGCCGTGGCCGGACGAGCATGCACGGGTTTCGTTTTTACAGAAACCACATGACGCGTGTGACATAGTAATTGTGGGCACGTTTACTATGCAGTGTGCGTGACCGACTTGAGTCGACATTATGGGCGCAGGCCCTGTGTGCAGGGCTGTGCTTACATGTGGAGATGGGCACTGAGGAGTGGGCATCGTCACTACATTTATAGCACCATCGGCCGTGGCCGGACGAACGTGCACGGGTTTCGTTTTTACAGAAACCACATGACGCGTGTGACATAGTGATTGTGGGCACTGAGGAGTGGGCACGTCTACTATGTAGTGCGCGTGATCGACTTGAGTCGCTTTTATGGGCGCGAGCCCTGTGTGAAGGGCTGTGCTTATATGTGGAGATGGGCACTGAGCAGTGGGCATCGTCACTACATTTATAGCACCATCGGCCGTGGCCGGGACACCAGAAATTACACATTTTTCGGGAAATATCTGGGTAGCCGTGATAACGGTTTTCGTGTGCAGGCAAGCGGGCAACCGTACAGGCTTGCGCATTGCAAAAAACGCTGAAACAGTCACAATCTCTGGAAACTGAAACAGCGGCGCGCTTAGGTGAGAGCCCGGCCACAGCGGAACTCGTACACCGGCGCTTCAATGAAGCAGCCATCGTGTGTAGTGCCGACGCAGCGTCATGCAGCATGCGTAGATGGCTTTCCTAGGATGGCTTCGGGGCTCCCGGCCTCACCGTAATCTTCTGCCGCTGTCCCCGCGGCGCGGGGCGACGGCCAGTAGAGCGAGAACGGGGGTCTCGAGCTGCGTTGCTGAAGCTGTTGTGATAACGGCTTTTGTGTGCAGGCAAGCGGGCAACTGTGCAGGCTTGTGCATTGCAGAAAACGCTGAGACAGTCACAATTCCTGGAACTGAAACAGCGGCGCGCTTGGGTGAGAGCTCGGCCACAGCGGAACTCGTACACCTGCGCTTCGATGAAGCAGCCATCGTTAGTAGTGCCGACGCAGCGTCACACAGCAGGCTTTAGATGGCAACACCGCTTTTGCCGCCGTCCAGCAGAGGGCGGACAAAGGTGCGTCGCTATCGCCTGTTCCACCGGCGGAAGTGAGTGGTAGTTCCTGTTTTTAGCATCATCAGTGTGGAGAATGCTAGTGAGACAGACGAACGAGTTCGTGCCGAATATGGAGCGTTCCAAGCCTTCGCCACCTCTTCGTGAAGCTCAGGAAGAAAAGAGGCGGGCTTTGAGAAGTGCGCTCATCCGAAAGGGAAATACCATCCAGCCGGGAACGAGAGGGGGGGGGGCGCTGGTGCAAACCACTCGCGGCCGAGACTCATCGCGGCCAACACGAGCATTCGCCCCAGCTCCTTCTCGATGTCAGCTCGTCTGCTGGGCTTCTGAGCAGAAGGCGCGAGATCCTCGGAGCTCGCCCAGCCCTCACTGCCCGAAGCTAGCAGAGAGCGCGTGTCCTCTTCCCCCGACGCGGCCCTGAGATCGACTTCCTCGGACGACGCGCCGGCAAACAGCGGGCGCTGCCCACCGGGAAGCGATGCAGGGGGGGCCGGTGAAGCAGGGCGAACCGGCGAGCTCGGTTGAGCTGAAGACGGTTCCGGAATCCGCTGGAAGCGATGCTTTTACGGCGCCTCAGCGCAGCGGAGAATGCAGGCTCAGAGAAAAAGGCCAGGCGAGTCCTCAGAGTCACCATGGCAACAGCTCGCAGTGGGGTTATCCGCCGTCAGCGAGCGAGCACTGCATGATCTTCACCCAGGCAGGAGACACAGATGACGTACCGGTCTCCCTCGCTGAGTGGGGCTCTGACGAGGCGCAGGAAGGTATCTTAAAAAAGACGCGAGCTCTTTTACGAGTGTGTGTCGCAGGGCGAACACACACACACACATAAAGAAAAGCTTGGATATAACAGGATTGAAAGGATATAGGCGCCGGATAGCGCAGCAGGAACGGCAGTGGAAGGCGGCGATGCCAGCAGCTTCAGAATGGCTCGTCCTGCTGATGTGCTTTCTCAGACGGCGCTTGCTTCCTCCGTGATCCAGCGATGCGTGAGCTTCGCTGAAGAGATGAAAAATCAGGTGAGTCAGCCTTTTCGAGCTCCTTTTATAGGTTGGGCCACACCCGTTTCGGCGGGAAGTGGCAAGAAGGGCGCGAAGCGCCCTTATTGGTCTGATGTTGCATCAGCCCGCGCTTGATAGGCTGTGCAGTTGCCGCAGAACAAGCCAATGAGCGAACGAGCCGTCTCGCCTATGGCTGTGTACTGCTGCAAATGCGCTTTACAAAAATACAAAATTAAGGATAATTTTTTGCTTCAGTATTTCGTGAAAAGAGACTTTTCCCGTAGCGTCTTAGCTAAGACGCAGTACGAGAGAGCTCTCGTAAAAGAACTCTTTGAATGAGAAGGTGTGTCCAAACCTTTGGTCTGTACCATATATATATTGCATAATAAATGAAAATAAAATAGAATACAAAAAGATTAGAAAGGTAATTAGACTTTTTTTTTAGAATAGAATTAGAATAGTGAGTGAAAAAGTTAGAGGGTCAAATAAAGATGGAAGAGATGGGTTTTAAGCCGAATCTTGAAGATGGCTAGGGACTCTAGCTGCTCGGATAGAGTTGGGGAGGTCATTCCACCAGGAGGGAACATTTAATTTAAAAGTCCGTAAAAGTGACTTTGTGCTTCTTTGGGATGGCACAATCAAGTGACGTTCACTTGCAGAATGCAAGCTTCTAGAGGGCACATAAGTCTGAAGTAATAAATTTAGGTCAGCGGGTGCAGATTCAGAGGTAGTTTTGTAGGCAAACATCAATGCCTTGAATTTTATGCGAGCAGCTATTGGTAGCCAGTGCAAACTGATAAACAGAGGTGTGACATGTATTCTTTTCGGCTCATTAAAAATTAATCTTGCTGCGCATTCTGGATTAATTGTAAAGGTTGATAGAACTGGCTGGAAGACCTGCCAAGAGGGAATTGCAATGGTCCAATAGTCAATTTTGCATACAAATTGAACAATCAATTTATAAAATATATTTGGTAACAAAATGAATGGTTTTATTAAAGTAACATCATTGGCAATACTTTATTTTACAGTGTCCTTGTATATATGTTACATGTACTTATTATAGTATATTAAATTATTCACAATTACATGCAACTAACCTTAAAAGGGTCATATGCTTTTTTAAAGATCATTATTTTGTGTAACAGAATATGTTGACATGCTTTTATGTTCAAAAACACATTATTTTTAAAATACTATACATTATTGTAGGTCCTCTATGCCCTGCCTCTCTCAAGCACGTAGTTTTCTACAAAGTCCCTCCTTCCACAAGCGCAGTCTGCTCTGATTGGCCAACTGACCCAGTGCATTGTGATTGGCCTAACACCGCAAGCACTCATCAGAAATGTAACACCCCTTTCCATAATCGTGAGCTACATACATAATGTTCTTAGTTTTACCATCAGTTCAAGCCTAAAGAGGAACAGAGTAGCGTGATAGACACAGTGATGAAGCTCTTATGTATTTGCACCGTCTCTCTCTCTCTCTCTCTCTCTCTCTCTCTCTCTCTCTCTCGCACATACACATGCATGCACGTACAGACATACATGACATGCAAAACTCTGCATCTGAACATTCAATAGCAAATACTTAAACTAATAATAAAACATACTTACAGTAGCTGATTCAGAAGCGCCAGATTGTCGTAGCACAGTCAGAATGACCTCCTCTCCTAGGATCACGAAACGGTCATCCATAAAATGTGTTGCTGTTCGATTCGTCAGAGTTTGGTTCGTTTGGATGATGTGAACGCTGTCTTCCGAACTCGGGTGTGCACCAGCGAACCGTACCCCAAACCACACTTTTTAAGCAGACTTGGGTACGGTTCGCTGGTGCACACCCGAGTGAACTCATGTGAACTCCGGTACGATTCGTTGCTGATGTGAATGCAATCGTACCAAATCGCGAAGTGAATCGCAATCACTGAAGTATTATTTGATGAAAATGTGTTTGTGTGTGTGTTTCACTCTCTTTCCTCACAAGCGTGATTGACGCCCTGCAAGCAGAGAGCTGTATATCTAATTTCTGTTCGCCTTCAGTGTTCTTTAGAGCATTTGCAGTACATTCGTAAGAAAGACGCAAGTGCCGTTATGTACCGAAGTTTTGTAAACAAATCGAACGGTTCAAAAACGTAAATACATAAAAGTGCAGAGAGTAATGTTATGCATTTGCTGCCTTCTCCTGCGCCATCATTACTAAGCAATGGGGTAAACAGCTGCTGGTTTGATGACGCAAAGCAAACCGCGGTTCGGACCCAAATAAAATAATATGAACGCAGTCCAGTGGTGGCAGGGGAGGGGGGTACAATCGAACTCTGGTTCGGACCAGGCAAGCGAATCAAGTTTGAAAGCACCTTAAAGATTCCTAAATGCATGTACTTTCGAAAGGCCAAATAAAGTGTTTTTACTTTTGCCTAGAAACACACAATCTCCCTGACATGACTACATAAACACTAACTGCATTTACTGAAAGACTCGGCATGGCCGATGTCAGTGCGTTAATGAATCTTAACTTTTATAAAGAATATCTCCTTGGATTTGAGACTTTAGTCTTTGCAACTACAGATCTTCTTCATGCACCAAGAGCTTGTATTACTCCAAAGAGAAATACATTTTTTTTATCGCATCATATGACCCCTTTAAAGTGTATGACTTAAACATGAATTACATTTCAGACATTATCATTGAATTAGATAATTGAAAACATAATTTTGGTCTTTTCTTCAAACAGGCTCATTATTTTCCTTGCTGACTTACTGCCATACCAAATGTAAATATTTATGTTGTTTTGCCAGAGCAGTTTGCCCATGGGGTGTGGACATTGGCTGTCCATTCCAATCGTGGAATGTTTTCCCATGAAGAACAGCTGTAGGAGTCACTGTCTGGGGACTGGAGGAACATCACATCCGGGGACTGTTGCATTTAGAGGACAGCTGCTGCTCCTCACTCACCGAAGTGCTTAAACTGGACACGCTCTTCATAGATTAATCAACAGCACACAAAAGTTTTTCTTATACATCTCATCTTCAAAGTGCTTGTATTAACCAAACATGTTTTGTTTACATATGTAAATATAGTCATGGTTTTTGCATGGCTGTATCAAGGTCACAGTACTTTAACAAAGGACAAACACTGTTGCAGGGTTCTCAGTTGGTAGGTTAAACACCAATAACAGATCACTGATAGCTCCCTATAAAATACAAAGCTAAATGTACTTAATTAAAATGTGAATCATTTATTTAACCATCAGTTTTTAAAAAGGAGGGGAAACTCTTCACATTTCTAATGCTGGTGATGTCTAAGGCTATGTGTCTAAATAAGCTCTGCATTATTTTGATGTTAAGTAATTACATTTTTCAGAAGGTGGCCAAATTAAGAAGACAACAAAATGGGCAGGCTGCATCACCCGAACCCCAACCATCCTCAAAAATGATAATATGAATCTTATATTATGAAATTAGTTTGACTAAAACATTTTTAAATTTGATGTTATTGTGTGATAAACAGTTTTAAGACAATGTTAGGTCACCATACCCAACATGAAATTGAAGGTTCCTGAAGAAAAACCAGTTGAGAATGGCTGCTCTTTTGCATACTTGTGTGTGCGTGTGTTTGTCTCTATTATTGGTCAGCATTGCACTAAGCACTCTCGAAGGATGATTATGCACTCTTCCGTAATGCAGCCTTCAATGGTCGCTAATTTGGGGGTAGAGAACCTCCCTAGGGCTTTTTGTTCTGCCTTGCTTGCTGTATAATGGCACATATAGATTCAGTTCAACATCTCAGCGGATGGACGAAATGCTGGAGCCAGGGGCTGGTTCTGTTGGGTCAGGCCCCATACTTGAATCTTGAATCTTTTGAGACAGAAGCGAACACATGGTGACAAATCCCTTCCCCAGCCGATAGCAGCAGCAACAGCACTGAATGTTAAGAAACACATTTGAACGCTCTAGGCTCTTTTCCCTATGTGTTATGAAAGATATAGAGAAATTCAGTAATAAAGGTTTCAATTTGGAAACATTGTTGTACAGGTGGACTGTAATCTATGTGGATCTATAAATATAGCTTATTATTAATAAAATGCAAATAGTATACAGTATGCAATAAATTCTGCAAAGGGATTTAAATGGGAGGTCAAAGGAGTATTTGATTTCTAAACCATTACATGGCACAAAAACCATTGGGTCACTACTCACTGGGACAGTGAACAATCGATCTTTGCCAACATGAGTACATACAAAGTCAATGTACAATATTGTTGGTATTAATTAACAACAGGCTGGAGCTATATCTTTTTGATAGTATTTTTAATGTTCTTTAAACACATTGCTCTGTTACACATCCTAACAATTTTTTAGCTGAATATTAATTATAAATGTTAACTTTTTATGCCGACACACAGACACATACATACATACATAAGTTAATTATATTTTTGAGTTGGCTCATGCATTTTATGTTTTGTGCTTGAGAAATATGACATAATTTCCAGTAAGGAGAATATAGTGAGCATTGGTGCTTCCTTATGGGATTTTTCAGGGAACAAAAGTTCCAGTGCACTGGAAGGATTTTGCAATCGACACAGCCCTTAAAATGATCAATTCTTATCAGTGCCCTGACTACTGAACTGAGGAGCTGATTGAGAGTTTAGCTCCATCCCCAGTTAAATACATCTGAACCACCTAATTAATGTTTTCACGGTCACTAGATACTTCCAGGCAAGTGTGTTGATTGAGCTTGATACAGTATGAATGTGTGTATAAATATAAACCGGACATGCTACATTCCTCAACTTGTCATTGTTATGTGTCCAACCAGTGTCAGTTTCGACGCTTCACTGCCATTCACAATTCCTCTCTCGTGGTATAATGGGATAGTAAAGTGTCCACTGGATGCGCACTTCAGAATCTCACTGGAAGTAGTAGGTCATACGGTAATTTTTTTGCCTACAGTTTTATGAGCACTGTGATTTCAGTCATATTACTCTTTTCACATACTGTTCGCCTTCTATATTGTAGGGAAGTATACATTTTGGGATGCAGCCATAGTCTTCACAGTGACTGGAGCAGCACATTTACCTTGTCCTTTACTTTGACCAAGTCCTTGCATGACCTGATGTGCCCGTGGCCCAAGGGGTCTGAACGGCTCCCTGCTCTTAACAACTGATTTAGAATCGCCTTTGCATTCCTGTCTCAACATGTTTCAGCACAACTATGAACAACAACAGAGCAGTAAGTGCAAAGGTCATTAAATTGTCTATGTCAGGGGACATCTCATATGAGCTTAAACAAATGAACTGCAGCAGAAATACGAGGTAATCTCAGAAACACTACTTTTCTTCAGCCGCTCATCTAATTCAGTCTAGCGGAGAGTCTCTCTCTAAGGACACTTGGTTAGCAGCTGCCTAAAGTGCTTTCAGTTCTCACTGGGAACTGGCCGACATTTTTGCCAAGCACAAGTTCCGGTGACATGGCTGAAATGGAGCGTTAAAATTATCTTGCTTGCTGCTTTAAAATAAGAATCATAAATAACTTTCTGTTACACTATAAATATATCACTATTTTGGCATTTTATATCATTTGGCAAATAGTATTTTTATTTTTTTTGTCTTTTTATATCATAATGGTGAATGGTTATGACAAATTGATATTCAACATTCTAATACTCAAGATCTCGCATTTATATCATCCCTTTTATTTTATTTGATGTTTTCCCCACATTTGCCATACTGAAAATAAATAAATAAATAAATAAATAAATACATGTTTTATTATTATTATTATTATTTTATTTTTATTGCAAGACATGTAATGAAAGGAAGACATGCCTTATATTTTTGACTTGTGTTAATTTTAATTTGACCAACATAGGTGGGAAAAAAATGGCATGATCATTTGCGAAGAGATTGTCTTGGGGGAGTTATGAATACTGTCTGTCACTTTGCCATCTCTCACACAAGTATATGTCCAGACACGTGCATGATTGATTTCCCAGTAGAGGGTACTTTGTAGACCAAAGGTCAGAGTTGTGCCCTTGTCTTAGAAAATAGACAGATGCATACAAACATGTGTAATATCACTAGTCCCCTGCGTGTTCACATTTGTAAATCTTACAGTATTATCTGATTGTCCGCTTTCTATAAACTTTTATAAAAATAAAGTTATGAACTACATGAAATGACAGCAGTGATAAATAATTAGAATACCAATCATTTATTTTATTTGTTGCTTCATATCAAATATTTACATTTTAACATTCTTGAATAAATTGTAAGTGTATCATGATGGCATACACATTAAATGGAAAATCTGGTTCCATGTATGGAGCAGTGCATGAGTCTATAAGTTAATAAGTAGTACAGTAATTATAGCAGATATTTGCTTTGCACAATTCCTCAGGCAAAACTTGAGGGTTATATGCAGCCATAAACTGGAGTTGGAATTATTTTAATAATTATATTCAATTTTAGTAAGCATTTTGTCACTGTTGATGAATAATTACAAACCTTGCCAGAGTAAATAAATAGTACTTATTTAATTGGTTTATGAAGCAATGGGCTTGTACTACGGAACTACATTCACCATCATCAATTATGACAACACAAAAATGATAAAATACGTATTGATGAAGCATCAATTTCGCAAATAATACATGTCCTTTGGTCTGTATTTTGTAACATTATCTCTGAAAAAGCTTCTTGTCTTTGTCAGTTCACTGATAATCCTTCCCTCCAGTGAGCTGTTATCCGCTATTAACCACTATGTATATATAAATTTGCTTACTGTTATGAGGCATTGGACCATCCAAATGTAACATTACTATCATCCACACTGTGCAGTATTCCACATTTACACATGTAGGTTCAAATAAAGACACACTGGGTCTACTCTCTCTTCAGGTAGAGGGCATCAGAACTCAGTAAATCATCTTCCTTTTCTCATACAGCGGACACAAACCCACCAACCCCCAGCACAGCCCCCACCCCGCCCCCATGTAGCATCCATCCTGTTCAAAGATCCAAAGGTTACAACTGAGCAGAATCCCAGTTTAAAGGGAGGAACTAACTACTAAGCAATGAAGCGTGCATAGCTCGTCCCGGGTAGCAAGCTATGTCTATCGATCTAGTGATTCCATCATATGTCTTACATCACCACTTTAGTTTCCAGAGAACAAGAGTTGAAAGTAAACGATCATGCTAAATGCAAAAGAATGAGGTGTAGAGAGTAAATAACCTGTTTTGTTTGTCTTGTATTTGCAATTGCGTTTTCAATTTGTGGACGCATTAAAAGGTGACATAATCCAAACGCAAATGCAAATCGCGCAGTACCGTTTGCATTTTCGTTTAAGCGAATGCACAGTGTCTGCCAAATTTAAAATGGAAATGCAAAGTCCATTTGCAATTGTGTTTCCCATATCTTACGAGCTGTGAGCCTGTCATATTTAAATAGCAATATTAATTACCACATTTGCCTTTTCACTCTCTCTGCACTGTGTATGTAAACTGCCAAAACTCAAATGGAATCGCAATTCCTTTTGCATTTGAATTTCCAACATCTACACGCAAACCTTTCAATCAATTGACAGGGGTGGGGCCATTTTATTGGGCGTGTTTGCATTGGAAAGTGACGTCACTCACAGTCGACGTTAATAAAAGAGGCAATTGATATAATATTTAGTTTCATTTGTAATGACTGTATATATACACATTTCCCTGAACTAAGTACATTTCTGCTGCTATTATTATGTTTAAATGAAAAATGAAAGGAGGCAGTGGTATTTCATATTCTTTTTTGTTTTATTGTAAATACAGTGACGAAAATTGCAGTAGTCAAGGCGAGCTGATTGAAGTTATCAAGTATGCTGCTGTTTGCAGAATTACCGGACCTGCGTCCTCGCAGATATCACACTCCCGAGTCGAATGCACAACGTCTGAACTACCGAGGATGCAAGTCCTAAATCAGCATACTTTGTATTGAGAAACGCGCACAGACCTACATCACCAGTCTATTTGCCTAATCTTCCGGGTGTTACGGTTTAACTGGTTAAGTAAGTAAGTAAATTTATTGTCATTGTGCAGTAGTACCATACAACGAAATTTGCTTGTGCATCCTCTAAGAAAACAATGCTCACATTCATATACACATTCACACAATAAATATAGTTAAAAATAACAGGGCATCCAACATTACACTTAAGTTCCATTACATAAAGTCCGTTCCTATAAAGTGCAACTGTGCTGACTGGGAGGTAGGAGTGTATAATTATTCAGTTCTGCAATGGCCCTTGCAATGAAACTGTTCTGCAGCCTGGAAGTCCGTGCACTAAGAGCCCGGTACCGCCTGCCAGATGGAAGCAAGGAAAAAAGATGGTTTGAAGGGTGTGTCTCGTCCTGTAGAATGTTACGTGCTCGGCGGAGGCAGCGGATCTTAAAAATATCATCCAGTCGGTTCAGGGGAAGTCCAATGGTTTTTTCAGCAGATCTTATAACTCGATCAAGAGATTTCCTGTCCTTCCCTGTGCTATTAGCATACCATGCAGAAATCCCGTATGTTATGACACTTTCTATGGCACATTGATAAAAGATCTTAAGAAGCTCAGCAGGCAAATGGCTCCTTTTGAGTGTTCTTAAAAAGTAAAGTCGCTGTTGCGCCTTTTTAACCATAGCGGTAGTATTTATCTCCCATTTGATACCTTTTCCACTTCCTCACCATTAATTATGATGGGTTGAGGGTCCTCCTTACACCTTCTGAAGTCCACTATTATCTCCTTTGTTTTCTTAACATTCATGGTCAAATTGTTGTTTTTGCACCATCCTGTCAATCTGTCAACTTCATCTCTGTATGCATTCTCATCGTCGTTTGAGATTTCTCCCACCACAGTTGTATCATCCGCAAATTTTATCATTGTGTTCGAGGGGTGGGTGGAGATGCAGTCGTACGTGTAGATGGAATATAGCAACGGGCTCAACACGCAGCCTTGCGGTGCTCCAGTGCTGACGGACAGGCATGAAGATCGGTATGAGCCCAGTCTCACTGTCTGTGATCGATCTGTCAGGAAATCCTTTATCCACATACACAGGCTGCTGCTAAGACACAAGTCAAGAAGTTTAGTGACCAGCTGATTAGGAATAATAGTATTAAACGCTGAACTATAATCGATGAAAAGTAGTCTCACGTATGTCTTCCACTTGTCCAGATGTGTTAGCGCTTTATGGAGGGCTGTAATGATTGCATCTTCTGTGGACCTATTTTCCCTGTAGGCATACTGATGCTGGTCCAGGTTGATGGGAAGAACAGATTTAACATGCTTCATCACCAGCCTCTCAAAGCACTTTGCAGCAATGGGGGTGAGCGCTACAGGTCTATAATCATTCAAGGTGCTGATGTGACTTTTCTTAGGCACTGGAATGATAGTTGCTGTTTTAAAGCAGGTCGGTACGGTTGATGTGGCCAGAGACATATTAAATATGTCTGCAAAGACATCTGCGAGCTGGTAGGCGCATTCTCTGAGCACTCTTCCTGGGATCGCGTCCGGTCCCTCTGCCTTTCTAGTGTTTACAGACCTAAAGCTGCATCTCACTTCCTCTGCTGTTACTGTAAATGTAAAATCTGTATCAGCAGGGGGGGGAGCAGCTCCATTATCTGACCCTGATGTTTCAAAACGGGTATAGAAGTGTTTGAGCTCCTCTACCAAGGAGGCATTGATGTTTGTAGTTGGTTCACGGCTGGCCCTGTAATTAGTTATTTGTTGTATTCCTTGCCACACACGTGTTGGATCTTTATTAGTAAAGTGACCCTCTATCTTTTCCTTGTATGCTGCTTTTGCCTGCTTGATGCCCTTTTTCAAGTTGTACCTTGATGTATTATATAGTGCTCTGTCCCCAGATTTAAATGCTGTATTGCGCTCCCTCAGAAGGGCATGGACCTCCACCGTCATCCAAGGTTTTCTGTTAGGAGGGATCTTGATGCGTGTGTTGATAGTAATATTTTCAACACAAGTCCTGATGTAACAGAGAACAGTAAAAGCATATTCATTCACATCCTGATTAAAAAACAAAGTCCAGTTTGTTAGCTCAAAGCAGTCTTGTAGCTGTAGAGATGCGTCTTCAGGCCACCTCTTAACAGTTCTCACAGTAGTCTTCTGCTTTTTAATGACAGGGCGATATGCCGGAATCAGGGATAGTGACAAGTGATCGGACTGGCCCAGGTGTGCGAGGGGGAAGGCTCTGTATCCCTTTTTTATATTAGAGTATACACAGTCCAGTATGTTATTCCCTCGTGTTGCACATTTAACATGCTGATAAAAACTGGGTAACACTGTTTTAAGATTAACATGGTTAAAATCACCAGCCACAATAAAAATGCCTTCTGGATAATTGTTTTGCTGTTTGTCTATAGCTGTTAGTGCATGACCCAATGCTAAATTACGGTCTGCGTCTGGTGGAATGTAGACCGCTGTTACCACGGTGACAGTAAATTCACGTGGCAAATAAAAAGGTCTACACTTAACAACTAGCAGCTCTAGATCAGGTGAGCAGTGCTTATAAATAACAGTAGAATTTGTACACCAGTCTTTGTTCACATATATGCACAGTCCGCCTCCGCGGCTCTTACCCGAGTTCTCTGTTCTGTCGCTCCGATGTAATGAGCGACCCGCTAGCTCAACTGCTGCGTCCGGGATCCCCGGGTGTAGCCAACTTTCAGTGATAATTATCACAGAGCTGTCCCGTGTGGTTGTCCGGCTTGATATGTCTAGATGTAGTTCATCCATCTTATTCCTCAGGGATCGGGCGTTCGCGACATACAGGCTAGGAAGTGGTGGTCTGTTAGGAGCCCTCTTTAGCCTAGCCAAGACGCCTCACCTGCAGCCCCGCTTTTGTTTTCGTTCCCTCCGCCGCCTCCGGCGCTTGACATTCGGTGTAACAATCCATGGGGACGCCGGTGCTCTGGCTATTCCCGGTAAGATATTATGCGAGTGTTGGAAGACACTCGTTACAGGAACTTTGCATATTCTCCTGATATACAATAATTCCTCTCTGTTGTAGATTATATATGGTGTAGCCCGGGAAGTCTTAACAACAAAAAATAATACAAACAGCAGCCACATAACGCATTGTTTTAAGGAGCACTGAGCCGCTGCGACTATGCGCGCCGCCATCTTGACATTATATATACCGTGTTATCTGGTGACCAACTTGGTTCAGGTCTCTGCTGCAGATGTGCTGGAATGACGGCAGCAGATTAGGCGATTCTGAAAGCACAAACTGACGCGATATTAAGTGTTTAATTAACGCAGACTTGCTCATTGCATGATTCAGATATTATTGTAAAGATTACAAGTTATTAGTATGATCGCCCATTTCGCAGCTGAAGTAAGTAGGATAAACAAATGAATAAAGAACGTCTGTGTTGGCCCGGGTTTCGAACACGCGCTAAAAGACGGCGCTGCGAGTCACTAACCACCGAGCTATCGAGCTACACCAAATTAGCTCCAGATCTCTCGATTGAAGACAGGACTCTCGGCTTCACATCGTGCAGCTGCTGAATCAAGGAAATGTGACCGTGTTAACTCGTGACCTGTGTTTACCTATTATGAATGTAAACCGTAGCAGACCACTGACTACATTTTATGGTTCATGATGTTAAAGAACATTTCATAACGTCTCAGACAACTGTACATTTGTGGCTACTGTGGTTTAATTATAAACACTATCGATAACTCATATTTACCATTATAAAACATGGTACATTTTAGTATGATCGAAGATACAATAAATTTTCCAGAACAGACTTGTATATGTGCATTCCCAGAAGAGATGAGAAATGGATTCGTGTTCAGCACCACAAAAAGAACATAAAGTGTCAATATCAGAAAACATCTTTTTTAAATAAAGCTTCACAGGATAGAAAAGATGAAGTAATTTTTAAGACACATCCTTAACCTTACTGGTTATTAAGTATTTTGATGACAAAGTCCACACTAATTAATTAATAATTATTTATTACCGTCGACTGTGAGTGACGTCACTTCCCAATGCAAACACGCCCAATAAAAAAATGGCCCCACCCCTGTCACTTGATTGACAGGTTTCCGTGTAGACGATTCCATTTCAGTTTTGGCAGTTTACATGCACAGTGCAGAGAGAGTGAAAAGGCAAATGTGGTAATTAATATTGCTATTTAAATATGACAGGCTCATAGCTCGTAAGATATGGGAAACACAATTGCAAATGGACTTTGCATTTCCATTTTAAATTTGGCAGACACTGTGCGTTCGCTTAAACGAAAATGCAAACGGTAATGCGCGATTTGCATTTGCGTTTGGATTATGTCACATTTTATGCGTCCACAAATTGAAAACGCAATTGCAAATACAATTTGCAATTCCTTTTGAATAATGTCCGGAATATCATTCCATAGCATCTATCAGCTTAGCATTTGAATAAATAAGCACTCTTTACTTGTATGGTGTTTATAGCTGTTATGTACAATTTCTGCACCATTAGCAGCACCAAATTGAACTGCAAACATGATTGTATTTTTCAGGACATTGTTGCTACAGTCAACAAAAAGCCCACCCCATAGCATATATTATTCTGGTTCCTAGTTTTGGCAGCGATGCCTGTAAAATACACCTTTATTGTTGAAAAAAAAAGAGACAGTCAAGCTATAACCAGGTCAGATTAAATGCTTGGTTGTACTATTTCGGCATGTGTATGAATATGCACCTCACTTTGTTGACAGTCATATGGCAAGGCTGTAATGTCATAAATATGCACTTACAACAGATATATAATCCACTGGAATTTTCAAAAGTAAGCACTACATCTGGCTCGATGTAGTTCGTCATGATTCTCTTTCCCCTTCAAGAGGCACTTCCTGGAAGCCGCATCCCACATTGCACAAACATATCACTCCACCATGGGGGTGGACAACCCCACCTGCCTCATCTCATCTCCAGATTACCAAAGACTCAGAGAGACATCCCGACCTGAATGACAAGATTGATTTACGTGAGTCGTTCCTCTGCCCTCAGCATTGGGAGGCAGTTAAGCCTGCTTATTGACAGGCAGCCCCCCTAACAGTAACCTCTCATTGCCATTATTGATCAGGCAGTATTTCAGTGGCGCGTGACCTGGGACATCTGTTGCAGATTGCCTACTTGTCACTCAGTCTGCGGTGAGGTCATGACCCTCTCACCACTCCCATGCATTAGATGGTCTATATTATTATTTTTGCAAGAGAAGCACTCTTGGAGATTGTATCGATGCATACAGAATCCTCATGAAGTGAGGTGACCGTGGCTGGCTGCTGCGGGGGTGGGGGGGGGGGGGGGGGGGGGTTGTTAGATGGGAAGTGTTGTAGAGATGGGAAGACAGACGGGCGAGTGAGTAGGTGCCAACACGCTCGAGTGACTGGCTTATGTCTGCAGCATTTTACTGTAGTGTAGAGTAAGGGACCAATGCCAAGGTCCTGGCCTCTTGTCACTTAATGGATTTACTTAGAAGTGTAAATTTGTCGTTCAAATGATAGCTTTGAGGTGGAGGACAGTTGTAGTTTTGGTTTCAAGGATGATAGTTATCTTTGTCTAACTGGCAGGACATGACTTTTGACTCGTATATCTTACTTGCAAATTTATAGAAAGGAATACCTTGTGAAAATAAAGTTTAACAAATAAACTTTAACATACTTAGAAAGAGTGTTTTTAATGGAAACAATATAGTGTCAAAGAATATGCTTAAGTGCAAATTGGATATAATCTTTCTGGACACTTGACTGCATGTTACAATTAAATGAAAGTGTATTGTTTTTTAATTTAGTATTAAGCATATTAAATCTAATTAGTTTAAATTATTAAGTATATTAAATCCAATATATCAAACCAACATTGCTTTTTAACCTACTTAAAGGTGCTCTAAGTGATGTCACACATTTTTTAGGCCAAAACATTTTTTGTCACATCCAGCAAACATCTCCTCACTATCCGTTAGCTGCTTGTCCCCTGAACACACTGTAAAAAACGGGGTCTCTCTAGACACCACAGGCTCAACAAACAACAAGAAAAACAAACTAGGCTCAACCGCACCACAAAACATAACAAACTGTTCCAGCCAATAACCGACAAGAAATATTTGGGGGTGGGGTTTGGGGGGTTAGTGCACGGATGAGGAGGAGGGAGGGTCTAGCTAGCCTCCGTTTTGTTTGACAACAATTTGAACGTCAACAAGACGTTACGACTCCCGGCATCGCTTAGAGCACCTTTAAAAAGGCTTTATGTATCTTTTTGTATGCAATTTTATAACTTCTGTTTTCTGTGAAATATGGTTAAAGTGCACTGATGAATGTACTGACAAGAATTAATGGTAAACAAAAACATAGTTTAATCTTATTTCTATGTAATACTTGCATATTTTTAAATATTCAGTATATTCATAATTACACATTTGTGATGATTGTCACATGTATGATCTGTTTTAGTTTAGTTTATTGTGTTTCCTGTCTCCTGCCTAGTTTGTTTCCATGGTTTTTGATTAATAAGCTCCACACCTGTTTCAGTTCTCCCAATTAAGTTTCTGGTACTTACATTAACATTTACATTTACTCATTTAGCAGACACTTTTATTCAAAGCGACTTACAAATGAGGACAGTGGAAGCAATCAAAAACAACAAAAAGAGCAAAAAAGTACTTAGTACTTAAGTTCTGTTTTATTTTTTTTATTTTTTCACTGGTGCTTTGTCTACTATGTTTGGATTTGTGTTTGGTTGTACCCATTCTCTCCTATGGATTATTAAAAGAACTCTTTGTTTGTACTCCTTCATACCAACAAATGAAGCAGCAGTTTAGTAAATTTAAAATATTTTGACTTTAAAGGTAGTCAACAGATCAAGTCAACTTAATGACTTAAAATGAACTTTAAAGTAGATTACAATATGTACTTTTCAAAAAATTTAAGTTTGCAAGCTAGTCAACGTTACTTAGTAGACAACATTAGCCATCGTGTACTTTCTTTAAGTGCTCTTATTTTTCATTATCATTATAATATACATGTAATTAGTTTAATGATAATAAGATTTGAAGTACACATTCAATACATTTAAGTACACTTCTTTCTCACAAGGGATATTTCACTCAAAAAAAAAAATATCTTTTTTGCGTCTTCTTGTACGAATTTACAAATCATTGTTTTCAAAGTGCGATTAAATCGTTCGACCAGTCCGTCCGTTTGTGGGTGATAGACACTGGTCCGTACCGCTTTAATGCTCAATAATTCGTATAATTCGCGTAATGTGCGTGACATAAACGTGGTGCCCTGGTCCGTGAGAATCTCTTTTGGGATTCTCACGCGGGAGATTAAACGAAACAGGGCGTCCGCCACACTCTTCGCCAAGATGTTGCGGAGCACCACTGCTTCGGGATATCGTGTTGCGTAATCCACTATGTCTAACGCAATACGATGTCCCCGTGCAGATTGTTCTAATGGCCCGATGAGGTCCATACCAATTCGTTCGAAGGGGACCTGCACTAGAGGTAGAGGGCGCAACGGCGCTTTTGGGGTGGTCGGTGGGTTAACTAACTGACATTCCCGACACGACGCACACCATCTGCGGACGTTCTCGTGAATGCCCGGCCAAAAAAATCTGGTCATTAGACGATTTAGCGTGGTTAAATGCCCCGCCATTGGATTACAATGTGTCATAGGTACTAATAATTGGGTCGTATCTTCCTTTGTCTGAGCATCATGGGTCACTCGATACAACCGGTCCTTAATAACGGCAAAATATGGAGGACCTGCCAATCGATGGAACGGACCTGTTCGAATGCGTGTTTAAGGGTCTCATCCTGGGACTGCTCCAGAGGAAAGTCATTGCGACTGGAAAGGTTTAGCCTCGCCAAATCGCTCGGTTCCCCTGAAGCTTCCCCACTGGGTCCTGGTACAGATTCTCCCACCTGAGCGCTCGCCCCGCCCACCGGGCCTCTCTTCTTCCCAGAGGCATCCACTGTTTAACACCCCAATAATTGTTCAAAAGCTGGCCAATTGGTCCCCAAGATTAGTGGATGCCGGAGGCACGGACTAACAGCCACCTCCACATAATGCTAGTCCCCTAAATTTGATGCCTATGGTTTTTACGGGGTATTCCACTATATCTCCGTGCACACACCTCACCTTAACCACGCGGCCCGTATCCAATGCCCCGGATTGTATCAGGCTTTGGTGGATGGAGGTCTGGTTACAACCTGAATCCACCAAAGAATCCACCAAAGCCTGATAGGTACCCCCCCTTAATACTCACGGGTATTTGGTACAACCCGGCTTGATCGGGGGCAGCCTGCGGGTCGTCCGGGATCCGGACCAATGTCCCCACCTCCATGACCGGGCTCCGGTCCGCGAAATGGCCCGGATCCCCGCAACGCCAGCAGGCCGGCCCAGGCCTTCCCGCCACCCTAGTGGTTGGAAGAGGGTCAGGTGATTGACGTGGGGAAGCAGCAAGTAGCTCAGCCAGTCCCTCCCCGTGCGGCGGCCCCATTCCTCTGGCAGGACCCCATGACATAGCGGCCGGTTCCGTCCCTGCTCTCCAGCGGGGTGCGCCCTCGGTGGCCCCGTGTACCGAGACCTGGGTAAAGGGACAGGCTTTGGAGAAAGAGAGAGAGAGAGACAGATGGAAGGGGTTCGCCGACCCCAGAACACGCCGCCAGCTGATCGTCCGCCAGTTGGATGGCCAGATCCAGCGACGCCGGCCGGTGGCACTGGGCCCACTGAGCAGTCCTCTTCGGGAGTCGTGAGATGAACTGCTCCAGCACCACGGTGTTGATAATGGTCTCGGCGTCGCTTCCTCCGGCCAACAGCCATTTGCGGCATGAGTCCCGGAGCTGCTGGGCTAAGACAAAGGGCCGGCCCGCTTCGGTCAGTTCTAGCGACCGGAAGCATTGACGGTGCTGCTCGGGGCTGAGGCCGACCCTTTGGAGCACTGCTCTTTTTAAGTCTGCATATACCAGGAGGTTCTGGACGGGCAGTTGTTGAGCAGCCTTCTGGGCCTCCCCAGACAGCAGAGGAATTATCTGGACCAGCCAGCTGTCCTTCGGCCACCCACACGCCTCGGCCGTCCTCTCAAACAGATCGAGCAACGCTTCCGGATCATCTGTTGGCCCCATCTTCGTAAGAGGCATGCAGTGGGCAGCAGGGCTGGAACTGGGGGAGGCCGACCTCGTCCGAACCTCCCGGTCCAGCATGCTCCGGAACAGCTCGCGGTCCTCCCGCTGGACCTGCATCATTGCCTGAAACCGATGTTCGTGGTCGGCTCGCATCTTCAGCAGGGCTTGATGTTGTTCCTGATGCAGGCCCGCAAGCGATGTAATGAGCTCTGCAAACGGCGTTCCCGATGATCCTGACAGGTTAGCATGGCGGCGTCGTTCTCCTTCCTTCCCGGGTTTCGGGCACCAGTGTAGGAATGTTCGTATGACAGAGAAGGAAGGAGACCAGGGTCGGCGTGCTAAGACTCGTGGGAACTTTATTCACACAAAATAAAAGGAAGGAAAAACAAACTCGCGCCACATGCGCATAAATAATAACGTTCACTTTGATACTCTCAGGTGCTTCTCGCGTTCTGATGCTGCTTCCTCCCATGAGTCCTCAGGTCTCTCGTCTCCGGTTAGCGGCTGGCTTAAATACTGCTTCCCCTGCTCCATCACTGCAATGAGAAGCAGGTGTCACTTGTCTCTCACTTAACTCACTTACCACCGCTGATCTCTTCACTCTCTCTCCCGTCGCAGACCTCACTAAACCACACCTCCCCTGCCACAATTTCCTAACTGTTATTTTGCATACAATGAAAGAAAATGGTGACCGAGGGTTTCCAAGCTCCAAAAGAAACAAAATACACCCTAAAAATATGACATTATCACATATATAATATGACACATTGTGACAAGCAAATTCATTCTCATGTAATCACAACAAACAGTTCGAATATGGGCATGCATAAATAATAATAATAATAATAATAATAATAATAATTGATTAAATAAATAAGAATTGGGTTTTAAAACTTGAATTATAGTGCACAAGTTTATATGGACTACTTGAAGTATTTTTTTGCAGTGTGACCCCCGGGGTACCACTGACATTCATTGTATGAAAAAGAGCAGAATGAAAACTCTCCAAAGGCCCTAAAAATAAATGCTTCTGAAAGTGTATGGTAGAGATAAAGTATTTTGATTGCTTTAAGATCTTGACGGCTATTCGCTAATAACTTGTGCTATGCTGTGCTGGCCTTCACAGACCCAGAGAGGGCTTCTTCTTTGACCAGCTGGTTCTGCAGCAGAGGAAAAGCTGAAATAGATTCAACACAATTGTGATGTGCTGACTGATCAAATTGGGCTGTAATCACTCTAATCAAAGCCTAATGACTGGTTTTTGCTGGAGTGGTTGCTCTGCTGAGAATAGCTTAATAGAGAGCAGCCATCTCTGTGTTTGTGGTGTTGCTTTGAAAGTCAATTTCACCCTAACATTAGTTTCACCATAACAAGACTAAACAAATGGGATTTAGCCTTGTTATAAAATGTCAATTAAAGTGTTAATAAGTTATATATATTTATTTCATGTGGTTGTGTGTGTGTGTGTGTGTGTGTGTGTGTGTGTGTGTGTGTGTGTGTGTGTGTGCATTGTAGGATAATATTTGGACAATACTAGTTTTTCCTGCATGGGTAGGTTTGGTAAATGTAAGTTTTGCAAGCATATTATGTGATTTTAATCTCATCCAAATTAAATATGCATGTGTTCTTCTCACAAAATCAGTAAAATAGTGAAAATTAACTACAGTTTTTTTTTGTTTTGTTTCTTCTCGACTAGCTCTAATATAATATGGTCTAAATGTAGGTTGTCTACAAACCGGAAGGTTGGTGGTTCAATCCCCGGCTCCACCTGACCAAGTGTCGAGGTGTCCTTGAGCAAGACACCTAACCCCAGCTGCTCCCGACGAGCTGGATGGCGCCTTGAATGGCTGACACCGCAGTCGGTGTGTGAATGAGTGTGTGAATGGGTGAATGTGAGGCAAATTGTAAAGCGCTTTGGATGGCCATGTGGTCTGTTGAAAGCGCTATATAAAACGCAGTCCATTTACCATTTACCAATTAGGAAAGATCGTTATGGCAGTATACAATTATTCACCACACTTTTCTTTATTTTATTTTTTTTCTATTGACTTTCCTTAACTAAAGCTTAAATTTCATGATGCACTGTCAATCCATAACAACTCCTTCCTGTTATTTTTCGAACTTTTGCGATTTTACTTTATAATGGGTGGCCATGAATTTGGACTGAGAGGCCAAGTAAGATGAACAACTGGAACTTACATTTCTCCCTCTTCCCTCTTTGTATTATAACTGTGGTTTCAGCAAGCCCAGCAGACACAGTTTCAGTCCTCTTTATGGCCAATCAATCTCTGATGAGGCCTCCACCTGGCCTCTAACAAAATGCAATACTTTACCTTTCAGTGTTATAAAAATAAAAGTCCTTTAGAGCTTACAGATATATATTATAATTTAATATAATTTATCAATGACCTTATACAAGTTATAAAAGTAATGGAAGTTTAGCTTATACATTGCCCAGTCTGCCTAACCAGCCTCTAAACTGCCCCCATGTAACTAATTTGAGTGTAGCATATGTGTTGAATACAATTGAGCTCTAGGTCATGTGTGGTGCAGTGCACCATTGGGCGTGCTGGCAATGCGACAGCTTTAGCAGGTGAAGCTATTATCAGCACAGTTGATCCCACTGCATACACCAAGCTGGAAACTGTGGGAGCAGGAAGGACACCATTAGGAGACAACGTTTAGCATCTCAGGAGGAGCAGTACAGCCTTCCTATTAAACTGCTGACACAGGATCTCACTGTTGATTGCCTCGATTGTGAAGCCTGCTGTAGATGCATGACTGATTCCATACCTTTATGTAAATGGGCCTGTGTGTTTACTGTAGCTTAATAGCCTACTTTTGCTGTGCATTAGCATCTTTATAGATCATGTACACGCATACTGTAAATGCATTTGATTATATGTTTGTAGGGTTGGGATGACAGTAAGGTATGAGAGTGTCAGGATCCTGTCACTTTTGGTTTGTTCTGTTTAAAGTTTGGAGACAAGATCCTGGCACCCACATTCTGTGTTTGGTTTAGGGGTCTTGATGTATATCCTTGGCTGTTGCAAGTCTTAATGCACAAATCCGATCTTTTGACCATATCCGATTTTTTGGCCCGCCTCTGTTTACATTCACTTTAGACACGATTGGTATCCGATATCTGTATCTGTGTTTAAATTAATTCCCAGCTAAAAGGATCGTCTGAAGTTATCGCTTTACTATGCACTTGGTAGACCCTCAGGCTTTGAATGGCCGTGCTATTCAAATTTATATAATTCATGTCGAGCCAGCATGGACAATGGCTATCATGGATGTTTTGTCATGAATCTCTTACCGAATGGATAAATAATGGAAAATAACAGTAATTTGAATTTGTTAGGCTATTTTATCTACAGCTCATTAGATGTGAAATTAGAAGTAGCACCAAGAGGATATTTTTAAAAATGAATTAACAAGAGAGAGAAAACCCAGAATAGTAGACCCAGAAAAGTAGTAAGGGCATTGTTTATATAATCCATGTCACATCAGTGACATGTTTTTACCGCTCAATTTATATTAAGATGGTTTTATATCTATACATTTTAATTTTAACGGTTTTACATGTTGTCTTAGCCATTTTAATCCTCTTAATTATTTTATGTGTGTATGTCTTTAAAATGTTCATGGGTCTACCTGTCATGTGATCAATCACATGACAGGAATAAGGAAGTAAACCAGTACAAAGCAAACAGCCTGTCAAACAGTCAGGGTCATTGACCAAACACTGCATCTGGATTGAGGCGTAATTTTATAGACTAATCATTCCAGTATTTCACTTATTTTAGATTATTACTTTATGTGGACTGTATATACACACACCGGTGGACACTTTTACCTTGGGACTTCAACAAACTAGGATTCTTAAGATCCGTTTTAGGTTATTGTCAGGCACTGGAAGGAAAGACCCAATCGCAGAATGTCAAAGTACAAGGATTTACGGAGCATAGGGTGGCAGCAGCTAGGACCACTGCTGAGGAGAAGGCAAGAATAAGGCAAGGCTAGGCAAGTTTATTTATATAGCACATTTTGTACACAATGGTAATTCAAAGTGCTTTACATAAAAGAAAGTAAAATAATCATGAAGAAAAATAACAAAAATAAAACAAGCAATTTTAAAATGATTAAAACATTTACTTAATTAAAATGAATTTAAAAACAGTTAGAAAATGATTTTACATTAAAAAAATATAATAAAAAAAAAACTGTGTAAATATGGTGCAATCAGTTCGGACATTGCACAGTGCTCATGCAATAAATGCATGGCTAAACAGATGGGTTTTGAGTCTAGATTTAAATGTGACTAGTGTTTTAGCACATCTGATCTCTTCTGGAAGCTGATTCCAACTGTGGCCGGCATAGTGACTAAAGGCAGACTCCCCTTGTTTTTTGTGAACCCTTGGTGAACCCTAACTGACTCGATCCTAATGATCTGAGTGGTCTGTTAGGTTTATATTCAGTGAGCCTATCTGCAATATATTTCGGTCCTAGGTCATTTAGTGACTTATATACAAGTAAAAGTACTTTAAAATCAATCCTAAATGTAACTGGAAGCCAGTGTAAGGACCTGAGGACTGGTGTGATATGCTCAGATTTTCTGGTTCTAGTCAGAATCCTGGCAGCAGCGTTCTGGATGAGCTGCAGCTGTCTAATGGACTTTTTGGGAAGGCCGGTGAGGAGCTGGAAGTCTTGGCTGGAAACAAAACATCTAATTTTTGCAATGTTTTTTAAATCATAGTATGCTGATTTAGTTACTGCTTTGACATGACTACTGAAATCTGTCTCCAGAATCACACCAAGATTCCTGACTTGATTTTTAGTTGTTTGACCCCTAGAGTCATGGTATGTATTCACCTTGAAAACTACATCTTTGTTTCCAAATGCAATGACTTCAGTTGTTTCCTTGTTTAACTGAAGAAAGTTCTGGCACATCCAACTATTAATTTCATCAATGCATTGGCAGAGGGAGTCAATGGGGCTGTAGTCATTTGGAGATAAGGCTAGGTAAATCTGGGTATTTCAATTCAATTCAATTCAAGTTTATTTGTATAGCGCTTTTTTACAATACAAATCGTTACAAAGCAACTTTACAGAAAATTATGTTTCTACTATATTTAGTAGTAGCTTATAAATGGTGACTGTCAGTTTGTGCATGTATGACAGGATTTTTTGAAAATTTAATACAAGACGTAGTCAGCCAGACGATGAACATTATTAATATTATTAATAATTAATAATTATTATATGATGCCGTCACACTTGTAGCAATATTTGTTAGTTCTGTTTGTTGATTCAGGGTTAGCATCATCTGAGGTCCTCTGAGGGGTCAGCATCATCTCTTCTCAGGTGTTCTGGATCCAGACTGGAGCTTGTGTAAATCCTAGTTACCACGGGATGTAAATCCCATGGCAAAACATAGAAACAAATAGAGACATCATTAGCATAGCTGCTGATCCAACAAAGTAAAATTAATTAGTTTAACCCAAGTTAAAGAATAAGAATGCACATTTGATCAGATGCAACTACACTCACAATTTAAGACATACATTATTGGAACGCTTGGCGAAAGAGATGCGTTTTTAATCTAGATTTAAACAGAGAGAGTGTGTCTGAACCCCGAACATTATCAGGAAGGCTATTCCAGAGTTTGGGAGCCAAATGTGAGAAAGCTCTACCTCCTTTAGTGGACTTTGCTATTCTAGGAACTACCAAAAGTCCAGCGTTTTGTGACCTTAGGGAGCGTGATGGATTGTAACGTGGTAGAAGGCTATTTAGGTATGCAGGAGCTAAACCATGTAAGGCCTTATAGGTAAGTAATGATAATTTGTAACTGATACGGAACTTAATAGGTAGCCAGTGCAGAGACTGTAAAATTGGGGTAATATGATCATATTTTCTTGACCTTGTAAGGACTCTAGCTGCTGCATTTTGGACTACCTGTAGCTTGTTTATTGAAGAAGCAGGACAACCACCTAGAAGTGCATTTCAGTAGTCCACTCTAGTGGTCATAAAAATGAAATAGCTTTTCTGCATCAGAAACAGATAACATGTTTCGTAGCTTGGCATTGCTTCTAAGATGGAAGAATGCAGTTTTTGTAAAATGGGAAATATGATTTTCAAAAGACAAGTTGCTGTCTAATATAACACCCAGATTTTTGACTGTAGAGGAAGTAACAGTACATCCATCTAGTTGCAGATTGTAATCATCAGCATAGCTGTGATAGGCAATTTGGTTCTTTCTCATTATTTGACTTAGTGGGAGCATATACAGGCTAAACAAGAGCGGTGCAAGAATTGAGCCTTGTGGGACTCTGCATGTCATGTACATCCACTTAGACTTATGCTCTCCTAGAATCACATAATAGCCTCTCCCTTCTAAGTATGACCTGAACCATTTGAGTACCATCCCAGAAAGCCCGACCCAGTTTTCCAGTCTCTGTAGAAGTATGTTATGATCGACAGTGTCAAACGCAGCATTGAGATCTAGCAATACCATCACAGATATTTTGCCAGAGTCAGAATTTAAGCAAATATCATTTATTATCTTAATGAGTGCAGTCTCTGTGCTGTGATGCGGTCGAAAACCAGATTGAAAAATGTCCAGGTATCCATTTGAGTTTAAGTATTTGTTCAGCTGATTAAAAACTACCTTTTCTATATTTTTGCCTATAAAAGGAAGATTAGATATTAGTCTAAAATTGCTCAAAATGGTGTTATCAAGATTGCTCTTTTTTTCAGGAGGGGCTTAACAACTGCAGTTTTTAGGGAGTTTGGAAATGTCCCAGAAAGAAGGGAGGTGTTCACGGCTTCTAAAAGATCTGCTTCTAAGCAGTTAAGCACACGTTTCAAAAAAAGATGTGGGAAGTGTGTCAAGATAGCAGGTTGACGATTTTAGGTGCTGCACTATGTCTTCCAGAATTTTGCTATCAATTGCTTCAAAAATAGACATAGTATCTTTTTGATATTGTGGCCTAATCGGTCTGACCTCTGCATTACTTGAGGATGTGCTAATCGCCTTCCTGATATTGAAAATCTTCTCAGAAAAGAAGGAAACAAACTCATTGAATTTGCTGTCTGAGAGCATTTCACTGGGAATCTGACTTGGGAGGTTTGTCAGTCACTCAACAGTGGCAAAAAGAGTATGAGTGTTGTTTAAGTTACTGTTTATAAGGTTTGAGAAGAAATTCTGTCTAGCTGTGGCTAGTTTCACATTGAAGCATGAAGGCTGTCTTTATAGATGCTATAGTGAATTTCAAGTTTCGTCTTCCGCCACATCCGCTCGGCTTTTCTGAATTTTCTTTTCATAGTCTGAACTGCTGTTGATCTTCTCCGAACTGATTTCTGTCTGTTTGTTTTCTTACTGACTATTATTGGAGCAATATCATCAATAACATTCTTAACTTTTGAGTTGAAGGAATCAAGGAGAATATCAACAGAGTCAAAGATATAGCCTCCATAAATAGTACACTTGTATTCTCGTTTATGCATCTCCTTCTGACACAGACAGATCTAGATTCAGTGGTAGCAGAGATCAATATATCAAATCAGAATGGAGATAACCAGGCGAGGCACAAAAGAGCAGAGAACCGCAGCTTGAAGATCATCCGCTCAGAACCAGTACAGCTGCCAGGATGAGGGAACCAGCGGACAGGGAACCACAGACAGCCGTGCAGGACTGGAGGGGGAGAAACACAAACGACAAAGACACCACGAGACAGGACAAAACAACTAGCACACTAGACAACACAACTAAGACAAGGAACAAGAAAACCACTCCCAAAAAACAATCCAAGAAACAAGTAGCTGGAGTAAACCAAAATATCCAAATGGAAAAAGCAAAAACTAGACTTGACTAGCAAAACTTGAAAATTGCAATTCACACGTAACTCAAACATACAGCCAAAATGAACCAGTGACTACAAGAGGAAAGAGAGCACAACAACAAGGGTACAAGGACATGAGTAACAGGTGACAACACTCCTCACTCACTCACTGACTAATGAGGACTAAACAAGGGGGCATGACCAGGGGAAACAAGGAGGTGGGACAAGAGGAGCACCTGGCAAACACAAGAGACACAACCATGTGCTCAGGCACAAAATAAACAAAGACACATTGAACAAAGACAGTACAAACAAGACTGTCAAGGCAGAATCCTGAGAGGTATGACTCAAATGGACAATCTGCTTTTAACAGCCTAAGTTATTGTAGTTTTATTGTGTTGTTTTAAGTTCCTTGTGCATTATGTAAATACACTATTCATTATACTTTTGTTGTTGTCTCATCTTTTTAAAACACTTATTTTACCTCACAGACTTTAATCTGACCGCATTTTAACAAACATAACATCTTCCAATAATCATTACAAGTGGATCATACTTAATTTTATTCACATTCACGAGAGTACCGTGATGTATGTTCTATTTCAGAATGTTCATCAGCAGCATCATACACGTAGTGTGATTCTCCTGTGATTGGTGCCGGAGTCTGAACAAAGATGAACAAATGTCTTATGGGTTTAGAACGACTTGAAGGTGAGTAATTAATGACATAATTTTCATTTTAGGGTGATCTATCCCTTCAAAAGAAGTCACAGACTTTGTGTGACAGGTAGGATTTACTTTACGGCACTTATATTATTTAATTTCTAGCATTTGTAAAACTGCATTTTTCCATCTCAAAAATATATCTAAATTACGGCCTATGCTCTCAATGTCAAATGCAGAAATGTTAATCCATGCATTTATGACCTCAAGGTTAGATTATTGTAATGCTTTATTGGGTGGTTGTTCTGCACGCTTAGTAAACAAACTACAGCTAGTCCAAAATGCAGCAGCAAGAGTTCTTACTAGAACCAGGAAGTATGACCATATTAGCCCGGTCCTGTCAACACTGCACTGGCTCCCTATCAAGCATCGCATAGATTTTAAAATATTGCTTATTACTTATAAAGCCCTGAATGGTTTAGCACCTCAGTATTTGAATGAGCTCCTTTTACATTATAATCCTCTACGTCCGCTACGTTCTCAAAACTTTTTTTGATAACAATTTGATAATACCTAGAATATCAAAATCAACTGCAGGCGGCAGATCCTTTTCCTATTTGGCGCCCAAACTCTGGAATAACCTACCTAACATTGTTCGGGAGGCAGACACACTCTTGCAGTTTAAATCAAGATTAAAGACCCATCTCTTTAACCTGGCATACACATAACATACTAATATGCTTTTATTATCCAAATCCGTTAAAGGATTTTTAGACTGCATTAATTAGGTAAACCGGAACCGGAAACACTTCCCATAAAAACCTATGTACTTGCTACATCATTAGAAGAATGGCATCTACGCTAATATTTGTCTGTTTCTCTCTTGTTCCAAGGTCACCGTGGCCACCAGATCCAGTCTGTGTCCAGATCAGAGGGTCACTGCAGTCACCCGGATCCAGTACGTATCCAGACCAGATGGTGGATGAGCACCTAGAAAGGACCTCTACATCCCTGAAAGACAGCGGAGACCAGGACAACTAGAGCCCCAGATACAGATCCCCTGTAAAGACCTTGTCTCAGAGGAGCACCAGGACAAGACCACAGGAAACAGATGATTCTTCTGCACAATCTGACTTTGCTGCAGTCTGGAATTGAACTACTGGTTTCGTCTGGTCAGAGGAGAACTGGCCCCCCAACTGAGCCTGGTTTCTCCCAAGGTTTTTTTCTCCATTCTGTCACCGATGGAGTTTCGGTTCCTTGCCGCTGTCGCCTCTGGCTTGCTTAGTTGGAGACACTTCATCTACAGCGATATCGTTGACTTGATTGCAAATAAATGCACAGACACTATTTAACTGAACAGAGATGACATAACTGAATCCAATGATGAACTGCCTTTAACTATCATTTTTGCATTATTGACACTGTTTTCCTAATGAATGTTGTTCAGTTGCTTTGACGCAATGTATTTTGTTTAAAGTGCTATATAAATAAAGGTGACATTGACATTGACATTAATTTCTAAAGTATACGTAAATGCTGATTGATTGTCACACAACTCTGAATGAAATTCATTGACATCAAGGCTTTAATGTGATTGTGTTCCAAGGCAAGCTGACGGTTACACTTTTGCCAATGGTAAGTGTAACAATAAAAACTTCATATTCATCGGGAAGAAGGAGGCGGGAACCGGCAGACAATCAAAATGACTTTAAACTAAAAACTAAGTTTAAAGTCTTAAAACTTAGTTCATCACTCGTGTGATAGCCAAGTTAAATATCGATTGGCCCGCCGAGAGTCAAGCTTAGGTGCAACAAAGCAAGCTGGATGAATGCTTCCTGTGGTCGAGGCCACCACCTCCATGCCAGAGCCTGCCGTTTTTCATGGTGTAAGCCTTTGTCAGCCTGCCTCTTCATACTGAGATGCTCAAAAACAGAGTGTTGCTGCCTGTGCTCCCCCGCGTCAGGACCGAAGGCTGCTCTGTGTCTTCCCTTAAGCCGGATCTGCGGAACGTACTTCAGGCTACGAGGTCCTCGGCCAAAAAGTCCTGATGACGTACACCGCATCACACAGTGCCCGTCTTGCCTCAGTGCCCTCTGGAAGTCGGTCTGCCAACCCTGCCAGAGCTCCAGGGTGCACCAGCTTCCAGTGAGCACTGCTCTCAGTTTCTTCCACCTGCGAGCATAGAGAAGCCGAGAGGCTCGCTACCCCTTTGGGGTTCTCTTAAACAGTTAGACCGGTTGCACCCTGATGGTGTCCCACTATTATTGAGCTGCCTCAATAATACCAGAGGTCAGTAGAGACTGATTCCCTTAGTAGATTATTTAGCAGCATAGAAACTACTGCCAAATGTATCTCAGTGGGTCCTGCACATGGTAGAAAGCAATTCATATTCAGTTCGGCTCACCACTGCCGAGATTCAACTGGTTTATTCCGAACTTGGTCGGACCGGAGCAGGCTCTGGTTATGGAACAGGAAGTGAATACCCTATTAAGGAAGGAGGCCATCGAGGTGGTATGTCATTGTTCCAAAGAAGGATGGGGGGTTGTGTCCGATCATAGATCTGCGTCAGCTGAACCGCTCAGTCATGCGACTGGAGTTCAAGATGCTCACCATCAAGCATGTCGTATCTCAAATCAGGTCAGAGGACTGGTTTGACATGATAGATATCAAAGATGCATCCTTCCCCAACACAGGAAGTTTCTGAGGTTTGCCTTCGGGGGCAAAGCATACCAATATCGAGTACTTCCGTTGGGCCTTGCACTCTCACCCCACATGTTAACAAAGTGTGTGGATGCTGGTCTGGCTCTACTGCGACTCCAGGGCATCCACATAGTACAAACCCGATTCCAAAAAAGTTGGGACTGTACAAATTGTGCGTAAAAAAGGAATGGAATAATTTACAAATCTCATAAACTTATATTTTATTCACAATAGAATATAGATAACATATCAAATGTTGAAAGTGAGACATTTTGAATTATCATGCCAAATATTGGCTTATTTTGGATTTCATTAGAGCTACACATTCCAAAAAACTTGGGACAGGTAGCAATAAGAGGCCGGAAAACTTATATGTACAGTTGTGGCCAAAAGTTTTGAGAATTACATAAATATTTGAAATTGGAAAAGTTGCTGCTTAAGTTTTTATAATAGCAATTTGCATATACTCCAGAATGTTATGAAGAGTGATCAGATGAATTGCATAGTCCTTCTTTGCCATGAAATTAACTTAATCCCAAAAAAACCTTTCCACTGCATTTCATTGCTGTCATTAAAGGACCTGCTGAGATCATTTCATTAATCGTCTGGTTAACTCAGGATAGAATGTTGACGAGCACAAGGCTGAAGATCATTATGTCAGGCTGATTGGGTTAGAATGGCAGACTTGACATGTTAAAAGGAGGGTGATGCTTGAAATCATTGTTCTTCCATTGTTAACCATGGTGACCTGCAAATAAACGCGTGCAGCAATCATTGCGTTGCATAAAAATGGCTTCACAGGCAAGGATATTGTGGCTACTAAGATTGCACCTAAATCAACAATTTATAGGATCATCAAGAACTTCAAGGAAAGAGGTTCAATTCTTGTAAAGAAGGCTTCAGGGCATCCAAGAAAGTCCAGCAAGCGCCAGGATCATCTCCTAAAGAGAATTCAGCTGCGGGATCGGAGTGCCACCAGTGCAGAGCTTGCTCAGGAATGGCAGCAGGCAGGTGTGAGCGCATCTGCACGCAGAGTGAGGCGAAGACTTTTGGAAGATGGCCTGGTGTCAAGAAGGGCAGCAAAGAAGCCACTTCTCTCCAAAAAAACATCAGGGACAGATTGATCTTCTGCAGAAAGTATAGTGAATGGATTGCTGAGGACTGGGGCAAAGTCATATTCTCAGATGAAGCCCCTTTCCGATTGTTTGGGGCATCTGGAAAAAGGCTTGTCCAGAGAAGAAAAGGTGAGCGCTACCATCAGTCCTGTGTCATGCCAACAGTAAAGCATCCTGACACCATTCATGTGTGGGGTTGCTTCTCATCCAAGGGAGTGGGATCACTCACAATTCTGTCCAAAAACACAGCCATGAATAAAGAATGGTACCAAAACACCCTCCAACAGCAACTTCTTCCAACAATCCAACAGTTTGGTGAAGAACAATGCAGAGCACCGTGCCATAAGGCAAAAGTGATAAATAAGTGACTCGGGGACCAGAATGTTGAAATTATGGGTCCATGGCCTGGAAACTCCCCAGATCTTAATCCCATTGAGAACTTGTGGTCAATCCTAAAGAGGTGGGTGGACAAACAAAAACCCACTAATTCTGACAAACTCCAAGAAGTGATTATGAAAGAATGGGTTGCTATCAGTCAGGATTTGGCCCAGAAGTTGATTGAGATCATGCCCAGTCGAATTGCAGAGGTCCTGAAAAAGAAGGGCCAACACTGCAAATACTGACCCTTTGCATAAATGTCATGTAATTGTCGATAAAAGCCTTTGAAACGTATGAAGTGCTTGTTATTATATTTCAGTACATCACAGAAACAACTGAAACAAAGATCTAAAAGCAGTTTAGCAGCAAACTTTTTGAAAACTAATATTTATGTAATTCTCAAAACTTTTGGCCATGACTGTACATATAAGGAACAGCTAAGGTGGACAATTTGCAACTTAGTAGGTCAATTGGCAACATGATTGGGTATAAAAAGAGCCTCTCAGAGTGGCAGTGTCTCTCAGAAGTCAAGATGGGCAGAGGATCACCAATTCCCCTAATGCTGCGGCGAAAAATAGTGAAACAATATCAGAAAGGAGTTTCTCAGAGAAAAATTGCAAAAAGTTTGAAGTTATCATCATTTACAGTGCATAATATCATCCAAAGATTCAGAGAATCTGGAACAATCTCTGTGTGTTAGGGTCAAGTGTGTGTTAGGGGCGAGTGTTAGTTCTGGAGTTTATACAAGCCAGGCTCTTTGCAGGGTTGACCCACTCCACCCTTAAAAGTTTACGTGTCGGCCATTGCGGACTACCATTTCCCCCTCAATGGCCAGTCAGTGGGCAGACCCCCCTAGTGACACGTTTCCTTCATGGTACGTTGAGGCAGAGGCCTCCACTATGGTCCTGTGTTCCCCCCTGGGAATTGGTTGTGGTGTTAGAGGCTCTCTGTAAAGCTCCATTCAAGCCGATTCAGGAGATTAAAAAAGACTACCTTCTAGTTGGCGATTACTTCTCTAAAGTGAGTTGGAGTCCTTCAGGTCCTCTCAGTGGCCTCTACTCATCTCAACTTTGTGCCAATCATGGCCGAAGCATTTTTATACCCTCGAGCGGATTATGTTCTGAGGGTTCCATCTGCCACATAACAACCAATAGTGCTGCAGGCTTTTTGTCCTCCTCCCTTCCGGGGGCCCGACCAGAAAAGCTTAATTGTATGTGTCCAGTTCGAGCGGTGGACACATACGTCCATAGTGCTGTCTTGTTGAGAAGGATGGAAGAACTGCTTATGTGCCATGGTCATCACAAAAGGGGTCTCCCTGCAACTAAGCAGACACTCAGGGCTAAGGAGAAGAAAAATACAATGTCATCTGCGGGTGTTGGTCCATTGTGTTTTTTTGAAAACCAAAGTCACTGCACCCGTTTACCAAGAAATTTTGGAGCACTTCATGCTTCCTTCTGCTGACCAGCTTTTTGAAGATGCTTTTTGAAAATGATTTCATTTCCAGCACAAATTGGCACTTGCCCACACTGTTAAAGCATCAAAGGTTGGTTAAATGACCATAGTGATGGTGTGCTTGACTGGCCAGCAAACTCACCAGACCTGAACCCCATAGAGAATCTACGGGGTATTGTCAAGAGTAAAATAAGAAAAAAACTGACCAAAAAATGCAGATGAGCTGAAGGCCATCTGGGCTTCCAAACCACCTCAGCAGTGCCACAAACTGATCACCTCCATGCCACACCAAATAGAGGCAGTAATTAAAGCAAAAAGAGCACCTACCAAGTACTTTCCATAAGGCCTACATCACACTAAATATATATATATATTTTTTTTTATTTATTGGTCTTAAGAAGTTTTCTAATTTGTTGAAATAGTGAATTTGTGGGTTTCTGCTAATTGTGAGCCAAAATCATCGCAATTAAAAAGACAAAGCCTTAAACTACTTCAGTCTGTGTGCATTTAAATTATTTAACACATGAGTGTTAAATTACTGAAAAGAACTCCACGACATTCAAATTTATTGAGATGCACCTGTAATGGTGAGAACACCATTATAATAAAATGCTGTGAATTTTTAGGGTTTAGCTGCCGTGTTTCTGCACATTGTTGTGTGAAAAATGCGTCCACAAAATGAGTTCATTCAGAGCCGAGCAGATACATTCATGTGCATTCGGGCCCTTTTTACAGCTTTTAAATCCATTTTATCGTTATGTTGTGTAAATAACATATTCTACATGAAATTATGAGTTTAATCCCATTGATTTAAAAATTTGCTATCAAATGCGTCTCACTACTGGTCATCTTTATTGCACACAGCTCAAAACAGAAATGCAGAACATGAATAACTACTGATATAACATTATATATACTGTTGTAAAAAAAAAAAAAAAGAAAGTGTGAATTGTTAGGGTTTCGCTGATGTGTAGTGTTAACTATCTTTTAATGAAAACATTAAGCATTATTTACCCCATATGTATATGCGAGGCGTTCATTACAGATTTTACCTGTGTGTTTATGTTCATGTAATGTCTGATTTGACTCAATATATATTTCCCCGCCTCCAAATGTTTTGGCAAGATTCGAAAAATATAGTTATCAATTTTTTTCCTCATAAATAAATATATTGTACATGCATGATCCCATACAACTGTTAATATACATGGTACATTTATGTTCAAATGCATTTGCACACACAGTACCATAATTTTATTACATGCACATCTATGTATTTTGAAAGATATTATTGAATATAAAATTACATATATTACAGTAAGTAAATATATTTTCCTTATGTATTAGGGCTAGGTATTTAATATATTGGAATATATGAAAATTATATAATATTTAGTATATTTTCAATATACATAATTTAATATATTGACTGTTTTTATATATTGAAATTATATTTACTTTGTTTAAGGTTAATGCTGATTGTAAACACTGCCACTGTCCACACTCTATTACCTGGCCTTTGGGAAGGTTGCTTGCAGTGTTTGCTACAATACATCAACAAAGCATTCAAAAAAAGTCTTATACTGTATGGTGGTTCTGGTTCACTCTACAACAGCACGCCAGTCGGCTCAAGGAGGTAAAGACTGCTCAATCCGGTGCAGAAAGAAGGTGGATGAGGGGAATGAAAACAACATGGCTTGATTTGCATGTTTGGGGGGATGGTGGTATGGGGTCTTGAAAATTATTTCCGTGTGCTTATTTTATGAACACAAAACAACATTTGAGAATGGCATAACATCATGACATTGTTTAAAATCTAAGTAAATCAAAATGGGGCTGAAGCAGAAGGAGAAAAAAGATGAAAAACAAGGCATGTTCTAGAGAGACAGCAAGCATGAGCCTGTTTGACTTGAGCTTTTGATAGTGTTGCCATGGTGACCAGGAGCAAATCTCCCAAGCGTCGTCATCGGCATGACTCTTCCCGTGGAAACGGTGGGATAAAAATAGATGTAGGACCAGAGAACAAAGGGATATTTAAGAAGGAAGGAGAAAACAAAAGGGACATGGAAAACAGGCAGTGATGAAAAAGATGTTACATGTTGGACTGATGCTGAAGCATGGATGTAAAGCATACATGCTGGACGAAGTTTTAAAATGGCGGTCCTTTGATTGACAGAAGAAGCTGAGCTGCGGGGGGGATGGAAATCCTGTTGTTAGTGCAGCACATTTTGAAGCAGTAGAGCTGTTGGTACTGGCAGGGCCACCTCCTGTGTCTATACTGCTCCCACACAAATGCTCACTCCAAGTGGAGGCGAAAATGGGGTGGCAAATGTACATTAACAGCCTCTCTCCTTGTAAGCAGTTAATTAACCATGCAGATTGGTGGTTACACATATTTTAAAGGGGTGATAAAACACGATTTCACTTTTCTAACTTTAGCCAGTGTGTAATGTTCCTGTTTGAGCATAAACAACATCTGCAAAGTTACAACGTTCAAAGTTTTAAGCAAAGGGAGATATTTGCTTTTAAAGAAATCCATTTCTAAGGACTACAGCAAACGGCCGGTAGGGACTACACGACATTCCTCCAGGGTTGCTGACGTCACTAAGCCCAAAACCCCTCCTCCGAGAATAATAAATTAGGGGGGGAGGGGTGGGGAGCGAGGCCATTTTATATTGCTGTGGAGATTGAGAAGAGTTGTTGTATGCTGGAGTGTCATTGCCGCGATGCCGACGAAACGCTGTTATTTTCATCCGGATTGCAGGTCCACTTTGTTCAGCCTTCCTAGGGACGGGGAAGTTAGGGATCAATGGTTAAAATTTATTCGGTCCCTCAAATTTATTCGGTTAAACTCGGTCCCTCAAAATTATTACCCAAATCTCGCTCTTTGTGCTGCTCATTTTACGGAGGAAAGCTTCCACAATCTTCGCGAGTTCAATGCAGGATTCGCCCAACGGCTTGTCCTGAAAGATGGAGCAGTTCCAACTTTAAAAACAGAAGCTGTTTACGGGCCACAACCTGTAAGTATGACTTATTTTTCGTCGATGTGTTTTACTGTAATAGTTTGTATTGCTATTGTACATTGTATCAAGGAAGTGAACAAATAACAACGCTGTTTGGCTCAGCAAACCAGTTTGTTAAATGCTCATTCATGCATTCGACAAACCCCTAACGTTAACGTTACAAACTTTTTTTCTTAATCTCAACAGCGAACTTGGAATTAGTGTATATTATTATTTGATTAGAGCGTTTATGTATTGTTTATCTACATGTTTGTTTATCTGCAGGCATGCTAAACATGGTTCTGTGTTTGATTTGGCTACTATAGTAAATCCAATGTTTAGTGTTCGTTTTGGGTTAATAGTTATAGCGACAGATATTTGGCTATAAGCGTTCTAAAAATACAAAAGTAACAATTCCATTCAGTACCGATCTTCACTCTTTAATCAAAAAAATCCCTTTGAGGACTAATATAATTTGTTAGAACAATTATATGAAATTCTTGCTTATGAAGCTTATTTTTTTGTGGTCCAATGATTATTATCCAGTAATTTATTTTTTCCTACTATTTTACATGACAAATGTATGTTTTAAGCTGTAATTTGATCATTGATTACATATTGTCATTATTTCTTACAGACAACATCTCAGCAGGGTTCGAGTTCCCAAGAGCTCCCCACTACATCAACACTTCATAAAGTTGGATGTCAGTCAGACCCTATAGAGACCGAAACTGTAGCCACAGAGATAAAACCAAAGATGCGATCAGTGGGCAGACAACTTTCAATGGGTACATTGAGCAGTTTCCACTTAAGGAGCAAAGGTATGAAATACAGACATTAAATGCGTTTGTTTTACTTTATCATATGCAGTTCTAGTACATATAGTCTTTTTTTATTATAATTGTTTTACCAGCTACTGAAACTTATGTGTATTAGAAAGTGGCTTATGTTTCTCACTGTAAAAAAATTGTAATAGCATGACAGATGGTTATGAGTAATTGTATTTTTTACTTTTTTTGTACTTGTAGGCATTCAGGCAACATATTATGGTCATGATGTGGGCACCCAAACAACTGACATGTTTCCTGATGTGCAGCTGTCTTCAACACCAGTAAGGGGCTCAGTCTTCAGGCCCAGTAAGAGACCTCGTCTGGTGTTAGATGAGGAAGAAGAATCAGAATTAAATGTCGAACCCACCGATTCCACATATAACCCAGATTCTGTTGTTACTGAAGAATCAGAATTGGCGTAAGATATTAATACATATTTACACACTTTTTTACCAATACATTTGTGTTTAAAAAAAAAATAAAACATGAAAGCAACTTCCTAATATTTATTCTTTTTATATTGCGTTAGGATAGATCCACAGCCCGACCACAGCGATAACAAATACATTGTTTTTGAAAGCTGTCTTCGAGAGCTGTTTGTGTCCTGTCCAATTTGTAAGACAAAGTGTGTTGTCCAGAGCAGACGAAGGGGGACTTTTGTTGCATTCACCCAGCTTTGTGAAAAGTGTAACTACTACAGACAGTGGCAGAGCCAGCCCATTGTAGGGAGTACCCCACTTGGAAACCTGCTATTGTCTGCTGCAACGTATTTTACCGGTGGATCTTTTAAACAACTAGAGAAGGTATTACAATTACAATAAAATTCACAAAAAAATACTGTGTTGTTTCATTATGTATGTACTGTATGATTTCTATGTTAATAGATTTTCAAGGCCATGAAGCTCCAGATGATGCATTTCGTAACTTTTAGGATTCATGCCCGGAATTTCATTGAGCCTACCATAATACACAAGTGGAACCAAGATCAACTGAATCTTATAAGACAGCTGCAAGAGGGAGGAAATGTTGCTGTGGCTGGAGATATGCGTGCTGACACGCCAGGTACGTTTACAGTATATTAAAATAAATCACGGCGTTTATTTTATAGTCTTTGAGTTTTCCTAAAATATTATGATACTGATGTTCTCAGTAATGTTCTATATATGTTTATGATGTTTACAATAGGACACTCAGCAAAATTTGGCAGCTACACCATTATGCACATGGAAACCAACAAAATTCTGGATCTTCAACTAGTTCAGGTTAGTAATTAAGCATTTAAAAAATGTATTTACATTTTCTTTTATCTGTTATTGTTTATACTCTACTCTGTTTATACATTTGAAATGTTGTGTACCCAACAACAGAGCAACGAGGTTGGTGGAAGTTATCATATGGAAAAGGAGGGATTGAAGCCTTGTCTCGATAAGCTCGAGTCTAATGGTTTAGCTGTTGACTACATCGTCACCGATCGCCATCCGCAGATTCAGAAGTACCTGAGGGACCGCAATATCACTCAGTTCTATGACGTGTGGCACTTTGAGAAAGGTAATTATTTATCTTTGTATTATTAATTGATTCTTATTCAGTTAATTGTTCAACCTAACATGTACATTTTTATTTTTGTGGAAATTTGATTATCTTGAAATAATGATTGTACAACCAAGCTTTTACTTTGTACAGGTTTATCTAAGAAACTTGACAAACTTTCAAAAATGAAGGACTGTGAGGTGCTGAAAAAATGGTTGCACAGCATCAAAAACCATGTTTACTGGAGTGCGATTTCCTCTGAGTCTGGGCCAGAAAAGGTGGCGAAGTGGAATTCACTGCAGAACAACATCCAAAATGTACATGTTCATGAGAACCACCTCTTCCCCAAGTGTGAACACCCAGACAAAGTTTCCAGGGATCCAAAAAAATGGATCCAACCAGGTATGACTGTATAGAGAGACAAATGACAATAAAATGACAGTAAACTAGTAAAATTTTGAGATTTTCTTCATATTTTATCTGTTTGGTTACAGGATCAATAGCGCTCCATAAAGTGGAAAAGCTATTATACAACAAGAGAGTTCTCAAGGATATAGAAAAGCTCAGCCACAACTTTCAGACGTCATCACTGGAGGCTTTCCACAGTTTGATTTTGCGTTTTGCCCCAAATAACGTGATTTTCCCTTTCATAGGAATGTTGTGCAGGTAATAATCTTTGACATATTCAGTAATATTTATAAGCATTGTTTCTAACAATTGTTATGGAAATGTTTTTTTATTCATTATTTTGTTAATATTAATGATCTTTCCCTATAATAAATAATGTTCTTTCCTAATAAGTAAGAAAAAGGTTAAATAGGTTAGGAGCCTTGCCTGTGGCCCTACAGTATGTTATCTATGATATGAGTAGCAGAGATATAAAGAGCTATAAAGCCTCCCATCTTGGCGAGCACTCACATTCTCTTGACTGACTGTGCGACTGTGAGCCTTTCTTGCAAGAAAGAAACCATTATAATCATTGATTGAACATTTGTCTCTTATTCTGAATTGTTTGTTTATTTGTCACAACACAGTCTACCAATCTTTTCATATTTTATGGATTGTGCACTGATTACAGGCTGTATCTTGCAGCAATGCACTATAATGAAAATGCTAACCGTGAGCAGGCAACAACAACTGAAGGACAGGCTGTGTATAAGATCGTTTTTCCAAAGTCCAAAAAAGGGGAATGCACAGCAAAGCCAGTGAAAATAGAACCAACATACAGTAAGTTTGTTTTATTAACAATAATATAGAAAAAAAGCTATGATAAAATAAATATAAGCTTACAAAAAATATTTATAAATATTACACAAATGTTAATTATAAAACAAAGGTAGATTATTTATCAGTAATTATGTAAAACCATAGAGTGACTCAGTATTCTGTTTTTTACAGACTATGTCGATGACCTTATGAGCCTTCTGTTACATAAAGTCTTTGTGGACCCCAAGCCATATGCGGAAGAGCTGCATGCAATCCCCATTCCACCTCCTCTGTCATCACAGTATGAAAAACCTTCCAAAGAAGAGGTGATTGCCCAGCATGTGTCACGATTCAGTCGAGGGGTGGCCGGAACCCAACATACTGTCCCGCTGGATCTGGAAACTGTAGACGGATCCGGTTAACAACACATGAGGGGATGACAACCCTCACACTACGTCCTAGGTAGCCCCAGCACCAGCTGACAAAGCTGCGATAGGCCAGATAACGGAAACGCCTATGGCAGGAATAGAAAACCTCAATATTGTGTATAAAACCAGTGGTAAATTGGAAACAAGTATATGTGATGTGAAAATATGTTTGATAAAAATGTATATTTTGATTAGTTTTTGTCTTTGAATAACATGTCTTGTGTAAATATATATATTTTGTATCTATTGTCTTTTATTTATGTTCTTTTACACAACATAATTTCATAAAATTTAATAAATACTTACTCCTCTTCATTTCTGCGTCTCACTGGTCCATAGTCGGCTCTGTAAATATTATTGATATTTTGCAAAGTATACGGATTTAAGCAGTTTGGTTCAAAACCTGGATGCTCAACCATACATTTAGGAGGGTCTGGAACCTCCATCATTCGCTTTACAACCTAAACAGTAATGTAAGACAATGAGAACATACTGTACAATTAACCTATGTTCATCTTTTAAATATGAAAAAAGAATTATACAGAACTATTAACACGTTATGCATAATTTTGGTAATAGCTTATTACAGTACCTTCTGTATTTCTTTGCAGCAGATGTTTTCCTCTTCAATTGGCATTTTTGCACAGTTATTACATGTACACCTAATAAAATATATATATATTTTAAATAAAAAAGGTTCTTGAATACACTTTTGTTAATAGACAAACACTTATTATTGTTATAAATTAAACATCAACTATTATAATTAGTACAATTAAATTACAGCGTATCTAAAAAAGTATTAGATATCAACAACAAAAAACATACCATTCTGAAACGTCATTTAAACGCCGTTCTTGAACACGTTCTGCTCGTTCATCTTCATTAAAATTTTCTGGGTCCGATTCGGGCTCAAATTGGTATGGTTTTATTGACGCCATTGTTTTTAATACCACCAAAGCACAGACGACTGGTAAAGGTAAGGGGCGTGACGTTACCGAAAAACGTGCTCTAGGCGGTTAGCGGATCACAACACACTGGGCCAGCTAACCAATCTGAGCCCATTGCTATTTTTCTGGGACTGGCTTCATAGAACCCGGAAACCATCAGACCGTTTTACAAGGAGGGACAGAGCAGTGTAGAGTAAAGGTAAAATATATGAAAAAGAATGCGATTTTTTAAAAAACAAAGCATGAACACATGTTACAGTGCACCCCACAAACACAATCAAGCCTTCGAAAAACCGCGTTTTACCACCCCTTTAAGTATTTCCTTGCAGTCATCAGCAGGGGCGCCCCCAAGGGGTGGCCAGGGGTGGCAACTCTGGCCATCCCTGTGGCCACCCCTAGGATTATTTGCAGTGGGTACTATTAATTTAAATGCAGAATGTAAATTCACAATAGTTTAAGAAGTGAAAAAAGTGCAGCAGCTGCTGCAGCCACAGTTTTGCGTCTCTGAGCAACATTAAAGTGTTTCGTTCCTGAATGAATCAACCGTTTAAATGATTCGGTTCAATCGCAATGACTCACTTATTAACAGTGACTCGCTGCCACCTATTGGCGGTTTTAATTTCACATTTTATGGAACCTTTTCATTTTTTAAATGATTTCAAACATCAGTTTTCAATGTTTTATCTTTAAAATATCAAAACATTATTTATTCATTTGTAACTGCAGGTTAAAGTATTCCATGTTCCACGGAGCTACAGTAAACAGTGTGTAAAAACATCTGAATAGCACTTCAGATGCAGCTTCTGTTTTATCTCCATTGCAAAGATCAATTTTGTTGATACTGATTGCATTTGTAAATTGCTTGGTAACAGCCCAAATGCAAGTATTTGACCTAAAATATGGTGCACACTTTTAGGAACAATGTTGTAAAGGTAAAAAAAAAAAAAAATAATCAGGTGTCAGCACAATTAAAAATAAGATATCAGCACAATAACACTCAGCAAAATAGTGTAATTATCGTTATCGATAAAATCCAAGAACTCACAGATATAACTTTTTGTCTATATTGCAAAACTTATTTTTTTTTCTTTATTTTAATGTGCCACCCCAAAATTTACTGTGGCCTCACTTGGCCACCCCTGTTAACATTTTCTGGGGGCGCCACTGGTCATCAGGATTTGCTGTAAGTACAATACGTTTTGGTTAAAAGGCAGAACCATGTGTTGTTATAATCTAAAAATGATTTATTCCTATGGGGAAAGAAATATATATTATTAATATATATATATATATATATATATATATATATATATATATATATTACAGTCGTGGCCAAAAGTTTTGAGAATTACACAAATATGGGAAATTGGAAAAAAGTTGCTGATTAACCCTCTGGAGTCGATTAACGCGGATACTCGTTTTGAGTAATTTTCTCCTGATAACCCCGAAAAGAACTTAAAGGGTTTGTTCACCCAGATAGCAAATGTATGTAATTAATAACTTACCCTCATGTTGTTTCAAACCCATAAGACATCCGTTTATCTTTGGAACACAGTTTAAGATATTTTAGATTTAGTCCGAGAGCTCTCAGTCCCTCCATTGAAGCTGTGTGTACGGTATACTGTCCATGTCCAGAAAGGTAAGAAAAACATCATCAAAGTAGTCCATGTGACATCAGAGGGTCAGTTAGAATTTTTTAAAGCATCAAAAATACATTTTGGTCCAAAAATAGCAAAAACGATGACTTTATTCAGCATTGTCTTCTCTTCCGTGTCTGTTGTGAGAGAAATCAAATCAAAGCATTCTGGATATCCGGTTCGGGAACGAATCATTCAGTTCACCAAATCGAACTGAATCGTTTTAAACGGTTCGCATCTCTAATACACATTAATCCACATATGACTTAAGCTGTTAACTTTTTTAATGTGGCTGACACTCCCTCTGAGTTCAAACAAACCAATATCCCGGAGTAATTCATTTACTCAAACAGTACACTGACTGAACTGCTGTGAAGAGAGAACTGAAGATGAACACCGAGCCGAGCCAGATAACGAACAAAACATTGACTCATTCACGAGTCAAGAACCGTTTCTGTCAGACGCATCCGATTCGTGAACCGAGGGGCTGATGATACTGTGCATGTGTGATTCAGCTTGAAGCAGACCGACACACAGGGCGTCTGAACTGAACTGATTCTTTTGGTGATTGATTCTGAACTGATTCTGTGCTAGTGTTATGAGCGCGGGTAAACCGAAGCTTGAATCAAGGGCAATCATCGCAAATGACGCCATTATACGTCGAGTGCAAAAGAACCAGTGAACCGTTTTCTTCAACGGGTTTATTGAATCGAACTGTCCGAAAGAACTACTGGTGATCCGAAAACCGATGCAACCGGTTCTTCACTCGTAAACGAGTCAGTCTATTGTTCGTTATCTGGCTCGGCTCGGTGTTCATCTTCAGTTCTCTCTTCACAGCAGTTCAGTCAGTGTACTGTTTGAGTAAATGAATTACTCCGGGATATTGGTTTGTTTGAACTCAGAGGAAGTGTCAGCCACATAAAAAAAAGTTAACCGCTTAAGTCATTTGTGGATTAATGGGTATTAGAGATGCGTTTAAAATGATTCAGTTCTATTTGGTGAACTGAATGATTCGTTTGCGAACCGGATATCCAGCTTCTTTGTTTTGAACTCTATCTCACAACAGACATGGAAGAGAAGACAATCCTGAATAAAGTCGTCGTTTTTGCTATTTTTGGACCAAAATGTATTTTTGATGCTTTAAAAAATTCTAACTGACCCTCTGATGTCACATGGACTACTTTGATGATGTTTTTCTTACCTTTCTGGACATGGACAGTATACCATACACACAGCTTCAATGGAGGGACTGAGAGCTCTCGGACTAAATCTAAAATATCTTAAACTGTGTTCCAAAGATAAACGGAGGTTTTACGGGTTTGAAACAACATCAGGGTAAGTTATTAACTACATAAATTTGCTATCTGGGTGAACTAACCCTTTAAATTACACTTTCAGTTTTAATCGTACAGATAAGAGCAATACATCAATCGAATCTGTAAAGGGTCTACTTTTTTTGGATACAGACATAATAACAACGAATCTTTGTGCACTTATAAAATAAAGATAACAAACAAGGTATGCTGTCTGCAGCCTTTGTCTGCGCTGATCTTCATTTACAAACACGTCATTAAAATGAACTGTAACTCAGTGAATACTCAACGAAGAGACATGAGAGAGATATCTATAGAAAGCTGGACATGTCTACTTTTAAACTAAACAAGTGCCGCCGAAAACAGATATTCTGTGATAAAGTAATCCATATGAAAACAACGCGATGTCTGTTTTTCATGTCTCCCTTCATTATATCTAATGTGACCACGCCCCCGCGCTGAACGCGCTATTCAGATTCAAACTGAAGCGTGGCTTGAATACGCCCATAACAGAAGAAAGAGCAGCGAGACTGTTCTTCAAGTTTTTTTATTTTACTGTTTGCTTCGCGATGAGAGGAATAAGACATAATTCACCCCAAAAAGATGTGATGTGGTTGAGGATTTGAGAAATGGATTTCCTCAGAAAAAAAAGAATGAAGCACTTTCTTCAGCAGAGATCATAAACATGAGTAAGTCTCTTTTTATTTATTTATATACTTATATAATTATTTAATTTAATTATTTATAATATATACTAGTTTTCACATATAGTGTAAACATTTTACTAGTTATAGTACAAACTATAATTCCTGACTAAATGTATAATCAAGTGAAACATTATGAAGTTTCAATAACAATATACAATATATACCATTCAAAAGCTTGATGTAAATAATATAAATGTAACAAATAGATAACTGTAACAAATGTAAAAACAATGCTGTTCTTTCAATTTATTCCCCCAAAAAAACCTAAAAAATATTCTCAGCTCTTTTCAACATTAATAATAATAATAATAATAATAATAATGATAATAATAACAGCAATAAATGTTTTTTTTTTTTGTAGAAAATAAGATTGTTAAAGGGATTTCTGAAGGATTGTGTGAGGATTGTAATGATGCAAAAAAAAATTGTTTGAAAGTCAGCTTTGATTGTTCCTGATAAACTGTTTAACTGCTCCCCCAAGTGGATATTAAAGTATGTTGTGGGATAATTAAATATATTCTAAATAAACTACAAACATAAAATTATATACATTTATTTTGTCCTCACATTATTTCTTGTAACTCTTCCCTCTCAGTGGCACAGATGACTGAAAGGCTCATCATGCAGCTCATTATGCAGGCCTTTGTCTTCTCAGGTGTAAATCACAATGATATTCATGGTAGTTGACGCCTACTCGCATATGACTTTTACCAACAAAAAGTGTCTTAGAAAATTTAAATCAATATATTGTTTTCTGTAAGTGAGTAAACAAGATGATTTTCACATCATTTAGAAATAAAAATTCTAGGCTACAAGCTCCAGTTCTCAAAAATCCTGGGAACCATTGTTCTTTATGTGTTTATGTCCTTATTCAAGTGATTTAACATTTTTAGTTTTTCACTAACCACGCATAACATTTTTTTCTCAAAAATACAATCATGTACATGCATGCATTTCACATATTATTATAGCCCAGTTTGTGCTGATTACAGTGAGATTAGACTTTACCCATTTAGATATTTATAAGAAACTGAAAAAAGCACAAATGTCAGGGCATGACAAAACTTCTCCAGGCCCCAAAAATACCCTTAGACTCCAGAGGGTTAAGTTTTCATAATAGCAATTTGCATATACTCCAGAATGTTATGAAGAGTGATCAGATGAATTGCATAGTCCTTCTTTGCCATGAAAATTAACTTAATCCCAAAAAAAAAACCTTTCCACTTCATTGCTGTCATTAAAGGACCTGCTGAGATCATTTCAGTAATCGTCTTGTTAACTCAGGATAGAATGTTTACGAGCACAAGGCTGAAGATCATTATGTCAGGCTGATTGGGTTAGAATGGCAGACTTGACATGTTAAAAGGAGGGTGATGCTTGAAATCATTGTTCTTCCTTTGTTAACCATGGTGACCTGCAAAGAAACGCGTGCAGCCATCATTGCGTTGCATAAAAATGGCTTCACAGGAAAGGATATTGTGGCTACTAAATCAACGATTTATAGGTTTATCAAGAACTTCAAGGAAAGAGGTTCAATTCTTGTAAAGAAGGCTTCAGGGCGTCCAGCAAAAAAAAAAAAAAAAAAAAAAATATATATATATATATGTATATATATATGTATACATATATATATACATATATATATATATATACATATATATACATATATATATATATATATATATATATATATATATATGTATATATATGTATATATATATATATATATATATATATATATATATATATATATATATATATATATACATATATATATATATATATATATATATATATATATATATATATATATATATATATACATATATATAGTAAACACAAATTAACCATTTTTTTCCCATGAGTTCATAATATATCAGCACGGTTTACTAATTAATCTGCTAGTTTTAAGTCAAATGTGAGGAAAATTTGGTAATTTATTACCTACAGTAGTTTTAAGCACATTGTGTGCATGATTTACTAATTTGTTCCCTTGTTTTAAGAATGTGACCTTTTAGGCCTATTAATTAATTACCTCGTTTTATGCAAATCTGTTCTGTTCATTTAATGATTTGTGAATGAATATTGCACGCTCTTTATGAACTGGCTACATCCCTGTTATAGTCCTGTCATACTTTATTCATAACAAAAGCACTAGAGGTTTTTTTCTCACTATGCAAAAAGGACAATGGGTGTATGAAATTGTGGACAGGAATTAGTATATCGTATGCATGATTTTACAAAAATGAGGTAACGAATAAGTAAATCATGCTCACGATTTATAAAATTAACAAATTAGTAAATCATGTGGGTTATGTACTTTAAACAAATTAGTAAATTGTGCTGACATATCAGTAAGTCATGGGAATTAATTGAATTCATTTGTGGCCACAATATTAATATTTAAAATCTAATCTGCAAAAAAAAATAATAATAATAATAAAATAAATAAATAAATAATAATAATAATAATAATAATAATGTCTTAAAAATGCAATTGTTCACACAATTCCATGTGATTCAGTGGCACAATCCTTAAGCAAACTCTTTCCATACAATGATTGTTGACAAGTTTCAAAAACTACCAAAAATACACAAAGTACTATAAAAGCAGTACATATACTATTTTTCAAAATTTTCAGTAAATAGCATTAATATTTGTCTGTGTTAATAAAATCAGTTTTTTTCTGTATAAGCTTTAAACTAACAGTTCACCTCATGGCTTATGTGTGATAATCGACTCACTTTCCTTTTAAATCTAACCTGCTCTCACTTTTAAGGACAGTGAGGATCCTGATGTTGGGGAAGCTCCTGGGGGAAGAGTCCCAGGTCTCTACGGCCCGGCGTGGCAGCTGGCCTGACTGTCGGCATGCAGCTAATGGAATGCCTAAACCCATCTGGAAGTCTCCTCATCCTCCCACCCCATTCCCCATGCCAGCTCAAGCTTCCATACACCCACCTGAGTCTCCCAGGATTGCCCGTCTGGGAGTCTGGCTAAACACGGAAAACAGGCTCTACACCTGAGGAACAACTGAAGCACGCAATCACTCTGTGCTTGTGTAAGGTTTTTATTGTACTGGACAATAATAAAAGTTGTACATGGTATTTATTATATTTTATTAAATTGAAACCTCCAGTCCATGGTCAATTTTTATTTTTTTATTTTTTTGAACAACACAGGAAAATCAAGGGGAAACCAGTACTTCCATAAGCATCACAAAACACTTTATATCAACACTTTATATATTAAAGGGTTAGTTCACCCGAGAATAAAAATTTGTCCATCGTCTACTCACCATCGAAGCATCATAGGTTTATGTGACTTTCCTCTTTCAGAAATTGTCAAATTATCCTTGCTCTTGCAAGCCTTTCAGTGGGGGTAAGAAGGTGTTTCTTTTCAACTGTTCAGAAGACGTGAAATAAACTGCGTGCATCTGTAATAAAATGTCCCTCACACTGCTCTGCAGGTGAATAAAGGACCCCTGTAGCAAATCAATGCATTTTTATAAGATAAATATCCAGATTTCAAACGTAAATAAACACTTTTTTTCTCACTTCTGCTGACTGTTGGGAACCGGAAGACATGCAGGCGGAAGATGGAAGACGTATGCGTCGCACTTACGCCTCTGGGAAATGTAGGAGCAAAGGAAACAAAGTTTCCTTTAGCAAAGGAAAACCAGTCTCCTCATGGCTTATTTTGAAATACTCAGTTTTTCTTTACAAATCCTCGTTTTGTGCTTTAATTCGTGACCAGTGTTTTTTTTTTTTTTTTTTTTTTTCTATATTGATTACGTTTGAAATCTGGATATTTATCTTATAAAAATGTATGGATTTGCTACAGCGGGCCTTTATTCACCCCCTGGAGCCGTGTGAGGTACTTGTTATTACTGATGCACACACTTTATTTCACATCTTTTGAACTGTTGAGAACAAACACCCGCTTATCCCCATTGATAGGCTTGAAAGAGCAAGGATTTTTTAATTTTTTAAATAATTCCGATTGGATTATTTTGAAAGAGGAAAGTCACATACACCTAGGATGCTTCGAGGGTGAGTAGAAGATGGACACATTTTCATTCTCAGGTGAACTAACCCTTTAACTTTTCCCTGCCATTGTCATTTTACTGTCATTTATGAGATGATGCTTCCTGCCATTGACAGAATTTTTCCGGCCTTCCATGTTTTCACTATTATAGGATAGGGGGCAGTATTACACAGCTTCTGAAAGAGTACTGAATATCTGGATCAAAACATGGTGAAGAAGAAGCAGAAACAAGTAATCACGTATGTATAACGCAACTATAATGTACGCATATAAATCAAGAATGCCTAACATTACCAAAAGAAATGTCGACCCAGGAAGTGGTATAGGACTGTGAAAGCTTTGGAGTGATGATGGAAGCCATCTACGTACTTCATCTATGTTTTGATCATTTTCTGAATCCAACGCAGTCAGCTTTTTGTGCAAAAAGATTATTTTACTTTTTTTGTGGGGGGGATTTGACCACATTCAAGTGTATATAAAACAATGAATGAAGTGCTATGTTCTTTCGTTTGACATATTGCATGTTCAGATATTTGATTAAAAATGCTGGCAGTGGCTGGCAATAATTTTTAGAAATGCTGGTTGGGAAAGAGTTTCCCCAAGGCCATTGCTTCAACAGATATTTATTTATTTTTCATTCACTATACGTTTTAAGGATAACCATAATGATAAAATAGTGGGAATAGAAATTGAGTATACAGAGAGAATGCTAGTTATTAAATGCCTTTAGCAGTAAGATTAATTACCTGATGCTCTTTGCTCATAAACTGATAAAGCACTGTGATCCAGTTAGAATGCTTAAGGACAGCTGTGCCTCGAATCATGTAAAATGCAGAAGAATTCATCCTCCCATTGGGGTCTGGGAGAGAGTTGGCCCTATTTCTCTGTCTGATTTATGGTGGACATCTCTCTGCACGCCAGACGCCTGGAGATATGATGATTGTCCTGATGTGGGTGCTCCACTTTCCCCTCTCCCCCCTCAGCATGAATGGACCACAGTGCCTCCTTCTCCTTCTATGTCTATTATGATCTCTCTAGCTCTCTCTGTATCTTTTTCTCTGTCTCTCTCTCTGTCTGTCGTGCTTCATCATGCCTGAACTCCGCCACCTGCTGGTCTGATTCCTGTCTGACAGGCAGTGTGTATTTAGCAGCAGTTTACTGTACAGTATATATTGTGATTCGACAATGTTGTTTTGAATTGAAGGCTAATAATCCCCATAGTGTGGTCCATAATTAGCTCATTAGTGCATTTTTTTGGTTATTATTATTATTATTATTATTATTATTATTATTAAATACATTAAATAAAAAAGGCTAAAAAGTGTAGTTTTTTTATTGCTGTGTTAATTGGAGATTTGATTTATTTTTGCTAACTGTATTCTACTTTTTCATTATTTATTTATTTATTTTTAATGCTGATTATTCCTCTGTTGGCTAAAATAATAGCACTTATAAGACCGTTAGCCGGCAGCCATATCACCCTGGAGCCCAAGACCGGTTTCCCACTGAAGCTAAGCAGGGCTGAGCCTGGTCAGTACCTGGATGGGAGACCTCCTGAGAAAACTAGGTTGCTGCTGGAAGAGGTGCTAGTGAGGCCAGCAGGGGGTGCTCACCCTGTGGTCTGTGTGGGTCCTAGTGCCCCAGTGTAGTGATGGGGACACTATACTGTCAACAAGCACCTTCCTTCGGATGAGACATTAAACCGAGGTCCTGACTCTCTGTGGTCAGTAAAAATCCCAGGATGTCTTTCAAAAAGAGTAGAGGTGTGACCTCGGCATCCTGGCTAAATTCGCCCATTGGCCTCTGACCATCATGGCGTCCTAACAATCCCCATGTCTACTGATTGGCTTCATCACTCTGTCTCCTCTCCACCAGTAAGCTGGTGTGTGGTGGGCATTCTGGCGCACTATGGCTGCCGTCGCATCATCCAGGTGGATGCTGCACACTGGTGGTGGATGAGGAGATACCCCCAGACTATGTAAAGTGCTTTGAGTGCCTAGAAAAAGCGCTATATAAATGTAATGAATTATTATTATGATTAATTATAATATAAATAAATAAATATAAAATTAATTCTTATTCATGCATCCTTCCATTTTCCAAACCATGTGTCCTGTAAGGGTCACGTGGATGCCGAATTCATCCCAGCATCTCAGGCAGGAAAACATACACACACACACACACACACACACACACACACACACACACACACCAAATACTCTTCCTGTACATACCCATTGCCTTCTGAGTATTGATCTGTACACTTAACTCTTCTATGTATGTAAATTTGTGTCTGTCTGTCTTTCTATACATGCTTTTTTTATTATTCTGTGTCTTGGTGTTGTGCCTAGAAGCTTCTGCAACATAAATCAAATTCTTTGTATTTTCATAATTATGCTGCTTGGAGGATGTTTGGAAATTTACTATTAGGCAATTTAACAACACAAATCCTATATTTTTGTGTAACAATTACACCTCAGATAAGGTGAAATACACACATGAGTGAGTCCAATATGTGTCAATGTTTATCAGTAACACATAAGTGAGCAATTTTCCATTTATAGCAACTGTCAAGCATCCAACTCAGCTGCAGTACTGCTCATCTCCTCCAGGGTGTCTCAAATATCCGTCCTCTGTAAGACAAGGCATCCATCTCTCTAGTTTTCCTCCCTGCGCTTTACTTACTTATTCTTGTCCACATGGTCCTAAAGTCAGAAGGATACTATTTTAATGCCCCTTTAACAGGGCTCAAGGGAGAGATTGAAGTGTGGGTGAACCTAAGGCAGGGCCGGCGGCCGCCTGGGGCGCCATCTGCTGGACGGGGCGCAAAATTGCAGAATTTAAAAAAAAAATGTAAAAATTAAATGTATGTATCGTATTATGAAAGCTGCGCACACGCTGTACACTTTTACTGTGCACTGTCCACACACTGCTTGTATTTGTCCATTTCTTTAACTAAATTTACAATCCTGAAAAACGACTGAGGCACTCTGACAGGCAGCTGTCAAACTCAGCTGCTCAGCAACCGGGAGTGGCGCGAAAACATCTGGTTTTAGCGTTTTAAATGATGGGGTAAATGAAAACACGTAATAAAATGAAAACACTATAACTGCTTTTCCTTGAGGTGAGATCTTAATGCTTCTCTATTGTTTTCTACTGTATCCTTCAGGTTGTTGCTTTCAAAGAGTTGTTGTGTGAACATTTAAAATAAAAAATGAATAACTATGGAATAACTGTGGAGTTTCTTTTTCCCAGGGGGTGGGGGTGGGGGTGGGGGGGCTCTCTCGCCTTGGGCACCAAATAACCTAGAGCCAACCCTGATCTAAGGCTAATTTGGGCTTTCTGTAATCTTCTAGTCAGCACTTCATGCAGGGGCGCCAAACAGAGTGGCCATCCGGCCCTCAGTATGCTTGATAAGAGGTTATCTGCTTAACCATGCAGAAAGTGCAAGCACTAAAAGCTCGCACAGATATACAGATGTTCACAGACATACATGTCAGTCCAGTCCAACATTTATTTTTCTCTCTTTATAGTCTTTGTAAAAAATACACATTTTTTTTTTAAAATAATAAAATAAAATGTATAAAAAAAAAAAACTAAATTATAAATATTGCATCTCCTCATTTATTTTGACAGAAACCTGGCTAAAACCATATAATTACATTATTTTAAACAAGTTTATTCCACAAGATATATACATCATTATTATAATGTTATTATTACAAACATGAGCCACATCGAAAAGGTAAAGAGAAAGGTGTTGCTTCCCTTTATAACAATATTTTCAGTGTTTCTCAGAGGGTGTGCATCAAGTATAACTCATTTGAAGTAATGGTGCTTCAAATAACATTATCCAAAGAAACAAGTTTTAATGATAAATCCCCTGTGATGTTTGTACTGGCTACTGTATACAGGCCACCAGGGCACCATACAGATTTTATTAAAGAATTAGCTGATTTTCTATCAGAGTTTGTGCTGGCTGCAGATAAAGTCTTAATTGTTGGTGATTTTAATATCCATGCTGATGAAAAAAAAAATGCTTTGGGATCGGCATTTCTAGACATTCTGAACTCTATGTTGGGGTTTGAACAACACGTATCAGGCCCTACTCATTGTCAAAATCATACTCTAGATTTAATACTGTCACATGGAATTGATGTTGACGGTGTTGAAATTCTGCAGCAATGCAATGACATCCCAGATCATTAGAGTCTTGTCTAAACTCCAAATAGCTAAAACTGTAAATTCTATTCCTTGTCACAAAAGACTGCTTTGTAAGTATTCTTCCTGGTTTATCTTAATTCCTTAGCATATCCAAGAGCTTAGAAAACTTGGTGATATAACAGAATCTTTGGACTCTCTCTTTTCTAGCATTTTAAAAATGGTTGCTCCTTTACACTTAGGAAAGACTAAGGAAAACAGTTTGACACCATGGTATAACGAGTACACTCTCACCCTAAAGAGAGCAGCCCGGAAAATGGAGAGCAGCTGGAGGAAAATAAAACTAGAGTTATTTCATGTTGCATGCCGGGAAAGTACCCTATCCTACAGAAAAGCATTAAAAACTGCTAGATCTGATTACTTTTTGTCTCTTTAGAAGAAAATAAATATAACCCCAGGCACTGACATTTCCCAACAGCACAGCAGTAATGACTTTATGAACTACTTTATTTCCAAGATCGATACTATTAGAGATCAAATTGTAACCATGCAGCTGTCAGCTACAGTATCACATCAGTGCATTATAGATCCCCTGAGGAACAGTTCCACTCATCCTCTACTATAGGAGAGGAATAATTTTATAAACTTGTCAAATCATCTAAACCAACATGTATGTTATACCCTATTCTAGAAGTCATAGATCCTCTTCTGATTATTTGAATTTGTCATTAAGGGGTCATTAAGATATGTCAATTAAGATATATGGTTTTGGGGTCATTAAGATATGTCCCCAAAACCTTCAAAAATAGTTTTGAGTTTGTTTCAGCAGTTCAAAACAGCTCAACAAAGTGAGGTTTCGAGTGAAGTTCGTTTTGGCTCCAAAAACCATTGAGCTTCCATTGGTCTGTGGTGATTATGCAATTGGTGGGTGTGTTCTGGAACTCCACCTTCTTTGCATGCATTTTTTTCTCCAGTTCGTTTCTCATTCAGCGGAGGTCAGGCAGGAGTCACACCAATACGATCGCTCGTGGAGAGACTCTAAAGATTCAGAGAAAGCATTTAATTCCTAGAAAGAAATTACAATGAAACTTAGTGCTGATGACCCAGAGTTATGCAAAAAGCGATGTAGAGAAACATCAGATGCAAGCTTTCCAAAGCCACGAAAAGAATGAAAGCAAAGTGTATATAAGGTAGCAAGAACCAAATACTTGTGTTTCTAATAAATGTTACACCATACTGCTGCTTCTGCTGTTTTTGTTCTTTCAATAAGCAAATTTAAAAAAGGTATACAATAAATGAAATGCCAAAAGAACATACAATAATTAACATTGGTTTTTATCAAATCATGACACCGCATAAAATATAAAAAGGTGTAATAACTTATCCAGTATAATAAAATAAACGAATGTAACAAAACAGGTTTTTGCTATTGATGATGACTCCAATATTTTTTCCACATCACGCTAAAGTTTTCATACTATGAGCCATTTATAGACTGATTATGGGAATGGAATGGTTCTTTTGTATTGCAAACACGATACTTGACTCTGAACTGCTGCTAATCATTATTCGTTTGTCTATAATATTCTGACTATTGGTACCCGTCTCACACCTATATACACCATCATTGCATCTTTATTGTGTTTAGGAAATATGCGCAAGTGTCACTATACATGTTTACATTAATCTACACCCCCCTCCAGCAGCATGGGGTGTTGGAATGTTCGGAAACAGTATACCATCGCTCAGTCTATGCCCCCAAACAAAGAACGAAAACGAACTTGACCATAGTTTGCTAACGATGCTTTTGGGAAACACACCCCAGAGCTGGCCGTGGTGTTTGACTACAGAATGTTGTTCCTTGGGCCACCTGGTGGATATTGTGTGAAGCACAACAATGTTTTAAAAAATCGGAAAAAGCGCCTGCAGGGAGCTCCGTGATCACACGTGCCAAATTGCAGGTTGTCACGTGAAAAAAGACACATTTTGAATGGTCAGATCTGTAGTTAATTCCAGACCAATCTCGAATCTCCCTTTTCTGTCAAAGATACTAAAAAGGTATTATACTCACAATTATATTCCTTCTTAGAGAAAAATGGTATCTGTGAGGATTTCCAGTCAAGATTTCGACTATATCATAGTACTGAGACTGCTCTCATTAGAGCTGCAAATTACCTGCTCTTATCATCTGATCGTGGGTGTATCTCTCTATTAGTGCTACTGGATCTTAGTTCTGTGTTTGACACTATCGACCACAAAATTATTTTCAATAGACTAGAAAACTTTCTTGGCATTAGTGGAAGTGCATTAGCATGGTTCAAATCATACTTATCTAACCACCATCAATTCGTAGCAGTGAATGAAGAGGTATGATATCAATCACAAGTGCAGTATGGAGTCCCTGAAGGCTCAGTACTAGTACCGTTACTTTCCTCACTTTACATGTTACCCTTGGTAGATATCATCAGTTAGCTTTCACTGTTATGCTAATGACACATATTTCTTCACAGCCTAGCGAAACACCGATTTGAAAAACTAACGGAATGCACAGTCGATATAACAAAACTAGATGACGAGTAATTTTTTTTACTGCTAAATTCAGAAAAAAACAGGTGTTAATTATTGGACCTAAAACCTCCACATGTAATAACCTAGAACGCTGTCTTACACTTGATGGCTGCTCTGTCAATTCTTTGTCATCAGTTAGAAACCTAGGTGTGCTATTTGATAGCAATCTTTCCTTCGAAAGCCACATTTCTAGCATTTGTAAAACTGCATTTATCCATCTCAAAAATATATCTAAATTGCAACCTATACTCTCAATGTCAAATGCAGAAATGTTTATAAATGCGTTCATGACCTCAAGGTTAGATTATTGTAATGCTTTATTGGATGGTTGTTCTGCACACTTAAACAAGTGTAATTGCATTCTATTTGCTTTAAAATATGGTGTGCTGTTGTATATACTGATATATGTATCAACTGATTAATGGCATAAGTAAAAACATCTAAAAAAAAGTATATTTAAGGCAAAATATACTTTAATGTAATTTATATTGAAAGGTTTTTTTTTAATATTTGTAATTATGCATTTGAAATTGTTTATTTGAAATTTAGTATATATATATATATATATATATATATATATATATATATATATATACAGTATATATATATACAGTATATATATATATGTTTTAAATAGTACATGTACAGTAATTCTGAATAGCACTCTACCTTTCAAAATTAGAGCAAAAAGTGTAATTCTTTAAAGAACAACAAAAGATTTGTAAAATATAATCTTTTAATGTATGTTAAGGTAAAACTTTTAAAACGAATTTGACATGTTTACAAAATTTTACTTTTTTCAAAAAGTGCACTTAAGTTTGTTAAGAAGTTATGAGTGTAAAAGTGTATTTACAAGTACAGTTTTTTTATTATAGTATATAATTTTATGATTTTAAGTACACGTTCAATACAATTATGTACACTTTTCTTTACCCATGTATAAAATGGTTGGATAAAAATAAAATAAAAAAATGATAATTCTGTAAAATATGCATGGTTTTATGGAATTTAGCTTTTGTTACTGCATTCAGTAGCTAACCAAAAACCAATGTGGCATTTTGAACGGACAAAGGGTTAATTACATGAAAGCGCTTTCTTATCTGTAATATTATTACAAAGACAAGTTGTGCTACTGTATTATTAATGTGCAAGATTAAAGCATAGGAAAATCCTCGACAAAATGTGGAAAATATAAACATCCAAATGTATCTTTAAAATATGGGTACATGAAAAACATTTGTAATTAATTTAGTGCAAAGCGAGTATATGTGACATTCCAACATTTCTGTAATTTATCAAATTCAGATGTGTGCATATCCATTTATTATTCACTTGGTAGTCGGCACTTGGTAAGAATAAAAGCATTTAATAAGTTTTGCTCCTTTACAAACAAGTTAAACATGCTCCAATTCCAAAGTACGACCTGAATGTGAATCGCATGGTTTTGCCTGTAATCACAGGGATCTCTACTAGAGATATAAAAAATAAATAGAAAAATCATATCCTAGCTGTGCACAGCTCAATAGTCTGCAATGCAGGGGCAGCTGAGGAGCAAAGAATGTGCTTTACATAATGCACATAGCCATCAGGAAATACTGAATGCCTGGACTTCATTGCCCTAATCTATTTTATTTATTTTTTCTCCCTCTGCTCTTCTCCTGTAGTCCACACAGCTCACCCACTTTGGCACTTGGCATCAATTCTGTCACAAATTTGAGAAAGGCCTTATTTAGCTGGTGGTCAGACTGCTTTGTCAAAAAAATCAGCAACAGATCTGAGCAACAGAGATTTGGGGCCTCAGGGATGTCTCACCAGAGTTCTTGCCTCCATCCCTCCAGCCTTTAAGGGTCTCTCATCTCTTTTTTTTACTTCCTCAGCCATTTCCCTCTCAAGAATTTCCTTGTTCCTCGTGTCCCCACAGGGCTGCTCTTGTTATATCCATTACCCTTTTATTCACTCTACCTACCAAGAGTAACCCACCAACATTTTACCCATCTTACCCACTAATTTTTTGTTATCCTTTCCTGCAGGCCAGTCTTGCACTGGATTTGTTTCTTAAACAGTGTTTGAGTTATCATGAGTACCTTCAGGATTTCATTTTAGGATACGTATGCACAGAAGGGATTTTTTTTTTTTTCTGTTGGCAAAAACAATGTTAATAATAATAAAAAATTCAATATGTGCTCTTTTTCTTGAGAATTTTTAGCATTCATGTAACTTGTTAACACTACTATAGAACTAATGCAAGTGCGCAGCCGTCTTTAGAATTTGGCCTTTGGAACTTCCGATATTGCAATAGCTAATGGAAGCATGTTTCTGTCGCCAAATAAAAAATACACAAGGCAATTGCTACTTTTAATCTAACAATTCTGACTTTTTTTTATCTGAATCACAACACTTGACAATCACAATTATGTCCTTAGAAAGCCACCGTGATAATGTCACTGGAACTACAGTACCATAAGTTTATGCTTTGATGATGTCTAAAAAGAAAACTTACATTTACGTCCGAAGCGCTATTTAGCAAATATTTAATAAATATTCTGTCTCATCTACTTACTAGTTCATAAAACATGAGACATAAATAAGCACACGTTTGTATGATGTAAAGCATAGACCTATATATCATGGCACTGCACTATCGCACAAGCTATTTTTTGAATCTGAGTGAGTAAATAGTTGTTCACCTCCTCAAAATTTATTTGGGCTGGACTCCTACATGAAGGTTTTTCAATCCAACTAAGCCATCAATCTGATTATAAAATAATTATTGGGTGCATGTAAATGTATATGGTGAGAAAAATAGTACACCTTAGCAGAACGAAAGTGTCTCTAGATGAAAAGATAAAAAGCTAAAAAAAAGTAAAATAAAAAAACTAATTCAACCAGTGCATGTTCATGTAGGAAAACAACTGGAAAACACACAGTTTTACAAACTAATTCAAATAAAATTAATTAATAAATAAATGATTCATTCGCAAATGGTTGCCATTGCTGTTTCAGTCAACAGAAATAAAGGACTGACATAATAATAAATGCTGAATTATTATAAATGTAATTTTTTTTTTTCTCGGGTCAGTTGGAGAGCTCCTGATAAAAACAGCTGACCTGATACAAGTGCCACTGACCTACAGATTTATGCTCTAACCCTAATCAAACACACCTGAACAAGCTTATCAAGATCTCCAGGGTTATGAACCCTGTGTTCCATTTCGAAAGGCTCACCCCTATGCCCTTATCACACCCTTCAGAGTGAGAGCTTCGAAGGGCTGAATGACGATGGGGACCAAACAACTTTTTTTGGAAGTGCCCTTCTGCGTCATCATCACGTGCCCACACAGAGGCACCATCATCATGCAAAGAATCTGCGCAAAGAATCATGGGAGCCCGAAGTGTCCATCAGTTGTATCCATCGAAATCCTTCATTCCGAAGGGCCCTTTGAAGTGGCCCGTTTTTAGCACTTCAGTTTGTAATGACTCTTCTAAATTGCCCTTCGAAGGGTGACATATCCCGTTTAGAATGCACCGTAAGGCTACAGACAAGTATTATTTGTATTATTTTTTTTTTGCTTTTTTTTCGGGGTTGGAGCTAAACTCTTTGCCTACTTCTGCCCTACACACTATTAATGCAACTCAACAAGGCCTCGTCACTTTTTATTTATGTATATATTTATTTATTTAGTCATTTAATTATTTTTGTTTGTTTGTTTGTGTATGCCTTGGGCATAAATTATTTAAAAGAGGGATATTATTTTAAGTATGTTCCCAGAAGAAAGGGTGTTTAGAAACAATGCTTACTGATATAGAGAATAACTTCATTTATTAATTTTATTTTTTATTATTATTACATGTATTTTATATACAGAATTAAGGAAAATCATTTATAAACAATATGCTGCTCATATAAGCCATTTTGAGCAGGCTGTGATCAGGCTCCTGCTCTTCTATTAATTAATTAAAATTTTTAAATGGAACATCAGCTGGTAACCATTGAACAACCAACAGTTATTTGACCAGAATGACAGCAAAAAAATAAATCCACAATGAAGATGCACCAGGCAGTCAAGTCACCTTTAATTATATAGCGCTTTTAACAATATAGATTGTGTCAAAGCAATTGTGCAGCATTAAATAGGACAATAGTGTGTCAATAATGCAAAAAGGCAGTTCATCATTGAATTCAGTGATCAACCAGCTCAGTTCAGTTTAAACAGTATCTGTGCAATCAAGTCGATGATAACGCTGGAAATTAAGTGCCCCCAATTAAGCAAGGCAGAGGCTCAGATTTAGACATGGGTCTTTAATCTAAATTTAAACTGACAGATTGTTTCTGCCTCCCAAACAGTGTAAAGTAGATCATTTGAGAGTTTGGGAGCTAAATATGAAAAGGATCTGCCGCCCGCAGTTGATTTATATATTATAGGTTGTGACGAGTGGGGCGGTGGAGCAATTTGGAAATGAGCGACACCTACGCCACTCACGGGTCTCGAATCCCACGGAGGAGATCGGAAAAGATAAAGGAGGAGCTACGACACTGAAGGATGAGAGAAAACCAGCCATGGATTTTATTTTGAGTTTTGGTTTTGTTTGTGCTAACTTCGCAGTCAGCGAAGTCATGTCTAAACAAAATTATTATTAAAAATTATTTAAAAAAACTTGTATTGACCTGGGAGAGAACTCCTCCAGCATTCTGCAGTTAAGGACAACAGATGAGGCTAACATTACCACGAAAGCTTGTTCAGATGAGACTGATGCAACCACAACAGATCTGCTTTTAGATTCCAAGCCATTAGTTAATACGCAATCTTCAACTGACAGTAATTCATCTGTTGATGGTCTATTACTGGAGTGTTATCAATCAACGCAGCAGCCCATCCCGCCACAGGATTATTATGGCCCCCCAGTGGATGTAGGATGTCACAAGGCCCGCCTTCAGATATGTCTGAAATTCATGAAAAGGCAACCCAACCACATCTCAAAATTTTTTCGGGCAGAGTAATATCTGGCAAGGCACAGACCTTTTACAAGCAGATGGTACGATGAATTTAAGGATAGAATAAAGCCAGACTATGGATGCAATATTTTGCAAGGCGTGCCAACACTTTCCTGGTAGCCAAAGTGACCACTCCTTCGTGAGACATGGATTTCAGGACTGGAAACACCTTCAACAACCATGTCTCTGTCATGCTATTGGAAAAATAATCCTAAAACGAACATTTCCCAAAACCCTCTATGTTCATTGCTGCTCTCATAGACCAAATCTGGTTTTGTCCACGGTGGCCTCAGTATCTGGACACGTAACCACATTTTTACAAATTTTAAACTCTCTGCATATATTCACTACTGGAGGTCAGAGACATGCTATTTCCTTGAAATTCAGAAAGAGATGCACCAAAATTGACAACCCTTAAAGCTCGAGTGAACCTCAGACACCCGCTGGAGCTCCAGAGCGTTCAGTGAGTAAAGTGCTACAACTGCTAGATGTAATTCTGGAAATGCTAGCCCAGTGTTCAGAGAACAATGGCAAAACCAAATCTGAAGTGGATTCTCTGTTGCATCAGGTTCAAATGAAAAAAATTCTGTTTATGCTGGTTACATTTGGAAAGATTTTTGAAACTACTGAATTAGCCACCAGGGGTTTGCAGAGCTCCATACTCTCCGTCACAGACACAATCAGTCTAATTGAAAATCTCAATCGAACTTGATCAAATTCAGAGACAATTCTGAGGGAGATTTTGAAAAAGTCATTAAGTTATCTGAAGAACTAATGACATATCATGACATTTCGAAAGTGGGATGTCACATCATCTCGTAACCGAAAGTTGACCAGTAGGTTTTCGGATTCTGTAATCACTAGAACACTGGGGAAGACTGCAAGTGTTAAAAGTGACATGGCTCTCAGGCAGATCTGGAACTTTGTTTTGTATACACAGATTTCAGAGATGCACAATCGATTCCAGGGGAACACATACAGCCTCATGTAAGCATCAGCTGCCTGCCTGCAAGATCTACAGTATTTTGTAGCTGAGAACTACACTGTTAATTATTTCACTGTAAATTTACAATAAATTGCAGGTTAATAACTGCATGACTTTCACAGCAAGTTACCGTATCATTTTTACAGTAAATAATTGTGAAATGACAGCTGTTTACTGTGACTTCACAATAATTATGCCGTCATATTACTGTGATTTAGCAGTAAGCTGCTGTATAATTACAGTATTTTACTGTGCAATTACAGTTAGTCTATCATATTACTGTAATTTAACAGTAAGCTGCTGTAGAATTACTGTATTTAACCACGTCTACACTGTGATTTAGCATAAATGATGGACCAAACAAAACTGATAAAAACAATGGTTTAACTTTTATTTTTTTAGAAGAAAAATACATTTTAATAACAGGAATAAACACTGTGTAACATGAATGAACACTGGGTAACATGAATGTCTGTCAATATGTGTGTGAATGTGTTTACTGTGTTTACCATTATGTGATAATGGTACTTGAAAAATACAATTTAATAACAAGAATAAACACTGGGTAACAGGAATGTGTGTCTATGTGTGTGCACTGTGCATGTGTTTACTATGTGATAATGGTACTTCACAACGTAGGAGCTGAAAAGAGAAAGAAGGAGAGAGAGAAGAGAGAGTGAGAGAGGGAAGAAAAGACAAAAAGGTGGGAAAAGAGAGGGTTGCAGGTGTCTTACTCCTTCCCTTGCAGCAGGCACCTGCATAGTATGGGTTCTGTCCACTATCTACAAAAGAAAAGAAAGACAAAAAGTTTAAGTTACTTTGTGGTGCAAGTACCTGCAAGTATGGTACTCGCATTGTAAAACTAATCCTAAAATGTGTACAATTTAAGAAATTACAATTGTAAAACTCATGATAAATCAGATAAATCATGTGAATAGTACTATATCAATTAATATTAAATCAACAAACCAGAGGACTCTGAAAGTAACATGATTGAGGTTAAGCAAAAATTACATGACATGCGTACATAGTAATGCAACTCAGTAAGCCAGTAATGTGATTTAAATTTACACTTAAAACTATTGTAAAGTACGTCTGTAAATTTGACGTTTTTATTCATATAATATCAATAACCTATAACATTGAAAAGGCATGTTTAATTCAAATAAACGTAAGAACAATGAATTTTACACATTTTGCAGCCTGTCTAAACTCGTAGAACAGATTAAAGGGATAGTTTACCCAAAAACCCACCCTCATTCCAAACACATTAGCCCTTCGTTCATCTTTGGAACACAAATTAAGACATTTTCTGACTCCTCCATGGACAGCAATTTTATTACCACTTTCAAGGCCCGGAAAGGTAGTGAAGATTGTTAAAATAGTCCATGTGACTACAGTGGTTCAACCTTAATGTTATGAAGCGATGCAAAAATACTTAATAGTGCGGAACGCACAAAAAGTATTCTCGTCGCATCATAGCAATAAGGTTGAACCACTGTAGTCACGTGGACTATTTTAACAATGTTTTTACTACCTTTCTGGGGCTTGAAAGCGGTTATAACATTGCAGTCTATAAGCGGGATCAGAAAGCTCTCGGACTTCTTAAATTAGCTTAATTTGTGTTGAACAAAATTGTTTGGAACATCATGAGGGAGTGTAATTAATGAGAGACTTTACATTTTTGAGTGAACTAACCCTTTAATAGCTTAAGTAAACATCTTACTGCATAACTAATTCTAGCTTAAAACAAAGACAGTGTTTCGTTAGTCTGTTCTGAAGTTGGAACACAACTTACATTAGACTGACATCGATTCAAAGTCAATGAGCTTCCTGATCAGTGTACAGACTTGCTGGTTTATGTGTCCTCTCTGCCTCTTTGATTTTGTACCTGTCTCTGGGTTGATGCCCAAGAAGCACATATAAACAAAAAGACAGAGAAGAAAGATGTTAGTTTAATTCAAGTGGGATTAAAAAGGTTTCAGTTCCCAGTCATCACCTTCAGTGGGTCACTGCTGTTGCAGTACTGAGCAAAACTAAAGTTAGCTCAGTTTTAACAAGGTGACATTACTTGGATTCAATTAAACAGCAACCATTTAAATAACTTAACAGCAACTGAAAAAAATTTACATCACAAACACACAGTCAAGAATAGTCCTGCAACAAAGTAAGTTAGATGTGTGTGATTTACCCAGGCAATGCATTTGCACACAACAATTTACATCATTTACACGTACTGTTTGCAGAGGATGGAGGAAGAGCCTGTTGCCAGTCCATCTCCATGTGGCTGTTTCTGCTTGCACTCTTCCTCCTAAAATTATTACCCGTTCACAGACAAAATGGCTCCTAATATCTCCAGATGTCGACCTGTTTTACTTTAGAATAGCACAGCTAACGAAGCTCCACTAATTCAGTGATAAACACATTTATTTTCCTATATCTTTTTTTATAATAAAATGCACTTTATTTTTTCTGTTGACGAGACAGACAACGGCTGCTCCGTTTCACACACACGGCAGAAAAATATGGACGACGCCCAGCTAGCTAACATTACTAATTTGAGATTAATTTATTCCACCTTTGCACAAATCCACAACACTATAATGTATCTAGTTGATCATAACTGTCATAATACACACATTAAGGCCACAGCTTACCTTATAACTTTATTTCTTGGTGGTAGAAAAATGCTGTGGGAAAAGAGAGAGCGCTGTTAAAGTAACGAACGTTAACTAAGAAAAGCATTAAGCAAAGCTAAAGTTCGATTTTGACGGTGTAGTTAACGTGAAGCCTCACAGTTAATAACTTAATACGGTACTACTAGCTATACACTTATTAACACAACCAACGTCTGATGATTCACATTTGCGCGCTCAAAACGCGAGTCTGCTCCAGCTAAGTTACAAAAACATGAAACAGAACTTAACTAACGCTAATTTGGTTCATACTTTTAAATAACATGAAATTTCATATTAAAAACAGTCATCAAATTGACAAAGTTTGAAATTAAACACTTACCGCACTGAATCCGTCGAGTGATACCATGGAGGAGATCAGGCCAGGGAGCTCCGGGGGAGCTCAGATGACGCAGTTGCAGCGCGAAAATGACGGAATTCACAGTAGTTTCTTGTAAAAGCCCCGCGCCTGCATTATTTTCACAGTAAAAGTCTAAATACGGTATTATGTTGTGAAATATCACAGTTAAAGCCTGTGAAGTGGTAATAATGTAATTACCTGTGAAATATTACAGTTATATATTGTGAAATCCTGGAAATATTTTACAGTGTACTGGAACCAACATGTAAGCTGTTGAAGATGCAGAATTCACAGTCTTTGTTCAACATTTTAATTGAAAAATGCAAACAGAAAAACAGAAAAATACCCTACACTCATGGAAGTGCTAGACAGCTGCCCCATGGATTTTTTTCCAACATAAATGCATTTTTGAGAGTATTGGTGACTTTACCAATGACTACATGCACTGTTGAGATACTTTTTTCAGCCGTGCATTGAATGAAGATATGCTTAAGGTCGTCGATTTCCTCATTAAGGCACAATAACCTGTAGCTATTATCCAAGGAACGTAAACTTGCAGACTCTTTGGACAATGAGGAAATAATTGCACTTTTCAATTCAAAGCCCAGGCGTCTCCGGCTTGTTTTTGAAATTTTATGCCGGCCAGCCCAGCTTAAGAACAGATACGCCGTATTGTTATGCCCCTGTAGCAAATCAGATGTTTCTTTGAATTTATTTGGGAATTGCAGACTTGTGGAGGCTTGACGGAGTGGTACTGTAGCTGTCCAAGGCACTGAATTGTATGATTTAACTATATAACAATATATGTTTTTACAATAATTCACTTATTAAAATACAAAGATTAAATTCCTCAAATTTAAGTTGAAACGACAGTCTTGAGTGCAGGCTACTTAAAAATTTATGGGGGCATATTTATTTTTTTAGTGATACCTGTTTTGTGATTCGTTTTATTGCTCTTTAATATGGCATGATGTATAGGACAACAGATGTCAATAACATAATTTCTAATATATATAATTAGTTATAAAGACAAAAATAACTAAATAAATAAGTAAAATAAAAATATAAAAGTGGAAAACTCTAGAAGCATCATTCTTTCTAAATATATGCACTGTTACTGTCACAGTGTCTGGGTTGTGTCCCTGGGTTTCCACTAGATGTCCCCCTTTCTCACAGTGTCTGTCACCTTATCACTTCCTGTTCCCTTATTTGGTCACCTTCCTCCTTGTTAGTATTGATTGTTCCCCACCTGTCTCCTGTTCCCTCATTATCCTTCTGTGTATTTATACCCGGTCTGTCTGAGTCTGTGTTACGGAGTCCTTGTTTAATGTCCTATAGTTATTCATGTCCGTCGCTTCTTGCCTTGCTTTGCCTTGTCTTCGTGTCTTGTTTATGTTTGATATTCTGGTTTTGACCCTGCCTGGACTGTTTACCCCTTTGGATTACCCTTTAATAAATGACTTACCTGCAATTGGTTCTATCTCCGTGCCTCATTGTATCCCTGCCGTGACAGAAGGACTCCGTCACACTAGGAACCAGCGGTATGTCATTTTTCCGTTCCCCAGCCAAGATGGCGGAGCGGCGAACCAAGTACCTTCGGTTGATCGCCCTCCGCCAAGAGGGCAATGAAGTGGGTGCCCTGGCTCAGGTGTTCTGGTCCCTGGCCGAGGGCATGGGCTACAACGATGCGGCCCTCAAGGACTATTTCAATGGCGGGCTGGATGATCCAGTGTCTCATGAGGAGATGGCGCAGTTAGAGACACTGGAATTCTGGGAATTCGTGTGCTACCTGCAGCATCGGCTTCGGTGGGATGACCCAGCCACTTCGGTCTCTTCCGGCGGGGTGGTCGTCAGCCCAGCACCACTGCCCAGGATGGCAACCAGCCAAGCGCCACAACCCAAGATGGCCACCAGTCCAGCACCACTGCCCAGGATGGCTAACAGCCAAGCGCCACAGAATAAGATGGCCGCTAACCCAGCGCCAATGCCCAAATTGGCCACTTTTCCAGCGCCACAGCCCAAGATGGCCGCCAGCCCAGCGCCAATGCCCAAATTGGCCACCGGTTCAGCGCCACAGCCCAAATTGGCCACCGGTCCAGCACCACAGCACAAGGTGGCCGCTAACCCAGCGCCAATGCCCAAATTGGCCACCGTTCCAGCACCACAGCCCAAGATGGCCGCCAGCCCAGCGCCAATGCCCAAATTGGCCACCGGTTCAGCTCCACAACCCAAGATGGCCGTCAGCCTAGCGCCACAGCACCAGATGGCCGTCAGCCTAGCGCCACAGCACAAGATGGCCGTCAGCCAAGCGCCACAGCACAAGATGGCCGCTAACCCAGCGCCAATGCCCAGATTGGCCACCGGTCCAGCGCCACAGTACAGGATGGCCGCCAGCCCAGCGCCAATGCCCAAATTGGCCACCGGTTCAGCGCCACAGTACAAGATGGCCGCCAGCCCAGCACCACAGTACAAGAGGGCCGCCTGTCCAGAGTCATGGCCCAAGATGGCTGCTTGCCCAGCGTCGTTGCACAGGATGAGAGTCTCAGTTGACCCTCCGGAGTCTAGTCAGGTTCCAGTTGACCCTCCGGAGTCGAGTCAGGTTCCAGTTGACCCTCCGGAGTCGAGTCAGGTTCCAGTTGACCCTCCGGAGTCGAGTCAGGTGCCAGTTGACCCTCCGGAGTCGAGTCAGGTGCCAGTTGACCCTCCGGAGTCGAGTCAGGTGCCAGTTGACCCTCCGGAGTCGAGTCAGGTGCCAGTTGACCCTCCGGAGTCGAGTCAGGTGCCAGTTGACCCTCCGGAGTCGAGTCAGGTGCCAGTTGACCCTCCGGAGACGAGTCAGGTGCCAGTTGACCCTCCGGAGACGAGTCAGGTGCCAATTGACCCTCCGGAATCGAGTCAGGTGCCAGTGAACTCTTCAGAGTCGAGTCAGGTGCCAGTGAACTCTCCAGAGTCGAGTCAGGTGCCAGTGAACTCTCCAGAGTCGAGTCAGGTGCCAGTGAACTCTCCAGAGTCAGGGCTAGTCACCGCTGATCCTCCAGAGTCAGGGCTAGTCACCGCTGATCCTCCAGAGTCAGGGCTAGTCACCGCTGATCCTCCAGAGTCAGGGCTAGTCACCGCTGATCCTCCAGAGTCAGGGCTAGTCACCGCTGATCCTCCAGAGACTAGGCTAGTCACCGCTGATCCTCCAGAGTCAGGGCTAGTCACCGCTGATCCTCCAGAGTCAGGGCTAGTCACCGCTGATCCTCCAGAGTCAGGGCTAGTCACCGCTGATCCTCCAGAGTCAGGGCTAGTCACCGCTGATCCTCCAGAGTCAGGGCTAGTCACCGCTGATCCTCCAGAGTCAGGGCTAGTCACCGCTGATCCTCCAGAGTCAGGGCTAGTCACCGCTGATCCTCCAGAGTCAGGGCTAGTCACCGCTGATCCTCCAGAGTCAGGGCTAGTCACCGCTGATCCTCCAGAGTCAGGGCTAGTCACCGCTGATCCTCCAGAGTCAGGGCTAGTCACCGCTGATCCTCCAGAGTCAGGGCTAGTCACCGCTGATCCTCCAGAGTCAGGGCTGGTCACCGCTGATCCTCCAGAGTCAGGGCTGGTCACCGCTGATCCTCCAGAGTCAGGGCTGGTCACCGCTGATCATCCTGAGTCAGGGCTGGTCACCGCTGATCCTCCTGAGTCAGGGCTGGTCACCGCTGATCCTCCTGAGTCAGGGCTGGTCACCGCTGATCCTCCTGAGTCAGGGCTGGTCACCACGGATCCTCCAGTGACTAGGCTGGTCACCACGGATCCTCCAGAGACTAGGCTGGTCACCGTTGACCTTTCAGAGTCTGAGTCAAGTCACCGGTGATCTTCAAGGACTGAGTCAAGTCACCGGTGGTCTTCAAGGACTGAGTCAAGTCACCGGTGGTCTTCAAGGACTGAGTCAAGTCACCGGTGGTCTTCAAGGACTGAGTCAAGTCACCGGTGGTCTTCAAGGACTGAGTCAAGTCACCGGTGGTCTTCAAGGACTGAGTCAAGTCACCGGTGGTCTTCAAGGACTGAGTCAAGTCACCTCTGATCTTCATGAACAAAGGCAAGTCACCATTGATCTTCATGAGCAAATGCAAGTCACCAATGATCTTCATGAGCAGTGTCAGGCCAGCACCAATCTTCTGGAGTCCAGTAAGGACACCAGGGGATTACCAGAGTTTTGTTGTCCCATTGATCCAGCCGCACGGAGGTCTGCTCCGCCTTGGGGGGCTCTGGTCCTGACCACATGGCTGTGGTGGTCTTCTGCTCCGCCCTGGGGGGCGCTTGCCCTGACTACACGGTTGTGGTGGTCTTCCGCTCCGCCCTGGGGGACTCTGGCGTCGACCACGAGGACGTGGTGGTCCTCTGCTCCGCCCTGGGGGGCTTCTGCTCTGACCACACGGACATGGTGGTCTTCTGCTCCGCCCTGGGGGGCGCTTGCCCTGACTACACGGTTGTGGTGGTCTTCCGCTCCGCCCTGGAGGGCTCTGGCCTTGACCACAAGGGTGTGGTGGTCTTCTGCTCCGCCCTGGGGGGCTTCATGTTGTTTTTTTCCTTTGGTTTTTGTGTTAACGTCTGTCCCTGTTCCTTTCTGTTAGTCTGGCCCTCCGTCCCTCCCCCTGAACCTCCTCCTGTCCTCCTCCCTCCTGGTCTTTCTGTGTTGTGTTTACATTCTAGTGCCTGTTCCCCATGTTTTTCTTTTCTGGCCCTCCGTCCCTCCCCCTGAGCCTCCACCTGTCCGCCTCCCTCCTGGTCTCTGTTTTGTGTCTGTCGTGGAGCGTCTGGGAGCCGCTCCGTAGAGGGGGGGTACTGTCACAGTGTCTGGGTTGTGTCCCTGGGTTTCCACTAGATGTCCCCCTTTCTCACAGTGTCTGTCACCTTATCACTTCCTGTTCCCTTATTTGGTCACCTTCCTCCTTGTTAGTATTGATTGTTCCCCACCTGTCTCCTGTTCCCTCATTATCCTTCTGTGTATTTATACCCGGTCTGTCTGAGTCTGTGTTACGGAGTCCTTGTTTAATGTCCTATAGTTATTCATGTCCGTCGCTTCTTGCCTTGCTTTGCCTTGTCTTCGTGTCTTGTTTATGTTTGATATTCTGGTTTTGACCCTGCCTGGACTGTTTACCCCTTTGGATTACCCTTTAATAAATGACTTACCTGCAATTGGTTCTATCTCCGTGCCTCATTGTATCCCTGCCGTGACAGTTACATATTCATTATATTTTTACTTAACCTGTTAGTGATGTATTCATTTTTTAATAGGTTTGAATAAACCTTTATTTACAGCCATCATTTAAATGGTTATATTTTACCAACAAATTAGAGTAGAACATAATTATTTTATCAAAAAAAAATAACTTCCTTATGTGATTTAATATTTTGTTAAAATGTTTTATTTTAGTGTTAATTATTTAATTTGATTAACTAATTGGTTTAAATTTTAAAACATTGATAGGATAACTGACTTATGTGCAATTAAAATGTGTGATACAAATTTTATTTCATTGTTGATTAGCCTATTAAATAAACTGTGCATGTGTTCTGCCGCAGTTCATAAAAAAATAAAAATAAAAAAATAAAAAACCAAAATAGGTGATAGATAGATAAATCTGATTTTGCCTACACCACTGGTATACAATGTTTAATAGGTAGCCAGTGCAGTATTGCCAGAACCAGGCTAATATGGTCATACTTCCTGGTTCTAGTGAGAACTCTAGCTGCTGCATTTTGGACCAGCTGGAGTTTGTTTATTAATTCCATGCTGACTGTAATTTCTAACTACATTTAATATTCATTTAAACTATAATGCATTGCTTTGTGCATTAATGCTGCCATTGTACTCAAACACTAGGATAGTTAAACAGAATTTATAACTAACTAAATAATAACATAACTTCTCATCTTTTCCTGAAAGAACATACTGTAGTAAAATTTGACAATGAAAGATGGGTGCTGACCGAACATCAGAAGAGATTGAAAAGGTTTAATTATTGAGATGTCACTGGACTGTAGGAGTAGTTTAAAGATTGTTTGCATTGATTTATTGACCACATCCTTTGTGAGCAATGCTTCAGCCATGTATAATCAGACACACTGATGACTTTATTTTACTGGAGGTGCAACTATTATCTCTACTTTTGTTTCTTTTTCAGCATAAAATTTTAACTTCTTTTTTTGCCCAAGGATATAATAAAATTTAAATCCTGAGCCCATTCAGTTAAAAACACAGTATGGATGCTTAACACGTTTGATGTATATTGGTTTCTTGACAAACAAAACAAAAAATATGTATGATTAACTTCAAGAAAACTAAACAAGGTCAGGCTACAAAAACAAATCTCTGAACCGTAGCCTTTGTTTGGGTTTCATTAAAACTCTCTGCCACACTTGGAGAAACACTATCAAAGATAGGAAATATGTAATGAAAGATTAAGCCAGCCCTGAAGTATATATATTTTGAAACAAATGTGTGCATGAGGGAGCCCTGTACGTTTGTTTTCTTTAACTCTGAACACTTTTGGCCCTGTGCACTTACTCACTATTAACTATTAACATTCTCAGATTAAATTGTCTACTATCAATATTCAATGGGTACATACTGTACCCAACCACTAATATTGGCACCCTTGGTAATTATGAACAGAGGCAGCTGTAAGAAAAAATAAATTTTGCAACATGAACTTTCATTCAAAAAAAAAATCACAAAGTTCTATCCTATCACTGAAGTAAAACAATGGAAAGTGAGGGGAAAATCTTATTATAAAAATAAATGTTTCCCTTCCGAGGGAACTTCGAACTGCGTCCGCAAGGGGTTGCTATGGGGAACGCCTTCAATGTGACTAGTGTCTGAAGCACACATCTAAAAACGACAATAACATTGCCCAGTGACAGCCTATGATGTCATTATCCGGGCACAATCACAATATAAAAGGAAGCCAGGATAACAAGTCATCTGCTTCTTCGTCTTCACAACTGTTTTGTTTGAAGCTTGTGTCACGGAGTGACTTTGTAAGGGCGGAACTAAAAGAACGGAGATTGGTTCCGCCCGGACCATAATCCTCAAACACCGGTTACTTCCGGGAACTCCAAGGAAGGAAATTAGGGTTTCATTGATCGCAGGTGGCTAGATGAACGGGGCGATCGCGGATTGGGCAGTGTGGAGAGAGGGAGGAGTATAAAGAGGGCCTCAGAAACTGCAGAGAGAAGTTGTTTTATTCCAGCCGATACGGCGAGTGAGTTGGAGTGTTTGGGCAAGGGCAGCGGAAAGAAGGCGGAGGAATATTGTTGGCTGGGCGAAGACGGAGACAAGGGTTTGGCAGAAACAGAAACCGGGCTGAGTATATTGGGATGTCTATCTAACTGTGAAATGCTCTATGGACATGTGTAACGAATTCTGAGTGGTTGAGAACAGGAAGACTCACCGGAAATATCGCTGAAGGAGGCCCTTTTTGGACAGGTCACGTAGCAGCAGAGAAGTATCCAGGAGCTGAAAAGAAGAGGGAAAAGAGACCTCGTGTTAGAAACGGTGTGAGTACTCCAAACCATCATACAGCAGCATAATTATCTGGAGTGAACTATCTGTGAGCCTTTTTGTGAGTTTTTGGCATAGTAAGTGAGCGGCCCCACCGTGGAGGAGGATTGTGGGTGAGCCGGGACCAGGAGTGAGAGGAGACGTTGGGGTGTCGTGGCGGCGACGTTCAAATCTGAATATTCTTTGCATCAGTGTTCTCACGATTTCCAGGACGAGTCTTTGGTCAGACGGGGGGTTTGACCCTAAATTCACCAAGAGTGTGTGGAGTGCAGTGGGTGAGCCTTTGTCCTTTGAAGTGAGTGTATACACTTGAAAATTGCAGTGTTGTGCTGTATTTGTGTCGTCAAAAACTACCCTTTCAGGCCCGACGAAATCCTGTGGAGGAAGTAAGTACTGAGGCGGGCGAAGAAAACAACATCTCTAATTAGATGCCGTCGATGACATCCTGACCCTTCTACCCCACGTAACGGAGGTGGGAAACAAATTCAAGTAAGAACAGTGTGGATATTGTGGGAAGTATTAATGGTGAGGAGTTGGCTGCTGGAGCAGGAAATCAGCTGTGCGTGTATTATTACCTGCTGTGGAGTTCTTCAAAGGTTCGCCCCTGTCTAGAAGACTCACCCTGTTGGTTGACAGAAAGGAGAGGGAAGCGTCCAACCCACCCAGTGTAGCACATCTTGGGTGTAACAACTTACCTGTGTGTGACATCAGCGGAGGCCGTGTTCGGCCCAACGCAGCAGCATCTTTCAACTCGCATCCCTATCAGCAGTTGGTAAACCTCAGAAAAAGAACGCCTGACGTCTATTTCCCCAAAAGGTGTGAGTAACATCCCTTTCTGCTTCCCTGTATATTCACTGTAAGCTATTGCCCAAAGCAAAAGCCAGCATATTGTGTTGTACACTCGCCTGTATGCCCCAGTGAAGCCCTAGTTACATTTGATGTACTTACCTTATGCCTAAAGCTAAAGCCAGCATATTGTGTTGTACATTCGCCTGAATGCCCAGAGCGAAGTCCCAGCTACCTTTGATGTACTTACCTTATGCCCAAAGCTAAAGCCAGCATATTGTGTTGTACACTCGCCTGTATGCCCCAGTGAAGCCCTAGTTACATTTGATGTACTTACCTTATGCCTAAAGCTAAAGCCAGCATATTGTGTTGTACATTCGCCTGAATGCCCAGAGCGAAGTCCCAGCTACCTTTGATGTCCTTACCCTATGCACAAAGCTAAAGCCAGCATATTGTGTTGTACACTCGCCTGTATGCCCAAGTGAAGCCTCAGTTGTCTTTCCTACAGACTTACCTGTGCCCCGAGCAAAGAGCCAGTGGCCCCTCTGTCCACCGTCCATGTCCAGTCCTGTCATACTTACTTGTATGTTCTTGTGCAGATCTAGCAGGTCCCTTTGAAGTGTCTAACTGCACGTCGACCCGTTACTCAGGATACAGAAACCATAAACACCTCCCGTACACTTACCAGTACGGTCTCAGTCGGGTCCCGACAGCCATTGTGCAGCTCCACCAGCATCTGGACGACTGGGAGTCCAACCCGCTGGGCCGCCTTGGAGTTCGCCACGGGAAGCAGCAGGTATCCACCGTGCATTCAAACTCTAAATACTTACCACTTGTATCTGATACGTCCAGGAAAAGGAGAGGGCCCCGGGCAGCTGTCCTGCAAGCTAGAACAAAGGGGCACTTGTGAATAAGCTGATTGTCGTCACATAGCCAGAAGGAAAGAGGAGTGAAGGACTTACCGAGATCTCCCGTGACGGAGTCTAAGAGACTCGAGACTGATACTCCCCCAATTGGAGAGTTGGATTTTAGCCTCCCTCCCCCCTCCCTTCCCTATACCTTTTTTAGTAATTTAATAAAGCTGTTTTAATACTTACTTACCGTCTCTCGTGTGTCTGGTTATTGGGGTGTTCTTGGGACCTCCTCGAGGTGGAAACTAGGGAGGGGCGTGACTCACGACATCTGTGGTCCGCTCCGACCTGTGACACTTGCACTCCAATAAGAGATCATATCTCTCCTCTTTAAACCATGGTGTGCAGTAGTAAGAAATTTAAGAAGTTTGTTGATCTGTGTCCTCTTTCTTCGACACCTGAAGATACACACAATCTTTGCATCTTTTGTTTGGTTGAAGAGCACACACATGATGTCCTCAAGGTGGACATCTGCATGCATTCCCCACGGTTCAGGATCCACCGCTGCTGAGGCATGGAGGAAAATGAGCTCGTGGGGATCGCAGGTGGACCTGGCTGATGAGCTGAGAGAGGGTCTTTCCCTTCCATGCTCTTCAGACGTGGACGGGTGTGAGCTGCTGGAAGATGATGCTTTTTCTCTTACACCATCTGATCCAGTGGCTAGTGCTCTGCTGGCTGATGTCGGATGAGAATGAAGAAATTGAGACTGAGTCCTCTCATTCCTCCTGCTCTGCGTATGCTGAGTTGCTTTAGTTTATGGAACATGCCACGGCAAGGCTTGACTTGTTGTGGAATAGGGTTAAGAAAGTTGCACCTCGAGGCCGCCTCGATGAGTGTTATATTTCTGATCATAACCGTCCAGCTCAAGTTTCCCTTCCATTTCTTCCTGATCTCCATATGAAAATCGAAAAGGCTTGGAAAACTCAGTTTTTATGCCGCATCCATAGGTTTCAGCTTACCTCAATATTCAGGGGATGCGTGAGAACAGTTATAAGAAAATGCCCTCTATTGAAGAGACGCTAGCCAGCTAGCTCTCTGTGGGTCAGACATCTTCTCTTAATGCTGCCTCCCTGCTGTCCAAACCCCTTCAGGATACATCTCGTTTGAATGGCAGGAGCAGCAGCAGGTCAGGCTGTAAGCTTTGTTGCACAATATGGCGGTACTTTAGGCTTATCAGGCTGACCTGTTGAAAGACCTGAATAAAGGCCAGTGTTTATCCACTGATGAGATGGCTGAGTTGTGTTGCACCACAGATCTCGCTCTATGGTGGCCATGGTGGTTATGGAGAGGCATCTATGAGTGAATCCGGTGGATATCAGGATGAAAGGGAAAAGCTTTCTCCTTGATGCGCCAGTTTCCACCTTTTTTTCCCAGCTTTTTGGCACTTCCGTCGAGATGGTGGTTGAGACGTTTAAGGAGGCCAAGACGCACCCTGCTGCCTTTAAATCCTTTCAACTCACTAAGGTCCACGTCTGAGCCTGAACAATTAAGGGGCCCTGGCCCATCTTGATCTAAGAGTCAGGAGCGGGCACAGAAGACTGATCAAAGGGTAAGAAGTCAAAGGGTAACAGGCAAGATTTTAGGAAGATGATCCAGATGAGGCCTTCTCAGCACTCAGAACTCGGTATGCAATGATACAGAGTTGTTAGGCCAATCCTGTTGCCTCCTTGGTCAGTTGCTTCCATGATGGAAACCTTTGGTTTCCTGTTGAAATGTTACCTTTGAGCACACCACTCCCAATTTAGCGTTTGAGGCCTTCTCTCATGGAAAAGAAGGTCCTATACTTTTAGAACTACATTGAGCAGCAGCTTGAAGTTGTTAGGCCTCTCTTTGCCTCCCTGTTAGGCTGCTGTCTTTGTTGGTGAGTTTAACAGTACTCCCCTCACCTTAGAAGGTTACCTTTGACCATGCTACTCCCAATTGAGAATCAGAGGTCTCCTCTCATCGGGTTCTCAGCTCCTTGGCGTTCCTTTGAGCAGCATCCTCAGGTTGTTAGGCCTCTCTCTGGCTCCATGTTAGGTTGATCTCTTTGTTGGTTGAGCTTAGCAGTGCTCCACTCACCTAGAGTGTAACCCTTGAGTACATTGCACCCAATTTGAGCATCTGAGTCCCCTCCTATGTTTGTAGTTGGGCCCCCGATCCTTTGAGCTACGATTAGCAGTCATGCTATGTTTCTGGACCATCTTCTGCCACCCTGGTGGGTTGCTTGTTGAGTGAGCTAGTTGTGCTCCCCTCAAAATGGAAGGGGTCTCTTGCAAGCACACCACTCACATCTGAGCATCTGATTCAACTCCCATCTGAGAGTTGAATCCTTTATTCTGTGGGCTTCACTGGGTAGCAAATTAGGACTCTGCCTTCCTCTTAGGCTGCTCCCTTGGTGAGCTCAGCAGTGCCCCTCTCACCCTGGAGGGTTATCTATGAGCACTCTGCTTTCCAGATGGGCACTGGTGTCCCCCTCTCGGTCTGAGAGCTGCGCGCTATGCCCCTTCTAGTTATGCATGAGTAGATTCTCCTGAGTCTGTTCTGTGACTGCTATGGTTGAGTTGGTGATAGTTCCCTCACATGGAGGGTTTTTCTATGAAAAACCTAAGATACACCTTTTTCAATCTACATGCACTTTGAGCATGTGACTCCAGCTGAATTTATTGTCACTCCTCGAGCATGCCACAGTCACAGAGGGTGTAGACCTGTCTAAGTGACAGCTTTGGTTACAGTTTTTATTTTATTATTATTATCAATATTTCTAGAATAAAACAGCTGACACAATTGTTGTGCTTTCTGCATCCTAAATACACAATGTATCTAAAATTTAAACTATATTTAGTTTAGCTAAATAATTTTTAGAATATGTAAATAATGTTAACATTGTATCTTTGTTTAAATATCATAGTTTTGTTTTTTTATTATAATTTTCATATTGTATTACAAAAAAAATACATTACAGTACAAGACATTTGATAAGTTGCAAAATAAGAAAAGCTTATGGAAAAAAGTGACCATAAAAAAAATTAAAATAAAAAAAATCTTAAAAGTTAAACAATAAAAACACTAAGATATTAAAATATTAATTAAATGATTTAGTAAACATCCTAGCTTGTGGTTATCAATCTTTTTATGATCGGTGGGTCTGTCTGAACCTTGTACCTTCAAATAATTAGCTTTCCAAAGTCTGCATACAAGGTCATGCCTTTGAATAAATGTATGGGTATTGAACACACTCTTTTCATTACATGGATTTTTCAAGTAATTTTCTGTAAAGCTTTACACATGGGATGCATACTGTTCTGGGGGAAGGGCCTCTGGCACTGCAGCTGCCATATCCCATGAGCACCACCGCCTCTGAAAAACAAAGTGATGTGTCTTATGGTTTCACATCAAACACACTCAGAATAAACACATCCAGGTTTTTTTTTTTCACCACCATGAGGTTTTTCTTGTATTAGTGTGGAATGTTATTGTTTTTGTGCAGTCTCGCATCTATTCTCATTTTAGATCTCTGAGGGTTCACTGATGGGCACCCAGGGGATAATGGTTATGATCATTGACGAAAATGATTACATATACACAGTCGTTTTAATATATGGGAAAGCATTGTATTGTACAATAAAAGACTCTTTGAAGGTTAACAGTCCTTCTCTAATCTCGTTATGAATCCAAGCTCTTGATTTTCCCTCAGTCACAGAGTAATTTATTTAGCTCATCTGAATGTTATGTAACCGTATGGCTAATGTGTTTCCCTCTGACTGTTGTATTGATGTTTATTAGCTTTTATCACTCAATGACAAACTTCATTCTCCAACCACATCCATCATAAAGGTTCATATCTGCAACTCTTACCCCCAATCCAATATTGTTGTACCCTGTGGCAGTATAAAGTTCCATTCAGAGCAGCGGAGTTAATAATTCAAACCATATATCTTAAATATTATTCTTAGTGTGGTCATTGAGTTGATCAGGCAAAACAGATGAACTCCCACATCGGTTTGTGATTCCCAAAAGAGAAAGTCTAAAAAGGAGGAAATCAACCACCTGTAGAAAAATTAATGAGACCAATCATAACGCTCACCATGGTAGCAGTAGGATTGAAAGTCTCACCCGTCAGTTAAAAGAGATAATTGCCTTAATGATATAATTTGTTCACTACCTTGTTTATTGCCCAGTGTTGGGCACTGGTGCTTTAGCAGAATACTTAAGCTATTAGTTTACAGCAGGGCTAATCATATCTTGCCCTAGAGGGCCAGTGCCCTGCAGAGTTTAGCTCAGGAGCTTGCAACTCTAGCACTTGATGGCCACTTACCTGTAGAGTTTAGGTGCGTTCATGCCATGTTGAAATTACTGTTATTACAAGATTAGGACTTGTAAAAAGCATTCGCATCCTTGTAGAACTCGTAACTACAACTTGTAAACTGGGAATTTTCTGAGAGCTGCAACTTATGTCATGTAACCACTGTATCACCTGTTCACTGCAGATTCATATTTGGATTGATAGCGTTGCCATAGCAATGCATAATTTTGAGTGAGAGGATTTGAACAGCTCCGACTAGAAAGGCACATGTTGCCATCTCATAATCATGGTTATTATGACAGGATTTAGCTCAAACCTTGAAAAAACTCACCTGTCCATAGTAATCCTGAAGTCCTTAAAGCTTATTCAGGTGTATTTAATTAGGGTTGGAGCTAAACTCTGCAGGAAAGTGGACCTTGAGGGCCAGAGCTGATAATCCCTAGTTTAGCTCAAAGAATTTCACACAAATTTAGTGTAAACTGCAGATGCTACATCCATTGCATTCAGAAATATATTCTTAGTGACATTCCCCCAACTGGGAAACTCAGGAGTCGGGACTCAAATAAAATGCTTTCCACACGTAATAACAAGTTTATAGAGATGTTCAAGTGCTTTCAATCTACAAAAAAATAAAAAAAAATATAATACCTATTCACCATGACTTTAAGCAGCAATACACTGCACTAAACAGTGACTTGATGTTTGCATCTTTAAACCCCTGTCCTGTTCCATTATGGCTTTTCACTTTTTGATTTCGATTTAACCACAATGTAAAACTATCTCTCTTGTCACTAGCAACTGTGACGAGTCTCTCTACTCTTCTTGCTACAGCTGGTTAGTGGGTGTGGCTAGGAGACTCGTCAACGGAATGATGTTCACCTGTTCATCCCTCTATAAAAGTTTAGGCTGGCTAGTGTAGGAGTGGGGCTTTCTCTGGGTTTATTTTGTGTTTGCTTTAGGCTCTGGTTTGTTATTTGATTTAGTATTTTGTTTCTGTGGCTATTACATTTACACCCTACACCTGACAGACATTACAGATGACCACGTTTTCTTGTTTAGATATATATTATTTTATTTGCGTTAATAAATGTTTATTTTTTGCAATCCAGTCACTGTGTCCTCCATTTCATTTGCCACGGCTTTGAGCCGGTCGTGACAAATGTGGGGGCTCGTCCATAACTTTGTTTGTTTGGTTAAATAGTTAAATAGAAATTTTGTGGAGGATTATAGTGATTGGTTTGGGTTTTTGTGGTTTGGCCTACTTCACGGGAGTCTGGTTTTGGTAAGTGTTGACTATATTTGTATGTTTGAAGGGAGGTTTCTTGGATATGCTTTCCCTGTTTAGGTTTAGCGGGGTATCCTTAACGGGATGCTCCGAATTATTTTATTTTAGATTGTTTTGTTTGTACGGTGAAAGCAGCTAGAGCAGTTGTCTCGGGAACACGTCCGTGTTTTGTAATGGTGACTTGTTAATCGGTTGCCATTTCGAACACTGGTTTACAGTGTATAAAAACCCGCTACAAGTAACTGTATGAAGATTAGGGATCAGTTTAGATAGTTTGGGAATTTAGGTAGAGGGAATTGTTTATCCAATTTTTTACCCCCTCAAATATATATAGAACATATAATTGAAAAACAAACTCTTGGTTATGTATGTAACCTTGGATCCCTTAGTAGGGAACAAGACGCTGTGTTACTAGTTGATGCTATGGAAACACTTTGCAGATGTGACTATTGTCTGAAGTATGTATAAAAAAATTAAAGCCATTCTTTTTAAATGTACATTGTAGCTTTTTATTGAGCCAAAATATATATGATAATTGCAATATATATAAAAAAAAATTAATATAATACACAAAACTTTTATGGTGCTTAATAATATTTCCTTTTTATTATATTTTCGTATATAATAAATTTCATACCCAAACTTTTATGGGTATAAACTTATTGTTCTGTATGCAGTCCATATATAGTTTTCGAACAAAAAAATAATTTTCTCAGCTTTTTGTTTTTATGAAACTTACCCAAATTCAAGAGCTGATGAATGCACGAAAGCATTATTTGCTTGCTTGTTTGTTTTTGGTTTAAAATCAAAGGCTCTGTTTTTTTCTTTTTTTCTTTTTTAATGCAGGTTCAGATGTTCACATACAACTAAATATTCTGGGGGACATGAACGTTTTTTGGAAATGATCAAAAATGCTGGCGGTAAAAGACTTGTAGACTGAGTGTAGCTTAAGCTGAGAAGTGCATGCAGAAAAAGTGCTTGAAGGAATGCAAGCACTGAACCAACTAAGCAGTTAACAGGATCGAGATTGTGCTCTCAGCACCACTGATTCAAATAGTAGGGGTGCACTTGTATTCAAGTACAGGGGGCTTTTGGATTTAAAATGGTCTTTTTAATCTCTAACCAACAAGAGACACACTTTGTTTTCCCACACTGTGATAAGAACTACTGGAAGCGGATGTCATTTAAGCAGGCCAGTGTCCACGCACGAGCCAGAGCATCTTACCCAGAACTGATGGAAGAGCAAAAAGAGTCAAAAGGGGAAGTGGGCTGGCCCCTGCTAGGTTGACCCTCTGTCAAATTGGACACATGGTCTGAGGTTGCAGCCTCCATTCTCTAGGCCTTAACCCTTGCCTCCAGATTCAACTGACCTGGGATATGCACTGCCTTTAGTGCCAAAAACTTGTTCTGCACCAAAAGAAGAATATGCCGTACTAACCTCCACATAGGGCTTTATGTACTTGACTATCAGCATGTACCGACTGTCTGGAATGTCCACAAGGAAACTGGAAAAAAAGGTAAAAATCTCCAGGAAATGAATGTGCCATTGGAGATGATTGCTCTTCCAGACTCCATAGGTTGAGTGTCCTTCATAAATTACACCCCAATATACCGGTGAGGCATCTGTCATAACTGACTTGCAGTAACAGATTCCACTCAAAGGTACACACAGTCAAAAACTGGGGTTGTTTCCAAGGTAACATGGTCTGAAAGCATCTGAGCATAACCCAAATGCAGTGAGGAAGACCTACTTGAATGTTGACACACCACTGAAATGAAGCAGGCTTAACAGTACCACAGGTGAAGGCACTCCTATTTCTGAATTGTTTAAAAAAAAAGAAACAGCTGGACTCAAGCAGCTCTTGTGTTGTGCATAAGTTCAGTTCTACCCCAAATATGGTCTGTTGCCTTATCAAAAAAAAGCCTTTTCTTCTCAAGGTCTTCTCAAACCTGTAATCTAGGTAATCAAGAACAATTATGAATACAAATACGCACCAGAGTAGGGTGTCCATGCGTGTCCATTTTCTGGCCTTGTAAAGGAGCCTTCTGCTCTCTATAGCTCTCAGGGTACTTTGATGTCAACACTGATCAGCCTGTGCAGTGCAAACAAACCCAAAACCTGGATATTTTGGGCCACAGGTCTTCAACCCTGCTCCCGTTGACCCACTGTTATTTAGTTGTTTACCGTATAATTTTAACTGATATACTGTCCTAACCAAACCCTAAGCTTACGCATACATGTTGATAATCTTCTAAAAATATTTAACATAACTTTTATATTATGGATTTGCATTCAGTTTTGTTGAAAAGATAGACTTAGTGTCTGTGTAAGACTTCAATTAGCTGCAGTGCTTCACGTCTGATTTGTGTCCCATGAATTGACTAGGTGGCGCTATTCCAATAAAAACAAACAAACAAAAAAAAACCCTATGGTCCTAGAAACTGAGGACCTGGATCTGCATTAATGTAGCATTGGGAGCAGTTGAGAAGCTCTACTGTAATTACACCGTATGAGAGGGATATCTAGAGGCCAAATCACTCATGCCTCGTGCTGTTTGTTTTGACACGTGAGGCTGTGTGCTGCGCAAAGTGGGACACTTTAGATGCAGATTAAAACATTGACAACTAATCCAAACATATACGGTGCATGTTTTCACCATTATAGAATAATTAATTTGTTGACCAGATGCTGCATTAGTGGAGAACAGCAGCAAATAATCAGTTTATAATTAACCATAATATTTAAATGTTTTCATGGTTTTGTACTTATTTTAGTCCAACCGGTATTGGTAAAATCAGTCCACCTTTAGCTATTTGAATCGAGGCACAAATTCTATTCTCCGAAGGTGAAACTAATCTTGCATAGCTTGTAAGTAATTAAGTCAACATTTGCTCATGCAGCCCATGATATCATGAACAGATTTTCCAAACGTATATTAAAACACTGACAATAAATCATAGATACATAAGATGCCATTCTTTTCATAATATATATCTTTTTTAGATTTTTTTTTAATCATAAAAATAAAGTTTTGGATATTTCACTGTTTCTCCTTTCAAGCTGTATGAACTGTGCTGCATCTAGATACCCTAGGGCCAAGTTGGCCACAGAATGAGGCGACTTGCCTTTTGTTTCCAGCCTTCACTACGTTTGTTTCCATAGTTTGACCTTAGATGGGACTTACCATTATCTTCAAGTACGCTTGATTTCTCCCACTGACACTGAGTTCAGGACAGTGGCTCTCATGTGAATAATAAGCCTTGTATATCGCAAGACCTGACACATCTAGGTTATGAAACACTTTTTTGTGTAGTTTGGGTAACTTAGTTTTGTCGTTCTGTAGGAATGCGAGAAGGTTTTTGCCTTTCCAAGCTACAAGATATGTGGGCCACATTCTGGAAGCAGCACAGCACTTCTGGGACTTCTCATTCAAGAGGATGTCTTCATGCACATTGACCCTGACCTTTGTGCACATCCTGTGCTTATTTTTATTTTTTTTTATTTCTTTCTTTCTTCCACTTCTACAACCCTTGAAATGTTTTGTTCTTACTTGAAGTTCTCAAATATGAGGAAACATTAAAGTACATCAGAGGTGCAGGGGTAATTCCCAATTCAGGAAGTCTTCAGTTTGTAAAGATTCCAAGTCGTGTATGAATGTGAGCCTCAACCTTTAATGCATATTAAATCAGAAATGTGAACAAATCTGACACATTAACGAAACAAATGCATAAAATCAGAGTATTCTGTTATTGGAAGCAGATTTTCTTTTTTTTTTTTTTTTTTTTAACATTTCCATTTTGAGCCTGCATCTGAATAATTAATGTCAATCTCTTTTTAAAAGTATACCTTTGACTAAGAGAGCACCAAAGCTCTTATCAGTTTATCACCAGTTAATTTGATTTATTTTTCTGCTAGTATCATTCAGCTACAGTCAAAACACAACTGAGTATCTTGCCTCAGAAGCTCTCTGCAGGGCTTCAGCAGGGCTTCAGCATGGCGTTTAGTATTCTAGCTGCATAGGTACGCATGATTACTTGATCATGTGGGCTGAGCTTTCGGCTGGTGGGTGAGAATGGTGCGGTTCTATGGAGAGGGGGTAAATAGGCCAGGCTAATCCACAGCATTTAAACCAAGAGTATGATTGGGGGTGCTGGAGAAAAGAATGCAATACATAACAAAGGAAATCCGATGAAGACCACCAATAATGGGACCTTTTCTGCCGCCTTTGTTAATTTAGAGATATGTAGGCCTATGCGTTGGGCAGATATAAAGGCTACTTGGAACTCTACATACAAAGAGTTCACGGAGAAGGCACTCTCCTTTTGTTGTATATTTGATGAGCCAATTACTGAAGAAAAGGCTATGGGTTTTGTCAATGTGTTTGTTTAGTTACTATGCAGGTGTATTCCTGAGCATATCAAAATTGTAGTCATGGGATACATGAGTGTCAGCACATTATGTACGGTGTGAATCATTATGTTCAGTAGGGAATATAAACTGAATTGTAATAGAACACACACACACACAGTCCAACTAAATATATGCTGAAATATTTTACATTTAGATTACATTTGCAAACTAACACTCACTTAAAGTTAATATTAGGAGAGAAAAAAAGTATACATTTTTAATAAAGGTCATTCACTGGTTATAAGACATAACCTATAACTTGGCTAGTTACAAATTATATCCCAAAATGCATAAATGAAACCCATTGTATTGAATTTATCCTCTGCAACTTGGTTTGCCAGTGGACTTTTTTATTAACAATAAATAACTGGATAGCTTAAGTTTGCGTAGCATGAAAAACATTTATGTTATGATTTCAAATAAAATCCCACTTTACATTACTTTAAAGAGTACATAATAGGGGTGTAACGATTCACTCGTTTTCTCGATGCATCGATTACAAACCCTGTCGATTCATATGCATCGATCTTGAAACATGATTTTTGAATCGTGAATCACCGATCTTGGACAGTAATCGATTCAAAATGCTAAGAATCGAATGAATCGCGTTTTCTATAGCGATTCAATGCTTTCAAAATGTATACACATTAAATAACTACACGCACGAATTAATGGAGACCTTGAAGAGTGTTCGTGAATCGTGCCTCTTATCTGTCCTTCACGCGCTCCACTGTTTAACGACTGACTGTCACAGGATTGCGCTCGCGTTGCGTTCGTCTCTGACGCAGCTGACGTGTGATCTATAGGACTCGTGGCCAGTAATGCTAACGTGAAGTAGTTATACTTTTCTGTAGTTTGTCAGTGGCTCTCTGCATCTTACCGACGGAGTTACCGGAGCCGTCGACAGCTGTATTTATTGCATGGACGGAGCAGAAATGTAAGTGTCTAAATCATTCGCACAGATCCATTGAATGATAAATGTTTTTAAACAATGCGGATGAACCGAATATACGAAGGAAACTTTTAAAATTAACCACAGCATTAACAACAACCTTGAAATAAGAGCGCGAGATTTATCTGATAATCAGATGCATGAAAGTAGCGTTTGTTTCATTAGCAAACAGACATCTGGCATGTTTTCTCTCAGAATCATTCGCTGACGGAGAGGAAAAGTTAAATTTAAATTTTTATTTTTATTTAATTCGGTCCTCACAGACAATCAATCATACAAAAATAAATGAAGTTATACATAATAACCGAAAAGGTGTAGGCTGAAGCCTCTGCGTATTACGCCTACCCTTTGTACATAATTATCAATCAAATGAGCGGCACTTTTTACTAGTAGTGATTAATACAAGACACACATACATATACAAATTATATAAAGAAAAAAGAAAAAAAAACAACATGTTACATTACAACATGTTTTATAATCCTTATTGCTCTTTTTTGTAACATATATATTGGATTTATATTGGCTTTATATGCATGTCCCCAAACCTCCACACAATAGATCATGTATGCAACTATGAGCGCACAATACAAAATATATAATGAATTCTCATTCAGAATATGTTTAGTTTTATGTAATATTGCAATGGATTGTGACATTTTTCTTTTTACATGATTAATATGTGGTTTCCAACATAATTTATGATCTATTATAACACCTAGAAATTTATTTTCATATACTCTATCTATTTCCTCATTGTTAATCCTAATTTTAACTTTATTAAAACTCTTTCGATTACCAAATATTATGAACTTTGTTTTACTTAAATTCAATGACAATCTATAATCATCAAACCATTTTTTTAAGATCATTAATTCATTTTCCACTGTATTCAGAAGTTGTTCCAAATTTTTCCCTGAACAATATAAATTAGTGTCATCAGTAAACAAAACCATTTTTAATATTTTTGACACTTCACAAATATCATTTATGTACAGTACAAACATTATGGGGCCTAACACCGAGCCCTGTGGAACACCACAAGTAACTTTCATTAAATCTGATCTAACATCATTTATTTGGACAAATTAATATCTGTCATCAAGGTAACTTTTTAACCAAAAATAGGCTTTGCCTCTTATACCATATCTTTCCAGTTTCCTCATTAATAGAGCATGATCAATAGTGTCAAAAGCTTTTTTTAAATCCAGGAACACCCCCACAGTATATTCATTATTATCCATTGAAGTGGAAATCTCTTCTACCATTTCCATCACTGCCATTGAAGTTGACATATTTGCTCTAAAGCCATACTGATGTTCACTCAATAGTTTATGTTTGTCTATGAAGCCTACGCACAAATAGTTTCTCCAAAATTTTAGAGAACTGGGAAAGCAGAGAAATTGGTCTGTAATTGGAAAAAAAGAGGTCTATCACCGCTTTTAAAGATAGGAATAATTTTAGCTATTTTCATATTATTTGGAAATATACCTGTTAAAAATGATTGATTACAAATATATGTAAATGGTTTTACTATATATTCTATGATATTTTTTAATAATGACATGTCGATATCATTACAATCAGTAGATTTTTTATTCTTAAAATTATTAACAATATCAAGTATTTCCATTTCATGAGTTCCCCTAATAAATATTGCATGGATATTACTAGGGATATCTACTTCATCTGGCTTTCCTCATTTCCCTGCTCCACAATCTCTTGTGCTAACTTATAACCAACATTTACAAAATACTCATTAAATGTATTGACAATGTCATTCACTTTATTTATAATTCCTGAGTCATCATTTACAAAATAATTTGGGTAATCTACTTTTCCTCTATTCGTTTTAATTATACTATTAAGTACTTCCCATGTTTTTTTAGTATTACTCTTATACTTGTTCAATAATGTATGATAATAGTCCTTTTTACTAAATCTTATAATACTTACTAATTTATTTTTATAAATTTTATAATTATTTTCAGCTTGTTTTGTCATTGTTGCAATAAATTTCCTGTATAATGCATTCTTCTTTTTACATGCCTTCTCTATTCCATGTGTAATCCATGGTTTTTCCACATTTTTTCGCTTCCTTACAAACTTCTTGAAAAAACAATGTTTTTCATATTTTTCAATCAGTATGGTTAAAAAAGCATTATAGGCTCTATTAGGATCTTCATTTTCATAAACCTCACTCCAGTTAAGTTTCTTTAAATCCTCCCCAAGGGCAGCAATGGCTTCTGGTGTTCTATGTCGAATCATTTTAACATTGTTTGTCCAATTTTCATTTGGTTTTGTAAAAAATCTTTGAAAGATCGCAAAAACTGGGAGATGATCAGTCATATCATTTATAAATAATCCTCCTACAATTCCCCCTTCAATTTCATTTGTATATATATTATCAATTAGTGTAGCAGTGTCTGATGTTATTCTACTTGGTTTTGTAATCACCGGAAATATACCTCTACTATACATTGTATCAATAAAATCAGATGTTCTCTTATGTCCATTTGGATTTAACAAATCAATGTTAAAATCTCCACATATAATTTGTAACTTGTTCTCATTCCATTTATTTAACACACCTACTAATCTATTCATAAATGTATCAATACATGATCCTGGTGTTCTATACACACAACTAATTATTATATTTTTAGATCTTTCAAAGTCGATTTCTATGGTTAAGCATTCCAGAATATTTTCTATAGTCCATGACATACTTTTAATCAGACTACATTTTAACGCTGTGTCAACATATAAAGCAACTCCTCCTCTTTTTTTGTTAACTCTGTTAATCGTCAACAAATTATATCCATCCAATTCCACATCTTGTGCTTTCTCATTATCAAGCCAAGTCTCTGACACAGCAATCACATCAAATTTATTAAACTTGCACAAAAAATCCTTAATTTGTACGAAGTTTTTATAGAGACTTCTACTATTAAAATGTATTATTGATAATGCCCCTTCCATTTCCACATTTCTATTAAATTGTTCTTCTGTATAGTACTCACAACAATTATTATTTATATTATTGAAAAAGTGGTTTTCTGGGTCTATGTCATTATCAATCTCATACATTTTGTAATCTGTGTGATTGAAAGTTTTAAAATTTAAATGTTCATACTTACAGTGACTTTGTAAATCACCAGACACACAGTCTTTATGAATATGAACAAACTCCCCATCATCAATATCCATCCATCCATCCATCCAAGAAATCCTTATCAAAGTCCATCATTTGATATTGTTGATCCATGTGAACAGTCCACATAGTTCACCCTTGTAGCCACGATTTACACATCATTTTACAAGGATATTCCTCCAAGCAGTCCTTACTTATCCGTACTGTTCCAATTCTTTAAGTTCTCTTATTGTGAGTACTTTGGCTTCTTCAGGTGTTCCATTTAGCCGTATCATCACTTTGCAATTCCTTGTCCATGTAGCTTGTATCTTGTTCTGTTTCCTCAGAGTGCGTGTGTGTCTTGCAATGTCGGTATTCTTTTTTGTAAGATGTTCATTCAGGTATACCCCCGTTCCCTTTAGCTTCTTTGCCTGCTTCAGTAACTCGGTTTTATGCTTGCGATTCATAAACCGAACAACTATGGCGGGCTTCGCTCCGCTGTTTCTTTGTGGAAGGGTATGACAGGCCACAACATTATCGCAGTGGATGTACATATTTTTACTTTCAAAAAACTTTATTACTTATTTGACTTCATCCATCAGATCAATTAGCATAGCTTGTTGTTTAGCAACTTTGCTCAATTCATCCGACATGAAGTTTAGAGATTTCCTAATCTCCTCCAACTCTTCCTCAACTACGCTACTGATTTTCTTCGGTGGCATTTTGTTTCGTTTTTTTGTTTCGTTTCAGTACAAATCAGCTATATCAATTTAGTTTAGTTTAATTATTGTCACTTTGGTGCATGCAGTTACTACACAGGGTATAAATAGAGATGAAGACGTTTTCACACTGAAAGAGAAGCGATCTCGCTCTCATAGACGTGCCAGGCTATATCTGCAGCTTAACTGAATAAAAGCAGAATGAACTGATGAAACTAAAAAAAAACCCACAAACAATTTATGAATGATGCAGTGCTAATTGACATTTATTACAGTACAGAAACTATAAAGTATATTTTCTACCTTATTCTCTGCAGAAAATTTTAATAATTGCTAATTAAATGTAGCCTAGTATATAAAACAATCATAAAATTGCCATTATGAAAAAAATATCGATTACAAATGATTGATTATTGTCCAGCAGTGTATTTGATTTATTACAGCTAATTAAAAGTAATTAAAAAAGAAGATAATTCCTTGTAAAAAAAAAAAAGGCTTACATGCATTTTTACGTATGCCATGTCGCATCATTAAACTAGCATTTAACAATGGACAAAATATTTTTTTTTTTTCTAACCTATGGTTCTCTAACCATAAATGCTACTGTAATTTGCCCCCTGACTAAGCATTAAAAGAACTTAGTAGAAGCATTTAAATAATCCTGTGAATGCACTTAAAGAATGCAGAATTGAATCGTTAGAATCGAATCGAATCGAATTTAATTGTGAATCGAATAGAATTGAATCGTTCTAAATTTGCAAAAATCGTTCTTGAATCGAATCGAAAACCTATGAATTGTAATCGAATCGAATCGCTGCCTTGCCAAAGATTCACAGCCCTAGTACATAACATACAGAGTTTCACCTAATCTCATGTTATTCTTGAGTACCTATAGAGTAGTACTGCATCCTTCATATCTCCAAAAAGCCTTTAGTTTTATCATATTTATAAAATAAAAATACAGCTATCCTATTCTCTCCGGACAAAGCCGAGCTCCTGGAGGCGTGTCGTGGGCGGAGCTATAATACTGATGTTTCGTGTTGTTTCCATTAACATATATTCTTATGTGCTGATTTCCAACAAAATACAGAAATCTGATGGAGTTGTACTTACATGAATGGGGGATTTTATCGCTGGGACCACTCCATTTTTATTAGCAAACGCTGTGCAAATCCAGCATCGACCTGGGCCTTTTTTTTAGAAAACATTCGTCACTGAAATGACGAGAACACACAAATGCACTTGATACACTCCGTTGCTGCCCCTGAAAAACAAACTGCTTCCACTGTTCATGTAACGCTGGGTTCTTGGGGAAGCTGAATATGTTAAACTTTCCCTCACATCCAAAAACACACTTATTTGGAGACATTCTCGAACAAATCCTATGCAGCGCTTCTGACGATTTCCCGATGATGCTTGTTGATGGGGACGGTCTTGCTCTCCTCTGGTCGACATGTGCACGGGTGCGCTTTTCTGAGAGAAATGCTCATATAAGGAGTTCCACCATTGTCTATGTCATTAAATCCATGATCGAAAAAAAAAACAGCCAAAACTTGTACCAACCCGGAAGAAAGATTTTTGGCACAAAAATTATCTGTCATTCTTCCAAATAATTTTTTACAACTTTGGCCATGTTTAACATGAGAATCCATCTCTTTGACACTGTGAACAACTCTGAATTCATGAAACACAATGACTAGATGAAAACACCTATGACTAGAAGCACAATCAGAATAAAAAAGTCCCATGTAAACACATCAGTCGGTTAAATTTGCTAGATCTGACTAAAATTTTGATTGTATTGTAAGAGCTGGTTTATTGCTTTTGTAATCCGAGGGAGAGGACATGTAAACACTTGATCGGATTGAACACTGAAACTGGAAAGTTCTATGCATGTGCAGTGACGTAGGATCAGCGTAATGACGTATGCCGCACGGAATGAGCTGTTCTTCCTTGTGAATAAAGTGTCATAAATAAGTATCCCATCATTATAAAACACCCCTTTCACTCAGCATCTGTGAAGTGGAGCAGGACAACATTCCACCAGAGTTTCTTGTTTAAGACTCTCATCAACAAACGACTGGTTTTGAGTGCAGGAATGGGCACTTCTAATTAATATATATTTTTTTTAAGTAAGCAACACTACACAACAGTTCATGTGCTGGTCATCACCTAATCAGAACCCGAAGTAGATAAATATCACGTGTGCTTTTTAAAACAGCATGCAACAACAACGGGAAACTCTGTATATTCATGCAGTGTGCGCATAACAAAAGAGTAAATCCAGTCAGAAGCTTGTAACACATAAACACGCATATCATCCCGATCACTTTATTCAGCTTTAATGTAAACACTATGTTCGGATCTGTCAATCAGAATGAATTCATTCTGATGGAAGCAAAATGTGTCCATGTAAACGCACCTAGTGATTAGTTAATGATGAACTAATCATTTACAAAATATTTATAAGTGTTTAATAAGTGATATGCTAACAATTTGTGTATGTTTTGTTAATACATTTACAAGTCATTTACAAGTAATAAGTTAATGATGAACTGATTTACAAAACATGACTGTTCATAAATGATTTATGAGTGATATGTTGATATTTTTATTCATGTTTTGTAGATTCAGTTATAAACAATTGATTATAAGTGATTAGATGATGATTAACCAATAATTTACAAAACATGACTATATGTTCAGAAATGATTATTAATATGCTAACGATTTACAATCATTGTCATAAGTTATCTTAAATTGCATTATGTAATAATTAAATCCTTAGTAAATGGTCAATACCTTTTTTTAAGTTAAGTGGTTGCAAACAATTTATTTTAACTACATTTAAATAATAATATAAAAATTACTTTAAAAAGTTATTTCAACTTAATGTATTTATTTAAAAGTAGCTAAAATAAATAGATTGCAACCACTTAAAAACATTAGTAAATTCAATGAATTTTATTTATTAATTTATTTTCAGTATTGCTACTAGTTAAGTTGCCAGGTAATATATTATTAATCACTTATAAATCATTGAAATGTCAACATTGTACTTTTGTCTCAATAAACATTTGTTTTTTATCGCTATTTTTACATTTTTGTAAAATCATTGGGATATTATTTAATAATATTTTTTTTTTTACATAAAGTCATGTTTTTTTTAAACGATTATCATTATCTAAACACTTGTAAATGATTTATAGCTTAATCTACAAAACATAGAATTTTTTTTTTTTTTTTTTTTTTTACATATTGTCACAGTGTCTGGTCTGTGTTCCCTGAATGTCCACTAGTGGTCTTACTTCCCCATAGAATCACCCCACTGCAGGCACTACATTTCCCACAAGCCTTTGTCCGTTTCATCACTGTTAATTGCACACCTGTAATTGCACTCAGCTGTCCCCACTTTCATCGTTTACACCTGTCCATATATACCCGGTTTGTTTCTATCAGTTTCAGTCCTTGTTTTTTGTCACCCTGCTTTCTCATGTTCACTAGTGTTTTTCTTGTTTTTGAACAGCTTTGCTTTTATTGACCTGTTTTGGATTTTGATTTCTGGATTCCCCTATTAAACTCTGCAACTGGATCTCTCGTTGTGTGTGTGCATTCGTAACACATGTCCCTTATTGATCATTTCTGATCATACAGTAGTTATGTTTTGTAAATGACTAATCATTATAAAGGACTTGCAACTGAATGTTATTATAAAGTGTTACTCCTTTTTACTGCTATTGAGGTTTAATTTAGGATTAGGAACAGGTTTTGTATTTTGGTTAAGTTTAAGGGTGTGCTAAGGTGTAGGCCTAGTATATATATACGCACATTAAAAATGAAATTTATGTATTTAGCAGATGCGTTCATCCAAAGCAACTTACATTGCATTCAAGCTAACAATTTTCTCCTAACATGTGTTCCCTGGGATTCGAACCCCCAACCTTGCACTTATGTATATATGTATATATATATATATATATATATATATATATATATATATATATATATATATATATATATATATATATATATATATAATTATACACATGTAAATATGGCAAGGTATTTTTAAATATGAGTACAATAGAGATAAATAATATACACATTAAGTGCAATATAGCAAATATTAATTAAATGTAAATACAGTAGTTAAAGACACTTAATAAAATATGGTTCCTCAAGTAGAGGGATGGATGTTCACCAACTGTATTATTAATCTGATGGTGATTTCCTGTTATTGTTATCAGGTAACAGTACTAGATTGTTTTTCCACTTGGGTGAACAATCTGGGTACATTTGTTCTAGCGCATGAAATTGCACAGCACATGTTTGTGTAACATGCTAAGCAGAGAAAAGCAGCAGCAAAACCCAACAGGAAAAAAGCCAAAACGTGGCTATCTTGAAGGGCTGCAGTGCAAAATTATTTGCATAAGCCTCCTCTTTTATCTGGCAAAGCAAAGGAAAAGTTTTTCCTTTGCGTGTTTACCATTTCAGTGTGCAAATGCACATCACTCACTTTTCTTTCTCCTTTCTACCCCTTACTCAGAAACAATTGTTTCCAAGAAAATGAATGCAGTTTTCTTGAATGGCGCACTAACTGGGAAACTGGCAAAAGGGAAGTCACGTTTAGACTCAGGGGAGTCTTTTCTATGAAATTGCTGGTAGCTCTTGTGGCCTTGCTCACTTAGATTAAACGAGGAAACCACAGCAATTTGTCAATGTTCTGTTGCATGGTTAGGGTGCAGCACCTGAGCCAGTCTGCTGAGCTGCCTCATTAGAACCGGGTCTGGTGTCAGAGACACCAGACGCATAAATGTGTGCAAGCACTCAGAAACAAACCTTCAGCAACACAGCCAGACACCCACTTACTATTCAATTCACAGTGTAGGAGTTTGCTCACATGGCCATCTATCTATCTATCTACTATTTACTTTGAATCTGAAATAAAAATTAGTTCACCTAGTTAGTACACCTCACCCTACACCCTATTAAACATATAATGTTTTATCAAACTCTTACATGAAAACATGAAATTATGTGTGTGTATATATATATATATATATATATATATATATATATATATATACACACACATACATACATACACACACACAATAAATATTAAATAAAAATTCATCAGTTGGCTTCCAGTTAGCTGGAAGTCACCATCTTAATGAGTCACTTGAATGATTCATTCAACCCATTTGTTCAAAAATGCAGATTCATTTAAGAATGAAAGAAACACCACAGCATGTTGCTTGGAGAAACACAATGGTTCTGCTGTGTCACAATATGTGTGTTGCGAGGAGCGAGGAATGAGGAAACATGGAATGCACAAAACTCTAAATTTCAATAATTCAAAGAGGTTGACAGAAGCACAGGACACACCCAGGTTGACAAATAATCTCAGACAAACATGAACTTAACAGACTAGGGTTTTAAACTCAGGATAATTGGTGAAACACAGGTGTATAGAATGACTAAATTAACGGGGACATGGAACACATGGGATAAGAAATTAGACACACCTGGAATCAAATTAACAAACGACGGGAGGCAGAAACTGGGTCACGGGGACAAAAACACACATAGACCACAGTCCATAGTACTGACATAACGCCCCCTCCCGAAAGGTGCGTCCTCGCACCGTAGTAACAACAGAGGGAGGCATGGGTGGGAGATTGGGGGGGAGGTTCCGGTAGAGTACAGACCCCCGGGAGTGGGCTGTCAGACGGAGACCATGGAAGGAGGAGCCAGGGAGGAGACAGGAGGTGCTCGGAGCAGAAAGAGCACAGCAGGTCCCAGGGCCAAATCCATAACAGCGTCCCATGCGGAATGGCCACTGACTGGGGGGGGGGGGGGGGTGACCAATGGCACGACCAATGGCGAGGGAGCAGGTAGAGGAGGAGCCGGAGGCGATAAGGCGCAGCCAGTGGAGAGGAGTCCAGAGGCGACGGCAAGATCCTCCACGGGCAGATGGTAAGAGGGGACCTGTTTCTCTCCAGGACCATCTTCGGACAACTTCGCTCTGCCCTCGGCAATCAGGCTTGTGTCACAGAAAGCGCAGAGAGCGGCGTCCGGATAGCTGGTGATGTGAGCTAATAACAAGAACTGTCTGGTATGGTGCTTGAGAGATTGTCCTTCCTGCTCCGGCAGGAGGAGGAGAAATTCGGGGCAAAGGAGGGGATCCATAAAACACACAACGAAAACAAAACACTGAGAAAAAATGGAAACAAGCAGGTAGACAAACGGAGGTAACTGTTTTGGGTCGGAGATTCTGTCACAATAATGTATGTGTGTTGTGAGGAGCAAGGAATGAGGAAACACGGAATGAATGAAAGTCATATACACCTAGGATGCCTTGAGGTTGAGTAATTTATGGGCTAATTTCCATTTTTAAGTAAAGATCATGCTCCATGAAAATATTTTTTAAATTTCCTACAATAAATAGATTAAAACATAATTTTTGATTAGTAATATGTATGTCTAATAACTTAATTTGGACAACTTTAAAGGCAATTTTCTCATTATTACGATTTTTCTTTTTTTTGCACCCTCAAGCTCCAGATTTTCAAATAGTTGTATCTCGGCCAAATATTGTCCTATCCTAACAAACCATACAGTAATAGAGCTTATTTAATTAGCTTTCAGATGATGTATAAATCTCAATTTCGAAAAATTTACCCTTATGACTGGTTTTGTGGTTCAGGTTTACATATTTATTTATTTTTCTTTCTGTCTGTAGTGGGCTATCTGAGCTCGAGTAGAATAGTCTTTCTGAGCCTTCCATTGCATACATCAAACCAAATCTGTTTACCACTAATGCTAGGATTATATGAGCACACAAACTTGTGAAGCAATAGTTGGGTGTTATCAGTTTGTGCAGTGTAGGGGGTTACTTCTAGTTACTTAAATTTTAGTTTTTTCTTGCTTTTATAATGAGGAACTCAGATTCAATTTTGAAATAATAATAATAATACAATAAAAAAAATCATTATAATTTTACATATTTATCATGTGCTCATGTTGTGATCAAACCACGCACATTATATATAATTTCCTCATCTGTCGCCATGATATCGGTGAATTGCAAAGCTGGTGCAAACACATCCACATCACTATGATCAAATGTTTTCTTAAGTGCTGTTTTTTCACCACTGTCATATTTATTTTGAAACTAAAAGAGGAAAGTGTACAGCACATATTTACATATTAATCTAAACGTCTTTCTCGGTAGTATGGACCTGTCTGGATGTTCATTAACAGTATGGTCCTGCAAAGGTATTTCCAACTTCTTTTTACTTCTAAGCAAAGAACAAAAAAGAACTTTGCCATGAGTATAACGGGGCACTCAATCATGATCAGCCTCTTGTACATTGCATGTGCACGAGTGCAGCTGGAGCAAATAAGTTGCTGGCTGCAGTTCACTTAACAGCCACTGGTGTCACTATTTGCAAGGGTTTATGGATTATAATTAGTCTACAGTATATACCAGTGTGAGGTAAAGGATTTTATATATTCTTATAATTAGATTTCATATAATGTCTTTAATCGCTATGTATTTAATTATTTGAATGGGCCTACTGTGTGCATGTTTTTACATTGTATATATATTAAAATTACCTTCCTGTTATCACATCTGTTATTAATTTCCAGAGGCGGTCAGAGTACACTGCTTCATTAATTGAGTAAAAGTACAGATACCCCTTGCTAAATTTTACTCGAGTACAAGTAAAAGTACTACAGTCAGATGTCTACTTAAGTAAAAGTACAGAAGTACTTGTTTTTAAAAGTACTCGAGTACAAGAGTACATTTTCTAAATATTGCATTACTACTGAAACAGTGCTTACATTTATGTACAGAAATGTCCTACATGGGGTTATGAAAAATGTTAATACCTTGGAGAATGTAAAAAGGAATTGAAAGTAAAATCAAGTCATTTTCATCTTTTTATCATGTTGCTTTATTTACATTTCTCACTTGCCCACAAGGCAATAGCACAATTGCAATGCTCTGACAAACCTCTGCTAAAACCTCTGAGTTTTAATGGATTTTTTGCACCCACATCTGAACCTGACTGTGTTAAACACACTGCATACTCAAGAATATCAAAGCAAATGCTCAGCTTACATTAATGTGTAATATCAGAAAAGAAAATTCAGCTAACAATTGTTTGTACATATGAGTTTCTATGTTTTTTTTTCATCAATCAAATCAATAAACCTAAACCAGCAAAGAAGGCAATATAGCAATGTTCTGACACACCTCTGAACCTGACCGTGTTATACACGCAGCATAGAAGAGAAAATAATAATGATTAAAGAAAATCAGCTAATCATCTCTGTTTAGGTCAGCGTACAAAGAAGGAAAAATTAAATTCAGCTCATTTGAGTGACAGTATTAAGCCCCTTGCTCTCACACTGACATACAGGCAAAGGCAGGAGAAAATACTTTCAGCTGAATAACACCATTCTCACACACTGTTACGGATCACTCGGGAGGCTGAGGAGTAATTGACAGAATGGTTTATTGAACAGACACAAGCAGAGGAGCAGGTAGTGTAGGGTGGAGTGAGGAATGGATCCGTGCAGGCTGGGTGAAGACGTCAGAGGAGGAAGGTGAACCACACACACGCACACTGTGGATCTGGATCTTCGGAGAATCGCTGGAGAGAGGTAAGTAGAAGAAGAGTTAGTCCTTAGAGTTAGCATACAGGTAAAATCTTGTCGCGAACGAGACCTGACATCGATCGAGTGTGTGTGTGTGTGTGGTTTTTATGGTGCTGAGGTGATTGGGTGGTGATAAGGATCAGGTGGATGTGCTTAGTATTCCGGTGAGGGCGTGTGTATTGATTGCATGGAGGTGGAACCTGGCGTGTTTGTAACAGTACCCCCCTCCCCACGGCCCGCTCTTGAGGGCCGAGGACCCCGACGACGTGGTGGACGTCCTCTTCCCCTGGGAGCTGGTCGGTCAGGATAATTGGAGTGGAAGGTGTCGAGTAAGTTAGGATCCAGGATGACGTTGCGTGGGACCCAGGAACGTTCCTCTGGACCGTATCCTTCCCAGTACACTAGATATTCCAGTTGTCCACCATGCCGCCGGGAGTCCAGGATGTCACTCACTGCATAGGCTGCGCCGTCGTCTAGGAAGAGTGGAGGGGGGGCTTCCGTTTCGCCAGGTTCTGTGGAGGGAGAGACAGAAGGATGGTGAGGTTTAAGGAGAGACACATGGAATGTGGGGTGATCTGCTGGATGATGGTGAATGGGCCAATGAATCTGGGACTTAGCTTGCGGCAGGGCAGACGCAGGCGGATGTCCCGGGTGGACAGCCAGACCTTCTGATCGGGTTGGTACGTTGGGGCCTCTGATCGGCGAAGGTCGGCTGTCGTTCTACATCTGCGTAAAGCCCACTGGAGTTGGTGGTGTGCCGCGTCCCAGACCCTCTCGCTCTCCCGGAACCAGTAGTCGATGGCGGGGACATCCGAGGGTTCACCTTACCAGGGGAATAGAGGTGGTTGGTAGCTGAGTACGCACTGGAATGGTGTGAGTCCGGTGGTAGGTTGACGAAGGGAGTTTTGTGCGTACTCGGCCCACCCAAGGAACTGGTTCCAGGAGTTCTGGTGGCCGTGACAGAAGGAACGGAGGAAGCGTCAAATCTCCTGAACCTTCCTCTCCGTCTGCCCATTTGACTGGGGATGGTACCCAGAGGACAGGCTGATGGCCACACCTAGGAGTGAGTGGAAAGCCTTCCATACCCGGGAGATGAACTGGGGGCCTCGGTCCGAGACGATATCCTCTGGGATGCCGAAGTACCTGAAGACATGATTAAATAACAGTTCAGCCATTTCCATGGCCGTGGGCAGACCCTTCAAAGGAAGAAGACGACAGGATTTAGAAAATCTATCCACTATGACAAGAATGCAGGTATTGTTATCTGAAGGAGGAAGATCGGTTATGAAGTCCACCCCTAGGTCTGACCACGGGTGATTGGTCAGAGGATGGAGCTTGCCTAATGGAAGATGGCGAGGGCTTTTGGATATGGCGCAGCTTGTACCTCCATTCACGTACCTCCTGACATTCGAAGCCATGTTGGGCCACCAGAAGTGTTCCTTCAGCAAAGAGAGGGTTTCATTGACGCCCAGGTGACCAGTGCCAAGCGATGTTTGAGCGGAGTCCTGGGAATATACTGAAGTTCCGGTGGGCAACCCGGCGGGGTGTTGGTGGTAGGCTCGGTAGGAGGAAGGGTCTCAGCAGACCAGGTAATAGGAGAGATGATGACTCTTTCTGGAAGAATGGTTTCCAGAGTTTCGGGATTCTCTTCGGGGGCGTAACACCTGGAGAGGGCGTCAGCCTTCACATTTTTCACCCCTGGGCGGTATGAGATGGTGAAATGGAAGTGGGTGAAGAATAACGCCCAGCGGGCTTGTCTCGGATTTAATCTTTTGGCCACTCGAAGATACTCTAAGTTCTTATGATCTGTTAGGACCAGAAAGGGGTGTTTGGCTCCCTCCAACCAATGCCTCCATTCTTCCAAGGCCAGTTTGATGGCCAACAGTTCCCAGTTGCCGATATCATAGTTGACCTCTGCCGGGTTGAGTTTCCGGGAGAAGAAGGCGCAGGGGTGGAGGCGACTGGGATTCCCCTGCTGCTGAGAAAGGACCGCTCCCATTCCGGTGGTCGAGGCGTCGACTTCCACGACGAAGGGTCAGTCGGGATCGCGATGGACCAGGAGTGGGGTGGTCGTGAAGGCCTCCATAAGGATGTGGAAGGCCGCTGTGGCGGCAGGAGTCCAGGAGAGAGATTTTGGTTTGTTACGGAAGAGACTGGTGAGAGGGCTGGTGATGGTACTGAAGTTTTGTATAAACCGTCTATAGAAGTTGGCAAAGCCAAGGAACCACTGTAACTCCTTGATGGTGGTTGGAGTGGGCCAATCTCTGACGGCGTTTACCTTCCCCTCGTCCATCCGGATGCCACTGCTGCTGATGTTGTATCCAAGGAACTGCACTGAGGGCTGATGGAAAGAGCACTTTTCGGCCTTGAGATACAGTTGGTAGGCCCTCAGGCGTTGCAGGACCTCCGCAACGTGGCGTTGATGTTCTGCCAGGCTCTGGGAATAGATGAGGATATCATCAATGTAGACTAGGACGAACTTGTGGAGGAACTCCCGGAGCACCTCGTGGATGAAGTCCTGGAATACGGAGGGGGCGTTAACAAGTCCATACGGCATCACGCAGTATTCATAGTGGCCTGTAGGGTTTATGAAGGTGGTCTTCCACTCGTCCCCCTCTCGTATCCGGATGAGGTTGTAGGCGCTGCGGAGGTCCAACTTGGTGAACACAGTGGCACCACGGAGATGTTGCAAGGCAGCTGGGACGAGGGGAAGTGGGTACCTGAACTTCACTGTTATATTGTTGAGAGCCCGATAATCAATGCATGGTCTTAAACCTCCGTCCTTTTTCTCCACAAAGAAAAAAATCGAAGCAGCAGGGGAGGTCGATGGACGAATATAACCCTGAGCCAGCGCCTCCTTGATGTACTCCTCCATGGCCTTCTCCTCAGGAATGGATAGGGGGTATATCCTTTATTTAGGCACTGGTTCACCCGGCAGCAGATCGATTGCACAGTCCCACGGCCGGTCTGGAAGCAGCTTGGAGGCCCGTTTGGGGCAGAAGACGTCACTGAATGGGGCGTAGCAGTGAGGGATGGCGATGGATTGGTTTTCCACTGGGCTCTCTATTGATGTGGAACAGACTGGAAGAGGTTCAGTGGAAGGTGTGGCTGGAACTGGACAACCTGAGATGCAGCTCTTGAAACAGGCATCGCCCCACTTCAGGACTTCGCCCGTCTTCCATGAGATTACGGGGTTGTGCTGCTCTAACCACGGGGGCCCTAGAATCACGTCAGCGGTGGATTCCTCCAGAACCAGCAGATGGATTTCCTTGTGATGGAGTAGTCCGGTTTGGAGGGATACGGGACCCACACTATGACCCAGGCATCTCCTGCTTAATGGCTTGCCGGTGATAGTGTGGACTTGGTAGGCTGAAGGCATTGCCTTGGTAGCGAGCTTGAGCTGTCGGCAGAGGGCACCGGAGATGAAGTTGCTGGCTGACCCAGAATCGAGGAGGGCGGAAACTGGAAGAGATATGTCAGCGGCAGTAAGTGTCACAACAGTGGTGAGTGGTTTCATTTGGTATCTTGAAGGGAGAATGGCAGTCACCATGGGACGAGGAGGACGGACAGGGCATACAGTGATGGCATGCCCCGGGGCTGCACAGTAGAGGCACAGATTCTGGGCCAGCTGTCTTTGTCGTTCAGCCATAGAGAGACGATAGGAGGAATGGAACCCAAGCTGGTCTGTCGAAAACTTCACGGAAATGGTCGATGAAGCTGGAATAAGACTGGATAACTGGGTTATTTTGAGTCCATATTGAATCTGCCCACAGTAGTGCTTTACCTTGCAGTTGAGAAATTACGAAGGCTACCTTAGATCTCTCAGTGGGGTACAAGTGCGGTTGCATCTCCAGGACCAGCGAGCATTGTAGGAGGAAACCGCTGCATTCCTCCGCCGCACCAGAGTAGGGCGCTGGCCGGGCAATGGGACTGGCATGAACGGAAGGTGAGGAAGTGCTGGCATCGTTGACGGAAGTGCTCGCTGGTGTTGGGGATGCAGTTGTAGCTGTGAGTGTCCTTCGGAGTGCATTAACCAGATCTTGAAAGGGGTCCGTGAGGCTCATGCTCGTGCCTGGCGGTGTCGGTCCGGTCTTCTGTTACAGATAACTCGGGAGGCTGGGGAGTAACAGACAGAATGGTTTATTGAACAGACACAAGCAGATGAGCAGGTAGTGTAGGGTGGAGTGAGGAATGGATCCGTGCAGGCTGGGTGAAGACGTCAGAGGAGGAAGGTGAACCACACACACGCACACTGGGGATCTGGATCTTCGGAGAATCGCTGGAGAGAGGTAAGTAGAAGAAGAGTTAGTCCTTACAGTTAGCATACAGGTAAAACCTTGTTGCGAACGAGACCGGACATCGATTGAGTGCGTGTGTGTGGTTTTTATGGTGCTGAGGTGATTGGGTGGTGATGAGGATCAGGTGGATATGCTTAGTATTCCGGTGAGGGCGTGCGTAGTGATTGCGTGGAGGTGGAACCTGGCGTGTTTGTAACACACACACAATCTATGTGTGAAAACTGTGTGTGTGTGTGTGTGTGTGTACTGAACTTCAATTCAATGGTATGTGTGAGAATGGTAACTCAAATGTCCTTTGGTCATCTTCTTTTGTTTTTTTCTTGTTTTCCGTCCACACGGAGACTCGTTTCTGTGAATACGCACACATTTTTTATCGGATAGGAATTTTGTCCACACGGAATCCAGCATTTTGGAAGAGTGAAACCAGTGTTTTTTGAAACCAGGTCCCAGAGTGAATAAATTTGAAAACGCCGCCTTTGCATTTTTGTTTGGATGGCAAATATATTTTCTGAAATGATGATGTCAATTAATGCTGCAAAATGCGTCTGCAGCGGTATTATTATTATGTGCAAAAGCCACTTGGAAAAAAAGCTTTTTGAACCGAATTAAAGGGCTTTTAGTATGAATAAAATGCTAGTAGCAGGACTGTTAAATGAATAGATGTGATTATGATCATTTGATAAAATAAAGAGAGAGCGCGCCATACGTTGGAGATCATTTTACTTTGTTGACTTTTTCCCGTCAAGGAGACCGCTGAATGCACCTCTTTAAATGGTTTCGTGGTGCTCGTTGTTGTATTTTAAAAGGCAACTGCAATGTTTCAGCGAAAAGAATATGCCAGATCTTTATAAACAGGAGAAGAAAAAAGTTGTGGATGAACTGTCCCGTGCATCCTTTGTTGCGCTCACGACATACGGGTGGACGTCCAGGGGGATGGAGAGCTATGTGACGATAACTGTTCACTTCATCACAGCACACTGGGAGATGAGAAGTCCGGCTATTATGTTAAAAAGAAGATATTATGCCATGTGCACTTTAAGTTGATTTCATATATTTTAATTTAATAATTTAATGTTAATAAAAAAAGACAAAACGTATGTTTATTTGTCTTGGCCTTTTTTTTGTTTTTGTTTTATTTTCTGATCCAGAAAAATGATCCGATCCATACGAGGACGAGCGACCGCGGGTTTGACTATATGTATTTGGAGGTTATTGCACATTGTAACAAGGAGTCGGAGGCGTTCGGATCCAAATGCAGCACTTTATTAAAGAATGGTCAAACAGGCAGAAATCAGGAATGGCGTCAGGTGTGTCAGGGATAACCAGAGTCGAAACCAAAAACAAGCAGAGATCGGGACAGGCAGCAGAGAATCAGAATCAGAATCAGAGGATACACAGTCCAAAGGTCAAAACACAGGAAAAACAAACACAGGGAAAAACGCTCGGAAATGTCAGACTGGCTAAACAAGACTTCGCAGTGAGTGAGAGTGAATGTGCTGCTTTTATGTGTGTGTGTAAATGAGGTGCAGGTGTGGCAAGGAAATTGGCTGATGAATGAGGTGCAGGTGTGGCCGGGTGGTTGTGATGCAGTGACTCATGGGTAATGTAGTTCGGGTGTGGTGCAACAGTAAGAGAGGTGCTAGTGTCCAAGTGACATCTGGTGGTTGATGGGTGGAATGGTCCTGAGTGGAGTGCCCTCTAATGAAGTTCATGGGCACTCCATCTAATAATCGTGACACACATATCCAATATCTCGTTCTGCACATATCCAAATGTTTCCATATTTGCAATGTATCTGAATTTTAAACCATAATATTTTTCATATTTTTTATGTAAACTAGACGGAAAAGATCATCCTCTTCACATGAGCAAAAATGTCCTTGGAATCACAGCAGAGTGGACTGGTATACTACGGTCTATTTAAACTGACCAGTTTAACCTATTAAACGTTTGGTTGACTGTACTTTATTTTAATAATGAACAGACTGCGATGTAAGTTTGAAATTAGAATGCACTTTAGATGTTTAGATAGTTAGATAGTTCTGTGTCATTTATACCAAACACAAATGTTGCTGGTTGATAGTGTGTTTGCAGCACTACTGTTATTTATTTTTTTATATATTTATTTTTTTATATTTTCTGTTTAATTTATTTTTATTTCTAAAATTGTATTTAAATGTATTTATTTAAATGTATATTTAAGTTTACATTTATGCTCCAAAAAACTTGATAAATGCTCTGAAACTTTTATGTAAATGATTGACTTGATATATAACCTGTTTTATATATTTAATACTTGGTCAGTTTATTGATTTGTTTGGTAAACTTTGGATAAATTTTATTTTATTTTAATACCGTGCAGTGCACAAAATTAAGATTCGAGAGATGGTTCAAGTCAGTGCTCAATAAATGATGATAAGTTTAGAAATGTTGTGCATCCACTTATTATTAGTGTGACATTCTAGCATGCAAATGAAGGGGTAAACTTCAAGATATTGGCCCTAAAAATCGGCCATAACCTGACACGTTCCTCTTCAGAAAATCGAGCTGCATTGGATAAAACTTTGGGAATGAGAATGCCCATGCCACCAGACTTTCAAATCTCTGCATATTGTGGAAGCCTGCAGAGGAAAGGCAAGAGAACAGAAGAGCCAGGAGTAGCTCGCATATCTATGCCATATTACCTGACAAAGGTTAGGGGCTTGGACCATTCCGCAGCGTCGCAGATGGCCTGCATCAAGATATCTGCCAAGAAAGTCTTGGAGGCCGCCAGACTCCTAGTAGAGTGAGCCTTGACCCCCTAGAGGCGAGGGGAGATAATAAGAGGTCTCATAAATGATAGAGATATGGCATCTACTATCCACCGTCTGAAAATCTGTTTTGTAGCTGGAAGACGTTTCTTGTGAGACCTTAGCACACGAGCAGCTGATCTGTCCTTTTCCACAGAGCAGCTCTGTGGACGTATACATGCAGTGCTCACACTGTACACATACAATGAAGCTTCTGCTGGTCTGGCTTCCTGAAGGGAGAAGGACTGAAGGCTTGGAGTACGACTAGCCATGGTGTAGATGAGGTGCAAAGTCAAGATAGGAAGGAGCCACTGAGAGGGCCTGCAGATCCCCAACTCTCTTGAGAGAAGATATTGCCAGAAGAAAGGTAGTCTTGATAGTAAGGTGGTGATCAGAGATCTCCACAATAGGCTCGAAGGGAGGCCTACAGAGAGCTTCTAGCACCACAGACAGGACCCACTGGGGACATGAGATCGTACAGGAGGCCTCAGCACAGTACAATAGGTACAAAAAACAATAGGCAGTTCTAATACGTAAATCCAACTTAGTAGGATCCATTAAAAGGAGCTATTTATCCAGTCCAAGACCTCCAAGGGTAAACAGAATTGTGCAACTAACGTCAGCTACAATTTGTTGAACCATCAAAAAATATTTGTAAAAACTGTAAACGGAAAGCAGCAACTCTATTTTGTAAATTAATTAAACCTTGTACACCTTCTTTCTTTAGGACTGTAATGAATTAGACTTCCTCGTCATCGGCAAGAAGGAGGCGGGAACCGGCGGACAATCAAACAACATTTTAATAATACAAATTAAAGACAAAACCCCTCACGGCGACTGACGCGCACAAAATAAAAACACAACTAAAAGCCCAGGCCTGGTCCTCTCTCGTCCTTCACTGTCGTCGCTCCAGTTTTATATCCTTTCATCTCCTCTGTGGGACTCAAGACCGGTGGTGGGTCGCAAGTGTAGCGGATTTCCCAATCACTCCACCGGCCTCACTCGTGTTCCCACATCCCTCAGCCCCGCCCCACTCATACCCCCCTCGCAGGCCGGGGGGTACCCTCGAGACTGCGCTCTACTCCCCCCCCCCCCCCTCCGCCCTCCGGGGGAGACCGCTCACGGGGACCTGCGGGAACCTGGGGGTAGGACAGACGAGGCGAGATAAACGGAGATGGAAGGAGGAGCGACAGAGACGAGAGAGGGGAGAGAGAAAAAAAAAAAAAAAAATTCCGGTTCCCAGACGCACTGCTGCTCGGCCCTCCACCGGCTGGGTGATCTCCTCCGTGGTGCCTGGCGGTGGCACTGGACGGCCCTCGGTGGACGGCACGACACTCCTCCGCCTCCCGGTGGATGGCGACGGCTCCTCCGGTTTTGGGCAGCCAGCAGGAGTCCCCCGTTCCCTGCTCCTCCGGATTCCTTCACGGAGGCAGCAGGCTCCGGCCCCCTGGCGAACGGCGCCGACTCCTCCGCTTCCTCACGGACGGCAGCCGTCCCTCCATATCGTGGCCGGTCGGCAGCGAGCTCGCCCGTCCCCGGCAACTCGCTCCAGTCCACCGCCTCGAGCGTCCATGGCGGCATCCTCCTCGCCTGCTCTGTGGCACCGCGGATTCCCCACAGCGGCGAGGGATCTTCAGCAGCGCGTCCCTCCTTCTCCCGGGCTTCGGTACCACTGTAAGGATAAAAGACTTCCTAGTCATCGGGAAGAAGGAGGCGGGAACCGGCGGACAATCAAATGAAGACTTTAATAATAAAATAAACACAAAACAGCGCACCAGCCCCTCACGGACGACTGGTGCGCACCAAAACACAACTAAAAGCCCAGGCCTGTTCCTCTCTCGTCCTTCACTGTCGTCGCTCCAGTTTTATATCCTTCCATCTCCTCTGTGGGACTCAAGACCGGTGGTGGGTCGCAGGTGTAGCGGATTTCCCAATCACTCCACCGGCCTCACTCGTGTTCCCACATCCCTCGGCCCCGCCCCACTCGTCACAGGGACATATTCTGTGGAACCCAATGTAGTTTATCCCAAAAGAAATTCACAAGAATGGCTTGAACTTCAGATAATAACTCTGAAGAAGGGTCTACACATGCATATGCCAAAGCGAGTAATTGACTCAATTGTTGACAATAAGAGTCCTAACTCTCTGTAGGACATATTTGGTAGCAACCATTTCCATTTATCCAAGCGCCATTTGACATTTTCCAACACTCCCAATTTTTATGTAAAACACTATCATCAGTCACATGATGCAGGCGGTGAGGAAAGACTTGCTTTAGTGAGCTCCTCTTGCTAGCTATATTATTAATCAAGAATCCTACATTAATCTCCCTAGTTGGTAGATTTTCGAGCCCATTAAGGAATTAGACAGGCAATATTGTTTATGGCAGAACACAATTCTGCCATTAATCATTACAAATTCTGTGGAAGGAGATCAAACTTTATCTGAACAGATGGTCGAGGTTGAAACTAGAGTAAGCGCCACAGAGGATGACCTCTGAGATACTCGTTCGTTTCTCGCTTGGAGAAAGACGTCATCTACCTTAAAGATAAAGTGCAGGACCTGGAGAACAGAAGTAGGAGATTGAATATTCGGATTGTAAACTTGCCGGAAAAATCAGAGGGAAGCGATATGGTTTCGTTTCTGGAATGCATCATCCTGGAGATCCTCGGCGCCGAGAACTTTCCATCTCCTCCCACATTTGAGAGGCCCCACTGAACGGGAAATACCTTGTCGGATAGGACGACTCCAAGGATAATTGTGACGAAACTCCTGAACTTCAGAGATAAACAGAAAATCCTTCATTTCACGCTCAAGAAAAAGGAGGTTTTTCTCGACAACCGGCGCATCCACTTTTTTCCTGATTTCAGCGTGGAGCTCCAGAATGCTCACAAAGCTTAGACGGATGTGAAGCAAATGTTAAGAGATCGGGAAATTGAATACTCCTTTGTATATCCTTCCAAGCTTTGGATCATGTACATGGGTAAAACAAAGTTCTTCTCCACTCCACTTGAGGTTAAGAACTTTATTGATTCACACAGCAAGGATGTAGAGGCCTCTACTCCAAATGAGAACTGATAAAAGAGCCAACTCTAAAGGCTTTCACACAAAGGATATCTTGTGAGTTAAGACTACAATGTTTTCATTAAAAAACTGTAAACTTTGTTCTTTTTATTTACTTGACCATAGGTTAAAACAAGAAATATTTTCTATTGTTACCAGATTACAATTTAGCCACTTCTGAAAGTTCATCTAACGTAGAGTAGGCTAGTCATACTATTTGAATTGTTCCGCTAGTTCGCAATATCATCTAATACTTGATTTATTAGCTTCACCATTTGTTCATTGTCTGCACCTAATTAAGTACAATGTTAATAGAACATATGAATATCTGATCAATTATAATTTAATTTTGTTTTTATTTTAGTTCTAAATAGGGAGTTTTATCATGCCATGTAACATACTAGCTATTTGAATGTGGCTAGTCAGCGTCAGCTACAAGTTCGGTAGCAGGGTGTAACAACATAAGTTGCCATAAGTTGCCTTTTTTTCTTTCTTTCATTCCTTCTTTTTTTTCACATTTGAAAGTTAAAATTTCAGTTCAAGTGATTTTTGTTTTTGTTTATTTTATTTTTTCTCGCAACAAGATTCATCTTTTGCAATTGTATCATGTAAGACTAGAAGAACATTATTATTTCTGTAGTGGAGATTTCTCTGTTATTTTTAAGATCATGATAACTGGCTAAGATAACTTGTGTATCATGGAATGTCAGGGGTATAAATAATCCGGTAAAAATAAAGAAAGTACTATCATATCTGAAAGGGGTTAACACGGATATAGCTTTTATTCAGGAGATCCATCTTATGGATCAGTAGCATAAAAAACTCAAGAGAGAAAGGGTTGGTCAGGTCTATTACTCATCATTTTCTTCCAGTGGTCGAGGGTTAGCAGTATTAATCCACAAAAAACTACAATTTATCTTGATCAGTTCATTCTCTGATACTGCTGGTAGATATGTAATTGTTGTATGTGAGTTGAATAGGGAACATATAACCTTGGTAAATGTCTATGGTTCAAACCATGATGATCCCCTCTTTTTTAGCAAATTACTATTACGATTAGCTACTATTGAGGGCAGTTGCATTTTTGGTGGTGACTTTAATCTAGTTTTAGACCCTTCCAAGGATAGATCATCAAAAAAAACCTATTAAATATAAGCAGCAACCATTCCGATTCAAGTGATGACTGATTTGGGGTTGTATGATGTATGGCGCAATCTCTATCCAGACCAAGTTGACGACTCATTTTATGACAAATGTACATAATGTCTACTCAAGAATATATTTCTTCTTAGCATCTCAATCATTAGCCTACCAAGTAAAAGACTGTACTTATCTTTCTGCATCCATCTCTGATCAGAACCCCGTCAAGCTTACATGGGAACCAACAATGGCATTACGTTACTCCAAAAAATTTAGATTTAAAATGTATGTGCTGGAAGACCCAGATTTTATCAAATTCATGACTACTCATATTCAGATTTTTCTTAAAGCAAATACTAATTCAGCCTTACATTCAACTATATGGGAGGCACTTAAAGCTTTCATGAGAGGACATATTTTCTCATATGGGGCTTATAAACAAAAAGAAAAGAGAGCTGCTTTAATGGATTTAGAAAAAGAAATAAGATAATTGGAATTAGAACATTCTTTGACCAATAATGATAAATGTTTATCACAACTTAATAAAAAATGGGTCTTGTACAATAATTTGTGCACTCAGAAGGCCGAATCTATTATGGCAAGAACAAAATATCATTATTAAGAATTTGGAAATAAGACTAGCAGATTACTAGCTTGGCAAATTAAAAGAGAAGAATCAGAGCGATATATTCACTCAGTATTATAAGATGATGGTAGATATATAGAAGATCCTAGAGAAATTAATATTTTATTTAAGGATTATTATGAAACTTTATATAAAACTGACCATAGTCAAGGAAATGCTGATGCTAAGAAATTTATAAGTAAAATAAAACTACCAAAAATTGATGATGAAGATAACAACCTATTGAACTCTGATATAACTGAGAATGAAGTACTAAAAGCTATTAATGCTTTAGGAAATAACAAGGCTTCTGGACCAGATGGCTTCCAAATCGAATATTTTAAGTCGTTCTCAAATTTATTATTAACAACATGATTAAAGAATCACGGAGAGATGCTCACTTCCACACTCCCTGGAATTGGCCACAATAACTTTATTCCCTAAGCCAGGGAAAGACCGGCAAAAAATGTGGGTCTTATAGACCGCTAAGTCTACTCAATGTTGACTATAAAGTGCTAACTAAATTGCTTACCCTAAGACTAGAAACTGTTATACCCAAATTAATACATCCAGATCAGACAGGATTTGTTAAGAATAGACAAGGCTCTGATAATATCAGAAGGCTATTACATATTATCAATATTGCACAAAAGCAGGAATTATCAATGTTTATTCTGTCTATGGGCGCCGGAAAGGCTTTTGACAGAATCGAGCCTACTTTTCTTTTTACTACGCTAGAAGCCATGAGCTTTGGGTCTAAATGTATTGATCATTTAAAAACTATCTTTAATTCCCCTAAAGCACAGATATGTACCAATGGTATTATATCAGACACCTTTACACTGTCTAGAGGCTGTAGACAAGGATGCCCTATATCGCCACTATTATTTGCCTTGGCTGTTGAACCTCTCGCTATTGCTATAAGATCCAATACTGTAATAAAGGCAATTATAATTGGGAATAATGAACAGAAATTATCCCTATATGCTGATGATTTGTTAGTATACCTGACCAATCCACAATTCTCTATTCCCCCTTTACTACATGTATTTAAGGAATACAGTGATATATCTGGTTATAAATTAAATTAAACCCTCTGAGGTCTAAGGGCATTTTTGGGGCTTGGAGAACTTTTGTCATGCCCTGACATTTGTGCTTTTTTCAGTTTCTTATAAATATCTAAATGACTAAAGTCTAATCTCACTGTAATCAGCACAAATTTGGCTATAATAATATGTGAGCAGCATGTATGTTCTGTGTAAAGGCAAAATAAAACTTTTGAAACTCCAGGCACCGTATAAGAAAGGTGGTCTGAATCTTCCCAATTTCAGACATTATTATTTAACCTCGCAGTTTCAGCCTATATGGATCTGGTTACATCCTGACAAAGTTTATACTAGCTGGACAGCAATAGAACAGTGGGAGATTAGCTCTATTCGCCTAAAAGTTGTTCCTTTTCTGGGGTCAAAAAGTGGTTTATCTACTTTTACTAAAAATCCATTAATACTGCATTCATTTTCTGCATGGTTAGAATCACATAAGTTATGCTATCCTAGCATTGTTTCACTTAGATATTTACCACTTTATAAAAACCCTATTATACCTCAAGGCATTGCTGATAATTCTTTAAAGGCATGGGTGAATAATGGTATAAAGACATTGAAGGACTTGTTTGACAATGATTCTTTAATGAGCTTTGAATTACTATCCAAGACATACAAAATACCAAAACACAGCTTCTTTAAATATTTGCAAGTCAGATGCTGGGTCAAAGAGATCACCCCCAGACTTTTCCTAAGATTCCTATAATATCATCATTTTAAAATGTCATGTTTAATAAAATGATGTCCTCTCCAAGAGGCATCAGTTCTGTATGGTACAGCACAATAACAAATAATTTTAAGCCATTTGACAAGGTAAACTTGAAGCAGAGATGGGAAGTAGGTCTTAACTGTAAATATGACCTGGATGAATGGGAGTATGTTATGGAAAGTATGCAGACTATTTTAATATCCACCAAACATAGACAAATTCAATTCAATATTTTGCATTGAACATATTATACTCCTCAAAAACTTAATATGCTAAATACTGGTATATCTTCAAAATGTCAAAGGCAGTGTTGGGAACGTTACTTTAAAAAAGTAATTAGTTATAGTTACTCACTACTTGTTCCAAAAAGTAACTGAGTTAGTAACTGAATTACTCTATAATAAAAGTAACTCGTTACCAGGCAAAGTAACTATTTGCGTTACTGTAAAAAAAAAAAAAAGTTGCTATTTGTCAAAGTATTTTTTTTTTTTGCAGTTTTCACAAGTCAGTTGAAATAAGTAGAACAGACAGGTGTTCGTACATAACTTTCGAGATTTATTGCACGTCAACAGACAGCAAGAGTTTTATCCTGCACTCTTTGTAAGAAGTGTTTTTGGCCACTAGCTTTGTAGATGCGTGTGTCACACATTACATGCACGTTCTTGCCTTTGACTACAATAAATTTGAAGTAGTGCTTATATCTCCACCTTGAAAATGCCAACTTTTCATTGGATTGCTCCTGACTCGCCATTTCTCCTGCTGCTGCTGCGAATCTCTGTTTAGCTGTTGCGTGTGTGTGACTGTGTGTGTAAAAACACTGGCTCTGATTGGCTACCATGAAACACATGACTCTGCCTTAGCCAATCATAATCGCTTATCTCGTTATTAACCCACCTGCTCACTCGCTGTGTGAGCCAGGGGTGCGTTCGGATTGCATATTAAATCAATGCATAGTAACGCACCGCATTTAACGTTCAGTAACGTTAACGGCGTTGTAACGACGGGAAAAGTAATTAGTTAGATTACCCCGTTACTGAAAAAATAACGTCGTTACCTAACGCCGTTCTTTTAAACGCCGTTATTCCAAACACTGGTCAAAGGTGTAAAACATCTGAAGACAATTGACTATAATGTCAAACATTATAAATGAAAATAAAACCATTAAAAAAATTAATAAAAATAAAACCCTATCATCTACCAAATAGATTCCTAAGCCTCACCAAATATTTTAAGCCTCACCTGCACCAACACAACCCATCAGGAAGACAAGGTATCCCATTAGACCATTGACCTAACAATAAAGCATTACTTATTTGCCAGTTAACCTTAGCAGAACACAACATTCTAAAATCTTTGATTAAGTTATTCAAAGTAATACTTGTCTAAAAAGTTTTGCAGCTAATCTTTTAATGTATTAATACTGGCGAACAAACAGGAATAGCATTCATTTACAATCGATCTGATTCTCTGGGGGAAACAAACGGACTAAAGGGAATTAAAACTTTTTTAACGTATGAAAAAAATATAATTAAAGTATCAGACACATTACTTAATGTTATAACAGTTATAAACATAATACGATTATATTTACAGTTACTTATCTTTCATAATCATGCAGGCTGCCGCTGATGTCCGTGCTGAGTCGCTGACTGGACTGTTAAAATTTGAACGGAGTGAAGCGGGAAAACATATTTAACCCAACAGTTGGGTTATAACTAAAAATAACCCAACGACGAAAAAGAATTACCCAACAAATTTTAAGATAACCCAACACATTGACCCAATATGTGTAACCCAACGGTTAGGTTAAAAAAACAACCCAACATTTTTTACTGTTTACCTACAATTTTTTTCACAGAAACCAAAAGCAGCTAAAGTGTTCCAAAAATAAGAATGCTCAGCTCGATCGAAAGTATTATCCTGATCCAGAGATAACAAGCCACAATCTAGATTTAACAGTTTACATGAAAAAATAGCCAGTTCTTAAATCAGTAAAGTCCCCTTTTTATGGAATAAGGGTCATAACTGCCCTCCGGCAACTCAGTGGCAACCTGCCATCTAACAAGCTGGACCTGAGTACCTCAAACAGGTCCTCTCTCAGCTCCAACCAAAAAGCCATGTAGAAGTCAACTGGGAGGCCATCCAATCCTAGTGCCCACCCAAACTCCATGCTTTGAAGGGTCTTGAAAAGCTCTCCCAGGGTCAACACTCCTGAAAGCTCCACATTAGCCTCCACATAGACTATAGGTAAGTTGTCAAAGAAGACACTTTCCACACAATGAAATGAATCAAGCTCGCTTTTGATAAAAAAAGAACTGCTCTCCTCCGAATATCAGCAGGATCAGACAACAAAAAAACATTTTCAGAATGCAGCGCATAAATAAAATGTCTCTGTCCATTCTTTTTATCCTGGCTGAAAAGTATTTGGAAGGTGCATCCATCTGATCAATGCTTTGAAAGCATGAACAGACTAGAACCCCTTGCATTTTATACCCCCAGTAGATTTGCTAACTGTGCTTTCTTCTTAGAGCAGGCTTCTAAATGTTGAACTTTACCAGCAGTATGAGACAATTTCTGAGATTCAATTATCTCTTTTTCCAAAAGTTCTAAGGACCGAACCAAAGTCCTACCACTGTTGTAATAAATGAAAGGAACACTTCATTGATTTTCTAAACTTCCCAAAAGTACTTGAAGGATTCCTTTAAAAATATATATAATTAAGCAGCCCAGTGTTAAAATGCCAATAGGCACTTTTGGGTTTAATAGAGCTTAGAAAAAAACTTACAATGCACCATACTGTGAAAAAAGCTTACTGGCATGATTTAACACCTACTAAAAATGTTAAGATGAAAATTGTATCTGTAAAGTCTATCCAGTCTGGCCAAATATATAACATTATCACGTGTGTGAACCCAAGTGTACTGCCTTTCACTGCCATTTAAAGATCTCCAAAAATCATATAATTCATATTTTTTAATAATATGAATAATATGTCTACGCGAAGCTAAATGAGGCTCAATATGATTCCGATCTAAATTGAACTCAGTACAACTGAAATCACCATCTTGAAACAAAAAAATCTTCAGGGCAACAGTTTTGAGTTGAACATAGTGTGACTAAATAAAACAATCTTTCAACTGGTATAGTTGGAACATACACACACACAAAAATAAGCACATAATTTCCAAAAACTGCTCGAACTTTCAAAAGCCTCCCTTTAAAAATTTCATTAACTATATAAGAAGCGGCTAAAATTATTTGCAAATAAAATGGCCACTCCCCCACTGACAGAAGTATTATGACTTAGCACAGCAGTGCCATTAAACTCTCTTAACCAGTCAACAGCATTTTTCACATCACTGTGGGTTTCTTGTAAAAAAGCAACATCAATATTTTTCAGTTTAATTACTTCATATATTGGTGTTCATTTCTTGAAACTTTTGCACCCTTGACATTCAAAGTGTATGAATGTAACCATGGTTCCCTGAGAGGGAACGAGACAGTGCGTCCTCTGAGGGGACACTATGGGGAACACCTCGTCGTGACCCGTGTCTGAAGCATACTTTGAAAAACGCCAACGTGTTGGCCGGCGACAGCCTCTGACGTCACTGCCAGCGCGACTATAAATATGCGCCCGTAGACACTTATCTTCTTCGTGAAGCTTGCGTCCGAAGCATGGCAGGGAGCTAGAGGACGCAGTGTCTCGTTCCCTCTCAGGGAACCATGGTTACATTCGTAACCTGAGACGTTCCCTGTCAAGGGAACTTCGAACTGTGTCCTCTGAGGGGACACTATGGGGAACAGTATACCCACGCCGCCATGCTGAGGGGAGTGCAGACCAGAATCATGGCAAACACTAAGTACCAACTCTACCACTTCACCGGGAGTTGCCCCTGGGACGGTTCGACGGCTGTCTATGACATTATCCCTTACGGCCAAATGCCTAAGCTACATACCCAACTTGCCTAAGCTACATACCCAACCTGTAGGGCCCTGCCCGGGGTAGAGCTGAAGGCTTGGAATCACAAAAGATTCCTTTAACCCTTTCGAGTCGATTAACGCGGATACGCGTTTTGAGTCATTTTCTCCTGATAACCCAGAAAAGAACTTAAATTACACTTTCAGTTTTAATCGTACAGATAAGAGCAATACATCAATTGAATCTGTAAAGGGTCTACTTTTTTTGGATAATGACATAATAACAACAAAACTTTGTGCACTTATAAAATAAAGATAACAAACAAGGTGCGCTGTCTGCAGCCTTTGTCTGCACTGATCTTCTTTTACAAACACGTCATTTAAATGAACTGTAACTCCGTGAATACTCAACGAAAATACATGAGAGAGATATCTATAGAAAGCTTGACATGTCTATTTTTAAACTAAACAAGTGTCGCCGAAAACAGATATTCTGTGATAAAGTAATCCATATGAAAACAACGCGATGTTTGTTTTTCAAGTCTCCCTTCATTATATCTAATGTGACCACGCCCCCGCGCTGAACGCGCTATTCAGATTCAAACTGAAGCGTGCGGCTTGAATACGCCCATAACAGAAGAAAAAGCAGCCAGACTGTTCAAGTTTTTTTATTTTACTGTTTGCTTCGCGATGAGAGGAATAAGACATAAATCATCCCAAGAAGATGTGATGTGGTTGAGGATTTTAGAAATGGATTTCCTCAGAAAAAAAAAGAATGAAGCACTTTATTCAGCAGAGATCATAAACATGAGTAAGTCTCTTTTTATTTATTTATATACTTGTACTAGTTTTCACATAAAGTGTAAACATTTTACTAGTTAGACTTTTTCCAAACTATAATTCCTGACTAAATATATAATCAAGTGAAACATTATGAAGTTTCAATAACAATATACAATACTATACCATTCAAAAGCTTGATGTAAATAAAATAAATGTAACAAATAGATAACTGTAACAAATGTAAAAACAATGCCTTTCTTTCAATTTATTCCCCCTAAAAACCCAGAAAAATATTCTCAGCTCTTTTTAACATTAATAATAATGGTAATAATAATAACAATAAATGTTTTTTTGTAGAAAATAAGATTGTTAAAAGGATTTCTGAAGGATTGTGTGACTGGTGTAAGGATGCCAAACAATTTGTTTGAAAGTCAGCTTTGATTGTTTCTAATAAACTGTTTAACTGCTCCCCCAAGTGGATATTAAAGTATGTTGTGGAATAATTCAATATATTCTAAATAAACCACAAACATAAAAGTATATAGATTTATTTTGTTCTCACATTCTTTCTTGTAACTCCTTCCTCTCAGTGGCACAGATGACTGAATGGCTCATTATGCAGCTCATTATGCGGGTCTTTTGTCTTCTCAGGTGTAAATCACAATGATATTCATGGTAGTTGACGCCTACTCGCATATGACTTTTACCAACAAAAAGTGTCTTAGAAAATTTAAATCAATATATTGTTTTCTGTGAGTGAGTAAACAAGATGATTTTCACATCATTTAGAAAGAAAAATTCTAGGCTACAAGCTCCAGTTCTCAAAAATCCCGGGAACCATTGTTCTTTATGTGATTTTTTGCCTTATTCTAGTGTTTTAACATTTTTAGTTTTTCACTAACCACGCATAATATTTTTTTTCTCAAAAACACAATCATGTACATACATGCATTTCACATATTATTACAGCCCAGTTTGTGCTGATTACAGTGAGATTAGACTTTACCCATTTAGATATTTATAAGAAACTGAAAAAAGCACAAATGTCAGGGCATGACAAAACTTCTCCAGGCCCCAAAAATACCCTTAGACTCCAGAGGGTTAAAGGGATACGGCTAAGAACCTGGCACTTTCTTCTACCAAGTCTTTGCCTGTCACACAGGGGCTACTGCTAGCTTTCGCAAAAACTTGCCGAAAGAGCTGTCCCAACAGTACTCTAGTAGCGGTGCCCTGTTCTAGATCAGCATCAGCGGATACCTGGGTGGAGTGGTGCCCAAGATGAACAGGGCTTTAACCGACTCAAGAAAGGGCACGAAGCAGCCGCACGAAGCCCTTACCATATAGGATTTTAGAAAGAACGCAGAGTACTAGCGTGCGAACTTACCACAGTGTGGATTTCATAAAGTGTGCAAAGACTTCACGTGCACACTTACCATAACATGGATTTACAAATACTGTTCTAAGGAGGGGCTCTGGTTGAACTCTGATAGAGCAGCTCGTAGATGGAATGGCCCGGGAGCAGAGCAATTAGAGGACGGAACGTACAGATGAAGCCTCTGCCACGCCTGTACCATGGCGTCCAGCCCCCAAAGGAGCTGGATAAGTCAGAGGAAGCCAGAGGGGACAGTGCGATGCTCTCTCGAGCCGCAAAACCGATCCACCCAAGTCTGGCCAACCTCTCTAACTCTGCCTCAACACCTTGGTGCGAAGGCGCCATTCCCCGAGCCTCAGCCCCTGCCTCAGCAGGATGTCTGCTCTCACAGTGCGTCTCAAAACAGTATGTAGTACTGGAGCGCTCTGAAAGAACCGAAAATCAGTCTCCCATGAGAGGAGGACTCCGAGCTCCGAGCAGCATGCGCATAGGTGACCCTTTCAGAAAAGGGGAACGCTGCTAAACTACCGCGAGAATTGCCCACACAGCCCCCCATGTTGAGGGGGCTTGAGGTGTACAATAAATACACACCGGTTGGATGAAGCCCAAGGAACACCGGGGCTAATCATCTGAAGAAAGGGAACGAAGCGGAGCGCGTAACCCTTACCGTACAGGATTTTAGAGAGTGCGCAGAATCTTGCGTGCACACTTACCACTTTACGTGGATTTCAGAAAGTGCGCAGAGTCTTGCGTGCACACTTAACACTTACGTGGATTTCAGACAGTGCGCAAAGCGTTAACGTGCACACCGACCACCATGTGGTTTTGAGAAAGTACACAGGCTTAGCGTGTGTACTGAAAGGTTACCTGACAACCACAGTATGTGGGAGCTCACATTCAGAGAGACCTGTGAAGCCTGCTACCTGATAACCACAATATGTGGGAGTTCACCTACAGAGAGGCCTAGAGAGGCCTACTACCTGTTACCAGATAACCACCTCAAGTGGAAACTGAAAGTAATATGGAACTCGACTCCAGGGAGGCCTGGTATGACCTACTACCTGACAACCACAAACCGTGGGAGCTCGCTTTTTAGTGGAAATGCACAGTATGTGGCAGCTAAATCTCCAGGGAGGCCTGGTGAGGCCTACTACCTGGCAACCACGATATGTGGGAGCTCGCCTTCAGAGAGACCTGGTGAAGCCTACTATCTGAAAACCACAATATGCTATTTAGTGGAAACGCACAGTATGTGGGAGCTAAATCTCCAGGGAGGCCTGGTGAGGCCTACTACCTGGCAACCACAGTATGTGGGAGCCTGCCTTCAGAGAGACCCGGTGAAGCCTACTATCTGAAAACCACAATATGCTATTTAGTGGAAACGCACAGTATGTGGGAGCTAAATCTCCAGGGAGGCCTGGTGAGGCCTACTACCTGACAACCACAGAATGTGGGAGCTCACCATCAGAGAGGCCTGATGAAGCCTACTACCTGATAACCACAATATGTGGGAGTCCACCCAGCCCCTCATGTTGAGGGAAGTGATGCTTGAGGTGTATAACAAATACACACCGGTTGAATGAAGCCGATGGAACCCAGGGCTAATCATCTTAAGAAAGGGAACGAAGCGGAGCGTGTAACCCCTACCGTACAGAATTTTAGAAAGTGTGCAAAGTCTTACCACTTACGTGGATTTCCGACAGTGTGCAAAGTGTTCATGTGGTTTTGAGAAAGTACAAAGGCTTAGCGTGTGTACAGAAAGGTTCCCAAGCATCGCAGAGGCACTGGATTGCACGGGAGAGGTGAGCTCCAACCCTCAAGCGAGGGGAGCATCACCTGAGGCAGTACATACAGAGGACTCCGTAACTACCACCTCCCCGGATGCGCCAAGCGGCCAGGCGGCCCCTCAGGGTGACCTGGCCGGACATCCATGGAATTCCCTGCAGTGCTGTGCCAATTCTGATGATCAGCCAGGCTCCTCGGGAGGGGGTGTGGGATGGACAACCGTAGAGCGCTTGCTTCCCACGCGCGGGTCTCACTCCGCGGTGGGTGTCGCGCCCCGGGGGCCTGTGATCTTGGCCACCTAGCTATTTCCAGAGCACTGTAAATGAAACTCACAGAGTTTGTTAGTAGACATATAACCACCAGCAACATAACATCCATAAGCAGGTAAAGCAAGGGTTACGTACTCACCCACCCTCCTGTACTGGAGTCCCGCTTGCGGGGCGCCCCCTTCTGGTCCGGATCGTCAGTAAGGCGGTTACTCTGAACATAGAACCAACCAAAACATCATCGGTCTAGGAAAGGAGACTGTTATGTGAGAGACTTTCCACCTAACCTCAATCAGGTGGAGAGCTGGTGGCTACAGGGGAAATAGGCAGGGGAGGATAAAAACAGAAGTTAAAACAGACGTTAAAAACATCCGGAGCTACTAGGTTTTTCTATCGCTCTGATCCGGGCGAGGACGCTGCCTCGTCTGAATCACGTCCCTCAGACCCTGCTTACCTCTCCGTGACCCGTGGTTCCTCTTGCCCCTGCCCTTAGGCGGGGGAGGAGCGCGAGCCGCGACACTAGCCTTCTGCGCCCGTCTACGATCCTCAGATCGAGATGGGCCAGGACCCCTTTGTTGTTCGGACTCGGACCTGGACCTTCGTGGAATGAAGGATTTAAAAGCAGCTGAGCGCGCCCTTGCCTCCCTGAACTTTTCGACCACCATCTCGACGGAGGTACCGAAAAAGCTCAGAAGGCGAGACCGGAGCATCGAGAAGAAACCCCCTTTCTTCCCTCCCGATGTCTGCCAGGTTCACCCACAGATGTCTCTCCGTTACCACCATGGCCGCCATAGACCTGCCCATGGCGGAGGAGGCCTGCTTGGTAGCCCGGAGAGAGAGGTCTGTGGTGCGGCGCAGTTCGGCTACCTGGTCAGGTGAAAGGCCCTCGCCTGTATCCAGGTCCTTCAGCAGGTCAGCCTGGTAGGCCTGAAGCACCGCCATCGTGTGCAACGAAGTCACAGCCTGACCTGCTGCCGCGTATGACCTGCCATTTAAGCGGGATGTATCCTGGAGGGGCTTAGATGGCAAAGAGGGAGATCTAAGAGAGGACGTTTCCACCACAGAGAGATAGCTAGCCAGCGTCTCTTCTACAGGGGGCATCCTCTCATAGCCGTTTTCGTGGATGCCCTCGATATTAGCATAGCTCGTATGCTGAAACCGATGGATGCGAGAGGAAAACGGCCTCTTTCATTCCTTTTCGACTTCTGCATGCAAGTCAGGCAAGAATGGAAGGCTCACCTGGGCTGGAGGGCTATGGTCAGACAAATAACGCTCATCGAGGCGACCTCGTGACGTTACCTTTCTGGCACGCTTCCATGGCAAGTCTAATTTTGCCGTGGCGCGATCCATAACCTCTAACAGCTCCTCATACGCAGGGCAGGAGGATTGAGAAGGCTCAGCCTCAGCTTCTTCACCACTCTCAGACATCTCCTGCTCTTTCTGGGTAGAACCCAGCAGAGCACTAACTTCAGTGTCAGAATGGGTTAATGACAACACATCTTCCTCCCGAAGTTCACTCTCGTTCGCCGCCGGAGAGTGTGAAAGGGAAAGTCCCTCTCTACACTCCTCAGCGAGATCCACCTGTGATCCCCACGAGCTCATTCTCCTCCGTGCCTCGGCTACGGCGGTTCCTGAGCCGCAGGATCCAGATGGCTGTCCCTCTTTCCTCGAAAAGAGAGACAAACGAGAGCGGAGCTTTTTCACAGAAAAACGATCTCAGTGCACGCAGATTGCCCCCTCAAGGACATTGCGCGCGTGCTCTTTGCCCAAACAAGAGACGCAAAGAGTGTGTGTGTCATCGGGTGTCAGATAACGCTGACACGGATGCACACACTGTCTAAACGCCTTGCTAGTGGAAGCCATGATGATAATAATAATAGATCGCTCTTACCGTTTTGGTAGTTTCTCAGATGCACGCTTCAAACAAAACAGTCAATGAAGACGAAGAAGATAAGTGGCGGGTCCTACAGGCGCGTATTTATAGTCCCGCTGGTAGTGACGTCAGAGGCTGTCGCCGGCCAACACGTTGGCGTTTTTCAAAGTATGCTTCAGACACGGGTCACGACGAGGTGTTCCCCATAGTGTCCCCTCAGAGGACGCAGTTCGAAGTTCCCTTGACAGGGAACTAAAATATCTTAAACTGTGTTCCAAAGATGAATGGAGGTCTTACGGGTTTGGAACGACATGAGGGTGAGTTATTAATTACATAATTTTCATTTTTGGGTGAACTAACCCTTTAACATAAATAACTAGTAAATAAATTGTGCTAATAAATAAATTGAGATGTTGAAGTACCTTGTAGGTATTTTATGAGTGAATCTGTTAAAATAGCCTATTGAAGAGACCAAACATGAGCTACTCCCACAACTATGCCAATGTGAGCAATATGAATTGCCTAAATGGTCTAACAGATAACAAAGCCAACAAAATGAATGCTACATTTTGTAATTTATTAGTAGATGTTAGCCAGCTAGCAAACTAGTTAGTACAATTAGCATACCCATACCTTTCATATCAATTTTTTTCATACAGTTGAAAATGACATACGTAAACTCAATGATTTAATTTTATGAATGGTAGATTATATAGTCATGGTCTTTGTCAAAAGACATTTAGACAATTTTTGGTGAATTAAAAGCAAGCAGTAATGTAACTGAAATTAAAACAAAATTACAGAAGCTTTTTTTAATTTTTTTTTGTAAAGAAAATAAAGTAAAATGAAATAAGCAGTAAACTCGAGCAAGAACGTTCCACGTGTCAGTGTTGCCAGCTAAGATGTTCTAAAAAGGCTATTTCAAAATACTACATAAAAAATCACGGGCTAATTGTAACGACTGGTGAAAGGAGTGGCAGGAAGCAAGTGCAAGTTAATGAATATTTAATGATATGAATGACACAGTACATGAATATGGAAACACAGATGATACTTGGCCAGGGATACACAGTCCAGGAAGATGCAGGTGAGTGGAGGATCCAAAGTGCGGTGATGAGTAGGCAGCAGGAGAGGGTGACACAGGTAAGTGGTGATCCGATGGTGTGATGCGATGAGTTGACGGGGTTCCGGGGAGACACGGACATCCAAACGCAGAAGCACACAAGAGAGAAAAACATCAGACGAGTAACAGGAAATAACGCTCTGACAAACACAAGACGCTAGACAGGGCAATATATAAGGAGGAGTAATGAGTGACAGCTGTTGCTGATGACAATTAGCGGAGACGCCCACAAGAAACAATCAGTGCTGACTCGTAACACACAGACTTCACCCACATAGTGAAAAACCCTGAGATCACGGTTTACCACCACCCCCCCCCCCCCTCCCCCCCTCCAGGAACAGGCGGTACGACAGAGAAAAATCAAAGTGGCCGAAAAAAAGTGCCCACTGAGCCTGCCTGGAATTGAGTCTTTTGGCAGTTCTGATGTATTCTAAGTTTTTATGATCGGTCCAAACAATGAAAGGTACCCCTGACCCTTCCAACCAGTGACGCCACTCCTCAAAAGCTAATTTGACAGCCAACAATTCTCTGTTACCAATGTCATAATTGCGTTCAGCGGGAGATAAATGATGGGAGAAAAACGTGCATGGCTGCATCTTATCGTCCAAGGCAGCACGTTGGGAAAGAACTGCACCTACTCCCACCTCTGATGCGTCGACCTCCACCACGAACTGCCGTGTGGAATCAGGGGCTACTAAGATGGGAGCCAAAACGAAACGGCTCTTGAGGTTGGTAAATGCAGTTTCGGCTGCATTAGACCACCTGAACGGAGTACTGGGGGAGGTCAAGGCGGTCAGAGGTGAGACTAGTTGGCTGAAATTACGAATAAAACGTCGATAAAAATTGGCGAACCCCAGAAACTGCTGTTGGACCTTACGTGAATCTGGAGTGGGCCAATCTATGACAGCCTTAACCTTGTCAGGATCCATACGTATTCCCTCGGACGAGACGATATACCCTAGGAAGGGAACAGACTGTTGTTCAGCTCTCAGTAGTCAATACAAGGTCGCAGAGAACCATCCTTCTTACCCACAAAAAAGAATCCCGCCCCCGCTGGAGAAAAGGAAGGGTGAATGAACCTCGATGCCAAGGAATCAGAAATGTATTTCTCCATGGCCTCCCTCTCCAGAATAGAAAGAGAGTCAAGCTTGCCCTTAGGTGGAGGTTTACCTGGAACTAAGTCTATGGCACAGTCATTGGGATGATGCAGAGGAAGAGAAGCAGCGCGGGACTTACTGAACACTTCCTTCAGGTCCAAGTACTCTGCGGGCACGTTTGATAAAACCATGGTCTCCTCCTGAAAGACAGAAACAGGCACAACATCAACAAACAGACAAAATCAACAAACCAGACAAGACTCATGACAACTTTCACTCCACAAGGTGACGGTGTTGGAACCCCAATCCACTCGTGGATTGTGTTTAACCAACCAGGGGTGACCTAAAACAATGGGAGCGACAGGGGAGTACATGAGGTAAAAGGATATGGTTTCGGTGTGGTTTCCTGAGGTGAGCAGTGTTATGGGTTCAGTGGTGTGAGTGACGTGTGGCAGTTCCTGGCCATTGAGTGCGGTGACATGGATAGGACGAGACACGGGAAGGACAGGAAGGTTCAGGTGACGTGCAAGGACAGTGTCAATGAAATTACCCTTGGCTCCAGAGTCCAGAAGGGCTTGACAGTTGTGAGTATGGTTCTCCCACCGCAGCTCACCGGAAGGAGAGTCGAAGATGTGTTTGAGGACTTCCCAGCAGAGATCCCACCCGATAGTAGCCTCAAACTTACTACCGGGCTGGCTCTTTTACCGGGCATGAATGAAGGGAATGACCCAAGCCACCGCAATATAAACACAGTCCCTGGGACCTCCGCCTCTCTCTCTCCTTCCGGGATAGTCGAGCTCTACCCAACTGCATGGGTTCGTGATCGTAGACGGGACCGACCATGTTCTCTCGACTCGAGTGACCCCGTTCCAGAGAGGTGTGAAGGCGTGACGGACTGGTTTGTTTACCAAGACGATTAATCCGGGCGTCCACCCGGAGCGCCAAATCGATGAGACCGTTGAGTGTTGGGGGCAACTCGAGGAGGTAGATCTCCTTATGAACACGGTCGGCCAGCCCATGCAGGAATCGATCCCACTGCGCCTCCTCGTTCCACTGGCACGCGGCCGCCAAGGTGCGGAACTGGATGGAGTAGTCCGCCACCGACAATTTCCCTTGTCGGAGGTCTGATAGCTGGTGAGCGGCCTCCCTGCCGGCCGTGGCCCGATAGAATACCCTCTTCATCTCCTCGGAGAGGGCATGGAACGAGGCGCAACACGGATGATGGTTCTCCCACACCGCCGTCTGTGTCACCAGCACTTGGATCGCACGTCCGGTGTTTACGATACTCTCCTGCTGCTGATCCATGCTGTTGATGCTGTGATGGATGAAGTCGGAGAGTGAAGTGGTGCTCCCTGCTTCCATGGTGGGTCAGAGCGTTCTGTAACGACTGGTGAAAGGAGTGGCAGGAAGCAAATGCGAGTTAATGAATATTTAATGATATGAATGACACAGTACATGAAGATGGAAACACAGATGATACTTGGCCGGGGATACACAGTCCAGGAAGATGCAGGTGAGTGGAGGATCTGAAGTGCGGTGATGAGTAGGCAGCAGGAGAGGGTGACACAGGAACTGCAGGGAAGCAAGCCAAGAAGTAAATGATGATCCGATGGTGGGATGCGATGAGTGGACGGGTTTCCGGGGAGACACGGACATCCAAACGCAGAAACACACAAGAGAGCAAAACATCAGATGAGTAACAGGAAACAACGCTCTGACAAACACAAGATGCTAGACAGGGCAATATATAATGAGGAGTAATGAGTGACAGCTGTTGCTGTAATTTTTCTGCTCCTTTTCTTTGCATTGCTTCCTGCATTGTGCCCCTTATAAATTTATTTTTTCACTCACTTTTTTAGAAATTCTACTTTAAGAACAAATAAATGGCAAGACTATTTTAACTGTGTGGGCCATGCATAATTAATGCATTATGATTATGTCATGAGGCAGAAAGTGTTTAAATAAGTTCAACATGGCATGTTGTCAAATTTAATTTTCTGTTGATGTCAATATTTTATTTTATTCTAACATTATTTTAATCAGTTTGATGATTGTACTAAAATTACTAAAATTATGTTAACTGTCAGAAATTATTTTGCTTAAAGGGATAGTTCACTTTCAAATTAAATATTGATATGTTTTAGCTTACCTCAAGGACATCCAAGATGTACGTAGGTGTCTTTGTTTCCACAGTAGTTCCCATTTTGATATTTTTAGGTCAAACCATTCTTGTCTGTGACTCATATAATGGAGGTCTATGGTCACCACCTCAAAGAGCATGCACAGAGGAGTTCAAATTAAACAATTCCCCATCGTAAGTACACATTGATGACCTAAGACACGAAACGAGCAGTTTGTGTAAGAAAACAAAAAGTATATATATAGTTTTTACCTCTTGTACACAACCACATCCAACTGATCCGAGGGCACGCGTGCTTCCTGATGTGACGTGTGCACGCGCTCTGGCTTAGTCTGTTTACCACACGATACGCCACCAATCTGCACTGTCTGAAATATAATGCAGTAATTGTAATGAATTAATTTGTTTATAATGCACCCTATAATCATTGCGATTATAATAAACACAACACATTACACAACTCTGTTGACAGCGTGCCATTGGGTCCCTCTGGCATTGGATGTCGCCTCCAGTTTATACGTTGCAAACAAAACACAACGTGCAAAACGCTGCAACTCAACAACGGAGAAAACTCAGGATCTTCAGTCAGGCAGGTGTGTGATGCGATACTGTCAATGTCCGCGTTGTCGTCTTGTAGTTGTGGCATTGCTATGTACCATTCGTGACAACATATGCTCTCCACTTCTGTTGGCATCTCACAACACTTGCTACTAAAACACCATCAATTTTGAAGAGATCTCTGTCTCTCTGAGGCTTGAAGACGTGCTGCTGCAGCGGATGCTTCCTCCATCGCTCCTGAGTACTTGATCTGTGTATTCTGGTTCAAATAAATATGGTTGTGAAAAAAATTCAACGTTGTCTGTTGATATATTGAAATCGGCTTCCATTGCAATTTCCTGTACATCTAAATATGTTTAGATCTTCACAGTGAAAGGTAACACTTCCGAAATCTCTGTGTAAACCATAGACAGTAAGTGTAAACAATGAGTGACATACACGCGCGAGAGATAACTTCCGGAGCTTTCCGCGCTTGCGCAGACTAAGCCAGAGCACGCGCAAACGTCACATGTCAACAGGAGGCACGCGCGCCCTCAGATCAGGTGGACGTGGTTGTGTACAAGAGGTAAAAACTATATAAATATTTTTTTTTTTTACACAAAATGCGTGTTTCGTGTCTTAGGTCATCAATGTGTACTTACGATTGGGAATTGTTTAATTTGGACTCCTCTGTGCATGCTCTTTGAGGTGGTGACCATAGACCTCCATTATATGAATCACAGACAAGAACGGTTTGACCTAAAAATATCAAAATGGGAACTACTGCAGAAACAAAGACACCTACATCTTGGATGCCCTTGAGGTAAGCTAAAACATATCAAAATTTATTTTGAAAGTGAACCATCCCTTTAATATATGGGTGTATGAGTGCACAATGGTCACAAGATACTTTCAATACTTTTAGAATTCTCAATTATTATATTCCTTTCATTTGCTGCAAATTTGTCAGGAGAGTAGCCAATTAAATGACCCAAATTATTACAGCCAAAACATTTCATCATTGCAGTGGTGACAAAAACAACATAATAAAAATTTTCAATCCGAAAATTGGGTCACATGTCCAAATCAGCGGCATCCTTGGTAATAATTTAAGTGAAACGACTAAAAGAAACAATATGTTTCATAGAGAGGTGACACACTGCTAATTGGGATCTTTTTGATCAGAGAAACAGAGTTAAAAATCACTGCAGACAAATGGTGGGACATTTAACAAAGTGACTCGCTTAGCCGGTAGAGAAAGGGGCATAACGGGGACAAATTCATCACAAATAACTATTCTGTGCTCAACTATTTAATTGGCCTTATCTATACTGTCAAGAAAAACTACCACGGCACTGTTCATTCTTGAGGCGGAAAGCACACTCTCATGCCCCACCACCTCTCCAATTGCCAAACAACAATCCTTCACACTCACCACGGACGCAACTTTTACAGCATGGCGCTGCATAAGTGAGCTTAACCCCTGCATGTGTAGGGCCGAAATGCTTCCTCCATAAAGCGGCTAGCACGCAGCCTGAAAAAAATGCAAAAAAACAACTAGAAACACGCAGTTAGGATAGACACAGCAAAGAGAGGGAAAAATGAAAAAAGTGTCACTTACAGCACTCCGCGTACCACACTTGGAAGTGAAAGCGAGAGAGAGAGAGGGGGGGGGGGGGTTCAGTGCACAATAGCATATATTATGAAGACTATATATATATATATATATATATATATTAGGGGTGACCCCGACTAAGGATTTTCATAGTCGAATCGGAATTTTCTAATCTTGCTGATATTCGACTGATAGTGGAATCGTCTCGGTTACGTATGTAACCCTCGTTCCCTGAAGGAGGGAATGGAGACGTTACGTCAGAAAGAAAGTGATGAATGGGATCTCGCCCGAGAGATGGTTACAAAACGAGACTGACGAATGGGGTCATTTACAAAACGCCACATGGCTGTCTTCCAGAGACCCATGTGAGTGATAGCATCCTGTCGTGAGGCCAGCACGAGTGAGGGCCTATAGCTTACACAGAATGCACTGGGTAGCATATTCCAGCTGGTTGTATGTTAGCAGGCTGCCTGCTCGTAGGAGGACTTACAGAAGGCAGGTATCCACCATGCCCATCTCGGGACTCAGTCGTGAAGCCAGTGCAGTCCTTCAGGGCATGAGAAGGCGAAGCGTTCTTGAGCCGGCTTTGCATGGAAACTGGCAAGGGGAGAGGGGAACGAGAGCGGCGAGGTTTCATGTCGCCCACTGTCGTTCGTGGTCTCTTGGGATCCTGAGGTAGAGAAAACAGCTCTTTTAGTGAAGGTTTGGGTACCACTGAACGAGGGGCCAGTGGCGGAACAGAAAGAAAATGAGAACAAAGGATTCTCCCCTGGCCCTCCTCCGGGGGAAGGAGTGGTCCTGCTACCATCTCCTGATGAGCTGACATCTCCAAATCCGGGTCGCCCTTCTGCGGGTGTCTCCCCGCTGCTGCCGGGGTGAAGGCTGCTGCTGTGGCCGAGCGGGGCTGTTTTGTGTTTGTTTTGTAATTAGAGTTTCGTTTTGATTGTCCGCCGGTTCCCGCCTCCTTCTTGCCGATGACTAGGAAGGTTTATCATTACACACAGCTATCTCTAATAGAATTTAATGGTAAACTGTGCCAAATTCCCTTTGGCTCTCCCAACAGCAAAAATCACCCACTGTCCCTGAGTGGCCAATGAGCTAATAAAACTATATAGTCCATTTTTCTTATTATTTCCACTACTTGCTTCTTTCCTTTTGTCAATCCATCCAACCCATTGTCGCCAAGGCTTGCTGGTTTATTGACAAGGGCCTTATTACCTTCATGGCCTGCTGTGAAACCCTCAGGCTCAGGTGTTAATTTGATGAACATTCCTGGCCTTGCATGCCAGCTTCACCCTGCAAGCCATTTCCAGTGGCCAAACGAAAACCCAATTCATTTGAAGCAGAATTACTGTAACTAGAAAAGTCACAGTGATGTGATTGTTTTTCTGGCAGGTGGCTACAATGTGTCACTGTATACAAATGCTGCAGCTTGGCAAAAGGAAATGTATAGTCTCACCACTCAACATACAGGCAGATATAAGAGTGTGACAGACTAATAGAGAGAGAGAGAAAGAGAGAGAGAGAATATGTAAAGGCCTGAGGCTAGTGGATGAGAGATCACACCGTTACCAGTTCTCCACCACCCACACTGCAAACAGTAAGTCAGTTGTCTAAAGGAATCTCCACTGACTGTATTGCTACATACATTAAGCCATGTTACTTTTAAACATACTGTCATAAACGAAATATAGGATATCCCTGATTCAACACATCCCAGGTAGTGTCATCACTGTCACACTTTGTAGTGAATGTATTATGCATCATGATACTAGATTTTTACATTTCTAAAGCAAATGTATATATATATATATATATATATATATATATATATATATATATATATATATATATATATACAGCATATAGTGAATTGAATACACCTTACCTTGTGATGCATGTTTTCATTTCCTAATTTAAAATCAGTTAACTTAAGAAAAAATATCACAAAAGCTCCCTTTATACCTGGCATTCTCAATTGGTTTGGACATGGGACCCACATTTTCATATGGACATTAAGCCACAAATAAATTTCCTTTTGAAAACCAAGACAATTTATTTCACAAAACTGGTTGACACAAATTTGGAATTGTATTAGACGGTTTGCATTTACACTACAACTTCATTACAGCATGTCTCCATTTCAGCTGGATAGATTATCTGATCACAATTCATAATTCAAAATTCATTCTGTGACTGTTTTTTTTTTCTCTCGTTACGAACCCCTCATTGAAGAGAGGGACAAGAAATGTGGATAACAATTGAAGAAAAGTAATGTAGTGAAATTATTTGATAATTGTATATTATTGATGTGTGCATCTGGCTGTGATCACCTTTTACCATTTACTCTACACCAGGGTTATTCAAATCTTGTCCTGGAGGGCCAATGCCCTGCAGAGTTTAGCTCCAACCCTGATCAAACTCTGCAGCGCATTGGCCCTTCATGACAAGATTTGAATAACCCTGCCCTACAGTATAGACAAAAAGAATCTATGAACTAAAGCATTGTATGGTGTTACTGTGTAGAGTAAAGCACTGCAGACTTTTCCTCCGGTGGAATTTAGATGACACGGTTTTCCATTTTATGAGAGCCATCAATCTAAGTCAATATCCAACCATTCAAGTCTATTAAATAAGGTGTAAAATAGGCTGGCTCAGTTTTGACCCAGTGTCAGATTGACAACGGAAAATTACTTCGGCTCACCGAATAGGAAAAGGAGGCAAATGCAAAAATATTATTCCTGTCAAGTTGCCTGCCAGGCAAGACAGAGAACGATAAGCGGAGAAGTCTGTTCAAAACAAACCCATGGCATGGTGTTGCATCACACACTTTAGGGAAGTTTCAAATCAGTCATCGTCTCTGACAGCCCACAATGATATTACTGCAACATCATATCTGGAGATTTATGTTTTTTTATGAAAACTTTCCAGTGGCAGAAATGAGTTGTTCCATCTTTATTTCCTCCATGGAGACAATTTGATCAAATACCTCTGCTACCCCAAAATATGGAAAAAGTTTTGCTCCTAAAAATTTACAATGCACAAAATTAATGGATGGACAAGATTTGCATGCACCTTTAAACACTGTTATCTCTGGGGTTTGATATGTCTTTCAATTTAATGAAAGCAGAAGCTTATTAGGAAATATGTCCATGAGATAAATATTTGTGCTGTCATCATAATTCTTAAAGTAATTTAGCTGAGCTAAGTTTGTTTTGTTTGTTCTGCTGAATTGTCTGTTTAATGCTGTTTAATGTGACAATGTGGGTTTCAATGTGGGTTTATTATGGAAGTATAAAACGTCATATATTGTGCAATGTGATATATTTAAAAAGAAATGCAACAACTTAAATTTTTACTGTGAAATACAGTAAAAAAAATAAATAATAATAATTAAAATAATAATAATTAATAATAATTAAAATAAATAAATAAAAAGTTAATATGACAATGTATGTACTTTTAATGCAATAATCCAAACAACCCAAATCCCAAATCACTTGAAAATCACAATCAGATGCTCTCGGATTTGTATGTTTATTAGTTTCATGTTTCATGTGTAGAGACGTTACTCTGGGTTTGTTACAGTATGTATGGAAGCAGCACACTGAAGTGTAGTGGAACTGTGAATGATGCTTCTGACTCTTTTCTGAGTCGTAACAGTGACTGCAGAAAAGAAAACTGAAAGCCACTACTGCTCATTAAATCACATTATTCAGTTGAAAATCAATAGAAATTTTGATTCTTTCTAAAGAAAACAAAGTAAAATGTGTATACTGTTTTGTGGAGTGTTACGGAAAAGTAATATAACGAGTAGTGTAATGAATTACTGCTGTCAGAGAGTAATAAGTACCGTGATAAAATAACTTTTGGAAGGAGTATGGAGTACTGAGTAATACATTTACTTTTTTTTTTTTGAGTAAAGAACACAACATCAGGGTTTAATAACAATATTCTGTCCCCAGTAAAATGCTCACTTGAATCCCATAAATTTGAATCACACTGGAGTGTGACAAGAAGTACAGTTAAAGGTATTTTTTTATTTGTATTGTTTTTTTTTTTCACTCTGCTCAGTGATAGTACACACATATGTGTGAGTTAGCATACCTCCCGTGGGTTCTTCACTTTAATTGCCTCTCAGAATACCCCCTCAGTGTATACATTAATCATATTGAGCTATTGTGTAAAAAGTATCTCAGTTTTCCCCAGCATTGCTAGTTCTTGATTAGTGGCTAACCTCAAGGCACGTGTCAAGCATTTGGCATTAGGCTGAGCTGTCGATCAATGCAAAGCTGGCTTAAGCCACAATGACAATTTTGTAGTAGTTAAGCAAGTTTCAGTTATCCATCTACTGACAATGTACCAGGCAAAAAATACCACCCACAGACAGTGAACCAGACCAGATCTTCAACAGTGAAAATTTGATTAAACAGAGCTATGATTCAGTTTTAAAGTTATCTGGACTCAAAATAACAATCTCAAAATATTAGCACAAAAACATTATGCATCATTTATTGAACTTTTTAAAACCATTTTAGTTGGACATTCTTTTTGTCTTTGTTTTATGTTTGTTTGGAAGGTTTTTTTATTATTATTTATTTATTTTTACATGTATACTTCTTGTTAAAGGACTTTCAAAGGTCATATGAAAGTAACATTCCCATAATGTTTGCAAATGGATAAAACTGAATGTTCCCTTAAAAGGGACCTATTATGCAAAACTCACTTTTATACTCTTGTTGAACATAATTACATGTCCGCAGTGTGTGTACACAACCACCCTATTGTGGCAAAAATCCATCCATCCATGCAACCTTTAACCAAAAAAGTGTTATGGCTAATGCTAACGCTCCGGCTGTGGCGGTACACAGGAAAGGAGACAAGAGGCGTTTTGTTTTTTGCTTTTTAAATGGATGCCAAATGAGGAGAGGCTTCACTTCACTAAATAAACAGCTTTTGTGAGGAAACAGACTATTATTTAATAAATTCACAACCTATCGGCTAATCTTCAACATGTTTGCCATTGAACAATATTTTTTTTGGTTTAATTGCTTTTAGCGTTTACACTGACAAAATGCTATTTCATAAGAGACGTTTTGAGGTAGGATTCAGTTTATGGCACTTCTCATTGCTTCCTATGGTAATCGTAAATGCCGACTGAGTGTCGCACAAGTCTGACATCAAGGCTGTAATGTTATCAATTATCAAGGAACACATGATCCTCGTTGACTGTTACACGTTTGCCTATATTAAGTACCACAGACCCTCATATCTCCCAATAATAAGACCATCTCTGACAGTCTGCCATGTTTATCCCCTCACTAGAGCAATTTAAATCAATGTTCAAGTAACACATTTATTCTCATAAAGCTACTAAAGTTATTCAGTGAAAAGCAGTGTGCATTTTCTGTTTTTTTTTTCTTTTGTTGTTTGATTAATATTAACAGCACTTTAATACACAGATCTAATAGAAAAATGCAATTTCTTTCCCAGCTGTTTACGTTCACAAGAAGAAAGAAAGAAGTCAGAAATCAGTATCTTTATTGTCATTATACATAAGGTACAACAAAATTATGTGCAATCCTATTTCAGGGCAAAAATAAGGTTTACAGTTAAAAACAAACACTAAAATAAATAAATAAATAAATAAAAGGCCAAAAGTGTGTGTGTGTGTGTGTGTGTGTGTGTGTATATATATATATATATATATATATATATATATATATATATATATATATATATATATATATATATGCAAGCAAACATATACATATAATTACACATAAATATAAATAAAATATATAAAAAAGATATATACTTTAAGCAGCAATATTTTCATATCCAATTGCTGAGTTCAGATTGAGACAAGACGGGATATTGCACAAAATCCTCTTCTGACTATTATTAATTCCTCATTGTCATTAGGATATGTCCCCAAAACCTTCAAACTGGCTGTTATTAAGCCTCTCATCAAAAAACCACAACTTGACCCCAAAGAACTAGTTAATTATAGACCAATCTCGAATCTACCTTTTCTGTCCAAGATACTAGAAAAGGTGGTATCCTCACAATTATATTCCTTCTTAGAGAAAAATGGTATATGTGAGGATTTCCAGTCAGGATTTAGACCGTATCATAGTACTGAGACTGCTCTCCTTAGAGTTACAAATGATCTGCTCTTATCATCTGATCGTGGGTGTATCTCTCTATTAGTTTTATTGGATCTTAGTGCTGCGTTTGACACAATTGACCACAACATTCTTTTGCATAGACTTGAACACTTTGTTGGCATCAATGGAAGTGCATTAGCATGGTTTAAATCGTACTTATGTGACCGCCATCAGTTCGTAGCAGTGAATGATGATGTATCATAAAGATTACAAGTGCAATATGGAGTACCTCAAGGCTCCGTACTAGGGCCGCTACTCTTCACACTTTATATGTTACCCTTGGGAGATATCACCAGGAAACATGGTGTTAGCTTTCACTGTTGTGCTGATGATACTCAGCTCTATATTTCTTCGTGGCCCGGTGAAACACACCAATTTGAAAAACTAATGGAATGCATAGTCGATATAAAAAACCGGATGACGAGTAATTTCTTGCTGCTAAATTCTGAAAAAAACAGAGGTGTTAATTATAGGACCTAAAAACTCTGCTTGTAATAACCTAGAACACTGTCTAAGACTTGATGGTTACTTTGTCAATACTTCGTTATCAGTTAGGAACCTAGGTGTGCTATTTGATCGCAATCTTTCCTTAGAAAGCCACGTTTCTAGCATTTGTAAAACTGCATTTTTCCATCTCAAAAATATATCTAAATTACGGCCTATGCTCTCAATGTCAAATGCAGAAATGTTAATCCATACATTTATGACCTCAAGGTTAGATTATTGTAATGCTTTATTGGGTGGTTGTTCTTAGTAAACAAACTACAGCTAGTCCAAAATGCAGCAGCAAGAGTTCTTACTAGAACCAGGAAGTATGACCATATTAGCCCGGTCCTGTCAACATTGCACTGGCTCCCACTCAAACATTGTATAGATTTTAAAATATTGCTTATTACTTATAAAGCCCTGAATGGTTTTGCACCTCAGTATTTGAATGAGCTCCTTTTACATTATAATCCCCTACGTCCGCTACGTTCTCAGAACTCAAGCAATTTGATAATACCTAGAATACCAAAATCAACTGCGGGCGGCAGATCCTTTTCCTATTTGGCGCCTAAACTCTGGAATAACCTACCTAACATTGTTCGGGAGGCAGACACACTCTTGCAGTTTAAATCTAGATTAAAGACCCATCTCTTTAACCTGGCTTACACATAACATACTAATATGCTTTTAATATTCAAATCCGTTAAAGGATTTTTAGGCTGCATTAATTAGGTAAACCGGAACCGGAAACACTTCCCATAACACCCTATGTACTTGCTACATCATTAGAAGAATGGCATCTACGCTAATATTTGTCTGTTTCTCTCTTATTCCGAGGTCACCGTAGCCACCAGATCCAGTCTGTATCCAGATCAGAGGGTCACTGCAGTCACCCGGATCCAGTACGTATCCAGACCAGATGGTGGATCAGCACCTAGAAAGGACCTCTACTGCCCTGATAGACAGCCAAGACCAGGACAACTAGAGCCCCAGATACAGATCCCCTGTAAAGACCTTGTCTCAGAGGACCACCAGGACAAGACCACAGGAAACAGATGATTCTTCTGCACAATCTGACTTTGCTGCAGCTTGGAATTGAACTACTGATTTCGTCTGGCACTTTCCTCACGTCATGCTCTGTCACAGAAAAGATGTAACTGGTGTTAACTGGTAGGTGTGATGTGATTGCTTCTGGCGCTTTTTGTTCAAAGTGGGCAAAGAAGCAATTCAACTATTCCGCCAGTGCAGTGTCGCCATTCACAGCGTTGGGTCTGGTTTTGTGGTTGGTGATGTTTCGGACCCCAGCCCTATAACCCTGTTTCAAGTTAGAGTAGACTTTATCAAGTAGGCTTGTTCCCCGTGTAGCACAAGTTACATGCTGGTGGAATTAAGGAAACACTACATTTATGTCAACAGGATTAAAATCTCCAGCTATTATGTGTACTGCAACTGGATATTTATTCAGTATGGTGTTGATGGCACTATATAGGAGGCTGAGGGACGAATTAGCTATGCATTTATAGCATGGTATTATAAATGACCTGATCATAATTTTGAGCTGAAACTTCACAGACACATTCTAAGGACATCTGAGATTTATATTCCATTGTGTAACAAGCGGCATAATATGATTTTTTTATGTGCACATGGCCAAGAAAAAATAAATAAATAAAAATAAGCATTAAAACAATGTTTTGAACGTTCAGGGGATATTCAAAAATAACATTTTCATAACTAAATGGGAACATTGGCAAAGTGTTCTTAGAACATATTTTTGTTAGCTGAGTACTCAGGACATATCTGTTTTTATGTTAGCCATAAACCAAACAATGATTCAACTTGTCCTTCGCCAGTGGCTGGTGGTGATTATAGAAGACAGTGTTCTGCTGCTGAGAAAGGCTGTGTTTGGCAAGTATGGATTTATGCCTTAAGGTGTGCTGCATGGGTAGAGGCCAAGGAAAAAAAAAACAGGCCATAACAATGTCTTGGTTGACCTATGGCCAGTGTGGTTCCACAACCAGTCAGCACACGCAGTTCAACAAGCTTTCATCCTTGAAAATGTGCCCTTTTGCCATTTCTCAAACCGGTTACTCTGAAATAGTGCTTGTACTTGTGCCAGAGCTGATGCTTGGCTGAGAGATATATGAAAATCTCTCTCTGAGAAATAGTTATTTTGATCTCATGACCAAGTTGTTTAGTGGCATCTGAACTGGAGAAAGTTTTGTGCCTCTAGGCACTAAAGCTTTTGTTCTTTTATATGCTGGTGGAATGTGGTGCAGCCACCACCTGCTCAAGATAATGTTGGTCCCTAATGATCTCTATGATGACCTTATTATCTGTATATGGTCATTTATAGTTTTTCATTTATAGTATTTATTTAATGAGGGTCAACACACATTAATAATACATAACAACATGTAAAATTTTCAGATTTAGCCAATTTGGCTAATTTGTAGTCCCTTGGCAGGCTGACGTAAAAAAAATTGAACAGAACTTTTCTTTTAACACGCAAACACACACACACACACACACACACACACACACACACACACACACACACACACACACACACACACACACACACACAAAAGAAACTCCAAAAATCTCTAACCACATTTTCAGCTTTCTAATGAAACCACAAATACCTGCTATATGTTTTAATTCCTTAAGGTCTGATGGAAGTCTATTCCAGTCATGTGTTCCTCTAAAAGTAAATGATAACTGGCCAAAGGTACTTCTTTTCAATGGTATATTACAATCACCCCTTATACCAGCTCTTGTATACTGTCCTGTTATTTGATGTATACAGGTGCATCTCAATAAATTAGAATGTCATGGAAAATTCATTTATTTCAGTAATTCAACTCAAATTGTGAAACTCATGTATTAAATAAATTCAATGCACACAGACTGAAGTAGCTTAAGTTTTTTATTATTATTATTATTATTATTATTTTATTATTATTATTGTGATGATTTGGCTCACATTTAACAAAAAAAAACTCAACAAATTAAAACATGGTGACATGCCAATCAGCTAATCATCTCAAAACACCTGCAAAGGTTTCCTGAGCCTTCAAAATGGTCTCTCAGTTTGGATCCCTAGGCTACACAATCATGGGGAAGCCTGCTGATCTGACAGTTCTCCAGAAGGCAATCATTGACACCCTTCACAAGAAGGGTAAGCCACAAACATTCATTGCCAAAGAAGCTCGCTGTTCACAGAGTGCTGTATCCAAGCATGTTAACAGAAAGTTGAGTGGAAGGAAAAAGTGTGGAAGAAAAAGATGCACAACCAACCAAGAGAACCGCAGCCTTATGAGTATTGTCAAGCAAAATCGATTCAAGAATTTGAGTGAACTTCACAAGGAATGGACTGAGGCTGGGGTTAAGGCATCAAGAGCCATCACACACAGACTTGTCAAGGAATTTGCTGAACCACAGACAACATCAGAGGCGTCTTACCTGGGCTAAGGAGTAGAAGAACTGGACTGTTGCCCAGTGGTCCAAGGTCCTCTTTTCAGATGAAGGCAAGTTTCATATTTCATTTGGAAACCAAGGTCCTAGAGTCTGGAGGAAGGGTGGAGAAGCACATAGCCCAAGTTGCTTTTCCAGTGTTAAGATTCCTCAGTCTGTGATGATTTGGGGTGCAATGTCATCTGCTGGTGTTGGTCCATTGTGTTTTTGAAAAACAAAGGTAAAATATCCATTTACCTAGATATTTTGGAGCACTTCATGCTTCCTTCTGCTGACCAGCTTTTTGAAGATGCTCCTTTTATTTTCCAGCAGGATTTGGCACCTGACCACACTGACAAAAGCACCAAAAGTTGGTTAAATGACCATAGTGTTTGTGTGCTTGACTGGCCAGCAAACTTACCAGACCTGAACCCCATAGAGAATCTATGGGGTATTGTCAAGAGGAAGATGAGAAATAAGAGACCAAAAATGTGGATGAGCTAAAGGCCACTGTCAATGAAACCTGGGCTTCCATACCACCTTAGCAGTGTCACAAACTGATCACCTCCATGCCACGCCAAATTGAGGCTGTAATTAAAGCAAAAGGAGCCCCTACCAAGTACTGTGTACATGCACAGTAAATGAACATAGTTTCCAGAATGCCAACAATTCACAAAAAAATGTCCTATAAATTCATTTTTATTGGTCTTATGAAGTATTCTAATTTGCTGAGATAGTGAATTGGTGGGTTGTTGTTAAATGTACGCCAAAATCATCACAATTAAAAGAACCAAAGACTTAAACTACTTAATAAATTTATTCAATATACAAGTTTTACAATTTGAGTTGAATTACTGAAATAAATGAACTTTTACACAACATTATAATTTATTGAGATGCACCTGTATAATCTTTGAAAAACTGGTGGAGCAAAACCATTTAAAATCTTAAATGGACACTACAATGATGAAAGCTATTCAGCTTTTTATCTAAAATCTTAAGAACTTGTTTATAAACAAGCTTCTGTCCCTGGACAAAAACATCTGCTTCTACATCCTGATATACTTTTTTTGGTAACAAAAAAAAAAACATACAAAGAGTTTTGTTAACATTAAACATGATTGTGAACATGATTTAGAAGGTCATTGTGAAACCTGATCCATAGTTGACTTCAGCTTCTGTGCAGCAGGCACGTGCACTGATAGACCTCAACCTGTGCAGAGCACATGCCCTTTTTGCCCTTATACTCTGAAGTGCCCTTTGTTTTTTGGTGGTGTTTTTTTATTTTTATTTTTTTATTATTATTATTAATCAATGCCATTGATCACCCTCTATGTCTGTCTGTTTGTTTTACAAATATTTTGCCAATGAAAGGTATTAAAAAGAGCTTGTGACTTCTGTGAATCTGCTCAAACTGTCAGTAAAACCTCATAACTCCACCCCTCTATCTTTACTGAATGAGCTGAAGTTCTACAGCAGCTGAACAACTTATTGCAAGGGTAAATAAAGATCTTGTTGTTTGAATAAGTACAGCATTTTCTTTATGCAAGAAAATGAAACAGTGTCTATAAAGGCTCATATTTTGTGTATCTGAGCATCCATATAGCTACAACAAACACCTGGTGATGAAAACGTAACACTACCTTTCTTAATGACATTTGCACACATTCGTTGGTCAAAAACCCCGTAACTGCATTTGAGTTTGACACAAAGCGACTGTGTGATCCTTGTCACCTAGGTAAATATATTTCAAAGAAATTTATGATTGCTGATACACTTAATTTATTAACATCTAATTATATGGCCGCATGGCTTATTCATGTTTAGGCTGTTAATACAATACCGCCGCTCCCTATACGCAGAGTATGCAGTCTGTAGGGCACCAACTCCCAGAGGGGGAGAAGGGTCTGGCTGCAGACTTGCACTTGCACTCTCAGACTTGCATTCTCAGACTTGCACTCTCAGACACTTGTGCTTCCACTAGCGACGTCACTTGCAGTCGTTATTTTTTATTTTGTTGAATTTTTTTTTTACTTTTTGTTTGAATCTCTCAACATTTTACAACAGTAGCCAGGTGGCGAAGACAAGAAAAAATAAACTAAATTACAATGTCACTTGCAATCGCTACTTGCACTCTCCGCTACCTGTGACGTCACCTACAATCAACACAAATCGTGCATGTTGCCAATGGAGACAAGACGCTGTGGTGGTGATTAAACGATTAACAAATAAAAAAAAAATGCATGTTGTTTTATTAAAGGAAAAAATATATTTATATTTAAAATATAAATTAAAATATAGGCATAATCTATGAAAATATTGACATTTTGCATATTAATCCATGTAGCCTACCCCCCCTAAAATAGGCTACCACTTTTAATGCTCCGATGCAAAGTAAACCACAATTTCTTTTGAATAATATAACGCATAATTAATATAATATAAATAATACTGCACACCTTTTAAATGGGTCAAATCTAAAATATGGTTTAATACCATGTAGCTTAGAAAATATAAGCACAGGCTCATGCACAGGCTTGACATTTATCCTGCTTGAATTCGTTCTAAGAAATGCACATAACTTCATAAATACCAAACTTTCATCTGTGAATATTAAATATTAAATATTTAAACTATAGTGTTTTTCTTTCATTTTCCGTGACTGAAGCAGTCAAATGTAACACATCCCGAGGCAAAACTGACATCTATTTGTGAAAATGTACTTTGATGCGCTTGTTTGATATCTTGTGGTTAAAGCACCACTCAGCGGTCAAAAGCTGCAAATGCACTTTACAAACGCCGCGGTGGTGGTACGTGCAGCGGTAAAAAGGGCCTTTTGAATGTCTACTTACTGTAACCATGGTTTCCTCGAGGGAATGAGAGGCTGCGTCAAAAACACTATGGGGAACATGTTTAGCGTGACCGACTCTGAATATCATGTGTAATCTCGCTCATGGAAGAGCGTGACATCACAGGCGGAGTGACGTAAGCAACCAGGAAGCACAGGTAACAGCCAACAGGCCAGATGTCTATCTGATATATCTTGGATCAGCTCGAATGGAGCTTTACAGAGCCTCTAACACCACAACCAAGTCCTGGGGGGACATGGGACCGTACTGGAGGTCTCAGCCTGTCTTCCCACTGATTGTCCACCAAGAAGGACATGGTAGGCCGCAATGGCCACCACGTAAACCTTTAAGGTGCCTCTTCCTGGGACCACAGAAGGATCTGGTGTGCCAGCTTGTACAAGGGGCCTCATGTAAGGTGCCTCATCCTGGGACCACAGAAGGATCTGGTGTGCCAGCTTGCACAAGGGGCACAAACACAGACCTCCCTGGTGGTTGATATAAGAAACCAACGATGTGTTGTCGGTGCGCACCAAGACATGGTGACCTCTCAGGTCTGGGAGGAAATATTTTAATGCTCGATGCACAGCTAGCTTCTCTAGCCAACTGATATGCCATGTCAGATGGCGACCGCTTCACAGACCGCGAGCAGGGTGGCCACTCATGACTACACCCCAGCCGGTGAGGAACGCATTACATGGCGTCAAGGAGCTCCCAACACCAGGCCCTGATTCAAAAACCAAGGTTTCTTACACTTGTCTAAGGCACGGAGCCAGTCCTCGGATCTGATTTGTGATACAACATGCTTTACAAGGAGCATTTTGGAACTTGTGAAATACCAGCTGTTAAGACCCAGATCCCTGTCTTGAAGAGAGACTACCTCAATTGCCTCCTCCCCAACAATGTATTCACTTCTTGTAACCAGAGCCTGCTCAGGTACGACAAACGTCGGAATAAACCCGTTGATTTTCGGCGGTTAGAGCCAAACTGAATGCGATAGCTTTATTGCCATATGCAGGACCCATTGAGGTAAATTTGGCAGTCGTTCAAATGCTGCTAAATAATCTACTAAGGGAATCAGTCTTTTGAGACTGACCTCTGGTGTAACTGAGGCAGCTAAATCGGTGCCTGAAGTAGGACACCATTCCAAGCAACCGATCTAACTATTTTAGAGACCCCCCTAAGGGTAGTGAGCCTCTCAGCACCACTACGCTCGCGGGCAGAAGAGACTGAGAGCAGTGCTCGCTGGAAACCACTGCCCCCTGGAGCTCTGGCAGGGTTGGCAGATCGATTTCCAGAGGGTACTGAGGGGAGATGAGCACCGTGTAATGCGTTTAAACACCACTCTACCCCAGTAGGGGCGCCCTCTGCAGTCGTGATCAAAACATGTCAGGACTTCTTAGCTGAGGACCTAACAGCCTGAAGTACGGCCGTCAGATCCACCTTAGGCTGGGAAACCCTGGCTCAGAGCATTGGTTCAGCTTCCGGTCCCGACGCGGTGGAGCGTGGGCGGCAACGCTCTGATTTTGCGCCTCCCTATACGAGGAGGCGATACACTGAGAGGGCTGCTACCACCCAGCAGCCCCTCCAGTATATATCATTTCTCAAAGTGAGATAAATGTCATTATATTCCTCAGAATTTAATGCAATCAAACAATCAGACAAGTAAACACGGTCTGGCTTGTGATATAATTCATGTCGAAGGTGATATATCTGACTTCTCATAGTTAGGTAAACACTAAATTTAATTCCTCAGAATTAAATGCAGCTTACCAGTCAGACAAGTAAACACGGTCTGATTTGGTAAGATTCACATCAAAACTGAAAATGATGTAATACACGCGTTGCCGCTTAGTCACACAAATGGTATTAATCTCCTCAGAGATAAGTGAAAATGAAAGTGAAAGTGAAAGTGACGTGACATTCAGCCAAGTATGGTGACCCATACTCAGAATTTGTGCTCTGCATTTAACCCATCCGAAGTGCACACACACACAGAGCAGTGATAACACACACACACTGTGAACACACACCCGGAGCAGTGGGCAGCCATTTATGCTGCGGCGCCCGGGGAGCAGTTGGGGGTTCGGTGCCTTGCTCAAGGGCACCTAAGTCGTGGTATTGAATATAAATAGCTGCAGCTGTGAGTTCACAGAGAGGGAAGGAACCACAGCGTGTGCTTCCGAGCCTCAAGAACAAACTCTAGATCTAGGGAACACGGGTGGAGATAGGAAAAGCCGTCTCCAGCCCATCCCCAGATACGCGAGAAGCACAGTCAGCCCCCTGACTGCGCGAGCTGCGCTCCTCATTAATGCTGCTCATTATAATATTTAGGCATAAAATGCATGTGAAACTGATGCTTGTGCAACTGTTGTCTGTGCAACTGATGTCAATCTGGTGTCAATCTCCTCGGAGAAGGAAAGGCGGTGCGTCACGGCTGTTACTTGGAGGAAGGACCGCAGCTCGGGCTTCTGAACCCAGAGATCGGGCAGATCTGGCGGGTGAGGTAAGAGATAGGGACGCGCCCGTCTCCATACCCTCCAGCAGATCTATCTGCGAACCCGGTGGATACGGGCGCTGTTACGCCTCGGCGAAAGCGGGACCGACACCGCGAGGAACGCTGGCGAAGACTCCCTCTCGAGGAGAGCCCTCCGGGATCGAAGCATCCACACTGGCTCGTAACACAGTGCAGGCAGTCGGCTCCCTCAAGAGCCGAAACAGCGTGTTTCGATCCCAGGCAGACCACGCACAGACTGTGTGTATCCCCACTCGTGGTGTAGCGAGGGCAGGAAGGAACACACAATCTGAAACGCGATCTGGATTCGCCTTTCAGATGTCTCATCTTACATTTGCTCTTTGTCTATTGCATACTCTTTGAGAAGCTTATAGTGACAAACAACAATAAATGAGACTGACAAGACAGAATAACACACAGAGTGCTTGCTGAAAGACCCGAAGCTGATGCCAGCTGCGCGGCATGTGCTTTTATAGCTTCCCTGTCGCTTACGTCACCCCACACTTGACGTCATGCTCTTCCATGAGACAGATTACACATGATATTCAGAGTCGCTCACGCTAAACGCGTTCCCCATAGCGTTTTCAACGCAGCTCGAGTTCCTTAAGAGGAACTTGCAATTGTGAGTTACAAAGTCAGAATTGTGGAATATAAACTTGTAGCTATTTTTTTTTGCTTTCACAATTCTGAATTCTTTTCTCAGAATAGTGAGATATAAATTCATAATTGTGAGATATAGTCCAATTCTGAGGTATTTATAATTTGAGTTTATATATATAAATTTTTTAGCAATTGTGAGTTTTTATCTCACAATTCTGACTTAGAAACGTTTAAATGAGCATTATAAATTCAGAACAACGAAATATATAAAAAAGATAATAAAAAGTAAGAATTGTGAAATGTTTATTTATTTATTTATTAATTTATTTATTTTATTTATTTATTTATTTTTTTATTTAATTCAGTAGCAGAAACAGGCTTCCATAGTGAACACTTACTTTGAAGAGCAATCTTTTTCATTTTACCAGGGAACTAAGAACCATCTCTAATTTCCCCTTTTTTTAAATCATTATCTTTGAAAGAATTGTCATAGTCCATCTAGGTGCTAGTACCTTCTTTCTCCACTGTTTAGCTGTTGACTGTTCTCAACAGAGTCCTCGCTAACAACTGAAAAAAAAAGAGTCTGTGAAACCTCTTTATTCACTGTTTTGACCTTTTACTTTGTTCAAATGTCTCAGCTCTACGCGATTCTTTCTGTTTTGTTCCTTGAAAATCATCTGATTCATTGTTTTTGACCCCGAGATTTAATTGAGCCATTGTGTTTTTTATTCTTTGAGATTCTTTTGAGTCATTCTTTGTGTGAACCTGAGATTAATTTTGTTCATTCAATTATTGTTCCTGAGAATTCTTTGGTTCATTCTTTTATTTATTTATTTATTTTTTTTGTCCTAGCAATTCGTTTTATTCATTCTGTTTTGTCCCTGAGGTTCAGTTGATTCATTTTTTTTTTCAGTACATTTTACAGGGGAGGAACATATGATTTATGAATACGACATATTTATTAATACGACATATTTATTTAACCAGTCAATGTTCATGTGCAGTACTCAGCATGTGTCTCAGGACACTGACAGTTTCTATAGCAACTGGAGCTTATATTGTCAGCTGCAGTGATGCAAATAGTTTACCAATCAGTTACTGGCTCTTTTATGTACATGGCAGGACTATTTTGCCATATATCACATTGGACTTTCTCCCATAGTCGCTTGAGCACCCACGGGAATTGACAAGCACGCATGGAAAAACAAAAGATATTCTCCATTAACTTTAACCAATCAAAAACCTCTCTGAGGTCTCACATTGTGTCCCTGTGGGTTGAAATGGTATCGAACTCGATATACCACCCAGCCTCATCAAGCGTATATACAAAGACTCCACTCTTGACAAACAAACACCAAGTATAAATAAATATTGAGTAATGAGACCAGTTTTCATTTACTCAAACAATTATATTTGGTTGATAATGTTTTTGCACTTGTCAGTTTCAATCAATTAATGAATAAATCAATAAAACTGTACATATATTTCTGGGAGACAGTGTTATGGAGGGCGGGCACCTAAACATAACTCTGTGCCCTCTGCTTTCTCCCATTCAGGAGTAACATGAGTATATATCCATATTTGTATATCTTAAGTCTTTGCAGAAAGACAGAGAGAGAGATAGACTCAACAATGTGTAAGTTTAACTGCTTCAAAAACAGTGACTTACACCTTGATCCTGAAAAATGTCATGTAGCCTTTTAGCTGTGAGACTATTTTACTGATACACGTAGTATAATACATTTTCATATTGTATATTATATATTACGTCTGTTATAACTGTAGGGAAAATCACTATTATGTTTTAAACATCATAGATGAATTAAAATGTACTACAAACTGTTTTTAGCTAATCACATTCTTTCTGTCATAGACTTTACAAGACAATAGGGTTTGAGCTCTGGAAGCAATAGAAGCAAGAATTATTTCCCTATGGTTCCTTATGCATCGTTCCTTATCAGCTGTTGTGCCTTAGCAGTGTGCAGGCAAGGCGTCTGATTAGTTACCTCATTCACTATGCGGACTGCAAATCTAATTATATTGGTGATTTGGGGAGAGTTGAAGTCTGTGGAAATAGTGCTAATTCTGCTCATCTGAATAAGCTCACTCACAGTAGTCTAGGACACAAGTTTTTCAGCCTAAAAAGAAAGTATTTTTATTTATTTGGGGTTATTTAGTCTTCAGCAGCAACTGCTGAAAGCCACTTTAGAAATACATGACTGGACCAAGGGCACCTTGTGGGGATGTGTGCCGAAAGCAGACATTCCTTCTCTTCAGGAACATTTGAGCACAGTATTTAAATGCGGTATCCCTGTGAGCCAACATGCAGGAAATGGGCAGATTCTAAATGTCATTTTTATGCCACTGTCTGAAGGGGAATCTATTTGAAGGGCCATTTGAAAACAAAAGCAATATAATATGTTCATGAAGGTCCCTTCTGCAAGGTTAGTGAAATGTATGGAAAATGGTCCTAGAAGGTAGTAATCTGGAACCACCTTTACAGTATGTGTTTTTAATGTCTCTGTACAGTATATATTATATTTAACTTCATAATTTCATACAATGCACTTATGGTGTACATACGTTTTTACATTGTACTTATATTTTTAAATAGCTGCCTGTAATTACAACTGCAAAATAATTTCTATAGCTACATCTTTAATTACACTGTCAACACTAACCCACCACCTTAACTCACCCAACCTAACCATACCACTAAACCTGCTACTAACCTTAACCATACCCCACCTCAATAGCAGCAAAAGTGATTTGCAATACAACATGAACATACAGTAAATATATTTTACATAAGTACATAATAGTAAAATACACCTAATGTACAGTAGGACCAGTAAGGTTAATCCTTATGATCACAGGGTCATGGGTGGTGTGAGTCCTAAAGATTTATTATGACATCCTGTATATTCTCGTACCTTATCAATTAAGGATTATCAGTTAAAAAATATCCCTTACGTATTTCTATTCTTATTTTTGAAGACTAATCTGGTACAAAACACTTGTTTGGCACAACAGTAATTATGCTCAGGATTGTGTGTGTGTGTGTGTGTGTGTGTGTATATATACACACACACACACACACACACACACACATTACATAAATAGCTTATAGCTATCGTTACCTATTTATTGTATTATATTGTATCATAATCATAAACACATGGATTTTTACCACAAATAGTTTCACTGTTTGCTGCACTTTGTTATATTTAACTACAGTGGCTAATGAATATTAAGTATATGAAGTGGAATACTGTAGCTTGCTTCTGTATTGAAAATAAAACAGATACTATTTATTGTGAAGTCACAGCAAATATAGTTGCAATTTAATTGTAAATCACTGAAGAAGTACTGTAAACATTACAGTGAAAGTACAGCAACTTGTAGACTGCAATATAGTGTAAATTTAGTTGGTATCTGACAGGCAAATATTAGTTTCCCAAACCTTCACAATAAGTGCTTAGGCAGAGGTGATGCTTAATTTTGGTTGAAGTTCCTCTGATATTTAAGCCTTACTGTTTTTTGTTCCACTGAGAACCTGCAGGCTCCAAAATTAATACTTGAATAAAAATTGGCTTTGGCAAGAAAATATACTTATTTTCCAGTTGGCTGATAATGTAAATATAACATATGTTCTAAATCAAATTCTAAGAATGATTATCTGTCCCGGACTGATGTATAGTAAATGACATGAGTGATCTCCTTGAGAAAACATTATGCCACAACTGATGGCTCGTGTTTTTTTTTTGTTTTTTTTTTAGACTCCATGTGGTGATGCATGTCCACAAAAATCCACATTAAGAGTGAATATATAAGGAACAGAATCACAATATGTCTTCATGTTTTTAGCAGGTGCATTTTCACTCAGGGAGGGAGAATGACTCACACTGCAAGTGACTTACTAGCCTGAGCTTTTTCACAGCATAGAAAAAAAAATAGTATATATAATATTACCTTATCAACTAACTTTTTTTTTTTTTTAATATATATTTTTTATGTTACAAGACCATAATAGTGAGGTAAGGAGGACAATGCTTCATGATCCAAACTATTTCTAGATAATGCTAAAACAGCAGAGCAGTTTTGTTCATAGACACCGTCTGGATTAGTAATTTGTGTAAAATAGATACATAGTGAATAACTAAATGTTATTTAAAATGTCAAAAGAACTTATGAAATACTATTTATTAATTCACTTACAATGTCCACTTTGTCCAATTTCACATACACTTTGCACTTTTGTCATTTGTGTGTGTGTGTTATATGGACAACAAAATGTAAAAAAAAAAGAGCTGCATGAAAGTTGTCACAAACCACAATGAAGGCAGAGGGTTTAGTGCAAGTGAACAGTTTATTTACAAATGGTAATGTGACAATGATATGATGACTGGAAATCCCAGAGCTCTGGAGAGTTAAACAGGGGAAGACATCAATGGGAAATCAGGGGAGATTGTCCATGGGGATCTAAGGACAAAAGAATGAACAGGTTAGTGGAAACTGGTCAGACACCAGTTCAGGTTAGTGACTGGTAGACCAGACACCAGAGTACTCAGTTGGAGGTGTCTTTATCCTGGTGAGTGATTAGTACTGGGTGCAGGTGCAGGTGCAGGTGATCAGTACTCCAGTGACTGGGATCGTGCTTGATTGGAGTCAGGTGCAGGTGATGACTGGGGTCGCTGTGACGGAGAGTTCCTGACAAAAGTAGCCTGTATTTTCAGGTCTTGGAACAACATGAGGAGTTGTATAATAATAACGCAATATTGGCTGCACTGTTACTTTAATTGGTGATTCTGGTGGTCACCATATACTTCATTCTAAATGCTTCAAAAGTATAGGGATGGCTATATCGATAAAGTAGTGTTAAAATATTATATTAATGTATTCGAAAGTATCAATACTCAAAAAAAAAACTGATAAGTTTATTTTTTATTTATTTATTTTTTAAACTAGCGATGTTGTTCATTTAACAAGAAACTGTGTAGGATATAACTGTCTTCCTGCTTATCTGAACACACACAAATGCTGCAAAACATTACCAATCGACAGACAGCGTTCACTACTGCTGACACTATATTCAAACAGGCCAGGTTTTCCAAAATGTAGCATAAGAAACCATTGATCCTTTTGGGAAACGCAGGCCAGAATATATATCACCTTTCATGCAGTGTTTTGTTTCATAAATGATCGCAATCGCCTAAACGACTCGTCAAAAGAAAAAAAATCAAATGTAGGAATGTTAAATGGGTATCATTACATATTTTACTTTTAATAATTTAATAAATGTATTCATTAAATAAATAAATAAATCAGTTTTGGGGGTATCGATATCGACGAAAACAAACGAAAAATAATAAGTAGTATCGCTCCCTATCCATATTTGAAACGATCATCTCCGACGAGCGGGAAATTCGTCGCCATCCAGCAGCAATCTACTAGTGAGGGAAGGAGGGGGCGGGGAGGTTCGTTTGAGGAGGGCAGGCTTTCCAACGTTACTAGTGCTCCCTCACTACCCTCATTTCAGCATCTGAGGCAAATACTTCAAAATTTACCCATTGGACATGAAAGAATTTACTGGAAAATAAGTGGAAAGACAGAGGGGGTAATCAGCTGCCAGAGCTCAGAAAGTGTCTGAAGTCCATCGGAAGAAAAAAAAGGATTTATCTCTGGTGAGGTACATTTCATATCATTATGACTGAATGATGCGTGTCTTATAGATTTGAAGACAGGGAAACGCCGTTAAAGACATGTCTTTGTAAAATCTCGCAGTGTTTTATTCACGAGTAAGTGTGCCTTTCAGAGGAACGCCTCATTTGTTTTAAGGTTTAACAGGTCTCTTCTCGCCCCAGCAGACTACAGATACACTGAGGTGAACCTGACCAGGAGCGAGATCTTATCACGGGCAAGACTAATGACTGTTACTTTTAGAGGATATCACTTGACATAAAGAAAGAAAGAAAGAAAGAAAGAAATAAGGAAAATTTTACATTCTCTTTTCCCATTCATTAAGATACATTTTAGTCACGCTGTCGATCGGTAGCTATTTTATTCACACTGTTGAATATAATGATGATGCGACATAAGCTTTTATTTTACTGAGGTAAAAGTAATGTAACTGTGTGGGTGGTATTAGTTGTCTATTTTACTAATGAAAAATGTTAAAGTACTAATCTTGTACTCCTGTATTAACGTATAATCTTATACGTGGAAATGTATAAACGTTTCTATGGAAACTTACTACATTCTTTAAGATTATTTTCGTACAATATTCCTGTGTGTTATCTGGGTAGGAATGTGATATTGTCGTCATATTCGGAACTAAAATATTCTTAAATAGTGTTATATTCCTATGAATAAATTCATTATAAAAAAAATAGTCTTGCGAATTCGATCGTTTAGATAGAGATTGCGCGTGCGTTTGCGGTAGTTTGTTCTGTATATATATATATATATATCGTGACAAATCTTTTTAGTCAATGTATAGCCTATTATGGACTTCTTAGAGATCTATTTATGAGCTCAACAGTAAAGCGAACTTGCTTTCAAATGGATGGAATACGTGACTGTTATTTTTTTTCTGCTGTGAACCAAGCAGCATATTCTAAATATTCTGATGCCTTATCATAGCTGTTTGTGACGAACAAAATGAAATGATGTAAGTTTCTTACTCTTTGTAGTGTTTAAACCTCAAATCACACTTGCATGTGCAAATGAGTTTCATTGTGAATGGTCATAAGACATGACAATGATGTTCAACGTTTACAACCTGCAATGTTTGACAAAAGTGAGATTTATGGATCTTTTGGCTTTAATTTGATAAATTAATCTTAGGTCCCCATTCAGTATCATTTACAGTGAATGTGCATTACATGAGAGTTTGGTGGGGGTTTGGAGCTGAAGTTTTTCACAAAAAATCAAAAAACAAATAAAAAACAAATAGAAAATACATTTCAGTCTTTTTCTCACAAAGTTGAAGGATGTTGAATATAGCAGATATCTAGCAGATATCTACTTTATTGGTAATTAAAGGTCATTTTTAGAGCTCAAAAAGCCTTGTTCCCATTTACATGCATTAGAGAACCATGACCATTTTGTGAAACATCTGTGTTTTACAGAGGAAAGAAAGAAATATAGGTTTGGAACTAGAGCTCTCACAATAAAAACTGGCAATACATTTGTCATGATTCATTATATTTTGATACAGAATTATAACATAATTGATAACAAAATGTTTAAGAAAGTGAATGAAGCAAGAGAGACATCGTTTCTGTAAAGGGAAGTGAAAGGGAAGGGAAGTCGTGGCCTAATGGTTAGAGAGTCAGACTCACAATCGAAAGGTTGTGAGTTCGAGTCCTGGGCCGGCAGGAATTGTAGGTGGGGGGAGTGCATGTACAGTTCTCTCTCCACCTTCAATACCACGACTTGGGTGCCCTTGAGCAAGGCATCGAACCCCCAACTTCTCCCCGGGCGCCGCAGCATAAATGGCTGCCCACTGCTCCGGGTGTGTGTTCACTGCTCTGTGTGTGTGCACTTTGGATGGGTTAAACGCAGAGCACAAATTCTGAGTATGGGTCACCATACTTGGCTGAATGTCACTTCACTTTCACTTTAAGAGAAAGAGTGACTCTTTTGGTTCATTTTCAATCCTGTGTCTTATGGAAGCAGCTCTGCTTTTAGCATTGGCTCTTATTTAGACAAACTGCCACTTTATTATTGAACTTTACACCTGGCCACATAAATTAAATGGAGTTCACGTCACTGAAAGCAAAAGATGTGCATTTTATTTATTGTCAGCTAATTTCAAGATTAAAGGCCACAATGAAGAAGGAAATTGACATCAACACTGGTGATAGAATGTAGTATTTACCACTTTTAATGAGACTGACTGTGTGTTGAACTTCAGGATGTGATAGAGAACATTGAGTTTCATTTGTGACAGTATGTGTATCTGTTTTCTGAAGATACATGCTTATCTCCGGCAGGCCATATCTCTGGAGATGCTAGTTGCAGTAGCACTGTGGTAGTTTACTATGGGGAGCCAGTATAAAAAACACTCTTGTCCCTTTATTTATTTATTTACACAGTGGGCATAGAAAAGAATCACCCCTCTTTAAAACAATCACATTTTGTTGCTTTGTAGCCTGAAATGAAGATGGGCACATTTCTGTTTTATCCAGCTGTATTTATTATAAGTGCAACTTATAACATTCAAGTGAAAGATATAACACCAACATATCAGATAAAAAATAAAAATAAACAAACAATCACTGAGTTGGAAAAAGGATCACCCCACTGTGTCAGTATTTTGTTGAACTACCTTTTGCTTTAATTACAACCTTTAGACTTTTGGGATTTGTCTCTACCAACATTGCACTTCTAGACTTTGCAATATTTGCCCATTCTTCCTGTCAGAACTGCTCAAGTTCAGTTCAATTTTGATTTGCTCCAGTCCCTGCTTCAGAGAAACACCCTCACAACAGGATATTTCCACCTCCACGCATTACTGAAAGAATGCTGTTATTTGGATGGTGAGCTATATTGGATTTCCGCCAGAAATATAACTTGGTGTTGATGCCAAATAATTCAATTTTAGCCTCATCTGCCTCAGATTCTTAAAGGTGTGTTTTAGCAAAGCTCAGCCATGACTGAATGTGGTCTTTCTGCAACCCCCAATACAAGCCACATAAGTGAATAGTTTGTGATGTTGTCACATGCACACAATGACCACTCTTTTTCATAAACTCCTGTAACTGCTTCAGAGTTGCTGTTGGCCTCTTGGTCGCCTCTCTGACCAGTTTCATCCGGCTCTTTCATCCAGGTTGAAGCGACATCCTGATCCAGGGAGGGTCTTCAGGGCTCCAGACTAACATTTGAGAGCAGGGGCACCAGCGCCACTAAGTTCTACAGATGGTGGCGCCAGGAGTAGATTTGGTAGCGCTCAGGGTGGTGTGTGGAGGTATTAAAAAAAAAGATAATTTAATCATAAAATTGCTATTGTTTTGCATTAATAAGTGCAGTTGCTAATAACATTTCATGTTCAGTTCTTGTTTATTTTTCTTTTGTTTATTGTTTATACAGATTTGACAGTAAAGCACTAAGCTTGAGTTAAGATGCATACAAAATGTACTTTTATTAACAACTATAACAGGTGCAAAATCTACTTAGCAAATGTATATATTCCACCCTTATTAAATGAACCATAATTTGTCTAGCATATGGAACTGACCAACTCCTATCATACACCCTGCACAATGTGACGCAAGGCGCAGTGCAAGTGTGTTTGCTAGTCCGGCGACATTCGCATTTTTCCCGTCCAGTGCCACTTCGTTTAATTAGCAAATGCATTTGCGCCCATTTCTGCACCCATGGGCGTGCTGGTCTAAAAAAGAGGTGAGTTCAGGCGCATTGCTATTTTAAGGAGCTGAAAATAGACTGCGCCATAGACCAACTCAAACCTGGTCTAAAGTCTAAAGTCAATGGCGCAATATTTTTTTGTTATTTAAAGAGCGTGTTGGTAGAAAATGCGTCTCTGGGTGGGTCCACAGTGCACGTTGACTTTGCTTATTACACACAGGGATGCACATCACACAAACATGCCAAATATTAAAAACAAAAGGATTACAGTGTAAAATAATATTATTGTTTAGGCTACATAAATATAAAAATGTAATGATGGATACATAGCATGTATTAGAATTAGGCTACCTATTTGCAATTCAGCCTATTACTACTTATAATGATGAATGAAATTGGCGAATTAATTGAACAGTCGTGCCAATACACATGCATATATATTAACTGACTCATCGCGCGGAGATCTAGCGCATGAGCATAGAGAGAGATCTATTTCGACTTCACTCAGACCGTCACCACGGACTTACCTTGAATGACGCCATTCCTCCGCCTATCCTCGAGACCTAATTTCAACAATGTCAGGTGACTGACCTTAGGGGTTGGCTATATAACATCCGCCTCATCTGAGACCGACGCACGCGGTAGAGCGCATTGTTTTGATTACAGGAGAAATTAGTTTCAATCCGTCACGTTTTTGTGCAGGTGCTTAAAGTCCCTGAGGATTGCAGTAGTTTTTCTCCTCATTTAAATATCTCGACGCGTCGTTGGAACGCACGTCGGTGAGTATTTGTTTATTTTTCTCTGTTTGTTTACAGGTATTTATTTTGGTTTTCAGGTCAGCTGTTCGCAGCAGACAAAAGTTTTCTTTTCCATTTACTGCGTGTGCGCATGTAGAATGATGGATATATAATTTTCTAATATGGTTTTCAAGGAGTTCTGTTCGCAGACTTATTCTGAATGATTATGAAGAGTGATTCGTCACAATCGTTATATAAAATTGTACCTGGTTAATTGTGTTTAACTAATACCAGGTATTTATTTTTTGTGGATTAAGGAAGTGTTCACTTTCGGACAATGGCATTCTTTGCTTTTTTTTTTCAACTAAATGCTGAGTTATTTTGGAATCTTGCAGTTCAACTTCCAGAATTAGTTCAAATACTGCGATTTATTTTCTCTTTCATAGACTATAATTATATGAGTGACTTGACCTCTGGCTTATTATCATGAGTCACTCAAAATGTCGTTTTTGCCAAACTGGCATACACCCAAGAGAGAATGTCCCTCCTGTTTGGGTATGCAACATGTACTAGATGATATCGAAAATCCCTGTGCAGCTGCATTGCAGCTATCTTTACAGGAAAGAGTGCAAAGAGCTAAACTTTTAACTGGTGGTAATAAAGAAATTATTCCCAGTAGTTCCTCTCATAAACACAAGAGGCCTGATGATTTCATCAGGTCTTCAGGTTCTAACATGCCTCCAGATAAAATGGAAGAAAGCCACAGTAGTCCAAGAGCCCAAGGATGACACTCAGTTGCAAATCTTGGCAGCATTGCGTGACTTAGCTAGTAAGCTTGAAACACGTAATTCTTCAGTAAGCACACAGCCATCTGCACGCCGTGCTGCACCCTCTCTTGGAGATGAGTTAACATATCGTCAGGAAGAGAGGGATGATTATACGGATGCCGTGTCACTGCATGCAAATAACTCCCTTTTTGGTAGTGAGGAGAATGCAGACGAAAGCGAGGGAGATGAATCCAGGTCTGAGGTTTCAGAAGGAAGCCTACATTCAGATGTTCTTTCATTGTTTTTTAATGCTCCGGAAGACGCTACAGCTCCAGCCCCCACACAAGGTGTATGGGCGAGTATTTCCCCTGCAAAGCCTACAGTGTCAATTCCCGTATCTGAGGATTATTCCCAGATGTTGAGGAAAGCCTGGAATAATCCAAAAGTACCCCAGTTTAATGCAGGATGTAGACAGTTTGTTAAATTAGATTACCCCGCTGAGAGTGGTATGGGGAACATGCCATCAGTGGAGCGAGAGATCGCAGCTTTAACCGCTTTGGGACCTGATAAGGTTACTGACAATTCTCGTTGTCCGGGTAAGGAGTGCCAAAAGACAGACCAGTTAATGAGCCAAGCATATAACGCAGCTACTCGGGCAGCCCGTTCAGGAAATGCTCTAGCAATAGTTTTGGCTGTGTTAATAAGAAAAGTTGTTAATAAAGAAGAGCATGATGTGATGAGCTTGATTGACACAGCACTCATCACACACTCACAGCTTACCAGGGACATAGGGGCATCTATGTCTTCTGCTATTTTAGCCAAAAGACAAATCCGGTTGGCTCAAACATCTTTACCTGACGCAATCAGGAAGGATCTAACTAATATGCCAGTGGTTCCAGGTCGGATATTTCACACTGATGCACAGGCTTTACTGGATGCTGCTGATCAGGCAAGACGCAGAAGGGAGTCAGTTCAGCAAACATTTGCTGGCCCTACCAAATATGGCTATAGGGCTGCTCATTCTTTTCAGCCCCCACACTTTCCTCATTCAGAAACTTGGGGGGATGATCTAGGGGTTACCAGTTCAATGATAGAGGAACCAGACCTTTTTACCAGGCTCCCCAGACCGACCAGGCTCATAATCCAGTCAGGGGAGGAACACTTAAGAAGCGTCCTACCAGGGGTTTCAAATCCCGGGGAGGCCAGGCATAGCAGTCTTGGAGTCGCCGGAGAATGCTCCCAACTGTGCCTGGACAGTTGGGAGAAGGTAACATCAGATCCTTGGATTCTAGATACCATCAAGACAGGATACAGGATACAGTTTCGGCAGCACCCTCCTACTTTTTCAGGGGTTCATATGACCATAGTCAGAGACCCAGTCCAGGCCCAAATTTTGGCCAAAGAGATCACCGTCTTCAGAAAAAAGTGATTGTAAAGATAAACACTAGCAGACAGCTCACTGGGTTCTATTCAAAGTATTTCCTAGTGCCAAAGAAAGACGGGGGACTTCGACCCATTCTAGACTTACGAAGGCTGAACGAATTCATAAAGGTATTGCCCTTCAAAATGCTGACTACAGCACAAATTATAGAATCCATAGAACTGGGAGAATGGTTCACTTCCATAGACCTGAAGGATGCCTATTTCCACATACCCATCTGTCAGGATCACTGCCCGTTTCTTCGCTTTGCCTTTCAAGATCGGGTTTATCAGTTCAGGGTCCTTCCATTTGGCCTGTCTCTGTCTCCAAGGGCCTTCACCAGGGTGGTTTCAGCAGCCCTTCGTCCTCTTCAATGTGCAGGTTTGAAAATTCTGTCATACCTGGACGACTGGCTAATTTGTGCTCCTTCTCGTAGCCAAGTCATGAAGGACACAGAAATGGTGCTCCAACATGTCCAGTCTCTCGGGTTCAAAGTGAACTGAGAAGAGAGCAATCTAAGTCCCAGACAACAGACTGTGTTTGTGGGAATTTCGCTAGATTCCCAACTGATGACTGCAACTTTATCACCCAAGAGAGTGGTACAGTTGGTCAGTCTAACGCAATCATTCCATCTGAACAAGAGAGTGAAGTTAATTCAGTTTCAGCGATTGTTGGGCATGATTGCAGCAGCAGCAGCTGTGGTCCCACTCAGCCTTCTCAAAGCCCGTCCACTACAACATTGGTTGAACAACTTTCACTTGCATCCCAAATTACACAGACATGTAAGGATAAAGGTTACACGAAGGTGTGTCCAAATGTTACACCCTTGGAAGTCATTACCATCACAAGGGGTTCCTCTAGGCAACATCCCAGCGAGACGGTCTGTGATAACGACAGATGCCTCTCTAACAGGGTGGGGAGCAGTCTGGGAAGGCAGGTCCATCAGGGGATACTGGAAATTCCCCTGGACCACAGAGCACATCAACGTGCTGGAACTCAGGGCAGTCCATCTCTCCCTGAGGGTTTTTCTCCCGTTGTTGCAGAACAAACATGTTTTGGTGAGAACAGACAACATGCCTGCAGTGTACCACATCAATCACCAGGGCGGCACCAGATCAGCGTGGTGTCTCCAGGTGACAAAGGAACTACTCTCTTGGGCATTTCCAAAACTCTCATCACTCAGAGCAGTATAAATACCGTGAGTAGCAAACAGAGCAGCAGACCTGTTGTCTCGAACTGGACCTCTCCCGGTAGAGTGGCGTCTCCATCCCGAAGTGGTGAGCTTAATATGGAGGCATTTCGGTATGGCAAAGGTTGATTTGTTTGCGACCACAGAGACAACTCATTGCGATCTATGGTATTCCCTGAACAGCCGGGGAGGCCCTTTGGGGATCTCAAGAATGGCCGGAAGAATTGTTGTATGCTTTTCCTCCCCTACCCTTGATCCACCTTGTGCTCAACCGGGTAGCTTTGGGCCGTCACAAGGTTTTACTTGTGGCCCCAAGTTGGCCAAAGAGACATTGGTTTCCGACTCTTGTACGTTTTTCTTCCAAGGTTACCCTTGGCAGTTACCAAGGAGATCAGATCTCCTCTCTCAAGCGGGGGGCCAAATCTGGCACCCGAGTCCAGAGACACTTCAACTATGGGTATGGCCCTTGCTCAGTCCCTCTCTGAAAACTTGATGAAGCTGTATTAAGGACAAAAAATAGTTCTAAGGCACCGTCTAGGTGGAGTAACTATTTTAGCAAGTGGCTAATATTCTCAACATGGTGTCAAGACCAACAACTAGATCCGGCCAAGTGTGACACCAGTTTGGTTCTTTGTTTTCTTCAAACATTGATTGATTCTGGGAAATCAGTCAATACCATAAAAGTCTACATTGCAGCCATCTCACACTTCCATGTGTCAGTAGATGGTGCAAATATTGGCAAACACCCTTTGGTGTCTCAATTTCTCAAGGGTGCAAAACGCCTGCGACCAGGGAAAATTATGAGATCACCTGCTTGGGACCTTTCTATTGTCTTACACTCACTGGCCAAAGCACCTTTTGAACCTTTGGAGCAAGCAGATCTCAAGTTTTTGACATGAAAAACTGTGTTCCTGCAGGCGATATGTTCAGCCAAGAGAGTTGGTGAATTGCATGCTTTATCAGTCAGTGAAGACTGCTTGAGATGGAAGGCAGAAAAAACAGGGGTTTTTCTCTGGCCAAACCCATCATTCCTACCCAAGGTCCTTAAGCCTAGCACAATAAATCAGGTAATTGAGCTTGACGCTTTCCGTCCAGATCCCCATTGTTCAGGTGAAGAGCTGGATCATTGTTCTCTATGTCCTATTAGAGCATTGCACACATAATATAGCTTGTGAGCTCGGCTCAGGCCAGAGTTACAATCATAGCTCCAAATGCAGTGCTCAAACAAAAAAAAAATAAACCCACTTTCAGCACTTCTGCAAAACTGAGAGAAGTGGGAAACAGTTGATGTCTAATCTCTCTCTCTCTCTCTCTCTCTCTCTCTCTCTCTCTCTCTGTGTGTGTGTGCGTGCGCAAGTGCGGAACCACTGGGAGAGGCGCGTGGGTGTTTGAGCGAGTGGCGGCTTGTTTGAGTGAGTTTTCATTCCTTTTTTTCTTTATTAATTTGAAAAGTTAGTTTTTGTTTATTTTGCTGTAGTTGAGGGTTGTGAAAATGCCGGCAGATTCTGATGGGTTTGCTACCTTAACAGCCCGGCACGGTTGTAAATGTTTGCCGGATGAACAATCACTGTTGAAGACTGTTTGTCTGCTATTAGTAGCGAAATAGGTGCTCAGAATATTCTGTCGGCATCTAGAATGAATAAAGCTGTCATTGTGTTTGTGAAGGAAGAATCTATGGTCCACCATTTAGTGGAAGTTGGTTTATCTGTTGGAGATGTTTTCTTGCCTGTTTTACCGCTGTCGAGTCCTTCAAAGAGGGTAGCTCTTTCCAATGTGCCTCCGTTCATTTCTAATGTTTCACTTGAGCGATTACTTAGCCGTTATGGTAAAATGATGATGCCGATTGAAGTGATCCCTCTTGGTGTTAAAAACCCAGATTTAAAACATGTTATGTCTTTTAAACGTCAAACTGCTATGATTTTGAATGCAGAATTTCGGTGCTTGGACGTGTCGGCGAAATTGACTTTGGCAGGTAAAGATTCTACGATTTTTATCAGCACGGAATCTCTTAAATGCTTTTCCTGTGGGGCCTTTGGACATACAAAATTGAAATGTACTACTAATAATAAGGTGACTGAACAAAATGAGACTGAGCCTAAAACACCTCTGGAGCAAGTGGCTCCTGCCATGGAAAATGGTAATCAGGATGTCAAAGATAAAACTGATCAGCGGGCTGAATCGGATTCACTGTCAAAATATGATGAAAATCCAAAAGAGGCAGTGATCAGTCATGCTGAGAATGCGGGAGTGTGTTCGCTGAACGCTAATGTTCGCTGTGCGGCGATCGGTGCTGAGGCCGGCACTGCGGGAAACAGCGACTCAGAGCGCTCCAGGGAGCCAGATGAGCTCGTGAGAGTCAAAGAGTCTCGGGACTCACAATCATCTGTTGGCCTGTCACAGGTCGATGTGGATCAGCTATCTGAGAGAGGTGAGGCTCAGTTCATAAACACAAACTCTGACAGTGAGGAATCTGATATTGTGGATTATTTCACTGATGTTAGCTCACAAGGAAGTGCTGCGGTGAAGAAACGCAGTTCGCAAATAAAACCACCTTATTACACAGTACAACAAAATAATGATTTTCTCGATGACACTTTTAATCAGCGAAGACCACAACTAGAGAAGCATTTCTCTGATTTACAACTGTTTGTTGTTTCATGCGCTGTGGCTATGAGAAAAGCTTCATCGGAGGAGCTTGATCAGCCTAAAAGATACACATTAAAGAAACATGTCAGTGGCGTTAAAAAACGATTAAACACGTGTCATAAAAAACATTGATACGGTTATGTATAGTAAGGTGATATATAATTTTTGCATTCTTTTACCTTTCGTTATGACAACCTTAAACATTGGGACCTTTAATGTTAATGGTTGTCGGTGTACAAGGAAGAGAGTTGCTTTGTTTGATTATCTGCGGTTAAAACAGGCAGATGTTATTTTGTTGCAGGAAACGCATACAGATCGTCAAAATCAAGCACAGTGGTATGGTGATTGGAAAGGCAGTGTTGTATTGAGCCATGGTACAAACCTTAGTGCGGGTATTGCCATCCTTTTTTCTCCATCTGTTAGTATACAGCCAGATGTCCTTGAAATAATACCTGGTAGGATTTTGAGAGTTGATATTGTTTTTGGTGATACTCCTTCTATCTTTAATTATTGTGTATGTGCCGAATGTTGGTCAAGAACGCATCTCATTTTTCAAAACACTTTCTGATGCTTTAGTTTAGTGTCCTCAGGGAAATATTGTTATACTTGGTGGAGATTTTAATTCTACTGTTAATTCACATTTGGATAGTAATCATGATGAACCTCACAAAGCTTTTGCTGAGATTTTAAAGAAAGTAATTAATGAACATAATTTAGTTGATGTGTGGAGGGAGGCCTTTCCTGGGGTCAGACAGAACACATGGTTAAAAGCTAATTCTAATATTATGTCAGGAGCTAGGCTTGACCGTTTTTATGTCGGAAAGGGCAATAGGGGTAGGTTTTTTAGTAGTTCGATTTCACCATCTTTTCTGTCAGATCATCACTATGTATCTATTTTAGTATCTGTTTCTCTTTCTAAATCTTACAAATCGCATTGGCGATTTAATAAAAGATTATTGCAGGACGGCACTTTTCTCCACTCTTTTAATCTTTTCTGGAAAGCTTGGAGAGAGGAGAGATGTAATTTTCAGTCACTGAGTCAATGGTGGGAGGTTGGTAAGACACAAATCAAGTCTTTTTGCCAGCAGTATACTGCACATAATGCTGGGATGCTCAAAGAAAGAATGAAGTCCCTTGAACAAGCTATCCTTGGGCAAAGCAGTGACTGTACCCATAATAATTCAACTTTCATTGACTCTGTTGCGAATGATAAACTCCTTTTGAAGAATTTATTGGAGGAGCGAGGAAGATCAGCCCTTCTGAGAACCAGATTTGCACAACTGAATGACATGGATGCTCCTACATCATCCTTTTTTTGGGCTTGAAAAAAGAGCCAAGGGAACAGACGAGTTTTCATCAGTTAAAAATACCAGGTGGTGGAGTTATAACGGATCAACGGGAAATTCAGTCTTATGCTCTTTCTTTTTATGAGGATTTATACTGTTCGGAATTATGTGACGATGCATTGACTGATGAACTTTTATGTGACCTATCCAAATTGACAGGAAAAAGCAAGTAGTGAGTTGGACAGGCCTTTGACTTTTGGAGAGATTTCACAAGCTGTTCAGGAAATGTGTTCTGGGAAGTCACCTGGATTGGACGGGCTCTTGGCAGAATTTTTTTAATCCTTCTGGAACCTACTAGGACAAGACTTGTATGAAGTTTTTCTTGAATGCATCAATCAAGGGACCCTTCCTTTGAGTTGTCGAAGGGCAATTCTTACATTAATTCCAAAAAACGGGGATCTTGGGTGCCTAAGGAACTGGCGGCTGGTATCACTGATATGTTGATTTTAAGATTTTATCCAAATCATTGACTAATAGGCTTAAGCAATATATGGCATCAGTCATTCATATGGACCATATGAATTGATAACCTGTTTTTGATGAGGGATATGATTACAGTGGCAAAAATGCACAATTAAGACATCGGGTTGCTTTCATTGGATCAAGAAAAAGCATTTGACAGGATGGATCACCAGTATTTATTTAAAACTCTGGAAGCTTTTGGTAGTTGGAAGTTTTTAGTATGTTGAAGATCAATGGGTCTTTAACCAGGCCTTGCTATGTGTCCAGGGGAATAAGGCAAGGGTGTCCTCACTCTGGACTTCTGTATGCTATTTCTATTGAGACTTTATTAGTCTCACTTTGGAGGCAGCTAAGTGGTTTTAATATTCTTGGTGACCCCAGTGTAGGTTCAGTTAAACTTAAAGCATATGCTGATGATATAACAGTAGTTATAAAATGCTCAGAAGATGTTACAAGTTTGATATCTTCCAGGCGACAGGACCCCCTAGGCTGCCGCAGCAATGCAGATGGGCCAGAGATGGTTTTAGAATCCTTGGTTTATATTTTGGCACTAATAGTTATACAGAAAAGAACTGGGAAGGGTTAGCGTACAAGGTATTTCTCAGAATTCAGAAGTGGCGATGGATTCTTCCACATCTCTCTTTTAGGGGGAGATGCCTGGTTATTAACAATTTAGCAGCTTCAATGTTATGGCATAAATTTACTGTGTTAGATCCCCCTAAGGATTTACTTTCTGGAGTTCAAAAAGCATTCATTATTTTTTTTTTTTGGGATGGCTGCCATTGGCTTCCTCCAGGTATCCTTTATCTTCCTGTGCCAGAGCGAGGACAGGGATTAATACATTTGGAATCAAAAGTCCTGGCAATGAGGTTACAAACATTACAAAAACGTCTGTATAGTCCAGATCCTTTGTCTTGGGGTGGGTTTGGATTATATGTACTCAAGAATATTGGAGGATTTGGGCTTGATAAACAGTTGTTCTTAATGCAGAAGACATTGGTGGAGAACGTGCATTCTTTACCTTTCAGTTTTTATTTAGGAGTGATTAAATCTTGGAATTGTTTTAAAATATTGAGACACGAAGATGAGCATTATGGTGTTTCAGAACCTCTTTTTTTAATCCCCTTTTTCAGTTATCGGCAAATGTGTCGTCATCTTTAGTCAATCAGTTTTTGAAGGCTGGGGTAACAAAAGTCATGGACTTGATTGATTTAAACAATGGCCAATGGAGAACTGTACATGCAATTGCGGATCAAGTTGGAATAAATTCAGTAAGAATTGTGGAGAGATTAATTGGGGATCTTAAGTCATCTTTCCCTCAGACTTTAATTTCCTTTATTAATAATGTTTTTATGAATGGTTTTATTTCTCAGACCTTTCCTGAGTTCAGGGTAGTTCCCAAAGGCTGGGAATCTGATTATAACAGTCAGACCAAATTGCTGAAAGGTTATAGTGCTATGGTGTTTCATTGTATTGGGAAAAAAATGTTATACCATGTTTGTGTCAAAACTGTACATTTTGACCAGTTAAAGCATAGATAAGATACAAAATGGAGGTCGTGCCTTTCTCTTTCAGATGAGATCTATCCATCATGGAGGTTGCTGTATAAGCCTCCTATCTCTAAGAGATGTGGAGATATTCAGTGGAGGATACTACATTGTATTATAGCCACAAACTCTTTTGTGTCTAAAATTAACAAGACTGTTTTGCCAGTATGTCCTTTTTGTAATGCTCTTGACAATGTGTTTCATATGTTTTGTGAGTGTTTTAGACTTAACTCACTATTTTCAGTATTGGAGAAAATGATTGTAAGATTAGGTTTTACATTTACCAACAGTTTATTTATTTTGGGTTGCAGATATAAAAGGTCTTGGCAGCAACAGTTGCACACTTGCCAATTTTTTTATAGGACAAGCTAAACTTGTTATTTTAAAGTATCATCGGTGTAAAAATACTGGTGAAAATGTGAATATAGTAACTCTGTGTAAGTCTTTAGTAGAGTCAAGAGTGGTGATTGAATATACTTATTATCAACATAATAATAATGTTCTTTATTTTGAATGGAAATGGGGTGTTGAGGGAGCTTTGGTGACTGTGTGTGATTCAGGCAATTTGGATTTTAATTGGTAATGGTTTAATTATTTTGATGTTTGGTTTGGATTTGTTGTTAAACTTGTATTGGTTTATATAATTAAAGTGTTTTAAAAGTCAAAAAAGTCTCTCTCTCTCTCTCTCTCTCTCTCTCTCTCTCTCTCTCTCTCTCTCTCATACTTTGGTTCCACTAACTTAAAGGAAAGATTAATGTTGTACATTAGCCTTTCACTTTAAAGGAATGGTGCCAAAGTGATTAAAGTTACTGGGAGGAACTATTAGTTTGTGCTGTTGTTTGTCACAACCATTCATTATTCCTAACTTTTAAAATTTGCTTTTGTCACCAAGATATCAAAAGTACTTGTCCTTTTTCAGCCAACTGAAATTTGCATATTAAAATTTTTATATTTATTTATTCATAAGGTTAGATGCAGGTAATGCTATTCTACAATTTTAGACCCTTTTTGACTCTCTGACATGTGACCACATGTTTTAATCTAAATGAGCTGTGACTCATCTACTGTGGAGTTGCAGGGTTTTGCTCTTAACCTTGCTCTACCCTTTACACCTTGTTTTCAGTATCACATAGGCAGAGTAAGTCATATAACAATATGACTTCTTAACTGTGACTGTCTCTAAACGGACTTTTCACCATTACTTCAATCTTTCAAGTGCATGGAGCTCAGAGCCTCTTTTTTCTATTAGGACGACTATACTGGAAAGAAGTGAAAAATCCAGATTTACATGTCAAACTGGGATGGCTGAAGAAAAGCACTGCCTTTTTTCTGACACTGAAAAATGTGTCTGAGCTCTCCAAATCCTTATAGTATTTGGTATTCCTAGATGACTCGGATTTTTTTTGACAATCCCCAGAGAAATTTGCATGTGGTCAGCATGCAGGAGGAAAATGTCTACCGGCGTGACTATGGATAAATAGGAGCTGGTATAACACATCATTAACTTCTTCGTCTGAAGCTTGCGTCCGAAGCATGGCAGGGAGCTAGAGGACACAGTGTCTCGTTCCCTACTCAGGGAACCATGGTTACATTCATAACCTGAGACGTTCCCTTTCAAGGGAACTTCGAACTGCGTCCTCTAGGGGTCGCTATGGTGAACAGTATGCCCACGCTGCCATGCTGTTGGGAGTTCAGGCCAGAATCATGGCAAACACTAGTACCAACTCTACCATTTCCATGGGAGTTGCCCCTGGGACGTAAGATGGCTGTCTGTAGTGTTGCTTTCGTCAACAAAAATTATGACTAAATATCGTCGTCAACAAACCTTTATCACGTGACGAAAACGAGACGAGACGCAACGTAAATGCTGAACATGTCACGATAACTATAATTAAATGTATAATGCATTATCGTTGACGCATAAAAACGAGACTTAATGTGGTTTACAAAATAAAAACTATGCTAAAATGTCTCTTCATTTTCGTTGACCAAAACGAGACGAGACGAAATGTTATAACCTTATTTCGTCTCGTTTAGTCGTAGTATTTTTGCAGTAATTTCTGTTTCCTGCTGTGTCTCCCTTTCGGGAGGCTGCATCAGGTTGCACTGCGCAGACGCAGGCGACGTCACTTCCTCAAGCCTCACTCGCGGCATTATTTATATATTTAGACTGCGGTGAGTGTGATGGTTAGTGTATGTAAACGACAACAAAGTTAAGTCTATTAGTCTGACAGAGAGAAAGGGTCCGATGGCCGGCCAGCCGGGGTTCATCTTTGGAAGAAAAAGAAGAAACGACATTTGGGAAAACTTTCATTACATAGAAGTGGAAAAGAAAACGGAATGTGTTGTGAAAAAAGATGGGGAGAAATGCGGCCACAAAATCACAGGAAAAAACACCACAAACCTTAAGAGACATCTCAAGGCATTCCATAATGAAATTGAGGTAAGTCACAAGACATTAACATAACGTTACTTTCTATATTAGAAAGCTCATGCCAAGCCAACTCATTAGGCTATGGTTAATGTGTCTCATTTTAACGTTAGCTTTAGACGTTAGCCACTGGAGCTGAAAACGACTGAGACAAACGTGTGTGACTAGCGTGTGTGTGTGTGTGTGTATATTTGTTTGTGAGTGTGTGTGTGTGTGTGTGTGTTTATGTGAGAGAGTGTAAAGTGGGTTCTTAGTTTCTAAAAAAAAATGTTGGTTTCGTCTATACTACTAGGTACTTACACTTTATTGACTGGGTTAAATAGATTTGCATTACTAAAAAGAGGCTAAAATACAATTTTCATTGACTAAAACTTGACTAAAAATGTCATCAGTTTTCGTCGACTAAAACTAGACGAAAATAGTCATGGATAATTCTGACTAAAATAAGATTAAAATGCTCAGACTTTTAGTCGACTAAAACTAGACTAGACTAAAAAGAGTATTAACGTGACTAAAACTAATAAAAACTAAAATGACAGCTTGACACAAAGAATAGACTAAAAATAAAATTAAAACAGGCCGCCAAAAACAACACTAGCTGTCTGTGACATTACCCCTTACGGCCAAAGGCCTATGCTACATACTTACCTTACTCGTTAGGGCCTCGGCCTGGGGTAGAGCTGAAGGCTTGGAATCAAGAAAGATTCCTTTAAAGAGTTACTGCAAAAAACGTACTCGGTTACTAACGTAACCTCGGTTCTCTCTAGAAGAGGGAACGAGTACTGCGTCTTAGCTAAGACGCTACGGGAAAAGTCTCTTTTCACAAAATACTGAAGCAAAAAAATATCCTTAATTTAGAATTTTTGTAAAGCGCATTTGCAGCAGTACACAGCCATAGGCGAGACGGCTCGCTCACTCATTGGCTGCTCTGCAGCAAGTGCACAGCCTATCGAGCACAGGCTGATGCAATATCAGACCAATTAGAAGGCTTCGCTTCGCGCCCATCACGCCACTTCCTGCCGAAACGGGTGTGGCCCAACCCTATAAAAGGAGCTCGAAAAGGCTGACTCACCTGATTTATTTCATCGCCGAAGCGAACCAGAGTGAATCGTACGCACGGCAGAGAACACAGTACTCGTTCCCTCTTCTAGAGAGAACCGAGGTTACGTTAGTAACCGAGTACGTTCTCTTACGAGAGTTCTCTCATACTGCGTCTTAGCTAAGATGCTACGGGAACCCCATGTAAAACGCCGTGTGCGCAGGGATCACACACCAATAAACCTGAAGCAACGCCCAGGATTTACAGTGCACAGTCACCCGAGGGACTCACAGAGAGCCCAGGACAGGAGAGGGGGGGAAAGCCTTCCGTCCCATATCTAGCAGCACCCGTAGATGCGGGAATACAATCATCACACAGTCGAGGCAAGGCCTGACCAATGTGGCAATGCGGGTCTTACGTAATACTGCCCATATAACAGTCGGTAGCGCATAACGCTCACGAACTCAGAATTCCCATCAGGGCCCTGATTCGGCTATACCGACAGCAGCCTTGCTTGCAAGGTGGAACCTCCAGGTTATAAAACCTGATAAATGTAGACGGCGAGGCCCAACCTGCCGCCATACAAATATCCTGCAAGGAGATCCCAGTAGACCACGCCCACGACAAGGCGACGCCTCTTGTGGAGTGTGCTCTGATGCCCAGTGGGCACTGAAGGCCCTTGGAAGCGTAAGCTAACGCTATGGCGTCAACTATCCATCTGGATAGAGTCTGTCTCGAAACACCCATTGCCTTGGAATGTCCACTGAACGAGACAAACAGCTGCTCAGTCTGTTGAAAAACAGCGAGACACATAAGCTCTTAAAACCCTAACAGGGCAAAGAAGACTCGAGTCTCCATCCTCTCCTGACACCGACAGGGCAGACAGGGCAATAACCTGGGCCCGAAACGGCGTGTTGAGGGACTTTGGCACATAACCGTGCCTAGGTTTGAGTATGACCCTAGAGTCATTAGGCCCAAACTCCAAGCACGACTGGCTCACAGAGAGCGCGTGCAGGTCACCCACACGCTTCACTGAAGCGAGAGCCAACAAGAATACCGTCTTGAACGACAGATGCTGGAGGCTAATCGATTGGATAGGCTCAAAGGGGGGACCCTTCATGGCCTCCAAAACCGTCGCGAGGTCCCATACAGGGACTGACGGAGGTCTGGGAGGATTCAGCCTCCTAACTCCTCTAAGGAAGCGGATGACCAAATCGTTCCTTCCTATTGACTGACCCAGTGCCGTTTCAGAAAACGCTGCGATGGCCGCCACATAAACTTTGAGCGTGGATGGGGCTCTGCCCTTATCCAACAGCTCTTGCAGGAAGGAGAGAACCTCCGTCACCTCACAACTAAGCGGTGAACATCCCCGAGCTGTACACCAGCTGGAGAACACCGACCACTTCGAGGCATAGAGCCGTCGCGTCGACGTAGCCCTAGCCTGAGTGATGGTATTTAGCACTCCCACTGAGAGATCAGCGGGTAACAGTTGAGCGCCCACACATGGAGGCACCACAACTCCGGTTGAGGGTGCCAAATCGAGCCCCTGGCCTGCGATAGGAGGTCCCTCCTCCAAGGCACTGGCCACGGGGCGATATCTGCTAACCGCATTAAATCTGGGAACCATGGTTGGTTCTTCCAAAAAGGTGCTACAAGCAATATAGAACATCTCGTTTCTCTCACCCGTTCTATCACCTGCGGAAGGAGGAAGACGGGAGGGAAAGCATAAAGCGGGCAGCACGGCCCGTGATAGCGCGCTTTCGTTCTTGGAAAAGAACGCGGGGCAGTCCACCTCCGCCCTGCCAAATCTCTCCCAAAACAGCCGGACTGTTTGCGGGTGTAGAGACCATTCGCCCGTGGGAATGTTGTTTCTGGACAGCCTGTCTGGACCCAGATTCTGTAGCCCAGGCACGTGCACTGCCCAAAGCGAGCGCAAGTTGCACTGAGCCCAAACCAGGAGGCGTTCCGTCAGCCTGTACAGGTTTCGGGACCCGAGACCGCCCTGGCGATTTATGTAGGACACCACAGACATGTTGTCTGAATGGACTAAGACGTGGTGGCCTTTGATTTGGGGACAAAAACGTGTCAGCGCGTTCTCCACTGCCAGCATTTCCAGACAGTTGGTATGTTGGAGCTTTTCCCGTTCTGACCATAGGCCAAAGGACGGTCTGCCCTCGAGCAGCGCTCCCCATCCCGACGTGGAGGCGTCCGTCGACACCATCTTCACTGTCGAGGAAGTCCCCAGGCTTACACCTGATTGGTACCAGTCGATCTCTGTCCAGGGTTTCAGGGCTGTAATGCAGCCTTGATTGACCTTGAGACGCAGTTGACCAGATATCCACGCTCCGCGCGGTACCCGCACTTTCTGCCAGAACTGCAGGGGGTGCATGCGGAGCAGGCCCAGCTGCAGAACCGGAGATGCTGAGGCCATGGGACCCAGCATCCTCTGACATTCTCTGAGCGAAACAGTCACGCCGCAGCGGAGAGAACTCGACGCGCGCTGCATGCTCAACACGCGCTGTGGTGACAGCCGCGCCATCATGGAACGTGAGTCCAGAGCTAAACCCAAAAACAGTATCGTCTGACTGGGGTTCAGCGAACTCTTCGCCCAGTTGACACTGAGACCGAGTCTCTCGAGGTGATCGAGTAAAACGGCTCTGTGCTCCACGAGCTCCGCTCGTGATTGAGCCAGAATTAGCCAGTCGTCCAAATAGTTCAGCACTCGCATGCCTCTGAGTCTGAGAGGAGCGAGCGCTGCGTCCATGCACCTCGTAAACGTACGAGGAGCTACGGACAAGCCGAACGGCAGGACTGTAAACTGGTATGCCTGGCCCTCGAAGGCGAATCTCAAATATCGCCTGTGATTTGACGCTATCTGTATTTGAAAATACGCGTCCTTCAGATCTATTGACATGAACCAGTCCCCTCTGCGAATATGCGCGGGGAGCTTCCTGGTCGTAAGCATTCTGAAACTGAGTTTCATCAATGCCCTGTTCAGCTATCTCAGATCCAGTATGGGCCTGAGACCCCCGTCTCTCTTGGGCACCAGAAAATATCTGCTGTACAGCCCCCCCTCGCTTTGAGCTTGAGACACAGGCTCTATAGCCCCTTTGCTCAACAGTTTTGATATTTCGGCCCGAAGTAGGTGTGATACTTCAGTTTTTACCGTGGTTTCGACGCGCGCTAAAAAGCGCGGAGGGCTTCGAGAAAATTGTAGCGAGTAGCCTCTCTTTATAATCCCTAGCACCCAATCCGAAACCCCTGTAAGCGCTGACCATGCATCCACATAAATGGCTAAGGGCTGGATGCAAAGCGCGCTCTGTTGCCTGGGCTTCGGCGGCGCTTCGGTGTGCTGCAACATGGGCGTCGCGCCTGTTGCATTTGAGGCGGGGAGCGCGCTAATTACAGCGGGCAGATCGCTCCTCCTCGACCCCGTCTCGGCGCTTAACCGATCGAGGGAGGGCTGAGCGGGTCCCATAGGACTCATGATGTCTGCGAGTAACTGTGGGCTGCAAATGTGCACATTTACTGCTTTTGACTCGCTGTCTGCCTGGGTAGATCGTACGCGCACAGGTTTCGTTTTTACAGAAACCACGCGCCGTGTGTGACATAGTGTTTGTGGGCACTGAACGTTTACTATGTGGTGCGCGTGACAGATCTGAGTCGATCTTATAGGCGCGAGCCCTGTGTGCAGGGCTGTGCTTATATGCGGAGATGGGCACTGAGGAGTGGGCATCGTCACTACATTTATAGCACCATCGGCCGTGGCCGGAACACCAGAAATAACACTCTTTTCGGGAAATATCTGGGTAGCCGTGATAACTGCTTTTGTGTGCAGGCAAGCGGGCACTCGTGCAGGCTTGCTCATTGCAGAAGACGCTGAGACAGTCACAATTCTTGGAACTGCAACAGCGGCGCGCTTGGGTGAGAGCTCGGCCGCAGCGGAACTCATACACCGGCGCTTTCCTAGCAGTGCTAGGATGTTTTCGGGGCTTCTGGCTTCACCGCAATCCTCTGCCGCGGCTCCCGCGGCGCGGGGCGACGGCTGGAAGAGCGAGAACGGGGTCCCGCCCTGCGTTGCTGACGCTGTCGCGATGACGCAGTTGAAGGCGGTGGGCGTGGCTGAGAGCTCTGTGGGGCCGGCCTATCGCGGCCAGCTGCAGAACCGGAGCGCTTCGGCAAGAAGCCTGCGATGCTGACAGATGATCCGAAGAGGCCAGCAGGAGTCAGCGGCGCGTCGAGGAATGCAGCGCGCTCAGACTCCTTGATGTCAGAGAGCGTCAGCCACAAATGCCTCTCAGCCACCTTAGCGGAAGCCATAACCCGTCCCATGGCCTGTGCAGTGGACTTTGTAGCGCGGAGGGAGAGATCTGAAGCACTCCTCAGATCCGCGAGACAGATCGCTTCAGGTCCCATCTCATCCAGCTTGCGGAGGAGATCGCCCTGGAAAATCTGCAGCGTGGCCATGGTGTGCAGTGCAGATGCAGCCTGCCCAGCAGCAGAGAAGATCCGTGCGAGCAGCGATGACGTCATGCGGCAGGCTTTGGATGGCAATGCCGCGTTAGTCCGCCGTCCAGCAGAGGGTGGGCAAAGGTGCGCTGCAATAGCCTGTTCCACCGGCGGAAGTGACAGGTAGCCTCTGTTCTTAGCATCGTCCAGTGTGGAGAATGCTGGTGAAACAGATGAACGAACTCTCGCCGAGGAAAAGGAGCGTTCCAAGCTTTCGCCACTTCTTCGTGAAGCTCAGGAAAAAAGGGGGCGTGCTTTGAGCTGGGAGAAAAACGCTCATCCGGGAGAAAGCTACCATCCAGCCGGGAACAAGAAGGGGGCGCTGGGGCAGACCACTCGAGGCCGAGGCTCGCCGCGGTCAGTGTGAGCACTCGCATCAGCTCCTTATCGATATCCGCCCGTCTGCTGGGCCTCTGAGCAGAAGGCGCGAGATCCACGGAGCTCGCCCAACCCTCACTGCCCGAAGCAAGCAGAGAGCACGTGTCCTCTTCCTCCGACACGGCCCTGAGATCCACTTCCTCCGATGATGCGGCCTTTTCGAGCTCCTTTTATAGGGTTGGGCCACACCCGTTTCGGCGGGAAGTGGCGTGATGGGCGCGAAGCGTCCTAATTGGTCTGATATGGCATCAGCCTGTGCTCGATAGCCTGTGCTCGTCTCGCCTATGGCTGTGTACTGCTGCAAATGCGCTTTACAAAAATTCAAAATTAAGGATAATATTTTGCTTCAGTATTTCGTGAAAAGAGACTTTTCCCGTAGCGTCTTAGCTAAGACGCAGTACGAGAGAACTCTCGTAAGAGAACCTAGCATTTTATATAAGTCTTGCCTGTCACACAGGGGCTACCACTTGCTCTTGCATAACCTTGCTGAAGGAGCTGTCTCAACAGATCCCTAGTAGCAACACCCTGTTTAGATAGGTATCAAAGGATACATAGGTGGAGTGGCTCCTAAGATGAACAAATGCACAAAGCAACTCCACGAAGCCCTCACCATATAGGATTTTAGAAAGAACTAAATGGTACTAAATGATGAAGCCAGAATCAGGGCTATCATACCGGCTGGACATAATGCTGACGAGTGTTTAGTAAACACTGTATTGAGCACTGCATAGAAACTCACAGAAGATTAGTACACACATAACCACCAGTAGTTTGATACATATACAAGTATATACAGAATGGATCATACTGACCCTCCTTGGTTCCTGCGCTGGAGCCCCGCACAAATGGAATTAGGAAGGGGAGGATAAGGTCAGATATAAAAACCCCCAAAGTGAAGGAGTAGATACTAAGTATCGCTCTGATTCGGACAAAAACGCTGAGGCCTCATCTGGATCACATCCCTTAGGTATTGCCTACCTCCCCATGACTCACGATTCCTTTTACCCCTACCCGCAGGTGGGGGAGGAGCGTGAGTTGCAACACTGGCCTTCTTTGCCCGTCTCTGACCCTCAGATCGAGATGTACCAGGACCCCTTATGTTGTTCGGGCTCAGACAAGGACCTTCATGGAATGAAGGATCTGAAAGCAGCTGATCGCACCTTCACCTCCCTGAACTTCTTGATTACCATCTCAACAGAGGTACCAAAAAGTTTGGAACGCAAAACCTGAGCATCGAGAAGAAAGACCCACAGATGTCTCTCCATTACTGCCATGGTCTCCATAGACCCATGGTGGAGGTGTCCTGCTTGGTAGCATGAAGAGAGGGATCTGCGGTGCTGCGCTGCTCGGCTACCTGATCAGGAGAAAGGCCCTCGCCTTTATCCAGGTCTTTTAGCAGATCAGAGGGGTGGTGTTGGCGCAGTGGTTAAGTCACATGACTTTGGTGTAAGAGACCCGGGTTCGAATCCACTGTGAGACACCAATGTGTCCCTGAGCAAGACACTTAACCCCTAGTTGCTCCAGAGGCGTGCAACCTCTGACATATATAGCAATTGTAAGTCGCTTTGGATAAAAGCGTCAGCTAAATGAATAAATGTAAATGTAAATGTAGATCAGCCTGATTCAGCCTGATCAGCTTGAAGCACCGCCATCGTGTGTAATGAAGCCACAGCCTGACCTGCTACTGCGTATGCCTTGCCATTTAAGGAAAATGTATCCTGAAGGGGTTTAGATGGCAAGGAGGGAGATTAAGAGAGGACGTCTCCTCCACAGAAAGAAAGCTCTTTCTAAAGGGGGGCATCCTCTCATAGCCGCCTTTGCGCATCGCCTCGATGTCAGCATAACTCTTATGCTGAAACCGATGGATGCGAGAAGAAAACCGCCTCTTCCATTCCTTTTCGATCTCTGCATGGAGATCAGGCAGAAATAGAAGGCTCACCTGACCTGGAGGGCTATGGTCAGAAAGATAACGCTCGTCGAGGTGACCTCACGGTGTCACCTTGCTAGCGCAATTCCATGGCAAGTCCAACTTTGCCGTGGTGCGATCCATAACCTCCAATAGCTCTACATACGCAGGGCAGGAGGATTGAGAAGGCTCAGCCTCAGCTTCTTCACCATCCTTGGACATCTCCTGCTCTTCCTGGGTAGAACCCAGCAGAGCACTAATCTCAGTATCAGAAAGTGTTAAAGATATAAAATCATCCTCATGAGGCTCTCTCTCATCCGCCGCCAACAAACGCGAAAGGGAGTGCCTCTCTAAACTTGTCAGCCAGATCCACCTGTGATCCCCATTAGCTCATTCTCCTCCGTGCCTCAGCAGCGGCATGTCCTGAACTGCGGGAAGCAGATGGCTACCCTTTTTTTCTTTTATTGTCGGAAAGAGAGACGAACGAGAGCAGAGTTTTTTCATTGAAAAAACGCTCACAATGCACACAGATTGCCCTCTCAAAGACATCACGTGCATGCTCTTCACCAAAAAAAAGGGCGCAATGATTGTGTGTATCTTCGGGGTGTCAAATAACGCCAACACGGATGCACACACTGTCTAAGCGCTTGCTAGTAGTCTCCATGATAGAATGAGAAAGATCACTCTTACCAGTTCTTTCAGATGCATGCTTCAAACAGAACAGTCAGTGAAGACGAAGAAGAGAATGACGTGTTCTCCCAGCGCCTATTTATCCATACTCGTTGATGTTTTTTCAATGTATGCTTCAGACACGGGCCACAACGAGGTGTTCACCATTGTGACCCCTAGAGGACACAGTTCGAAGTTCCCTTGAAAGGGAACACAAAGGAGAATGTAAGGGAAACAGATCCATTTAGCTCAAAGGGAATCATTTAAGCTTTTAAAGGGCATTTGAAAAGAATCACTGTTTCACGGCTGATCACTGAGACGCCCTGCGATTCACTGAACCGATTAACATAAAATCTGCGCTGGATATTAATATCCAAAGTATAGTGAAAACACTATCAATTAGCACAGTAACAAGATCGGCAGTTTAAGACATTAACTTGTAAGCACAAAACACAAGATACTTCTCTTTTCAATATGAATAAGGCTTTATTAGATAAATCTAAGACATATAAACTAATCTAGCATAAAACGCATGCACTCACACATTCACACAAGTTGCAGGAAGATCGAAAGTTAGGGAAAGATGAGCTTAAGAGAATAGAAAAAATGTGGAATCCCAAGTTTACAGCAATAAGTGAAATTGCATAGACATGAACAACCATCAATCACTTAATTAACCCTCGCATTGAGTTCCTCAATGAGGTTAAAATTATATTAGATACACCAGTACAAATGTCTGAAGGTACATTGTCTGTGTTCCCTTTGTTGTCATCGAAAGGGGGTTTCCGATGTCGCTGATTGGCTGGAAGTTCAGTAGTCGCTGAAGTGACGTCTTGGGAAGCCCGTGGTTGGGCGTTGGCTGAAGATGCAGAGTTGTGTGGGCTGGTTGAAGTTGAACGGGCAGTCGAGGTCAGACACGTCGTCACAAAACTTAACTCAGAACACGAAACTCTCAAACGGAAAAGAAAAGAAGTAAAGTTTGCCGAGACTAGGTGGTGTTTCTTCTCATCGTGGCTAAGTAGCAGCAGGCGTGCAGGCCAAAGCACGCTGGAACCGCGCTCAAAGAACAGTGATGACTAACAGCATGGCTAAAAGCTAAAGCTAAGAAGCAAAGCTAAAAGCTAAAAGCATACTGATAGCAAAAGCAAAGCTTAAACTAAAAGCAGGCATGACTAATAGCAGAAGCATAGCTAAAAACTAAAAGCAGAATTTTATGGTGTCCTGAGTATTTAAACTTGCCTGTTGGCCACACCTCAAATGTTGTCTTGACCAATCAGATATTGTCTTGGCTCGGGGGTATCATAAATCATATGTTATCTTATCAAGCACATGGTCCGAATTTTCCCGCTCTTGCAGGGTCTAATTTTGGACATGATTACTATAACAAGAATATGATACATTTGACAAATAACTGATGGTCATGACTGTTTCAAGCTAACAGATTCGAACATGTACACACTAAACACGAATATGTATCTTTAAGCTATCCAATAGTTATTAAAAGACATACACAATAAGTGATTATAACATCATAGTCAAATGTGTGGGTTACACATAAATGAATATGGAGTGAAGCGAAAAGACTGTGTCATTATCTGACAAAGATTTCTGTGGAGACCAGAGGTTCAAAGCCAACCTCCCCCCCCCCCCCCTTAGGAATTTCAGTCTGGTTCTGCTAGGTGGGGGAAGTGTTTAAGGATGTTATGTATAACTCTCATTGGTTTACATGTGATGTCCGACGTTGCATCTCACTTGCCCCAAATTTGACAATCTCTTCTCCGAATTGAAATTGTCAATAATTGTTCTAGTGGTGTTAATGTTGAAAGGTGTTCTGTGAAAAAGTTGGTTGGTTGGTTATCTTGCTTGGGACTTGTGGCACCGAATGTTTTATGACCTTCGGTTGCCTTCGTGAGGAATTTGGCTCATGTTTCAACCACAGCCCTGATCGACTCTTTAATTTGTCTGGTTGAGTCAGATCGGCTACAAGAACGTGCCAGCTAGACAGATACATTTATGTGTCTGGTTGTCTTATGGCAGACCTGGCCTTGATGTGTCTGACTGAAATGCTAGCATAGGTCAGAATGGCCATATGATTTTTTATTTAATTTTTTTGGTTTCACCCATACTGCACAATTTGGGAGAATGGTACAATTTATTTGTAAAACTTGCAGGTGCAGTTGTTTCTTTATTATTTCACAAACACAGGACTTAAAGATCATTTTTGTGTATTTGGTGTAACAGAATATCTTGACATGCTTTAATGTTGTCAATGTCAATGTCACCTTTATTTATATAGCGCTTTAAACAAAATACATTGCGTCAAAGCAACTGAACAACATTCATTAGGAAAACTGTGTCAATAATGCAAAAATGATAGTTAAAGTTAGTTCATCATTGGATTCAGTTATGTCATCTCTGTTCAGTTAAATAGTGTCTGTGCATTTATTTGCAATCAAGTCAACAATATCGCTGTAGATGAAGTGTCCCCAACTAAGCAAGCCAGAGGCGACAGCGGCAAGGAACCGAAACTCCATCGGTGACAGAATGGAGAAAAAAACCTTGGGAGAAACCAGGCTCAGTTGGGGGGCCAGTTCTCCTCTGACCAGACGAAACCAGTAGTTCAATTCCAGGCTGCAGCAAAGTCAGATTGTGCAGAAGAATCATCTGTTTCCTGTGGTCTTGTCCTGGTGCTCCTCTGAGACAAGGTCTTTACAGTGGATCTGTATCTGGGGCTCTAGTTGTCCTGGTCTCCGCTGTCTTTCAGGGATGTAGAGGTCCTTTCTAGGTGCTGATCCAGCATCTGGTCTGGATACATACTGGATCCGGGTGACTGCAGTGACCCTCTGATCTGGACACAGACTGGATCTGGTGGCCACGGTGACCTCGGAACAAGAGAGAAACAGACAAATATTAGCGTAGATGCCATTCTTCTAATGATGTAGCAAGTACATAGGTTGTTATGGGAAGTGTTTCCGGTTCCGGTTTACCTAATTAATGCAGCCTAAAAATCCTTTAACGGATTTGGATAATAAAAGCATATTAGTATGTTATGTGTATGCCAGGTTAAAGAGATGGGTCTTTAATCTAGATTTAAACTGCAAGAGTGTGTCTGCCTCCCGAACAATGTTAGGTAGGTTATTCCAGAGTTTGGGTGCCAAATAGGAAAAGGATCTGCCGCCTGCAGTTGATTTTGATATTCTAGGTATTATCAAATTGCCTGAGTTTTGAGAACGTAGCGGACGCAGAGGATTATAATGTAAAAGGAGCTCATTCAAATACTGAGGTGCTAAACCATTCAGGGCTTTATAAGTAATAAGCAATATTTTAAAATCTATGCGATGCTTGATAGGGAGCCAGTGCAGTGTTGACAGGACCGGGCTAATATGGTCATACTTCCTGGTTCTAGTAAGAACTCTTGCTGCTGCATTTTGGACTAGCTGTAGTTTGTTTACTAAGCGTGCAGAACAACCACCCAATAAAGCATTACAATAATCTAACCTTGAGGTCATAAATGCATGGATTAACATTTCTGCATTTGACATTGAGAGCATAGGCCGTAATTTAGATATATTTTTGAGATGGAAAAATGCAGTTTTACAAATGCTAGAAACGTGGCTTTCTAAGGAAAGATTGCGATCAAGTAGCACACCTAGGTTCCTAACTGATGACGAAGAATTGCCAGAGCAACCATCAAGTCTTAGACAGTGTTCTAGGTTATTACAAGCAGAGTTTTTAGGTCCTATAATTAACACCTCTGTTTTTTCAGAATTTAGCAGTAAGAAATTACTCGTCATCCAGTTTTTTATATCGACTATGCAATCCATTAGTTTTTCAAATTGGTGTGTTTCACCGGGCTGCGAAGAAATATAGAGCTGAGTATCATCAGCATAACAGTGAAAGCTAACACCATGTTTCCTGATGATATCTCCCAAGGGTAACATATAAAGCGTGAAGAGTAGCGGCCCTAGTACTGAGCCTTGAGGTACTCCATACTGCACTTGTGATCGATAGGATACATCTTCATTCACTGCTACGAACTGATGGCGTTCATATAAGTACGATTTAAACCATGCTAATGCACTTCCACTGATGCCAACAAAGTATTCAAGTCTATGCAAAAGAATGTTGTGGTCAATTGTGTCAAACGCAGCACTAAGATCCAATTAAACTAATAGAGAGAAACACCCACGATCAGATGATAAGAGCAGATCATTTGTAACTCTAAGAAGAGCAGTCTCAGTACTATGATACGGTCTAAATCCTGGAAATCCTCACATATACCATTTTTCTCTAAGAAGGAATATAATTGTGTGGATACCACCTTTTCTAGTATCTTGGACAGAAAAGGGAGATTCGAGATTGGTCTATAATTAACTAGTTCTTTGGGGTCAAGTTGTGGTTTTTTGATGAGAGGCTTAATAACAGCCAGTTTGAAGGTTTTGGGGACATGTCCTAATGACAATGAGGAATTAATAATAGTCAGAAGAGGATCTATGACTTCTGGAAGCACCTCTTTCAGGAGCTTAGATGGTATAGGGTCTAACATACATGTTGTTGGTTTAGTTGATTTAACAAGTTTATACAATTCTTCCTCTCCTATGGTAGAGAATGAGTGGAACTGTTCCTCAGGGGGTCTATAGTGCACTGTCTGATGTGATACTGTAGCTGACGGCTGAATGGTTGCAATTTTATCTCTAATAGTATCGATTTTAGAAGTAAAGTAGTTCATAAACTCATTACTGCTGTGGTGTTGGGAAATGTCAACACTTGTTGAGGCTTTATTTTTCGTTAATTTAGCCACTGTATTGAATAAATACCTGGGGTTATGTTTGTTTTCTTCTAAAAGAGAAGAAAAGTAATCGGATCTAGCAGTTTTTAATGCTTTTCTGTAGGATATGTTACTTTCCCGCCAAGCAATACGAAATACCTCTAGTTTTGTTTTCCTCCAGCTGCGCTCCATTTTTCGGGCTGCTCTCTTTAGGGTGCGAGTATGCTCATTATACCATGGTGTCAAACTGTTTTCCTTAACCTTCCTTAAGCGTAAAGGAGCAACTTTATTTAAAGTGCTAGAAAAGAGAGAGTCCATAGTTTCTGTTACATCATCAAGTTGTTCTGAGGTTTTGGATATGCTAAGGAATTTGGATACATCAGGAAGATAACTTAAAAAGCAGTATTTTGTGTTAGAAGTGATGGTTCTTCCATACTTGTAACAAGAAGTAGAATTTACAATTTTGGCTATATGAATTTTGCAAAGAACTAAATAATGATCTGAGATATCATCACTTGGCTGAATAATTTCAACACCATCAACATCAATTCCATGTGACAGTATTAAATCTAGAGTATGATTTCGACAATGAGTAGGTCCTGAAACGTGTTGTCTAACACCAATAGAGTTCAGAATGTCTATAAATGCTGATCCCAATGCATCGTTTTCATTATCAACATGGATATTAAAATCACCAACTATTAAAACTTTATCTGCAGCCAGAACTAACTCAGATGTAAAATCACCAAACTCTTTAATAAAGTCTGTATGGTGCCCTGGTGGCCTGTATACAGTAGCCAGTACAAACATAACAGGGGATTTATCATTAACATTTGTTTCTTTGGATAATGTTATATGAAGTACCATTACTTCAAACGAGTTATACTTGTAGCCTGCCCTCTGAGAAATCCTGAAAACGTTGTTATAAATTGAAGCAACACCTCCACCTTTGCCTTTTAGACGTGGCTCATGTTTATAACAGTAATCTTGGGGGGTGGACTCATTTAAAATAATGTAATCATCAGGTTTTAGCCAGGTTTCTGTCAAACAGAGTACATCTATATTATGATCAGTGATCATATTATTTACAAAAAGTGTTTTCGTAGAAAGGGATCTGATATTCAATAAGCCAAGCTTTATCATTTGTTTATCCATATTGCTTCTGTTTTTTATTTGTTGAACCTCAATTAAATTGTTAATCTTAACTTGGTTTGGACGTTTTTTGTTTTTTCTAGTTCAGGGAACAGACACAGTCTCTATAGTGTGATATCTAGGTGAAAAAGTCTCTATGTGCTGAGAATTAACTGACCTCTGTGACGGGAGGCAGCTAGCAGACGGTCGGTTTAGCCAGTCTGTCTGCTTCCTGACCTGGGCCCCAGTTAGTCAAGTATAAACACTAAGACTATTTGCCATATTTCTAGAGAGAAGAGTGGCGCCACCCCAGGAGGGATGAAGACCATCTCTTTTAAACAGGTCAGGTCTGCCCCAAAAGCTCGTCCAATTGTCTATGAAACCTATGTTATTCTGTGGGCACCACTTAGACATCCAGCCATTGAGTGATGACAATCTGCTATGCATCTCATCACCACGGTAAGCAGGGAGGGGACCAGAGCATATTACAGTGTCTGACATCGTGCTTGCAAGTTCACACACCTCTTTAATGTTATTTTTAGTGATCTCTGACTGGCGAATGTTCAAAATGTTCAAATGTTCAAAAAACATTTATTTTTTTTCAAATACTGTACATTATTGTAGGTCCTCTATGCCCCGCATCTCTCAAATGCGTAATTTTCAATTAAGTCCCTCCTTCCGACAAGAACAGTCTGCTCTAATTGGCCAACTGACCCAGTGCATTGCGATTGGCCGAACACTGCAAGCATTAGTCAGAAATGTAACACCCCTTTCCATAATCGCAAGCATCATCTTTCAAAATAAATGTAAAGGCAGTTAATAATGTCCTTAGTTTTACCATCAGTTCTAGCCCGAAAAGGGAACAGAATGGTAGACACAGTGATGATGCTCGTATTTGTTTACAGTACACAAGCCACAGACAATTAAGACAGCTGACTCCACTGTGTGACCGTCTCCCTCTCTATCTCTCTCTCTCTCACACACACACACACACACACACACATGCGACAAGCAAAACTACGCATTTGAACATTCAGTAGCAAATACTTAAACGAATAACAAAACATACTTACAGTAGATGATTCAGAAGTGCCAGATTGTCATAGCAAAGTCAGAATTATCTCCTCTCCTAGGTTCACGAAACAGTCCTCCATAAAATGTGTTGCTGTTCTGTTGTAAGTAATCTTAAATATTCCTAAATGCATCTACTTTTTCAAAGTCCAATAAAGTGCTTTTGCTTTCATCTAGATACACACAGCATCTCCCTGACATGACTGCTTCAACACTAACTGTGGATACTGAAACCATGCTTCTTTCTTTGCGTGAACATTTTGGGCAGCATTACACAAATATTTCCACATAGTGACGTAGACATGTGGGGGCGTGTTTGAATGAGCCATTTTAGGGGGTGTGGCAGATTCTTAACTTTGATATATTTCTTTGGATTTGAGACTTTAGTCTTTGCAACTTTACAGATCTTCTTTATGCACCAAAACCTTGTAACACTCCAAAGAGAAAGGAAAAACTTAAATCGCATCATATGACCCCTTTAAATTACTGTCCATTCCCTAGTACAAGCAGTGAGTAGACAGAGATATGTGAAAGAAGAGTGAGAGTTAGCCTAGAGCACTCATGACTCACTGATTCAGCTTATGCACCTGTAGCCAATGCAAATCTTATTTGCATTTATTAAATGCATTTGCTTCACAAGATCACTTCACATGCAAATATCTAATATATGTGCAAGCAAACAAGTCCAGTGTAATTCACCTGTTAAGACTTTTTTATAAGAAGGCAAATTCATTAGTTTAGTTTCTTTAATTTCCAAAAGAAATATGGTAATTTGTTCCTTGCAAGTAAATAGGATTTTCACTTCAGTGGCCAATACTTCTCATCCTCTAAAGGTAGTTGTCACAAATTTTAGCATGCATATAATGTTAATTTTATGTATATTGTTCATTATATAAGTAGCTTCAAGGGTATTTTGATGTCATTTTATTATTGGCCAAAACCACCTCAAATAAATATCGATAAACTGATAAGATAATAAGAAAAGATAATAATTAAGATAATGATAAGACAAGTTTGACGGTAACATGCTCTTATTAAGCAAGTCATTTTTTACTTTGTTATTATTTTTTTTTTATTGACAGATGAACTTGGAAGTTGAAGAGACACAAGGAAAAACTGAAGATTTGCAAAGTCAAAGATAAGGACGGAATTAATTTGAGATAAAAAAATAAAAAAATTAAATAAAAATCCAGGTCACAGCCTCACATTCTCCCCATTGCTTAACTGCTTATCTTCTAAACAGACTTTTTGGTGGCTGCCTGCTCACAAGCATATAATGACCTGGACTCGTCCATAAAAATTTGACCCATAGTGGGCTTCAGGCACATATTGGGACAGTCTTTTCAAAATCTACCAGCCACTCAATGTTTTTACCAGTCCACTTTCTTGTTTTTAACTGACAATGTGTAACTGCATGTGAAAATTAATACTACAAGATCTACAATACTTGAACAGTCTAGTTAATCTCAAGCCCAACCAGATGATACACTGCACTGAACTTTTTTAATGCACAGAAACATTTTTTGTGATATTCTAAAAAGTTTTCGTACGCATTAATAATGTTGTATTTGATTCCAAAGGAAAGGATTCACCACTATACAGGTGCTGGTTATTTAATTAGAATTTCTTAAAAAAGTTGATTTATTTCACTAATTCCATTCAAAAAGTGAATCTTGTATATTATATTCATTTATTACACACAGACTGATATATTTCACATTTTTATTTCTTTTAATTTTGATGTTTATAACTGACCACTAAGGAAAATCCCAAATTTAGTATCTCAGAAAATTAGAAAATTGTTCAATATTGAAGACATCTGGTGCCACTTTCTAATAAGCTAATTAACTCAAAACACCTGCAAAGCCATTAAATGGTCTCTCAGTTTAGTTCTGTAGGCTACACAATCATGGGGAAGACTGTTGACTTGACAGTTGTCCAAAAGACGACCACTAACACCTTGCACAAGGAGGGCAATACACAAAATGTCATTGCAAAACAGGCTGGCTGTTCACAGAGCTCTGTGTCCAAGCACATTAATAGAGAGGCGAAGGGAAGGAAAAGATGTGGTAGAAAAAAGTGTACAAGCAATAGGGATAACCACACCCTGGAGAGGATTTTGAAACAAAACCCATTCAAAAATGTGGGAGAGATTCACAAAGAGTGGACTGCAGCTGGAGTCAGTGCTTCAAGAACCACTACGCACAGACGTATGCAAGACATGGGTTTCAGCTGTCCCATTCCTTGTGTCAAGCCACTTTTGAACAACAGACAGCGTCAGAAGCGTTTCGCTTCAAAAAGGACTGGACTGCTTCTGAGTGGTCCAAAGTTATGTTCTCTGATGAAAGTAAATTTTGCATTTCCTTTGGAAATCAGGGTCCCAGAGTCTGGAGGAAGAGAGGAGAGGCACACAATCCACATTGCTTGAGGTCCAATGTAAAGTTTCCACAGTCAGTGATGGTTTGGGGTGCCATGTCATCTGCTGGTGTTGGTCCACTGTGTTTTCTGAGGTCCAAGGTCAACACAGCCGTATATCAGGAATTTTAAAAGCATTTCATGCTTCCTGCTGCTGACCAACTTTATGGAGATGCAGATTTCATTTTCCAATAGGACTTGGCACCCGCACACAGTGCCAAAGCTTCCAGTACCTGGTTTAAGGATCATGGTATCCCTGTTCTTAATTGACCAGCAACAACCCTAACCTTAACCTTAACCTTAACGTATTGTGAAGAGAAAGATGCGAAATGCCAGACCCAAGAATGCAGAAGAGCTGAAGGCCACTATCAGAACACTGGGCTCTCATAACACCTGAGCAGTGCCACAGACTGAGCAATTTCATGCCACGCCGCATTGCTGCAGTAATTCAGGCAAAAGGAGCCCCAACTAAGTATTTAGTGCTGTACATGCTCAAACTTTTCATGTTCATACTTTTCAGTTGGCCAAGATTTCTAAAAATTATTTATATTGGTCCGAAGTAGTATTCTAATATTCTGAGATACTGAGTTTGGGATTTTCCTTAGTTGTCATTTATAATCATCAAAATTAAAAGAAATAAACATTTGAAATATATCAGTCTGTGTTTAATGAATAAATATAATATACAAGTTTCACTTTTTGAATGGAATTAGTGAAATAAATCAACTTTTTGATGATATTCTAATTAAATGACCAGCACCTGTGAGTGTATTTTAATTTTTTTTTATTTTTTGTGCATTTTATTTATTATTTTTTGGTTGAGGGAACACGTGGGGAAAAGTCCCCCATTCAAAACTGTATCACTGAAAGAAATCTCGGCTCGCAAACTTTTACGCCGTCGACAAACGAATGCACAGCGTTTTTAATACAGCGTTTTTACGCGTCTCGTCACGCCAGAGCTGTCAAACGTGTAGCGATACAAGGTTGTTTCTACAAACAAAAAAGAACAGCATAACAACTTACTAGCCACAGAGCTAACTTCTGGAAAAAGTACTTGAAGACTGGAAATAAAATGCATCCCCCGGACAGCAGTTATTAGACACACGACCGATAATACGGTTTGTTAGTTTGCTTATTATGCGGTTAAAAACAATAAGATAAAGACAAACTGTCCATATAATCTAAAATGTTGCAGAATGCTGGAGGAGAATGAACTTACCGGGGTTTGACAGACATGACGGTATGCGGAAATTTGTGCGCGATAACAAATTCAACTCTTCACGCGATCTTGTATATCATGTGCGCGTGCTATAAAATGTACTGTAAATAACCAACAAATATATCACTCCGCCAGCGGCACTATGGCTACGTTCACACTGCAGGGCTTAATGCTCAATTCCGATTTTTTTTTTAAATTCTTTTGCAAGGCCGTTCACATTTCCAATTAAATGCGACCTTTTGTGATCTCCTGTGTGAACGTGAAATGACCCAAAAGTGATCCGCATGCACAGAAGAGTACTCAACGGCCAACAACGTCACTCGTTGTTTGCGGAAGTAGCTAAACATGGATGTCAACAACAGTGTAGTCAACAGCGGAGCTCGTTTAGCAATATTAAAGTTATTTAAGCAGCATCGTCCGCCATGGTTGTTGTTTATCTTCTCATTCCCGCCTACTTCAACACAGAATTATGACGTTTGTAGCGTATCAATGACGTACGGGTCAGATACATGTGACCTGGCCGTTCAGACGGAGGTCGCATTTCAAAAGATCGGATACATATCGGATTTAGGATCACATACCCAAGCGGCTTGGGTCGCATTTGAAAAGATCGGATCTGTGTCGTTCAGACTGTCATGAAAAGATCAGATACAGGTCGCATAGGGGCAAAAAAAATCGGAATTGGGTCGTTTCAGCCTGCAGTGTGAACGTAGCCTAACTTCAGCTGCAAACACTGTACTGGGAACAACGCCACTGTTTCGAGCCCGGTTTACACTGCATTTCTCCACGGAACTGCTTCGGATGATATTACACTTTATCGCATGTTGTACACACACCAGGGATGGAAATTTACTTTTTTGTCCACCGGCCGGGTGAAACAGTATGCCATTTTTATTTACCCACCACGGCGGCTGGAAGGTGAATTGAGTTTACCACAACACAAAATCACCCGCATTTGGCTGATGGCGGGTGCTAATTTCCATCCCTGGTGGTGAGGCAGATAACGATAATGGTATTATGATTTCAGTTGGCATTAATCAGTATGATGGATAGAGTTTCATATTTCATTTGCTATTGATCAAACCATAGGCAACAAATGCGGTTGGTCAATGGGAGGGCAGCAGTTTATCAAACCGAGGCATCTGAAAATGAAATGATATCACAAAATTGTAAGATATGTTGTTTACATTTAGTGCATGCAAGTAAGGGGAAGAGAGATTGTAACCTGTCACATCTGACAGGCCAAAGTGCTTTGGTAGGAGAGATAATGCACAGTGATGCACATGACACTTGACTGATGGTATTGATAGGTCCCGAGTCCCACCAGAGCACAAACATCTTACATTTTGTTTTCCATTTAGATGACAGTCATCTGTCAGACAGAACATTAGAGTGGCTTTCTTCCTCAGTGGCAGTTACACCTTACGGATTCCATAAAATATTCTTCCTCCAGAAGGATTTACGAGAGGGAACACTGAAGTCTTGATAATCTAGGAGGAGATAGCCAAGCTCCAAGCTGACTAGGAATGTGCAAAACTACATGTTTTTAAAATCAACTAGACCAAGGATACTGAAAGATTGTTGATTGTGTAGCTTGGGGCCATTTTTAGAGAATGCAATGTGATAAAATGACTTGTTATTGTTTGGTTTTAAAATAGGTTCATTTGATTTGTTTAATTTAAACATGTAAATCATATTTATTTACAACTACAGTCCCAATTCTAGTGGATTAACTTAAATACTTGCGCATCTGCACACCAAAAAAACACCCTGATTATAATCAAAAAGGCTGTCTACATTCAAGTTCACACAGAATGTGTTCTGTGTTAAACCTACAACATAATTGAAAAGAACGTGTTTATTAGCACAGTAACTCCCAGTACACACTTGAGAGGCTGATTGGTCCAAGTAAATGTTGCATTTTAAAAACATAATAAGCATGGTATGCTAAGCAGAAAACAGTAAAATGGTGTTGACTGGTGACCTTGTGAATTTGACCCTGAGGACTCCCTGAGCCCTGAAAATCTAGTTATCCTTAAAGAAACCCTGTATAATAATGCTGCTTTAGGATCATGTCCAACAGCTAGATGGAACAGAACAAAAGCATGCAGAAGTTTCCAGATGTTGTTTTTTTTATTTTATTTTATTTTAGGTCTGCTGTCATTACAGTCATTAATGATTAAAATATTTAAGAATTACAGAACTTCAGACACTTATATCTTCTGAGACGGACAATACACACACAGTGCATTAACTCTCTCACCTATGCATCAGTTCCTTTTCATCCCCTTCCTTCCCCTTCCCTGGCCTCCCTCCACTCGGAGGTCCAATGTTGTGTAGCCACATTAACTCCCAGTACACACTTGAGAGGCTGATTGGTCCAAGTAAATGTTGCATTTTAAAAACATAATAAGCATTGTATGCTAAGCAGAAAACAGTAAAATGCTCCACAGTACTCAAAAACACCTATCTATGCATGCATTCATAGATTAAAAGCAGTGCTTTAAAGCTAAAGGAATGCAAGAATGTGCCCTGTATGAATGGCCCTTCACACATTATTCTAATCGACAAGCCTGCATTGTAGATATTTTACTTTGTTATAACGGTATCCATTATACAGTATGCATCATTATATGTCTAATTGCTATGAAGACAAAGCAGAAAAATTATATTTCTCAATAAATCCAAACTGTGGCAATGGATCACTGGTGACCTTGTGAATTTGACCCCGAGGACTCCCTGAGCCCTGAAAATCTAGTTATCCTTAAAGAAAACCCTGTATAATAATGCTGGTTTAGGATCATGTCCAACAGCTAGATGGAACAGAACAAAAGCATGCAGAAGTTTCCAGATGTTGCTTTATTTTATTTTATTTTTTCTCTTAGAGAGGACAATCTAGGGTATCACACTTGTCAGCATACTAAAGCCCTTTCCAAGAAATTGCATTTCACTAGCTGTATATTGCTTGATTAAAAAACAACATGAAATGATGCATTGTTGTCATTGGATGACAGAGAGTTGTTCTTTGACATAGTGCCATGCACACATAAATAAGACAAGATGTGCAGGTTAGAGGTTGACCAATTGATCTGTTTTGCTCATTAATCGGCACCAATAATTGATTGCTGGAACTATTGGCAATCAGCAACAATCCATGCCCGGTTTTTCCGGGTTTCGTCTGTTGCTGGAGTGGCTGAAAAGGTCTGCTGTCATTACAGTCATTAATGATTATAAAATATTTAAGAATTACAGAACTTCAGACACTTATATCTTCTGAGACGGACAATACACACACAGTGCATTAACTCTCTCACCTATGCATCAGTTCCTTTTCATCCCCTTCCTTCCCCTTCCCCGGCCTCCCTCCACTTGGTTCACTCAGAATGGTCAATAGTAGAATATAATGTCCTACATGAAAATGCAGATGCTAGTGAACTAACAGTCATATCTGGTATTATTTGAAATGTCTCAGTGCAACTGGTACAATGGTCTCAATCTTTCAAGTAGACTAAAAGATAGTACAGATCATAGGAGTTAAGAGATATTTTGCTTACTGTAATGGGAGTGCCCTTTTCTTGGGTCTCCCATGTAAATTACCTTCTGTTCCCTTTTTAGGTGTAAACTACCCTGGTCTGGAATTGGGTTAATGTAAATTCCAATTGTTTGTTCCTGTCTCCATCTCTGGGGATGTTTGTCTTGGTCCGAGGTAGTTAAGGAAATGTTCCAAGAGGATCAGGGCCTTCTGTAGCTGGAATGAGCCTGTGGTATGAAGTGTGTTGACACGTTGATCATTGATCTTCCTTCAAAACATCCGGTAAAAGAGTCGCGCGTCATTACTTCGACACGGCATTAGATCTGGCTTTTGTTCACACAGCCCTCGTCCCGGGTTGAACCCGGGCTATGTTACTAGGTCCCCGACCCGGGTTCAATGCCGGAATCAATCCCGGGACGTGTTTGCTTTCACACTGAAGGCGACCCGGCAATGTTCCGGCTAGGGCTGCACGATATTGGGAAAAAATGACATTGCGATATTTTATTTTTCTGTGATATATATTACGATATGAAATCTAATCTATTTTTTTCTTACAAACAAAAATGGGATGAGCACTCTTACATTCTCATTTTAAATGACACCATCGTGTCAATTGATTAATATGCGCGAGGTAGAGAGAGCAAGACAGCGCTCGTGTTGTTTGAAGACGGAGAGTGTGCGGCGGGGCTCTCTCTCTCTCTCTCTCTCTCTCTCTCTCTCTCTCTGTGTGTGCGCGTTGCATGCTGGGAGCGAGTGGACGGACGGAGTTTGGCGTGGGTGTGAGTGGCTCTGAGTTTGAGTGGATAATTTCTCTTCTTTATTTGTTTTTTTACTAAATTTGTTTTGTTTTTGGTGGAGGTAGAGTTGTTTAAGCTGACTTCGGACAGAGAGTGCAAGGATGGTAACAAACGTGGGTGATTTCTCACGTCTGACCATCAGGCACGGCTGTAAATGCATGCCTGATGCGTCGGTATCAGTGGAAGATTGTCTGATGGCCTTGAGTGCGGTAGTTGGCAGCGTTAACATCAGGTCTGCTTCTCGTATGAATAAGGCTATAGTTATTTTTCTAAGTGAAAGCCAAATGACAGATGGGTTGGTTGAGAGTGGATTAATAATCAGGGATACGTTTGTGCCCGTTTTGCCTCTGTCAAGCCCATCAAAGAAGATCATTTTGTCGAACGTGCCTCCGTATGTAAAAAATGAAAAGTTGGAGGAAATATTAAAGAGATTCGGTAAATTAGTAAGTCCAAAAGTTGATTTTGCTTGGATGTAAAAATCCGGAATTCAAGCATGTAGTGTCCTTTCGGCGTCAAGTTTTCATGATTCTCAACACTCAGAGTGAGCCTCTAAATTTGTCGGTGAAATTAACAATTGAGAATAAAGATTACACCATCTTTATCAGTTCAGAATCCATGAAATGTTTTATTTGAAGCAATTTAGGGCATTTCAGACAGACTTGCGCAAATCGTAATGCTGTTAATGAAGAAGTGGCGGTCGATGTGGAGGGTAATCGGGCAAGAGAGACTGATACTATTGAGGACGCTGTGCCGCTTTAACTCTCGCAGGCCGCGGTGCAAGCTGCACCGAGTAGCTCTCATGAGAGACCGGTGTCAGCGAACACAAGCAATGATCCCGCGGCCGAGGCTATACAGCCGGGGGTGAGCAATGATCCCGCGGCTGAGGCTATACAGCCGGGGACGAACGATGAACAGGTGCATCCAGAGCCTTTGCTTGAGGCTGTTACACCTGAAGAAGGAAAGCAGCCAAGCTCTGCTGTAACTGAGATTGAAACGTTCAGCGATGATGAAACTCAAGAAGACACTGCTTCACAAGCGGTGGTGGATTCAAAGTCACAGAATGAGGATTTTGATAGAGACTGCGAAGATTTGTGCGCTGAAGATGACGAGACGGATGCGGTACATGCGTCTGAAGGTAGGAATAAATTATTTATTCAGTTCAGCAGATCAATAGCTTTTTTGATAAAACGAAAGGGCTTTGTAAGCCTAATATTGAACTGTTTTTCCCGGATCTAAAGTTGTTTTTGGTTTCTTGTACTGTGGCTATGAGGAAGGCTACATTTGATGAGCTTGACAGACCAAAACGATATCGGCTAAAGAAACTTCTGTGTAATGTAAGAAGTATTTTGCATGTACAAGGTAAAAAGTGAGATGGGATATGTTTTGTATTTATTTTTGAGCTGCATTTATTTTTTCATGGCACCTTTGAGGTTTGGAACTTTAAATATCAATGGGTGTCGTGATGTTATGAATAGGTGTAGTTTATTTGACTATGTTATGTTAAAGAAGTCTAGTATAGTCTTTCTTCAAGAGACGCACTCAGATTTGGAAAATCAAGTACAATGGCAAAGTGAATGGAAGGGACAGGTCATTTTGAGTCATGGTTGTAATTTCAGTGCCAGTGTTGCGATTCTTCTCGGGCGTGAATATAAAGGATTACCTGTAAGTGTTGTTGAATTAGTCCCGGGTCGAATGTTGCGGGTTGATGTTACTATTCACGGCTCAAACTTTTCACTTTTTAATATTTATGCTCCCAATAACGGTTCAGAACGAATTTTTTTTTTCAGAAAACTTATAGTTGCTCTTAGTGACGTTACTCAAGATAAGATGATTGTTTTGGCTGGGGATTTTAATTGTACCACAGATCACACATTAGATAGGAACCATGAGGAGCCCCACAGTCAGTCTGCAGAAGTACTTAAAATTTTGATAAATTATCATCACCTTGTGGATAATTGGAGAGAAACTTTCCCCCAAACTAAACAGTATACTTGGGTTAAGGTTAATTCTAATAGGATATCTGGAGCCAGGCTTGATAGAATTTATGTGCAGAAAAATGTCAGAGCTAAATTTTTTAATTGTTGTATTTCTCCTACTCCCTTATCGGATCACTTTTATATGTCTGTTGAGGTTGCCACTGCACAGAGCACTACTAAGCACAGTTTTTGGAAATTTAGTAGCAAACTTTTACTAGATCGCAATTTTGTGCACTCTTTTACACTTTTTTGGGAGGGTTGGAGAGAGAGAAAGTTGCAGTATAAGTCCTTAAGTCAGTGGTGGGACATTGGCAAGGTGCAAGTTACATTTTTTTGTCAGAATTATACTGCCTTCAATAAAAGCATTCTGGGGAGTAAGATGAGACAGTTTGAACAGGACTTTCTTCACATTGATGTTGAGGAGGATGGTACTGATGCCGCTGAAATGTTGGAACAGAACAAGTTTCTTTTACGCAATCTTCTAGAAGAAAGGGCCCAAGAGGCACTTGTCCGTGCTAAGTTTCTATCTTTTAACAATATGGATGCTCCAACATCTTTCTTTTTTAATCTGGAGAAGAAGATTGGAAATAGGAAGAATTTGTGTCATTTGAAACTGCCAGATGGGAGAGAAGTGACTGATGATTGTGGAATTATCTTTTTATCTTTTTATGAAGATCTGCATAAAGCTGAATCCTGTGATCCTGGAATGGCTGACTCTTTACTTATGGACTTACCTCGTCTTGCAGATGAGGAAAAACATATGCTTGATCGACCACTGACCTTTGATGAATTTACTGTAGCTGTTAATGAACTCTCTCCAGGCAAAGCTCCAGGACTAGATGGGCTAAGTGCAGAATTCTACAAGCAGTTTTGGCCAGTCATCGGAAAATACTTGTTTTTGGTCTTCTTGGAATGTTTGGAAAAGGGAACACTTCCGTTGAGCCTTCGGAGGGCTATGATAACCTTATTACCCAAGAAGGGTGAGCTTGGAGACATAAAAAACTGGCGTCCTGTGTCTTTACTCGGTGTTGACTATAAGATACTTTCTAAAGTTTTAACTAATAGAATTAAATGTTGTATAGCTTCAGTCATCCATGCAGATCAATCCTTCTGTGTTCCTGGTTGGTCGATTTTTAATAATCTTTTTTTGATTCAAGATTTGATTTCTTATGCCAAAGTGCATAACGTTGATGCAAGTTTTATTTCTCTGGATCAGGCAAAAGCCTTTGACCGGGTTGATCATGGTTTCCTTTTGAAGTGTTTCGAAGCTTTTGGTTTTGGCCGATCCTTTATTTCTTATGTAAAGTTGTTGTACATTTATGTGTACAGCATGCCGAAAATAAATGGAACACTTACAAGGCCTTTTGTAGCTGGCAGAGGCATAAGGCAAGGTTGTGGCCTTTCAGGTATTTTATATGCCATAGTTATTTTACCACTGCTGGTAGATTTGAGACGACAGCTAAGTGGGATTTCAACAACTTGCCCTGTATCTAGCAGTGGGGTGGCAACAGTCAGACTCAGTGCTTATGCTGATGATGTCACCGTGGTGATAAGGTCAGATGAAGATGTAAAGTATTTAATATCATCCCTCGAGGTTTATCAGAAGGCAACTTCCTCTAGAATAAACTGGCTGAAGAGTACAATTTTTTTGATGGGTAATTGGGAGGATGGAGGCCCTCCAAAACTTCCCCAGTACTGCTCTTGGAACTTTGAGGGGTTTAAAATGTTGGGAGTGTTTCTGGGGGTGGATCATTACATGTTGAAAAATTGGGAAGGTTTTTTTGACAAAATTTCAGGTCGTTTACAGAGGTGGAGGTGGATTCTTCCCCAGCTGTCAGACAGAGGAAGAGTGCTTGTAATTAATAACTTAGCTGCATCTATGTTATGGCACCGTTTTAATGTACTTGATCCACCAAACGATTTATTGCAGCAGTTACAAAAAGTTTTTATTGATTTTTTCTGGGATGGTTATCATTGGCTCCCTTCTGCAATACTTTATTTTCCAGTTAATGAAGGAGGTCAAGGACTAATTGACCTCAAAGCTAAAGTTAAATCAATGAGATTAAAAGTTGTTCAATGTTTACTGTATTCCAATGAACATATCCCATGGGTATCTTTTGGTCTGGCTCTGCTCAGAATGTTTGGTGGGTTTCACTTTGATAAGCACTTGTTTTTGATGTCTTTGCATAATGGATTTTTTATACCTGATGTAAATTTTTATGCTTCAGTTTTGGATTCTTGGACTGTTTTAAGGAAGTCAAGACAAGATTTTGACTATTTTGGTTTAAATGAACCATTGTTTTATAATTCCTTTCTAGGTGACAGTGATTGTAAGTCTAACACTATTGTGAAAAAATTCATTGATAAAGGTCTGACAAAAGTTGTAGATTTAATTGATGTTATCTCTAGAAAATGGATATCTTCAGAAGAAATTTTTGGTCAGCTTGGGTTAAGATCAGTAAGGATAGTGGAGCAGTTTATTGATGAGATAAAGGTTGCATTCCCCTCACAGTTGCTCCAGTCGGTTGATTGTTTTCTGTCTGGTGGACCTATACAATGTTATTTTCCTAAATTATTGGTGTCTCCTAGATTTTGTATCAAAGACGATCAAGAAGGAAAGATTCTGAAATTTAAAGGGTTAAAAGAGCTTAATTTTGAGACTTTGGGAAAAAAAGAGTGTTATCAGATATGCATAAAGTCAGATTGTTATAATGATATTAAGCACAGGTGTGATACAAAATGGAGAGAATATCTTAAGATTCCTGATAATGTTACTCCTTGGAGGCTCTTATACAAGAGTCCCCTTTCAAAACGTTCTGGAGACTTACAGTGGAGAACTTTGCATTGTGTGCTGGCCACAAATAAGTTTGTTTCTAAGTTTAATGTGAATGTTTCACCTCTTTGTATGTTCTGCTCCGAATCAGAAACTGTTTTCCATGTTTTTATTGAATGTTCTAGATTAATACAACTGTTTGCTTTATTGGAAAGAGTTTTTGGGGTTTCTCTTTAATAAGGTATGTTTTATTTGTGGATGTAAGTATTCTAAAGAACACAAGGTGAAGTGTACCTTGGCAAATTGTATAGTTGGTCAAGCCAAGTTAGCCATTTGGAAACCCCGTAGAATGGCTGCTGAAGGCCATAATGTAGATGTGTTGAAATATTTTACCGCTTTGGTTGAATCTAGAATTAGGATGGAATATAAATTTTATCAAACCACAGGTAATTTACTTGAATTTGAATTTAAATGGTGTGTAAATGAAGGTTTATTTATATTTTGTGAAGAGGGGATTATATCATTTCATTGGTGATGTGATCTGTTTTATGTTGTTTGTGATTTTGTGTCGTATTTTGAGCTCTATTGATATTAAAGTGTTTTAAAAGTCAAAATCAAAGTCTCTCGCTCTCTCTCTCTCTCTCTCTCTCTCTCTCTCTCTCTCTCTCTCTCTCTATCTGCCCTGTTAAACTGAAGGGACTTAAAAACACATGCAAGTGATAAACTTTCACTCTATGATGGTTACGCTGTGCAATTAATCCGCGAATCACATTCGTCAAGGGCCGGGGAGCAGCTGGCCCGTACAGTTAATGAATAACGGATCAACTACGACAGCCTACATCGCACATCCTGCGATGTGATTATCGTGGATTCGTACATCAGGATATCGATGCTTAAACGACACATCGTGCAGCCATAGTTCCGGCAATTTGCCGGGTCCGACGTGCAGTGTGAAAGGGGCTTTAGATTAATCTTTGAGAATTTGATGTCTTGTATTGATTTGATATCTCTGAATTGGCTATGTAATTGGCATAATACTTACCTTACTGACTATACTTTTTTACATTTGATTTATTCTGACTTTTTCTGAAATTATTTTCTCAAGTAGATTAAGTGAAGGCGTATGTTACTGCAAATATGCGTCCAGGGTTAAGTGCATACTAAATCTCAGGTTAGAATGAGCATGGGGTACATCAGGTTAGATTCTAAATTTATGACTAACTGCTTGACTTTATTTAAGTTATACTTAGTTGCGTTAACTATGGGGGCTAGTCATAGTACTGGTTTTAACTGCTGGTTATTGCATCAGTTTTAATTATGTTGTACGTAGTTATATTAACTATTTGGGGCTAGACAAATAGTGCTAGCATATATTGCTAGCATATATTGTTTGAGCTTTATTCAAGTTGTACGTAGTTATTTTAACCATCGGGGCTAGATAAAATTACTATCGAAATAATAACGTTTCATAGTACTATCATAATTTGCCTTTCAATCTAAATTCAAGGTCATAATAAAATGGAGTCAGATTAAGTAATAAAACAGATTGAATTTAAATTGAATAACTTCGCATGCTGAAAAGACTGAACATGCATGAAACCTTCAGCCAGCACTGGATTCTTTCCTTGGACCAAGTGCGTGGACCTTACAAGATCGAGAGTGGAAATCACTGACACCTTGTGATGTTTGTTTTGACGTGAGTCTGTGCGCTGCACAGAGTGGGACAATTCAGATGAGGATTTAAAATGGACAACAGGATAGTGTGTATACACTATAATATAGTGCCTGTTTTCATGTCAGTACTACATAATTAATTTGTTGAGTAGATGTTGAATTAGTAGAATTCAAAGCTGAGAGGACGTTAAAATTAATACACATAAAAAAATGTGACCAAAACACTCACAAGTCCAATCCAAATGTTTAATGTCAAAATTGTTACCATCTATTTGCATTAGTTTATATCCAGCTGGACACATTAATGCCTTTGTTAGCCAGCGAAGTTGCATAATTAAAGCTGTGATGTAAGAAAACACATTGATGTGTTCATTTAGCTGACAGAAATCCTGCTGCGCCATTGAGAACCATTCACTAAGATTTCTATTGAATTACATTGTATTTGTCACAAATCATTGGTAATGTACATAATGACTTCACCCCAGGCTGTAAAATTGAGTATTGTGGATTTTTCATTGAAATGTTTGTATTTCTGTGGCTCTAATAAAGTTGGCATGCTTCATATAGAGAGGTGTAATGTAGATTACGCTTATTATTTTCATTTGCTCTGTTTTTTAAACACCAAACTTCAAACTCATCTATACCACTTTCTTCATTCTTGAAGTAAATTTTTGCCCATTTGGTGATTTAAATAAACTGTTTTAGACCACTGCTTGAATTGAACATGGCTCGTCCAGTGTGTGTGTGATACCTGCAAGTTGATGTGTCGCAGCACTGTGCTTTTTGCCTGGTGTGTGACTAACATATTTTGTTATTTTGATTAGATAATTATCAAGTGTTCTCAAATAAAGCAAATAAAGTGCGAAATTATACATATAATATCCATTAGGGTTGGGCCGATAGACAATGAATCTCTATTATAGATCAGTGGTTCTGTAGTATTTTGTCACGCCGGACCGCTCGCATCCAGTGTAGACACGGTGTTAGGAATTGTTAGTTGTTTTCCCTTATAAGCATTCACGCTTTGGGCACACCTCCCCCAATCCCCCCATCCCACCGCCGATGTCATCGTCCATCACGATGTTTCACTCTAGACAACAAGCGCTACTCTACACTCCTCAAAACTGCCGTTTAAATGATTTAAAGTGCCCCTATTATGCCTTTTTCAACTATTACCTTTCATGCAGTGTGTTACATAACTGTATGTAAACATATTGTGAAGCTGACAGTGCACAATAGATAAAGTTATTGTCTGTCAAAAAAAAAAAAGAGTCGTCTCACAAAAAGGAGTCATCAGAAATTTGAATATTATTCTGTTGCAGCTCTACGTCATGAAGTAACATAATTAAATTAGGTTCTGCCCACGTTTTAGGTCGCCAACTTGTCTGGCCACAAACACAGTAAAATGTAAATGTGGTTAACATCATTTCGAGAAGATGCTGTGTCCTACGCTGTGAGAGTAAATTTGATCACATCTCATAATTACCACAAACTTGTCAACACTTCACACTTACCACTGAGAAATGTTCTGCGTCGGTTGTGCTTGTGAATCAGTCTCTTGTCGATCAGCCATTTCAACCATTTCATCATCAGACTCTGGCTTGAGTTGGTAAGCTACAATCCATAACAGCTTTTAGAAGCTTTCAGAAGCGTCAGACTGTCTTTGCAATGTTGGAATCACCCCACTTTATAGAAACAGACACCGGCATTGTAGGCTACTCTGTAAAATGCACAGTACACGTCTGAATATTTGGGTTGAACTGTTCTGTAACAGTGTTGTAAATGCAAATTAACTTTCTTTTAAACCTTCTTTCTTTGCGTGAACATTTTAGTGACATTATGCAAATCTTCCCACATCGTGATGTAGACATGCAAGGTGTATCATAATGAGCCGTTTTAGGTGGGTGTGTTTGACTCTTAACTTTTATAAAGAATATATTTTTGGATTTGAGACTTTAGTCTTTACAACTTTACAGATCTTCTTTATGCACCGAGAGCTTGTATCACTCCAAACAGAAAGAAAAAACTGAAATCGCATCATATAACCCCTTTAAATATGGTCATCTTTAAGCATGGCTTTGATAGGAAATGGTAACACTTTAAATTAAGAGTCCATTTGTAACATTAACTAAGGTAAATAAAAACTGTAGAAGTATTGTTTTCATTCAGAATTAATTGGAAAAAATATCAGTTTCTTAATCGTATCGGCCAGTGTGTTCCTACCAAGCTATCTGTTATATCCATCGGTAAAATCGGTCAATATCTATTGCAGGTGTGACAAAAATATCTACTGGTAGCCTCTGAACTGGAATGAATAAGTATATTTACCCAGAGTGCCAAAAAAAGGGGGTCAACAGTTTGCAATAGAGACATGGGCACACATTTTCAGCAGAATATTGAAAATAAAATTTATTGGTCTCAGAAACTAACACTTTGTTGCTGCCTGAGAGATAAAGCATGCTTTAACCCTCTGGAATCTAATGGTATTTTTGGGGCCTTGAGAAGATTTTGTCATGCCCTGACATTTGTGCTTTTTTCAGTTACTTATAAACATCTAATGGCTAAAGTCTAATATCACTGTGATCAGCACAAACTGTGCTATAATAAAATGTGAGCAGCATGTATGTACATGATTGTGTTTTTGAGAAAAAAAAATGTTATGTGTAGTTAGTGAAAAACTAAAAATGTTAAATCACTTGAATAAGGGTAATAATTGGTAAATTGGTAAATAATTGGTTCCCCGGACTTTTGAGAACTGGAGCTTGTAGCCTAGAAGTTTTCTTTCTAAATTGTTAAAATCATCTTGTTTACTCACTTACAGAAAACAATATATTGATTTAAATTTTCTAAGACACTTTTTGTTTGTAAAAGTCATATTCAAGTAGGCATCAACTATCATGAATATCATTGTGATTTACACCTGAGAGGACAAAGGCCTGCATAATGAGCTGCATAATGAGCCTTTCAGTCAGCTGTGCCACTGAGAGGGAAGAGTTACAAGAAAGAATGTGAGGACAAAATAAATGTATATAATTTTATGTTTGTAGTTTATTTAGAATATATTTAATTATCCCACAACATAATTTAATATTCACTTGCGAGTGCAGTTAAACAATCAAAGCTGACTTTCAAAGCTGATTTTTTTTGCATCATTGCTCCAGTCACACAATCCTTCAGAAATCCTTAATTATTATAATTATTATTATTATTATTATTAATAATAATAATATTGAGCTGAGAATATTTGTTCAGGTATTTTTGGGATAAATTGAAAGAACAGCATTGTTTGTTACATTTGTTACATTTACATTTATTTGTTAAATTTATATTATTTACATCAAGCTTTTGAATGGTATAGTGTTGTACAGTATATTGTTATTGAAACTTCATAATGTTTTACTTGTATATACATTTAGTCAGGAAAAAGTCTAACTAGTAAAATGTTTACACGTTATGTGAAAACTAGTACAAGTATATAAATAAATAAAAAGAGACTTACTCATGTTTATGATCTCTGCTGAATAAAGCACTTCATTCTTTTTTTTCTGAGGAAATCCAGATCTCAAATCCTGAGGTAATCCACATCACATCTTTTTGGGGTGAATTATGTCTTATTCATCTCATCGCAAAGCAAAGAGTAAAATAAAATAAAAACTTGAACAGTCTCGCTGCGTTGTTTTCTGTTGTGTGGGCTGTTGCGCGTTCAGTGCGGGGGCATGGTCTCATTAGATATAATGAAGGGAGATGTGAAAAATGTTTTCATATAGATTACTTTATCACAGAATATTTGTTTTTGGCAGCACTTGTTTAGTTTAAAAGTAGACATGTCAGGCTTTCTATAGATATCTCTCTCATGTCTCTTAGTTGAGTATTCACTGAGTTACAGTTCATTTTAATGACGCGTGTCTAAATGAAGATCACCGCAGACAAAGGCTGCAGACAGCATACCTTGTTTGTTATCTTTATTTTATAAATGCACAAAGTTTTGTTGTTATTATGTCTGTATACAAAAAAGTAGACCCTTTACAGATTCGATTGATGTATTGCTCTTATCGGTATGATCAAAACTGAAAGTGTAATTTAAGTTATTTTCGCGGTTATCAGGAGAAAATGACTCATAACGCGTATACGCATTAATCGACTCGAAAGGGTTAAAGACATATTTAAAGACATACAGGAAGGTAAACGTAAACCTTAGGTTCCAGTTGAAGTTGAAAGTGCCCTCTTAGGGTTAGCGTACCTACCTAGATCTTTCAGCGGCGTTACCTTTAAGCCATCACTTCATTCACAGTTGTCACATGGATGGAAGGCTTTTCATTATCCATCTTATTGAAACCTCTTTTGTGTTCCAATGACCTTGCCTGAGCACTGATATCTCTCACCTTCGTTCCTTGGAGAGAGCTTTACTGGAGTGAGTGTATCATAAATGTGCTTTTTGACATTTGAGGCGACAAGCCTTAAAACCCCATTCCTCCTCTATCCGTCCGCTAGTCATCCATTGAATGTGACACACATGAAACAGTGCTGTTGCAGCAGGGTTGATCGGCTGTTTCATGCAGACATATTCAAAGGGATGTAAATTTATCTTGACGCTATACAAGTTTGGGTTCATTTCAAAATTAAAGCGCTGCACTCTGGGGAACTTTGGCAATGCTGTTATTTCCTCTTTACAGCGAAATTGCTTTCCCCCTTTTTGTTATCTCCATTTATTAAACTGTCTTTGTACCCTGGAAGAAAGATTTGTGTGTGTGTGTGTGTGTGTAAGTGCTCATGTGAATGGGTTAGTAAGCGCGAAGAATCTTGACATTCTGTCAACTGGAACGGTTCAGTTGTAAGATCTGCAAGCAATCAAGTTTTGATATACTTGCTGTTACAGTGAGGTCACAGATTGTACTGCAGAGATATTGCAGATATAAAGAGTACTTTTTATTATGGCAGAAACAGTTTGCTAGGTTCTATCAACAGTTTCACATCGTATTTCAAAATGTTTGATATAAAAAATTACAAAAAAATAATAGTTCAGTTTTGTTTAATCAGGCTTGTTTAATTAGCTAAATAAAAATAATCTGTTTATAACTAACAAGTATAGTTTCCTTCTAATATCTAATCCTTTTGTGTATATAAAGTCGAGGCATGAAGTTCCTTCATAGTCTGAAATGATCAGAGTTTACCACTGATCATTAAAAATGTTTCAGTATTTTAATGGTGTGCCATAATTTATTTTAATGAGCGAATGTGCATGTGATTTATTTATTTATTTATTTATTTATTTGGAGCACTCTATGCTCTCAGGAAGCATTGCTTAAAACCTAGATATGATATATGATAAAAAATAAAAAAATAAAAAAAAAAAAAATATATATATATATATATATATATTTAAGATAAGAGGTATAAGAGATGTACCTAATGATACGCTGGAAGAGAAGAATTCCAGTGTTGAGAAACATTAATGTTAAATGAGTGTTGTGCTTCATCATACTAGGTAAGACACTATTTCTGGTAGGGTTTTCAGAAGTATGGATATATCAATTCCAAGTTGATACGTATTTCTTTTTTAAAAACACAACAAAACTGATGCCAAGTACTGGGTTGGGTCAGGTTGGGTTGGCTCGGGTCGTGCGGGACCTGCTGATAGGCAACTGCTTTCAAATGCTCCTGTGCATATTTGTGTGAGCACTCTGTGAAGAGCATCAAAGGTTTCGGTTTCACTTTATTTTGATGATCCCTTTAACACATTCTATTGACTATAACATTGCACCTACATGTCTACTAACTCTCATTAGAGTATTAGTTGACTGGTAGGGTTAGAATAAGTTGACATGCACTTGCAAAGTTTCTTATAGTCAGTAGAATGTCTTTTGGGAGACCATGACAATAAAGAGTTAGCAGATATTAAGCAAACAGTTTACTACTGTAATTTACTACGATTAAAAAGTTAACACAGCCGCACACACAGTCTCTACACAGCAAATTTTAAAGAGTGGATTTAACTCCCTCAGAGTTAAAATTAACACACTTTTGAAAGAGTTCACATTATTAGCACTCTGACAGTGTTAACCAACAAACTCTTAAGGTGTAAAATATTAACACCAGAATGGATGATGAGAACACATGAGTTGGTGTTCAAAGTTAATACTCATGGTTTAACTGGTCAACACTGCCCCAGTGTTCAGGTGAAAATAAAATAAATACAATAAAATGTTTACATATATTTATTTTATTAAAACATTGTAATTTTTTTTCCCTGCACCAAAATGTCTTCATTTAGAATGTTTCAATTCAAAAAAAAAAAAAAAAAAAAAAAAAAAAATCAATGTAAAGAACATGGTCTTAAAACAATTAAACATCCTCAAAACAAAGATACAAAAAACATTCTTATATGGTCCATATGTACTCTTAATGTCATAAGATTTATATTGCTGACATTTATCAGGTTAAACAACAGCATTCCATTCATTACCATAAATGCAGAATACATGTTAATGCTAATCAAAGTCTGTGATGGTGTTTGGACCTCCTTGGAGAGAATAGTCTTTTTGTCTTCTCTAAACTTCTTTTTTTTTTCAGCACAGCAAGATGCGTTTCTCAGCAGTTTTCAGCCAAGCAAGATCCACTCCTATTTGCAGCATCACACACCTTCCCCTGTAAAATTGAAAAACAACATCAATGATAATAAATAAAAACACACACAAAAAAAAATACAAAATATTTTCAAATCCATTTATCAAAACTATTATCAGGTGAAATGTCAAATATAAGTATGAATTGCAATACAACAATAGTTCACCCAAAACTGAAGATTCTGTCATGTGTTTATCCTCATGTGGTTCTAAACCTGTATGACCTTCTGTCTTCTGAGGAACACAAAACGTTTTTTTTTTAATCTACAGAAGAAATACATGGGACCACTCCCAATCCAGACAGAGTTTTATTAAAAATGTCCTGGCTCTTCCAAGCTTTATAATTGCAGTGGGTGGGTGTGTCTGTTGACCAGTCCAAAAGAAGTAAAAAATAAAGTGCACCATTCCATAATAAAATGTTCTCTAGCTTGCACTAAGTGTTGTACGCAGAAGCCCTTCTGGGTGGATGACGTAAGGATGTTGGCGAAGCACATGCATGGTGAGAAGTGACAAACACTGAAGAGCGGAGGATGGAGCAAAACAAAAACGCATTGATTCGCTACATGAGGCCTTTATTTACCCCCACAGTTTGAGGCACTGTTTATTACTACCTCAATACCACGACTGAGGTGCCCTTGAGCAAGGCACCGAATCCCCAACTGCTCCACCAGCGTAAATGATGCCTACTGCTCTGGGTGTGTGTACATGGTGTGTGTGTTTGTGTGCACTTTGGATGGGTTAAATGCAGAGCACGAATTCTAAGTATGGGACATCATACTTGGCTGAATGTCATGTCACGTCATTAGGGATGGATACATTTTATTGTACTTCTTTTGGACTGTTGAACAGAAACTCCCACTCACTGCCATTATAAATCTCGGAAGTGCCAGGATCATTTTTAATAAAACTCAGATTGGATTCATCTAAAAGAAGAAAGTCATATACACCGAGGTTGCCTTAAGGGTGAATAAATCACAGGCTAATTTTAATTGTTGGATGAACGAACCCTCTCCCATCTCCCTGCTTTGAGGTTGGACAACTCCTATTAAAATGAATGTACATAAATGGGACAGCACATAAATGAATGACGGTCCAAACATGTATATGTGTATAATTTTTTTTAAGAAAGAGATCAAACTCTTTATTATTTTTATTGTAGAAAAAATAAACATGGCAAACATGATAATCTTAAAATATGCAATTCTGGCTTACTCATGTATTGGTGGCTTCATACTCTTCAAGCACATCATCTCTTTTTGATTTTTCTGTTAAGCCAGCATGAACCATCTGTAACAATATAAAAAGTTTCCTTAAAATTGTATATCAAACCCATACAACTCCCTTTTGCTGAATACAAAACATAATGTAATGCTTAATGATAATATCATAATAAAGTGTCTAAAGTATTTAACTGCAACTCATGTGCCATACCAATTGTCTCTAGCCATACTCCAAGACTTGTGAAGAGAGTTTGAGTTTACTGAAAAGTGTTATTTTCAAATTAATGCACTCAAATCCAACATGAAATCCACAATATGAAAACTCAATTCATGCTTAATGAAATCACAAAAATTGGTCATGAGACACACAAGAACAATTTACTTATATTGCCATTTATATTTGAGCAGTTTTGCAGTGGTTTGATTTGACATTATGACGTGTTACATACTGTATTATAAATGAGGTAACATGCTCCAGAGCATCGCGAGTGAAAGGACATATCTCTGAGAAAAAGTTTGGGAGTGTAACGTTACAGCAGATACGTTAGATATCACTATAAATAACATGATGTTATAAAACACATTTTAAATTAGGTAACGTTTAAAACGGTTAACTTACTTCTGGTGTCTCCCAGTGACCTCCGCATCTGCGCACTGCAGAGCAATTCAAATCTGTGAGAAACAGTTAAGTTAGGCTTGTTCAGGTGTGCGCAGCAAATAAATATCATCATATCATCGTGATTCCAAGATGGCGCCGCACATGGCTGCTTCAGTGCTTGGCTCTCCAGTGTTTGTACTGTTTTTGTTCGTTTTTCCTGTTTTTTGTTTAACAAACACGATCAGTTTCACCAGGGATGAACTGCTGAACATTCGGAATTTCACGAAGCGCGGATTTCGAACGCCGTTGTCTAGCATCCATCTCGCAAATCTCCGCTCTCTACCCAACAAAACGGACGAACTCCTTCTGCTCTCTCGGACAAATAAGGATTTCTCTCACTCTGCTGCTCTGTGTTTCACGGAAACCTGGCTGAATGACGCCGTACCGGACAGCGCACTCCATCTGCCGGGCTTTCAGCTGTTCAGAGCGGACCGCGAAGCAGAATCAACGGGGAAATCGCGCGGCGGCGGGACATGCTTTTACATCAATGAACGGTGGTGTACAGATGTAACTGTATTAAAGAAGATGTGCTGTCCTTATCTAGAAACGCAGTTTATCAACTGCAAGCCGTTCTATTCGCCGCGGGAGTTTCACTCGTTCATTCTGGTTAGTGTTTACATTCCTCCTCAAGCGCATGTGAGCTCAGCTTTACAGAAACTCGCTGATCAGATCACAGACACAGAACAACAACACCCGGACTCTGTTTTAATCATTCTTGGGGACTTTAATAAAGCCAATCTCTCCCGTGAACTGCCAAAATACAGACAGCATGTTACCTGTCCCACCAGAGACAGTAATATACTGGATCACTGTTACACCACAATAAAGGATGCATATCACTCTGTTCCACGAGCAGCTTTGGGACGTTCTGATCACTGTCTGGTTCATCTTATACCGACCTACAAGCAGAAACTTAAATCTGCTAAACCTGTAGTAAAGACTGTGAAGAGATGGACCAGCGAAACAGAGCAGGACTTACAATCTTGTTTTGACATCACAGACTGGAGCGTTTTTGAAGCTGCTACCACTGATCTGGACAAACTCACAGAGACTGTAACATCCTATATTAGTTTCTGTGAGGATATATGCATTCCTACCAGGACTTATTTAACATTCAACAATGATAAGCCATGGTTTACAGTAAAACTCAGACACCTTCGTCAGGCCAAAGAGGATGCCTACAGAAATGGGGACAGGGTCTTGTACAATCAGGCCAGGAACACACTGAACAAAGAGATTAGAGCGGCTAAAAAGACCTACGCTAAAAAGTTGGAAGACCAGTTTACTTCCAACGACTCTACTTCAGTTTGGAGAGGACTGAGAGCCATCACAAACTACAAGACACCATCCCCTTGCACTGAGGCTAATCAACGACTTGCTAACGACCTGAATGAGTTTTATTGTAGATTTGAAACCCCCAACACCCACTCTGACCATCTCCCTACACAACCATTAACACCTCCTGCAATCCCCTTCTCCATACCTCCTGCTCTTCTAATCTGTGAAGATGATGTGCACCAGGTCTTCAAGAAAAACAAAAAAAGAAAAGCACCAGGCCCAGATGGCGTTACCCCAGCCTGTCTGAAAATCTGTGCTGACCAGCTGGCCCCCATCTTTTCACAGATCTTCAACAGATCTCTGGAGTTGTGTGAAGTGCCTTCCTGCTTCAAACGCTCCACCATAATCCCCATTCCAAAGAAACCCAAGATAACAGGACTTAACGACTACAGACCTGTGGCTCTAACGTCTGTCGTCATGAAGTCGTTTGAAAAACTGGTTCTGGCTTATCTGAAGGACATCACTGGACCCTTACTGGACCCCCTGCAGTTTGCGTACCGAGCAAACAGGTCCGTGGATGATGCAATCAACATGGGATTGCACTTCATCCTGCAACATCTGGACAAAACAGGGACTTATGTGAAGATCCTGTTTGTGGACTTTAGTTCGGCTTTCAACACCATCATCCCAACAACCCTCCAGACCAAACTGACCCAGCTCTCTGTTCCTAGCTCTATCTGTCCGTGGATCACCAGCTTTCTGACAGATAGGCAACAGTTAGTGAGACTGGGGGAATTCATGTCAAACAGCTGCTCCACCAACACTTGTGCCCCTCAGGGATGTGTTCTCTCCCCTCTGCTCTTCTCCCTGTACACCAACGACTGCACCTCTAAAGACCCCTCTGTCAAGCTCCTGAAGTTTGCAGACGACACTACAGTCATCGGCCTCATCCAGGACGGTGACGAGTCTGCTTACAGACAAGAGGTTGAGCAGCTGGCTGTCTGGTGCAGTCTTAACAACCTGGAGCTGAACACGCTCAAAACAGTGGAGATGATTATGGACTTTAGGAGAAACCCCCCTGCACTTTCCCCACTCACCATCATGAACAGCACTGTGGCTGCAGTGGAGTCATTCAGATTCCTGGGAACCACCATCTCTCAGGACCTGAAGTGGGAAAATCGCATTGGCTCCATTGTGAAAAAAGCCCAACAAAGGTTGTACTTCCTTCGTCAGCTGAGGAAGTTTAACCTGCCACAGGAGCTGCTGAAACAGTTCTACTCAGCCGTCATTGAGTCAGTCCTGTGTACTTCAATTACTGTCTGGTTTGGTTCAGCTACAAAATCAGATATCAGAAGACTACAGAGAACTGTTCGGACTGCTGAAAGGATTATTGGTGCTCCCCTGCCCACCCTCCAAGAACTGTACACATCCAGAGTGAGGAAAAGGATTTAGAAAATCACTCTGGATCCCTCACATCCAAGTCAGCCCATCTTTGAACTTTTGCCATCTGGCCGGCGCCTCAGAGCCGCAAATACAAGAACAGCAAGGCACAAGAATAGTTTCTTCCCCCAGGCAATCTTAAACCACTTAAACTTAGGCTTATGCAAAAATGTGCAATATCCTTATATTTATTTGTTACCCTTCCATCCTAGAACATTCCTGCATCTCACTCAATCCTATTCCATTATCATTTATAGCACAAATGTTTATACACTTATTTATTTGCCAATTTGTAATTCTCCTGTAATTTTTTTTTTTTTTTGTCTGTGTGTTGTTGTCTCTGTGTACTGGAAGCTTATGTCACTAAAACAAATTCCTTGTATGCGCAAGCATACTTGGCAATAAAGCTCTTTCTGATTCTGATTCTGATATAGAAATATTATCTTATACTTAACTGTCGGTGTTTTCCTTGTTAAAACCAACTTCCCTGTCTACTTTCGCATCGCTGGTGAAAGGAAATATCGCTCTGAGAAAAGGTTTAGGAGTGTACACCACATAAATATCACCTTAAATTAATGTGATGCTATAAAATACATATTTTAAATGAGATAAAAAACACTTACTTGCGGATTTTCCCATTTTGAAAAAAAGTCCTTGTCTGTTCCGCTTCGCGAGTGAAAGGAAATGTCTCTGAGAAACGTTTAGGCGCATACAGCACATAAATATCGTTATAAAACGATATGATATTACAAAACATATTTGTAAGTAAGACTAAACACTTTATTTCGCTGTTTTACTTCCTTATGCACTTCGCATTTCGAGCAAAGAAAATGGCGTTTTTGAAAAATATTTCAGACAGGTCAAGCTCACACACAAGAAAATGTCCCAGATGTGTCTAACAACACTCAACAGTGTTAATAAGGGTTACGCTCCGTTTTTACACCACTAGAGGGGGCTGTTTACACCAGCTAGTGTTAATCGTTTGAAATTCAACACCACAACTTTAACTCTTTACTCTGAAAGTCCTTAACACTGGGATTTCAACACTGGAGATTTTGCTGTGTAGTGTGCTCTGTTCAAATATGTGATGTTTTCCTGAACTTTTTTCAGAGTAAAACATCTCATAACTGTCAACACCCTACCGCTGTTCCCACTACTGAACATCTCTCACTATACCATGCTCATAGTTTCTCTAGATTTGACTCTATTGTCCCCACAGAGGTTGATGAGATAATCAGGCTGTCTAATTCCTCTACTAGTCTTCTTGTTTCTGCACATACCTCTTTACTGAAGAATTGATTGCCTGCTTTGACAATACCCATCACTCACTTAATTAATACATCAATATAATCTGAAACTGTACAATCAAAGCTTAAGATCACTCCAAGTCACTCCAGTTCTTAAAAAAGCATGATCTCGAACCTTCTTCCCTAAGTAGCTATAGGCCTTTTTCAAACTTATCTTTTCTCTATAAGATATTAGAAAAAAGTTGTTGCCTCCCAGTTACAGGCCTTCTTAACTGCACACAACCTCTACGAGCCCTTCGAGTCTGGCTTTCGTCCATTACACAGTACTGAAACAACCCTGGTTAAGATTCTTAACAATCTTCTGTTAGCTTCTGATTCTGTTGCTCTCAGCACTCTCTTTCTGTTAGACCTCAGCTCAGCTTTTGACACTGTTTGTCAGGAGATACTCCTCTCATGGCTTTCAGCAATTGTAATTACTGGCATAGCCCTTGAATGGTTTTCTTCCTATTTGACCGGGAGGCAACAATTTGTTATAAACCAGAAACACAAATCATCTACCAAATCCATCAGTTCTGGGTAACCTCAAGGTTCTGTTTTTGCCCTCTACTCTTTACCATTTATATGTTATCAATGCTATGCTAAAGTTCACAATCTTGGTGTTCTAATTGATTCCAGTCTTTCATTCAATGATCACACTGGTAAAGAGTAAAGACAGCTTTTTTCCACCTATGTAATATCTCACATATTCGATCCTCTCTCAGTCAGCAGGATGCTGAAACTGTTATACAGTACATGCCTTCGTCACATCTTGACTACTTTATGGCCTGTCAGCTAATAATATCAAACAATATGTTCAAAACTCTGCAGCTCGCTTGATTACCCACAAAAGAATGAGCGATCACATTACCCCAATCCTCTATCACCTTCATTGGCTTCCGGTTTCCTTGTGTATAAACCAAAAAATACAAATTCTCACTTATAAAACTCTCAATAACCTTGGTCCTACATATCTCTACATATCATCTGACTTACTTCTGCCTTACTTCTGCCTTATATTCCTGCCGGCTCGTTACGATCTTCTAGTTAGGGATTGTTAATAATAATAATAATAATTCCTTACATTTATATAGAGCTTTTCTGGACACTCAAAGCACTTTAAATAGAAGGGGGACGGGGATGCAAATCTCCTCAACCACCAACAGTGTGCAGCATACACCTGGAAGATGCCTGGATAAAGCCAATCAACAGATATGGCTGATGGAGGCCATGACAGTCAGAGGCCAACTGGCAAATTTGGCCAGGATGCCGTGGTTACACCCCTACTCTTTTTTTCGAAAGACATCCTGGAATTTTAATGACTATAGAGAGTCAGGACCTCAGTTTAATGTATTATCTGAAAGACTGTGTTTTCTTGTCAGTATAGTGTAGCTGGTGATACAATTGCTAGTCACCCCTAAGTTTTGTCTAGTGACTATGGGAGCTAGAGCTTTCGATGTTGTGGCTCCCAGATTGTGGAATGCTCTTACCCAAAAATCGTTCAAAAACTAAGTTTAATTTTCCGTGACAACTTGTGTCACTGTGGTGGTCGGTTGCCACCACGGTTGTCTACTGCCACCGGCAGTCATGCACTTTACACACACTTGTATAAAAGTGTAATAACAGAAATAGTTGCAAATTGTTTTATTTAGACTTTAAGTCTATAGTAATTTACAAATGACCTCAAATGCCATACACAGCGTTTCCTTTAGGCTGGCAAGTTTGAGCGCAGGAAAATACAGTTTATGCATTAAGAAAATTGATTTTGTATTGGGTGATGGACCTTGTTGGGAAACCAAATACTACATCGCCAATCTGGTGTCATCTCCATTCATGTCACTCATCCATGTTTGTACAAGTGTCTTCAAGTTCCCGTGATCGCAAACGTTGTCTGGTCAGGTTTGGTGAGGCTTAGTTTCTCCAAACTGGCCAAATACAAATGAGACGGTGATAAATGAAAGATGTTAACAATAAACAATTCCTATTTCAAATAGAGTGCGTGCCAAGAAGGAGTTAATGCACCCTCGGTATTTTTACTTTTGCCTGTCTCCGCTTTGCGAGCCTGTGTGCACACCTTCCCAAATGGACAAGGCTTTTTTCAGTGAACCGTGTTTGCACCGGACGCGACAACGCATCGTAACAGGTTTGTCTAGTGTCTACCCAGAACATTTGAACTCTGTGTCAGTACCTCATAAATAGTATGAGGCAGTTTACTTTTAGAGATTTATCATGTTGTGTAGTGCTGCATCAAGTGTAACATCACTGATAGATTATAATAAGAAATAGTAACTAGTTACAGTTACTAGTTACTTCATTCAAAAAGTAACTCAGTAACTTTGTTGATTACTTACACCAAAAAGTAATGCATTACTGTTAAAAGTACCTTTTTAGTTACTTTTTTAAAGAATGTTCTTTAATGTTCCCATTAATGCCCTTTTAAGTGTTATGGTCTTTACAAACACAAAACTGACTTAAACAGAAAGTAATTTTTAAACACTATTTTATTTAAGTCAGACCAGCACAAACTGAATACTGTATATCACAATGATTTCTGAAATAAATAACAAAACAAGCTGAATAATATATTCAGAATCAAAAACTAAAGTGGCTTCTGCATCATAAAAGCTGTTGAGCCCATAAAAATGTTCCTTTCACAGCTTAAGTATGAATATCAACAATGTACAACATAACACAAAACATTTTGAAATAAATAAATGAAAGCAATCTGAATTATTCAAAATCAGTTTTTCGAAATTGATTTTGAATAATTCAGATTGCTTTCATTTATTTATTTCAAAATGTTTTGTGTTATGTTGTACATTGTTGATATTCATACTTAAGCTGTGAAAGGAACATAGATTTAATTTTTAAACAGCATTTATATATATATATATAAATGCTGTTTAAAAATTAAATCTATATTATCATGCTAATGAGCTGCCTGAATGTGATGGGATGTTGGAGCTTAGCTTAAAATAACAAAAATAAGTCTTCATGTTAACAAAGAATAGTACACAAGCATCTCCAAAACTATCAAAGGTTATTTAAAAATAGATTAATTCATGAATTATTTTATGACACACATTATTACTGTCTTATTTATTTAGCCTATGAATTAAAATTATAAAAATAACTTTATTTTTATCATTATTATATATTATTATACAGGTTATGCATACAAAGCTTTTATCCAAAACGACTTACAAAAGAGGAACAAATTACTCCAGAGTCAGTCACAATGCCCGGTTTATTATACAATAATAATCAAGTGTTAAGATTATAACAAATTGAACAAGATTTTGATGCACATATTTTTAATCGTTGTATTCCACCTCGTACTACACTTGATAGAGAATCACTTTACTGTAGGCCTGTTCCACATAATAATATTCAATAAAACTGTATGTTAACACGTAGCAGCTTGCTGCATGAATCCGTGAGTACAGTTTACAAATCCGAGGGAATGGATTGCGAAAGCGTGCGCATGGTTTGTTAATCCGTGGGCACTATTTGTTAAACCGAGGGAACAGTTTATGAATTCGTGAGTATGTTTTATAAACTGAGGGGACGGATTGCAAAACCGTCGCCACAGATTAATTTTTTTTCTCCCACAGGTGACGTGCGGGGCTCCGTATGATAGAGAATCACTTAAGACACTTTGCTGTAGACCCATTCCACATAATACTATTCATTAAAACTGTATGTTAACACGTAGAAGCTGGCTGCATGAATCCGTGAGTACAGTTTACAAATCCGAGGGTACAGTTTACAAAATCTGAGCGCACAGATTGGAAATTTGTGGAATAGGATAGGACATTCGAACCAGAAAGACACAGCTTACATTTGACTAAAAGGTTTTTGTCTTTATGCTCAACTAAAGTGAACTAATGAGCATATTTCCACTTTGAGAAACTCGTGTTGCTCTCGCCTTGACTCGCCATGACTGCCGCACTACTTGAATAAACGGAAACACGCCCACAGTGCATCTTCGTGTTTACAGTGGTTGGCATCCACCAATCCTACTATGCGTCGCTGCTGTAAACAGGTTAGGCTGTAGGCTGCACTTCAGCCAAAATTAATTAATAAAAAAAAGTAACGGACAATGCACCATATGGTAACGGTAACGGAGTTAATTTATTTAAAAAGTAATGCATTACAGTATTAGTTACTGTCGAATTTAACTGTGTTACAGTAAAGCGTTATTGATAACGTGTTACTGGCCAACACTGATTATAATTAATTCTATAGTATTTTGTCATGCCGCGCCACTCGTGACAGACAGAGTTTATTTAACTTTCTTATTTAGGCTACTTTCTTGTTTAACTGTATTATTTCTTTGATATTTATTTTAGTGTTTTGCAGGCTTCGTATTCACTGACGGAGATGCTAAAATAAACATGCACGTTTGTTATTTACATGCTAGTTTATTGCTATATATGCATGCTAGTTTATTATTAATTCTGTTTAAAATATTATATATATATATATATATATATATATATATATATATATATATATATATATATATATATATATATAATATTAACTATACAGTGGGGCTCGAAAGTTTGGGCACCCCTTGCGGAATCTGTGAAAATGTGAGTAATTTTCAAAAAATAAGAGAGATCATACTAAATGCATGTTATATTTTATTTAGTACTGTCCTGAGTAAGATATTGTACATAAAAGATGTTAATAATTGTGTTGGAGTGCCTCAATTGTCCTTAGTGTGAAAAGATCTATCTCAAAATCATAAAGTCACTGCTGGAAAGGGTTCAAATATGCAAAGATGCTGGAAAACTGAAGAATCTGCACGACCTTAAAGATTTTTCTGAAGAACGCTGCTCAGTTTAACTGTTCAGAACAAACAAGGGACTCATGCACAACCATCACAAAACAGAAAGACAGTCGTGGATCATCAGGTAACAGCACACAGTATTAAGAACCAAGGGTTCCCAAACTTTTGAGTGGGGTTATTTTAATAATTTCAGCATTTTTTTTTGTCTTGTGGACTAAATGTTAACATCTTTTATGTACAATATCTTACTCAGGACAGTACTAAATAAAATATAACATGCATTTAGTATGATCTCTCTTATTTTTTGAAAATTATTCACATTTTCACAGATTCTGCAAGGGGTGCCCAAACTTTCAAGCCCCACTGTATATGCATCAACATGTTGGTCCATTACCACCGTGGTGGTAAAAAAAATCTCACACCGTCACAGCTCTAACCCAGTTATGGATGTTTATCTTCATTCTCATGTATCTCTAATCTAACTTTGTAAATGGTCTCTGTATATAACTCTTATATACAGCTCTTGGTATGTGTTCTGTCTTCTGGTATTGATGTTTGTCTGTTTCTGTTCCTTAAACCTTGTAAAATAACCTTGGATTTTGGAAAGGAACTATATAAATAAAAATTATTATTAATATTATTATTATTATTACTAATACTCTGATGAGAGTTAGTAGATATGTAGGTACAACATTACTTATTGTCAACATAATATTCAAAAGGGACCATCAAAATAAAGTGGTACGAAGGTTTCTATTTACAAAGGTATTTTTTTTTTTTTTTTTTGCAGTGTTAAGCATTGTAGCCACTCATAAACATGTTTGATGAGGACATGAACGCAGAAACTTTTAAGTCAGAACCCGGTCAATACACCAGAGCTTGTTCAGTTTGAGCTCTGTGCGCACTGGAATCGTTTATCTATAACCAACAAAGTATAAATGCGAATTAAGAGATTTAAATTTACCCTATAGATGCATTTCATTATTATTATTATTATTATTATTATGGGATATTTCACTTGGTGAGCTTGCACTGTGGGTGAATTCATTGATTACATACAAAGTGTTGTTCACTTGCTTTTTGTATATAACCCATTCATAATTTGAATACATTTTTGCAAAGTTTTGATAACCATATTAAAACAATATTTAAAATCTACATGCAAATGTTTTATAATATATAATTTACTTAATGGCTTAAATAATTAAATTATTTTATATGTTTAATATTTGTTGTGAGAAGTGGGATGGGACCGAGAGCCGTGGGAACGGAGCGAGGCCGGTTGAGTAAATGATAATGCGCGACACTTGTGGAACTCACCGGTCTCAAGTCCCACAGAGGAGCTCCGGAAGGATAAAAGGAGGAGTAACAACAGTGAAGGATAAGAGAGGACCAGGCTTGGGCTATTTATCTTGTTATTTAATGATGTTTTATGTGGCATTCGTCTGTGAGGGGCTGCTACTTTAACTTTTGTATTTCATTATTAAAGTTTTATGTTTAAATGTTTGTCAGTTCCCACCTCCTCCCTTAACTATGAACATTGTTAAAAACAAGCATACAAACAAAAATAGGTACAATAATTTTTGTTATAGTACCGAACTGGTACCGAGAAATGTGGAATTTTACTGGTACTTGTAATGACTACTGAAATTTTGGTACTGTGAAAACACTAGTTACTGGTAAGGCATAAGTAGACATTGTTTCATGTTTCACTGTTCATCCATTCCTACATACCTATGTAGAGTTACAGGAATGCTGGAGCCTTATCCCAACGTTTTTGTTCATATTTCACATAAAGATATAAAGACTGTAAGATTGGTTTCGTTTGCTGGAAAAGGAGACCTGTACTGTATGTGTAAACATAAAAAAATAAACTAAAAAAAAAAAAATGTAATCAGAGCATAGACAAACATTCTACAAGAAACTCAGCTGTTCACAGTATTCTTTCAGAATCGCATCAATGGACATCTGGAATGACAATCATTATTCCAAAACACTAGAAAAATGCCCACAACAAGGACTGGACTTCCCAGTGTTATTCCCCGTTATCCTGATGAAGAGTGTGCAGAGTAAACAGCATTATCATCAGCCAGTAACGGTGCTCATGTATAGAGATGAAATGTGAACCATTCTGAACTAATGCACAGAAAACACAATTTATAAGATTCCTTCCCTCCCCTTCTTGGCTGCAGCGATCAGTGGAGATGCCTTGTTACTGTTCAGCTCCAGTAGGCACTTCTTATGTTTTTCAATGTGGGGACCAAAAACAAACCACAATAAAGTGTTGTTTTCTTCAAATAGCAAAAGATGAAAAAAATGAACTTGAGGTGTGTTAGTTACAGCAAAAGTTACATTTTAGTATATAATCCAAGAGCATCCTTATTTATCCTTTATTTAGACAGGATATTCCCACTGAGCCTTCAAAATCTCTTCTTCTTGTGAGACCTGGTCAAGAACACAACATAATACAACTTAATGTGACAAATGTGTGGGAACAGAGCATATAACTAGATAAGAGTGCTTAGCAACAAGCACAGATGGCAGTTGTGCAGTGTAGCATTTTATCTTTAGAACAAAGCAGTAATGCATTAGGTAAGGTTTCACCCACTAGGCATGCTGAAATTGCACTTGCAGCTGGTCTCAACTGTAATGATGAACATTATCATCATTATCATATATGTGTGATTGCCACATACTTTTGCATAATTAGTGGTGCTTGGTAAGGCAGGCTTCACTGTTAATATTGCTCACACTTATGGTAATTAATTGTAATAAAACCCTAACATTAAGTTTGAAACTTAAGTGCCAAATTTTAATAATGTAAAAGTATATATCAAAACACTTTATAGAGTAGTGTTGATACTTTTTAAATGATTAGATTTAGTGTCTGACACATAAAAAAATATATATATTAATAATAATAAAAGGCCCAGAGATTTTGATGGAGTGACATAAGTTTATTTAGGGAAAATATTATAATTAAGAATTAGGGGTGGGCTCTTTTGACTTGACCAGTAAGCAACTACCCAGAATACCATAATACCTAACTAAGAAGAACTAACTTCTACTTTTTCTGCTTTAAAAAAAAATAATAAAATAAAATAAATAAATAAAAATATATATATATATATATATATATATATTAGGGATGTCCCGATCAGGTTTTTTTGTCCTCGAGTCCGAGTCATTTGATTTTAAGTATCTGCCGATACCGAGTCCCGATCCGATACTTCTATAATACATAAAAAAAGAATAAAGAAGAGCGAAAAAACAGATCCAGGATCTTCAATAAATTACATTTTGAAATATATTCAAATATAAAACAGCTATTTTAAATAGGCTAGTAAAAATATTTCAAAATCTTACTGTTTTGCTGTACTTTGGATCAAATAAATGCAGGCTTGGTGAATAGAAGGGACTTCTTAAAAAAAAGTTCAAAAACTTCTGTCTGGTAGTATAGGCAACTTTATTTTTTCTCTAATTTCTAGCTTTTAATTTGCTTAGAAATCTATAAATGCTGGACAATAACAAATAATAATGATTTGTTTATATACTACAAACACTGTTTATCACATAATAATGCAGAATAGTTTCTATACTGTAATAAATACTATGTCAATCAGCACTGCATTGTTCATACTTTATTTATCACCTGCTGGAGATGACTTGAAGAACAATTTATTGTCGTGATCGTATATTAACGTCTTCGTGTTTGCATAAGTTTCTGTTTTCCTGTGCGCACCACAGCATAGCTGGACGCTTTTGTCCATATTATGAATTTCCTGATATCAGCGCGAGAGCGCGCTCCGGCTTCGAGTATGAATGAAACACACACTGCATGAGAGTTTAGCACTCTGTGATGTTCATCTCGCTGTATCCTGGGTCCGAATGAAATATCGGGTCATGCGCAAACTATCATGTCTCTTTGAGTTTGAATCTATATTTATTCACACTAGCTCTTGAAAACAAAGTGATGTCATGCCGCACGCGTCGCTGTTTCTGTGTGGAGTCAAAAGGGTCTAACTCTGTGCCACCGCATAACAAAATATGTGTTAAAAATTAATGAGAATATATATATATATATATATATATATATATATCCGAGTCCTGATCGGGAGGTAACGTCCGATTCCGATCGAGTCTGAAATCACGCGATCGGGCCGATTTCCGATCACGTGATCGGATCTGGACATATATATATTCTAAAATACAAAGTTATCATGAAATTCTAAATGGTGCAGTCTGTTAGGTTGTAATTCAATCTGATATAATAAAATCATTATTAACATGGCACAGCTGTTTGATTTCTTTTCACATCAGCAGCAAATGAGCTTGCGGTTCAACATATCGCAGCACAGATATTGGCTAGTGCTTGCTGTAGCAGTTACAGTTGGCATCAGGAACCCTTCACCTTCCCCAGCTCAACCTGTATAGATCTGTTATGGGGTGATTTCATGTATGTTATTTATGTTTATTTATTTTTATTTTTACATTTTTTTCATGTATGTTATGTGCAGCAGCATTATTTCTTACATGCTCACATCAGCCTGTCTGTGGATGTATTGACAGTTTGATTTATTTATTTATTTTTTTCCGCTAAGACCAAACACATTAACATTGTCATGTATATTACCATGCTTAACTCTCCGAGAGTTATCATGACAGAAATGCAATTAAGTTATTTCACTTAACAGTTCAATATAGTTCTATAACTGAAGAAAAAAAAAACATATTTCTGCACTGTTTTGTTATAGAATCCAGATATGTGATTGTGTGTATAACTGCACTTTTCAGGAGAGGTGTAAGTTCTCTGCAAATTGACTTTTGTTATTTATCCATAAATACGTTTTTATTGTATCATTGTGAGTACATCTTTGCATTTCTTTGCAGGTTTAAAATTTCACTGTATGATGAACATTTGGACAAATTATGTACACATCTTTAGTTTTTCTAATTCTATGTGGCCTTCTCAGACCCTTTGCCATAAGTTCAGAAAATCATACAAAGGATTGAGTATCTTAACAATATCTACTCAAACCGTACATTTTCATCATTGAATGCTATCTATTTAGTTGCTCTGTGTCAGGCTTTTCAGAAGTGATGATTAATGGATCACATATTTCAGTGAAATGAAAAAAGAACCTATAATCCCAATTGTTTACAGCACTGATGATTTTGTCATTCTTGTAAAATAAATTATGAAGAAAAGAAAGAGAAAGAAAAGAAAATACAAATATACTATTATGAATTTCTTGCAGCTATAGACATGAACTCTATTTCCTGGCCTCCTAGTCATGCTTATGCTGTTCTGACATTTGATGTCTGACGTTCTCTAAATGATTAATGAGATGCAGTGGAGGTGGTTGATGTTCATTTATCAATCAGTATGCAAACAAAACCTACGCCGTCATTGTTATTGCACTACATTCTCCATCCTCCACACTACTTCTGGCTGTCAATGTGTTTTGCCAGAGGACGGGCAGGTACTGGTTTGAAGTGTTTCATTTTGCCTCAAGAACATAGGCAATCCACCCTGAAACTCACTTCAGCTCCAAACATGCAAATCAGTTCGTAATGTTGCAATGTTAGTTGCAATGCCAGAGATGACAGTGCTGTGTGTGCTGCCTGATCCCAGGACCTGTCAGTGTGAATACTTACGGGGCATTTGAGAGGACACTGCTACCCTGCTAGTCTGATAAAATGGTGACTTAGCACTAATGCCAGCTTGAGTTAGCAGGTGCTTTTTGCTGTGCTTGTACTAGGGAAGTCCAAAATGACAGAAGGGTTACCTGCACAACAGACTGACAAATTGAGTTGTGTTTTGTAGTTGGTTTTGGGTTTACCTGACCCTTTGAGGTGATTTCTTTGACATTTTTCTTGTATTCAAAATCAACCAGATAGATTTCAGTGGAGTGAAACAATGCAGGGATCTTAAGATGGCAAAACTTGGACTGTTTTTAGTGGAATTGCTACACTGTCCCCAAAAAAATGTCACGTTTGTGGTTTGACACTCAAAAAAACAGCTGCAATGTGGGTGGGCCAAGACATAGCACTGGAGCTATAAAGGAGACTACTTAAAAATACATCTTTCCCCCAATGATTTTACAGTGCAAAATGTGTAACAGCTAAAGCAAGTAAATCATAGAAATATTGTTTTATGTTCTCATGTAGCATAATACGTTACTGAATGGATAGCAGCACCAAAGTGACCAGTCTGACATTTGCAACTGGCTACATGACTGCATTCCTAATGCCATCTTCAAATGTTAACACCTCCATATCCACATGATCCCACAGATGACAACATAGAAATGGTTACTGTTAATAACCTGAAATTTGCTATTTAATAGCCCAATTTCATTTAGCATCCGTAGATATGCATGCAAGTTATAAAAAAAAGGCACTACAAATCATTAATTTATGATGACCAGCAAATGTTTACTGCAGTCTACAGAGTCATTATACACTCTTATATTAGGTCTAAATGTTTTGTTATTATGTGAATTCCATTAAATCTGTGAGGATTCCATTCCTAAGATGCTTTATCATTGACGTTTAGGGCTGCTAACGGTGAAAGATTTGATGTAATGACCAGCATATAAGCTAGAGACCTTGTTAACCATGAATGTGAAGGAAGACATTAAGGGTAGCAATATAGTCTGTCATTACCGACCATGGAAATGTTATTTCTGGCTCTTGAAAAAGGCTGCCATCCCACAGCTGTATTACTCACATAATATCTCTACTAATGATGCAGAATTAGTTGTAATGGAGGCTCATTAATAATCACATAAAATAAATGAACAAATAAATAAAAACTGATGCTGATGAGGCTTTTATTTTATTTTTATTATTATTATATTTTTTATACAGTAGCATGATATTATACCACTCAGTTAAACTACTTTTTTTTCAGTTCAGACTGAAAAAAGTGGTTATATACCATGCCCTATGACAACAATCTGAACTGAAAAAAAAGTGGTTTAACTGAGTGGTATACAAACCCGATTCCAAAAAAGTTGGGACACTGTACAAATTGTGAGTAAAAAAGGAGTGGAATAATTTACAAATCTCATAAATTTATATTTTATTCAAAATAGAATACAGATAACATATGAAATGTTGAAAGTGAGACATTTTGAAATGTCATGCCAAATAATGGCTCATTTTGGATTTTATGAGAGCTACACATTCCAAAAAAGTTGGAACAGGTAGCAATAAGAGGCCAGAAAAGTTAAATGTACATATAAGAAACAGCTGGAGGACCAATTTGCAACTTATTAGGTCAATTGGCAAGATGATTGGGTATAAAAAGAGCCTCTCAGAGTGGCAGTGTCAAGTCAAGTCAAGGGATCACCATTTCCCCCAATGCTGAGACGAAAAATAGTGGAGCAATATCAGAAAGGAGTTTCTCAGAGAAAAATTGTCATCTACAGTGCATAATATCTTCCAAAGATTCAGAGAATCTGGAACAATCTCTGTAAGGGTCAAGGCCGAAAAACCATACAGGATGCCCGTGATCTTCGGTCCCTTAGAGGGCACTGCATCACATACAGGAATGCTACTGCAATGGAAATCACAACATGGGCTCAGGAATACTTCCAGAAAACATTGTCGGTGAACACAATCCACCGTGCCATTTGCTGTTGCCGGCTAAAACTATATAGGTCAAAAAATAAGCCATATCTAAACATGATCCAGAAGCGCAGGCGTTTTCTCTGGGCCAAGGCTCATTTAAAATGGACTGTGGCAAAGTGGAAAACTGTTCTGTGGTCAGATTAATCAAAATGTGAAGTTATTTTTGGAAAACTGGGACACCATGTCATCCAGACTAAAGAGGACAAGGATAACCCAAGTTGTTATCAGTGCTCAGTTCAGAAGCCTGCATCTCTGATGGTATGGGATGGCATGAGTGCGTGTGGCATGGGCAGCTTACACATCTGGAAAGGCACCATCAATGCTGAAAGATATATCCAAGTTCTAGAACAACATATGCTACAATCCAGACGTCGTCTCTTTCAGGGAAGACCTTGCATCTTCCAACATGACAATGCCAGACCACATACTGCATCAATTACAACATCATGGCTGCATAGAAGAAGGTTCCGGGTACTGAAATGGCCAGCCTGCAGTCCAGATCTTTCACCCATAGAAAACATTTGGCGCATCATAAAGAGGAAGATGCGACAAAGAAGAACTAAGACAGTTGAGCAACTAGAAGCCTGTATTAGACAAGAATGGGACAACATTCCTATTCCTAAACTTGAGCAACTTGTCTCCTCAGTCCCCAGACGTTTGCAGACTGTTATAAAAAGAAGAGGGGATCCCACACAGTGGTAAACATGGCCTTGTCCCGACTTTTTTAAGATGTGTTGATGCCATGGAATTTAAAATCAACTTTTTTTCCCCTTAAAATTATACATCTTCTCAGTTTAAACATTTGATATATCATCTATGTTGTATTCTGAATACAACATTAAAATTTGAAACTTCCACATCATTGCATTCTGTATTTATTCACAATTTGTACAGTGTCCCAACTTTTTTGGAATCGGGTTTTGTAATACCATGGTACTTTATAATATTCACTGGGTACGGAAAGTATTCAGACCCCCTTAAATTTTTCACTCTTTGTTATATTGCAGCCATTTGCTAAAATAATTTCATTTCATTAAATTATGTGGGCTCACCACCTGCAGAAGGGAGCGTAAGGCGCCGGTGCATAGAGGATCGGGCGACAGTCGAAGGCGAGACCCGATCTCTGGACACGGAATCTGGCTTTAGGGACGTGGAATGTCACCTCGTTGGCGGGGAAGGAGCCTGAGCTTGTGCGGGAGGTCGAGAGGTACCGACTAGAGATAGTCAGGCTCACCTCCACGCACAGCTTGGGCTCTGGAACCACACTTCTTGAGAGAGGCTGGACTCTCTACCACTCTGGAGTTGCCCATGGTGAGAGGCGGAGGGCTGGAGTGGGTTTGCTTATAGCCCCCCAGCTCAGCCGCCATGTGTTGGAGTTCACCCGGGTGAACAAGAGGGTCGCTTCCTTGCGCCTTCGAGTCGGGGATAGGTCTCTCACTGTCGTTTGTGCCTACGGGCCGAACGGCAGTGCGGACTACCCGGCCCTCTTGGAGTCTCTCAGAGGGGTGCTGGAAAGAGCTCCGACTGGAGACTCCGTCGTTCTACTGGGGGACTTCAACGCTCACGTGGGCGGTGACAGTGACACCTGGAGGGGCGTGATTGAGAGGAACGGCCCCCTGACCTGAACCCGAGCGGGGTTCTGTTATTGGATTTCTGTGCTTACCACGGTTTGTCCATAACGAACACCATGTTCAAGCACAAGGGTGTCCATCAGTGCACGTGGCACCAGGACACCCTAGGCCGGAGGTCGATGATCGACTTTGTGGTCGTGTCATCAGACCTTCGGCCATATGTCTTGGACATTCATGTGAAGAGAGGGGCGGAGCTGTCAACTGATCACCACCTGGTGGGGAGTTGGATCTGATGGCGGGGGAGGAGGCTGGACAGACTCGGCAGACCCAAGCACGCTGTGAGGGTCTGTTGGGAACGTTTGGCCAAGCCCCCTGTCAGAGAGATCTTCAACTCCCACCTCCGGCAGAGCTTCGACCGGATCCCGAGGGAGTCTGGAGATATTGAGTCCGAGTGGACCATGTTCCCCACCTCCATTGTTGCTGCGGCTGCTCGGAGCTGTGGCCGTAAGGTCTCCGGTGCCTGACGAGGCGGCAATCCCCGAACCCGGTGGAGGACACCGGAAGTAAGCAAGAAGGGACTGCAGCCCGGGTAGTCGTGGATGCAAAAAATCCGGGGAGGAGTTCGGTGAGGCAATGGAGAAAGACTCGTTGGCCTCGAAGAGATTCTGGCAAACTGTTTGACGCCTCAGGAGGGGGAAGCAGTGCCCTACCAACACTGTTTACAGTGGAGATAGGCACCTGTTGACCTCAACTATAGGTGGGGCGGTGGAAGGAATACTTCGAGGATCTCCTCAATCCCACCGACTTGTGTTCCGTTGAGGAAGCAGTGGCTGGGGACTCGGAGGAGGACTCGTCCATCACCCGGGCTGAAGTCATCGAGGTAGTTAAAAAGCTCCTCGGTGGCAAGGCACCGGGGGTGGATGAGATCCGCCTCGAGTACCTCAAGTCTCTGGATGTTGTGGGGCTGTCTTGGCTGACACGCCTCTGCAACATCGCATGGCGGTTGGGGACAGTACCTCTGGACTGGCAGACCGGGGTGGTGGTCCCTCTTTTCAAGAAGGGGGACCGGAGAGTGTGTTCCAACTATAGGTGGATCACACTTCTCAGCCTCCCTGGGAAAGTCTATGCCAGGGTACTGGAGAGGAGTATTCGGCCGATAGTGGAACCTCGGATTCAGGAGGAACAGTGTGGTTTTCGTCCTGGTCGTGGAACACTGGACCAGCTCTATACCCTTTCCAGGGTGCTGGAGGGTTCATGGGAGTTTGCCCAACCAGTCCACATGTGTTTTGTGGATTTAGAGAAGGCATTCGACCGTGTTCCTCGCGACATCCTGTGGAGGGTGCTCTGGGAGTATGGGGTCGGCGGCCCCCTGCTTAAGGGTGTTCGGTCCCTGTACGACCGGAGCAAGAGCTTGGATCGCATTGCCGGCAGTAAGTCAGACCTGTTCCCGGTGCACTGGTTTGCAGCCGAGTGTGAAGCGGCTGGGATGAGAATCAGCACCTCCAAGTCCGAGGCCATGGTTTTCAGTTGGAAAAGGGTGGATTGCCCACTTCAGGTTGGTGGAGAGTTCCTGCCTCAAGTGGAGGAGTTCAGGTATCATGGAGTCTTGTTCACGAGTGAGGGAAGGTCAATCTACGTTCCTACTCTCACCTATGGTCATGAGCTGTGGGTCATGACCGAAAGGACAAGATCCCGGATACAGGCGGCCGAAATGAGCTTTCTCCGTCGGGTGGCTGGGCGCTCCCTTAGAGATAGGGTGAGAAGCTCGGTCACTCGGGAGGAGCTCAGAGTAGAGCCGTTGCTCCTCCACATCGAGAGGAGCCAGCTGAGGTGGCTCAGGCATCTATTTCGGATGCCTTCTGGACGCCTTCCCAGGGAGGTTTTCCAGGCACGTTTCACCGGGAGGAGGCCCCGGGGAAGACCTAGGACACACTGGAGGGACTATGTCTCCCGGCTGGCCTGGGAACGCCTCGGGGTCTCCCCGGAAGAGCTGGAAGAAGTGGCTAGGGAGAGGGAAGTCTGGGTGTCTCTGCTTAGACTGTTGACCCGGCGACCCGGCCCCGGATAAGCGGAAGATGATGGATGGATGGATGGAATTTAATTTCATTTTTTTTCCTCATTAATGCACACACAACACCCCATAATGACAGAAAAACACAGAATTGTTGACATTGTTTCACATTTATTAAAAAAGATAAAACTGAAATATCACATGGTCCTAAGTATTCAGACCCTTTGGCTCAGTATTTAGTAGAAGCACCCTTTTGATCTAATACAGCCATGAGTCTTTTTGGGAATGATGCAACACATTTTTCACACATGGATTTGGGGATCCTCTGCCATTCCTCCTTGCAGATTCTATCTATTTCTGTCAGGTTGGATGGTACACGTTGGTGGGCAGCCATTTTTAGGTCTCTCCAGAGATGCTCAATTGGGTTTAAGTCAGAGCTCTGGCTGGGCCATTCAAGAACAGTTACGGAGTTGTTGTGAAGCCACTCCATTATTTTAGCTTTGCGCTTAGGGTCATTGTCTTGTTTTTAAGGTGAACCTTCGGCCCAGTGTGAGGTCCTGAGCACTCTGGAGAAGGTTTTCATCCAGGATATCCCTGTACTTGGTTGCATTCATCTTTCCCTCGATTGCAACCAGTCGTCCTGTCCTTGCAGCTGAAAAACACCCCCACAGCATGATGCTGCCACCACCATGCTTCACTGTTGGGACTGTATTGGACAGGTGATGAGCAGTGCCTGGATTTCTCCACACATACCGCTTAGAATTAAGGCCAAAAAGTTTGGTCTCTTGGTCCCATCAGACCAGAGAATCCTTCAGGTGTTTTTTAGCAAACTCCATGGGGGCTTTCATGTGTCTTGCACTGAGGACGCCCACTCTGCCATAAAATCCCGACTGGTGGAGGGCTGCAGTGATGGTTGACTTTCTACAACTTTCTCTCACCTCCCGACTGCATCTCTGGAGCTCAGCCACAGTGATCTTTGGGTTCTTCTTTACCTCTCTCACCAAGGCTCTTCTTCCCTGATAGCTCAGTTTGCTCAATACAGCTCTAGGAAGGGTTCTGGTCATCCCAAACGTCTTCCATTTAAGGATTATGGAGGCCACTGTGCTCTTGGGAACCTTAAGTGCAGCAGATTATTTATTTTTTTACCTTGGCCAGATCTGTGCCTTGCCACAATTCTGTCTTTGAGCTCTTCAGGCAGTTCCTTTGACCTCATGATTCTCATTTGCTCTGACATGCACTGTGAGCTGTAAGGTCTTATATAGACAGGTGTGTGGCTTTTCTAATCAAGTCCAATCAGTATAATCAAACACAGCTGGACTCAAATGAAGATGCAGAACCATCTCAAGGATGATCAGAAGAAATGGACAGCACCTGAGTTAAATATATGAGTGTCACAGCAAAGGGTCTGAATACTTGGGATCATGTGGTATTTCAGTTTTTCTTTTTTAATAAATGTGCAAAAATGTCAACAATTCTGTGTTTTTCTGTCAATATGGGATGCTGTGTGTACATTAATGAGGGAAAAAATAACTTAAATGATTTTAGCAAATGGCTGCTATATAACAAAGAATGAATAATTTAACGGGGTCTGAATACTTTCCGTATCCACTATATATATATATGTGTATATATATAGAAAGTAGTATAATTGCAGTAGACGATTACTAACAATCCATGTTTTGTAAAAACAGAGAAAATAAGCTTTCAGCCTTGTTTTGTTTTGTTTAGGATACTTCCATGTTAATACGGATACATTTGAAAACAGCGTTTTAGTTATAAAACGCTCTCCGTCCACACTAGCGTTTTCAAGCATTTTCAAAAAGTGTCTCATCCACACAGAAACATCAGAAACCGTTAAATTTGCTTTCTGTGCATGCATAAAGCTTCAAAAAAGCTCACTGCAGATGATACACACAAAACAGACGTGAGACATTTTCATGCAGTTTTTCTGACAGGAAATTGTATTTATTTTATTTATGAAAAGAACTCACCATTCACTGATGCATCCAGGTCCCACACACTCACGACTGTATGTCTGATCTATAACTCAACTGCCCTAATGTTTTGCTGCAAATAGCAATTTTTTTAGGACTGTGATATGAAGAGTGTACAAAGTAACACATGTATAGCAATAGTGTGAAAGTGCATAGCACATAACGTGCACAATACCAGTTTAAACACTGATATCAATTGGTATAATATGGGTCACGACTAAACTTACATCAATTTCAAAAGCCTCCTTTTTCGCAGTCCACACTACAATGCGTAAACGGCTTTTTCAAATGTATCCACTTTATAGAGCGTTTTCAAAAAGCTCAGTTTTCCTTGATAAAACGACATCTCAGTGTGGATTGAAAGGCCAAAACGGAGAGAAAAAGATGTGTTTTAAAAACAAAAATGTATTTCTGTGGACATGGCCTCAGTGGTTCAGGTGTCTACAGTGTTAAATCATTTCATAGAGAACCTACTGGGATCAAATTAAGCTACAAGGTTGGTTAATGAAAACAAACATCAAACAAAACTACAGAACATTCCAGATTCTTTCCCCTTTAGTAAATTAGTTTTGAGATTTGAAATAACTTTTTGAGACTGTAATGTAATAAACACACAGACACTAACACTGCATTGTTGATTATGTTATTAGAACAGCAGCCTTCATAATTTCCCATTCAGATGAACTGCTTTTAAATTATTCAATATCCACCATGCTAGCAATGCTCCTGAGGCCATGTGTATTTAATGGTCTTCAATTAGCCAGCACACACTAGACTATCATGTGGTGTGTGTGTGTGCATGTTGGAATCTTTAGAGGACAGTGACGGACAGGCAAACTAACAGCACAGAATTGCTTACACAGCTTGGCATGTACTTCAAGTTGGTCAAGGTCTTTTGTCCTTTCGCTGATGCTTTGACAGTTCTCAGCAGCTACACATATACATTTTCTACTGACTTTGTCAGTGGTGTCACGAAGCATGGCAGCTATGGAATTGTGGATTTCTTTAGAAGACAGGGAGTAAGTTTGTCGTTTATAAGAAAAGTCCACGCAAAAATGAAAATCATGATGTCATCATTTACTTACCCATGTTGTTCAACATTTTTTGCATTATATTTGGTAACAATGTTCTCACTAATCCCTTTACTATCTTTAAGCCTAATCCTAAACATTTCTTAATATGTCTGTGTTTTCCTAATATGCCCCCGCCCCCCTCCTTTCTGAGGTAAATAACATTAATTGGCTATTCACCAGCTCTTTTATTGAAGCTGAGTGAGTGACATGACATACAGCCAAGCAGGGGCCGTCGCTAGTGGGGTGAAAGGTGGTGACGATTATAGGGGCCTACAGCTGACTGGCTGAGGCCAGCCTAAAAATCGCTCAAGACAATTGACTCGCCACTACTGCACGCCGTCACGAAAGATTATCATTTTCACGTGTTTTTAAACCTTGCCAATTTATACATTTAAAAGGGTTTAAAGCATTCAAACACAAGATGCGGGAAAGCTCGACTGATTATGCTACAGCGCGCACGCAGAGAGCCGTGTCTCACTGACAGCAACACCGAACTGAGATCTTCTTCAGAAAGTTCACGTTAGAACTTAAGAACTTTGCCCGAACCCGACGGGACCCGATGGGACCCTTAATTTATATCATCTTACGCGGGGTCGGGCTCGGGCTTGCGCTCCAGTTTGCGAGGTAAATGAGCGGTCGTGTGATGTGTTTCGAATAGCACGAGAAAGATGCGAAAATGGATGGTGAGTAGGTGTAACGGAGGCTTGCCTCTTGGCGATTACGTTTTGGTTGCACCAGCAACTAAAGCAAAGTCTGAGGTGTGGAAAAGTTTCGACCACGTTTATAATGAGTGAATGATTACGCATCAGTGAGCGCAGGAAAGCGCTGAAGCCATCTACAGTGGATTCAATCATTTTCCAAAAACATGTAGGCTTAGTCTAATCGCTGTGAGTAATAAAGTTTTTTAAAATGAAAACTAAATATTCATTAAGTCTTAAATGCATAATGTGGACAGAGTATATATACGCTAATGTTGGCATTATTCTTTTATTAAATGTCAGCTGCTAGTGGTGAAGCAAATCCGGAGCCTTTATCTTAATTTCGTTATTGCCAAATACCCATCTTAATTTAAAATTTATCTTAATTTAATTTGTTAAAAAAGACTCGTTTTTATTGGAGCGTTGGTCTATTTATAGGCTAAAGGAGCCTATGTCTATTTAGAGTGCTGAGATGTTACGATGTCACAGAGGACTTATTTTATTTCTTTATTCCAACTTCCAAGTGGTCCAGTCTACGTTAGTTATTAATAAATTATGTTAAAACATGAATAAATGACTCATTTTTGACAAAGGCAAAAGAGCTGTGTGCGTGCGCACATTTTAATAATGTCGGGCTGTAAACGGGTTCGGGCTTTTAAAAGCTGTCAATCAAAATGTACTTGTCGGGCTCGGGCCAAAACATGTCGGGCCTAACTTTTAAGGCCCGATTACAGCTCAAGTTCACGTCCTCCTGCACCTGATGAACAAACACAAATCGCAGTTTAAACAAAAAAAGAAAAAAAATGTGAAAGAGCCCAATTCAGCACCCGCAGTGTTCTGGTGTTCAGGTCTCACACAGAGACCTTTTGTACAGACAAACACATGATACAGCTTATGTCAAAATACCCTTCTTGGAAAGTGTAATCGAAAAACTGTCGGTTATATCTTAAGTGAAAGTAAACAGTTGAGAAAGAAATTGCATGTGTATCATTATAATGGATGCACTGTCTCTTATTAAAGTGATCGCGTTTAATTTACTAGCTCTGCTGTTGGTGTCTTTAATGTTAATTCAAAAAAATGAAAGACAAAAAAATCACTTACTGCTCTTGATTTAATTACTTTTAAAATTAAGCATTGCTTGGTAACTGTTCAACAAAGTATTGATAGTTGTGTAAATATTGTCATACTAACAGTTGTCTGAAGTTTTGGTTGATTGTAATCCATTACATATCTTTCTATCAAAGTTATCTGACATTTTCAAGATTAATTTGTTCTGACAGTTTAACTGAGTTCTTGTCATATTTTATTTCCAATTTCTAAACTATAGCATATAAACTGTGATAATGTGAGAAATGTTTTTATTGTATATTTTATTTTACATTGAAGAATATGTGGTGTTATTTAATTATAGGGTTTCTGTACCTGGACACCTACAAACTTGGTAAAAAAAAAAAAACCTTAAACATTGTGTAAATAGCACAAATAAATGAATAGAATGAACATACAGTACAAATTAAACTATTTCAAACAGGGCCCAATGGTACAACCGGCACCGGGGCCCCACTAACCCCATCTACGGCCCTGCGTATGTATTAATCTTGTGTATCTATAGATTAGTACTGCATCCTTCACATCTCCAAAAAGTCTTTAGTTTTATCACATTAATAAAAGAAAAATACTGCATTTCCGATTCTCTCCGGAAAAAGCCAAGCTCCTGGAGGCGTGCTGTGGGCGGATCTATAATACTAATGTTTCGTGTTGTTTCCATTAACATATATTCACTTATGTGCTGATTTCCAACAAAAGATAGAAATCTGATGCAGTTGTACTTTATTACTGGATCCGCTCCTTGTTTTAATAGCAAACAATGTGCAAATCCAGCGTCGACCTGGGCCTTGTTCATAAAACATTCGTCATTGAAATGACGAGAACACACAAAGGCACTTGCTACACTCCGTTGCTGCCCCTGAAAAAACAAACTGCATCCACTGTTTGTGTAACGCTGGGTTCTTTGGGAAGCTGAACACGGTAACCTTTCCCTCACATCCAAAAACACACTTATTTGGAGACATTCTCGAACAAATCCTATGCAGCGCTACCGACGATTTCCCGATAAAGCGCGTTGATGAGTGCGGTCTCGCTCTCCTCTGGTTGACGTATGCGCGGGCACGCTTTTCCAAGAGAAATGCTCATATAAGGAGTTCCACCATCATCTACGTCATTAGATCCACGATTGAAATAAAACATCTAAAACTTTTACCAACCCGGAAGTAAGATTTTCGGTATTTCATGAGAATCCATCTCTTTAACACTGTGAACAACTCTGAATACATGAAACACCATTGTAGCCCCCCTTTAATGTGGCTTTAGATCACTGTATTTCCCTCATTTCAAGCAGTATGTGAATCAATCATATTTTTCCTCTTTTCTACTTGTTCCAGCATGAGATAAATGTGAATGAAAATGTTGAAAAATATAGAAAAAAAATGTCTCATGTAATCGAGTAATCAGTGTTTCGAACATTATCAATAAAACAGCTTGTGAATAATTTACTTGAGAAACGCAAACAATAACTTTCCCAAACATATTTTTATTATTTTCATAGGCTAAATCAGTCTGATCTGCCTTAAAACTTTTTTTTTTTTTTTTTTTTTTTTTTTTTTTTTGAGTAGGTAGAATTTTCATATTAACTTAATTCACACAATATAACACAACATTAATCACATAATTGTGACTCTATTCTAAAGAAAATAGGCCACTGAAACACCACCATATTTACTAAATTACTTAATGCAAACACAGTCTTGGCATAGTGGGCCAAAATGCACAAAGACAGACAGACAAATTCTTACAACAAATTATTCCACAATGTCCTTGATGTTTAATTTAAGGCTTTTGTGTTCTCAATTTAAAGAATGACCTAAAAAGAAAAAGAAAACACTGACATCTGTATTTAACTTGAATCTGCAATTACAATTATTTTACTTTAGTTATATACTTCATATAGATATAATTTATATAATTTCATATAATTTAATTATATAATTTCATATACATAATTTGATTTAATAATAACCCATTTTGAAGCAAAAACAGAATGTTCTGAAATTATACTACATGCTTGCATGAAATGGGCTGAATGAGATGCAGATTCACTCTTTTACAGCAGGTGGCGTTTCTGGAACAGCAGATAGAGTGTTTCACTGCACTGAAACACTGCTTTTATGTTAATTAAACAATGTTAAGATGAAAAGAAAATAGCATATAAAACTTTTCTGAAACACATTCACTCAAAGTATATTTCATATAAACCCCCAAATCAATATTTAGGATTTTCTTCCAGTAGTTTCAGTAGAGTTATCTGCCTGCTAAATTTTTCTCTTCGGGTCCGTCTTCAGCATCTTTGGTCTCTGTTAATGGTCATTTACATTACATTAATATTTTCACATAAATTACCTTGGAAAATTATATGCATTGCAACGCAGTTTGTGTAAGCCTAGAACAGAGATTGGCTGCAATAAAACAATAAACAGCTGGTTGCCGATCGCGTAAGTTCCAGGGGAAGTTCCTTCAGCCGTCATACACATGTGCTCACACCAACAGGAGGGTGAGGAGTCATGTTAGTCTCTATACTGTACTCAAAAGAAAGATTCACACACTTTCAGTCTTTTAAGAAGACATAAAAAACAGCAAATACTGCAGGAATGGTATAACGGAAAATGTTTTGAAACCGTGTAACCAAGAGCCCGACAATGGAGAGGGCACCCAGAATGTGATTTTTACTGAGGGGAAGCACACAAAGCCCTGCCCCCCGATGTTTATATACTGGTGTAAAAATGTCCTCATCGTGATATCTCTAATTCAAATCACTACATCACCCCAAAGAAGGAATGTGAAAATTAAGGACAAAGCAAGCAAACCTTTGTCATAACACTTCTTGAGGAGTTCAGGATTTGACGGTCACAGTCAGAATGGAACCATGCACACTTGCATGGCATGACAGATATTGTCCACAACACAATCAGTTATTGATAAAGATTAAGTTTGAAACTGCAAACACAAATAAAAAAGAACTATAAATATGCTGGATATTCATTAAAGCAACAGTTAAGTACAGACACCCTAAAAGGGATTAAATTATTAATAATCAATATCTAGATATCTATTTAACATTATCTGAGTTATATTTCATCTGCAACAACACTGTGAACATTTATAAGGATACAAATAGGACAATGACAATTTTAAATTTATGCAAAAAACATGAGCAGAGCTTTCTGTATGAAAGACCCAGTAGCAAAGCAGTGTGGTACTTGTTTTCTCTGCAAAATGGCAGGAAGAATTATTTTAGTGTTTTCAGTTTATTAAATAAAATATGTAATGTGTATAAGAGAATGTTAACTGTGACAGGATGATTGACTGGCCGGTTTACAATGATAGAATGCAACAGAGTGCAATTTTATGGTAGTGTGTCCCAAAGCTTGTCTACGCTTCTGCTGCACGCTCATAACTATCAACTTTTTTTCTTCTCAAAGTTGAATTGGGGCACAGCACAATAGTATACATTCTGTATCAAAGCCTTCCTAATCAAATTCATTTCATCATATTTCAAGATCTGAAATGGATGGGTCAGGACAGGTAAAGAAGACATTCAAAATGTATATGTCGATATGCCACCAGGAACAGGGGTTGGAAATACTGGAGTATACAGTAGAGTTTTTGAGTGAACTATTTCTGTGTTGTACTAGTGGTGTAGATGGAACATTATGTGTAAAGGTGCCACAGATTTGAGAAACAAAAGCCAGATCAATAGGGTAGATGAAGGACTTATTTACCATGCTACCCTTTAGCTTTTACCATTCTACTGTGCATGTCTGACAGCAGACTATACAATCAAGTGTAGCACTGCTGCAAAGCCTACAAGAACCTTGGAACTGAATGCATTTTCACCTTTTAATTTAAAATAAGCCACAGTAGAAGGCCAACTGCCGGCGTGGGCAGTGCCCAGTTTCTCCTCGTTGTTGATCGTGGATGAGTCAAAGGTGCTGGGACTTCAATTTCAGCTCTTTCTTTTTACTTGAATCAAAGTATGCAAGGTTGTGTATGTGTGTGAGAGTTTCATTAATCCTTTGAAATGCATTCAGCATATACACCAGAGTTGCCACTAGAAACATGGCAATAATGAATTTGCATTAATATAGCAGATTTATACAGCCTATTCTGAATGCAATAGCTTTTGTTAAAGAAATTACTTTGTGTTTGTTGAGTTCAAGTGCTGCTTTGCTAAGGGATTACAGTTCTGTTTTGGACTCTTGGCAATTTGATTAAAGTCCTAATTCTATATGCACTTAATGGAACTTTAATGCAGCTTGCATATAAAAGTTCATATAAATCTACCACTTTTTATTTTACAAATGAAAATTAGAGGCATGTTTGCCCCTAGCAGCTGTAGATACAGATACATATACAGAAATTCTGCAGAAGTTAAAATAGGAATTGTGACTGCAGGCTGCCTTTTCGCTGACAGAGAATCTCAAGACAGTTTAATCAAATCCATGCAGTACTGCTCTGCACAGTAGATTCCAGCAAACACCTGTCACAAACACGTTTCAGCACACACACACACACACACACACACACACACACACACACATACATACATACATACATATATGCATAAAGATGCAAAATATTAACAAATTTTATGTACTATTTTTAGATTTTATATTGTAATTGTAGTTTGACCAATTATTAAATCAATATTTTTACTATATTATTTACTATATTTTTAAATATTTAACTTAACAATGCCTTATTATGCAATAAAAACCTTACATTTCAGGAACATTTAGCGATTCAAATATAGTCTCTGAATTAAGGTATCAAACAGTATGTATAATTGTTACTTAGAGAAAAAGAAAAAAAAAACTTTTCAGACTTGGACTGATTGCTTGACAGTGCCTGTGCTTAAAGTTTTGTAGGCCTTACAGACAGACAGACTGACAAAACATTCTTTTAGAAATCCCACACTGTAGAAATTGGCACTTAATTTATATTCTTTGTAATCTGCTATTAGGTTTACTTTCATTTTATGGAACAATGTTTTCAGAATACTCATTGAATACTCATTTAATTGAGTTATAATCCATTGAATTCTACTTCCTGCAATTTGTTTATCTTGAAGGAACTGATTATTAAATGCAGAATTTTGCTCAACATAAAATAAAACTAAAACTAAAAAAGAGAATTGTGGTATATAGATGGATTATCGTATTCGTTGTATTTGCACTTGCCAGCTTTACTAAAAATATCAGTATTTGTACTGAATTGCTATTAATTAATTCCTGTGCACATTTACAGGTGCTTCTCAATAAATTAGAATGTCGAGGAAAATTTCATTTATTTCAGTAATTCAACTCAAATTGTGAAACTCGTGTATTAAATAAATTCAATGCACACAGACTGATGTAGTCTATGTCTTTGGTTCTTTTAATTCCAAAGATTTGGCTCACATTTAACAAAAACCCACCAATTCACTATCGCAACAAAGTAGAATATGATGACGTGCCAATCAGCTAATCAACTCAAAACACTTGCAAAGGTTTCCTGAGCCTTCAAATGGTCTCTGACAATCATTGACACCCTTCACAAGGAGAGTAAATCACAAAAATGAATAGCCAATAAGCTGTTCACAGAGTGCTGTATCCAAGCATGTTAACAGAAAGTTAAGTGGAACGAAAAAGTGTGGAAGAAAAAGATGCACAACCAACTAAGGAGAAGAATAAATGGACTGTTGCCATTGGTCCAAAGTCCTTTTTTCAGGTCATAGCAAGTTTTGTATTTCATTTGGAAACCAAGGTCCTAGAGTCTGGAGGAAGGGTGGAGAAACTCATAGCCCAAGTTGCTTGAAGTCCAGTGTTAAGTTTCCACAGTCTGTGATGATTTGGGGTGCAATGTCATCTGCCGGTGTTGGTCCATTGTGTTTTTTGAAAACCAAAGTCACTGCACCCATTTAACAAGAAATCTTGGAGCACTTTATGCTTCCTTCTGCTGACCAGCTTTTTGAAGATACTGATTTCATTTTTCAGCAGGATTTGGCACCTGGCCACACTGCCAAAAGCACCAAAAGTTGGTTAAATGACCATGGTGTTGGTGTGCTTGACTGGCCAGCAAACTCACCAGACCCGAACCCCATAGGGAATCTATGGGTTATTGTCAAGAGGAAGATGAGAAACAAAAGACCAAAAAATGCAGATGAGCTGAAGGCCACTGTCAAAGAAACCTGGGCTTTTTTATACCACCTCAGCAGTGCCACAAACTGCTCACCTCCATGCCACACTGAATTGAGGAAGTAATTAAAGCAAAAGGAGCTGCTACCAAGTATTGAGAACATGTACAGTATATTAACATACTTTCCAGAAGGCCAACAAATCACTAAATGTTTTTTTATTTTTTATGAAGTATTCTAATTTGTTGAGATTGTGGGTTTTTTGCTGGGTTTTTGTTAACTGTGAGCCAAAATCATCACAATTAAAATTTTAGTTTCACAATTTTAGTTGAATTACTGAAATAAATTAACTTTTCCTTGACATTCTAAATTATTGAGAGGCACCTGTATATTGATATTTCATATCATTCACTATTCATATTTGACCCTCAGAATTAATACAAGAAACCAAGCCTGTATGCCATATCCTTAAAGTTCTCCACTTTGCTGTTTTGCATGTCCTCACCCTCCCTCTTCTTTCTGCAGGCTTTCAGAACTCAAGAGTGATATGGCTGGCGTTCTCCGCAAGCTTGCAGCATGCATCCCCTGCGTGTGGATCTTCCTCATGCTTTTCGACCCCAGCTTGCAATCCGGGTAGGATGACTCATCAACCCTCCCCATCTAGCCACACTCTCTACCTTTTCTCTGTTGCCCATGTTGCACGCTCTAGGGATGTATTGCAGCTAAAACATTCATTAATAAGGTTGTATTACTGTGCAGGGGCTTTTACGATCTGCAAAATGTCATTGGAGCCAACAGTAGCTGGCTGTAAATCACTCGCACAAACTGCCATGAATTGGATTTTCGGTGGTGGAGTGGGCATGGTTACAAGTGTGACTCAATAAACCTGGAATGAATCTCACGCTGGAAGAACCTGAGGGACTTCAAGACATGTTTAGCCGAGATTGCATTGCAGAGATGCCAGTTAGTTTTCACTGCTCATTAGCTCACTCGTACATGTCAGAATTGTGAAGGTACATATACAGACAGAGATTTTGGTGCAAAAGGGATTTTGAGCTTGCAATTAAGAGCCAGAGCTAGCAGTCTCCTAAAAAGTAAGTACAGCATTAAATCATAAAAAATGACCCCTGCCATGATATACATCTTTCTTGAACCATTCCAAATGTGTCTCAAGTGTGTGTTCATAAAGGGTCTGATATACTTCAAGCAAAACAGAAGAACGAACGGGTGTGATGTAATTTTGACCAAAATCTTGCAATGTAAAGTTCATTTGGTGCTGGCCAAATAATTTTTTGTTCAAAGATCCAACCCTCACTGCAAATCACTCTCCAAAGCCATGCCTCTTCCAAAACACATAACACAGGCAGACCAGAGGGTTACCAGTTATACGATGAGAAAGCGTTGGTGGAGGGTTGAATGCCACCAGGTCAGATTACATCATGTCTCATTCACCAGTGAGAAAACATTACAGTACAAAGCACATAATATTACAATAATAACGTCTTCCATTCTCGCTTCGTCTTCAATGGCGTAATGGAACGCGCTGATCACGTACTGTATCATATCTGCGTGAACAGGGTGTGCAGTGGTTTGCAAATACATTGACAGGCAGGTAGGACAGCCTATCGTAGCCCTCGGACCGATGCACATGATTGGACAAACATTTTATAGTCCTACACCCTCCACAGGCAATATAAATACATATAAATACATTTTGACCACTTAACTTAGTGATTGGTATTGGAATCTTAAGAGACTTTTAACCAGCATAACAAAAACGCAGAGGTTATTACATGGCTACCTGACACATAAGTAGATAATTAGACAGAAAATATTGATTTGAGTTGAAATACTTGAATGCAGAGCTTCTGTGAAGACAGCAGTTGAAAGCAAGTGACAAGTTCAAACTAGACAGTCGTTTAAGGGATAAGGTGCAGTCATACACTTATCATACAACTTTCACGGCAGGGATCCAATGAGGCACGGAGATAGAACCAATTGCAGGTAAGTCATTTATTAAAGGGTAATCCAAAGGGGTAAACAGTCCAGGCAGGGTCAAAACCAGAATATCAAACATAAACAAGACACGAAGACAAGGCAAAGCAAGGCAAGAAGCGACGGACATGAATAACTATAGGACATTAAACAAGGACTCCGTAACACAGACTCAGAAAGACCGGGTATAAATACACAGAAGGATAATGAGGGAACAGGAGACAGGTGGGGAACAATCAATACTAACAAGGAGGAAGGTGACCAAATAAGGGAACAGGAAGTGATAAGGTGACAGACACTGTGAGAAAGGGGGACATCTAGTGGAAACCCAGGGACACAACCCAGACACTGTGACAGTACCCCCCCTCTACGGAGCGGCTCCCAGACGCTCCACGACAGACACAAAACAGAGACCAGGAGGGAGGCGGACAGGTGGAGGCTCAGGGGGAGGGATGGAGGGCCAGAAAAGAAAAACATGGGGAACAGGCACTAGAATGTAACACAACACAGAAAGACCAGGAGGGAGGAGGACAGGAGGAGGTTCAGGGGAGGGACGGAGGGCCAGACTAACAGAAAGGAACAGGGACAGACGTTAACACAAAAACCAAAGGAAAAAAACAACATGAAGCCCCCCAGAGCGGAGCAGAAGACCACCACACCCTTGTGGTCAAGGCCAGAGCCCTCCAGGGCGGAGCGGAAGACCACCACAACCGTGTAGTCAGGGCAAGCGCCCCCCAGGGCGGAGCAGAAGACCACCATGTCCGTGTGGTCAGAGCAGAAGCCCCCCAGGGCGGAGCAGAGGGCCACCACGTCCTCGTGGTCGACGCCAGAGTCCCCCAGGGCGGAGCGGAAGACCACCACAACCGTGTAGTCAGGGCAAGCGCCCCCCAGGGCGGAGCAGAAGACCACCACAGCCATGTGGTCAGGACCAGAGCCCCCCAAGGCGGAGCAGACCTCCGTGCGGCTGGATCAATGGGACAACAAAACTCTGGTAATCCCCTGGTGTCCTTACTGGACTCCAGAAGATTGGTACTGGCTTGACACTGCTCATGAAGATCATTGGTGACTTGCATTTGCTTATGAAGATCAATGGTGACTTGCCTTTGTTCATGAAGATCAGAGGTGACTTGACTCAGTCCTTGAAGACCACTGGTGACTTGACTCAGTCCTTGAAGACCACTGGTGACTTGACTCAGTCCTTGAAGACCACCGGTGACTTGACTCAGTCCTTGAAGACCACCGGTGACTTGACTCAGTCCTTGAAGATCACCGGTGACTTGACTTGACTCTGAAAGGTCAACGGTGACCAGCCTAGTCTCTGGAGGATCCGTGGTGACTAGCCCTGACTCAGGAGGATCAGCGGTGACTAGCCCTGACTCAGGAGGATCAGCGGTGACTAGCCCTGACTCTGGAGGATCAGCGGTGACTAGCCCTGACTCTGGAGGATCAGCGGTGACTAGCCCTGACTCTGGAGGATCAGCGGTGACTAGCCCTGACTCTGGAGGATCAGCGGTGACTAGTCCTGACTCTGGAGGATCAGCGGTGACTAGCCCTGACTCTGGAGGATTAGCGGTGACTAGCCCTGATTCTGGAGGGTCAGCGGTGACTAGCCCTGACTCTGGAGGATCAGCGGTGACTAGCCCTGACTCTGGAGGATCAGCGGTGACTAGCCCTGACTCTGGAGGATCAGCGGTGACTAGCCCTGACTCTGGAGGATCAGCGGTGACTAGCCCTGACTCTGGAGGATCAGCGGTGACTAGCCTAGTCTCTGGAGGATCAGCGGTGACTAGCCTAGTCTCTGGAGGATCAGCGGTGACTAGCCCTGACTCTGGAGGATCAGCGGTGACTAGCCCTGACTCTGGAGAGTTCACTGGCACCTGACTCGACTCTGGAGAGTTCACTGGCACCTGACTCGACTCTGGAGAGTTCACTGGCACCTGACTCGATTCCGGAGGGTCAATTGGCACCTGACTCGTCTCCGGAGGGTCAACTGGCACCTGACTCGTCTCCGGAGGGTCAACTGGCACCTGACTCGACTCCGGAGGGTCAACTGGCACCTGACTCGACTCCGGATGGTCAACTGGCACCTGACTCGACTCCGGAGGGTCAACTGGAACCTGACTCGACTCCGGAGGGTCAACTGGAACCTGACTCGACTCCGGAGGGTCAACTGGAACCTGACTAGACTCCGGAGGGTCAACTGAGACTCTCATCCTGTGCAACGGCGCTGGGCAAGCAGCCATCTTGGGCCATGACTCTGGACAGGCGGCCCTCTTGTACTGTGGTGCTGGGCTGGCGGCCATCTTGTACTGTGGCGCTGAACCGGTGGCCAATTTGGGCATTGGCGCTGGGCAGGCGGCCATCCTGTACTGTGGCGCTGGACCGGTGGCCAATCTGGGCATTGGCGCTGGGTTAGCGGCCACCTTGTGCTGTGGTGCTGGACCGGTGGCCAATTTGGGCTGTGGCGCTGAACCGGTGGCCAATTTGGGCATTGGCGCTGGGCTGGCGGCCATCTTGGGCTGTGGCGCTGGAAAAGTGGCCAATTTGGGCATTGGCGCTGGGTTAGCGGCCATCTTATGCTGTGGCGCTTGGCTGTTAGCCATCCTGGGCAGTGGTGCTGGACTGGTGGCCATCTTGGGTTGTGGCGCTTGGCTGGTTGCCATCCTGGGCAGTGGTGCTGGGCTGACGACCACCCCGCCGGAAGAGACCGAAGTGGCTGGGTCATCCCACCGAAGCCGATGCTGCAGGTAGCGCACGAATTCCCAGAATTCCAGTGTCTCTAACTGCGCCATCTCCTCATGAGACACTGGATCATCCAGCCCGCCATTGAAATAGTCCTTGAGGGCCGCATCATTGTAGCCCATGCCCTCGGCCAGGGACCAGAACACCTGAGCCAGGGCACCCACTTCATTGCCCTCTTGGCGGAGGGCGATCAACCGAAGGTACTTGGTTCGCCGCTCCGCCATCTTGGCTGGGGAACGGAAAAATGACATACCGCTGGTTCCTAGTGTGACGGAGTCCTTCTGTCACGGCAGGGATCCAATGAGGCACGGAGATAGAACCAATTGCAGGTAAGTCATTTATTAAAGGGTAATCCAAAGGGGTAAACAGTCCAGGCAGGGTCAAAACCAGAATATCAAACATAAACAAGACACGAAGACAAGGCAAAGCAAGGCAAGAAGCGACGGACATGAATAACTATAGGACATTAAACAAGGACTCCGTAACACAGACTCAGACAGACCGGGTATAAATACACAGAAGGATAATGAGGGAACAGGAGACAGGTGGGGAACAATCAATACTAACAAGGAGGAAGGTGACCAAATAAGGGAACAGGAAGTGATAAGGTGACAGACACTGTGAGAAAGGGGGACATCTAGTGGAAACCCAGGGACACAACCCAGACACTGTGACAACAACATTTCACCACATTAATAATTATGGTGATAAAAAGATATTAATTTAAGACGAAAATGTCTTAAAAACCTTACCAGTTTGTTAGTTATCTTTTAATCCATTGCAGCGTACAAAACTATCATTGCAAAATGGCAGCAGCTGCGTTTGTATGAAACAATAGAGCAAATCTGCAATAGAGTCCTGCAACAGGTCGGGTACCCGCGGATACCCGCATAAAAGTGCCTGAAACGGGTGGATTTTGACATACCTAAAATTCACGGGCGAGGAAGCGGGCGGATAATTATCTCCACGTGGGCGTGTAGTAGCGCGGATAAAAAATATGTGCAATATTTGTCTAAATTACCATTACACATATGCAACAACGATATGACATTCGACCCATCACGTCACCACCACTGCGACAGTGCGACAGCGCTGCGAGAGAGAGAGACTTTTCCACAGCTGGATTTGTAATTCAAGAACGGAGAACGCAACTTAAACCTGGGACTGTGGACGATATCCTTTTCCTGCACAGTAACCTTAAAGGAAATTAAATGCATAGTTTGTGAGCGACAGGCTCAGGTTGTATTTTTTCTTGTTCTTTTTTTTTTTTTTTTCATGAATAGGTCTATTTGCGTATAGTTATCAGGTTCCATAGCCTATTTATGTGCCAATGGTAGGCTTCTTGAATGGCGCAAAACAAAGTGCACTTTCGTTTTATTAGCATATTAATGACACTGTCATGATGTTGAGAGAGTTGGGAGATAAAAAATAAGGCACTTTAATTGGAATTATTTTAGCGTGTGTGATTTATCGCGGGCACGGATCGGGTTACGGGCCAAATATTAATGGGTCTGGGCAGGTACGGATTTAATTTTTATATTATCACGTGTGATGGGTCGGATATGGTGCTGATCTTTGCGGGTACGGGCGGGTGCAGGTCTTCAAAAATGGACCCGTGCAGTACTCTGGTCTGCAATACCAGGATGACATAATTAAATAATTGCACACATAATATTGAACTGAGTTTTAATATTTTATTAGCTAACCTAATGCAAAGCTTTCACCAAGAAAAAAACTGTTCCTAGTAAGAGTACAGCACCGACTTGAGTTACCCGGATGAGCCTGTGTTGTCAGCTTTTACCAGTTACCACAGAATACCATGACTGACCAATCAGAATCAAGTACTCCACAGAGCTCTAATAAGTAATAATATTCAATATTCTGCCATCCATAGGTTGATTTGTAGATTTTAGTTCCATATCTGTAGTAAAGACAGGTTTGTTTGCTCCTGACAAATATGTGAGCCATTTGTGTACCTGAAGATCCTTTGTGTTATGCCATCACCCCCTTTCATTACTTCAGACACCCCTTCTTTAATGCTGCATTTGCATCGGCCCTCGTGAGACCCCAGTTAGAACATGAACACACTGGAGAGCTACTAGTTGCAATTTAAGTTGTAGAATTTTGTAATTTGAATACAACTTTCTGACACTGATTCTGTTTTTCATGCATATACTCAAAGCAAAAAAAAAATGCTACATAAATAAATGTGACATTTCGAATTGCAGATCTGGCGTAAATATATACACAACTGCTCTTTTGACACAGCTGTCATTGTTGTGATTTTGTTATGATATTAACAGGATAATGCACGGCACATATTTAAATGTAATACATATTCTGTACATACACATATACATAAACACACACACACTTCTTCTTTCTTGTTCGTCCATCACAGTTGATGATGACCATGGCACGTTTTGTCATTTTGTTGGGTTTTGATGAGTGCGCAGATGGCTGAAGAGGCCAATCCGAGCCCGGAATTCCCTGTGGCACACTGGACAGGTCAGGGAGGATGTAGAGCTCTGAGGTACAGCCACATGTCCTTCCTTGGTAGATTTGCGCTGCTGCCTCTTCAAGATAGCACAGGAGCTTCTCCTGCTCTGACAGAGGACTGCACCGTCCTGGACTTTTCTTCTCCAGGCAGGTCGGTCCTGTGCTAGGGATTCCCAGCTTTTCAGGTCGAGTCCAAAGCTCTTCAAGGAAGCTTTAAGGGTGTCCTTGTAGCGCTTTTTGGGGCCACCTTGTGCTCGCTTGCCATTTTTCAGCTCGCCAAAAAAGAATTGTTTTGGAAGTCTCACGTAGGGCATTCTGGTCACGTGGCCAGTCCATCTAAGCTGTTCCTTCGCAAGCATGGTGTACAGTAGATGCTGGGGATATTTGCCGTTGCTGAGGACTTCCGTGTCAGGGATTCTGTCTTGCCACTTGATCCTCAGCAGTTTCCTCAGACAGCTCAGGTGGATATGATTAAATTTTTTGGCATGGCACTGGTAGCCTGTCCAGGCTTCACACCCATACAGAAGAGTTGGTAAGACAACAGCCCGGTAGACCTTCAGTTTTGTCTCCTGCTTGATGCCAGTCCTTTCCCATACCGAGTCACGTACACGTCAAAAGGCTGCGCTGGCCTTGACAATCCTGATGTTAACTTCATCATCTATGTGCACAGCCTGAATCAGTGTACTCCCAAGGTAAATAAACTTGTCAACGGCTGTAAGCTTTTGCCCATTCACAAAGATGGTTGGCTCAGTGTAGGGTTTCCCAGGAGCAGGTTGGTATAGGACTTCAGTCTTCTTTGTGCTGATTGTTAGGCCGAAGTTGTTGCAAGCTGAGGAGAGGTGGTCCATACTGTCCTGTAGATCTTTATTTGAGCCAGCAACCAGAGCACAGTCATCAGCAAACAAAAGTTCTCGAACAGTGACTTCCTCCACTCTAGTTTTGGCTTGCATCCTGCGCAGATTGAATAGCCCACCGTCAAAACGGTAGATGAAGTTAATCCCAGTGTTGTAATTCTGGAATGAGTCTTGCAGCATGGCAGAGAAAACCATGCTGAAGATCGTTGGCGCTAAAACGGAGCCTTGCTTCACCCCGTTTGTGATTGGGAACGGATCAGAGAGTTCTTGCTGGTCTCTGACGCTGGCCATCATGTCATCATGGAGATTGCACACAATGCCAATGAACTTGTCTGGACACCCATACTTAGCAATGATTTTCCATAGGCCCTCCCGGCTGACTGTGTTGAATGCTTTTGTTAGATCAATGAAAGCCATATATAGATCAACATTTTGTTCTTGGCATTTCTCCTGTAACTGCCGAGCAGTAAATACCATGTCAGTGGTTCCGTGTTCTTTTCTGAAACCACACTGACTCTCAGGTAGCAGACCCTGGTCTAGATGGACAATTAGGCGGTTCAGAAGAAATCTTGCCAAGATTTTGCCAGCGACTGATAGTATGGAGATGCCTCTATGGTTGTCGCAGTCCTGCCGTTTGCCTTTCCTTTTATATAGATTGATTATAGTAGTATCCTTGAACTCCTTGGGAACGGCTTCTAATTTCCACATAGCCTGGAAGAGGTCGGTCAGTTTCTCGACTAAGCGAGGCCCTCCAGCCTTGTAGATTTCTGCTGGAATGGCATCGGACCCTGGAGCTTTGTCTGATGAGAGAAGTGTTATGGCTTTGCTGGTTTCCTCAATGGATGGTAGAACAGCCAAGGACTGGTTTATTTCAACTTGAGGCAATCTCGCAATTGCCTCCTCATTTATGCATGATGGCCGATTGAGGACCGCGCTGTAGTGTTTGACCCACCTTTCAAGTATTTTTTCCTTCTCTGTAAGGAGTGTTGTTCCATCTAAGTTCAGAAGAGCTGAAGTTCCTGAGTGTTACGGACCATAGACCTGCTTGAGTGCATTATAGAGGCACTTGGTGTTGTTACTGTCAGTGTAGGATTTAATCTCCACAGCTTTTGCACACAGCCAGACATCTTGCATGACTCTGAGTCTCTGCTGAGCAATCCTGCGAACTATTTTATGACACACACACACACACAAACACACACATACAGTACAGACCAAAAGTTTGGAAACATTACTATTTTTTATGTTTTTGAAAGAAGTTTCTTCTGCTCATCAAGCCTGAATTTATTTGATCAAAAATAAATAAAAAAACAGTAATATTGTGAAATATTATCACAACTTAATAGAAAATAATAAAATAATAAAATAATAAAAATAATAAACAAAATAATAGTTTTCTATCTGAATATACTTTAAAAACGTAATTTATTCCTATGATGCAAAGCTGAATTTACAGCATCATTACTCCAGCCTTCAGTGTCACATGTAACATCCAGTCTATCACATGATCATTTAGAAATCATTCTAATATTCTGATTTATTATGAGTGTTGGAAACAGTTCTGCTGTCTAATATATTTGACGAATAAAAGGTTAAAAAGAACTGCATTTTTTCAAAATAAAAATAAAAAATCTAATAATATATATTCTAATAATATATTTTTTTACTATCACTTTTTATCAATTTAACACATCCTTGCTGAATAAAAGTATTGATTTTATTTTTAAAAAAAGTATCCTAAAAAAGTATCAGATGTTCAGAAAAAATATTAAGCAGCAGAACTGTTTCCAACTTTGATAATGAATCATCATATTAGAATGATTTCTAAAGTCCAAAAAACAGGCAAGGGTCAATCGATGGCAAACATAATCTAACAGGGCAAGGCAAGAGATAATCCAGGTTAACAGCAATAGTCCAGGACAGGGGCAAACAGAGTCCGAAACAGCAAGACAAAAGGGTAATCCATAAAACAAAGGCAAGAATCTGAACACAGTAAAACAGGCAAGGCAAGTTTATTCATATAGCACATTTCGTACACAATGGTAATTAAGAGTGCTTAACATAGAAAGTAAAATAGTCATGAAGAAAAATAATACAAAAATAAAAACAAGCAATTTTTAAACTTTGGAAATTATTTAAAAATGTACTTATTTAAAATGAATTTTAAAAAGTTAGAAATAAAAAATGATTTTACATAAAATACAGTGAATACATAAAATACAGTGCAATGGGGTCGGGCATTGCACAGTGCTCATTTAATAAATGTACAGCAACAGATGGGTTTTGATTCTCGATTTAAATGTGACTAGTGTTTTAGCACATCTGATCTCTTCTGGAAGCTGATTCCAACTGTGGGCGGCATAGTAACTAAAGGCAGACTCCCCTTGTTTTGTCTGAACCCTTGGTATTTCCAACTGACTGGACCCTAATGATCTGAGTGGGTTTATATATAATGATCTGTTAAGTTTATATTCAGTGAACAAATATTTCAGTCCTAGGTCATTGAGTGATTTACAGAGGTGTCAAGTAATGAAGTACAAATACTTCGTTACATTACTTAAGTAGAAATTTGGGGTATCTATACTTTACTTGAGTAATTATTTTCAGACAACTTTTTACTTCTACTCCTTACATTTTCACGCAAGTATCTGTACTTTCTACTCCTTACATTTAAAAAATAGCTTCGTTACTGCTATTTAATTTCGGCTTGTTTTCATTCCTGCTTGTCATCATTAAAAAAAAAAAACCTATCCAGATAAATCGCGCCATCCGGATGGAGTGAATTTGATTGTGGTAGGAAGAGAAGTATAAACATATACCATTCCGACACCCTATTGGTTATACGCGATCCATCGCACCTGCACATGACACAAATCACATCACACTCCAGCAAGGACATAGCCAGTTTTGGGTTTGTTTATCAAAAAATGTATTTCTTAAAAGTAGGGTTGGATATGGAACCGGTATGCATCGAACTGAATAAGAGGCAGCAGATTTCGGTGCCTTTAAATGCCTGAGCGATTGATTGGAATTTGTTCTGGTTCTCTGAAATGTACACAAGAAACACAGGCGTTGCTAGGCTTTTTTAGCGGGGCTGTAGCATTTAGCTCAATAAACTGTACACAAATTTGGAATCGCCTCAGAGTCAGTGCCCTTAAATTTTATATGAAACCGGCGTCAGACCGATCTCCTCCCGTCTTTCAGCGCGCTTTTCAATCCGCAGACCACGGTGGAGAAGCGCGAACGGACTCAAACACAAACAGATAGGTATGTGTTTATCGATAGATTGTTAGAATATCTGTATCTGTGCAGTTTTTTGTCATAAATACAGTTTACAAAAGGTCACGAAGGAGCAGTCTGTTTCTCATCTACTGTAAAGTTTTCACTTGTCACCGCTCATCACAAAACAGCTGTTTCCTCCAGCGAAAATCTAGCCCTTAACACATATGAACAAACACATACTTTAATTACACTTATTTAAATATAATTAATTTAATCATAAGTACTTTATACATACACTACTGTGCAAAAGTCTTAGGCACGTTAGTATTTTCACTTAAAATAATGGCGTTCAGGCCAGTTATTTATATATTTTGATGTAGTGTGTCAGTATAAAATATCACTTTACATTTCCAAACATTCATTTTGCCGTTGTCAGACTGCTTGTGCATTCAATATCGCACTAGATGATTATTAAAATTAATGGCACACTGATATTTCCTACTGACACACTACAGCAAAATATATAAATAACTGGCTTAAAAGCCATTTTTGGGGTGAAAATACTAATATGCCTAAGACTTTTGCACTGTACTGTACTTTACAAACGACATTGTTGCTACTTTATAAAGAATGAGCATACAGTCATTCACAGAACTGATTAAAGACAGTGACAGACAGCACTCATCTTAACTAAATATCAGAGTGAGTGACAGAGATACAGTATAAACATTATGTGTGGTTTTGTATTAAATAATGACCCAGATTCTGAAATACATTTATTAGCCTTAGATTAAGGGAAGCACAACTCGGGAAATGAGAGCATCCAAGTTGAAAGCTATGGATTTATTTTAAATATTTGTAATGTTCTTTAATGTTATCCATAGTTTTTTTTTTTGTGGCTCTTTTTTTTAAGTATCGGTTCAGGCACTGTTTAGGCACCGGTAACATTTTAAAAGTATCGAAATGGCAACGGATATATATACAGAATCTGAATTAAAATGTGTTTGATTTAAGCCTATTTCAAAATTTGTGTCATAAAATTATATCGCGCATACAGCTCAACTAACGCGATCGTTATAAAGGTGTTTAAACAACAATACACTTCCACTTGCATGTATTTGACAATCTGAATATCAGATATTTCATTCCATAGCTAACACATTTGTGAATATGGGCCTAATCTAGGCTATCTAGGGTGTTTGTTTTTTTTTTTATTGCATTTGAAAATGACTTTGTGCAGCTCATTCACATGTGCGCTCTGGTGCAGATCCGCCTCTCGCGATGCTCAGCTGTGGACGATTTAAAAATGGGTGCGTTCGACTTGAAGCACAACCTCAGACGGTGGTATGATTCGCTCTGTTGTTGTTCTGTTTTCTTTCAGGATCAAAAAAACAACAAATGAAAGCATTTATCTGTATTTCCAACTGATGAGAACTATGCATATACATTCATAAATCAGTCAATTTTGTATTTTATTATGAGATATTTTATTCTAATGTGATCAGTGACTCAAGCACTGATGGACCAAAGAGCACGTATTTCGACATTTGCAGTAAAAAAGTGAAATATAAATTATCCGAAAATGCATTTAATACCAATATAATGAAACATCTGTTTATATACTCCATTAATAAAGGAGTCCAGACATTGGAAAAATATCAGTCCACATACGTTTTATATTTAATATGAGGGAAATAGACATGCATGCATGCGTGACACAAAAAATATATAACTTTTAGGTAGCAAAATATTTTTTAGTAATTCTGTCAATTACACTAAGGTTATTACATTGTCTGCTATATATTTGCTTCTTATTTATTAAATACGAGCAATTGATTGATAAAACATTGATCAAAATTAAGATAAAATGTATAAAGTATGGAAAAAGAGTTTTCCATAAATAACTTCTGTATGAGCTGGCAATAAAATTAGAAAAAAGTGTGTCTAATGTGATTGGCTTAACTGATTTGATTTCGGGTGCGGGTCGGGTGTCGGTTTTTAATAAGTGCTGTTGTCGGAAAACGGGTCGGATGCGGTTTTAAGCACTGCGGGTATGGGCGGGTGCGGATTTACAAAATCGGACCCCGTGCAGCTCTCTGATGGACGTCCACTTAGACTTATGCTCTCCTAGACTCACTTAATAGCCTCTCCCTTCTAAGTATGACCTGAACCATTTGAGTACCATCCCAGAAACCCCGACCCAGTTGTCCAGTCTCTCTAGTAGTATGTTATGATCGACAGTGTCAAACGCAGCACTGAGATCTGGCAATACCAGCACTGATATTTTGCCAGAGTCAGAATTTAAGCGAATATCATTTATTATCTTAATCAGTGCTGTCTCTGTGCTGTGATGCAGTCAGAAACCAGATTGAAAATTGTCCAGTTTAAGTATTTGTTAAGTTGTAATTGCAATTGTTGCAATTATACATTCCTCCGCGTCAGCATTGTGGTTTCATTGATTTTATATAATTAATTTTATTTGTAAGGCTTTTATGTTCATAATCATTAAATGCTATTAAAATACTGAGAACAAAAATAAACACATTAACGTTTGTTCATCATTTTATGTATTTATTATTTTAAGTATCTTGACACTCGCTCAAGCAGCGTTTTGAGCTCAGATAAAATGGTTGTAGACCACCCTCAGGCGACCGTTAATATTACATCAGAATGAATATGCTACCTGTGATTAACAAACATTTTAAAATGATCATCATTTTTGTACGTTAACGATGATGCAATAAATTTGTAAAATATAAAAAACCAAGTTATTGCCTACATAACATATTTTAATATAAATAATGTATGAAAGAAAAAAATACTTTAAAAGAGAAATAATAAAGATGTAAACAGCATCTCTCATTCAAACTCGCTTCCACTCTCGCTTCCAGCTCGACGCTACTCTGCATTGGATTGTGGGAAATAGTGCTTTAGCGAGTGTACATCGGTTCTACACTCGAAATCAGAATGGATTGTGGGTAAAACGTTTTGGAAGAATGTAGGGAATGAAGTCGTTCACTCAGAATTCGGACAGCACTATAAAATGGCTGACAACCGATATAGTGCACTATATAGTGGATAGGGAGCGGTTTCGGACACAGCACATGTCTTATCTAGGGTGTGTGATTGGCAGCAGCTCTGTGTTTAATCAGTGCAATGGATGCTGGGATATGTAGTCAGGGATGACATGTAACACTTTTTGTACTGTGAGAGTCAATGTAACGGAAGGATGACCTCTGGTGGCAATTGGATGGAAGTCCATGGACAGGATTCGTGACATCAGTGTTGGGGTATGCAGTGTGGGTGGCATTGGAATCCATGCAAACAGTATATCATTGCTCAGCTGTTTGGAACTTCTTTTCCCCCTCGAACGAAACAAAAATAATTTAGTAGTGAGCATATTAGACTTTAACAGACGCCTAAATACAAAGCCATCATACCAGATCATATCTTGGTGTGTTTATAATTATACAGCAGATTTCTGTCTGCTTAGGAAGATATATTTGGCATGTTGCTTGATACAGCATCTGCATGTGTGTTGCCAGGCATGCTCAGCAGGCATCTATTCATCTGGATCCTCACCATCGTTATCAGAGTAATTAGTCAAAGAAGAACATTGATTGGAATCTACCAATTTCATCTGGCAGTAACATAACAAAAGAGAAACACATGCACGAGAGAGAGAGAGAGAGAGAGAGAGAGAGAGAGAGAGAGAGAGAGAGAGAGAGAAGCATCTGATATGAAAGAGCAAAGATAATTCATTACTAAATTTAATTTTAATGTACCCCCCACACAAGATAGGGGTCAGTAGGGGTCACTGAATGTGAGCTCCTTGCTTTGGAATCAGAAATTAATTTCCCATAATGTCAAATGATAGAAAATGTACTTAATTTGATTCAGTGTGGCATTACAGTACCAGTCTCCTGGAACATATATTGCCCCCACCTCCATTTAAAATAACACATAAAAAAAAAACATTAATTTATTTACTTGCTTACTTGCTTACTTAATTTAAGTGCTGTTCATGTGACAAATGATGTTTGCAGCTGGATTTCTGTTTATGCATTGGTAATTAAAGTGAATAACTAAACAGTCAGTTTCACATTGTAGTAGATCTAAAAAAAATAAAAAAATAAAAATAATAATAATAATACTAATAATAAAATTATATATATATATATATATATATATATATATATATATATATATATATATATATATATATATATATATATATATATATATATGGCATTTCATTTATGAATGTAAAAATCCTAAAAACAACTATGCATGACCACTTAATCTTCAATAAATCTCCTTCTCAGATTTTTTTTCTTTATCCTTGTAGCCTCTAATGGTATCTTTTAAAAGCGATCTCAAACCATGCTCAAAGTCAAATATATTTTCAGGGATGCACAGGGATGATACAAATTTTACCATACACTTAAAGGGCTGAGATAAAAAATTTGCTTTGACTATTTATAGTTAGATCACAGCTGCATTTGCTTAAGTGCAAATGCCAAAACGAAATGTTGCAAATTCATATGACTTAGTTGCCTTTTATAACATAGGTTTTTTAAATAAAGGTTCAAGTTGTTCTTTACAAAAGGAAACTTTGTTGTTTCTCACAGTGTTTTGTTATCAGTGACATGAGGTGCAACTGAGAGCATTGCATTTAGTCACTGTTTTGATGTATAACAAAGCATTTCATATACTTTCCATTTTAAAGATTTCATTCATTTGGGTAGGTAATTATATATTAGATATATTAGATACATAAGCTGACTGTAGACCATATACAAAACAATTAATGTGATGGCTACAACTGTGATGTGCATTGCTAATTTCAGTATAAATACCAAATTAATTTCAATATAAAGATCAAGCTATCCTGCCATTGTTGATCTTACAGTGCTTTTGAGAAATAGTGCTATAGGTCATTTTCAAGAGAAACGTATGACCCTCTGAACAATAAAATCTGTGCAGTACGGTTCTCTGAGAGAATTCACGTTGTTCATCAATAATTTTTTGTCTGCTTGTAGGTCTGTCCCAGAAACATGGGCTCATTATTTGAGTGGTAAATAATTTATATAGTTAAAAAAAAATAAAAAAAAATAAACAAGACTATTAAATGGACAAATCAGTGCCTTGTTACAGCATGCTTCATGGTGCCATTTACTTTGGTGTTTGTTGAATACATTTTCTTTTGACTAAAGAGAGAGAGACTTAAATAGTGCTGTTTATTCAGCTGACCCATTTCCCTTAAGTCGGAGAGGGTTCTTTGCTTTTGACATGCTTTTGTGATATATAGTCCTTTGTTGCTTAGCCCCTACCCAAGTAAATTTAATTTCAGCCTTCACAGGCGTGTAAAAATAAACCTTTTTTTTTTTTTGCTAAATGCTAAAAAAGTATCCTAAAAATGAGGCACAGCCAGCCAGTGGAACAAGGTTGAATGTTAGCATTTAAGTCATAAAACCTTATATTATTCTATTCTGGGTGGCAGATCTAACCAGCTCAAACCCTCCGTGCATACAAACAAGGCGACCTCAATCACAAGAATGGCAAGAGTGCAGCTCTTTGACATTGACCTCGTAGCATGATTCCAGCTTCAAGTAGCTGCTCTTTTTCCCCCCATGCTGCAGAGACAAGCAATCCATGCAGATGACGCATATCTTAGGATATGTTCTGTGCCTTCTCGAAAATGTAGTGAGCCCGCAAGAGCCATGACCACCAAGTTCAGGCATAATCCCTTTAGACTTCAGAGAAGCAGAATGCTTATACCCCATGAGTATCTCTCCGAATCAGCACAGCTGTCGCTCCACGAGTCCTGCAGGCTCGCTGATGCCCAACGATACTATCACACGACTCTAAATCGGCTTTGCAGCAGACTTTGCGGAGACTTTGCTAAAGGATAAAGTTGTCACAGACAAATCTCCCATATTAGCTAAGGTCCCTCCATGCATCAGCCATCCCTCGCTTCACACACATGCACCAATAGGCAGTGCTTGATTAAACTATTATTCACAACAATCCATCTTTTACATATGAATGAGCTGCTTGTGTTTTGCCTCGCCGACAAAGTGCCGCAGAACCTCTCTTCCGTCACGCACACACAAACACACACCCCACCCCTGTGTGGTGCAATCTCGAGTTAACGATTGCGGATGGCTCAAACCTCTTTTGTTGTCTGTTTTGTTTGGAATCAGTATCAACACAACTGTCATGACATGAAATCAATACCCGACAAAGAAAGGGAGAGCACCACTCCTGCACTCCTTCCATATGGATCGCTTCAAAACTTCTGGCCACTCCTGCCCCTCTCTCCCTCCGGCTCATTGCACATGCATTATTCACAGGCTTTAGAAGGATATGATGGCACTCAGAGATGTGACCGTGCCGACAAATAACATGCCGTCAATGGCTGGCGTAACGGTGTGGAGGTTAATGTGTTGCAGGGTTGCAGAGAAAGGGTAGTTGAGGGGCAGAAGTCCATTTAGTAATTCTAAGCGTGCATCACTTACCAAGAGTTTCAAAGTTCGCTTCTCCATCTGGATAATTTATCAGTTGCATCACTACAGTGAACATTATACTATGACCGGCTAAAGATATTATGCTTTATTTCACTGCAGAATCATTTTGTCTTTGTCTGTTACAAGTATCATATTCAGTACATTTCCAATGTTGCTATACTTGTGCTAATTAAATGGTATATCTCACTGTAGCATTTCTGCACTTGTTGATAAATTGAATAATAGCATTGTCAACATCAGAAACGTTAAGTCGCTAATGGTCTCAGCTGGCTTTGTGGGAATGTGATTATGCTCTCCGTTGGCCCAGCAGAGGGTATTTCTGAAGGGCTGCAAGCCAAACGGAGAAAATCAATGTCACCATCTGACTGCAGCATCTCATTTCAGTCACAACATGAGCTTTTATTTTAAAGAAAGATATCATACATTACATGTTTGGTTCACACAAGAGGAGAAATGAAAGAAAGGGATGCATGTTTCAACATAAATCCTACTCTGTCAGTGGCTCAGAGTATATTTAAATACCTGCTTAGTTTTTTAGGTACATTATTAAAATGTCCTCGATTTGTGATGTGTTTTCTCCAGGGTATTCTGCTGGACTTTGTTAATGTGCAGCGGAGCTCAGGAAGGCCTGTCAAGATTGAAACGTCAGACGAGGATGTTTTAATCCTCCCCGCTGATCTGCTTCTTAATTGCACTGAGGGAGAATCACAGGTTTACAGCAGTGCTGTCTGAGCGCTTTTCCATTTTTGTTGCGTCTGGCTTTCTTTTGATCACTGACATAAACTTTCATGTCTTTTTATTTATTTTTTATTTATTTATTTTGCATCTTGAATCCATAAATGTTCTTGGTTGAACCTGTAGACAAAAACAAATATTAAAAATATTACAAATACTAAAACAATGCCTAAATAGCTATTTAGTTATTGGTTAATATTGATTATATTGGTAAATATTGGTTGAAATTATTATGTTGTTTACCAGATAATGGAACTCTTGAGCTAATAAAAGCTTTAATGTAATAATCTAAAATCCCATCATTTGTCATTATATCATCTCATGATATAATTTTGCTTGGTCCATGACATACAATCACTGACATTAATTGCCACTGGAACATATGTAACATGAATCTAGTCATCGCAAAAACAGCTGATATATGACAAACCTCATTTTCTAAGGAAATAGAAAATGTAATAAAATTTGAGACTCCAACAAAATATTAAAGTGCAGTCTTGACCTGTCTGTGGCTGGATGGAAAATCAATGTTCGCTCAGAGTATCTTGGGCTAACTAATGAAAGATACAAACTTAGAGGCTGGGAGACACATTCAGGAAAATGTACAAAATAATAATTTCGACTACTGATATGCTATTTCTTTGTTTATATATTTGTCGCATTCATAATTCGTTTTTATTGAACAAGTTTAAAAAAAAATAACAATAATAAAAAATAATAATAAAAAGTTAGACAGCATTAAGTGTCAGTTCAGAACAACTTTTTCTAAACTACTTCCGAGATTATCCTACAACCAGAGGACCAAATTTAGAAGAAACTAAATTTCAGCAAGTAAACAGTGATATGATGTAACTGACTGCAAATGGTAATGAAGACATAGAAGACATTTATATAAAAATTGTTTCTCCTACATTAAGCAATTTATTTATTGATTTATTGATTTGCAGCAAGACAACATATTTGTTTTCAAAATGGTAATATCTTTTCTTTTTTTTAAAAAGTACATTCCATTTTTGGGCAAATGTAAAATAGCTATGACTAGTCGTACAGCAGTAGCGTTCAACATTACACTCAACTCAACATTAGGAACTTCTTCTCTGCCTATGATGAACAATACAACTGCTTAAGGCAAACTCCAATGATGAAATTTCTGTCGGTGAAAACGCACCTTTAAATGGGAGAGATGTGGCCAGTGGCATTTTCTTAAAGGTTTTCAAAAGGTTTGTGTCTGTTGCTCTTTACTAAAAGTTTAGAAGTCACAGATATGAAGATGTTTTATGAAAAAATATGAAGGTCACTAGCTCAGTGAGTAAATGTTAATAGCATGTTAATATGAACGTCACATTAGAACAGGTATGGGAAAGTCTAGTCAACTGTACCGCAAAGTTTAGCTCAATCCGTTGGTTAGGAAGTAAAAGTACTCCACTCACATTACTACTCAGATTACCAATAATTATCCCAAATAAAAAATACAAAAAAGACGTGCAATATGTAATTTCTAGAACTTTGTTGAAATCTGCTGACCATTGGATGTTCAGAGGGCACAGATTCTGTGCTTGTGGCTTTATGGCAGCTCATGAAAGGAGGTATTTTGGAGGCATTTAGAATAATATTCAAGCTGCTTTTTCAAGGACAAAAAGTACCATACAAGTATCAATAATGTGGTCCATATAGCTTGTCTGCTGTCTGAAGTCTATAAAGTGTCTGAAGCCATAAGAATAGCTTTGTGTGTAGACTGCTGTTGTTAAAGTGGTCACTGTAATTACTCATCTTCCCCATCTGGAGACTACATACATACAGTGACTGCACGATCATGTTCGGAGACTGACAACAGAACAGAAATCGACACAAAAACCCATATTGGCTTTTCACTGCCTGTGCACAAACACAGTACAGATCATTTAGTAGTTGTTGTGGACTGATACTATGAGTCAACACTGACACAGATATCTAAAGAGCAACTGCTTATGGCCAGATGAAAAGACTCCCCAGTTTAAAATATGAATTATTTGTCTCTACCCTTTTTAAATGCCTGGATTCAGGAGAATCATGATTCACAATCACGATGTCACTTAATTTATTTTTTTTTATTTTTAATCTTACAGTCTCTTTGTAATAAATGTCATAGCAGCATTTAATGCTATTGTGAAACCAATTTTATCATTGTTTGTGTGTTGCTGATAAAATCAGTATATATTTGAATCAGAAATATTTGCTTGAGTTTAATATTTTTATCATGTCAGTTGAATATATATATATATATATATATATATATATATATATATTTTTTTTTTTTTTTTTTTTTCTGTTACCTTTATTAACCTTTCACACAACGTAGTGTTTTACTGTCGTTGTTTATTAAGTAATTAGTAATCCATACATAATTATTTAGTTACATTTAAGTCCCTTTGCTTTGCAAATGGTTGCATTGTTTTATTTCCTTGTTCCTTGAGATCTGACTCATATATGACATAAACATATATGGCTTAATCACTCTTGCCATTTTATCAAAATACACAACGAGCTTTAAAGAAGGTTGCGGATACGGTGCACTACAGTTAGCCAATCACAGTGAGTGTGTACATCCATTTCTGCAAGGGGTAACCACCATTGAAATTGTTTGACAGGGTGAGGATGGAAAAATGAGAATTTTTACAAATAGTGAAACTTTTCTGTAAATGTTATTAAGTGAATACGTGCATATTTCCATTAAAAATGGATTTGGATTAAGGTTTTTTTTTTTTTTTTGATAGTCTCCAAAAGACACAACTTAATATTCTATAGCAAATCTTGCCTTGTCATGCTATTTGTTGTGTAATGAAAAATGCATTGAAAATGGTGTTAACAATACTATTAATATTTGATCTGCTTCACAAGGTGACTGTATTCCAACAGAATTTCTTGCATTATAAAACCCCCTCCGATATCTGAACCGTGTTTACAAACACATTATACAATATTCAGGAGTTCATTTCAACACTGCGTATTTACCACACTCTATTGAAATATTACGTGTTGTGTATACATACAGTATACTGGCAACTCAGTGAAATGAATCACCTCTGCTACTATCTGGACCTCCTGAATATTTTTATTTGCCACTTAATTTCTAAGAAAGAGGGAGAGGGTTAGGAGAGAGTAATAAGGGATAAGATTAAAAAAGAGAGAAGACAGGAGATAGATAGAGAGAGAGAGAGAGCGCCTGAAGGATACCAATACAGAGAATGTGATAGAAGAGGTTTGGGATGGGTGTTACGAGAAAAAGTCAATTTTTTATTTGCAGGGATGATGTGGTGGTAATGAAGAGGGATGATGCAGCTGCCGCCAGGGCCCATGATCATCCAGAACTCCAGCCCGACATCTGAGAGAGAAATTCCAATCAGCTCACACACCTCACATAACACCAGATGGGGACACGTATGTCTTACGTTTGGCTGCACACAGATGATGAATGTTTTCTGTCCAATCTGACTGACCGTGTCACTTCAAATCAAGAAACATTTGGCACATGTATTAATTGGTTTGTTTGCCTATTTTGGCAGTATTTGTGTACCCAAAATATATGTATGTATGTATGTATTTATTTATTTATTTATTTATTTATTTATTTATTCATTCATTCATTCATTCATTCATTCAAAGGCCCTCTACTGGGCCGCTGCCCCTGGTTGAGAACCACTGTCTTGGAGAAGAATCCCTTGCACAACAACATAACTCCACCAAGAATACCCTAGAAACCACTTAGCAGTTCCTTTGTAACCATCCAGAACACCCTGGCAACCATATATCAATATGGTGAAAAGAAAATTATGAGCCGGACTTGATTCGGACTCCTTGAGCTCCATGTCTCTCTGACGTCTAGTCTAGGCCACAGCTCCAGTGGAAGCTTATAAAGTTGAAAGTACCTGTTTAAGGTTGACAATGAAAGCTAGAGCGCTAGAATGCATTTAAAGAGAATGTTTTTCTTTAGGACTGCATTGTAGAGATGCTAGGCAAAGAAACTTGGTAGCTTGGTAGTATCATCTTTCCTCACCTGTCTTTTTTTTATTTTATTTATTTTTTTGTTGTGTGGCAGTCACAGAAACACTTGTTGTGTTTCGCCCTTTCATGCACATTTTTCTCCTCCTTTGCTTGTTTTAATGGGCTGTAAATTACTTCGCCCTCACAGGGTTATGTAAACCTGCTGGGGAGGCTGTGAAACAACAGCAAAGGAGGACTGGTATCACAGCCTCATGAATCCCACTAATAAACCTCTGGTTTATTTTCACTGAATGGCCATCTTCACAGGATGAGGTTCCCTGGCAAGTAACAGCCATTGATTAGCTTCAACACAGTATACAAAAAAAAAATATATATATATATATATACACCATAAAAAGCCACAGTGTTCACCCCACCTCCCCAGTTAATCAGGCATTAGCTCATTTTGTCTCCTCTACAGACTGACAACAGAAAGCATGGCCATAGACAGTTTCCATTGTTCTTTGAGTTACTGAATAGAGCAGCCATGTTTCTGTAAATGGAAAGAGGCTGATTAAAAAATCTAAAACTATTTGTCATCTGAGAGCTTTCTTGAAATGAATCAGACCAGCAACACAATGGGAAGATCATCAGCTTTCAAAATGTCACGTCACTGACAGGTCTAGCTGACACACATATAGATCAGTCATGTGGTATAAGGTGTGGGAGAAATACAAAGAGCCCCTTATCACTCAGTCATTGCAATGCTTTCGGATAAGCTCCTCCACACTCAGGTGAAACAGGCTTTTCCTGCAAGGAGGTGTAAACCCAAAGAAAATGAATTAACATTGTACAGAGGCTGGTCTGCCTTTGCTTGTTGGCTGAAGGCAGTCGTTCCGCCATGTTTACCTCTCCGTGCTGCTGCATTTTCAGCTCCACAATAAAGTCGACAGCCTCTTGAGATGATTCAGTAAAAAATGTGCAAGAGTACTCTGATGGAAAAATACAGCTCTCTTAAACACACTCTGGCACTAAAGAAAGGCTTGTTTTTTGTAGCTTCTGTTTTTTGCTGCAAGACTAAAAGGGATTTTGCTCATGTTTCAGTGTGATGATCTCTTTAATGGGCTCTTGTGACTGTTTTCAAAAGTGCAAAGAGGAAAAACATCCATTCCAACTTCTTTAACCTCCTCTGTCCATAGATGGGAAACTTAAAAATAAATAATGTTTAGTTAATGCTAATTGCTGAATATTAAATAGCAAACTGTGTTAATTCTGCTTTTCTGTAGGAGGTAACTAAGAACAAAAAAAATCTGTAGTATACTGGATGTAAGCAAATGGTCTTTTAGAAAGGGTTTGTGTTGTGTTTAGGTTTTTTTGTTTTGTTTTTTTTTAACCAGTGCTGCAAGAAGCAAGTACAGAACATTTGCTGTCTACTGGATGAACATTTGTAAACTAATAAGTCTATGAATTAAATTATTCATTAATAAAACATGCTTAAAGGGTTAGTTCGCCCAATTTGCAAAATTATGTCATTAATAACTCTCCCTCATGTTGTTCCAAACCCATAAGACCTCCGTTTATTTTTGGAACAGAGTTTAAGATATTTTAGATTTAGTCAGAGAGCTCTCAGTCCCTCCATTGAAGCTGTGTGTACGGTCTACTGTCCATGTCCAGAAAGGTAAGAAAAACATCATCAAAGTAGTCCATGTGACATCAGAGGGTCAGTTAGAATTTTTTGAAGCATCGAAAATACATTTTGGTCCAAAAATAGCAAAAACTACGACTTTATTCAGCATTGTCTTCTCTTCCGTGTCTGTTATAAGACAGTTCAAAACAAAGCAGTTTGTCATATCCAGTTCGCGAACGAATCATTCGATGTAACCGGATCTTTTTGAACCAGTTCACCAAATCAAACTAAATCATTTAAACGGTTCGCATCTCCAATACGCATAAATCCACAAATGACTTAAGCTGTTAACTTTTTTAATGTGGTTGACACTCCCTCTGAGTTCAAACAAACCAATATCCCGGAGTAATTCATTTACTCAAACAGTACACTGACTGAACTGCTGTGAAGAGAGAGATGAACACCGAACCGAGCCAGATAATGACTCGTTTAAATTCTAACTGACCCTCTGATGTCACATGGACTACTTTGATGATGTTTCTCTTACCTTTCTGGACATGGACAGTAGACCGTACACACAGCTTCAATGGAGGGACTGAGAGCTCTCGGACTAAATCTAAAATATCTTAAACTGTGTTCCAAAGATAAAAGGAGGTCTCACGGGTTTGGAACGACATCATTAATGACATCATTTTCATTTTTGGGTGAACTATCCCTTTAAAACCCTAATTAGGTTTTATTTATTTATTATTTTATTTTATTTGATTATATTTATTTATTTATTTATTTATTTATTTATTTTACATTTATAGTGTCACTGCATGAATACATAATGAGTGAAGCTAAAGCACAACATGTACACTATTTAATATAGAATTATTTCCTGGAGCAGAAGGTATATTAATTTTATCATAGTTATTTATAGGTAGTATAATTGTAACACAGTGTAACAAAATAATGTGTTTGACTTCAAGTTTTTATGGTTGTTCTATAATTATTTGCTGCTAATTGTTATTGTACTATTTATTTTCAGGTATCATCAATATTTCTGTAAATATTAAGGTCTAGTAAATTTTAGAACTTCTAGCATTAATTGAAACATTGATTTATTACATATCAGGTTTTGTACTAATTTATTTTTTGGGGGTTAGGGTTTTGCTTTTGCAAATATGAGAACATCGTATACGTTTCTGTAACATTCTGGAATATTCCAGTGCTTTCTGGAACATTCTAGAACATTGTGGGAAATATCTTAAAAGACAATAATCAACATACACATCTGAGGTTTTAGACAACTCACTTTTGGTAACTTTGTTAAATAATGTACCATGTACAGGCCATTTTTATGAATTAATTTTATGAGTTTTAGTTAACAGATTAGCTTATACAGTTTTTAAAAATATATTTCATGAGCACTGCTAAAAGTGGTGTGATTTTGCTATTCACCATGTCAAATTTCTGAAAGAAACATCAAAAAATAAAAGCGAAACAAAACTTATATATATATATATATATATATATATATATATATATATATATATATATATATATATATATATATATATATATTTTTTTTTTTTTTTTTTTTTTTTATCACATTAACATTCTGTAATGATAAATGTGCAAAGAAATTTCTGCTAAAATACCACTTCTTTCTCTGTCAGAGGTGTGAAGCATCATTATTCTCACAAATGACTAATCGGTGTTGTGCACAATGATAAGAAAAGCTAAAACAAGTTTATCCAGCAACATGGTCACATTTTTGTTACCACAAAAGGACTAATCAAAACCTTTTGAAATATTGTCACATGCAATGCATGTGTTTTTGACAGACCTCTTGTTTCGCATGCTGTTTTAAGCACAGCACAGCCCTTGATTGAGGACAGCATTCATTATCTTATCAGTTTTCTGTCTATCACACCCTCCATTGTGCCACTGCATTGTTCATCGGGGAATCACACCCCCAGCAAGACATAATTATTCTGCATATTTCAGGTAATTAAAGAACCAGGGGTTGGCTGCATATTCAAGACCCCATTTCCAACTTTTGGGTTTTAATGCAGCAAAATCCCAGAGATGGGATTTCTGCAAAGCCATATTCAATTGTGTGACAGGTTTCACTTATCCACTTGGAGTTCCATTAGTTCTATCATTCCTCTGCTCTGTCATTCTGTCTATTTATTTATTTAATTATAACTCACTTTAATTCATTTTCTTACTGACTTGGTGTGCATGTTCTTTCAGATGGGTCTACGGCAGTGGTATTCAAGTGAGAAATACTACCGAAGTGAATTAATCAAATGTAAAAATAAACCTTGCACTGTTATAATTGAGTAATAAAAGGCCATTTTCTACCCTGATTTCAACACTTTGTTTTAAAGGGTCCTGTTGCCTTTAATGTACATGTCCTCTAATATGATTGGTTAACATATATGGATAACACTTTATTTTAAGGCTTGTTACACGTTACATATACTTACTATTATAATAACAATTAATTATGCATAATTACAAGTAAGTAACAAGTAACCCTAAGCCAAACCTTAACCATATCAGTACTCATGTATAATTACATTGTAACAAGGACACCTTAAAATAGTGTAACCCATATTATCATATGAAATAAGTGTCACATGTGGAACTCTTTTGAAAACTTTTCATAAATCTTTAAAGTTGCACCATTGCAATTCGATTTTTGCACTCTTACAAATGATTTTATCAACTAAAACAATGCAAATACAATGCAAATAAGTAATCAATTGTGTAATGTAGATGGCGTCATTAGTTATAATGGGAGTTCTTCCAACAATGTCGAACCCAATCACTGATAAACTCATGCTGAACTGAGGTGAATGGCAGCTTCAGTGATTATAAAGGGGTTTTCTTTGCTTGCATCCTATGTATAAATGTATTCAAAATTGAAATAACAGATGGTTTTCATGTGAAGTTGACCGTTTAGACACTGGCTTGATTTACTAATGCATAAACAGCAATATACGATTTTGCGAAAGAATGTCTGTACATGAGTCCTTACATATCAAAAATTACTTAAGCAAATGTTTAAATGGGTTATTGGCCAAAATAAGCTTAAAACGGACCTTTCCAGTAGTCAAATCTGACTGCAAGTCTTTAAGTTAAACCTTACCATTTATTTATTTATTTATTTATTTATTTATTTATTTATTTATTAATACTTATATTTATTATATATTATTATTATTATTTATTTTATTTTTTTTTTAACATAGAGAGTGCTTTACTGCTTAGTAATATTTTAAAATAAGCTTATTAATATTTTTAAAAGATCAATCAGCCACCTCCTAGGAGAAACTGCAGTTAAAGGATTGAGGCTTGTGTCTATAAATTAGGATTCGGGGTCTATGGCAGAAAGAACCATATTTATTTTTATTTTTTTATTGTTACATGAAGTATTATTGAGTATTATTATTATAGAGCTATTATTTTCTTTCTAGTATTGGACCTATTCATAATAACTGCATCTCCTACCTGAGGAGGCTTCAATCACAACAGGTGTTCAAAGAATAAAAGATCAAAGATGCTGTCCAAGAACAATCTCTCTACCTCTCTATCCATCCTTCTATTTGCGACTTCAGTCTCTTCTTGCTTACTGGCCTTCTTTCTTTCAGATTTTTTTTTTTCTTGTGCCCTCTCTGTTTATTTTCAAAGCATCCTTACTTCCTTTTTGAGACCTGAATCTCTTCTTTCTTCTCCACAGGGCTGTAACAGGTCACAGAGAACCCATTCCCGATGACAGCAAGGACAACATCACCATCTTCACCCGGATCTTGGATCGCTTGCTGGATGGTTATGACAACAGATTGCGCCCCGGACTAGGAGGTACGATAAATGCGTGTGCAAATTTCCTTCCTCATTGTCTCCAGTGTCAACATGCTGGCCTTAATGTTGGCTTGCAGATGGATCATGTTTTTCCTCAGTCTGGGTTTTATTTCAGTTCTTACCTCAAGTCTCACACCTCTGAGATCCATGACAGATTGTGTTGTGGAACAGCAAAATTACTCATCTTCTCTTGGCACTGTAATGTTTATCAATAGCAGAATCTGTCACAGAACAGCGCTCTCCCTAGATCACTTACAAATCGAAGATCAAGGAGCCCCAGGAGTCTCATGTGTTAAAGATTGCTGATGAAAATAAAGAGGAAGTCTTGACCACTGCTCAGATGGTGCACCAACAGATAAATTAATGCTAAATTAAACATCATGAAGCAGCTGATCGGATCCCCTGGTCATTTTGGATTCAGAGCACATTAAACACTGGTTTCTTAGCATTGATGCTCTGTAGTCTACATCCCAATTAGGCCATGACCCTATATGTATTTTTTGTTCTCCTCCACAGAGGTCTCACAGAGTGAATCCCCAGTGACCTCTTAAAGTACAGAGCCTAAATTGTGAGCCCAGCAGTGGGCAGTCTAAAATCAAGATGTATGCTTTTGATAAATTGGCTAAGCCCAGTGGCACACTGAGAGTTGTGGGCTGATACTGTGGAGCTGGACGGCTTCCATTGCCTCTACTGCCTGAGTCCTGCTGGCTCCACCTGGCTCCCATCCAGTCACCCCTCTCAAGCTCCATCAAATCTTTCCATTTCCACCCTGCTTTGCATTGTTGCTGATGTGTATTACAGTACTCATCACATCAAAGTTGCTAACTAGAACATGATAACTTACTTCAGATGGATAAATGCCTAGAGTACTCCACACACTGGGCATTTTTTAAGTGCCCTTATTATTATGGTCATTTAAAAGCTCATAATTGTATTTTTTGGCTCTAAGTACAAAACAAAACAAAAAAACCCCAAAAAAATCTAACAAAAAAAACTTATTTTTATCATAATTAACAAATACATTGCTATGGCACTTTTTTCACCCTCTGCCTGAAACACTCTGTTTTAAATCATGTCTCTTTAAAGCATAAGGGTCAATAAAAAGCTCAGTCTGCTCTGATTGGTCAGCAGTCCCCGTCCATCCGCTCAGAGTTTGTGTCAGAAAGGTAACACCCCTTACAATTAGTGTTCAGCCCCAGGGATTCATGAACATCTGTAAACAGTCGTGTTGTTTTTTGTAGCCCTGTTTTAATTTTAGTCCAGTCTATGTTTGAAGCTGTCATTTTAGTTTTTATTAGTTTTATTCACATTCAAACTCTTTTTAGTCTAATCAAGTTTCAGTCAACTAAAAGTCTGAGCATTTTATTATTATTTTAGTCAGAATTATCCATGACTATTTCCGTCTAGTTTTAGTCGATAAAAACTGATGACATTTAGTCTAAAAAAATTGTATTTTAGTCTCTTTTTAGTAATGCAATTCTATTTAATAGTAGTATAGACGAAACCAAAATTTTATTTTAGCCAAACCCATTTCCCCCCTTATTATATTTTTGTTACTTTATAGACTCAAGAATACATCCATCCAGACACGGGAGATGCTCTGATTTGAATTTACAACATTTATTTTACCAACGACACATGTTAAAGTAAACGCAACGGTCCCTTTCTCTGTGTCAGACTTAACTTTGTTTGTTGTCATCTTCTACATAATGCTGCGAGTGGGGCTTGAGGAAGTGGTGTTGCCTCAGTGAGACCCAGGAAACAGAAATACTGCTAAATAATAATAATAACAATGAGACTAAACAAGACGAAATAACGCTATAACATTTCGTTTCGTCTCGTTTTAGTCAACGAAAATGACGAGACATTTGAGCATAGTTTTTATTTTGTAAACCACATTTAGTCTCGTTTTTATTCGTCAACAATATTGCATTATACATTTAATTATAGTCATCGTCACATGACCAGCATTTACGTTGCATCTCGTCTCATATTCGTCATGTGATAAAAGTTAGTTGATGACGATATTTAGTCATAATTTTCATTGACGAATGAACGCAACAAACGTCCATATTCTGTAAAACATTACATAACAGCAGTTAATATTTATTTTACATAGTAGTTATTTCTGCTCTTATGCCTACTCTTTCTTTGTCTTGTTGTCCAATCAGAAAGTGTGACTGAGGTGAGGACAAACATCTATGTGACAAGCTTCGGACCAGTATCAGACACTGATATGGTATGTGTGTTCTTACTCTTGCTTAATTTTTCGAAGTGTTTATACAGATTAGGTTCACGCTTATTCACTCATGTGAATATCGGTCTGTTCCTCAGATTTATTGCTTTTTTATATAATGTATCCTTTTCAACCAGGTATGGTTACAAATAATTGGTGGCAGATTACCACATGAGAAAACTGAGATGTTTTCATTGCTGTTGAATTGAATTTAGAAAGATTTGTTTGTCAAATATGTCCTAGAGGAAGATGTAGTACCGTCTTTTATTTCCTTTTGTCCCAGTGAATGTGTGAAGCTGCATGTGTTCCTTTATGGGCTCATTTAAGAGAGGAGATAATTGGTTGCGAGACTGCATGGAGAAATGCATGTGTCTTAATCATATACACAATTGGCTCTGGTATGCAAAATGAATCACCACAGCCATGCGGCGGCATTTTATATTTTGTCAGAAACATAATTTTCTAATAGTGAGAAGAAAACATCACAATCTGTCAAATTATACAGAGCATGAAACGATAGTCAAATTACACAGAAATAATAATCAAGGTTAATTTTAACATAATCAACCTATAAAGTTGTCTTATGAATTGCTCCACTTCAGAAAGTAGAACTGCTGATCTGAAAGTTAAATTAGTAGGAAATTGCACAATATCTGATACAAGGAGGACAGCGCTTTTTCAATATGTTTGCGAAAAAACAAAACAAAAAAAAACATAAATGTCACATTGCCTTACAGTAGGCCTATATATAGCATATTCTGTAGTGATACCAACCCAAAAAGTGGCTATGAAATACCAAGAACACTCTAAAAATGTAAGCTTTCTATAATTGGCTGCTTTTGCGATAAGGAAAGACTCATTATCTCTGATCTGTGCCTTGAAGAGAGTGTTAGAATGTTCTCATGACTTATCTTCAACCTATTCTCTGCAATGGTGTCAAGAACGACTTAGAAGACAGAGGCACAACCAAAACAGTCAGTTTCAGGTTGGACAGTGAATTTGGTCAATAATCCTTGACAGCAGGTTCTAAATAGTTTGGCCTCTGCATCGTCATGCTATGACAGGAGATGTGGCGTAACAAGCATAGCTGAAGAAACGCTTTCTGAAGGTGATGACCATCTCGCCTGATACCCCAAAGATAAAGAAGTCCAAGACTTTTGCACTCCAGCTAATGGGATCAAAAGTCAAGCACTGACACACACCAGTTCTGTCACCTGTTGGAATTTGGGTTCCTTACCACTGTCGCCTTCAATTAGTTGGTGTATAAAGCTACACAGTCTCATACGTGCTAAGTAAAACTCCAATAATTTTTATTCCTTTTCACACAAAGTATGATTTACAGAACCAAAGTTTTGATTAAGAAAACATTATTTCCGCCCAATTCCTTCCACAATACTATGCTATGACTTTGAAATAGGTGAAACGCTCCAGTACAGATCCCATGAAACTATGGTTTGACAAAACAGATCAAAACCTGTGTAGAAGGCAATTAAAATAGCACCACTGCATCAGCAAATGCATAGATATGTTGTTTTCCAACACAATCGAGCATTAACCTTTTAGCTACACTCCACGGACATTTGAATTCTGAACCACAGCAATACATTCCTGATGAAACTTAAGAAAAACACTGCAATACCTGCCTGTACCAACGTAATAAAAACATGGCCATGGTCACATATTGAACCCTTTTTAGTGTCACTCACTGGACTTTTGACTTTGAAAATCCTGCGAAACACGCACTAAGGTTCATAATATCGGTGTTGCAGAAACATTGCCAAAAGTACTTATATTCAAAGAGCCTGGGTTGGTTTAAAGACACTTAATATTCAGGAATTTTTATTGATTTGACATCATTGACCCCACTGAGTGTGAATAAAATGTAAACTGAATTAAGCTGAACAATGACACTATAGCTTCAACTGAACTTGTTTCATAATTGATGAACTTTGAAATGCTGACACTGCTATTGAACTGAACTGAGCTGAGCTGAATAATGACATAGGCTTGTTAGAGCTGCTTTACAGCAGAATTAGAATTTGTCTTATAAAGTTTCCACAACTGATTCTGGTACTACTTTGAAACAATCTCTATTATAGAAAACACTATAGAAATAAAAAAAATGACTTGACTTGACTTGAAACACCATCTTCTACTATGGAACTGTTACCAACACACGACATCACATCAATTCCCTCAACAGAATAAGTGCCCTCAATGGACTTCCCCAAAAAACCATATCTCCCCCTAGTCTAGTCATCATCATTTTTTTCAGGGACATTTTCATTGGAAGTCACTGGAAGTAGAGACAGCTAATATGAAGTATTATTTATAGTGGCATTGTATTGAGGGTACAGTTTATTTGGTGATTCGTAACAAAGACCTTTGGTGGAGATGTGAAATTCCTTCATGCATACAAAGAATGAGTAAATATTAATCTCTGAATGTTGTTGTGACATCATTGTGCTGAAAATAACCGGCCACAATAAGTGATGTGCTGTCTCTATGTGACGTCTCATCAACCCCCCATGATTCCAAGTCACTGGGTTTGCATATGGGAACATCAGTGCTGATTCTAACATCACAAGTCTAAAATGAAAGATTCACAGAAATCAATGGAAAAGACAGGCTATGCGACAATATTCTGTGGGGACTCAGGGAATCATAGAGAATGATAAAAGATAAAAGTGGTAAAAGATACCTCAAGAGAAACTGAAACGATGTATAAAGACAAAGCTTCTGTTGCTCTAGGCTATGACATGCAGTCACAGTCACTGGTCACTAGCCTGGCAATGTCACACTATACAGTACCTTGAGGAAGACTTGTCACACAGTGCATCAAAAGCTATAAGAGTGTTGTTACTAATGACTTGCCTCATGCAATATCGACCATTCATTAACCATCTGATCCATATTGCACACAAACATGGCAAGTACAGTCCGAAAAGGGCAGCTCTGGTCTGATCTGAATGATTATTTTCATTTCCTAGTAGTTAGTGTGTATAAATTGTCATCATTCAACCAGGAAAAAAGTTAGAACAGTTATAGAAATGTCAGTTACAAACAACCAGGGCCCGGTTCCCCGATAACGCTCACTCTTAGCGCGCTAAGAAGACTTTGAAAGATATATCTTACCAAAGTTGTTTATGTTCCTAAGTGTGTTCCCCGAAGTGGTCCTTAGGAAGCTTCTTAGCACGCTGCCTCTTACGTCCGACGTTACAAGAGTGCTGTCCCGAGTGAGGGTGCTGAATTAGTTGGCATCGATTGCTCAGGAATCGATTTTCCACTTCACGTGAAGGTGCAATACAGCGTCAAGAAAGACAACACATTCTATGCAAATAAAACATTCCTCAAATTATTACAGTAACATTTATTTTAACATAGCTTAAGTTATCAGTAAAATATATACTATAAATTAAATTATCAAATGGTCAGTAATATGTTCACACGATATGTTGTGATGGTTAGAAGAACCGGGTATCCCTCGCTAATCATCCACTTTCCTTATCCCGTTGTGCCACTTGTGCCGCTTCTTGACATGGGTTTAACGACTTATAAAAATTATATAATACACTTTTATATTAATGTTAAGGTACTTTACAATCAGAATTGATTGGCAAGCAGCTGCAGTTACATCTGTTTAATGCGGTATTGATTGCAATTGGTTTATGTTTTTAATAAAAAGCAACCTATCTACAGTGAACAGAGAGAGAGAGAGAGAGAGAGAGAGAGAGAGAGTGAGATACAAAATATGCTGGGGAAGCAACGTAAAAAAGGCCACCAAGCCCCCTTGTCAGAGAAACTTGAAGTTTTGCTGGACCTTGCCACCAGGTCAGAGATCACACCCCTATGGTCCACTATAACCTGCACGTTTATGGCCACGTATCCCTTTTGCGATAAGTAGCCTACGCCTGATCAATCACTGATGAATTGGCGATAGTGATGAGTGTGCCATCCACCAGGATGTAATCCCCGGCATGGCGCAGAAGGGCATTGGTGACAGTGTGGACGCACCTCCACACCGTGATTAGGACGTAGCCCTCCCCCACAACCTTGATGAATCTCTCTGTAGCAAAAAAAAAAAAAAAAACACGTAGCGCTGGGCTTCAGGGCTTAAAGCAAAATTAGGCCGCGTTTCCCTGGCAAGCGCAGGTCTGAGAAGGTCCAGCAGCTCCATAATGAGCTGTCTTGGGAGGCGAATTTTTTTTAATATAGCCCCGTCAGGCAAAATGTCAAAAGGGCTTAAGTTTTGACGCATAAAAAAAATTGACATGGACTAAACGGCTCCGCGGCCAGCGCCGTCTTTTATTCAATACAAGGACACGTAGGATCGCTGCTAGTTGGTCGCTTACTGGACACAACCATGATTACCCATTTATAGATCTTAGCCATCTAGAGCCAAATTGTTTGCCAGATTTTAATTATCAAAAAATTGATTGCCAATTCGCTTTAATTACATTACGAAAAAGCCTAGGCTAATTACCACCATATTAGTTCTGATACCACATCAAGTCAACTTCATAAATAGGCCTGTATCCATTGCGTACATAATTTATTATGAGTCTTAAAAAATAACATAAAATCATTGTTGAGCCACAACATTGTCAACATACCATAGTTTGACTTGTACTTCGCTCCGCTGATTTCTAAAGACTGCTGTACAGTAGCATCTTGAGCTCAAACAACGCTAAGAGAGAGCTTAGGAATGGTACAGACCAACGTTACGAAAGTGTGACTTACAGAAGATATACTTAGCGTACGGATGTGCCGGTTAAGAGAGAGGTTAAGGAATAGGTTAAGAACTACTTAGCGAAAATAACGTTTTGGGGAACCGGGCCCAGGTCATTACTTCCACTGGAAGAGTGCACTCTCAAAGAGTTTGCCAGATCATTATCCTCTTGGTAGAGTGTTTTTGCAGCTATTGGTGTTCTTGTCCCATCATTATACTGTCTTTAAGTTGTAGACACTTAAGTCTGATGCTAGTATATTTGTATCCCCTTTTACGGGGAAGTCGTGGCCTAGTGGTTAGAGAGTTTGACTCCTAAACCTAAGGTTGTGGGTTTGAGTTTCGGCCGGCAATACCACAACTTAGGTGCCCTTGAGCAAAGCACCGAAACCCCAACTGCTCCCTGGGCGCTGCAGCATAAATGACTGCCCACTGCTGTGTGTTTGCACTTTGGATGGGTTAAATGCAGAGCACGAATTCTGAGTATGGGTCAGCATACTTGGCTGTATGTCACTTCACTTTTGAAGGAATGTCCAGTTTGTAGTTTTAGTCTTGTGATCTTTCATCACAGCTGTAGGAGAATGAGCCCATGCTGTCTGCACCTGAGGCCAAAGTACAGGTGGTTCCTATAGTCTACAATTCTGATTGCCCTCTTTTTATATTCCCACACTAACTCAACCTAAAATGTGTGCCAGTGTTTTTGATTTATCCACATGTCCATTCTACAATGTCAGGTATAGTAATTTTATTTGTAACTGGACTTCCTCATTACTTGAAGATCTCCAGGGAAGCACTACCCTGTGATATTTAACAAATGCACAGCATCACTATCATAAGCATCTCTTAATGCACAATATGTAGTTCTTTTGACATTGGCTTTATGACCAAAATCACTTTTTTTTTTTTCTTTTTTTTTTTCCTGAGCCTGCATTTCTGGAAATGTCTCAGCCTTTTTAGAGTTCATCTTTTGTCTTTCCTGAAGGCATTGTCAATGACTTACTTCATTGCCTTAAATAAATTCTTTTTTATCTATGCAAGATTAAGCTGGATAAAATCCATATATCAGATCAAAAGCATTGTAGCATAATCTCTCAAGTTATGCATGAAATACTAGACATCAGGTATCAGCTAGAACAAGCTATAAACTATTTGCTTACAACCTACAAACTTCTAGCAAAGTCATGATTATATTCACACTCTATTCTGTCATACACTCTGTTTTGTCATGTTCCTTATCTAATTTTAAGTAGTTCATGTCATGGCCCCAGTTTGCATACTGAGAGCTAGTGCAAATGTCAGATTTGTTTCAGATAATATTATCTGTTGTCAGGCTTTGAAGCAAATCTTTCTTATGATCCTGTTCATCCTTATCCAGATAGGTCACAGACTCATTGTTCACATCACTTTGTAGGGATTTGGCACCAGAGTGTGTCACAGAATTTGCACTCTTGGTCTAACTTCTCCTGCTTGGATATACTTCTTGTATTGTTGTAATATGTTATTACATATAGCCAATATTACAGTTCATCTCTTGGCAGCACCCTGTTTTTGTTTGTATATGGGTGGTTTTAGACTTTATAATGGCATCTATCCTTTTTTCAGAGCTGTTTATCTGTTGTTTTGCTTCACCTATTTTTCTTCATAAAATAATATTAATAATAACCGTCATCATCATCATCATCATCATTGTGTTAGTATATTAGTAGTATTTAAATCTTGGATTTGCTGAAGTAGAATGTGTGTTGGGGTGGGGGCAATATTTTAGCGCACTGGCAGCAATGCTATGATTTCAGTCTTGGGATAAGAAATAAGTTAAAGTGTGTCAAGTTTTAAAATAATTATTGAAGTAAACATTCTGTAATAATAATAAAAAAACAAGCAATAGTTTTGCACATTCACTAATAAAAAAACTAAAAACAAAATGTGTTTAATATATTAATACTTTGGAAAGTAGGATATTTTGGCTAAGAAAAGGATTTGACAGAAGACTACAGAAGAGTGATATTTTTTTTTTTACATTTATTGTTATTATAATTATTTCAGCATTGATTTGGTACAGCAGTACCAGTGGGTTTGACATGCCCAGTCGATGATCGGAAGCTTCATCTGATGTACCTCCTTTTAATCACATTTGTCAAAAGCACTGTTGATTCCTGTCACATGGGTGTGCACAGACTGAAGACAAGGAAGATGAATGATGTTCCAATGCAAGAATTTAATAAGAATCCACATAGAACAAACACAGAAGACAGCAGCAAACACATGCAACTCAAATGTAGACCAGACATTGAACTAAGGTACATGAAGGATGTAAGTATTGAAACAAATAAGATAATTAATGAAACACATCTGAACTAAATGAACTAATAATAGTAATCACAGAAACAAAGGACAAGTGGGAAAATCAAACAAAGGAGCACAGGAACTAAAAATACAACATAGAAGTCCATGACAGCAAAAAACAACTGAGCATTCTTGTGATATTTTCATGGTGTGAAAGTAATACGACAGACATAATGTTGATGGCATCTTGAAGTTGTGTTCTTGGAATCAAAGAACTTATTCTGACAAGCCTCAGTGTTAGTTGTCAGTTTATTACCTAATGTGCTCCATTTTCACATTTCACAAGCATTACTGTGGTGTACTGACTGCATAAAAGTGTACTCTTTATTGCTTTTTCTTTTTCCTAAATCATCCTCACCAAAAGGGACAAAAACAGCAGAGTGTCAAAATTCTTCTAAATATACTATGCCATGGAACAGATGCATAACATTAGTCCCATTATATAACCTAAGCCTTGACCAAGTGCCTGAGCTGTCAGTCATGACATTACACTTTTATGGAAGAAATGAGGGAAAGACATTAAGTGAAACAAGGTCAAGAAATAGCTCATGAGATTGGTAGAGAGCAGAGCACTTATGTGATGGCCTCATCTGCAGATACGACTACAAGAACGCCTTTCTCTTTATGAGGCTGTCCGTAATGTCAATATCTCTAGGTTATTTCTGCAATAGCAGATGTTGTCATCTTTTTCGTTTTATCCATTTTTCCTTTCAGCTCCATCTTAGATCTTCATCTCCATCATCCTTCATTCAGTTTTCACATTTTATTTATTTTTTCAAATTTCTCCAGCCGAGACTTTCAGCATATTTTTGTTTGTGCCTAATGCTTCTTTTCCCACCTGTCTTGTAAAAGATTGCACTGCTCTGTCACATTTGTTTGCTTGTCCTCATTGTCATTGCCCATTCCTCCCTTTCTCTATATTGGGCTTCATCAGAGCCTCAAGTTGTCTGCTTTGAAATTTAGGCCGGGCTAATCCACCCCAGGTGATGTGTTGAGCCTTGTGCAAACTGAGGATGACAGTTAGTCGGGGGCTTGTCCTGAAGCACAAAAAGTCCAAGAAGTTATCAATACATAATATTACTGTTGTGGCTGTTGCAGTTTGCTAAATGGGAAAGGTTTACTCCTATTTATGTTAAAATACTCTCTTTTAAGGATGTGCAATAATTATCGTCTCTGATGATATCATAATTGTTGTTTTGAAAATGTGCACACTGATATTATTGAGTATGCCACTTTCTTTGCAATGAACAAACAAAAAACGTTTTGAGAGTCAAAAGCATTCACTGTGTGATGATGAAGCCTATTAGAAAGCAGTTAGAATGACCCTGTAATTCAAGTTATGAAAGCAAACAATATCCAAACAAAAATTTTATGGGTTTGTGTTTCATAAGATATGATATAGTCACGTAATTTCACACAAGCAAGAGTGCCATTTACCTGAATATGAGTGTGATTGCAAATTAGATATTCATTATCTACAAGTAAAAAAAAAAAAAAAAGTTAATACAATTGTTAATACAAAACTAGTTACATTTTAGACCCAGTATTACCTCTTTATTCCTGTTTCATCATTGAAATTAGTTCCAAAACAAAGCCAGATTAGAGCAACACACATCTCAGAGCAACATTGTGGTGTTTTGTTCCTGAATGAATATGTTTTGAATGAATCAATGATTCAATGATACATTCATAAAGACAGCCTGTGGCTTTATTATTAAATGAATCATCAGTTTCAAATGAAGTGCATGATTCAATGAATCACTCATTGAGACAGGGACTTACCGCCACCTACTAGCGGTTTTAGTGCCCTATTTATTTATCCATGACAGGCCTAAACCAGCCAAGGTGCCAGCACAAAAACAAACTCGGCAAAATATTGTTTAATTATCAATAACACTTTCCCCGTTAGCATTTTTGAAAAAAGTAGCCAGCCACTGCCAGCAATTTTGAAGATTTTATGGCCTCCATTATATTTTGCTCTATGAATATTTGAATATGCAATGCACCAAAATAAAGATCAGAGCCTCTACTCTAAAACAAACAAAAAAATAATAATTTTAATCTATCTTAAAGCATGATTTTTTTTAATTTTTTTTCAGCACTTGAATATAGGTAGGTTTCATAAAATGTGTAGTTTTTAGCAAAAAGGTGAGAAAATCAATAATAATATTTAATATGGATAATATTCATTACGGTTATCAAAGCATGAATCCAGGAAATCACTTCCATTAACACCTACTGTACAAAGCTTGCACAGCCATATACCACTTCTTGGATCAACATTTTACTGTTTAGATTATGCAGTTTTCATTTACATGCTGTCTATTGCTGAGGATCGCATTATTTCTCTTATGAATCTGTTTACAAAAGAGATCGCTTGTTTCTCCATCCTCTTCACGTGTGTTTTTGTTCGGGAGGTTTTGTACTCATTCAGAAGATGTGTAATAGCACCCCCAGTTTATAACAGTGAAAACATGAAAATAAAAACTCTTCAATGGTGGGGAAAGAGTTAATAAATAATACCAAAAATTATATATACATAAACTGACAAATATATATATATTTGTCAGTATTGCACACCCCTACTGTCTTAACAATTTGTTGTGTTTTGCAATGATTGAACACTGTAACTAATCACAAACATATCTCTGCCCATGAATGCAGTGGAGAATCAGGATAGGCCAATCAATATGCACACCGGTTTGACCACTTTTCTTTTTGGCTGATCATTATTGACATTTTTCTGGCTACTGGTTAATGTTAAGGGGAAAGAAGTTACTACGAAACTACAGTTTCGACAAAACAGTTCAAACCTGCATATAAGGACGTTCAAATAGCATGGGTTGCATCAATGAATGCATTTCTATCACTTTTGCATTTGTTAACACTATCGGGTAGGTTTAGTGCTGGATTTGGTGTAGGGGGATATGTTGTTTTCCAACACGATAGAGCATTAACCTTTTAGAAACACTCCCGGTCAGTTAAATGTACTTGTACCAACGTAATAAAAACATGGCCATGGCCACATATCCAACACATGTATCGAACCTTTGATTGTACAGAACCTTTCATCTTATCAACTATGAAGTGACAACCTGGCACCTCTCTGTTAGTTGATAACCTGAAACTACTGAAGCTTTGACAAAAGAGTCTTAGTTTAAGGAGTCTGAGCAATGTGTGGCACGCCATTTCAAGTGATAAATCAGATTAATTAAAATTCTGTAATTTTATACTAACCCTAATGTTTGCTGCAGCTATTTTCATCAGATCAGCAGAATAGTGACTCCATCTGTCAAACTCCAAGAGAAGCATAAAACACACCTGGTGAAATAGCCATGAAGCCATGATGACATATCCATGTGCTAAAATAATGGTTTGCAAAAGCCATACTATTGCCTTGTTTGAAGAACAGAAGTCATGATTTAACAAAAATCTTGAAACATTAACATAATGCTAAGTCTTTTATTAATGTGTTGTGCTGCTGAGGTTGCTGTGTGTGGGCTGCCTGTATCAGTCACAGTGTGTCCTTGCTCAAGGGGACGCAATAACAAAATTAGGACTCCAAGACGGATCAGGTCAAATTTAAGTGAGATGTACAGCCATTGTTGACAATATTTCAAAAATCATGTTCTTTATATAAATATCCCAATCAAGTGCTTAGTATGTCATTTCAGTGCATAACAGTAACTCATTTGGCCAAGTAATCTGACAAGTCCATGTTAAGGCTGCTGCGGTAAAAGCTTCTCGGGCAGTGCCTACAAGAGGACAATTTGCATCCTTAATGGTAGGCACCCATGAGCTCTGGTATTGTGTTTCCATAGCTACAAGTCGTTACGCCGGTTTAAACAAATCCATGCTGTGTAATTGCAAGGCAGTGTAAGAATCTCAGTTTCTCAGTCTAGATATTCTCTCTCAGATTAGTTTATTACCCAATGTTGGATCTCTAATGAGCTTTCATATGGATGGCTGTGATAACATTTTTGTTTGAATTATGTGTGCTTCATGATTTAATAACATGCTCTGACTTTGCAATGTTGTAGGATTATGAATGAGTACAACTTTGTAATTTTCCCTTGGTCCAAGAGAACACAACCACACAAAATTAAACTTTTTTGACCTTCATATGAAATGTTCTTCTATGTAACCAGTAAAGCACTGGGATCAGGAATTAATCAGACATAATCAATAATAATTATAAGTGAGGAGATCCAATTTGTTTGGTTCTGTTTTAACTTGAATATATATATATATATATATATATATATATATATATATATATATATATATATATATATATATATATATATACAGTACAAGTTTGGAAACATTACTATTTTTAATGATTTTGAAAGAAGTTTCTTCTGCTCATCAAGCCTGCATTTATTTGATCAAAAATACAGAAAAAAAATGTAATATTGTGATATATTATTACAATTTAAAATAAATGTTTTAAAATTTATTATACTTTAAATTATCATTTATTTCTGTGATGCAAAGCTGAATTTTTAGGATCATTATCACATGATCCTTTAGAAATCATTCTAATATGATGATTCATTATCAAAGTTGGAAACAGTTCTGCTGCTTAATATTTTTTCAGAAAATGTGATACTTTTTTAGGATACTTTGATGAATAAAAAAAAAAAAAAAAAAAAAAAAAAAAAAAAGAAGCTATGTTTTTAAAATATGAATATTTTGTAATAACAATATACACTACTGGTCAGTAATTTGGGGTCAGTAATTTTTTTTTCCTTTCTTTTTTTTTTTAATAAAATCAATACTTTTATTCAGCAAGGATGTGTTAAATTGATAAAAAGTGATAGTAAAGAAAATATATTATTAGAATATATATTATTGGAATATTTTTTTTTTAATAAATGCAGTTCTTTTTAACCTTTTATTCGTCAAATATATTAGACAGCAGAACTGTTTCCAACACTCATAATAAATCAGAATATTAGAATGATTTCTAAATGATCATGTGATAGACTGGATGTTACATGTGACACTGAAGGCTGGAGTAATGAAGCTGAAAATTCAGCTTTGCATCACAGGAATAAATGATTTTTTTTAAGTATATTCAAATAGAAAACTTTTATTTTAAGTTGTAATAATATTTCACAATATTACAGTTTTTTCAGCATTTTTGATCAAATAAATGCAGGCTTGATGAGCAGAAGAAACTTATTTCAAAAACATTAAAAATAGTAATGTTTCCAAATGTTTGGTCTGTACTGTATATATATATAGTTTTTTTTTTTTTTTTTCATATAATATAATAATAATAATAATAATAATAATAATAATAATAATATGGCAGATATCATGTCTCTAAAAAACAGCCTGCCTCTGGATTCACAGTCATGTTTGTGATGGGTTACAATGATCTTAAAGGTGCTGTATATAATTTGACTACACTAAAGCATAAAAATACCAAAATATGTTTGCAGATATTTAGGAAACATGTTAAGTTCTCTGAAATACAATGCTACACTCAGTTATTCTACTTTGAAATGTGCAATCTTTGTCGGAATGTCTGTTTTTGTTTTGGTCTGCTAATTTACCCAAGAGTACTTCAGCACCCCGAGTAGCCAGTTGGTGGAAAACACAGCATATTGCAGCTATGGAATCCAGGAAAATAGTTGGGTTAGTGATCACAGATTCTACATGACCTAAAAATACTCTACATCTATCTAAAAAGCTCTAGTACCAGAGGAATGTTAAAACACAGATAGAGAAATTTCAGATCTCTTGCTGCTTTCAGCATGCTAATTCTCTTTATTATGGAAGGTGATTGTAACCAGCACCAGGGCTTAGTTGTCTGCAATACGTGAAGGTAATTCTGAAATAACCAGCAATCAGGCTCTTTTCTGGTTGACTTCAAGCTTACATTTCTATATGCATAAAGCCTACACAATAATATTCTTGATCATACTGTGTTTCTAAAATAGATGCATAAAGAAAAAGACAACACATTATTGTGAATGACATGAAATCACCCTCTATTTGATGCTGGTGGTCGGTTGCAGTCTTGGAGCTTTGCATCTGCTTGGGAATCAAAGATATGTTGCAACCACTTTGATGAAATGCTTTACACCAGAGCTGCTGGCGTAAGAGCTCCTCCAATCTTATATAGCAGCAGGGAATTAGAAGGCACAGATTGTATTTCCAACCACTCTTTTGTGACATGACCATCAATAAGTAATCCACTGCAGGAGACCCAGTACACCAAAGCAGCTTTTAATGAAAAAAGAAACTGTTTCAAATGATACAGCACAACGGCTGTGTTATCCGTCCACCGTAAATGTTCCTTATGAAATGAAAGCCTATAATGTAATCTCATTCATAGTTGCACATTTAAAGGGTATAATGTTTTATAGGTACTTTAAAGGTTAGACCACTATTTGTTTTATCGGATGTATTAGAAGTCATTCTGAAATGTGTATAAACCTTCACATAAAAATTGTTACATTTTTCAGAAATATAGCAATGCAACCTTAAATCCCAGATTTCACACCCTTTGATTTCTCCTCACTTTTTTCCCCACAAGTAAAATCTCCATTTGATTGCTTAAGTGGATTAAAGAGGTTGGCTGAATTGAAGTGAATTAAACAGATCATTAGATTGATCGCTTCGTTGTACACTTTTCCACTCAGAAAACAGTACAAAACTCTCAGCTGTCTGTCTGTTGTCTCTGGGCGGTCTCCAAGCAACAGCATGTCTGCTGGTTGCGATTTGAGCATCTAAGCGCATTTTAGATGAACATTTTTTTTCCCAGCACAATCTGAGCAGTAGCTTGCGTCACGTTAGTTGGCACCATGCTTGCTCATGTCAGACATTCTTGTAGAGCCTGTGCCCTGCAGATAAGTGCTTCGATGTAGATGACTTCACGGCTTGCACAAACTGGCTAGCAGCTCAGTGGCTGGGATCATCCTCCTCTGCTGCTTAGACAAAGATATTCAAAGTAGCTTCAATTAGGAGCCAAACTAAGGTGGCCTGCCCACAATCTTGTGGTCTCATATTTACCAGTTAGTACTGTATATCTACAGCGAATACAACTTGTATGCCATTCTGTGAGAGATCAGGAGCATTTCTAATTATCAAAATGCTAAAAAATAGTTCCCATGGAGTATTAAATGGACATCGTTATTGGTCCAATAGTTTTAATATTAATTTTCAGTAGACCAGAATATAGTAACAAATGCCTCATTATGGGAAATCAGTGATTCATTCATAGCAGGAACCTTCAGCAACAAGTATAATCTTATAAAGATGCAGATAAATATTGTTAAAAACATTATAATTATAATCTAAATGATCTATTCGTTGGCCTCAATTCTCTCAATACTGCTGTAGGGATAAAAAAAAAAAATAACCCCCATTTTCCCTTCTCACTTAGGTTTTAGTTTTTTCTCCATTTGAAGTGGCTTAGCATTATCAAAACCTTTCATTTGGAGTTGACAAATCCCCACACTCCATCTCATTGCTCATTAGCTCAACACGTTATGCCACCACCCAGCAGCCACCATTTTGTGTCAGCCGCTTGTTGCTAAAGTGTCTTCAGTAGCATTAGGTCTATATGTAGAAGTCACTTCTCTTGAGGTTTTCCCTCTCTTCAGTTATTTTCTATTGCTGAAATGTAGGTCACAACCCAGGGCCCTAGCAGGGCAAGTGTAAGGAAAGCCCAGAACAGTCTTTCTTCTTCTCTTGTGTGACCTTGCATGGATCAACCAGACCTCTGCACGGGAGTTTTAATCTTTAAATTAATTATATTTTGACAATATGCTTCTACTGTTTTTTTCTTTTCTTTGGAAAACTGCTCTTGTGCTTCTTGATTATATGACCAGTGATGTTCTCGTTCATCTTTTGTTCTTTTACTTTTCTTATAATTAATACAGATGACTTAAAAGGGATGAAGTAAATTCTTAAGAGTGTGGAAAGGGCTGTGGGAAAAGCAGAATCAGAACGAGGAGAACTGTAATTAAACGGCTGTAGAAAAGCCCACTGAAACAGGGTTTTAAAATTCACAATTAATGGAATGGCTAAAGACTTCATTGCAAGTCATGTTTATGGTAAGTTACATGCTCTGTGTTTATTTTTATTCTCAGGGTTGATATTAACCACTGGGGAGACATTGGCAATGAAAGAGTACAATTATTTGAAAGGGATGTTTCAGGTTTCAAGTACAACTCAAACTCTATGCATAATATCACAGACATGCTGTTGATTTCAACTCGTCACTCGCAATAGAAACATATGGGGAAAATGAAAGCAGAAATGTGAAGCTTATTTTGTTTATATTAATTCCTCTTAAAGAGATCTGTGACATCCCAAGGGCAATTACTGTGGCATACTTGTATGAGTGCCTCCAGAGCAAGACACTGACCAATAGTTGCACATCATCACACCATAGGCCCCGGCCACTGAAGTTCAGTCACTTAATGGCTAATATTTGCTTACACTGGATTCAAGCGTCAAGCAAATTGAACCCATTATAATCACTGATGCAGTCTACACTGGATACAGTATAGAGATGTATATGTAGTTTCTGACATACTCCACACACTTGAGTTTATATCACTGAAAACCAAATGTTTAAGCTTGCAATGCATAAAAGTGATTGAACATGATCAACAAATTTGAAATGACAACACAGCACTTACCCATAAAGGCAAGTGAGACGCTCTCATCCTTTGCCATTTTTGTCTTTTCTTTCTTTCTTTTTTTTTTTTTGTGAGCCTGACAATACATCACAAATGTCGTCTATAGAGCTGGTTTGTAAATTTGATAGTTTGCCAAAAGTCAGAACCAGTCTACAGATTTCACAGAAGATCATGTGGTTTATGCTAGCTTCAGGCCATTATTTCATCCAGTCGGAGGATATCAAACCTGTTTGACATTTTTAGCCAATTTCAGAATACGTTTTCATTTGTCATGCGTCCCCTACTAACATGGCGCTAGGTTCTGCATGTGTTGATGTCCAGTTTTTCTTTGTAACTATTTAAAGAGTGGACAAGTGTGTGATGCTTATAGTGTTTTGAAAGCTCTTCGGCTTTTAAAAGTAATTTAGTGTATTCCAGCATTTAATGTATAAACTTAAGGTGTTAATTTATTGTTATAATAAAACAAAAATGGTGTGCACATCCCAAAGATCCAAATAGGATGCAGGTGCAAGACAACTGGATGATATAGACAAATAAAGAAGTGAAGTCTGCACACTGAAAACTCATTGAGCCTGATGAAGACCTGAAGGTCGAAATGTTGCTTGATTAAATTCCTCTGGAGCAGTAGTTTTCAGTTAATTTAATGTTTAACATAATGTTTCAAACATTTTTACTAAATGTAATATTATCACTGTTTTTATTAATTCTATATATGACATATGTTATTCAAAATATTGTTTTATTCTCTGTGTGTGTGTGTGTATTGTTATAATTACTGTCTTCATTATGACTTAATTATTATTATTATTAATAATAATAATAATAATAATAATAATAATAAATGGGGGGGGGGTGCAAAGAATGTGATAAGCATGTAATAGTTCATGAATGACCCATCATTAGTGGGAGCTACTAGAACACTGGAGCTGCTCTGAAATACTGGCCATGTTTAGATGTATTTTCAGCTTCCCAGCTGCACTTCTTCTAACAGAGTCTGACAGATGTGCGATTTCTAGTTATCTGGAATAGTACTGCATTACAATCAGGTAATTAATGCTGAGTGCTGTGACAATCTTGCAGGCAGTTCGCTTCTCATTAGAGACCTTTGCATAGTGCTAGACAGTTAGTCTGACAGTGTTTGCACTCTGTAACATTTTTCTTCATATCACTCATGATTCCCAGCCACTGTACATACTGTATGCTCACCCTAATGGGCTTTGTAATTATTTGCAAGAGTTTTTGCTTCGTGCTTTTTGCTTTGGGCAGGAACAACAGGAGCAGCAATCCAAAATCCAGGGACATGTCCTATATACCTATTGCATTAAAACTGTCTAAGTGATGGATAGACCAAGGACCATGTGATGTGCAAATATTTCCTACAGCCAACCTGACTACAAACATATGTTGAGCAGAACACCACTGGCACTTTTTATGCATCTTCAGTCTGTAGGATTTTGGGTAACATTTTAGAATAGGTAACACTTATTATTATCATGCATATTACTAGAATATTATCCATGTATTAGTGCTAATTAAGAACATTTGAATGCCTTATTCTACTTGACCTTATTCTACATCCCTAATCCTACCCAATACCTAAACCTAACAACTACCTAACTATTAATAAGCAGCTAATTAAGAATTTATTGAGAGAAATGTCGTAGTTAATAGTTAACAAGTGTTACCTCCTCTAAAGTGTTACCGGATTTTGTATTTCACTCTTACATTTATAGTATTTATTTATTTATTTATTTATTTTTTTATTTTTTTGTAAGACAAATATGATTATCCCCCTTGTGAATATAATGGAAGTTCATACTGTTTCAAAAAGTGAAATAATTTGTGTTTATTTCGGTATTCTATTAAAACCACAGCAACTTTATATTGTTAAAAACTATGACTGTCAAAAAAAAAAGTAGTAACATTTGAGAATTAAGTAAAAATTATATTTTTGCTTAAAATTATTAAATGATAATTTAAACATATTTAAAGTAATTAAAATGTTCAAATCTTTTTTTTTTACCTAAAATATATTTATACAACAGTTACTTTTGGTCCTTGAATCTGATCTGGTCTTTCCAGCCAGTATCACCACAGGAACCATTTCACTACTTGTATATTCTGCTTTCAGCATTTGTCACAGTGAGCATCACGTTGGAGGACATTTTACAAATACTACTGTTCTTTGTTATGGAATGTATTTTGAGGAGTTTTTATGTGAGAATGTAGAGAGTTTTTAAAAAATAAGAAATCTATATTTTATTTATAAAGATAATGCCTATTTGAAAATTTGCTTGTTATAGGCCTATTTGGTGTTGTGAGCTCCAGGGCGTCAAAGGCTGTCCAACGCTCATGAACCAGCGGAGAACACCCTTAATTTAGCCAGCTCTTCTGGAATTTGATGCTGCCTCTATATTTGTAAATGTAATGTATATTGGTTAAACAAAATCTATAATTTGTCTTGAGTAAATCTAATGGGCAGTCTTTAGTATCATTAATCTATTATTTGTCCCAGAGTAAACAGTTTTGGCTGAGGCAAAGTTTCATAACTTCAGAACTTTACTGCTTCATCAGAGCGCTGCCTTTGTACTTCTGACTTAATTTCATAGCGACTTTATAATGGCTGTTGTTGTTAATTAAATATTATTGTTCAATAAATATATTGTATAAATAATAGTAGTATTTAATAATAGTATTTGGTATTGAGAACATTAGATGGTGACAAGAGACTGTCTTTATAAATGACTACGTAGAAAACTGACTTTTATTTTGAAACAAAGTTGTAAACAAGCTATTTTTACTTTCAATAACACCTTGTAGGACACAGCCAATAAAAGAACTGGTGAGCGCTGTCATGGGAAATCACCCTGGAAGCTCCACCTATTGGCCAAATAATGGAATTCAACGCTGTGAGAAGCTGGAGTGTCTGTAGGTCTTTTACGTGCACTTCTGCATAGTCCAAAAATTTCTCTGATGGCATGCCTACAGATGCGAGGTAACATCAGCCTCCACATGATCTACTAGTCATAATGATTTCAGAAGAGTTCAGAATACATCAAATAAAAAAAAAAATATTATTAAAAATAATAATAATAAATTGTCAGGTAAGAATGTATCATGCCAGTTCAGAAGAGATAATGCAATTGTGAATCACATTGTAACCACATGGCAATTATATGCTCTTTATATTATATGCTTAATTACTGTAGCTACAGTATATGGGGAATAGCCACATAGAAGTAGAAGACAAACAAATTTAAGATAGTCACACATGTCATTTAAAATTGAAATACCTTTAGAATGATACTAAACATAAAAAGGTTTAAATCATAAATTGTTAATATATAATAACTGCAATAGGTAAAAATAGAAAGTTAAGTTCTTGGCACTTCTAAGTCAACTTCCAGTGTCCTGGGCCATATGCCTAGGAGGGAAGGAGGGAAGCTTAAGGATGGGTTAAGGACAGTTGAGAAAATTGGTTTCTTTGAGATCCTCTCTTCAGATTAGAAATGTATTGTTGCATGGCATCTGTTTTGTGAGAGTTCCTGAATTTTGGGCTTCATGAAGAGATCAAAGCAGCCTGACAACCCTCAACAAATGAAAGTATAGTATGACAAAGATATTGCTTTCCTCAGCAAATTAATGTTTTCTTCTAGTTCTGACTCGACCCGGTACTTCGGTACCAAGTTGGTACAAAAAAATGTAAATGTTACAGTACCATTTTTTTTTTTTTTTTTTTTTTTTAAGTACCGGTGGTACCGAGTACCCGGTCAACCTGGTTCTTGATGCACTATCCGAAAGGTGCGCAGATGCTCTTTCTTCATAAAAGCACTGAGACATGACGACATCAAAAGGAGGAAACACACCAAACTAACAAAACACTTTAAAGACAGATGCTTGGATCAAATGAAATAGTCAAAGTAGGTAGGTTTCACAGTGTTTCCCATACATTGGGAAATATCAAAACTGATCACCACAAACAAAAGGCTTTGACTTTGTAAACATGAGCACTACATGTGTCAAAGTCAAAAACCGGTGCTGGTGTTTTGATATCACTGTATTTCTAAAGAAAACCAAATGTCTTGAGAAAATTTTAATTTCATATTGCCTGTAATGTCTGAGCAGCATTTGTGATCGCTGGCTCAACGCTTATTTGATTACAGCCGTTACAGGGGAAACCTGTCTCTCTCGTGCTCTACAAGCTCCTCCTGCTGGCAGAGCATTCATTTGCATATATGCCGCAGCAAATAGACTGCAAGGCTGTGGGAAACACTGCTTTTGTTATGAATACTATCAAATACTTTTATTTGAATGTCGGATTTTAATGAACGCTGTAATTGGAGTAGTTAATCGTTAGCATAAGCGCAGCTAACGCTAATAAAATGAGCATTAGAATTAAGTTTCTTTATTAACTATGCAATGTTCCTATAACTTATAATAGGGTAAAAAAAACCAGGAGGAAATGATGATACTATTTTTCATGCCAGAGGCTTTTAAATGAATATGGATCTAAAATATGCGTGTTAAAGAATGTAGAAATGGTTAACATTGTTTGTGTCATATCAGTCAGAAAAGCAGTTCTGGCTCAATGATTAATTGAATGCGATTGTCATGCGCATCTTGTCAGTAAAGCCGGTTCTGTGATTAGTAGTAAATCTCCAGCATGTGCTTTTAGATGGAGCATCATTTACTACACAAAGTTGTAGTTTACTGACAAGCTACTCAAAATCGCGTTCACAATCGCAGATGATTTAATCGCGCGTTTAGGGAATCGAAGAAAGGGATTTCCTTGGTTTCTTCTGCAAGGTGTATTTGGAGATTCAGCATGAGAGCGCCCTCTGGCCTTTGGATAGAGATTTACTGCTGATTACAGAACTGTGCTTTACTGAAAGATATGCATGACAATCTCATTCTGCCTAATCGCGATTTATCACCTTTGTGATTTAATTTAAATTAATCGCGCAGCCCTCGAGCAGATAATTACACTTGCTCATTGAATCTTTCTTTCATAATAATCTACATAATACAGTAAGCTTTTATTCAACTCTGCATTTCTTCATTTCTAGTTCTAAAGTGACATTTTGAATTAGTAACTGTAAACCTGAGATTTGAATCTGTGCCGGGAGTAGTTCTACACACTTGTGCTGTCGAACTGTTGCATAAACACAATATCAAACTAGTAGTCATGGCTCTATATCAGCACAGCTGTGATTACAGAATATACACATTAGGTCATGTGCACTAACATCTAGCGCTTTATCTATTTGACACGTATTTGTTCTTTGTCTGACATCAGCTCTCTGTACAGCTCACTGAAAAAGCTTCAAGTAAATGATCCTCATTGGGTTGGAAAATGGTGGACATCTTAGCTTGTCATCACATTCTGATCAAATTTCTGTTCTTCACAAACAACTTGTCATAATCATTCTCATTAACAGTAAACTTCTGTTGCTTGTCCTATTCTGATTTGCCTTGAAGCAATAGTGTTGTATTTATTTGTCACTTTATGAAACCATGTTAGTGCTGACTCATAAGTTAACATCTACATACAGGTAACATCAGTATTGTAGGTTCTCGCTATGAACACGTTATTATTATAAAATATATGCAAATTATAAGAAAATAACCTTGAGCAGAAGTAGCGGTGTACTACACCTTCCATCAAAGTGTCACTTTTGATGGGTTAATAGCAAATGGCCTTTAAGTTGTACAATATTTGCATTTGTTTTTGTTTTGATCATGTTTTGTTGAGGAGAAGTATTGCCTTTCAAGCATAACCCTGTATACAGTATTAGCAAGAATGTATTGTGCAGATATCACTTACCAGGATGCCAGCCTTTTTTTTTTCTTTATATTTGCCTAAACACACACACACACACACACACACAATCTACACTGCACACTACTTAACGATTCCACTCAGTTGGTCTGTAGAAGAATGAATGTGTAAAATGTGCATTAATTTTAATTATAACATTGATTATTCAATGACCTCACTATGGTGCTTCTGCCTCAAACTCTGAAGGGGTCATTTTATGTTATGTATTGTTATGTTATGCATGTTATGTAGGGGCTGCAGTAGCTCAGTGGTTCATTTAGGTTGTCTACAAAACAAAAGGTTGGTGGTTCAATCCCCGGCTCCACCTGACCAAGTGTCGAGGTGTCCTTGAGCAAGACACCTAACCCCAGCTGCTCCCGACGAGCTGGATGGCGCCTTGAATGGCTGACACCGCAGTCGGTGTGTGAATGGGTGAATGTGAGGCAACTTGTAAAGCGCTTTTTGGATGGTCATGTGGTCTGTTGAAAGCGCTGTACAAATGCAGTCCATTTACCATGTACTGTTTAAAAAAAAATACTTTTACAGAATAATTCTTTATTTAAAACATTTACATTTAGTCATTTAGCAGACACTTTTATCCAAAGCAACTTAAAAACGAGGAGAACAATAGAAGCAATCGACCAACAAGAGGGTGATGATATACAAGTAGAAATAGAATAGAATAGAATAGAATAGAATAGAATAGAATAGGTAAGTGCTAGTATTAACCCTCTGGAGTCTAAGGGTTTTTTGGGGCCTGGAGAAGTTTTGTCATGCCCTGGCATTTGTGCTTTTTTCAGTTTCTTATACACATCTAAATGGCTAAAGTCTAATCTCACTGTAATCAGCACATACTGGGCTAATAATATTTGAGCAGCATGTATGTACATGATTGTGTTTTTGAGAAAAAAAAAATTTATGGGTGGTGAAAAATTAAAAATGTTAAATCACTTGAATAAGCCAATAAAATACATACAGAACATTGGTTCCTGGGATTTTTGAGAACTAGAGCTTGTAGCCTAGAATTTTTCTTTCTAAATTAACTGAAAATCATCTTGTTTACTCACTTACAGAAAACAATATATTGATTTACATTTTCTAAGACACTTTTTGTTGGTAAAAGTCATATGCGAGTAGGCGTCAACTATCATGAATATCATTGTGATTTACACCTGAGAAGACAAAGCCCTGCATAATGAGCCGCATAATGAGCCTTTCAGTCAGCTGTGTGACTGAGAGGGAGGAGTTACAAGAAAGAATGTGAGGACAAAATAAATCTATATAATTTTATGTTTGTAGTTTATTTAGAATATATTTAATTATCCCACAACAGTTAAAGCAGTTAAACAGTTTATTGGGAACAATCAAAGCTGACTTTCAAACTTAATTTTTCTGCATCATTACTCCAGTCACACAATCCTTCAGAAATCCTTTTAACTATATATATATATATATATATATATATATATATATATATATATATATATATATATATATATATATATTTGTTACATTTATATTATTTACATCAAGCTTTTGAATTGTATAGTATTGTATATTGTTACTGGGCAGGTGCTGATGAAAAATATGTGTCTAGACGGTTTTTGAAATTGACTAAAAATTCAGCTGCTCAAATTGAGATAGGTCATTCCACCAGCTGGGAACAGTCCAATAAAAGGTCTGTAAGAGTGATTTGGTGCCTTTTTGGTATGGCACCACAAGGTGTCATTCACTTACAGAACTAAATCTTCTGGATGGCGCATAAGTCTGAACATGCAAATTTTGGTATATTGGTGCCAGTGGTTGTCTTGTACGGGAACATCAGTAACTTAAATTTGATGTGAGCAGCTATTGGCAGCCACTGCAAATTGATGAAGAGAGGTGTGACGTGGGCTTTCTTCATCTCACTGAAGATCACAATTGGTCCACCCATCCCAATCGCGCAAGGGGTGTGGGGAAAAAGTGAAATTAGTGAAGAGGGCTGCAGAATTGGCAGTGTCCTCAGGTTTGATCCAGGTCTCGGTTAGGACCATGAGGTTCAGACTTGAATGCGTAGCAATAGTTGAAATAAAGTATGCTTTGTCTACAGCAGACTCGCAGTTTCAGACACAAACTGAAATGGAGAGTAAAGTACAATGTACAGAGCGTGATTTATTAGTATTAGTAGTAATAGTAGAGATTTAAAAGCACTTAGTGAGCGCACTTGTCTAAAACAAGCAGATGAGTACCTTACTCCTTAGCAAACCGAAACTGAAAAAAAAACATACAATACGCACAAGAACAAACATGACTTAAGCACACGTTTACCATGATAAACACAGTAATCAAAACCATGTTTCCTAACAATGACAACCACGCTAAAATGTAATGAGAAAAGACACAAAACACAAGCAGCTGTCCTCTTCTGTTGCTCAAATAGTTCTTCTAACAAGCACTTGCAAACACGGTTAATAAGTACATTACCTGACTTTGGCTACTCCTTACTACTTAGCAAACCAAAACTGAAAAACCATGATACACACAAGAAAAAGAGTGACTTCAGAATGCGGTTACCACAGTTAATACTAGGGTTTTGTATCACCAGCAAAGTCACAATACGATAAAGAGACCACGATGTGATGCATTTCACTATACAGGACTGCACTGAATTTCACCTCAGCAGAATTTAGTAAAACAGCTGTTTATTAAACACTGCATACTATAGTACCATTTCTAACTATTGGCAGAGCAATCAGCTGACCTCTGCTTTATGAAGGGTCTCCATAACTGTACCACGGTACAATATGGGTAATGGCATATGTTTCATGTTTACATTGGGCACTCCCCATCAGGTACAATATTCTGATTGTTTGCATCTTGTTTTTAAGCCCATATATAATAATTTATTCATTTCTTATAAATTTATATTGTAATTTACCCATTCTGATATATAAAAAAATACATACAATTTACATTGCTGGAAGGTTATCATTGCACAAATTAACACACTATCAATGTTAACCGTTTGAAAAGGTAGTCCTTGAAGTCCATTATAAGGAGAATAATCCTGTAATGTTTTCATCAAAAACCTTAATTTCTTTTCGACTGAAGAAAGAAAGACAAACATATTGGATGAAATTATTTTAATTTGAAAGTGAACTAATCCTTTAACTCATTCCTGTGCTTTCTGATGTAGATGTCATTTGATGTCAGCTTTCACTTCTTGTAATGTACAGACTACTTCTTAGGAACCGAAGTACTGTACTCACAAAACTTTAATCTGAAAGAACTTCAAATAGAAATCTGGAGCTTACTAAATAAATGATGTGCACCGGCATGCACATGACAAGCATACACGTTTTAATGCTGAAAACTCAACCCGTCATTCCCTGAGAAACATCCAGTATGAAACCTTCTACTGAAGCCTGGAAGGCATTTGTAATGAGTGGTTTTTATCTGACTTGTTTCCTCCCTGTTTTCAATAGCTTCTTGACATTTCTGATTGACTGGGCAACATAGATTTCCGTCTGTTGCTTCCCAAATATCTTTCCAGCAAATTGGACCTTGTGAAGCGTGACAAAAAGCTCATAGTTATCGGATGTAATGCAGAACATAAAACAAAAAAAGAGACATGTCCTGTAATTGTTTGTTGTCACAAACTCAGTTACAAGATTCAGTTACAGATCCTACTGAATGATTAATGTGGCATTTTAAAGATTTCAACATTCATTTTTAACATTGAATTTTCATCCATTTGTCATTATTTTTATTCATGGCATGAGTTGACTTATTAAATGTAAGAAGATATGATATGTTTTGATGTTTGTTCCCATAGAAAACCTGTAGAGGATTACCTCATCAATAATGGAAGCCTTAAAAGATGAGCGATTCTCATCACTGGAGAAGATGCTGTGGATTTGAGATGATTCCTATTCCCAACTCAGCAGAGGTTCACTGAGGACAGTGTCCCCTGTTCTGTGTTAGCAATATAGTCAGAGAGATAACTCTTGGAAAAAGCTTGTTTTTTCCCTCCAGTGACAGCTGTGAAAACGCAATCATTCGAGTTTGAACTTTTGAAGGAGCCTTTAGTATCTCGCACCAGCTAGGCTGCATCTCTCCTTAAAATGTGATGAATTATTGAGGTGTACAACTGAGAAAAACATCTCGACCAATCAAGGCCATCCGAGCAGGAAAATCTGTTAAATGTGAAGTCTGAGAAACAGTCTGAATCTTTTCCTGTTCTTGAGTCATTTGCCGAGATTGGAGAAGAGCTTCACATGCCAGCACACTTGGGGGTGAAGTGAAGTTTAAAAAGGGCTGTCAGAAAGTCTTAGAATGAAAGACTTTTTTTTCTCTCCTCTAGGAATACACAATTGATGTGTTCTTCCGGCAAAGCTGGCGGGATGAAAGACTGAAGTTTGATGGGCCTATGCAGGTCCTTCCACTTAACAACTTGCTCGCCAGCAAGATTTGGACTCCGGACACTTTCTTCCACAATGGGAAGAAGTCAGTAGCCCACAATATGACTACACCCAATAAACTTCTGCGGCTGGTAGACAATGGAACTCTTCTCTACACGATGAGGTATGACTTCAACTCTTGGTAGTCTCTGTTAATGCATTTGATGCATGTTGAACAACTTTATGTAGTGTTTTGCATAGATTCTGTTTTCAGTCTACAATGGAAGCAAGTGATCACACCACTCACCTGCAAACTACACAATTAAATGGTGAACTCGTGCACTATACAAGTATTCCTCTATCTGGCTTCTTGAATCTATTCGTTCGGGTGATTTTGAATTCAGCTGGACAGCAGGTTGTCAAACTGAAAACAAATTGTGCCTGAATTCTCCAGCCCTTTCAGATGAGCTGGCAGAGGTAGACTAATGCCTTCTTATCGATGGCGGACTCCGGATGAACGGGATGATGGGGAGCTGGCCCAGCCTGTGACCCAAGCACCCCAAGTACTTGATGAATGAGTCAGGAAATTGAATTGTTACTAGCTTGGCCAGGAGCTGTCCAGAGCAATGTGTTCAGCTGCCAGAGACAGAGTAGGCCAATTCCACCAGTATCTGGGCTGCTCATGCAGAGTCACTATGAGAGATTGGTCATCTATTTTTCTGAGCTAGGATGGGTTTTATCTTTTAAAATCTTTAACCTCATCCTGAATTTAATAAATGGCCATCAACCTACAGGAAAAGGCTACTGCATCATCATATTACCACTAATTTATCTGACCACCATAACCTTGAAGTTTCCCATAACATAAAAATGCACTATAACAAGAAAAACCCATAACAAGAAAAAGCTTTTTCTTGAAAGTATAAGGAATGGAGATTATTGAAGTGCTGCATAAACGGTTGTGAGAAACTGCTATATGCTTGAAAAGATTCCCAGGTCTATGCTAGATGTTGATCTGCACCCTGCAAGTTATTGCTGACTCTGCTATAGTTTAATGGTAACATTCCTCATGCATTAAACATACATGAATTTCACATTTACAATATGTGTACATAACTTACAAATATTCATGAAATCTTTTTACCCTGAAGTAAGAGAGAGCACTTGCCCGGGAGCCAATAATGTAGCACAGTAACACTGCTAATTCATCATGTACGCAATAGTCTGGATATATTACATTTTAACCATGTAAGATACAGTACTGTGTCAAAAACAGCACTTTCCAGTGATTTAAATTGATTCGCCCCAAGTCAATATACTGTTTTCTGTTAGGGTTTTTTTTTTTTTTTTTTTTTGCTTACATAAAGTGTTAAATCTCAGCAAATATGGATTTAGTCACGTATTCACCCTATCTCTGGTCTGTCATCTCAAGCATTTGAATTAAACAATACATAAGCTTTAATAAGAACTGCAAACCTAAGCGTTTTCCAATTCATAATAGTGCTTGTCCACAGGGATTATGATGATAATGAAGGTTCCACGTGGAATAGACACTATGGTGTGGCACACTAGATAAGGAAGGGCGATGCTGCTCTGTTCTCTTCTAGGCCCTGTTTCATATGATTTAATTTAATATGGCTTCAGTGCTCCCCAGGCTAAGAATAACATTTGAATTTGGATGCTTTAATGAAGGCTCATTGTGTTTGCCCATGGGAATAGTGTGTTGCAGAAGAGTTGTTAGCTAGAGCTCCCAGGGACAAGAACGGTGATGTTTCTGGAACATTATGGGCAAAGACATAATTGCATTGTAGAAGTGTATGGTTTATTTGGTGATGCCAAAAAAAAATATTTGGTTTGATCTTAAAGGATTGTAATTGTCTCTGATTATCTTTTGGAAGTGAACATAGCATGTAAATGTCAAAGCCAATTATTGGACATTTTCTACAGTTGCACTTTTCTGCACTCAGTAAAGTTCATTTTTTGAAGATTTATGATGCAGCTTTTAAAAATACCCTATCTTGGCCTGTTTAGTGTAGCACATTGTAAACCCTTATTTGTGTCTTTGTGTTGAGTTATGAGAAAAGAAAGAGAAGCTAAATTATTAATCATTGTCTATTGCCTTCTTACAGAAGCAAGTCTATTTTGGGCTCTTTGTCATGGTAGTCTTTTTCAAATGAAGTTGGTGTCAACCCTTTCCGCTTTCTTTTTTACACAGTTTATAATGTGTTTTTAAATGCGTTAAATTAGAGTCAGTCCAGGGCCGTGCAGAAAGTGTGGAAAAGAGAATATCACTGGCTTTAAGTGGAAGTGAAGCAGTCAGTTAAGTTAACATTATTTAGTAAATTGATTTTCACTTTGATTAAAAATTATATAACAAAGTGATTAATGTAATCATTTTAAAGAAAAAAGGATGCGTTATTTTGGAGTAAGGGGGTGTGATGAAAGATGATTCAATTCCAAGTAAAAGTGAGTTTATTGGTAAATGCATTAACAGAGATGATGATGATGAGATGAAACAATGTCCAGGAAGCAAATTCTACACAGGGATGCAGTAGTACAGCCCAGTCCAGACGTGAAGATCACGAGAGATGAGTGAAGATGGCAAAGATCCGGAAGTTGACGGCGGTAATAATCCGAGAGGTACTGATGAAGTGAAGGCGGACATGCAGGACAAACGAACAGGCAGCAACTGTAACTGGTCAGGCGGGAACAGACAGGAACATCCAAACAATGATCTGACAAAAGACAAAGGTGAAAACAAAGAGACTAAATAGACAGCGCTGATCATCTGCAGCTGGCGTGCTGATCAATCATGATAGGGGTGCTGATCAGACCAGTGTTCAGCGGCTCCACCCACACACACCAACACAAACACAGACAAGAGAGAGATGGCGAATTCATGAACCATGACAGTACCCCTCCCACTAAGAGCACCTCCTGGCACTCCCAGTGGAACCTACCTGTTGATTGTAATCATCAATAAGGGAGTGATCCAGAATGTCCCTAGCAGGACCACAACTTCTCTCCTCCGGACCGTAAGGGGATCGGCCTTAGCCTTAGTGCGCGACCCCACCTGGAGTAGAGTCTCATGGGCTCTGGTCCATGTGCGGCGACACTTCTGGACGAAGGCGTGAGCGGAGGGGACCGCGACTGCAGAATCCAGACTCGGAAAAATTGGTGGCTGCTACCCTAGACTATAGTCAAACGGAGAGAGGCCCGTGGATGACACTGGTAACGAGTTATGTGCCTACTCAACCATAGAAAGTTGTTGGCTCCAGGATGAAGGATTCTTATACATTTATTTTGTCCTCACATTATTTCTTGTAACTCCTCCCTCACAGTGGGACAGCTGACTGAAAGGCTCATTATGCAGCTCATTATGCAGGCCTTTGTCTTCTCAGGTGTAAATCACAATGATATTCATGATAGTTGACGCCTACTCGCATATGACTTATACCAACAAAAAGTGTCTTCGAAAATTTATATCAATATATTGTTTTCTGTCAGTGAGTAAACAAGATGATTTTCGCATAATTTAGAAATAAAAATTCTATGCTACAAGCTTCAGTTCTCAAAAGTCCCAGGAACCAATGTTTTTTATGTGTTTTATGGCCTTATTCAAGTGCTTTAAAGTTTTTTAAAGACTACGCGTCAGAGGTGGGGACAAGTCACACATGGCGAAGTCTAAGCAAGTCTCAAGTCTTAACCATCAAGTCTCGAGTAAAGTCTCAAGTCACAGTTCAGATAAATCAAGCAAGTCAAGTCAAGTCAAGGGTTCACCCTAAGCAAGTCAAGTCGAGTCCTGATAAGTTTCAAGTCAAGTCAAGTCACAGTACTAAAATAAATAGAGGTAAAAAAAATGTTGATACATATTTATTTTTTCCAAAGAAAAGATGAAATTGTAAACATATATAATGTATCTTATTCATTATACATTTGCAATATATATGAATCACATGTATATCTGTGCTACATTAATATCTGAAAATAAAATAAAATTGTGATTACACAAAACATTTAGAGTCTAAGATGCATAATCCAATCTGTCTAATTCAGTTTAATTGAAACAGTCTAAAATGTGTTGCATTTACAGAAAATAAGGTTTGCCAAGACATTGGCACTAAGCTGTGAACGATGGGGCCGCATAATAATCCCCCCATGACTGAACACACGTTCGACAGGTGCGCTTGAAGCAGGCACAGCTAATACCCTCATTGCGATTTGGAACAGTGAAGGCATTTTCTCCCTGTTCATTCCCCAAAACAAAAGGCAGTTCTGGCCATCACAATTGTCCAGGTAATGGTTGATCTGGGCCGCAGGGCTGAAATGAGTGGATTTCTTCTGCTTTTTGTGGTATAAGAACAGCCCAGTTTCATCACCTTTGATTTGCTCTTCTTCATCTCCATCACCTGTCTGTTCCATATTGGTATGCTCTGCCTCCTGGACAATCAGATCTAAAACACAAAAATGTAAAAAAACAAATAAACCTACACAACATTCTAGAGAATTTACTAAATGTTCTGACAAAATGTTAATTGCTGTAGTTTATTTAAAAATATTTAATTTTAAAGATTTTTTTAAGCAGTCAGAAACTGAATAAATGATTCAATGTCTCATTTTAATACTTATACATGATAACTGCTCTCTCTGGGCCAGCAGCAGTGCCAATGCAGAATTTAATGTTTGCTGTGATCGTACTTTGAACATTGTCATTTAGGAATAAGATTACTTGGGTGTTTAAATCAAGATTGCAAACTTTTAATGGTTTATTATGCAGCACTTCCAATTTCTGAAAATAAATAAATAAAATACTACTAATAAATGTAATATTTACAAGTATGGGGTCTCATTATAGAATTAGCCTATAACTTACTTTTTACTTCCATGGTCAACTGCTCCTTCAGCTTGTCATCCATCAACCAATACATCATGCTCTATCCACATAACCCCAAAGGCTGGATCAAGAACAGCTGCTTTGACATAAACAGGATCAGAGAATGGCAGGATTCCTTCATTGGTCTCTGGCTGAGACATGTTTACATTGACAAAGATTCCTTTGAATCTTCTCTGCAGTGATCTTTGAAGACTGTGGATTAGGTTGACCAAGTATTGTGTTCCTTCTTTCTGATTTTCCAAGTGATTGTTGAGGGAGAGAACACAGGGAATCACAGCACTTATTGTTACAACTTTCTCTCCCTGAGTGAGAGCAGTGGCATCAGTCAAGGGCTTCAGAATGTTGACCAGTTCTTTAATCTGAGCCCACTCTCTTAGAGTAAAAATAGTCGCTCTGTGCCCTCTAACATCCAAGACCTTGCACAAAGTTTGGTAGTCACAGCTAAGCAAGGACTTCAACTGCCGGAAAGTCGAATCCATCGAGTAACAACAGAAGCAGGCACTCCACGTTGGCCAAATTCTTTCTCAAATTCCTTCTTAAAAGAAGTACTTGTGTGGAGCAGAGAACTGATCCGCGATGCTTTGGCCAGAGCCGAACTGACAGCCCTGGTCTCTTTAAGACCATCACCAACAACCAATTGTAGTGTGTGTGCAAAGCACTGTAGTCTATGCTGACTTTTGGAGGTCAAGGTCTCATTCAGCCTCTCCTCTTCATCCACTGGAAGGGCATTCCAAAGTTCTGCATCATCAAGGCAGTCATCATCATCCTCATCTGCTTCAGCTGAACTGGGAAAACATGTGGTGAATGCCTTCTTCATATTTGAATTGTCACAAATTATATGATCAATCTTTTGTTTGATTTTATACTGATCACATATTTGTTCAAATTCTTCACGAATTCTCTCTCCCGTATGTGACCCCTTGAAGCAGTTGCAAGCTAGTAGATGAGATTTCAAAGTTATAGCATCTGCTGCAGTGTTCATCCAGTGAGCAGTGACACCAAGGTAGCCTCTCATTCTTCTGTCTGACCAGATGTCCACAGTGACGGACAGATTTTCAACTGTGGCCATTTCACTTATTAGTTTTGATTGTCTCTCAGACACCACAGTGTCAAGTCTTGAGGTGATGGTTCTGCGGCTCACTGCAGTATATTTTGGGTCCATAATGGAGAGAAAGTGAATGAAGTGCTTGTTGTCAGTGATAGACAGGGGCATGTTGCAATTAATGATCAGATCAGATATTATTGCTTCTGTAATGGCTTTTTGTCGAGGATGGTTGACTGGATATGTAGTAGTCTGGGGCACAATGAACTGTGACATGGATGGCTGCTGTAGATCGCTACAGTGTATCTTGGATTTGAGATATTCATCATATCTGCATAGATAAAAAAACAATCAGGGAAAACTGTAAACATTAACATTAACTGTTAACATTAAAACAAATTTATTTTCGTATGCACAAACATTCTTTACATTTTTTAAAATACTGTAATTTAAGGAAAATCTAAATATAAATTAATTTAAGTGATGATCATTTACTGATGTATTCACGTAAAGTTTGGTTCCAGCATTCACACATTATCATATGTTTACACAGAAATGTAAATACTTGTAAGTTACTGATAGAATGTAAAACTTAAGCATGTATAAGGACTAATAATCTTATAAACTAATTATTGTGACTGAAAAACTGCCTAATATGTAATTGCGCTGAAATTATTCTTGTCTGTATGACCAAAAAAAAAAAAAAAGAAACTTGTAGGTGCTAGTGATCACATCGGCGCCTCCGTGTTAGCCTGTCATGCAGTATGGTATCAGCGCAATGCTTTTTAGTTTCCACACGCAGTCCACTAACACTTGAAAATGTGCACATTTAATACAGACATTATAGCCTACATGTAATATATGGAGCGTCCCGCTCATTTTAAGATGCCTATCAAAATCTAAATTCAGGCTACGTCACTGTTATAGCCAAAGACCCCAAATAACTATTCCAAATAACATCTATTTACGAAACGTATTATAATGATAATGGTCACATTTCTAATAAGAAAAAAACATAATATGCATCAAGGCCAAATTATACCAAACATAAAAGATTAATTAATTACATTATCGTTATAGATCTTAGTGACACTGACAAGAAAGAGATGACTTTCTTACCTTTCCTTGTGGTTCTTGAAATGTCGAATGAAATTTGACGTTGTGGTTGTCGTGTCGGATATTTTTGCGTTGCATATTTTGCATCTGGCAAATCTTTTTTTATTGGCACGGTCCAGTTCAAAGTCCTTATAGCCAAACAAGACTATTTGTGGAGCTCGACTAACATTACTGTCTTCCATGTTTGGCGCGGTTTGAATTGTGCAGCGCTAAAGGCACAGACGCTGATTAGTGGTCCTGACGTCACAATTTTTTATTAATTTTATTGCTGTTTGTTTATTATAAGTTCAAGTCATTGTCGAGTCTTCCACTTCAAGTCAAGTCAAGTCTCAAGTAACTTGTTCTCAAGTCAAAGTCAAGTCAAGTCATTTTCATACTTTAATCAAGCAAGTCGCAAGTCCTGAAAATTGTGACTCGAGTCAGACTCGAGTCAAGTCATGTGACTCGAGTCCCCCACCTCTGCTACGCGTAAAATTTTTTTCACAAAAACACAATCACGTACATACATGCTGCTCACATATTATTATAGCCCAGTTTGTGCTGATTACAGTAAGATTAGACTTTAGCCATTTAGATATTTATAAGAAACTGAAAAAAGCAGAAATGTCAGTGAATCATATTTTATGTTCACCTGTGAATACAATTAATTTTCGTGCTGTTAACAGATCGAACCAGTGCCACTTCCTCAATAAAGTTTATCATTCTCAAGTGTTTTAAATCAGTTTAAATATTAAAGTATACAGAATATATTTCAGTGCGGTACTTATACGCGGTGATAAACCTTTTCTGAAAGAGATTTAAATGCGTTACTCACGCGTTGTGATAAATCATTTCTGTTCGCGCTGCCGCACACACATAGACACAAAGCCACAGCTTGGCTCGGATAGCACGTGAGTAAGGCCTACCAAATTGAGCTTTCTTTCATGCCTTCATCAGCAAGTGCAAACAAAGCACGTTGGAATGACAGTCTTGAGGAGTATCCATGTAAACAATTATTGTTTCCAATCCACACTTTACCCAAACCAGCAGGTTCACGACTTCTTCAACCCCTAATAGGTCCTACTGCCTGGTCCCATTGCCATTAACTGTATGCTCTAATGCATAGGCAATTGCACTTATTATGGACTTTACATTGTTTTCTAGTTCATCTTCCTCCATTTAAAAATAAATGTAAAGAAATGCTTATATTACTGCAAGATGGCGGTGCCCTTGCTCCAAAAGTTATACCAAAACATCCCTTTTTCTTTAAAATGGTTACATTAATCATGTTTGTTATATCTATATCTATATATATATATATATATATATATATATATATATATATATATATATATGGTAGAGCATTGCGCTATCAAGCGCAAGGTTGAGGGTTCGATTTTAATTATATATTATATATATATATCATTTTATTTTTTTATTAAAATGGAATACAATATAACCTATATAATATATATATATATATATACAGGTGCTTCTCAATGAATTATGATTTCGAGGAAAAGTTCAATTATTTCAATAATTCAACTCAAATTGTAAACTCATGTATTAAATAAATTCAATGCACACAGACTGAAGTAGTCTACGTCTTTGGTTCTTTTAATTTTGATTCACATCTCAACAAGTCAGAATATGATGACATGCCAATCAGCTAATTGACTCAAAACACTTGCAAAGGTTTCCCGAGCCTTCAAAATGGTTTCTGACAATCATTGACACCCTTCACAAGGACTGTAAATCACAAAAATTAATTGCCAATAAGCTGGCTGTTCACAGATTGCTGTATCTAAGCATGTTAACAGAAAGTTGAGTGGAACGAAAAAAATTGTGGAAGAAAAAGATGCACAACCAACTAAGAGAACTGCAGCCTTATGAGGATTGTCAAGCAAACTGGATTCAAGATTTTTAGAGAACTTCACAAGGAATGCACTGAGGCTGGGGTCAAGGCATCAAGAGCCACCACACACAGAAGTGTCAAGGAATTTGGCTACAGTTGTTGTATTCCTCTTGTTAAGCCACTCCTGTACCACAGACAACGTCAGAGGCATCTTACATGGGCTAAGGAGAATAATAAATGGACTGTTGTCATTGGTCCAAGTGCCTTTTTTCAGATGATAGCAAGTTTTGTATTTCATTTGGGAACCAAGGTCCTAGAGTCTGGGGGATGGGTGGAAAAGCTCATAGCCCAAGTTGCTTGAAGTCCAGTGTTAAGTTTCCACAGTCTGTGATGATTTGGGGTGCAATGTCATCTGCTGTTGTTGGTCCATTGTGTTTTTTGAAAACCAAAGTCACTGCACCTGTTTACCAAGAAATCTTGGAGCACTTCATGCTTCCTTCTTATGACCAGCTTTTTGAAGATGCTGATTTCCTTCTCCAGCAGGATTTGGCACCTACCCACACTGCCAAAAGCACCAAAAGTTGGTTAAATGACCATGGTGTTGGTGTGCTTGACCGGCCAGCAAACTCACTAGAACCGAACATTCCCTCATAGGGAATCTATACAGACCAAAAAAAATGCAGATGAGCTGAAGGCCACTGTCAAAGAAACCTGGGCTTCCATACCACCTCAGCAGTGCCACAAACTGATCACCTCCATGTTATGTTGAATTTTGATTAATTAAAGCAAAAGGAGCCCCTACCAAGTATTGAGTACATGTACAGTAAATTAACATACTTTCCAGAAGGCCAACAATTCACTAAATGTTTTTATTTTATTTTTTCCTTATTGGTTTTATGCAGTATTCTAATTTGTTGAGATGGATTGGTGGGTTTTTGTTAAATGTGATCCAAAATCATAACAATTAAAAGAACCAAAGAATTAATTTACTTCAGTCTGTGTGCATTGAATTTACAAGTTTCACAATTTGAGTTGAATTACTGAAATAAATTAATTTTTCCTCGACATTCTAATTTATTGAGAAGCACCTGTATAAATACACACACACACACACACACATACATATATATATATATATATATATATATATATATATATATATATATATATATATATATATATATATATATATATATATATATATATATATATATACAATGTGTTACTTCAAGCACATATAGACACAATAAATGTATCTATATTAAATTCCACTAGTAGTGTTTTGTCTGAAACCTACTGTATGGCAACAGTTATTCACATATTTTACATGGCCAAGGTGAGAAAGAACAATGAAATCAAAATTACAATACTGAAATCATCATGTATGCTTTTCATTTAACCTTGTATTAAAGCATGCCACAATAAATACTAACACAACAGCTTTTCTGGCATACAGTAGAGGTGCCTTGGCTATTATGTCCTGATTAACTGGGTCTAGGGCAAAGCTGTATGAATCATTTCTAAACATTCAGCATTGATCTGTATTCAGTAAGGAAGATGGTGCAGAGTTTACTCTGAATATATGAACACAGAGAGCAAACAACACACAAAGTAATATGATAGCCAGATCAATATTTAATGTATATAGATTAAAAGTATTTGCACTTTGTAAAGTTTATAAAGAGCAAATATTCCAAACAATAATGTAGTTATGATAAGATGAGTATGGTTTGTCCTTACTCTTTAAGAGAGTTGTATTGTACTATTGTTGACTCTAAACATTCAGAAATGTAACACAACTCGGCATAATTATAATTGATGTATGGCTGCATACAGTATACCAGTGCCCATACAGTATTCACCAACTTTGCATGCAAAATGAATAGTGTCCCTGCTAAGTGGCTAGCCAAACAATATAGGAATCAATTTTAATATAGCACAGCACTATCTCATCATGTTTAGCAATATGATGCAGGTTTTCACACTGAAATAATATGCGCTACATTGGTTAAACTATTTAAATGTACTCCACTTTTCTCTAAGAAATAAACAAATCACACCTCTGCTGAAAAAGCTTTCCACCATTTTAAATCAAATACATTTTCTCTGGCTTTGGACAGCACATTACTACTTTGACTATTGCAGTGTCCTGGAGGGATAATGGAATGTTGCATGTCTGTTTGTTTTAGAGTTAGAAACACAGAATGCAATGCTCTATAATCTTTTAATTCCATAAATGAGTTGTTAATTGAAACATGGGGGTTTTGCAACTGTTTTGGCCCAGAGCATTCTGGCCGTACGGAAAAACAGTTGGCGCGCACGGGCGCATGGTCTAAATGGGTTGTGCCTATTCTCTTAATGAGTAATTGGTGTTTTTTGGGGGTAACGTGCAATAAACCAATCAGAGTCTCATCTTCCATTCCCTTTAAGAGCCAGTTGGAGAAGGGTCTGGCTGCAGACTTGCACTTGCACTCTCAGACTTGCACTCTCAGACACTTTTGCTTCTGCTAGCGACGTCACTTGCAGTCTTTTTTTTTTCTGTTCTATTTATTGATAACTTTTTGTTTGAATCTCTCAACATTTTACAACAGTAGTCAGGTGGTGAAGACAAGAAAAAAGAAACTAAATTACAATGTCACTTGCAATCGCCACTTGCATTCTCCGCAACCTGTGACGTCACTTGCAATCAACACAAATCTTGCATGTTGCCAATGGAGACAAGACGCTGTGGTGGTGATTAAATGATTAAAACTAAATGAGTAGGCCTACTACTATAATTTACAGGGTCCTGTAAAAAAAAAGACAAGACCGGCAAATCTGTGGCCACAGAAAAGCAGAATATAAACGCAATGCACAAAGTCTTTCGTTAAGCGTTTTCCTCCTGTAATTAATATGGAAGAATGTATTAAGATACATTAAGTTCAATTAAACGACCAAATTCGATATATAGTTATTATTTAATGTACTACAAGGCAAGCAGTTGGCTATGAACACAATGCGCAAACTTTGTCCTCCCATAGAGCAAATTGCTTAATGTGGCCTAATAACAGACTAAGATGATGAAGACAATTCAGTAGGATAATTATATGTCTTGTTGTTGACTCAATGTATATACAGACCAGGAAATATGAACGTGCATTATGAAATGCATTTAGTGATTTTAAAAGGATCATATGGGGGGCCATATAAGCCATAATTCATTCTGGCACTCTCACACACATACATTCTCCATTCACATACATATAGTCTTGCTTTCACACACTTAAATTCTCCTTTCACATACATATATTCTTGCTTTACACACATACATTCTCCTTACACATACATAATTTTTTTTTTGCTTTCACACACATGCATTCTCCTTTTACATATATATATATATATATATATATATATATATATATATATATATATATATATATATATATATACACACACAGTACAGACCAAAAGTTTGGATACCTTCTCATTCAAAGAGTTTTCTTTATTTTCATGACTATGAAAATTGTAGAGTCACACTGAAGGCATCAAGGGCTATTTGACCAAGAAGGAGAGTGATGGGGTGCTGCGCCAGATGACCTGGCCTCCACAGTCACCGGACCTGAACCCAATCGAGATGGTTTAGGGGTGAGCTGGACCGCAGACAGAAGGCAAAAGGGCCAACAAGTGCTAAGCATCTCTCGGGGAACTCCTTCAAGACTGTTGGAAGACCATTTCAGGTGACTACCTCTTGAAGCTCATCAAGAGAATGCCAAGAGTGTGCAAAGCAGTAATCAAAGCAAAAGGTGGCTACTTTGAAGAACCTACAATATGACATATTTTCAGTTGTTTCACACTTTTTTGTAATGTATATAATTCCATATATAATTCCACATGTGTTAATTCATAGTTTTGATGCCTTCAGTGTGAATCTACAGTTTTCATAGTCATGAAAATAAAGAAAACTCTTTGAATGAGAAGGTGTTTCCAAACTTTTGGTCTGTACTGTATATATATATATTTCTACCTTTTTTGGTATCCATTACTTCCTGTTTAAGCAGGACATCACTCTCAGAGCAGGAAATACATGTGCAAGACCTGCTCAGCTCTTCCTCACAATTTTACAGTTATGCTATTCAAAGTCATCCTGTTTTCTTTTCAAGTACATATTTTAAGTTTTTATTTTTAACATATCATTATGTAACCAACGTGTTCTAAAGATCTGTGTACAAGTACTTAGACACTGATTTTGATCGTATTAACAGGGCTTAACGCTAAAGACATTTTCAACTGCTCCGGTTCGGCCTGTGGTTTATTTATTTTTTACTTGCCCTGGCAAAATTTTCACAGGACTTGCCACAATCAATCAATCAATCAATCAATAAGACTTATTGTTTTCATTGTTGACTGTAAACATTGTATTGTAATAAATAATATCCATTTTGCACAAATAAATAATCCATGCTTTTTCGGGTCTTTCAGGTAGGCCTAACTATTCCAGTTAAGGATGCACTGATCAGGATTTTATTTATTTTACAATCAAATGAGCCGATTCCCATTCTCGATGCCAATTTATTTAGTTCTTCTTCTTTTTTTTCTTTTTTTTTTACATTTATTAAATGTTTATTTTGCTCTGTTACTGGCCATACTAACCTTGAGCAAACAAACAAACAAAAACAAATATGCAACATGAAGCAAGTGCACAAAACAAAAACATCAGATTGGCTTAATGAATATTTTATTATTACTATTTATTGTTATTAGTTTTATTTCCTTAATTATATGTGTGTCTGCACTATATTTGTACTTTTTGTACTGGAAGCTCCTGACGAAATTTCTTCTGTGTGTAAACACTTGGCAATAAAGCTCTTTCTGATTCTAATGAAAATGCTAATTCAATCTCTGACAGCAGGTGGCGCTTATAGAACACTAGTCTTGCACTGAGTGCACGCAGAGCTGCAATTGAAAAAAAAATTTAAATAAGTAAATGAAAATCTTAAAATAAATAAACTGCAATGAGTCTCGAGTTATTTAAACAAAGATATCGCTGTCCCTAACTTGCAACATCCCACTTAATTAACTTCCTAAATTAAATGAAAAAAAAACCTTGTACGCTTATAATTCGTCTATCTGGCAACACGACTGAGGCTGAGCTCACGTCCTCTAGCTCTTGTTCACAACTCGCTCAAAGTACGAGGCCATGTAAAGTTTTCACAATAACAATATTTATTTATTTTTTAAAAACCAAGATAGCTTGCTGAAATACTTCTGCGGCTTCCTCATCTGCCTCAGCCATGCTGATCAAGACCTGTAACAGTGAGCCTGATCGCGCCTAACCTGCCTTCCGTTTCAACTAAACGCCTTCCGTTTCCACTATACTCCATCCGTTTCAACTAAATGCCTTCCGTTTCCACTATACTCTCTCTCGCACATACATACATTCTTCTCTTACATAAATCTATATATGTATGTGTGTATATGTATGTGAAAAGAGAGTTTATGTGTGTGAGAATAGAAATATATGTATGTGTAAGAAGAATGTATGAGTGTGAAAGCAAAAATATATGCATATGAAAGGAGAATGTATGTGTGTGTAAGAGTAGAAATGTATGCATGTGTAAGAAGAATGAAAGTGTGTGAAAGCAAGAATATATGTATGTGAAAGGAGAATGTAAGTGTGTAAGAGTGCCAGAATGAATTAAGTCTTGCACTTAATTCTATATAATTATATAGAATTCTTAATTCTATATAATATAATTCTTTATATATATATATATATATATATATATATATATATATATATATATATATATATAATAAGCCTACAAAAAAATTATTATGCATTGCAATCCTTTAATTTGTAAGATTTGGCATGTTTGTGTTCTTAAAATAGCATTGCGCCAGCAATACGCCTGAACACACCTCTTTTTTAGACCAGCACGCCCATGGGCGGACAAATAAGCGCAAATGCATTTGCTAACTAAAAGACATGGCGCTAGACGGGAAAATGCAAATGGCGCCGGACTGAAACTAGCAAACCCACTTGCGCTGCGCCTTTCGTCGCATTGTGCCGAGTGTATTATAGGGCCCACAATTTAGTTTTACATAACCTATTCCGCCTTCTCTCAGAGAATGGAATAGGTTGGAATAATGCACCTTTTTGACACCTATTTTTCTGTAAGGGTAGGGACAGACCATACCGACACTAAAGAACAAGCACTTGCCTTGCATCGCCTGTTTCATTTAATTGTGGTACGTGCAGCCTTAAGCTCTTCTCTCGGACAGGAAACAGGAAATGTGTGGTAAGAAAATATGCCAAGACACAAAAGTTAACAAGCAATTTGATTGTTGCTTTGTTTTCTGATACAGTCAGTGTGCCACAATCTCATTAAATCTGGGGCCAACATTGCACTTGTTATGATATGCCGACCTCCAATATTCCATTGAATGCAGATATTTTGCCTTGAATGGCTGTGTAAAGTTAAAAATTGACTTAATTGTCTTTGTTGTCTGTTCTAAACCTATGGCAGCAATATTGAATAGAAAGCAAAAATTCAACAGAAGCCAAATAAGCCATCCTCCTCAGCTCATTTCAAGAATACAGCTTATCACAACATTCAGAAGAAATGGCTGAATAAAACTGTCAAGATATGGCCAGGTCATAACTCACTTAAAAAAAAAAAAAAAAAACATTTGTCTAGAAAAAAGAAACAGAGTCCTATTTTGTAGGACACTGTGATACTATATTTATGACAATAAAGCAAATTTAAACTCCTCTTTCTATTTTTTTGTCTCATAGTCATTACTACAATGTGAAAAATTCTCATCTCATTATATATGAAAAATGCATGATCTGAATAAAGCAGCAAATTGTTACAACTTATAACTTTATATAACATATAACAATGACTACTTGTGATTACTTGCTGCTTTTTACTAAATTAACACAAAAGAAACATATTAAATCAAATTTACTTTATAAAAACATAGTCTTACTACAAAATGTTGTGTGAGAACAAAGAAACATCTTACACATAGAACAAGTGGCAGGTCCATTAATTTGCTTTTACTTTTCAAGACTTGCACAGATGTATATTGGCATATACTGTAGTATCAGATTTTGTTTGTCCCATCCACATTATTGTCGTTATCACTATCAATCAACACATTTAATCCTGCATTTAATTATGGTTTTCAGTCCAAAAACGTTGCAGTGTGCCCAAATTCTTTTGCAGTACACCAAAATACATATTGATACAACCTCAATTTCTCAATAAAATTAACTCTAGTGGCAAGGGTGCTGTGATGCGGAGGACAATTAGGAGATCTAGGAATTCTAGTGACGGGGGACCCTGCATGGTCTGATGAAGGGACCCTGAACATAATTTCTACCTGAAATCAATAAACTGTCCAGGAGGGCCCAGCAACCCTAGTGGAGCCCCTGACTAGTGGCAATAAAACAACTTTTCTCATTTTTACTCAAATTATGATTACTGGGATTAGTAAAGTCAGCTATTGGCATGGTTCTTTTCATAAAACAATGAGAAAAGGCCTCAAAATTTTGTGGAATGAAAGCTATAATGGTATGGTTGTTTCAGCAAATGCATTTTCTTGTCTCAATTGCTTTTGTTAAACCTATCAGTTGGTTTAGAGTAGGGTTTAGTGTACTGTAGGTGGTACATTATTTTGAAACACAACAGAGCATTAACCTTTTAGCACCACTCACTGGACATTTAACTTTTAAAGTATCGATGCAACAAAATAATCAAAGTCAACCCTAAACACAAGAATATTTTTTTTCGGAATGAAATATTTTTGCGCTTTTTTATGAAACATAACAATTCAAAGCAGCTTTTGTAACTGTGTCAAATTAAGGTCTATATGGCAGAAATGTCCAGTTTTACAATACAGTTCTAATATTTATTTGTAAAATTCACTCATTTACTTTTGCAGTGAAAAAAATGCAGGGTATCTCTGCTTTGTCTTTAACATGCTAAGGTGAAGTGATGATAAGGAAAGGGAACAGATACACAAACATACTGCAGCACTGCAGATAATCTTTTCCAAAAGGCAAATCTGTCCAGTGTCTGCACCACTGGCATTTAACAGACATGTGGGCCTGTAAGATCTGCATGCGAGAGCTCCATCCATTACATATGCAAGCTAAACTGAAAAGATGAGGAAATATGCGGTCCTCCCATTCTATTTTCTTTGGCAACACGTTATATACAGTGCCCCATCCAAAACTGGATGAGTGATGATTAAATTAATTCCCATTTGAATAGTTGGAGGTGTGAAGAGAGACAGAGGTGAGAGTGTGTGATGAAGTGTGGCACTCATATACAGAAACCATGCTGAAAATGTATTCACTTCTTGATCCACCCATGGTTTCTTGCGAAACAAATGCCCAATAGCAAACCCCATTGTTAATGAACTTGTAGTTTTCAAATATTTACATTTTTTAAAAATTGCAGATAAAGTATTTACATTTCTTGGTTATGGTGACACCAGAACTTGATAGTTCACTCAAAAATCATTTCTTTACTCTTATGATGTTCCTAACCCATATTACTTTCTCTGTTATGTAAAACATTGAAGTATCTTAAAAATAGTCCATAAAACTATAATTCAAGACTTAAATTAGACATTATGCAAATGTTAATGTACAATCAGGCTTTGATATTCACAATATGAGTCCTGATCAGCACCCCAATGTGAAACGCAGTGGCCTTTTCACACTGAAAGGGTTTATTTTACTATAATGATCATCTGACTATAGGCTATATTATCCAGATTATTACATAGCTATGTAGCAAATAAATATTTAGACATGAAATACTGATTTTAGTTAATTTTGTCACTTTGCCTATTTTTTTTAATCTTCTGCTAATAAAAAAAAATGGCCTAGCAATAATACAAACACTAAACAATAGTATCATACTAAAAAAGTACATGCATATTGAAAAATTAATTGAGGTAATTTTCAATTTAATTGATAACTTTACAACAAGATAATGGCAGCAAATGTGCAAGATGGCAGCAGTTGTGTTACCATGAAATGAGTCGGTAGTACAAAGACAAAAAAATGTTCAGGAATGAATTGAGGAAAGTAATTAATTGTGCCTGCTTCACTTCAACACATGCTCATTCCATCGTATAATATTATGGTGGATTAGAACAGTCTGAACTGCTGCTGGTGACAATCAACGAGACAGTGAAAGAAGTGCAGGAAGTTCAACTGCATGTATTCCAGGATAGTGTGTAGGAACATGCCTAACCAGACAGACAAACAAACAAACAAAATGTGACTTTGTGAAACAGACTGTTGCAGTCTAATTTTAACACAAAGAAGCCTCTTTTTCATCTGGACTGAAGGGACGGTACAGGGTGCATCACCCCCTTGAGAAACCGACCCTTGTGTATTTTGCATTAGTCACATAAACTACTTTTGCTAGTGTTTTATTATTTATAGCATCAGCATGCTTGAGGATAAGCTTATCAGTATGTTTCTGGCATGCTAGAAATTATGAGATATAATGGGCAGAAGAGTGGTGAATGAAATCTGAAAATAACACAAGCCAGACTTGAAAGCAGACTCAGTATTCCGGAGGACATGCGTTAATCGCTCTGCTTATTGTGATGATTGTTTTTGGCCAGCCCATTAAATTAGTTTCTTCAGATTATTTTGTATTCCACTCGTGTAGCCTATATTTTTGCCCTCACAGTCAATGTCATCAGGGAGACATTTAAGGCACACTCTTCCATATGATCCTGTCCAGAAAGAAAGAGAAGGTTCTACTTTTCTCCCCATGGTTGAGTTAACGTTCCCTGACCTCACAGTGACATTCACATCTTGCCTGGGAATCCAGCCATGGCAGTTTGTTAACTTGGGATTAGCCAGTGGATGAGTTCACAGAAAGAAGACTGCCTCTCCTTCACAACTTCAGTCCGAACGCTGGCTCCATCCCAGAACTCAATACCAAGCTGCTCAGGTTAGGATTTAATTGCTTGTTCAGAGCTATAACAGGCCCTCTCTTTGGAGACTGCTGGCGGACTGCCATTGGAGAACCAATACTGACGTCTAACCCTTTGCATTGGGAGGAAGTCACTGGGGCAGCATACTGTGTGATCAGATTGGGAGCAAAAAGAGCACAAATGGATGTCCCATTACACTTTAAGTGACTAACAATTTTATTCTTGGGGTCTCATCTCATCATGCCTGACACTATGAAAGGTCTGCACTGCTGTCTGCACTGCTGGCTTCAAAAAATACCAAACAACAGCCTTTTGGTTTTTTAATGATGTTCAAACCACACTGACAGAAAAAAAGTGCACAGTGCACAAAGAAAATTTTAAACTTTTTATCATTTTATTTACTTAGACTTAGTTCTAACTGTGCTTTGTGGCACATTCAGCACCAAGCAGTCTCCAGCAGGCTTCTTCTAGCGGCTGCATCCATCTCGCTGGCCGTGGCGCTTGAAGGGACTAGACGATTTATTAAGACATAAATTAAACACTGAAGAACAGTAAAAATGATAATGCAGATGTTATATGGAGCATATATTTAGCAAATACTCCTCTCTAGAGTTCACTTTTCTACCTAACGAGTTTATGGACACCGAATATGTTTTTTTCTGAAGTAAATGTGATGTTACGTGACATTGTTTACAAGCTCTTATATTGACACCTTTTTTGCATTTGAAACACTATTGAGTTATTACACATGACAGGATATGGATTTCGGTAAGTTGTACGCTTTATTTTAACATACCTTCTGATATTTATTTATGTTTATTTCATGCTGAAACTGGTATTAAAGCGAATGAGATGTTCAGTTATCATGCACTTCTGAAATCTGTCATTAAACAGCACCAAAACGGCATTTATTGTTTGAATATTGTAATAAAATTTTCAGAATTTGAAATCTGTGACTATGTTTCATATCAAAAGTAACAAAGCACAAAACGCATTGCAAAACTGGATGTGAGGTGCACTACAATATTCTATTTATTAACTGAAAACAGACTAATTGATTCTTGGGATTAGTGTTGTTTTTGGCGGCCTGTTTTAATTTTAGTTTTAGTCTAGTCTTTGTGTGAAGGTGATCATTTTAATTGTAAAATTTTGACATAATTTTCATTTTTGGGTGAACTATCCCTTTAAAGGGTTAGTTCATCGAAAAATCATAATTATGTTAGTAATAACTCACCTTCATGTCGTTCCAAACTCGTGAGACCTCCGTTTATTTTTGGAACACAGTTTAAGATATTTTAGATTTTGTCCGAGAGCTCTCCCATTGAAACTGTGTGTACAGTCTACTGTCCATGTCCAGAAAGGTAAGAAAAACATCATCAAAGTAGTCCATGTGACATCAGAGGGTCAGTTAGAATTTTTTGAAGCATCGAAAATATATTTTGGTCCAAAAATAGCAAAAACTACGAATTTATTTATCATTGTCTTCTTCTTGAGCTCTCGGACAAAATCTAAAATATCTTAAACTGTGTTCCAAAGATAAACGGAGGTCTCACGGGTTTGGAACTACGTGAGGGTGAGCTATTAATAACATAATTATGATTTTTCGATGAACTAACCCTTTACCCCAGTCAGTACCTAGTAGTATAGACCAAAATTTTATTTTAGCCCAACCCCTTTCAAACAAGGTTATCTTATTATATTATTGTTACCTTATAGACTCAATACATCCATTCCAGACACGGAAGACGCTCTGATTTGAATTTACAACATTTATTTTACCAACCACTCATGTTAGAAGTAAACACATCGGTCCTTTTCTCTGTGTCAGACTTAACTTTGTTTGTTGTCATTTTCTAAGCAATGCCACGAGTGGAAGTGACGTCGCCTGCTTCTGCACAGTGCAAACTGATAAAAACCCCTGAAGTGAGACACAGGAAACAGAAATACTGCAAAATAATAATAATAATAATGTGACTAAACGAGACTAAATAACATTTAGTTAGGGCTGGGTACCGAACTTCGAAGCCTTTATGGTATCGAACGAAAAACTTCGATACTATGAGTATCGGAAAATTGTTTAACTTTCGGTGCCAAATTTCGGTTCCAAAAGCCAAGCGGGGTTTTTTTTTTTTTTTTTTGCCAAGCGACTGTGTTTGTGTGTGAGCTTGTAGCATACGTGCATGTAACGTGACAGGGAGGATTTCTGAAGGTACTCGCAGTCACACAACACAAGTGTAGTTGTTTTTTTCTCAAAACGTTTCCGTTTTACAATGCCAAAGAGGTCTAAAGTGTGGCTACACTTTATAAAAGTGGATGCCGAGTTAGCAAAGTGCAACATATGCGATAAGAGTATTGCAACCAAAGCCGGTGATACGGTTTAAACTGGTTACCGTGTTATCTGGTGACCAACTTCCTGGTTTAGGTCTCCGCTGCAGATATGCTGGAACGACGGCAGCAGATTCGGCGATTCTGAAAGCACAAACTGACGTGATATTAAGTGTCTAATAAACGGAGACATGCTCATTGCATGACTCTGATATTCTTGTAAAGATTACAAGTTATTAGTATGATCGCCTGTTTCGCGGCTGATGTAAGTAGGATAAACAAAAAAATTAAAATAAAGTACGTCTGTGTTGGCACGGGTTTCGAACACGCGCTAAAAGACGACAGTCACGAATCACCGAGCTACCGATCTACACCGAATCAACTCCAGATCTCTGGAGTCAACACAGGACTCTTGGCGTCACATCGTGCAGCTGCTGAATCAAGGAAATGTGACCGTGTTAACTTGTGACCTGTGTTTATCTATTATAAAAATAAACCATAGCAGAACGATGACTACATTTTATGGTTCATGATGTTAAAGAACATTTCATGACTTCTCAGACGACTGTACATTTGTGGCTACTGTGATTTAATTATAAACTAAAGAAAATGTACCATGTTTTTACTATGGTAAATATGAGTTAACGATAGTGTTTATAATTAACCCACAGTAGCCACAAATGTACACAAATACAGACTGATTTTGCACAAAAAAAAAAATTCATTTTTTTACATTCCTTTGCATTTTAGTTGGTTCAATATTAGCCTGTACAAAATATAATTTGTTTATTTATTTATTTATTTATAATATGTTAATGTTGTGGCAAAAATATTTCTCTTTTTTTTTGTTAATTTTGGCCAAGTTAGGATTGATACCAATCCTGAGTGTCTGCTGGCGCACCCCTATCCAAAAAGCACAACCAGTTGTATTAATAATGTTATCCTGAGTGTGAAGTGTTACCAGAATTTGTTTTAATTAAGGTGAAAAATAAAAGTTTTGAGTTTAATGTATTTGTGTTGATGTTGAAATGGATTTTAAAACATATGGTATCAAAAAAGTATCGTTAGGAACCGGTATCGAAACTGAGGTATCATAATTGGCACCAGATAGAAAGATTTTGAACAATACCCAGCCCTACATTTAGTTCGTGCATATGACAGAAATTTTCTGAAAGATTCATTTTAAGACATAGCCAAACAGGTGAACACTATTAACAGCAAGCTAAAGAATAATAATGCGCATTTGAATAGATATAACTGCAGTCCAAAATTATGAGTTGCATTATTTGAATACTTGGCCAAAGAGATGTGTATTTAATTTAGATTTAAACAGAGAGAGTGTCTCTGAACCCTAAGCATTATCAGGAAGGCTATTCCAGAGTTTGGGAGCCAAATGTGAACGTCTCCCTATACAAACACACCTGATTCAACTCATCTGCTCATTAGTGAAGACTCCAAGACCTCAAATGTGTGTGTCAGAAAAGCAATATACAAAAACGTGGAGTGGTGGGGGTTCTTCAGGACCAGGATAGGGAACCACTGGTTTAATGTAACAATGAGCATTTATATAAATTATTGTTAACCTATAATGTTTTTAACAAATCATTGCTCATTGTTATTTCAACTGGATAGCTGCGAGGGAGATTTCCTTCTCTGCATTCAGATAATAATTGTATACCTGTTTGCTATGCTGTTGTATTTTCTTGTTAAAAAACATCAACGCAGATTCTGACAACTATGCAAACATGTTTTCATAGTTGTAAGCTAGAGTATTAGCAGCTACAATACAAATGAATGCTTTCAGTGAGCACTAAAATTGACACAAGCACTGCAGCCAACCCTGCAAGTCAGCACTTTTTTTTTACACCCTTCTCAGAAATTCACTGGACGTGCAGACACTAAATTGATCTTTAAAATGATATTGTACAGACAGAGACTTTATGACAGCCCAATTATGAAGTATTCTGGCAGCATCAGTGCAATTGAGAACTAATAGCTATGCAAACACCAGTGACACATACTGTACTTGCATTAATAAATCGTTAACAAACATTACAAAATACTTAACACATCAGTAGCTGATGTACTTTCATATATAAGTATGATAATATATTTGTCATTTTATACTATTTAAATGTGCTGCGACTAATAATCAGTTAAGCATTATTTGATGTAAGAATGTCAGTGTTATTAATGAAACTTTTACCTAGCCATTTTTATTCTTGGTGTCCAATGTAACAGACAAAACCTCAACCGCAAAAACCTTTCTAGGTAATAGCAATACGCATTCTATCCATGTACTAGATATAAAACAAATACAAACTCTAATATTGCTTTCAAAGGCCATCACACTCTAGCTAGTCTGCTTTCGAATTGAAATAAAAAAAGGGCTCAGGGCATGATTTTAATGATGTTGTGTGCTGTAAACCAGACCGCGGGGGCATTTAAATCACATTCCATTATTGCAATTAACAATGCCACAGCTGTTTATATTGATGTTCTATACTTATATTAAATCTCTGCAGCATGTCTGATATCATGACTAAACCATAAAGCAATCCAAATTAGATAGTTGCAGCACATGGGGCCTCAAGTCAATGCCAATGTTCAGAAAAGAAAACAGTAGTATTCCACAGATCACACTTCAAAGAAATCTTACGTCACAATGCACTTAACATGACCTTTAATGCCAATGTGATGAGTCAGATCATCTGTTAGCTGATTGGACTGCCAAAAATTAAGACATGAAGAACTGAATTAAAAAAAGATAAATTACTATTTAACTCACTAATATAAACGTGTAATGAAGTGAGGTCACATGGCAGCAGTGAAGTATGCTATTTCTGCATAGTGTATCATGTACTATAAACAGTGAATACTATACAGTAAAGTGTTCCATTCCAAAAACCAAATCTCTGCTTGCTTGATGCAGAAAACCCATCGGAGATACTTCAGTTGGTTTCTATCCATAACACCAGTAAAAACTAATCTGTATCAAGTCTCTCCTCTGTCGACCTGTTCTTTCATTAATGTTCCCGGGAGTGTTTTTGTAAGGTATGGTGTGCTAATGAGGTCTCTGAGTGAGGGGGAGACCAGAACAGGGAGTCATTATGACATGGGAGATAAGAGACAGAGCATGGGATTGTAGTGTTTTCATCTCGTTGGGACGAATAAATTCCTGATATTTATTCAAACAAGAGATACTTACATGCCTAATCAACCCTCAACCCATGAAGGTGTCAGGGTATTAGATATTCAAAAGATTATGATTTTTTTTTTTACAAAAATAAAGTAAAAATCATCAGAGGGTGGATAATGTTTATTTATACCAATGAAAAACCACTTGTGTGAAATCCAGACATATTCGTACTTCAGGCAAGCAGATTTCACAATGATGGCTGCATCATTTGTGACTAAAAATACATAGAATAATGATAGGATTTTTAAATATTATGACTTTCAAACATTTAATTTTCTACTTCTTTAAAACTTAAAACAACTTCTTTAAAACTTCTTTTAAAAAAGCAATTGATATACTGACAGTATTGTGGTAGAGGTATTGGTATAGTTAACCAGGCTAATGAAACATATATACTTATGGCCGCATTTTTTCTAACACTATATTACATGGCTTTGTGCATGTTTAGTAGGGCTGGGTATAGATTCTCATTTTTATGAAACGATATCGATTCATAAATCCCAAGATTTTTCTAGCCTGTCAGATAATGAACGGAACAATGTAGCATGCCTCCCATCCAATAAATTGAAATAAGCTTTGTGATTTGTTACTTTTGATATTCATTAAACAAAGTCTAATTTGCAATGCCCTGTACCTGAAATATATCCAAAATAAGCAATATTGAATAGAATCGCAAGCTTGTGACGGATAATCAAATGGAATTGTGACATTTGTGTCAAAGCCCAGCCCTAATGTTTAGTGGCAATTTCCAAGTGAGAAAAAACAAAAACAAAAACAAAAAAACCCTTGTTCAGTTTTCTCAGAAACCGATAAATGTGACTGTGTCTAGAGATTTAATTTGGAGTTAACACTGCACAGCTATAAAAAAAATTTTAAAATCAATATAGTGTGTTAATACTGTTATATTTTTAAATATACATATTCATTTTTGTTATTTTTTTTTTTTACTTTTGTATTATTGTTATTATTTTTTATTATTATTTTTTTCCGAACCTTAAATAAAAAAGCTTTTATTTTGGCAGGTTGCTGGCAAATAAGTATATGTGCTGTCCGTTTTACTGTTGATAAGTGCATCAGAGAATCAATTGTCACAGTTTTGTGTTTTGCTCTGAAACCGGAAGCATTGCCTCGATTTATGCTTTCAGTTTGAATTTATACATTTGATCTAAAATGGTGAATGTGCATTAACAGCTGTCAACAAGGACAGAACGCAAATGAGTGGTATGAACTTATTTACCTGGGGCATTTATTTATTTATTTTTTTGGTCATGGATACGCTCCACTAATGTGCAGCCCTGATTATGTTGGTTCATTCATCGTGGTAGTTCTGAAATTAAATGTCCGGTGAGTATCACTAAAAGGTTAATGCCCTATCGCATTTGAAAGTTACCTTCTTCAACCAGTGCTTCTCAAACCTGTCCTTGGGGATCCTAATTTTGCATGTTTTGTATGTCTCCTTCATCTAACACACCTGATTCTTCTCATCAGCTCATTAATAGACACTGCCAGACTTGACTTGGGTGTGCAGTGGTGGGGGGTTCCAGCACAGGTTTGAGAAGCAATTCCCTACACCAGTGATTCTCAATTCTGGTCCTGGCACATTCCCAATCTGCACATTTTGTATGTCTCTCTTATCTAACACACCTTCTTCAGATAATCAGCGTGTTAAGAGAGCTCCATAAACTGAACTCCATTCGACTGACAGTGTCACTATGCAGTGTGTTCACTGCCCCTTACTCCTGATCATGGGATAATATACTGTATGTAACCCTGAATATTTTATGTATTTTTAATATACCAAACCCAACATATTATACATATTTAGGGCTAGGTCTGGTTCTACTGTTCACATTTGCATTAAATGTCTGCCTACATTATATTTATATATGAATTATAGATGGTTTAACTTGGTAACATGGTAATTTAATTACATACAAAATAAATCAGAAATACATTAGCAAACATTATCCAAAATGTTATCCTCAACAATATGCACAATTTGAAGTATCTGTATGTGTGTTTTTCACATTTAGCATGAATGATATGCCAAAATGTAATAATTGTAAAAAAGAAAATGTAAAAAATCACGGATTGTAAATGAAAAACTGATGGATTAATTTATTGTACATTTAATTTTAAGAGCCCACTACACACACACACAGCTTTGTAGGGAGCTGCTGAAAACAAGATAGGCTCCGGATGCTGATACTGTCTTGTTTCTTCTTCTTTTTTTTTTCTTTTTTCTTTTTTTTTTTTAGACCCCTACTGCAAAAACCATTCATACTGTATGCTTTGAGTGGACTAAAAATAAACCTCTTTCCCAGGTTTCCAAGCAACAGGCTTCTGACACAAATAAATACAATGCTCCCAACATCCCTGGACCCCGATGGCCTCGATCTGTTCCCCCACACATCCACCACTCCCCTCTGGAACCTTGAGAAGCAGAGGGCTACTGAGTGATTACCGTGCCCTTGCCAGTGACACCTCTTCAGTTGAGCGCTTGCATGAGATCATGAAAAAAATTCTAAACGTAAAGGGAAATTAATCGTTTGGTGTGTGGCAGCCTAATACAAAAGCATTCCTACCACTCACAATTAATAATGGTAATTACTAAGATCAGTTTGTGCTAATTACTCTGCAGTATTGTAACTACAGAGGGCTTGTTTGTGAGGCCAACCCTCAGCCTTCACATTAGGAAGCAGAGTTTGAAAACGCCACTTGTAAAATTTAATGTTTCTCATAAAAAAATAATAATTAAAAAAAAAAAAAAGTTATTTTACATTGGTATTTTATTATTTTAACTACATTTGAGTTGTACTTTCTCATTGTCAGTTTTTTTTTGTTGATTTTTCACGTTTTCGTGATGTGAAAAATTATACAATTATAATGTGTCATTTCCACCACATCTCAAATTATGTTGTTGTTTTAACAGAGGTCACAGCCTGCAGATGAACACTTCTCTCATCTATTTTAATCAGCACCAAAAAAAAAAAACTTTTCACAAGGTCTCTGTAATTTATCTTATCATATCACCATTCATTTTAATATTGATGCAAAAAAAATGTCTCGTTGGATTTTATTTTTCTGTTACTGAAAGTGTGGTTCACAGTGCAGAACACAGATTGTTGTTGTCAGGGAAAAGAAGACAAGACATTTTTCACGCACAGATTTTCCTCAGGTGTGTGTTCTCCAAATTACTGTGAAATATGAGTCAAGTGTTCTGACCCTTTTTACCACTTGCTTTTTGAAGAATTGGTGTGAGGAAGAGTGCATAAGCAAGCTAATTTATGTTATCTCCATTGCTCATTTTGTCCTGCAGCTATAAAGCACAAAACAAGACATGAAACGTTCGCTCCACAAAAAAAAAAAAAAACAATTGATACAAATTTTCTTCAACATTCTGAAATTTCACTTGGGTGGATGTCAAAAAATTGTAATTCACGCATATCTCAGGCATAATTTACACTGCCATTTTTGACTTTTTGATAAACAAGCAGTACTGTACTCAAGTCTGTCTCAAGTCAGAGTCCAAGACCACAGTACAGACCAGTCCAAGTGGTCCTGAAAATATGAGTTCGGTCTAATCCAGACTTCAGTTGATGAATTGTGTGAGTGAATATTGAATTTTACTAATGATGGGGAATGAAAGACGTTAGATCAACCAGTAATCAACCAGTTCTCTAAAAGGGTAGGGAGGCAGACAGAGGTTGAAGAGGCCAATGATGTAGCCATGTTTCCAATGAAAAAGAGCCACTGTTGTGGACCTTGTTCTCAATCATGACATCACAATTGCTGAGGCAGGCTGAAAGATGCAGCCGAATATTGGGAGAATAACCCATGAGTGTCCTCAATCATTCAAACATTGTTTGACAGTAGAGGTATGTAATGTAGTATCTATGCTTACTGTAATGCTTCATAGTACAGTAGTCCAATTACATATTTCATTATACAGTAAATATACTTTATACAGATATACAGTACAGACCAAAAGTTTGGACACACCTTCTCATTCAAAGAGTTTTCTTTATTTTCATGACTATGACAATTGTAGAGTCACACTGAAGGCATCAAGGGCTATTTGACCAAGAAGGAGAGTGATGGGGTGCTGCGCCAGATGACCTGGCCTCCACAGTCACCGGACCTGAACCCAATCGAGATGGTTTAGGGGTGAGCTGGACCGCAGACAGAAGGCAAAAGGGCCAACAAGTGCTAAGCATCTCTCGGGGAACTCCTTCAAGACTGTTGGAAGACCATTTCAGGTGACTACCTCTTGAAGCTCATCAAGAGAATGCCAAGAGTGTGCAAAGCAGTAATCAAAGCAAAAGGTGGCTACTTTGAAGAACCTACAATATGACATATTTTCAGTTGTTTCACACTTTTTTGTTATGTATATAACTCCATATATAATTCCACATGGGTTAATTCATAGTTTTGATGCCTTCAGTGTGAATCTACAATTTTCATAGTCATGAAAATAAAGAAAACTCTTTGAATGAGAAGGTGTGTCCAAACTTTCGTCTGTGCTGTATACACACATATACATACATATATACAATACAATAATATGTACATTTGTACTATTGATATATCATACACTGGTGCATTTTCAATCTATGTCATAAACATGGCACTGATATGTTCATTGACAAAAATACATTTGAGTGATGAACTAAGGATTTTCAGCAAGTTACAGGCTTTTGCAGGTAATCCATTGTGTGGTGCTGTTTGTACGAATTGCTTAGAGAAATGCACATACTGGTTTGCAAATATTAATAGTGATTCAAGAAATGTACCAAAGCGAATGAGAAAAACCTTAATACTAATACTTGGATAACCAGATTTTAAGATAAAAGTTTTGGCTCTGTGACAAGAAAAAACAAACGACCAAACAAAATAATAAAAATAACTAAAATCTAAAATAAAATAGTCAATTTTGACGTGATCTCTCAGTTTCACTAAGAAGTCATCCCCTGGAACATGAAAGTTGCATAAGCTGAAAAAATACCCGATTTGGCTGCTTGAATTTTTTTTTTATAAATTAAACTTCAAACTATATTAAAGCAGCACCAAAGCACAAGGAATAAGAAATCCTTTAGATCATCTCTTTAAATGAGGAAAAAGCTCCATCGCTCTCCATTTTGGTTCCACTTCTCACACTGAAAATTACCTGTAAAATAATATCTCACCCCTGGTGAGCTAAGCTTGACATTTGGTATGGACTTTAAGATAGAAGTCATATTTAATTCAATTTAAATAAAAATGAGACTGTAAGACTGAACACAGACTTTCTCCAGCTCCAGGGCTTTCAGCTGTTTCAAATTAAATGTGAAAACAGAAAATAGTAACATGAAATACACTGTGTAACAAAAAGTTGTTTCACGTTGACTTTTATGGTTCTTCTGTAATTCTGTGGTGCTATTTTTTTATTGTATTATTTATTTTCACGCACCATCAATCATTTGGTAAATATTTAGGTCAGGTAAATTTGAGAAGTTTTTGTACTAATTTTGCATGTTTATATATATATACAGTACAGACCAAAAGTTTGGACACACCTTCTCATTCAAAGAGTTTTCTTTATTTTCATGACTATGACTATTGTAGATTCACACTGAAGAGAAGTTTTATATATATATATATAAAATATTTTGCTTTTGCAATGATAGGAACATTCTAGATGCTTCAGTAACATCATGTAATATTCTGTAATATTCCAATGCTTTCTAGTGCTTTCAACATGTAAAAAACTTTTAAGCAAAACAAAACTTTTATAAAAAGAAAAAAACAATTCATGGTGAAAGATGATAAAATAATAATAATTAAATACAATAATCTTAAGTGTTTTACTAGATTTCTAGCAAATAATTCCAGCAAAATACCATTACACAAATTACACGTCTTATAAATCCTGACAGAGCCCACCTGCACATATACATAGTTCACCAGCTTTTGGCCTTTTTCAGACAGCTCACATCTCCAGCCCTGAGGTGTAGGATGGACAGATGGTTTCACTCGTCCTTACAGGCTTTAGGGACCTGTCACCTTCCCAGATCAGCTCACAGGAATGTAACTAGAGGAGAGACAGCTGTGTTCTAGCTGCAGTGGGACTTTTACAACCAGCATTCTCTTTGAATCAAAGTTAAACAGATGAGAGTATTCAATACTTGTGCTTTTAAGATTAAATTGAGAGACACAAATTTGATTTGTGTAAAGTGGCAAGTGCCCAATGCTAATAAAAATTTGGTTTGGCTGAGTTACTGGTCTGTTGGACTGAAAACGTACTCGGTTACTAAACGTAACCTCGGTTCTCTCTAGAAGAGCGAACGAGTACTGCTTTGCGCCCTTCTTGCCACTTCCCGCCGAAACGGGTGTGGCCCAACCTATAAAAGGAGCTCGAAAAGGCTGACTCACCTGATTTATTTCATCGCCGAAGCGAACCAGACTGAATCGTGCGCACGGCAGAGAATGCAGTACTCGTTCGCTCTTCTAGAGAGAATCGAGGTCACGTTTAGTAACCGAGTACGTTCTCTTACGAGAGCTCTCTCGTACTGCGTCTTAGCTAAGACGCTACGGGAACCCAATGTAAAACGCAGTGCGCGCAGGGATCACACACCAATAAACCTGAAGCAACGCCCAGGATTTACAGTGCACAGTCACCTGAGGGACTCACAGAGAGTCCAGGACAGAAAAGGGAAAAAGCCCTCTTCCTATAAGTCCTAAATCTAGCAGCATCAGTAGATGCGGCAATATGACATCACACAGCCGAGGCAAGGCCTGACCAATGTGGCAATGCGGGTCTTACGCAATACTGCCCATATAACAGTCGGCAGCGCATAGCGCTCATGAACTCAGAATTCCCCTAAGGGCCCTGATTCGACTATACCGACAACAGCCTTGCTTGCAAGGCGGGGACCTCCAGGTTATAGAACCTGATAAATGTAGACGGCGAGGCCCAACCTGCCGCCATACATATATCCTGCAAGGAGATCCCAGTAGACCACGCCCACGACGAGGCGACGCCTCTTGTGGAGTGTGCTCTGACGCCCAACGGGCACTGAAGGCCCCTGGAAGCGTAAGCTAACGCTATGGCGTCAACTATCCATCTGGATAGAGTCTGTCTCGAAACAGCCATTCCCTTGGAACATCCACCGAACGAGACAAACAGCTGCTCCGTCTGCCGAAAGGCAGCAGAACGAGACACATAAGCTCTTAAAACCCTGACAGGGCAAAGAAGACTCGAGTCTCCATCCTCCCCTTACACCGGCAGGGCAGACAGGGCAATAACCTGAGCCCGAAACGGTGTGTTGAGGGATTTCGGCACCTAGGTTTGAGTATGACCCTTGAGTCATTGGGCCCAAACTCCAAGCACGACTGGCTCACCGAGAGCGCGTGCAAATCACCCACACGCTTCACAGAAGCGAGAGCCAACAAGAATACTGTCTTGAACGACAGATGCTGAAGGCTAACCGATTGGATAGGCTCAAAAGGGGGACCCTTCAAGGCCTCCAAAACCGCCGCGAGGTCCCACATAGGGACTGACGGAGGTCTGGGAGGATTCAGCCTCCTAGCTCCTCTGAGGAACCGGATGACCAAATCGTTCCTTCCTATTGACTGACCAGACGCCGTTTCAGAAAACGCCGCGATGGCCGCCACATAAACTTTGAGCGTGGATGGGGCTCTGCCCTTATCCAACAGCTCCTGTAGGAAGGAGCGGACCTCCTTCACCTCACAACTAAGGGGTGAATAACCTCGAGCTGTGCACCAGCTGGAGAACACCGACCACTTCGAGGCATACAGACGTCGTGTCGACGGAGCTCTAGCCTGAGTGATGGTATTTAGCACTCCCACTGCGAGATCAGCGGGTAACCGTTGAGCGCCCACACATGGAGGGACCACAACTCCGGTTGAGGGTGCCAAATCGAGCCCCTGGCCTGCGAGAGGAGGTCCCTCCTCAACGGTACCGGCCACGGGGCGACATCTGCTAACTGCATCAAATCTGGGAACCATGGTTGGTTCTTCCAAAGAGGTGCTACAAGCAGTATTGAACATCTGGTTTTCTCACCCGTTCTACCACCTGCGAAAAGAGGGAGATGGGAGGGAACGCATAAAGCGGGCAGCACGGCCATCTCCGTGACAGCGCGCTTTCGTTCTTGGAAAAGAACGCGGGGCAGTGCCATGCCAAATCTCTCCCACAACAGCCGGACTGTTTGCGGGTGTAGAGACCATTCGCCCGTAGGAACATTGCCTCTGGACAGCCTGTCTGGACCCAGATTCTGCAGTCCAGGCACATGCACTGCTCTCAGTGAGCGCACGTTGCGCTGAGCCGAAACCAGGAGGCGTTCCATCAGCCTGCACAGGTTTCGGGACCCGAGACCGCCCTGGTGATTTATGTAGGACACCACGGACATGTTGTCCGCACGGACTACGCCGTGGTGATCCTTGATATGGGGACAAAAGCGCGTCAGCGCGTTCTCCACTGCCAGCATTTCCAGGCAGTTGATATCATGGAGCTTTTCCCGTTCTGACCATAGGCCAAAGGACGGTCTGCCTTCGAGCAGCGCTCCCCATCCCGAAGTGGAGGCGTCCGTCGACACCATTTTCACACTCGGGGAAGTCCCCAGGCTTACACCTGATCGGTACCAGCCGTTCGCTGTCCAAGGTGCTAGAGCCGCAACACAGCTCTGATCGACCTTGAAATGCAGCCGGCCAGACGCCCACGCTCTGCGCGGCACCCGAGCCTTCAGCCAGAACTGCAGGGGGCGCATGCGGAGCAGGCCCAGCCGCAGAACCGGAGATGCTGAGGCCATGAGACCCAGCATCTTGTGACAGTGTTTGAGCGACACGGTCGCGCCGCAGCGGAAACAACTCGCTGCGCGCTGAATGCCCATCGTGCGCTGTGGTGACAGCCGCGCCGTCATGGAACACGAGTTCAGAACTATACCCAGAAACAGGATCGTCTGACTGGGGTTCAGCGAACTCTTCGCCCAATTGACACTGAGGCCGAGCTTCTCGAGGTGATCGAGTAAAACGGCCCTGTGGCTCCGCTCGTGATCGGGCCAGAACCAGCCAGTCGTCCAAATAATTCAGCACTCGTATGCCTCTGAGTCTGAGAGGAGCGAGCGCTGCATCCATGCACCTCGTAAACGTACGAGGAGCCACGGTGGACTGTAAACTGGTATGCCTGGCCCTCGAAGGCGAATCTCAAATATCGGCTGTGGTTTGACGCTATCTGTATTTGAAAATACGCGTCCCTCAGATCTATTGACATGAACCAGTCCCCTCTGCGAATCTGCGTGAGGAGTTTCCTGGTCGTAAGCATTTTGAAACTGCGTTTCATCAATGCCTTGTTCAGCTGTCTTAGATCCAGTATGGGCCTGAGACCCCCGTCTCTCTTGGGCACCAGAAGTATCTGCTGTACAGCCCCCCCCCCCCCTCGCTTTGAGCTTGAGACACAGGCTCTACAGCCCCTTTGCTCAACAGTTTTGATATTTCGGCCCGAAGTATGTGTGCTACTTCTGTTTTGACCATAGTTTCGACGCGCGCTGAAAAGTGCGGAGGGCGTCGAAAAAAAATGTAGCTAGTAGCCTCTCTTTATAATGCCTAGCACCCAATCCGAAACCCCTGGAAGCGCTGACCATGCATCTGCATGAATGGCTAAGGGCTGGATGCGAAGCGCGCTCTGTTGACCGGGCAACGGCGGCGCTCGGGTGTGCTGCGTATTTGAGGCGGGGAGCACGCTGATCACAGCGGGCAGATCGCTCCTCCTCGACCCCCTCCCGGCGCTTAACCGACTGGGGGAAGGCTGAGCAGGTCCCGTGGGACTCGATATGTCTGCGAGTAACTGTGGGCTGCATATGTGCACATTTACCACTTTCAACTCGCTGTCTGCCTGTGCAGAGCGTACGTGCACGGGCCTCATTTTTACAGAAGCCACGCGGCGTATGTGACATAGTGTATGTGGGCACTGGGGAGTGGGCACGTTTACTATGCGGCGCGCTCGACCGATCTGTGTCGATCTTATGTGCGCGAGCCCTGTGTGCAGGGCTGTGCTTACATGTGGAGATGGGCACTGAGGAGTGGGCATCGTCACTGCATTTATAGCACCATTGGCCGTGGCCGGACGAGCGTGCACGGGGTTTTTTTTGTTTGTTTTTTTTTTTTGTTTTTTTTTTACAGAAACCACATGACGCGTGTGACATAGTAATTGTGGGCACTGAGGGGTGGGCACGCTTACTATGCAGTGTGCGCGATCGACTTGAGTCGCTTTTATGGGCGCAGGCCCTGTGTGCAGGGCTGTGCTTACATGTGGAGATGGGCACTGAGCAGTGGGCATCTTCACTACATTTATAGCACCATCGGCCGTGGCCGGACGAACGTGCATGGGTTTCGTTTTTACAGAAACCACAGAAACCAGTGTGACATAGTGATTGTGGGCACTGAGGAGTGGGCACGTTTACTATGTAGTGCGCGTGATCGACTTGAGTCGCTTTTATGGGCACGAGCCCTGTGTAAAGGGCTGTGCTTATATGTGGAGATGGACACTGAGCAGTGGGCATCGTCACTACATTTATAGCACCATCGGCCGTGGCCGGGACACCAAAAATTACACCTTTTTCGGGAAATATCTGGGTAGCCGTGATAATGGTTTTCGTGTGCAGGCAAGCGGGCAACCGTACAGGCTTGCGCATTGCAAAAAACGCTGAAACAGTCACAATCTCTGGAACTGAAACAGCGGCGCGCTTAGGTGAGAGCTCGGCCACAGCGGAACTCGTACACCGGCGCTTCGATGAGGCAGCCATCGTGTGTAGTGCCGACGCAGCGTCATGCAGCATGCGTAGATGGCTTTCCTAGGATGGCTTCGGGGCTCCCGGCCTCACCGTAATCCTCTGCCGCGGACCCCGCGGCGCGGGGCGACGGCTGGTAGAGCGAGAACGGGGGTCTTGAGCTGCGTTGCTGAAGCTGTTGTGATAACGGCTTTTGTGTGCAGGCAAGCGGGCAACTGTGCAGGCTTGCGCATTGCAGAAAACGCTGAGACAGTCACAATTCCTGGAACTGAAACAGCGGCGCGCTTGGGTGAGAGCTCGGCCACAGCGGAACTCGTACACCTGCGCTTCGATGAAGCAGCCATCGTTAGTAGTGCCGACGCAGCATCACACAGCAGGCTTTAGATGGCAACACCGCTTTTGCCGCCGTCCAGCAGAGGGCGGACAAAGGTGCGTCGTTATCGCCTGTTCCACTGGCGGAAGTGAGTGGTAGTTCCTGTTTTTAGCATCATCAGTGTGGAGAATGCTAGTGAGACAGAGGAACGAGTTCGCGCTGAATATGGAGCGTTCCAAGCCTTCGCCACCTCTTCGTGAAGCTCAGGAAGAAATGAGGCGGGCTTTGAGAAGTACGCTCATCCAAAAGGGAAATACCATCCAGCCGGGAACGAGAGGGGGGGCGCTGGTGCAAACCACTCGCGGCCGAGACTCATCGCGGCCAACACGAGCATTCGCCCCGGCTCCTTCTCGATGTCAGCTCGTCTGCTGGGCTTCTGAGCAGAAGGCGCGAGATCCTCGGAGCTCGCCCAGCCCTCACTGCCCGAAGCTAGCAGAGAGCGAGTGTCCTCTTCCCCCGACGCGGCCCTGAGATCGACTTCCCCGGACGACGCGCCGGCAAACAGCGGGCGCTGCCCACCGGGAAGCGATGCAGGGGGGGCCGGTGAAGCAGGGCGAACCGGCGAGCTCAGTTGAGCTGAAGACGGTTCCGGAATCCGCTGGAAGCGATGCTTTTACGGCGCCTCAGCGCAGCGGAGAATGCAGGCTCAGAGAAAAAGGCCAGGCGAGTCCTCAGAGTCACCATGGCAACAGCTCGCAGTGGGGGCATCCGCCGTCAGCGAGCGCAAGCGCGAGCGCTGTATGATCTTCACCCAGGCAGGAGACACAGATGACGTACCGGTCTCCCTCGCTGAGTGGGGCTCTGACGAGCCGCAGGAAGGCATCTTAAAAAAGACGCGAGCTCTTTTACGAGTGTGTGTCGCAGGGCGAACACACACACACACATAAAGGACAGCTTGGATATAACAGAATTGAAAGGATATAGGCGCCGGATAGCGCAGCAGGAACGGCAGTGGAAGGCGGCGATGCCAGCAGCTTCAGAATGGCTCGTCCTGCTGATGTGCTTTCTCAGACGGCGCTTGCTTCCTCCGTGATCCAGCGATGCGTGAGCTTCGCTGAAGAGATGAAAAATCAGGTGAGTCAGCCTTTTCGAGCTCCTTTTATAGGTTGGGCCACACCCGTTTCAGCGGGAAGTCTGAATGTTGCATCAGCCTGCGCTCGATAGGCTGTGCAGTTGCCGCAGAACAAGCCAATGAGCGAACGAGCCGTCTCGCCTATGGCTGTGTACTGCTGCAAATGCGCTTTCCAAAAATACAAAATTAAGGATAATTTTTTGCTTCAGTATTTCGTGAAAAGAGACTTTTCCCGTAGCGTCTTAGCTAAGGCTCAGTACGAGAGAGCTCTCGTAAGAGAACTGCAAAACATCACATTCACCCAAGCCATAGCATACCTGGACTAATCCATATCTAGGCCCAAAATATAATAAGGCCCATTTAAATCTGGTATTTTCTATAAAGCAAGCATGATCACACTTGACCACATTAAAAAACATCAAATAACTGTTGAGAAAGTGCATTTTTCTTCTCTTCACTTCTAATCCCTGTTAAAATCCTTTACTGAAGGGTATATAAATGAAAGAATGACCAAAAGCATTTTGAATAATCTGTTGAAGCCAGGGATGTAAAAAGTACTCAAAAACTTAAGTGAAAATACAGATATTCAGTGAAACTTTTACTCAGTTAAAAGTTAGGAGATATTTGTAATTGCATATATAGGAAATAATAATAATAATAATAGATTGCATAAAATGCTTTCTTATACAGCCATACAAAGATTTGATTAAAGGGAGAAAAAACTAAATGCAACAGCACATCTTAAAGACATCCTCCATCCTGTATCATCCAATATGTATAATTGTATGACTTTACATTACTTTCTCTGATTAAGAGGTATAGAAAAAAAAGAGTAATATTAATCTCTCTGCATATAATGCAGGTGTACCCTACACAGAGTGAACACGACAGTAATCCATACGACCCCAGTTGATGAATCAGTGTCTTCCTAAGCGAAATGATTTACAATTATTTACATTAGATTAACAAGCAAATCATGTAATTATTTACATTAAAAAAAAAAACGGCCCCAATAGTTACTCAGTATATCCATACAACTCAATATCAGGGTTAACATGAGCTGTTTCTCTGCTGCCTGTCAATTTAAATTTGGATTATCACAAGCAGGGTCAGGAATTAATTAATTTTAAACAAAAATGACCCCGAAATTCAAGATATAGGGGCAAATAAAATATTTATAATATATGATCTTGTTAAACAATAACACATAAGCAATAATCTGTGTTTATGCATTAAGGAATCAGGTTATACAGTGATTCAGCTATCCATTCATAAAGAATCTGTGTATCACTTTATATATATACATATTAAAAGTTTTTTTTTGTTTGTTTGTTTGTTTGTTTCTTTGTTTGTTTTTTAAGTGAAAAACAAGAATTTAGCATTTTATTTTTATTTTTTTTTCATTCAGGAGCTGAAAAATTAATAAACAATTTGAATATCCCATTTCTACATGTCATGTGGGCGGGAATTAAACAACCCTTTCTCCCAAAAATCAAACCATTCCGTCATCAGTTCTTCATCAGTTCCGCACAGCAGAATAATAGTCCTCCGATGCTGCAGTTTTACGGATTCTAAACGCATTTGTTGCAACTACATTTCATCTTTTTCTCATCAAACAACCAGACTAATGAATGGATGGACACAACCCGCACCCGGGGCAGAGCCTATAGGGCTTTCTCTTCTGCGTAGACCAGCGGCTCTCAAAGTGCCAGAGGGTCCGCAAAATAATTTGTTAGACTACAGTATTTTCCAGACTGTAAAGTCACAATTTTTTTGATACATACTGTGATTTATTCCAAAGTGATCTATAGAATAATCAAATGTAGGCTTTTTAAGTGGGTGTGACAAGTATTTGCTTGGTTCATGTGTGTGCCATGCGCCAGAAAGAGGTTCACTAGTTGTTTTCTTTATTTTTCAATAGCATAACATTTTGTAGTCATTTTGAATGTACAGAAATAAAAAATATACATAATACCATATGTCTATAAATGATTAATATTTCCCCTGCTGAGGAAAAAAATCCAAGTGAACATCAATTAATACCCATTGTTATTTAAATAAACTTAAAAAAAATTATGACTGCTGTGTATTTCCTGTACACTTTAATACTGGTCTGTGCTTGACTCTAGCCATGTTTGTCTGTTTATTTAATTTATTGAGTTGATTTAAACCATCATGTCTTATTGGGACTTGATGTTGTTCTGAAGGCCTATTACCTTCCTTTACACACACATACAAAATATCTTGCTCGCACTTGCCCATTTCACGAGTTCACACTTACATATAATTAGCTGAAGTATTATAATGTATATTTGGCGTGCTGTCCGGGGAAGGGCTCCGAGCTCGTGAATGGCCCGAACCTAGAGTACACACCATATAAAAGTGTAACATGAACTCCAAGTGGAGAAGATGGGGTGGAGCAGGAATGCTGATAAACCGTCAATGGATAGAGATAAGTCAGCTGTATTTATACCCTAGTGTTTATTAACTTAAGTGTGCTCCTCCTGTGCTAATTAGGCTAAGTATCTGACGCGCTCCTCCCGAACATTTAATGGAAGAATGGTGACTCGCAGTTTTTATTTAATTATTATTATTATTATTATTATTATTATTTTTAAGCGGATGCAAATCAGACGTAAAATAATCCTATGAATCTCTTGGCATATATTCAGATAATTCTGAAGGTATACTGTAGGGTTTGGTTAGAAGAAGAAAAAAAAACAGTCATTACATTTATGAAATCCTGTGTGCTTTTTAGTGCGCAGCACCTTGTGCCACATACAAGTGCATATCCTTCTGAGAAATCAATTATAACCCATTTTAATAAAACACAAGACAACGTTATAGGCCTATTATATAGTCGATCCATTATTATTTACTATTTTTGTATTAGTGTTTAAAATATATAATTTAATTAAAAAAAATATATAATAGTGGCCGACCAGGACAGCTGTTATTTCATACACTGCCATGCCCAGCTGATGCAAAGCATAGAATTTATATCTACACAGAATAAAGTCTAGTTTAGATAAGTCTAGTTGTTTGATGAGAAAAAGATGAAATGTAGTTGCAACAAACACGTTAAGAATCCATACAACTGCAGCAGCGCAGAACTGCGGAATAACTGATGATTGCACGGTTTGATCTTCGGCTGACCAATCAGCAGAAAGGGACGTTTAATTTCTGCCCACGTGTAGAAATCAAATATTCAAGCTGTTTATTAATTTTCTACCCCTAAACGAAAAAGAAAAAAATGTGTAATCAAATAAAACAAAAGTACAGTTATATTTATGGAAGGTAAATTCTTTCAAATCAAGGAGTTGAACCAAAGAGTATTATGAACCCAGCTTATATGTCTGTATGCCCAAGGTAGAGTCTTTTCAAAGCAAAATCCCTGCCGTAGGCTGTAGCAGAACTGCCTAAGGAACAGGTAATGTGCTGAGGATCGTTGGGTCAATATGTTACTGAGGAGATCATGAGAGGCCTTGGTGAGCCTGAGACATAGCGCAAAGCTGGGGGAAAAGCCCAGGGGGACCTGCCTACCCAGGAGGGCCATAACGTTCACTGACCGTAAAACTGACAAATGGCCAGTAAGGCAGCCGCAGCGGTGTGCATGCGACTGACAAGCCAGCTGAGTTACGTGACTATACGCACACATGTGCATACTGAATTAAATCTGTAATGCTAGCTCCCTGTCACCCTCTGTAATGATACGGTACACAACCGCTCGTTCACACTCGTGGGCTACCATGTTTAAGGCTTACAATACTTCTAATTTAGTGACCTTTACTATTTTACCCACTCATCCCCTCTGGCACTTAATAGATTACATTCAGTATAGCAATGCACAGACACATGCTCTTCTCACTGTCCTCTTCTGGAAATAATATGTCACAGTCCTTTGCAGAGCTGTAGATTGTCTGACATGCTGCCTCCGGTTTCACGGCCACGGCCTTGTAGAGAGTCAAGGAGGAACGAAGCGAATTCAGACGATGCAATATCAATCTGCAGAGAGGGGAAAAGAATGAATTACAGTACCACTGTGGTTCTTCACAGATGTGAACAGCCATTAAACTGTCTGAGAGAAGACTCACCTCAATGGATCAGGTCTTGATACTCACTAATTAAACGCTTTAGGGATCTATTTATAGGACAATCTACCCGACACCATACAAGTACACCATACACCACACTTGCTTGCTCAACTCTGTATTTACTCAACTCTGATAGAGAATCTCTTTTAAGCAGTTCTATTATTTATTCATCTTAGTGCAAGAATAAAATACATGTTCCTATCGATTTTTCTTCCCTGTCTTCTGTCTTGAGTGTGAATTACTACCCGCGATTCTTGAGTGGATTAAATGAAATTGTCAACTGAGTGTTTGATGTAGCAGTTCTTTATTATTGCCTAATCTTCTGTTTTATGAAACCTATTATTTTTCTTAATACATGCTTGTGATCTAATTGAGAATAATTTTTCAGTTCACAGGGAAAAGAAAAAAAAGGACTCTTTGTAATCTTAAATGAAAATGCAATAAGTTGAAGTCTCAAAGATGTTCCTGATCAGCTGACATCATCTAGGCCATTTAGCCATTAGCTGTTCAGCTATTTGTAGTCAAATACTGTAGCCACTGTAAAGGCATTGTTTGCCTAACAACAGTTTTGTAATTATTATTATTATTTATTTATGTTTTTGCCTGTTTAAACTACTGTTGTATATAAATGCAACTATTCTAAAATATTAACAATAGTTATAGCTGCTGAAGCCATTATTAAACATAAATGTGATACATATTACAGCAATAGTAAATAATTATACATTCAAAGGGATAGTTCAACAAGCAAAATTGTATAATTTACTAAACCTTAAATTGTTTAAGCACAGAAGATAGGAATGGGATATGTGAAGATGCAGAGAAGGGATATATGCTTATTGTTTGGTGTAAGTGGCCTATATTATATATATATATATATATATATATATATATATATATATATATATATATATATATTAGTGGTGGGCATAGATTAATTTTTTTTAATCTAGATTAATCTCACTGTAATGTTGGATTGAATCTAGATTAATCTAGATTAAAATAGCTCATTTGAATTCTGCCAAAGGCATTCAGAATATTTGTGCTACCAAAATAAAATAATGACTAAAAGTAAGTATTTGAGAAGGGGTTTCTCAAGCCAGGTGGTGCATTAGAGCAGGGGCTAATAAATTTAACTTAAGATAATTTTACAAGAATGAAAACTATTGCACATGTATGTCCAACTTCATTTGCATACATACTGTAGACTAGTATGGGGGATACATACTATTATATCTCAACAGCCTGATTGCTTGTATATTTGCAAATTGTAAACAACTGTATATTGTCTCCCAGCTCTAATCTGCTAAATGTGACTGTAAAGCATGAATATATTCAAATATTACAAACATGAATATCATGGTTTTATGTAAAGCTGCTTAGAAACAATGTGTATTGAAAAGTGCTAAATAAATACATTTGACTTGACTTGGCATGAATGACTTACCGTCAGGTCGGGCTCTATTATAGAATGAAACTCCCAGTTTTCATGATCGAGTCAAGTCAAGTCATTTCTTGTTGAATATCTTGGTTTACTTTTATATACATCATATTCCAAAAGTAAAATGGGTTGCAAATACTGTTTCATGTTGACTTGAAAGCTCTTTCTTTATCTATTCCTCTCTACATAGATTAACCATCCATGCTGAGTGCCCTATGCATCTGGAGGATTTTCCTATGGATGCCCATGCCTGCCCGCTGAAGTTCGGAAGCTGTAAGTGATTCTCTGTTGTCATCATTGAACTTTTCTTGATTGTGTAAGTGACAACTGCTCAAATTCTCTAGAGTACTTTATAAGTATATTGACATGCATGTTGCCTTGTGCACATGCACCCTGCGCTCTTAGCTCGGTCATGAGCTTGATATTGAAATGTGCGTAACATACTGAACTGGATTAGGAGGGTGCAAGTTGAGCATTTAACTACCTGTGAATACAGACCGATTCTTGTTTGTCTTAAAGAAAGTCCAGATCAGAAAAAATAATAATAAACTTCTAGACACAGCTCAGAAAACCAATAAATCAGTGTCTCTTTCTCCACAACTCAGAATGGTACGCAATGTCACACCAGACGCTGATCACCCATCTATGTTTGTGCACTAATACTAAACAACATCTATCCAAGACAGCATTGTCATTAAAATACAATATAAAACTCCGCAGGCAGACCAAAGAAATGGACCTTGTTTCTTCTGTGTGGATTCACCAGTCCTAAAACAAACAAATGTTTTGTAATTCTCCTCCTGTGCCGAGCTTTAGATTAATAGCCCAGCCAATGACACCAGAGGTCACCATGATGCAGCAGTCACACATTTATGAATAATACATCCCACTGGGCAATAAAACAAAAGTCCTATGCTCATACATTTTCAGTAGTACCTTTTCCCCCCATAATACCTCTTTTTGACAAGTGAAGAATGGTGACCCCTTATTGGATCTGTGATTTATGCAATAGAAAGAAAGCAAAGGATTGGCTCTTTAACAAGAAATCATACAGTGGGCTGCATAATTAGTGGCTTTGTAAATTACAGATAATAAGCACTGTTTCCTTAATCACCCAATCAATCTTCGTTTTTATTTATCTTTTATATTTTTTACTTATATTTCAATTACAAAGTTGTATTTTCATTTGTATTTTTAAATATTTGTTTCAAGGCATGTTTTCCCGCCAGAAAATAGTAGATTAGTGCTAATTAACTGTTAATTGTCAAAAAATACATGCTGATTTTGGTATTGCATTGCCAGATGTGCCTGTAAGCATAATTATTATGCGTTGCTCTGGAATACTTGAATTTAATTGGTCAGTCGTGGCAACCAGTGTCTCTTGTATCACTCTGCAGTCCCTTTCCTCTAATATTAAAAATTATTCTGATTTAAATTCAGATTATTCTATGAGTATTTTTGTCAAATTCATAAAAAGAATATGCTCACTGGAGTATCACAATCATGAATCAGACACAATGTATATTTAGTTGTGTGTGCAAACATGAAGCACATCACGATAGAAAGACATGTTGTCTATTTACTGCCTTTATATTTTTTAGCATCACATGATTGTTTGTAGTTTGGTGTTCTGTCTGCTTTGACAAAATGGACCATTAACATGAACGGTATAAAAAAAAAAAAAAAAAAAAAAAAAAAATCTTGATTATCAGCCGCATTTAAATGTTTCTTCTGCTTATATATTTGACATTATTTGGTCTGGCAAACAGCAAAAAGGTCCATTTCACCCCAAAAGAACAAATGACCGGCTTTTGTATGACTGCCAGCCATAATGATTTATAATTTGAGGCTAATGTATAATGGCCAAGCGAGTAGAGATCTAAAAACAAATACAAGCTCATTCCCTCATTAATCAGCTACTCGTTTTAGATGCTCATTTTACATTAAACAACCACTTGAAGTGTGTGTGTGTGTGTGTGTGTGTGTGTGTGTGTGTGTGTGTGTGTGTGTGTGTGTGTGTGTGTGAGAGAGAGAGAGAGAGAGAGAGAGAGAGAGATAGAGATATAGAGAGTGTTTTGGGCAATGATATTTAACACAGGAAACACTCTATTAAGATATATAGACTATTATTGGACTGTTAATCAAATTATAGCAAGGTCATTCACATGAAAACAGTGATAGAAAGTGATATTTAATGAAATGTTTCCTTCTCCTAACCAATTTAAATTGCTTCTAATTCATCATCTCATGTTAAATTCTCTTTCCCTCTCCCATCCCCTTATTAATTGAGTTTTAGCCCAGGCACTAAATTTAAGAATTTCCTTGTAACGTACTGAAAGTCTGTGACACCACTGACCTTTTCTGCCCATATATATATTTAAAGATGGAATAATGCATTTGATTATCAATTAGTATTCATAATGGATAATGGCATTAAATTTGATGTGTTGAGCTTTTGATTAATGACCTTAGAACAGAATAAAACAATAACGTTTCTCTTTGGCCATCAAAATTTAATTAGCAAACCTCTGCCGGCTGTGAGTTTTTTCTGTTTCTAGTGTTAAGCCTGCCAGCTTTTTTCCCACTCTCTTGCTCACAGTCGTGTGGGCACACATGTGTCTGCATATGTGTTTTTGTTTCTGTGCACGGACCCCAAGATAATTGTTTTTCATGCTCTTTTGCAAAGTTTATCCTTCTGTATTCAAACACAGTAAGTCTTTTGTTAGGTTTCCTTATTATATACATTAGATTCAAGGAAGCTGCTAATCTGAGGGAGCAGCTGACCCATGGTTAGTCAGCCTTTCTTAAAGTTGCATTCCAATTGCCCTCATTGAGATGCATTTATTCACTTTACTGCCCCCCATTTTATCATGAGCCCTGTTTTGTTCTAAAGTATGAATTTCCAATTGGTGTTTTTCCAACCCAGTGACTATAATTCATGGCAATAATATATATATATATATATATATATATATATTAGGATTAGGATAAACCAGTACTGCTGTGGTTTGTCTCTCTCAGATGCCTACACCAACAATGAGGTTGTCTACATCTGGACAGCAGATGATGAGAAATCTGTTTCTGTGGCTCCTGATGGTTCTAGACTCAACCAGTATGACCTGTTGGGTCATGTCATTGGCAAAGAGACCATCAGCTCCAGTACAGGTAATTACATTTCTCCTTTGTGCCAGTGGAATTGATTACTCAGTGAAGTTAAAGCAGCCAAAAAGAGCTAATGAAGGTGATTATTATAATCTAGGCAAATGGTATCAAATTAATTAGTTTAACTTATAACATAATTCCCAACATTGCATTTCTGATTTAATGTGTCATTTACTATTATGTCTATTATTTACTAATTATACACATACATAATAGTAAATAATGCATTGAAAAAAAAGAGTGCAATATCAGTTTCAGACCTGGTTCTAATGTATGACACGTTGGACAAAGCAAAAGTGAAGGTAGCCAAGAGACGGAGACTGCTTCAATAATGATTATAATAAAGCAATAATGCAGTTATGATAAAGTGATGAATTGATATATCAGTTGGATTTATACGGCATTACAGAATATGTATCATATTGCATATCATGGTAATGGTCAATATCCAACTCATTTTCCATTTTATACACCACCAAATATCCTGTATTAACACTGAATGCTATGCAGGATATGAAAAACATAACAAAACAGAACCAAAACAAAATAAAGTTCAGGCCTGGTCCTCTCTCATCTTGCACTGTCATCACTTCTCCTTTTATCCTTCCGGAGCTCCTCCATGGGACTTGAGACGGGTGAATGGCACAAGTGTCGTGCATTATCATTTACTCAACTGGCCTCGCTCCTTTCCCATGGCTCTCAGCCCCACCCCACTCGTCACACTTTGTTTATCAGGTTTTGAGGCATAGTTGCAGATTCATGTTGGACATTGAAAAGCTCTCTTGCTCTTTAACACAGTTTATTTATATGCATGTGTCTGTAATACTTTTTCTGTACATAGTCTTCCCTTTATGAAATATCTCTCTTTCCAGCTGACAACCTGAATTAATTATTTTTGCTTGCTTCCCACATGCTTTACTTTTCTTTCTTCCAGCTTCCACATATGCTTACAACTTCCATTTTTGTCTGTTTGTAAAGTGATTTATCTAACCTGCTTTACAAGCACCTAGCTTACTGATTGCTTTCTGCCACATTATTTGGGGTCATACAGCCTCTGTAAAGCAGTAAGGACTCAAACAAGTATGAGTGCACAAGAAAATTGTGTATGCTCCATATGACAATGTGCTTGTCAAAATAAGAGGTGCAATTCCACATTATTTGCAGTGCACTTCTTCTAAATTCAGTGCAAGGCATATATATATATATATATATATATATATATATATATATATATATGTGTGTGTGTGTGTGTGTGTGTGTGTGTGTGTGCAATTATGGTTTTTACAGTCACTGATAAAACAAGTCAGGTCAAATTAATTACATAGTGTATGCAATACAGATTGTGTCAAAGCAGCTTTACAGTGTACAGTAAAAACGTGTCGATAAGACACATAGAAAGAAGATACTAGAAAATAGTCAGTTTATCAGTTAAAGTCAGTTCATTGTTGATTCAGTGATGTCCAGTTCCGTTCCGTTATCTTCCAATAGTGTCTGTGTAAGTCAAGTCAACAATGTTGCCAGACATTGTGTCCCTAAGCATGCCAAACTCAACAGTGGCAAGGATCCAAAACTCCATAAGTGACAGATATGGAGAGAAAAAAAATGGGATAAACTATGTTCAGTTGGGGTGCCAGTTCTTCTCTGACCAGACAATACCAGCATGTCCATATCGGACACTAGTCCATATCAATATTTGATTCATTGTACAGCCCTACTTTAGATTTATTCATTCAAAAATAGCCAAATTCCATGATGTTCTGCTTTATACAGCAAGTTCCATTTTTGACTCAATTCCGCGATTAGATCCGTGTTGCTTTGCAAACACATAAGGGGTGAATTTATGAATGAAAGTTCTGACACAAAACGGAGTTGTTACGTATCCGCATGCTTTTTTAAGTGGGTATTCGGAAATCCTTGGCCTTTTCTAGTGGGTATACGGCGTATACCTGTGTAACACGTAGACTACACCTCTTAGCAGATGCGTTTTCATGCGAGTTTAGGTTCAACACTAGGCCATAGTTTTGCTTAAGGTAGAATGATAAGGCTAATTATATATGCATGCCAATTTCTAAAACAAACAAATAAATATGGGAGGTTATGACTAGATTATATCTGACAGCAGTTATCAATTAGACTATGTTGAAAGGGAAGAGATAGGTCTACTCTGTGCCAAGTGTTTCTTAGCAGACGCGTTTTCATGTGACTAGTTTAGGTTTGACACTACATAGTTTTGCTTCAGGTAGAATGATAAGGCTAATTATATATGCATGCCACTTTCTGAAACAACCTTACACAGTTTTGATAACGTTAATAATGAACATAATGTTAACGAAGCCTACCTGTGATGAAATGCCGACTGCACACATACACATGATTAGTCTTGGGATTCAACAACTTCCCTTGATCATCATCACACCTTATTGCTTGTAGCCATTTTGTCCTCCTTTTCCGTTCTGTATGTTTATTAGGAAGGATGTAGAACTTCAATTTATAATTTGTTAGTTTATTGGTGGTACAGAAAACGACACAGCAACTCTTTGGCATGATTGTCCCGTGTATTTCAATTGGTGCCAAGGCAATGTTTTCACCCACGGGCTAAATTCACATCACGTGACGGGGTGTTCCTGGGGTTCCCAGACCAACTCTCTGGAAGGTTTTTGTTTTGTTTTTTTTGTTTTTTTTTATATGAATGTTTATATGGTTCACCCTCTTTACCATATACAAGGTTTCACATCTAGATAACACTGCTGATAACAGCAAAATCATCTTTCAGACCTAAGCTATCAAGTAAATAATGTTACTGTTACTTTCACAAATTCCTATAAAAACAAATGTAAAAAATAATAATAATAACATTAGCTCACATGTATTGTAAGCTTCTACCTCACATAAGCCTATAAGGTTTGACCCTCTTAGTAAAATCGACTACCTCAGAAGTTGCATATGCTAACAATAACCAAAGAACCAAAGAATAAATAAATATAAAAATAATTATACAATGTATATATATATAAATATATATATATATATATATATATATATATATATATATATATATATATATATATATACAGTACAGACCAAAAGTTTGGACACACCTTCTCATTCAAAGAGTTTTCTTTATTTTCATGACTATGAAAATTGTAGATTCACACTGAAGGCATCAAAACTATGAATTAACACGTGAAATTATATATGGAATTATATACATAACAAAAAAGTGTGAAACAACTGAAAATATGTCATATTGTAGGTTCTTCAAAGTAGCCACCTTTTGCTTTGATTACTGCTTTGCACACTCTTGGCATTCTCTTGATGAGCTTCAAGAGGTAGTCACCTGAAATGGTCTTCCAACAGTCTTGAAGGAGTTCCCCGAGAGATGCTTAGAATATTTCAGCCCCATAATGTAGAGAATCCCAGGACCACTACACCCCCCCCCCCCCACCACCACCACCATCCCACTATAAAGACATGTTTTAAAACCTGTTTGTATGCCAGAGACACCTACTTTACTGTCCCCTCTCAGCTGAAATTGAAAAGACAAATTCTCCAGTGTTTGTTTTTAAAGCACCAGAAGCTTGTGTTTATTTTTCATTTTGTCATTTTAATTGTCCTCTGCTCTGCTTCCCAGTGCCGGGAGAGAATGCTACCTCTGTTGAAAATTGCTTTTCCCACAGCGATTAGAATTTCAACCTCAGGTCTTGTTAAAGGAATATTTTATACACCAAAAAATTCTGTCATCAGAATAATATACTTTACAAAATGCCAGGGGTTTTCTTTTTTAGAATGAGAACTGATAATGAAAATTGCCAACCTTGTCTCATAAAAATAAATACCTCTGTGTTCTTTTTGAGCAACACCATTTTTACATACCTTACTACATGCTGTTTCAAAGAGAAATATCCACTGAGTGGGGCTAAAACATGACTTCAATAACCTGTCACTTATTTATTATGTTGATATAGGTGCATATTGCTATGTTTGTATTATGTTGCTTCAGGTACGTATTGCGGTGGTTAAGATTTCAAATATGCGGAGGCTTTCTAAAAGTTAAAGGGGTCATATGATCTGATTTCGAGTTTTTCTTTCTCTTTGGAGTGTTACAAGCTCTTGGTGCATGAAGAAGTTCTGTAAAGTTGGAAAGACTAAAGTCTCAAAACCAAAGAGATATTCTTTATAAAAGTTAAGACTCTGCCACGCCCCCCTAAAACGGCTCATTTAAACACGCCCCCACGTCTACGTCACTATGTGGAAATATCTGCGTAATGCCGCCCAAATGTTCACACAAAGAAATAATGTGCTGTTTCAGTAACCGCAGTTAGGTTGAAGCAGCCATGTCAGGGAGATGCTGTGTTTCTAGACGAAAGCAAAAGCACTTTATTTGGCCTTCCAAAAGTAGATGCATTTAGGAATCTTTAAGATTACTTACAACAGAACAGCAACAATTGGAAAGGGGCATTACTTTTCCGACGAGTGCTTGCGGTGTTCGGCCAATCACAATGCATAGGGTCAGTTGGCCAATCAGAGCAGACTGTGCTTGTCAGAGGTGGGGCATAGAGGACCTACAATAATGTACAGTATTTGGAATATTATGTGTTTTTTTTTTGAACATTAAAGCATGTCAGTATATTCTGTTACACCAAATACACAAAATAATGATCTTTAAACAGCATCATATGACCCCTTTAATGCTCTATCATGTTGGAAATATTCCCTACAACAGTACTTCCCAAACCTGTCCTGGAGGACCCCCTGCCCTTCACCTTTTGTATGCCTCCCTTATCTAACACACCTGATTCCACTCATCAGCTCGTTAGTAGAGACTGCAACAATTAAATTGGGTGTGTCTGATTAAGGAGACATACAAACTTTGCAGGGCAGGGGGTCCTCCAGGACAGATCTGGGAAGCACTTCCCTACACCAAACCCAACCCTAAACCTACCCAATAGTGTTAGCAAATGCAAAACTAATATAAAAACACATTTGTTAATGCAGACGTGCCATTTCAGCTTCCTCATATGCAATTTTGAAATGTTCTGACAACCTGTGGTTATACAGGATTGGAACCGGAGCTCCTCACCTCTCAAGTACATCTCTATACTCCGTGAGCTACCGAACAAACCTACCATCTATGAAAACCAATAGATATGAAGCTGGATATGTTCAATGCTAATTTTCAAAAGCATCAGTATTCTAAATCTCCCAGAATATCAGTATTGTTTTGATATAATAACATGATATTCTTCAAGTAATTGTGCAAAAATGATGCGTTATTAATTGAAACTCTGTAAATTGGTGTGAAAAGGAAAAAAGGCGTCAGAGTTTTACTGCTTCTAGTGCTTATTTATTTTTGAAACAGCAGTAATATGTACTTATTGGTATGTATTTCAGGTCTCGCTAAAAAGTGCCCCCCATGTATGTTTATGCCATGAGACCAGGTAGAAAATTGCACATTGCCTAACTTGGTGTGCATCAGTTTCAATGACAGTAAAACCCAAAGGCATTGGTCCTCAAGTGTCTTGTAACTGAATTTGAATATGTTTGTTGTTTTTGGCTTTGTTACACAATTTAAAAATTTGTATAACAAAAATCCAAACTTTTCATAGTCTGCCATTCTTTCAAACCCAGATCTCATGTTTTCATTCCAGTCGGACATGTAATTTTAAACAATGATTATATGGGGGGAAAAATTATATAATTGCAATATGTAATGAAAGCATTTAATTAGAGCTGCCCACATTAACGCGATTCATTTTACAATCCTTAATGTAATGCAATTAAAGCAAAATTGCTGAAGCATCATTTCTAACCCAATTTTGCTTCTCTGTTTGCTATCAGTTAGTTTTTAAGCCGCTAAACTCCAGGAAAGTTTTCAGTCAAATGATTCAATAAGCAAATGCATTCAGACAGCACTATTATATATATATATATATATATATATATATATATATATATATATATATATATATAATTAGTCATTAATCACAGAAAAGGGTGTAATTGTAACTCATACACAGACACTTTGAACCTTGTGATTATCATGAGGTGACAAAATTGTTTATATGTAACAAGAATTTATTATATCTGGTTATTCATTCCAGAAGTTGAACATCTCAGTAGTGTCTTCCACACAGCAATGAGAATAAATGGAGAGAAAATATAGACATTTGCAGAAGTCTCCTACTTCTGATATGTAATAGTCCAGCCACTGAGTAATAAGATTTCCTTTCTTTTTATTTTTGTGCAAATGTTCAAAATTTTGATCAAACATTATATGACTTCAGCAGTGCAAATTGGCCATCCAACCACCAATTTGAAAGACATAATTGCAGCTCCTCAAGCTCTATCAGACTTCCATAGAGAACTAAATGGTAGGGCTTTCAGATTGAGCGATTGTCTCTCACCTCCTTCCTGCTGTTAAGGTCAGAACATCCAATCTGCCCTAACCATGCTAGGAAAGCACTTGAATCCAACTCAGTCGTTGGTGCTGTGATATACAAGAACCAATCAGTTAAACATCCTCCCCAACACGAGACCCCCACCTCCTATATCTCAGTTACATGATCATCCATAAATACAATTCTGAATATTTTAGTCTAATTGTTGTCTCATCAATAATTCATATCTCTTATGGTCTTTCTCTTCTCTTTTCTTATATAGGAGAATATGTGGTGATGACAACATATTTCCATTTGAAAAGGAAAATTGGCTATTTCGTGATCCAGACGTATCTCCCCTGCATAATGACCGTCATTCTGTCTCAGGTCTCCTTCTGGCTGAACCGGGAGTCCGTTCCAGCACGTACCGTCTTCGGTGAGCCTTTCTTCTGTTTGTTTACTAATGCACAGATGTGCTCTGCGAGTAATCCAACAAATAATACGTCCAACGTAGAGCTGCTGTTTACATTATGATCTACATCAAAACATGCTGTGCATTATATTTGTACAGATGCTTTTGTCTTTATCTACCATTATGACACAACAGGAAGCATTCAGTAAACAAGTTTAGTAATAGTAATAATAGTAGTAAAAAGTTTGTCTTCTTTTTGATAGTTTACCAGATCGGGAAAGTCCTAAACCTGGATAGTGATGGATTCTGTTTTGAAATCAGCCACAGCCACTGATACTTTTATTGATACTTTATTGATAGAGTACAACAGCACTTCACTGTTCTAAATATTAGACTAAACCACAGCAAAAGGTATCATATTTCACATCACATTATTTTTCAATTTATATTGGCAGTCATTTTTAAAGAGAGGCACAGAAATGGAAAATGCTACAGATGGATTCTCAGTGTAGGGCATGCTGGATGGTCTGTGGATGGTCATGCTCCTTGGCCACCAGAATTTGCCACCTCCTTCCCCTCACAAGGCATAATCCAAAAATACAATTAGCAACCCTCAAGTACCATCACAAATAAGACTACATTTATAGAATGCATTGAGTCTGTAACAATAAAAGTAGATGTGAACAAATTTAAGAAAGTCTGTGAGATTAAAACCTCTTAGCCTGCACCCCGACGCCCTCATCCTGAAAGCCTCTTAACTTGCACGTGTCAGTGTTTATGAATAGATTAAATGAAACGGGACAAATTTAATCTTGACAAAGTATGTATCATTATAAAGATCTACGCCTCAAGCATCGACGATAGATCACTGTTTTTCAATGGAAAGCTTATAAAGACTGTATTTGCTACATTTGTGTAAGCAGTACACATAAAAAAACATGAACATTAGAAACGCTGTACATACCAGATCCGTCGTAATAAAGAGTCATAAACACATCTACAGCTGTAAATCCCGGTTTAGTTAGAAAGATAAGGGTCCACTGAACGACATCTCATGGAGCACGTTTAGTCCAACGAAGCAATAACGTTGTAATATGGATCATGATTCCTTTGTTTACGTTTCAGTTCTTCAGCGACAGAACTGTTTGTGTCCATTATGGAATAACTCACGGTCAGAAACTGCATCTTGGTAGTAAAAAAAACGGCATGGTTTTGCAGCGTACAGTGTCACAAACAGAATGAGATGACCCACCGGAAAAAAGAATGAATAAAAGATAGGCGAAAGATAGTATATTTGAATTTTGGCGCTCCCTCGTGACGCGCTCTGACGCACCTGTCAGCTGATGGAGGCGGAACTTAGAGGGATCGCCTTTTCCTTTGTTTGTTTTATTTTTCGAGAGTGTGTTTTATTTTGAATGTAAATGTATTTGTATTATTACCATCTGTTTGAGTGCAAATCAGCCCAAATCAGCTCGCTATTACTGTATGATCACGGCTATCAAAGTGAACGCGTCAATATGAATAGAGAGAGTGGATTATTTACTTTATGGCGCATTTGTGGTATTACCATCTGTATAAGTGGCCATCAGCACATCAGCACTTATTTGCATCATAATTCATTGTAAATACTGCATTTCTAGCAATCTCAGGATGTTCTGTAATTAACAAACAAAGTAAAATCATTTTTTATTTTTCTTATTATTCTTATTTTTCTAACTCAAATTATTCTTATTGTATTTTCTAGTGCTCAAATTAATCACTTATATGATGTCTAAGTTTCTGTCTAGTGTTTTATAACTGAAAAAAAAAACTATGCAGTGGTATGTTTACTGACTAAATAGTTTGTAGAAGCCTTCAATACTATTGGGAAATATATTTTCTTATATTTGGGGCATGGGGGGTCTAGACATAGTCTCATTTTTCATGATATCTTATTCAGATTTGAAATAGAAACTCATGAGACATGTGACTTTCAACCCATTCCTTTTCTAGATTGCTCCAGGACTCATTTCATGTATTTTTATATCAAATAAAAAAATATTTAAGTGTGTTAAAAAAAAATTCAAAGCACCTCAGTGTCTATAACTTGTAATATTTTTGAGCATTATCAAATCTGGTTGATAAAAAGTAAAACCCAAGGGGTCTTCTTTCCAAAAGACACCAAAATTATGTTTGTAACACACTGAAGTAGGAAACTGTTACAATTATAAGATAGCACTTTTAGCTGTGAGTCCCATAATTGGGGGTGCTGGCTAACAGGTTTTAACCAAGTTCAGGAAATCTCTGGTGTGGTTCTGGTTTACCTCGCTGCAAATGGATAAGTTCAACTGCTGGATCCATAGTAGGCTAAGTCAAAAAACGGCAAGAGGTCAAACACAATAAACAATACAGACAATCACAGAGTTCTGGGCTGAGACAAACAGAGAAATCCAGAATAACAGGCAGGATATCAAGAACCAGGAACCAAGACAGAGGAGAACCAGGATACAAGGCTAAGAGCCTGTCCACACAGAGACACGTTTAGTTCTACATGTAAACATTTTGTACAGCTAATCCGTATATTTTGTGAAATAATGATGTCACTGCCCCACGTCTCGACCCTAGTCAGACACTGCTACATCACGTAGCATCAACAACAACAATGGCAGACTACATGCTTGTGTTCGTGCTGAAGAAGCTAATCTAAAATTACTAAAGCAAAAATTTTTGTATACAGCGTGCAAGGTTTATGCACATGCTGTAAGTCTTCTTCTCCAGTTTTAGTGTACCTCTGCGGCAGAATTACAGCACCACATACTGGTCTGGCATGTAAACTACATCATGTTTAGTCAGTTTTAAAGGGATAGTTCACCCAAAAATCTAAATTATGTCATTAATAACTCTCCCTCATGTTGTTCCAAACCCGTGAGACCTCCTTTTATCTTTGGAACACAGTTTAAGATATTTTAGATTTAGTCCGAGAGCTCTCAGTCTCTCCATTGAAACTGTGTGCACGGTATACTGTCCATGTCCAGAAAGGTAAGAAAAACATCATCAAAAGTAGTCCATGTGACATCAGAGGGTCAGTTAGAATTTTTTGAAGCATCGAAAATACATTTTGGTCCAAAAATAGCAAAAACTACGACTTTATTCAGCATTGTCTTCTCTTCCAGGTCTGTTGTGAACAAAGCAGTTTGTGATATCTGGTTCACGAACGAATCATTCGATGTAACCGGATCTTTTTGAACCAGTTCACCAAATCGAACTGATTCATTTTAAACGGTTCGCGTCTCCAATACGCATTAATCCGCAAATGACTTAAACTGTTAGCTTTTTTAATGTGGCTGAACCTTCCTCTGAGTTAAAACAAACCAATATCCCGGAGTAATTCATTTACTCAAACAGTACACTGACTGAACTGCTGTGAAGAGAGAACTGAAGATGAACACCGAGCCGAGCCAGATAACGAACAAAAGATTGACTCGTTCTCGAGTCAAGAACCGGTTGCATCGGTTTGCTGATCGTGTTTGTTGGGTACTGTTGCCATGGTGAATCATAATTTTGGAGCTCCATTGATCATGGCTTTTCATAGTCGTGGTGCAAACGCTAAACTCAGAGTCAACCTAGTCAGATTTGATTGAATTAACTCAAGTGAGCTGTTCTGAACGCGAAAACTCAGAGTTCCCCATCAGAGGGTAAGTCAACTCAGAGTTGGTTGGACCTCCTTAGTGAAATGGGCCCTAGTTCATAAGAGCCTGTGATTATGTTTGTATTTGTGTGATTTGAGTCACCATCATCAGAGTGGACATTTTGCTCCTCAAAGTGGAACATGATGTTTTAGAAAACACGTGTGCTTGCATCTACTAGTTTATTATATGAATGAGGACATTCATAATTGTTTGCAGCTGATGCTCTTAATGTTGAACTGCTGGCAAACTTGCCTACTTTTTGAGAGGCGAAGTAGGGTCAATCATTCGATTTCAGGCTGGGAGGGCAGAACTGAGAGGAGCACAAAACACCAACACACACAGCAGTAAGGGAACTAAAAGGGAACAAAAACAACAATAGTAAGTATATGCAAAATCCATAACAAGCCTAAAACACAACTGCAAATTTTGCACAGCAAAGTGTGTACAAGGCATAAAACAAACCAACAGACAATGAAGCAAGAGAACACAATAAATAGAGAGGAAGCACACAAGGCACAGATTAGAAAAGAAAAATAGGTTAAACATGGACTAGATAATAACTAAACGAGGGGGCATGGTAAAGGGATACAGGGAGAGAGGACAAGGGGAGCACATGGCCAACATAAACAAGACAAACCTTGTGCTCACACACAGAACAAACATAGAAACATTAAATAAACAAGGACAAAACTAACAGAGCTGCCAGGACCCGACAATTCTCACCTGACATCTTCTAGTTTTCTTCCCCGTCTCTCCTTTTCAAAGTACTCCAATGTTTCTACACCTATACTAAAGTTAGTATTTCCCTTCAGTAAATATTGAATAATGCTACTTATGTTCTTGTACTGGCACTTTTCTTTATTCATTGTTGTCTTTTATCTTGTGCTAAATCCATAATTTTCAAGCTAAAACTAATACATGCAGTGTGGCTTTGTGCTCAGGTGTATAGTCATATTTCATCTTCTCCATCCTTTGGGGCCCACCTTCAAAATTATCCTTTGCACACCCACAGCTTTCAAGACTCTTTAGAATTGGCGTTCAGCCCACACAGGCTTAGATATCCACTCACATTTTTATATATCTACCAGTTTTCTGAAACATACATTGCTATTTCGTTTGCTTGTACTTTTTTTTTTTTTTTTTTTTTTACTATTAATCTATTAATTTATATTAAAATAAATAAATAATAAATAACTAAATAAAAAAAACATAAATGTATAAACTTGTTCACTGCTTATTAATGCTATAAAACTACTAAAAGCTTTGGAGTTTTATTAGTTTTAATAAAGTTGACAGTATGTTGTGTCATTTAATAAATCAGAAATCTAGATGAGGTGAAATATATCACGTGCATGAGTTGACTTTCTCTTTATTTGTGCTTATATGTGAAAGTGGAATAACCCAGATAAAATGTATCATTTGATAACAATCATGATCAATAAACGTGGATCATTTTAAGCAAAACCATTTTAATTGACTAAAACTACACTAAAATTCCTAGACTTTAAATACAAATAAATAAACATGATAGGTTGTCTAATTATGGTAAAAACTAAAACTGGTGTTTGCTCTAAATCACATAGACTAAATTAAAAATGTCTGACAAAGTGTTTGGCTTAAAGCTGAAGATGAAGGTTAAAGGGTTAGTTCACCCGAAAATAAAAATCAGCTTACCTTCAAGCTGTTCCAAACCTGTATGAATTTCATGCAGGTTTGGAACAACTTGAGGGTGAGTAAATGATGAGTGAATTTTCATCTTTGGGTGATCTATTCCTTTAAGAAAGACCCTCTGCCTAAATAGGGCAAATCAGATTATCTTAATCAAATGAACATATTCCGAAATAGGAGACTAGTTGTAATTCAGAAGAGAGTTGGCCAAGGTAATTTAGAAGAAACATCTAAGATACAAGGCTGCTAATTTCCTTTTTGTCAAAAGAATTAAAAGATGTGAGTGTGTTGAATTATTCATAATTAGTATCATATCATACATATTTTTATAAAGACAAGTGGGAGATTGTATTGTACTGATTTCCCATAACCCAAGTTGTGTCTATAAATGTGACTAATCAGCAGTCCCACTCTGTGTAAGAATCTCATCATGAACTAGTCGCTGTTCTTCTGTGAAGGATCCCCACCAGACATGCTCTACACTTCGATCAGAAATCAGAAACACTCTATCTTGTGTGACCTTTTCTTCTAGTATACTTCTGCTATTATCATTTGGTCCTGCTTATCTTGCCCAGAGGAGAGATGTTGAAAAGTGTGCAAAGCAGGGCCAAGTGTCTCCCACAAGGTGAATGTGAAGCCTGCCATTGTTTGGAGTACAAAAACATGTCTGGAAGGAGCAATTTAAATGTTTCATCTTAAATTTTATTGTCTTGGTCATGTGGAATCATAAAGACAAAAATAAATAAATAATAATAATAATAATTTTAGCTTGATTCAGAATGACACACAATTTGTTCCTTTCATAAGGGATATTTAGGGGCCAAGCTCTAAAGTTTCTGTAGGCTTCTCAAGGACCAACTATATAGGCTTGGAATAATCTACAAAGAATTATAAAGCTGACAGTGTTTCCATCATTACACGACTTTAAGCTACTTTTAATAAGCTGTGTTTTTTATCCTTTGGTGAATTGTTGTTGTGTTCTTTGATTTGTGTTTTGTATTATGATGTAAACTATGTTATTTATTGCTGCTTTCTTGGCCAGGTCACTCTTGTTAAAGAGATTTTAATCTCAATTTGTTTGTAACCTGGTTAAATAAAGAAATCAATGAATATAATATATATTATAATAATTAATGTAATTAATTAATGTTATCATTATAGTTATTTTCCTTGGTGTGAAAGGGCCTAAAATTATCATGGTTATGTCCATTTGCCGTGTTATAATTCAATACAGTAATTATTGCGACAGGCCTAGTATTCGATTATTTTCACTATTTCTCCTTTAAATTTTGTCCAGTTCTAACCTAAATTAGATTAGATGATTACTTGACTAAGTTGCACAGAAATTACCAAACAGAGTTTTAATATACATATTGTTTGAAAATTATGATGTCGCAAATTTAACAGTGTTTACCAAAATTTTGTTTAGAGGCCATAATTTGAGATGGGTATTTGCATAATTTGGCAATACTTTGATCTATTTGAATTAAACTCGGTTTGCTTCATCAGTCCATCACAGATTTGGGAACAGTGCCACTAACGTTCTGAAAAATTTATATTTTTGCATATGCATTTTGAACAGTTTGTAAAAAAAAAAAAAAAAAAAGCAGCTTCTGTAAAGAAGTTTTAACACAGTGCCACCTAGAGTTTCATATAAGGTTTTTATTTTTTATATTTTTATTTCATTCTTCATTTTAAATTTTTTTTTTACCTTAACATTGTCTACATTTTTGTTTTGCTGGTTTCATTACATTCATTGATTTATGTCAATAATAATAATAATAATAAACTTTATTTTATATAGCGCCTTTAAAAGTAGCATCTCAAAGCACTGTACATGCATATAAAAATATGAGGTTAAAAGATACACACTGTACAGGCCAAAAAGAACTAACCAAACAATACAAAGCCAATATAATATAAGACAAAGTCACATAAAAGCTACCCTAAAAAAAAAGTAAATTTTAAGGGATGATTTAAAAACACTAAGGAATTTGGCTTTCCTAATCTCAGAGGGCAGGGAATTCCACAATTTAGGAGCCAAAGAAGAAAAAGCCTGATCACCCATAATTTTTAGCTGAGTTGTTTGAACAGTAAATAGAACAGCTTCAGGAGAGCATAGAGCAAATGTAGGGGTGTCGGGGGTTAAAAGCCTGTACTTATAAGTGAGCATTAGAATTTTAAAATCAATACGATAACTAACAGGAAGCCAGTACAATTTTTCCAGGATAGGTGTGATGTGCTCCCTTGCACTGGTCCTAGCCAGAATTCTAGCAGCTGAATTTTATACCAACTTTACTTGGGGTAGCTTTAGAAACTCCAGCCAGCAAAGCATTACAATAATCAATATGAGAAAAAAACTAAAGTATTGATTAACTTTTCAGCTACAGAAAAAGTCAACATGGGACGTAATTTGGCAATGTTTCTGAGATGAATAAAAAGATGTTTTGACTGTATTATGAACATTTGGATCAAATGTTAAGTTGGCATCAAATATCACCCCAAAAAGTTTTGTTTTTTGTTTAGTTTGAAACTGTAAACACACTTAAGGTTACGGACTCTGTCAAAACTGATCCCTGGGGAACAGCAGACTGCACCACACCGACCTCAGACCTGCAACCACCCATCACAACAAACTGCTTGCGATCACTTCAATTCAGAATCCGAAACTCCAAAGATAGTCTCTAAACGGGTGATTAAAATAGAGTGATCTATAGTGTCAAAAGCGGCGCTAAGATCAAGAAGAATCATTATAGATAAGCCATTAACAAGCCATTAGTGACCTTAACTAACACTGTTTCCGTGCTGCGGAGTTTATGGAATCTAAATTGAAGTGGCTCAAAAAAAAATCATTGGAGGAAAGATGAGAAAGCAATTGAGAAGTCACAGTTTGTACAAAAAATTTGGCGAGGAATGGAAGATCAGAGATGGGGCAAAAATGATTCAGATTATCAAAGTCTATGTTGTTAGTTTTTGGCACAGGGGTGACAGCAGCAATTTTAAATGGTGCTGGCACAACACAGTTCTCACCACAGTGAGTCATTGATAATTCGCAAAACAACAGGACAAAGGGAATCAAAACATGATTTCAAGAGACAAGATGGTATCGGATCAACTCTGGAAGTCAAAGCTTTCAATTTCAAAACCATATTACAGAGACTGGGAGTCATGAATAGCAAAGTTGGAGAGAGAAATACCAAAAAATGAAGAAATATTTAAGGAAGAGGTAGCAGAAGTATTAGTAATAATGTGGTTAAGTATATTATCAATTTTGGTGCTAAAAAAATCGAGATGGTTTAGGGGTGAGCTGGACCGCAGACTGAACGCAAAAGGGCCAACAAGTGCTACGCATCTCTCGGGGAACTCCTTCAAGACTGTTGGAAGACCATTTCAGGAGACTACCTCTTGAAGCTCATCAAGAGAATGCCAAGAGTGTGCAAAGCAGTAATCAAAGCAAAAGGTGGCTACTTTGAAGAACCTACAATATGACATATTTTCAGTTGTTTCACACTTTTTTGTTATGTATATAATTCTATATATAATTACACATGGGTTAATTCATAGTTTTGATGCCTTCAGTGGGAATCTACAATTTTCATAGTCATGAAAATAAAGAAAACTCTTTGAATGAGAAGGTGTGTCCAAACTTTTGGTCTGTACTGTATATATATATATACAGTATATTTTTTTTCTATGAGGGTAATCATAAACGGTGTTAATGTCAATAACTCTAAGTGAAATAACAGCCCCTGTACTTTGCACTATATAACTTTTATTTTGCGCTACTGTACCACTTCACTGTGGTTAACTTTATTGAGATTTATGTAATGCTATTATGTGCTATGCATTATTGCCATTTCTAGAGAGCTGCTTTTTTAAACAATAACAAAAAAGATCTATTCTATTGTGTACTATGCTATTTAATGAATAGTGTTCTGTGAGGTTCTCTGCTTTGTCTGTGCTGAAAACCACTGTAGTTATGCTTGTAGGCTCCAATCGAGAGGTACTAATGAGGTGTAGCGCAGACCCATATTGATATTCCACAATGTCTGCAGAGGTTATGAAACAGCAAGCAGCTCAGGCTGCTGGCTGGACATTGAATTAATGGAGTGGCCAGTCTGGTAGACAAGCTGTGCTAAATGTGGTGTTTTCTAAGGTGCCTCCGGGTTTTACTACATAGGCCTTCAAAACCAGCTCCCCTGAGCACTAAACCTCAACAGCTATAGCCCACCAATCTGCCATCTGACTACTATCCATAGATTTGGCAGTAATCATAAATGGAGGTAGTTTTTGCTGAAATGTTACCCACTTTTCCTCCAAGGCACCTGCAAATTCTTGAACATGTCTGGGGGGACACATGGTTTAATGTGATTTCCTGCTGCAAGGATGAACACCTGTCCTTTCTGTTGTCTTCCTGTAGCATTGTCTTGAGCAGCTTAGATTACAGACATTGAATTTTATTTCTCTTGCGACATCTGCAGTCTTCTGTCCTCCTGCAGCAGGACTATGGCATGTTCAGGCAGGCGAACAGGATGTTTTTTAGAGTCAATACAAAGGTGTATTTAATGTCTTAATTTATTAACTGTGACCCTTAATTGTCTACTGCCTGTAAAGTGTCTTAAGGACTGTTCCGCTGGTGCATGTGCACTAGTTGCTTATGGTTCATTGAACAAGTATGGAAGGTGAACCATTTATTTCCTAACAAACCAAAATACAGGTTAAACAAATAAACATTTTAACCCCTTGTCAAACTCCCCCTTAAAGGGTTCATGAACCACCTTTTTTATTATTTTGTACTGTTCTCTGAGTTCCACATATAATCATGACTTTTACCCCAAAAACATCATAATTTAAAAGTAATAGGCTATTTTGTGTCCTATTTTGACACCCATCATGGGAACTTTCTGTTTGAATAGCCATGGCGGATTGTAGACTCAGAAGTTAATGCCCACTGCTGATTGGGGTTTAGCCACACTATTACCTCATAAAGTGGCACATTGCGCAACCTGTTTTTTTGGCAGATTGGATTCAATATAAGATGTTTTTAAGAGTGAAGAGAAAGTTTTGAGTTACATTATATTTTTATAGTACAATGACCCCTTATATGTCAAAAGATCAAGGAAATTTTTATTTCTCAGATCATGACCCCTTTAACTTAACTTAGCTGATGCAACATCTCCCATCTCGATACATGATCTCTGGAGCTCAACCAGAGTGACCATCAGGTTCCTGTTCACCTCTCTTACCAAAGCCCTTATATGCTCAGTTTGAGCATGTAGACAGCTCTAGTAAGAGTCCTGGGCTGTGTTTTCTCTGTGAAACGCAGCCCTTTTTGTTCAAAAACTTCATCCATTTAAGAATTATGGAGGCCACTTTGTTCTTCAGAACCTTGTGACTCAACACAATCATGTCTCTGCTGGTAATTTCTTTGACCTCGTGGCTCAGTTTTTGCTGTAATATAAATGTATCTGCTGTTAGACATTATTTAGACAGGTGTGTGCAATTTAAGCTATTTTGGATGAAAACTGAGGCTTGCGACTGTCCCATTAACAGCCAAGTAAATTCCACTGTCAAGGTCCAGAAAAGTATGAAAGACATCGTCAGAATAGTCGCGGCTGATACAGATGAGTGTACTCTGCTTGTGTTCAGCTGATGTTCTCCAAAATGGCTCTATGGTAATGTGGAGAGACACAGAGGAGACAAATTGTTGAATAAAGTTGTTATTTTTGTTTTATTCGTGTACAAAAAGTATTCTTGTTGCTTCATAGTGTTACAGTTGAACCACTGATGGCAGATGGACTATTCTGACGATGTCTTTCATACTTTTCTGAACCTTGAATGCGTATTTTACTTGGCAGTTAATGGGACAGTCCCTGTGTTCATCCAAAATATCTTAAATTGTTTTCCGAAGATGAACAAAGCTTTTACGGGTTTGGAACGACATGGGGTTTTGTGATTAATGACAAATTTTTCATTTTGGGGTGGAGTATCCCTTTAACAATTATCCAAACTAAATTTGTTTTAAGTAGTGTTCATATACTTGTTGATGTAATACTTGAGGTTTTGTTGTTGTTGTTTGTTTCTCCTTTTTTTCTGCTATATTTATCAAATCTCTGGGGTCTCTGCACTCCTCAGTCTCCTTTCACAAATTTAGCTTTGGCTTTGCCATAATGGGGTTTTGAAGGTAGATTAATGTAAAAAAATAAAATAATAATAACAATAATATATATATATATATATATATATATATATATATATATATATATACATATATATAGAGAGAGAGATTTGATTTTTGAAAAAAACTTTATTTACAATTTTAACAGTATCTTTTCACAATAAGCTGACCGTATAATCCATTCAACACATTACACAGAGGATACTAAAACCTAATGAAATTACAAAGAAAAAAACAAATCACCTTCACAAACTGCACACAAAGCACCATGACTGCACCATATCAATTCAAAGGTTGAAAGATCTCTCATAGTTTTATAAAACCGAAAATCAAAACTCTAGATTTCATCAAAGTTAAAAAACATACATTCACATCATCGCTACACTTTTGTTCCACTCTATTTTTCCTGCTGATATAAATAGCCATTTTTGCTTGCCCTAAAATGAAATTCAACAGTTGACAGGTGAAACGTTTTTTCTGAAAGTACTTAAAACCCAAAATGAAGGTCTCAATACAAAAGGTTTCATCAAACCTACAAAACAATTTTAATCTCACAAACAAAGGTTCTAATCTAAAACAATGCATGAAAACATGAAAAACAGTCTCCCTTTGAAGACAGAAAGGGCAAGCAGAATTAACTTCTGGATTCAGCATCGAAATAAAAGAATTGACAGCAATGGCACCATGGAGAATTATCCATTGTATATCACCAAACCTTTTAGACAATGGTCGCTTATATAATGATCTCCATTCAGGTTTTACGTCATTTCTCAGTTTAAAAACAGAACGCCATGGTGTATCATTCTTTTTTCTATCATTTTCTTATTAAAAACCAAAACACAGGCTCTATACAGTTTTTTCCCTTCACTTGACAAGAAATCTAAAAGCAAAGATTCACCTGATTCCAGCAAAAAACCCATACCCCCTTCAATATTGGGTTTAATAATCAGACATGGAAATGGATCCTCAACATCAGGAGTACAAACCCCTGTAAAAAGTCTCTTAACAAATGTTCTTCTTCAACTGTAAAACATGATTTGAGTTTGACAAAAAAAAAAAAAAAAACGAGTTAATAAACGAACAGATCTGATTCCTAAATGATTGGATACAACATCCACATTCTCAAAATGAGGCACAGTTAAAGTCAACAAATGTCCCAATGTAAAAACCTTGGATTTCTGAAAAATGGTGCTTAACCCCGGCAAATAGCAGTGAGTAGCAATGTCCAACCGGGCCCCAAGTATCAGTGGTTCCTGCAAAGTGGAGTGGAAAGGAGTTCTCAGTCTTTTGAACAAGAAAAAAACTCCACACCTTGAAAAGATTTCGATAGAAAGCAGGCAGTTCCGATAAATCCAATTTGGTTGGATCCATTAAAAAGAGGGATTTATCCAGTCCGAAACCCCCAATAGTGTGCAAAATGGTGCAGCTCGCAGCACGCCAGCTGAAATCTGTAGAACCATCAAGTAGTCTTTTTAAAAACTGTAACCGAAAGGCAGCCATTCTACTTTGTAAGTGAATCAAACCATGCCCGCCTTCATGTTTGGGGAAGTATAAAACAGTCTGTGGGACCCAGTGCAATTTGTCCCAAAAGAAGTTAACGAGAGCAGCTTGAACTTCCGCTAAAAACTTTGGTGAAGGGTCTACACAGGCCAATCCATGCCAAAGTGAAGATGCCACTAAGTTATTAACAATGAGAGTTCGCCCCCTATAGGACATATTTGGTAATAAGCATTTCCACTTATCCAAGCACCCCTTAACTTTTTCCATCAGCCCCTCCCAATTTTTTTGTAACACACTTTCATCCCCTAGATCAGGGATCAGCAACCTTTTCGGCATGACGTGCCATTTTTTATTTTTATGGTTAACCACTGTGCCAAATGTGCACAGCCCCCCCCCACCCCGATATAATTCTGTATTTAAACGGTACATACACAATTTTTTATTATACGATAAAAAAGTTTTTTTAACGTTTAATCAACGTTAATGCACTGCTTTAATTGATGAACGTGCACACACAGACACACACACAACACACCACTGGCACACAGAGATCTGAGATCGTGCTGTGCAAAAAGTAGCATTCAGAAGCTCATAAACCTATGAGTGTTGTCACGCTACTTTTATTAATCGATACTGAATCGCTACATTATATTTCTCAACAACAAAGGGGCAAAATCGCTTCATTGTCTGCAGAGAGAGACAATTTACCCCCCCCCCCCCCCCCCCCCCCCCACTTTCTTTCTCTCAAAATGGCCATATTTCAGAAAATTTTTCATCACTGGATATAGCTTTAGGTCATTTAACATTTCTATGGTAAAACATATTATTAAAAGTTGACTAATGTTAATTGATTTGCAGCTTCATCTTACCTCACTCTCTTTAACGTTAAACTGACGCTTCGCGCTCTGCTTCTGTGAACAGTAAACCCCGCCTACTTTGATCTGATTGGCCATCTCAGTCATTTTGACATTGACGAGTGCTGTTAGACCGAGGCTTTGATCTGAAGCACCTAGTACAGGGGTCTCCAACCTTTTTGTGAGTGAGGGCTCCCTGAAGGGATAAAATAGTCTTGAGGGCTACTTGTTTGATATAGGCACACACACACGCACACACACACACACAGTTTCAAGTTTTGAAAAATACAACAACAAACTGTAATATAATATTACAGTTTGTTGTTGTATAACAACAAAAAGCCTATATTTTTAGGACAAAAAAACTACGGTAATTATATATTCAATAGTCATATTTAACAATATTACTAATATTGTTAAATATGACTATTGAATATATAATTACCGTAGTTTTTCTGTCCTAAAAAATAGGCTTTTTTTGTCCTAAAAAATGGGGGGTCGTCTTATATTCGCGATATAGACAAAATCACGGGGGGAAAGGGAGAAAGAACAACGGCATAAATATGAAATAGTGACTGAATGATATACTTTACATACTTGCATGTAAAATTAGAAAAGCAACATAATATCTGTGTTTTACTAAATTAAAACGCTGCTCCTCTGCCGCGCGATACGCAGAGAGAACAAGAGAGGTGCGCGCACGCGAGACGAAGAGCGAGAGAGAGGTGCGCGCACGAGACGCAGAAAGAGAGAGATAGAGAAACGTGCCGATTCTATTTTTTTGAATTATTGAATTATTTTATTATGTTTTAATGGTATATGAAATGTCACCAATAGTTATTTTCTCATTTTATGCCATTATCATAAAAAAAAATGAAAGATTACAATTCAGGCTATTTATAGAACGTGCTCGGCGGGCGACTCAGAGACTCCACGCGGGCTACCAGGTGCCCGCGGGCACCACGTTGGAGACCACTGAGTATGTGCAGTGTTTGCACGTGCATCCATGCAAGTTAATTCTCACACTTTAATAGTATTTGTAGCTCCTAACAGGCTGTGTGACTATGAGAAGTTATTACATCAAACTGTTCGTCATTATACAGTTTTCCTTATTGCTTGCGTGCCAGCGATTATCCCTCTGCGTGCCACTGTTGGCACGCGTGCCGTAGGTTGCCAACCCCTGCCCTAGATAAACTCCTAAATATTTTATACCCCCATTCCCCCAACACAAACCATCAGGAAGGCAAGGTTTACCATTAGTCCATTGTCCCAACAATAAAGCATCACTTTTTTTTTCCAATTAACTCCTGCAGAAGACAACAGTCTAAATTCTTCAATTAAATTAAGTAAAATCTGCACATCACTTTGTCTTTTGATCATCACCACAATATCATCGGCATAGGCTGACAAACAAATCTTATTATTACAAACTGGTAAAAACAAACCACTTAAATTGACCTCTTATCTGTTGAAGCAATGGCTCAATAGCCAAGGAATACAACATTCCTGACAAGGAGCAACCTTGTCTGATACCCCTGAGAACCTGAAAAGGAGCACATAAGCCACCATTTATTTTCAGCATACTCTCAATGTCACAACAGATTACCCTATTCATGTCTATAAAATGTTTGCTAAAACCAAAAGCTGTTAAAGCATTCCACAAATATGAGTGCTCTACTTGGTCAAACACCTTCTCCTGATCCAAAGATATCAAGCCACAGTCCAAATTTAAGTATTTAGAGATGTAAAAAATATCCTGAATTAAAGAAATATTATTGAATATAGATCTACCAGGGACAAAGTATGTCTGATCCCGATGGATAACCTGACCCAACACTGCAGCCAATCTGTTACCCAATGCCTTAGAAAGTATTTTATAGTTGCTACAGAGAAGCGAGACAGGGCGCCAGCTCTTAATATCTGTAAAGTCCCCTTTTTTTGGAAGAAGAGTGATCACCGCTCTTCGGCAACTCAACGGCAACCCGCCCTTCGACAAGCTGTCCTTCAGTACCTCCAGCAGATCTACACCCAACTCAAACCAAAAAGCATTATAGAAGTCAACCGGGAGGCCATCCACTCCTGGTGCCCTCCCAGACTCCATGCTTTGCAGGGCCTTATAGAGCTCTTCCAGGGTCAGCACTCCTTCAAGATCATTATTACCCTCGTCTGACACCTTTGGTAGGCTGTCAAGGAAAATGTTGTCCACACAACACTCTGACTTGAGCTCACTCCTATACAGATTTTGATAAAACTGTACTGCCCTTCCCCGAATATCAGCAGGATCCAACAATAACACTCCATCTTCGGAGCGCAATCCATGAATGAACGTTTCTGCCCGTTCTTTTTTTCCAGATTGAAAAAGTATTGGGATGGTGCATCCATCTGGTCAACGTTTTGAAAGCGTGAACGGACCAGAGCCCCCTGTACTTTATGCCCCAGTAGATCAGCTAACTGAGCTTTCTTCTTTGAACAGGCTTCTAAATAATGAATCTCACCTGTAGATTGAGCCAAGTTTTGAAATTCAATTATCTCTCTTTCCAAAAACTCTAAAGAACGAGTCAACTCCTAAGTAACGTTATGAGTATACTGTTGAGTAAATTGTCTTATATTAACCTTACCAACATCCCACCACTGTTGCAATGAATAAAAAGAAGACTTCTTTGTTCTGCGAGTTTCCCAGAAATACTTAAATGATTCCTTAAAAAAATTATCATTTAACAAATTGGTATTAAAATGCCAGTATGTGCTTTTTGGTTTTATTGAGCTTAAAATAAGCTTACAGTTCACCATACTTTGATCTGTAAAACCTACTGGTGTTATATAACATTTATTGAAAATACTAAGATGGTGATTAAAACTGTAAAATCTGTCCAGCCTAGCTAATGACATAACATTATCACGTTTGTGAACCCAAGTGTACTGTCTCTCATTATCATTTAAAGATCTCCAAACATCACATAAATCATACTTTTTAATAATATGAATAAAATGTTTACGTCAAGCCAAATGAGGCTCAATGTGATTTCGATCTAAATTATGCTCAGTACAATTGAAATCACCACCTAGGAACAAGAAGTCTTCAGGGCAACAAATAAAAATAAACACATAACTTTCAACAACAGCTCTAACTTTTAAAAGCCTACCTTTTACTATTTCATCAACATCATAAGAAATAGGACTAAACTTCTTTGTGAATAAAATGGCAACTCCCCCACTTATTGAGGTGTTATGGCTTAACACAGGGATGCCATCAAACTCCCTCGCCCAGTCAGCAGCATTTTTCAAGTCGCTGTGAGTTTCTTGTAACAAAACAACATCAGTATCTTCCTGTTTAATTACTTCATATATATTGTAGCTCTTTTTCTAGAATCTCTTGCACCGTTAACATTCTAAGTAGGTACATGAACTTCACTCATAAAAAAGAAAAAAAGAAAAGAAAAAACACCCAAAAAGCCAAAAAAATCAGCCATTCTACTTTTAAAATTAACAGACATCATTGTTTATAGCAGTATTAGTCAATAGACTTCTTTATTAGTAAAGCAACTCTTTGCCATTAGGCTTCTTGCTTTTTCAGCAAACTGTTTATTTATTTATTTTTTTATTTGATTGGGACATTGTGCATTTTAATGAACATAACATGGAGTACATGCATGTAAAAATGCCGGATTATAGCCAAAGGCTAATTTCCATCCGTAGTCCCACGTGCTAGGATCACACAGCTCACAAAAACATTGTAAAATAAAATTTACATCTACAGTCAGTTCATAGATTAGCTAAATCCTATATACAATATTCAAACAAGACTACATTCAACTTCACAAAGACTCATCCATATACACATTACAACATAAAACAATTTAAAAGAGAATAAAGCATACATACTAATGTGTACAGCTTTGATTTGCCCATAGCCATTTTTTCAGCTGGACTTTAAACGAGCTATACGTAGTACATTCTCTTAGTGTTAGAGGAAGACTATTCCACAGGTTCCCACCCCGGACAGACAGGATCGTCTGACCGAAGGTGGTACGCCTGTGAGGTATTATCAAGTCTCCTCTAGTAGAGGCTCGTGTGGTCCTCAGAGAATTTTCTTTGGATTTAATAAAGTCCTTCAGCGGTGGCGGAGCGAGGGAGTGAAGGACCTTATATATCAGACAGGCCATTTTCAAATTAATCATATTTTGAAAATCTAGTAATCTATGTTTCTTTAGCACTTGACAGTGGTGGTGTGATAGCGGTTTTTTATCTAATGTTTTTAATGCCTTTTTATATAAACTTTCTATGGTTTTAAGTGTTGTAGGACAAGCAAGAGACCAGGTAGTCAGACAGTAATCAAAATGAGAAATAATCATCGAATAAAAATATGTTTTAGCAGCACCCATAGTTAAATTATTTTGAATGTGACAAAAATTTTTAAGATTAAATTTGACGACCTTTGCTACTTTTTTTACATGATTTTTGAAGCAAAGTGTTGAGTCAAGGACTACCCCAAGATATTTGAATTCTGAGACCAGGTGAAGTTCCTCTCCATTCAAAAAGACATTTGACCTGCTTACTTCGACGTGACGTTTTGAGAAGTACATGCACACGGTTTTTCTGGTGTTCAACATGAGGCATGAATTCTTGAGCCAGTCCTGCACATAAGATAGGGCAGCTGTGAGATCAGCAGCTGCTTGTTGGATGGTTTTGCTTGAGTGTAAATTACTGCGTCATCCGCATACATCTGCGAGACATCAGGAAAATATCCCTGCACGTGCACACCTCTTTTATTTTTTGTTGATCTAAGGAATAACTTAATATCATCAAGTCCGTAATCCCGGCCAATGAACTCCCCCTGAAAAAAGTGTCATACTAGAGTCAGAAGACCCACCATCATTTTCTGTATCCTGATCCATATGGATACGATATCGTCTTGCACTTCACTCGTTTTACTTATTTTGGCATCAAATATTTTTTTTTAATCATCTTCCTTTTATGAGGCATTTTGAAAAAATTATCTTCCTCCACACAATCCGTCACACATGCTTCTTGCAATATCACCGAACTGTTTTCTAAAGCACTTTCATTTTTCTCATCTCCTTTATCCTGAGAAAACTGTGCCACGCTCGGTAAATCTTTCACAATAGCCTCTGAAAGTGTTTCGGCGCGTATTGTGCCTGAGTGTTCACACTGCAGTGAAGTCGAAGCAACAACACTCTCACCAGGAACACTCGTAGCCGTCACCGCCACAGCCGAGCTCGGCCCCTGCAACACCTCCTCAGCTGTGTCTGCAACACCAAACGCACCACCATCACTCCCAGTACTCTCATTAATTACATTTGTTTCCCTTTCTGAATTTTTTTCAGGCAAATTGCGAATTAAATGTCCAGATTTACTGCAAAAAAAAACACTCAGATATCGCGGTAGTGACAAAAATGACATATTCAAAATTGTCAATTCGAAAATTTAGCGTCATGTCTAGCTCGACATCATCCTGAATAATTATATACGCAAATCGCCTGAACGAAACAATGTGTTTCAACAGAGGTGATCCGCTATTGATTGGAATCTTTTTAATCGGAGACAACAATTTTCCATATCGAGATAAAGCTTGTGTCAAAATTTCGTCACTTACGAACGGTGGAACATTTGACAACGTGACTCTCTTAGCTGGCAACGAAAGAGGAAGAACAGATACAAAATCACCACCAATGACTATTCCATGTTCGACTACTTCATTGACTTTATCTACACTATTAAAAAACACCACAATGGCACTATTCATTCTGGAGGCGGATCGCACGCTCTCGTGCCCCACAACCTCACCAATGGCAAGACAACCTTCCTCCACACTCATCGCGGAGGCTACTTTAACCGCATTACGCCGTGTGAGTGAACTCAAAACCTGCACACGTGGGGCTGACATGCCTCCCCGATAAAGTGGATAGCACGCGGCCCAACAAAGAACAAAAAAATACTAAATAGAAAAGACCAGAAAAACAGCAAGGGGGAAAAATAGAAAAACAGCTTCACTCACAAGCCCTCCAGTCACACTCATACACTCCGTCAAACTCGCACCCAGACACACCGGAAGTGAGATCGAGAGAGAGAGAGAGAGAGACATACATAGATCAATATTTAGATTTTTTTTCCACATATATATATAAATATACAGTACAGACCAAAAGTTGGACACACCTTCTCATTGAAAGAGTTTTCTTTATTTTCATTACTATGAAAATGTTAGAGTCACACTGAAGGCATCAAGGGCTATTTGACCAAGAAGGAGAGTGATGGGGTGCTGCGCCAGATGACCTGGCCTCCACAGTCACCTGAACCCAATCGAGATGGTTTAGGGGTGAGCTGGACTGCAGACTGAAGGCAAAAGGGCCAACAAGTGCTAAGCATCTCTCGGGGAACTCCTTCAAGACTGTTGGAAGACCATTTCAGGTGACTACCTCTTGAAGCTCATCAAGAGAATGCCAAGAGTGTGCAAAGCAGTAATCAAAGCAAAAGGTGGCTACTTTGAAGAACCTAGAATATGACATATTTTCAGTTGTTTCACACTTTTTTGTTATGTATATAATTCTACTTTTTTTACATTATTTTTTAAGCAAAGTGTTGAGTCAAGGACTACCCCAAGATATTTGAATTCTGAGACCAGGTGAAGTTCCTCTCCATTCAAAAAGACATTTGACCTGCTTACTTCGACGTGACGTTTTGAGGCATGAATTCTTGAGCCAGTCCTGCACATAAGATAGGGCAGCTGTGAGATCAGCAGCTGCTTGTTGGATGGTTTTTGCTTGAGTGTAAATTACTGCGTCATCCGCATACATCTGCGAGACATCAGAAAAATATTCCTGCACTTGCACACCTCTTTTATTTTTTGTTGATCTAAGGAATAACTTAATATCATCAAGTCCGTAATCCCGGCCAATGAACTCCCCCTGAAAAAAGTGTCATACTAGAGTCAGAAGACCCACCATCATTTTCTGTATCCTGATCCATATCGTCTTGCACTTCACTCGTTTTACTTATTTTGGCATCAAATATTTTTTTTTAATCATCTTCCTTTTATGAGGCATTTTGAAAAAATTATCTTCCTCCACACAATCCGTCACACATGCTTCTTGCAATATCACCGAACTGTTCTCTAAAGCACTTTCATTTTGCTCATCTCCTTTATCCTGAGAAAACTGTGCCACGGTCGGTAAATCTTTCACACTAGCCTCTTAAAGTGTTTCGGCGCGTATTGTGCCCGAGTGTTCACACTGCAGTGAAGTCGAAGCAACAACACTCTCACCAGGAACACTCGTAGCCGTCACCGCCACAGCCGAGCTCGGCCCCTTTAACACCTCCTCAGCTGTGTCTGCAACACCAAACGCACCACCATCACTCCCAGTACTCTCATTAATTACATTTGTTTCCCTTTCTGAATTTTTTTCAGGAAAATTGCGAATTAAATGTCCAGATTTACTGCAAAAAAACCACTCAGATTTCGCGGTAGTGACAAAAATGACATATTCAAAATTGTCAATTCGAAAATTTAGCGTCATGTCTAGCTCGACATCATCCTGAATAATTATATACGCGAATCGCCTGAATGAAACAATGTGTTTCAACAGAGGTGATCCGCTATTGATTGGAATCTTTTTAATCGGAGATACCAATTTTCCATATCGAGATAAAGCTTGTGTCAAAATTTCGTCACTTACGAACGGTGGAACATTTGACAACGTGACTCTCTTAACTGGCAACAAAAGAGGAAGAACAGATACAAAATCACCACCAATGACTATTCCATGTTCGACTACTTCATTGACTTTATCTACACTATTAAAAAACACCACAATGGCACTATTCATTCTGGAGGCGGATAGCACGCTCTCGAGCCCCACAACCTCACCAATGGCAAGACAACCTTCCTCCACACTCACCACGGAGGCTACTTTAACCGCATTACGCCGTGTGAGTGAACTCAAAACCTGCACACGTGGGGCTGACATGCATCCCCGATAAAGTGGATAGCACGCGGCCCAACAAAGAACAAAAAAATACTAAATAGAAAAGACCAGAAAAACAGCAAGGGGGAAAAATAGAAAAACAGCTTCACTCACAAGCCCTCCAGTCACACTCATACACTCCGTCAAACTCGCACCCAGACACACCGGAAGTGAGATCGAGAGAGGGAGAGAGAGAGAGAGAGAGAGAGAGACATACATAGATCAATATTTAGATTTTTTTTCCACATATATATATATAAATATACAGTACAGACCAAAAGTTGGACACACCTTCTCATTGAAAGAGTTTTCTTTATTTTCATTACTATGAAAATGTTAGAGTCACACTGAAGGCATCAAGGGCTATTTGACCAAGAAGGAGAGTGATGGGGTGCTGCGCCAGATGACCTGGCCTCCACAGTCACCTGAACCCAATCGAGATGGTTTAGGGGTGAGCTGGACTGCAGACTGAAGGCAAAAGGGCCAACAAGTGCTAAGCATCTCTCGGGGAACTCCTTCAAGACTGTTGGAAGACCATTTCAGGTGACTACCTCTTGAAGCTCATCAAGAGAATGCCAAGAGTGTGCAAAGCAGTAATCAAAGCAAAAGGTGGCTACTTTGAAGAACCTAGAATATGACATATTTTCAGTTGTTTCACACTTTTTTGTTATGTATATAATTCTATATATAATTCCACATGTGTTAATTCATAGTTTTGATGCCTTCAGTGGGAATCTACAATTTTCATAGTCATGAAAATAAAGAAAACTCTTTGAATGAGAAGGTGTCCAAACTTTTGGTCTGTACTGTATATATGAAAAATATCTAAAGAATCATAAAACTAACATGGTTCTTGAAATAAATGTCTTTAGAATTGACTACTGTTCAAATTATGCACAGAAGAAAACATCTCATCCACCCCACTAAAAAGCAAAGCCTGTGTCAGTATTTCTAGGCTGATGCATCATCTCGCCGGCAGCCATATCACCCTGGAGCCCAAGACCGGTTTCCCACTGAAGCTAAGCAGGGCTGAGCCTGGTCAGTACCTGGATGGGAGACCTCCTGAGAAAACTAGGTTGCTGCTGGAAGAGGTGCTAGTGAGGCCAGCAGGGGGTGCTCACCCTGTGGTCTGTGTGGGTCCTAGTGCCCCAGTGTAGTGATGGGGACACTATACTGTCAACAAGCACCGTCCTTCGGATGAGACGTTAAACCGAGGTCCTGACTCTCTGTGGTCAGTAAAAATCCCAGGATGTCTTTCGAAAAGAGTAGAGGTGTGACCTCGGCATCCTGGCTAAATTTGCCCATTGGCCTCCGACCATCATGGCCTCCTAACAATCCCCATGTCTACTGATTGGCTTCATCACTCTTTCTCCTCTCCACCAGTAAGCTGGTGTGTGGTGGGTGTTCTGGCGCACTATGGCTGCCGTCGCATCATCCAGGTGGATGCTGCACACTAGTGGTGGATGAGGAGATACCCCGTCTATGTAAAGCGCTTTGAGTGCCTAGAAAAGCGCTATATAAATGTAATGAATTATTATTATTATTATCTCACAAACATTCGCTTTGAGACTGATTTTTAATCAATCTCTGGATAGCTGCCAGTTTCTCAGATATCCTCTGATGGTTCTAACCTGACATTTCACACAGATAATCCTGTTTTGTCATTTTCTTCAAGCTCCACAGTGTAGTGTGTAATTTATGGTTTCAACACACACTGCACATAATAGGCAACTGTCACAGCAGACAGAATAGCACCTTGTGTGACATTCTAATGTTCACATTGCTTTTCACTCCATTTCCAGATGGAGATAATGCCTAATGAAAAGTTTAATGAGAATCTTCCATGCCATTCGACGTTTTGACACTCTACAGATCCTCATCAGCCATAGATTTCAATTTAATTGTCAGCCAATGACATTTATGGGAGCAAACAGCACTCAGTATTCATTTGAATAGCAGCCTCTTTTCAACAGCACACCATATATTACACATTATGTAGCATTCTTATGTAGTTTTATTTGCACTGCAGTCAGAATACCCACCCCTGGTAATAATATATCAGTGTCTTCCATCTGCATTCTCTTCTAAGCCAGTGGGCAGTAACAGACGAAGTAGGACGATAGCTTATATCGTATCTATACAGAGCCATTTTTGTATTTTCCTTATCAAATTTAATTTAGCAGAATTGAAGGACCTGTGAAACATGATTTAATAGCACAGCTGATTTACATGTATGTTGTCAGTTATTTTAGTGGGATTTAGATTCACCAGATTGTTATCATCACATTTAACCATTTTGAAATTCTGTAAGAAATGCAATTCTAATTGTTCATTTATTGCCCTAAGAACTCTGTTGTCAAATGGTGAGTCATTCCAAAAGAACAGATATTAAAAATCAGAAATCCATATACATATTATGGCATCTAAAAATATTCTAAATAAAGAGTACTTATTTGCACAATAAATAAAAATGCTGTGTTCTTGCGTTGTGGGCGCTTTATTAAAAATACTTTCACACATGCATTAGGTTAAACAAACCCATGTTTAAAGAAGACATTGTAGTATATGTTTATATACAAAATTGTGAGGTAAAGGTTGCCACCTGAATTTAGAATTAAAATTCTAGAATTTAGAATTAAAATTCTAGAATTTAGAATTAAAATTCTAGAATTTAGAATTAAAATTCTAGAATTTAGAATTTAAATTCTAGAATTTAGAATTTTAAATTCAGAAAAAAAATCTGGAAGAAATACAACATTATTTACACAAGCCTTAAGTGCACAGAACACAGTTTTGGTTCTCAGTTTATCACGTTATTTATTTATTTTTTTTGCTTGCAATTTCTGAAACTATAACTTATTTTCTCTAACAACATTTTCATTTTGAACTATTCCTCTAACACAGTGGTTCTAAACAAGTGGGTCCTAATCCAAAAATGTGTAACAGAACTATTATGGATTTAGACAGCAAGGGGACAAATAATACAATGCAACCAAAAGGTTTTTGTTTGTGTTTTTATCACAATTTATTGGATTAATGGTTAATTTTTTATTCAATAAATTATTGCATATATTAATACATTTCCATGTTTCATTTTTCATTGACTTTCCCATAGCCCCCCTGTCACGATCATTAGATGGAGTGCCCATGAACTTCAGTAGAGGGCACTCCAATCAGGACCAGTCCACATCAACCACCAGATGTCACTCGGACTCTAGCACCTCTCATCTGTTGCACCACACCCGAACTACATTCCCCATGAGTCACTGCATCACAATGACCCTGCCACACCTGCACATCATTCATCAGCCCATTTCCTTGCCACACCTGCACCTCATTTACACACACATAAAAGCAGCACACTCACTCCCACTCTCTGCGAAGTCTTGTTTAGCCAGTCTGACATTTCCGAGTGTTTTCCTTGTGTTTTCCTTCTGTGCCTGACCTTTGGATTGTTTTTACCGACTCAGATTCTCTGCTGCTTGCCCCCGACATCTGCCTGTTTCTGTTATCGATTCTGGTTATCCCTACATACCTGACACCGTTACTGATCATTGCCTGTCTGACCATTCTCATCATTAAAGTTCTGCACATGGATCCGAACGTCTCTGTCTCATCATTAAACCCCCAATGCTGCATTTTGAATGCTATAAAATTTTCCAGATCTTCATTAGTAGAGACTAGGAACATGATTGAGAACCACTGCATTAAACAATATTGGTACAGTGTTGGGTTGCAGCCTGATGTTCCATTTAGGGTGGCATTATTCTTTCACATCATTTCCTAGACAAAGCTGGTTAGATACACTGACTAAATCAACTTACAGCAACTAACGTTGTAAAAAGATTACTCTATGTTTTCTGTTATCTTGACCATGACATCTAACACTCAACTAACAAAAACTTTCTGTTTTTAGGTGTCACAACTGTCCTAACCATGACCACATTGAGTATAAGTGCCCGGAACTCACTTCCGAAGGTAGCCTATGCGACAGCTATGGACTGGTTTATGGCAGTGTGCTATGCTTTTGTCTTCTCTGCTCTCATTGAGTTTGCCACTGTCAACTACTTCACAAAGCGAAGCTGGGCCTGGGATGGTCAGAAGGAGGCCCAGGAGATGCGGGTAAGAGATTATTTAATGCACTAGTAGTAGACTGTGACAATGCTGTGAAAGTACAGTAATACCTGTACAGCTGTATACAGTGAACATAAGTGTGTATATCCTATAAGACCATGCCATAGAGATAATGGATGTGCTATCATTTGGAAAACATCTGAAAATTACCTTTCTCTTTCTTTTTCTAAAAAAACAGAACACTTTACTACAGCTTGTGTACATTTATAGTGTTTCTCAGTGTGATCAATCACTGTTTCATTTTCCAGTATAGTTTTTTTTTACAAAGTTACTCACCACAATAAGCAATACATTTTAAGCTAATGTGGGCTTTCTTGTTAGCAAGCTTTTCACTATTGTGAATTTCCATTGCGGTTGTTCCTGTTCAGTAAATTTGATGCTGCCAACCATCTCTCTCTCTCGCTCTCCCCACTGCTTTTGCTTGCTCTTCATTATTTCCACCCTCTGTCCTGGCCCTGATAACCTCTGAAAAATGAAGTGCTCAGAGCTAATGGATGGGAATTGCCACAGAGAAAGCTCAGTGAGGTGCAGCATTGCTCACAGTATGAGAAGAACTTGTACCTGTAAACCAGCAAGATGAATTCCTGTTTCGTACTGTTGTTGTAACCTACGTGGTATCTGTTGAGAAACACTTTACTTCTTCATTAACCATTCAGTAGAGTGGAAATGTTGTGTTTCAAAGGAAAGCAAGAAAAGCGACCACAGAGTCTCTGACAAGAGAGTACATATAATGCAAAACTGATGCATACTGTATAGACTTGGCCATGAAAGTTAAAGCCAGCTGTTAAAAATGTAGCATTGAAGCTTTAAAGTGACAATTTCTGTTAAGAGTAAAAGCTTAATAAACAATATAACTTAGTTTAAAGGCATCTGATAAATGCATAAATGTAAATATAGTTCCCTTTCAGTTGGTCACATTCGACATTACGTCAGAAAGAGACTGACGAATGGGGTCTCGCCCAAGAGCCCAGTCACCTTCGAGTGGTAACAAAACGAGCCAATGGTACACAGTGTACCTTGGTCTGCAGGATTTGCATCGCAAGCTCCGCCCAGCTGTGTGGGTATATAAGGAGCAGCCCAAGCAACTCGCATTCAAGCTTTCGCTTCGGAGCCGAGCACATCTTCTGCTGGTTCCACCGGAGTGCTTTCAAAGTGAATCAGCTGGTGTTGGTGTGATTGGTTTGTCAAGAGCTTCCTGCCTTCAGCTCCTGCGTTCCCCTGGGCGCTTCAGCACCTCTGAAAGAGCTTTCTAAAAGAGTTTTGGGTTGTGTTTGCGTCTTTTTAAAGATGTCATTCTGCCCATGGTCGATATATGGCTCCTCGTGTTGGCCATGATCACTGTGTCACGTGTCTGGGCTTTCAGCACGCTGAGACTGCGTTCATGGATGACTCATGTTCACATTGCGGGGACATGACCATCTAGGCATTAAGATCAAGACTTGATTACCTTAAAAGGTATAGAGTCCCTTCTGCAAAACCCCGATCTAGCTCCTCTTTTCATAAGAGGGCAACTTCGGCTGGTGGCCAGGGTGATATGAGGGTTACCATATTGGCTTCCCCGACTAGCCAGCCTTCTCGGGCCACACTCCGCTCACAAACGCTGCAGCCATTTGAGTTTCTGGATGAGTTTGTTGGCCCGTCTCATCAGGTTCCTGACATCTCATTCAGAGCTCAGGAGGAAGACCAAATGTCGATCGACGCACCACAAGCCGGGCTTGAGTCCCCGGGAGATGTGGATTCGGCTGCGTTGCCTCCCTTAGGAGTGCCAGCGTTGCCCGAGTCTGATCCTGAGCTGACAGCCATGCTTTCCCGGGCAGCTGAGAGCATCGGGCTCGAGTGAAATCTTTCACCCTGTCCCGATTCAATTCAATTCAAGTTTCTTTGTATAGCGCTTTTTATGATACAAATCATTACAAAGCAACTTTACATAAAACTACATTTCTACAATATTTAGTAGTAGCTTATGAGTGGTGACTGTCAGTTTATGTGAATATGACAGGATTTTTCAGAAAAATTTATACAAGACGTAGTCAGCCAGATGATGAACACTATTAACAGAAATTATTATATGATGCTATCACACTTGTAGCAATATTTGTTAGTTCTGTTTGATTCAGGGTTGGCATTATCTGGGGTCCTCTGAGGGGTGTTCTGGATCCAGACTGGATGTAAATCCCGTGGCAAAACAGAGAAACAAATAGAGACATCGTTAGCGTAGCTGCTGTTCCAACAATGTAAAATTAATTAGTTTAACCCAAGCTAAAGGATAAGAATGTGCATTTGATCAGATGCAACTGCAGTCACAATTTATGAGATGCTGCTGCATTTTGGACTACCTGTAGCTTGTTTATTAAAGATTCAGGACAACCACCTAGAAGTGCATTACAATAGTCCATTCTAGAGGTTATGAATGCATGAACTAGCTTTTCTGCATCAGAAACAGGTAACATATTTCGTAGCTTGGCAATGTTTCTAACATGGGAAATATGGTTTTCAAAAGCCAAGTTGCTGTCTAATATAACACCCAGATTTTTGACTGTAGAGGAAGTAACAGTACATCCATCTAGTTGCAAACTATAGTCTACTAGATTCTGTGTACTGTTTTTGGGCCCAATAATTAATATATCTGTCTTATCTGAATTTAATAGAAGAAAATTATTGGTCATCCAGCACCCTCGGCAGTCAGACTTAGCGGAGCAGTCTGTCGCAAGGCCCAGATCAGGTGTTAGCAAGCCCGGAGTCCCGGTCATCCCCTATACTGGACTAGGTGCCCATATGGCTTGATTCCCTATGGGTAATCCCATATGTACAATTTTCCACGGTAAGGTTTCCCTCTTGGTAAACCCGTGTCTTCCCTTGACAGACCCGCTCTGTCAGTCTCTTCTGGCATCCCTATTCTAAGGTAGGACCTACCTCAGAGACCCATTCCATATGTAGTACTGCCACCTGGGTCTGTCCATATCAGTATCTCCACGTCACCTTCCTATGGGTAGGATGTGGTCTCTGTAGGCTCGCTTCCCCATCTTCTGCCAAACTGAAAGAACAAATAGGAAACATTGAAGCAATCTTTCACTGAAGGATAAAATCCCTTCAAAAAACATTAGTGGATGGAACAGTAGCATGGCCCTCTCCAGCAGCGATATACTCACCCTTTTGGTCCCCTTCGGTATCAAGGTCAGTGAATTTGCGCTAGGGCTTTGGGGAGGTTACAACCATAAGCATAGCTTTTGTGACATGCTGTGGCTTGTCAACAATTGCAGGGCCAAAGGGTTGTGATGGTGTTCAGGTTGTGGCATTTTCCATGGACCCCATATGTCGTTCAACATAACTCTTAGTGACTGACAGATAGGAGTGGCTCAGGTATGCAAAATCCACTAGCCAATTTTCATTGGCGTTTTCTCTTAAACTCAGAGATGATTGGCCTCCCAAGTGAGACCCAATATGTCGTTCGACATAACGTCTCCATTCCCTCCATCAGGGAATGAGAGTTACGTACATAACCGAGACGTTATACAACTACTATAGGCTTATATAATTTAATTAAAGCAGTTGATCCGTATGATGAAATGAAGGGGGAAACATTGTACAAACAGTTCTTGCACAATATTTGAAAATATTTGAAAGACAGAAAGTGTTAATTATCATCAGACATACTTGTCAAATGTGATTCTGTCACCATATTGTGCTTGTGGTCTTGAAGCTACTGATAATTGGTTATGTGTAACAGGCTTCACTGCACTTCTCTAATGCCAGTGGTGCACCCAAAGGAAAGCTATTGGCTGCTCTGAGACAGTTTAAAATTGTTGGACCTTTGTGATTGAAGAGTGAATGGCCATTTATAGACGAAAAGAGAATGATCGAAACCAGAACAAAGCACACAGATGAAAGATAAATTGAAAACAGGCTCACTGGGGTTTTAGGCTAAAGAGAAAGCCGAAAAACTGATTTGTTATAGTTAAAAAGAAAGAAAAGAAAAAGAGCATCACAAGCAACAGAACAAAAAAAAACAGATGAGACTAGCACGAAGAAGGAAAATATTCTATAAAGTAAAGGAAAAGAGAATAATTAAAGGAACAAGAAATGGGTTGGTATTGACCATTGGCCTCATGATGAGAAATTGACATTATCTAACAGAACTCGCTCTATACTGGACACTGGTTGCTATACTCATTCCTGACTGTAATTCGGATCAAGTTGGAAACTGACCTTGTTGCCCTCTGGGGTTTACCTGTCTTTGAAGCACAGAATGGCATTACAGATTGGGGTTGATGATTTAACTTAGAGAAGGTCCTGTACTGGACAGTTGCTCTTTCTAAGTCTTGCCACCACTGGTGACAGTTACTCTCAATTGCTGGTGATAAGAGTAGTAGTAACATGATTACAAAATTCACTAAGTAGAAAGCTGTTTGCACACAAAATGTAGACTTACAGTGAAGGAAGGACCAGAATACCTAACCCTAACCAGAATATCATAGGCCTCCTCAACACCTGGAATAACATGCATTTGTATCCAGATAGCACTTACTTAATAGTAAGTTTGCACTTATTTATTACATGAGAGGTTGTGTTAACTGATATAATATCTGTCACATACTAAATTAGCTTACTACTGTTCCCTATATGTTTTAAAAGCAAAGCAAAAAAAAAAAAAGGTTTTAAAGAGTTTTTGGGGAGACATGAGAGAAACGGATTTCTAAGTTTGATCCAGAAAAATAATTATTTGATCGGTTATCAGATATGTTGATTAAATGTAAAACTGTTAGTAAAGGCAGTTGTGGTTGTCAGAACTTTACCATAAAAAGAGAGAGAGAGAAAGTAGCAACAGTGCAGTTAAAATATACTTTTTCTTATAAATTAAATACATTATAAATTAAATAAATAAATAAAAAACAAGTTATGTGTGATATTTGCTTAAAAAAGTAACTCAGATATTTTGTTGTAAATAAAAAAAATAATGCATTACTATCCTCATTACTTGGAAAAAAAATAATAATAATAATTTTATTAAATATCGCACAACCACTCAGAGCACCATTGCAACTAAAAAAAGAAAAACAAGTAGACAACTACTGATAACACCCTAGCATTGATCCAGAAGTTTCCACGACTTGACACTGCTCATATTTAGTTCAGAAAATACAGTTAAATATTGATATTGTTGTTCATTAATGCAATTTAAAGGTTTTAACTGGTCACTATGATTTTAAGTACATGTGTTATGTTACTATTGTAATTAATTACATATGCTCAAAAAAAGAGACACTGCACCATGGTGTTTATGCTTTAGAAATGTTTTCAGTGTGTGCTGGAGTCTGAAGCATGTGTAAAAACACAGCAATCCAGCAAGGTCTGGAGACATGATACGTTAACCATGACCATAGACATCATCAAATTCAATTGTCTGAAGAAGCTCCAAAGTCCTAGTTGAAACTGCATAGTTACGCATCTTGTTCCCATCAAAGGGAGCCAAGTTACATATGTAAACCTGAGACGTTCCCTTTTGAGGATCTTGCTGTGTCATGGTGTTGATATCATGGCAACATTGATTATCCACACTGCCATACTGAAAATACAAATCGTCACCACAGAGGATGCAGCACTGGCACGCAAAAACATACACAACTGAATACACACCCCATTCGCTTTCCATTTCCCCTATTTACCTGCTGTTTCTGCCATTGGTAAAGTGGATGCCCACGCCAGACCGCTGGCTCATGGACATTCCTCTACATTACATTTCCCTTTAGCCCAGTCCCATACCCAGTCATTTCACCCACACACACATTTTCCGTGTCTTGTGTTTTGTTCTTGTGTCTTGCGTTCAGTTATTTGTTTGTTTGTCATGAAGTAGTTGGTCTTTCAGTGGGTAAACGTAGCATCAGCCAAACAGAGCAGACGAGGGGCACCTGCTTATGATGTGATGGTTTGGTCCCTCCAGTGCAGTGTAGCCAGAAGCAGGGGAAAACATTGTCTTGTGAGTAGGGGGATTAAGTGTGAATTGGATAATCACATATTCATGTGTTATTAATAGGGATGAATATATGTATTTGATAATTACCGGTGCGTTGATTGTTTATAAGAAGTGAGAATGATTGTTCAGTGAGAATGAATGTTTTGAAGTGTTAAAGTCCGAATTTTACGTCCAAAATTTTTCCACGTTTAAAAATAAATACAACCTCACGTTGTGTCAATCATGTATACACACTGCCTCCGAAACTTTTGCCCTTCATAAAAAAAAAAGAATTCGGATCAGGTTAGATTTTCTGAGTTTTTGCATCCGTAGCATGCATTTTGATAGGAAAGGATGGTGAATACGAAAAAAAACTGAAAAAATGCATGCAAAAATTTCGGACTCAGTGTGCAAAGACCTTTAAACATGTAAAATGTATAAAACTTACCAAAATACTGTCACATCCATCAGCTGATGTGCCTGTGATAGCTACCAGAGGGCACTCTTTTGTTCACTGTTGGTTTGTTTTGGACATTAGTTCCCATCACCCCTTGCACTCATGATTGTTTTATGGCTACCAGCTGTATGTCAATCACTTATTAGCTCATCATTATTTATACCATGCTCATCCAGTCTTTTGTTGCTGCAGTATTGCACAGTTTACATTGTGTTTTTTTTCTGTTTCACCCTATGGATTACCTTTTGTTAGTGTTTTTGCTTGTTGCTCTGTTTTTTTGTTTGTTTGGGAGGGGGGTGGATCTGGTCTAGAAATGAAAGCTACGCTTGGATCTTATTTGTTTCCCAAAGTATTTCATGTCAGAATACTGCATCCAGTTCTAGATCCAGCAGTTTTTCTTTATCTTGTACTATGGAGGTCCGGGTTTCACCATGACTTCATGGGTTGATGGCTCTTCATCAGCAGGGGATGGAAGTGGGAGGCTTTTCCCAGTTATTCTATTTTTTTTGTGGTAGGACTGGAGTATAATGAGGTGGACCTCAAGGAATTCCTAAATGGTTGCCTGGATAATCCTCTGTCCCATTGGGAGATGGAGGGACTTTGGATCCTAGACTTCTGGGGCTTCATCAGGTAGCTCCATAGTCGAACTCAGTGGGCAACACCAGGCCAATCAGAACCCCTCCGCAGGGATTTTCCCACCAGTCTCAGACTACCACTGAGAAGCGGAGGGCGAGAAGGAGGAGGGCAGCTAAGTCCACTCCTATTGTTCCAGAGCCTCTAGTGTCCACTTTAGAGCCTGCTCCAGTCTGGGAGCCCTCAGAATCCACGGTAACACTTTACAGTAAAGGTACATGAAATCATGCATAAATTAATGTGTGAATTATGCATTACTTCATGCATTGATATCTCATGATTTATTAGGAACTAACAATACTGCTGTATTTGGATGTTAACAGAATTCTCGTGATACAATGTTGGGTTCTGGTCACCACTTTAGTTGAGGAGCCACACAAATGATGAAATCATGAGAAGCTAATGCTTAGTTAATAATGACAACTGTATTTGGATTTTAACAGAATTATCATATTATGTGCAGTGACTGGCCAATGTTGAGGTCTGTCCATTAGTGTGTCTTAAGTTGTTGTTCATCCATGAAGTCAGAAATGAAAAACTATGAACTCATGTTAGTTCCTGATAATTCATGAGATATTAATGTATGAAGTGATGCATAAATTCATGGTAATTCATGTACCCTTACCGTAAAGTGTTACCTAATCCAGTCCAGGAGCTCTCAGAGTCCACTTCAGAGCCCACTACAGTCCGGGAGCATTCAGAGTCCACTCCAGAATCCACTCTAGCCCTGGAGGCCACAGAGTCTACTACAGAGCCCACATCCAGCCCGAAGGCTGTCCCAGTGCCGCCCAAGCTCTTTGCTCTGCAGGCGCCACCCAGGTGTCTCTCCCTGCTGGTGTCTCACAAGCTCCTAGCCCTACTGGCTCCGCCCTGGCAAATAAAGCTGCACTTGGATCTTATTTGTTTCCCATAGGCCGGTACCATGAAGCTGGATTAGCTGGCTAGCCAGGTAAGTTTCAGGTTAGTTTGCACCAATCCTGGGTTTTAGGTACCACGTAAGTGGCTCGGCTTTTAGCGGCATTCATTGCCATAGTAAATTACACTCCACGGCTAACCTGCTCGGGTTATGTTCTGGGTTAGAGATCTCAAACTGAAGCTGGACCAATCAGATGTGAGATAAGTGACACATGTCTGACACAATGTCACTCCAGTTAATCTTGCTCCAAATTAAAGGTCACCAATGTTAAAAAAACAAACAAAAAAAACGAAATAGAAGTCTGGCTTTAATGATATTTACTGAGTCATTTTATGGTTTATATTATTATTGTGATTCATATTATTATTATTATTTTTTTTTTATCTTTTACACACAAGCAGTTTTAGTTTAACAGTTATTTATCAATTATAAATTGTTTATTTTAAATAAATATTAATGTATACAGATCATGTAATATAAATAAGCTGTAGTATCAAAAGACTGCACTATTTAAAAAAAAAAAAAAAAATCTGACCTTACATGTTTGAGTCTCTGTCACTATATATTTTCAAATGTATAAACTAAGTTAACAAGTTTCACTTGTGGCTGCACTGATAGAGCAAGATTATTTATTTTATTTGTCCTCCTTCATTTTTTATATGACTCACAATCATTGCTTGTTTACCAAATCGGAGAGAGTGTAACAGTGGTACATCGAGCAAACTCTCAAAACTTTGTATATTGTGGATACGTTGTGAATATATTTTCCATTTTTATCTTCCTCTTTTGTTTCTTTGGTACTTTTGGGGTTTTTTGTGAGTGCACTTTTTGTGTCCACATACTTCACTAATTCATTGGTACTACAAAAAAATTACACCCTGCACAATAGTGTTGCTGAATGAGCCATAATTTTTACATCTTTTACAGATACTTGTTACATCCACAGCTGAGCAGGGGGTTTTCGCTTTATCACAAGGCTCATCTTCCAAGGCTGTGAACAGAAACCTGGCACAGACCCTGTGAGTAACAGTGCTGAATACTGAGAGGAGACCTACCCTCCAAGGTTGTGAATGGAACGGGCACAGACCTTTTGGGTAGTGGGGCTGGAAACTGAAAGGAGGCCACATCCTCCAAGTCTGTGAATGGAATCCCAGTGCAGACCCCATGAGTAATGAAGCATCCAGCAGAAAGGCTCCTAAATCCCAGACAGGTTTAACCATCAGTCCACCCATCCATTCTCCAAATTGCTTGACTTCTGTAGGTTTGTGAGGATGCTGCACCCTATCACAGGGACTTTGTGAAGCCCATAGATTTATTATATAAAATGGCTGTTACTTTTGCATAAGATTATAGAAATGCAGCAGCCATTGTCATTTCTCTGATGAGGCAGGAATTCTTTGTTAGAGAAAGGAGCCACAGTGGAAGTGCTTCCTTCCCTGAAGGAATCTAGATTTTACAGCTGGTATTGTCTTGTGCTGAAAAGGGACTGCGGTCTTGAATTTCATGTTTAGGACACGCAGTCTCAGAATGTTGATGCTGAAACACATTTGCCTCTGATTCAAACAGGATTAGTTCATAACTATCAAGCTGACAAAGACATATTTCAATTTCAGAGCAGTGGCTCCCAAAAACATTCCTTGAGTACCACCAAAAGTGCACATTTTGAATGACAAAGTAAATTTTCAGTTTTACATTTGACACTATAAATTCAGTTGTTAATGTTCCTTTTCTGTGTACTACAGTATTGACTGTTCCTAAATTGTTACATACTGATTAAATCTGTATCTTAAAGCTAAATGTGATACAAATGGGCACTCGGGGAGACACACAAAAAAAAATCTTGTACTTTGCATTAATCAGTACAAGCAAAATAGTTGAATTAGTTGTCATAATCTGCCAAGCATATGTTCTATATGTTTTGTTAATGTCTTGAATAGATGAATTGCTCTTAGCTGAATCCTGATTGCAATTTATTGACAGGCCAACAGTAAATGTGAATCCTGTACAATCTCTTGCAATCATTATCCCATATACAGCTGTGTGTACTGTTGAAGTTGATATGATTATATGATATATTGGTAAAAACACATTTGAGAGATGATCTAAGGATTTTGAGCAAGTTACATGCTTTTGCAGGTAATCCATAGTTTGTGTTCTTTGTATGAATTGTTTAGAGAAATCCACTGCTGATTTGCAAATGTTAAGGGTGATACGAGAAATGTAATTTTGTTATTTCTCTCCATGTGCTTATGTTCCTAATTTTTGTTATTGCCTTAACTTAGTAAGTGATAAGGAGGTATAACCAATCAACTAAATTGTATCTTGTTTCTTCTACAAGTACTGTGTTTGCTATTTCGTGCAATAGAGTACATCATTTATTTTCAATTAAATTCTATGTTTTTAAAGCTTTAAGGCATGTTTACAATCCAATAAACATCCCTCCATCTCTGTCTCTCTTTGTATCTCTCTCTCTCTCTCTCTCTCTCTCTCTCTCTGTCTTTCACTCTCTGTCACTCTTTCTCTCTGCTAGCTCTGCAGTTGTAGTGTTGATCACATACTAATTCTCTTCTAAGTATTTTCTCTGTGAACTCGGGAGCTTATCTCGCCAATACTCAATGCAAATGAGACCTAAGCCAAATGTAACAGTTGTATCAGTGTGGGTCATGATAGGCTTGTAGTTGGGATCCTTTAATAATGCTGACATAAGCCTAAACTGTGATATAAAGACTCGGGTGCTGGTGTAGTAGCACAGATCGATGACCCGTGATTGGGAAGCAGCATGCAGCAGTTGTCACGCTGTCTGGTCTCTGTTTCCCTGAGTCTCCACTAGTGGTCTCACTTCCCCATAGGCACCTCACCATAGGCACTACAATTCCCACAAAGCCTTGTCCCTTCTTCACAGTAATTGCAGTCCTGTTAATTGCACTCAGGTGTCTTCAGTTTTGCTTGGGTAAGCACCACTTTAATCTAGTTTATTCTTGGAACTGTCCAACAAGCAGGTTTGGTAACCCACTTCATCAAAATCACTCATGTCCTGTAAAGCTGACCTTGCATATTAAATAATAGATGTCCCAGCACCGGTCCCTGGGACAAGAACCAAGGCTTCCTCCACATATCCAAGGCACGTAGGCAGCACCGCGTGACCTTTAGCATGCGAAGTAGGTTTCCCTCAGGGAGAACCCCTTGGTCTTGAGCCACCACTGTAGGGGTCTCATGTACAGCAGGCCAATAGTATTCACGTTGGACGCAGCTCCCATCAGACCCAGCAATCTCCGTGACTGCTTAACAGTGAGTGACCGGCCTTCTCTCACTCTTGTGACTGCAGTGAGGATCGACTCGATCCGAGCAGGTGACATACATGCCTGCATCGTGGTCGAATCCCACACCATGCCCAGATAAGTGGTTCTCTGAACTGGAGAAAGCACACTTTTCTTTGCGTTAAGTCTTAACCCCAGCTCTTTCATGTGAGCGAGAACGACACCTCGGTGTCGAACCGTCATCTGCTCAGATTGAGCTGATATCAACCAATCGTCAATGTGGTTGAGTCGTGAAAGTGTGGGGTGAGAGTGCAAGGCCAGTGGAAGATCCGTATTGGTAGGCTTTTGCCCCCAAAAGCAAACCTCAGGAACTTCCGATGAAGAAGGATGGAGATAAGTGCATCTTTTGATAGATCGTGACACAACAGTCCTCGGACTTGGCCTGTGCAGGCATGCTAAACTTTAGTCCCCTGACTGAGAGGTTCAAAAACCACAGATCTAGAAAAGGACACAACACCTCATCCTTCCTCGGAACAGTGAAGTACCGGCTTTAGGACCCGGACTCTGCAACCCAAGGAGGGACCACCTCGATGGTCTCCGTCCTCAGAGAGAGTCTACTTCTGTTCCATTACCAGAGCCTGCTTGGGGCCCACCAGAACTGGATTCTGTGGCCTCTTACTACAGTGTGCAGGACCCACTGAGACACATTTGGCAGTAGATTTCACGCTGCAATATAGTCTACTAAGGGAATCAGCCTCTCAAGACTGATCTCTGGTTGCATCAGAGCAATTAGCTCGGTGCCCTGAAGCGGCGCACCGGCAGGAGACGGCCTAACTAGCTGCTCTGGAAACCTCCCAGGAGGTCGCGAGCCTCTTAGCAACGCTACGTTTCCGGGCGGTAACTGAGAGAAGCGCTCGCTGGAAACCACTGCGCCCTGGAACACCGGCAGGGTTGGCACCGCTCTTCCCCAGAGGGTCCTGCCCTCCGATGTCCTGAGCCGCAGCATCAGGACTCTCGTAGCTGAAGTCTCCCAAAAACGACGGTCCTCAGACCCACATCGTCTGCTAGGAAGACTAGACCAGAGCCTGCTCGTGGCAGGACCCCGTGAAGTACACTTGGCACCGCTCTTCCCCAGAGGGGCCTGCCCTCCGATGTCCTGAGCTGCAGCATCAGGACTCTCGTAGCTGAAGTCTCCCAAAAACGACGGTCCTCAGACCCACATCGTCTGCTAGGAAGACTAGACCAGAGCCTGCTCGTGGCAGGACCCCGTGAAGTACACTTGGCAGGGGCTCCCACACCGCCATGTGACCTCCTAAGGGAACCAGTCTCGTGAGACTGGCCTCTGGTGCGCCTAGAGTCACTAGCTTGGTGCCCTGAAGCAGTGGACCGGCAAGGGACGACCGTACTAGCTGCTCTAGAGACCTCCGTAGAGGTAGCGAGCCTCTCACCACCACTACGTTTCCGGGCGGTAACTAAGAGAAGCACTCGCCGGAGATCGCTGCGCCCTGGAACACCGGCAGGGTTGGCAGAACGATCTCCTGAGGGCACTGAGGAGAGATGGGCACCGTGTAATGCGGTGTACACCACTCTTCCCCAGAGGGAGCTGGCCCTCAAAACGTCCTAGGCGTCAGGACGTTATGATGAAGGCTATCCAGCAAAAACAACGGTCCGTAGAACTGCTTTCCACTAGAAGCCTTCGGCCTGGGATCGCCACTTTGACTCTAGCGTCTGCGGAGTACAAAAGTGACACCCCTGCACGTGGGGCTGGAACACGGTTGGGACTGCTCTGCCCAGCAGCCCCTGACCGCCTCAACCTCCTCAGAGGAAGAGCGCTACACACGTGTTCTCACACAAGAAATCGCATCCCTAGAGCCCCTGTACATCTAACTTCACATAGTCAGATAAATATGTCATTTTATTCCTTAGAATTAAATGTAGTCAGCAACCAGACTAGTCAACACGGTCTGGTGTAGAAAAAACTCACATAAAAATGAAACAATGTAATACACGCGTTGCCTCGGCAGCGCTCATGTCTTTTTTTATTATATATATATATATATATATATATATATATATATACACATTATTTTATGCTACTCAGTCACACAAACAACATCAATCTCCTCAGAGAAAGATGGATGCTGCAGCGAGCTGTCTCAGAGGCCGAAGAAACCGCAGCGCTGGTTTCCAAGCCTCGAGAACGAGCTCTAGATCTAGTGAACATGGGTGGAGATAGGACGCGCCGTCTCCATCCCGTTCAGCAGATCATGTGCGATTCCTGCTATCGCGGTCGCCGCCGTGCCTCAGCAACAGCGCGACCGCAACTGCAAGATCGCATGCACGGGCACACTCCTCGGAGTGTGCCCGGCAAGAGCAGAGCGCTTAACAGCGAGAAAAGCACAATCAGCCCCCCGAGAGCTGACTGCGCGAGCTCCACTCTTCATTAATGCTACTTATGTTAATATTAGGCATAATATGCTTGTGTGACTGGTGCTTGTGCAACTGGCAAGCTCATCGACACCTTTCCACATCAATCTCCTCAGAGAAAGACAGGCAGCACGTCGCGCCCTCTCATCGGGGAGAAAGTATCGCAAACGCGGGCTTCTGACCACCGAGAGCGGGCGCCGGATCTGGTGGCTAAGAAAGTAGATATGGACTTGCCCGTCTTACATTCCTTCCAGCAGATCCGAAAGCGAATCCCGCGAGCACAACCACCGCTCCGCCTCGGCGAAAGCGGGGCTGGCACTGCGAGAAACAATAATGAAAGCTCTCTCCTCAAAGAGAGCCTTCTGAGAGTGAAGCAAAGGCTCGCATCGCAGCCGTCAACTCCCTCGAGAGCTGACACTGCGCGCTTCACTCTCAAGCAGACAACACACAAGCTGCATGTGTCCCTACCTTTTTTTTTTTTTTTGGCAGGGAAAACACACAGCCTGAACACTGCCTGCTCTCGCCCAGAACTTCTCTTGATTGAAGCTTTGACAATGGAGTTTATCAGTGGACAAACGACACTAGATAAGACTCACAAACAGATAGCGACTGACACACAGACAGAGCGCTTGCTGAAGACACAAGGCTGATTACATGCTTTTATGCTTCCTGGTCTCTGACGTCACCCGCCTATGACATCTCGCCCTTCCATTGGACTGATTATACACGTTATTCAGAGACGCCACGCTGGACGCGTTCCCCATTCGTTCTCGACGCAGCTCGAGTTCCTGAAGAGGAACAGATTTAGAAGAAGGTCCATTAATAAGATGAATGTTTCACTTTTGCTCAAGAGAACTAATAAGGCGTTGTTGTTGTTGTTGTTGTTTTCTTCTTTTAATAATTATTGCCCTAATTTTACCCTTTGACTCTTCCACAGAGGCGAGAATCGGCCTCCTTCTCCAAGAAAACCAACAACACTTTCAACATCGTGGGAACAACCTACAGCATGAGCGTAGCCAAAGACCCCGGACTGACAACCATCTCCAAGAGCGCCACATCAACATCCACGTCAACCCCATCCCAACCAGTCCGAGAGGTCCGGCTCCCCAAAATGGATGGTGAATACGTGCCAGAGGGTGGAGGAAAGTCATACAATCGCGTGAGCAAAGTGGACAAGATCTCTCGTATCATCTTTCCAGTGCTATTCTTCGTCTTCAACCTGGCTTACTGGGCCACTTATGTCAACAGAAAGCCAACCATCAACCGGTCCAGCCCACAGAAATGAACATGGCAACCGAAAACAAACAAATAAACTGCCAGTCGAGTCTTAATTAGCAACATGTTGCTACTGCTACTGTTAATTTTCCTTGTTTTCCTTCTTTTTTATTTTATTTTTACAACCATGTGGATACAAAATTCTAGTTAGTAGTTTGTTGTTTGTTTTAAGTTTTTCTTTTTTCATATTTGTGTGTGCCATTTCATGTGTTGCATGAGGTAAAGTTTGACAGTATTGCTGGTCTTGTGCAGATGGTCATTGTTTACCCACTTAAGCCCCTCCCACTCTCCACACACACTGTGGGCTAATTCCAAACAGAAGTAAGCAACCCTGTGCCCTACTAAGCATTTGGAACTCCCTTGACGAAGGGAATGACTGACCAAGTGATACCTTGACTATGCTGCGCATGCATGCAACACTCAGCACTGTACGAGTTGTTGTAAAAAAACAATTATTATTCTTATTATTATTAAACTAAACATTACCGTCTTAAATCATATTTCTATCACTGCATATTTCTATCACTGCTATTTTGTAGAACATTAAAATAAAGACATATTTAAGTATACTATTCTACTTACGTTTGTGAAGTTGAAATCGCATCGCAAGATCTCCTAAGTTTGGAATTCACACTGTGTATCATCAGAAAATCTTCAGTCCCCATTGGCTGTTAGTCACCATGGCAATAACCTGTAGCTTTTTAGCAGCCAGTAGTGATGTCCGTAGGCGCATCATTAATAACTGTCTGTTCTTTGACACTTTGCAAACCCCCAGTAGGCCTATTATATCATTGTATCAGTAGTATCATCTAAGCCGCGTTTCCACCGCTGGAACTTTACCCAGGAACTAGGGACTTTGTGCTGGTACTCGGTGTGTTTCCACCACAGGAACCAGGATTCTAAATAAAGTTCTGGCTAAAAATGTCCCTCAGAAAGTCCCTGCTGGCGAGGTAGTACTTTTTCAAAGTTCTGGAACATTCGGGGGCAGGACTTTGGCGCTAAACATGCTGACTGGTTGAGTTCACACAGCATTGTGATTTCAACCACCATTTATTCAGGTCATTTTCAAAATATAAATGTTATTGTGTTATTCAGACAAGAATGTAGTTGTTTAAAACTTAAAGGTGCTCTAAGTGATGTCACACATTTTTTAGGCCAAAACATTTTTTGAACTGAACACACTGTAAAAAAAACGGGGTCTCTCTAGACACTACAGGCTCCACAAACAACAAGAAAAACAAACTTGGCTCACCCGCACCACAAAACATAACAAACTGTTCCAGCCAATAACCGACAAGAAAGATTTGGGGGTGGGGTTTGAGGGGTTAGTGCATGGATGAGGAGGAGGGAGGGTCTAGCTAGCCTCTGTTTTGTTTGACAACAATTTGATCGTCAACAAGAAGTTACGACTCCCGGCATCGCTTAGAGCACCTTTAAACCAGCAGTTTATTTTTAAAGACAGCACTGATTTAAAAATGTGTTTTGCTGATGTCGGAGACGGTCAGCTCCACGCAATCAGCGAGAGCTCAGTGCTCATGTATCCGCCAATAGCAGTCTCTACTCGGCTAGACCTTCTGACATTTGCTGCTGGCTCTGATGTCTCTTTAGTGGTTAAACATAAAATATAATTAGTTTTGTGTAAATCTAACAGGTAATCTTTGGTCTGTATTCAATTTATCTATACTGTATGTTAAAATGAAAACAAAAAGAGGCAATTTATATAATATTTCATTTCATTGTAATGGCTGTATATATACACATTTCCCTGAACTAAGTAAATTTATGTGGTTATTATTATGTTTAAATGAAAATGAAAGGAGGCAGTGGTATTTGATATCCTATTTCATTTTATTGTAAATATACAGTGAGGAAAATTGCAGTAGCCAATGCGAGCTGACTGATGTTATCAAGTACGCTGCTGTTTGAAGAATTACAGGATTTGCGTTGTCGCGGACATCGCACTCCGGAGTCGAATGTCTGAACTGCCGCAGAAAGCAACGGGTCTGGAGGGAAAATAGTTCCTGGGGAAAAAAGTTCATGGTACAATTGTTCTGGGTAATTTTGGTGGAAATGCGGCAGAGTTGAGAATTGAGTTGAGTTCACATCCCCATATGTTTATCATTGTCCAGTGACTACTATTGTTTAATCAGCCTGACCAGACTCCAAGAAAAAGATGAAAATCTGTGTGCCTTTTTAATCACTCATAATAGAGATGAATAGTTTGGCAAATGCTGACATTGTCTTCAAGCTTACGCCTACCTAAAGAAAACATCAATCTTGATCGTACTCTCACAGGATGGAATTAAACTCAGAGCTGTCCTGCATGCGAAGTTGATTTAGTGCTGACAGCTGACTGTAAGGCACTGGGCCATCCAGCGATTATTTGTTTGTGGCCAGTACAAGCAGTGAGGATCAGAAAAAGAAAAATAGAACTGCACCATGCCTATAAAGCATTTCAGATGTGTAGAAAATAAATACAAGATTTTACATTTGGGCCAGTGCCACACAGGATGAATATGCGTTTCCATTACCTCACGTTGGAGTTTTGGTGGCTTCGGTAGACCTTTACACTGGTGATTTTTATTAATATTGATATTTGAATTTTAAAATCTTGTTGTTTTGGAAATTGCAAGCAAATTTAATAGTTTCCTGTCTAAAAAAATGTAGATAGTCTCTATGCCATGTTAATTTAAGCGTACGTTCAAGATAATATGAGAACATGCACTTAACATGGATGTGTGCATATTGCTGTTATCATCATTGTTCACTTATGATTTTATTTATTTTACATGGTGTGTTAAATTTTATTATGCATCTCGTTTTGGAAGAACAATCTTTTTGCATTCACTTAGAAAGTGCCAGGTTTACATATGAATTTAAATAGAGACATTTTTTTATAGATAAATTAAAAAGTTGCGTAAAGTATGTACTTATGTGACAGCAAGCTATATTAAGCAAAAAAACATTAACTTTGTCATTTCCTTTGTTTTATAAACAATTACACTACAGTTTTTTTTTATTATTATTATTATTTTACAGTTGATAGGACCCATTTCTCAATACTTAAGTCACTTTTTCTAAACTGTACACATGATTCTCCTAACCAAATTTCTGCATGTCACTGTAGCAAATTTCACATCCAAGCTGCTCTAAAACTATCAAAACACATATCTCATCACGTATCATACGTATCTCAAATTGTTTTCAAAACTCTAGCAAAGGTTGTCACCCAACCAACGCACTTCGTCAATCATAAAATTACCAAAAAATAAATAAAAATAAAACAATAAAAAACACTAACAAAAGGTATCATTATACAATGTTGTCTCCTCTAAAAAAAATTTATGTATTTTTTTTTTTTTTTTTTTTTTTGTCGAAGCAATAGAAAATGATCCACAGTTTAGCCCACATAGACTGTTGTTGTGCTTGCTGTGTGAATAGTAATGGATGGAGAAATTGGTCCTAGCGATTGTAAAAACTGTAACGTGGCTGTTGTTTTTTTCTTACAAAATGTTTTTTTCTTACATTAGGATGTGTTAATAAATTAATGCATGACAATCTCTTCATTAGTTACATCACCACATATGTTATTGTGTTGTCTTTCTGAAGGAGGCTTTTTTTATCTCATCATGGCCCTTCAAACAGCCATATTCTGTATCTGGAGTGCATATCCGTAGACTCCTTACATCTCGTCTCAGCTATAGTAGGGCTAGATCAACAGATGTTGGTATTGATTGTTGACAAATAGAACAAATCATTAATAAAACCACATGTAAGAACTATATTTATATAGGAATTTAAATCTATTTATGCTAATTAAATATCTGATAGCATATATGATGGTTTTTTTTTTGTTGTTGTTGTTTTTACAGTTTATGGTATAAGCCTTATAAGCATAAGTACAAATGTGCAAAAACAACATTGGGTATAACTATCTCAGACGTCTTAAAGAGTGCTTCATTTGGAAAGCACCCGCTAAACACCTTCTAAAAAGCAGTTTTACAAACATTCTAAACCATAAACATTTTAAACAGCTCTTTATAAGTTAAATACAGTTGCTTTAAAAACATTTTCTAAATAGTCTACATGTGTTATCAAGGTAGTGGCATGATGGTTTATTCACATGTAAGAACATGTAAAAGTTGTAAGTTGTATGTTTTTTTTTTATGTTGTCAGGCTACTTGAATGAGGACACTTGGGAAACAGTCGTGTCTAATATGTGCAATGTCTGGCTTTTCACATGCTAATATCAGTGAAACTTCAAGAGTGTGACAGTTAAATGTACTGTAGTACAGCACTACAAATGCTAACTGGTAGTTATCACTGATGAATTTTGACTGAAAAACTTTCAAAATGATGCTGATTTTGCTTAAAATATTGCTTTTAAGCTTGATGACACATTTGAAGTCCCCCTTGTGTGTTTTTCAGATCTAAAGTTTGTGGTTCGTGTTAAATGGTTAGCATCTTGGCTACTAACACTAGCCTTATGCTAGCTCTACTAGATGCACTGTACCCCACCTCGTGTGCAGTTTTCTAAATGTTTAATGTACAATCTTCCATGCTCTCTGTATATACTGTATTGAAAATAAAAAAATGAATCCAGCAATTTTTCTGCACGTCCCAAATCATCTGACACAACTTTGTGGTTAGTGGAGCCGGTAGATGTAATCTTATCAAGTTTTCTGATTCATTTTCACAGTTGTCAGAGTTTGATATGTGACTTGTTCTTTACAAAATGCCTTATTTTTTCTTATGTTATGATGAACTGCAGTAGGAAAGTCCAAGGACATCATAAGTACACATATTTCAGGCTTCTATTATCGTAACAGTATAAGATGAACATTGTCTTCTAAGGACAGTCATGTTTTTTTGTGTCATGCTTGATGTACTCGTGCTACACATATCTTATTACACTGTGATTCAATACCAAAAGGTTTATAGAACAAGGACATAGATGACATGCAGTAAGCCATGTCATATGGAATTACTGAAATCCCACTAAATCTTGTTAGGGTGACACTTTTTGAATTGTAATTTTAGTCACCTTGAATGCAGAAAGTGTCTTTCTCTGGCATACCGATTCAATGTCCTCTGTATCAGTGCATTTTTGAGATAAACAGTCTTCTGTTGTCACACAGTTACTAAGATGTGCTTCATAGATATATGTTTGCAATAAAAGTCATACCATAACTGCAGAAAAGAAAGTCGAAATTCATCTAAAGTAAAGTACTGTGCTGGAGCACAAGTGAATTGATGAAGTTGCCTGCCTCAAAACAAACTGCTATGTTAACTATTTGCTGCCTCGGCCATACATCATGATTATAGCCAAATTATAGGTTGTGCCAAATAAGCTTTACATAAAAGTATAGGGGTTAATAATTTGGATAATGCATAATGGTGGGTGTATTTATATACATACGAACAGTATATACATACATATGTATGTATGTAGTTTACTTATATATTGAGTTTCTTACACAAAAATATCAAGGGAGCATTTGTGATGAGTCAATTTATGAAACAATGTTTTTGCATCTTTCATTTATTTTTATTTTTGTAGTTGTTGTAAAGAAACGTTGTTCTAACACATCTTTGACTTAATGAAACAGTTCAAAACTCCACACAAATCTGTGAACATAAACACAGTCGTGCAAATTTGGTGCATGCCATTGCAATGCAATCCATGATAAAATGCTAGTATCTGTCATATTCTCAACATTGACACAAGACGTGCTAGGCAGTGGCCGTTAATATATTGTTGTTATTTTTTTAATAGCTAGCTGAATAATATCCAGTTTGGTTTAAGTGGCAAACATTTAATGATAGGCTGAACCCCTTTTGAGTATTAGGGTTGTTATCGTCAAATGTAATGCAAGAATGAAAAAAAAAAATTACAACAGGACACTTGTAACACACTAGCTGAGCATTTGCATTTGCGTTTACAACCCTATGTAAAGTATGATTCTAAGATTTTTGTGCACTTTGCTGCCCCTATGACCCCCTTGCTTATGTGTTTAGTTTTCCTAGCACATTCTGCAGCTTATTCTGTTGGTTGGTTCAGGGTTTGAGACCAAACAATAAGGATTACATGTTATATACAGAGAAGGAAGATTTTCATTTTAATTTTTCAAGCTCCTAATGAGCTTTCTTAATCTGTAACATGCATGTTGCAATAGATTTCAACTGGAACTGTCAAACACAAATAAAACCCAAGTTTCTTCAGTGAACCCTGGGTAATTACATATAAGTGTGAGGTTATGTACATGGCTTAGGTGTGCAGATTTCTGTGAGGTATACAGTATACAATGAATGGACTTTAATACTTGCAGTGTAATGTATGGCCAACTAGTATGGAATAATTGGCGCTTATTTTGTTAAAACTAAAACATTTTTTAACCAATGGCCCTCTCTGCCACTGAATAGCTCTAAAAAAGACTGTCAGAGATGGTATTTCTGTTAAATCTTGACTTCAATGTGTTTTGCTCTTATTTTTGTTTAATTTATTTTTTGTTATTTTTATTTTTTTGTGGATCTAATAACAGTATTCTAGTGTTGTTTTCTATCTTTATGTGTTTTGGTTTGCTGTGATTTAAGTTGAATAAATATTCAGTCCTTTCATTTCCTTGTCGTTTCTTCTGAATTTGTCAGATAAGCCATGAGGTGTGTGTGTGTGTGTGTGTGTGTGTGTGTGTGTGTGTGTGTGTGTGTGTGTGTGTGTGTGTGTGTGTGTGTGTGTGTGTGTGTGTGTGTGTGTGTGTGTGTGTGTGTGTGTGTGTGTGTGTGTGTGTGTGTGTGTGTTCTAAGACCTTGGCCCTCTCCTTTGCATGGTTTCCATCAGGACACTCTACAAATATCACACAAGTAACTCCCCTTATCTCCTATTGATCACACAACCATTTTAAACTGGAATAGCGCCAACTTTAGTGTTTTAACAGATAGAAGAACAGCATATGTAATGTAACATAAAAAAGAAACATATGCTGAAGTTAAACATTGACATCCTTAAAGAATGTACCATGATTTTTTGGATTTCATTAGACAACTTGTCAGATGTTTTTATCATGCCATACATCAAGTACAGCACACAACACAAGCAGCAGCACAGGTATTATAAAATTCAGCAACTACTATTTAATCATCTGATAACAGTCTTATGCAAAACTATAAAAATATGAATGTATTTAAAGTAACATTTTATCCATTAGTTCACAAATTATCTGAGGTTTCACTAAAAGTGAAAATGTTTGCACAGTCATTGCACTATAGCATTTTACTGCTACTTTAACTGCAACACATCTAATTCTTTTTTTCAATCAGCAAAATTCTCAGTATATGATCTTATTGTAGCCAAATGGAAAAATTAACTAAACTTGGTTGTGGGTCGCTTAAAAAACAGTTTTGCGACACTTGCTTTGCAGCGCTCCCAATGGATTTCAGTGTGAGGAGAGCAATGAATTCAAACTAGGACTCTGCGTTCTGTGCCATTTTTCGGAATTTGGCAAGGTAAATGTGCAATCTTTTAGAAGGTTTAAGGTTTATTTTGCATTTTTTGAAAAACCTACTTTTGCTAACTACTCCTAGATTTTTTTTTGCCCGATCTGAACCAAAGCTTTGCAGAAAGATTCTCTGGAGAGTGCATATCAATAATTACCAAAAAAAAAATCTTTAAACTCACTGTCGCAAAGGGACCCCAAACGTTTGAAGGGGCAGGGACACTTTTAGTAAAATGCTTAAAACTCCTGAACAGAATGAGATATATTCACCAAACTCGGAACACTCAAGCTGAGGTGACAGAAAAAAAACATGAGGGAAAACAACATACAAATGGCTATAAATAGGCAACCATTTGTCCTATCAACATGAAAACCGCAAAAATTTCAGCACCTATTAGACAAGGTTAACAGAGGCTGATATGAATGTTTGTGAATAACATTTCAGATGGTTCAGGCACGCATAGGCAAATGTCCCGGATGTGACTATTAACAATCAACAGTGTTAATAAAAGTAACTCTGCGTATTTACAGTCGTGGCCAAAGGTTTTTAGAATTACATAAATATTTGAAATTGGACAAGTTGCTGCTTAAGTTTTTATAATAGCAATTTGCATGTATTCCAGAATGTTATGAAGAGTGATCAGATGAATTCCATAGTCCTTCTTTGCCATGAAAATGAACTTAATCCCAAAAAAACCTTTCCACTGCATTTCATTGCTGTCATTAAAGGACCTGCTGAGATCATTTCAGTAATCATCTTGTTAACTCAGGTGAGAATGTTGACGAGCACAAGGCTGGAGATCATTATGTCAGGCTGATTGGGTTAGAATGGCAGACTTGACATGTTAAAAAATGGGTGCTGTTTGAAATCATTTTTCTTCCATTGTTAACCATGGTGACCTGCAAAGAAACCCGTGCAGCCATCATTGCGTTGCATAAAAATGGCTTCACAGGCAAGGATATTGTGGCTACTAAGATTGCACCTAAATCAACAATTTATAGGATCACCAAGAACTTCAAGGAAAGAGGTACAATTCTTGTAAAGAAGGCTTCAGGGCGTCCAAGAAAGTCCAGCAAGCACCAGGATCATCTCCTAAAGAGGATTCAGCTGCGGGATCGGAGTGCCACCAGTGCAGAGCTTGCTCAGGAGTGGCAGCAGGCAGGTTTGAGTGCATCTGCATGCACAGTGAGGCGAAGACTTTTGGAAGATGGCCTGGTGTCAAGAAGGGCAGCAAAGAAGCCACTTTTCTCCAAAAAAAAAGTGGGCGTCCAGGGAGTGGGCTCACTCACAATTCTGCCCAAAAACACAGCCATGAATAAAGAATGTTACCAAAACACCCTCCAACAGCAACTTCTTCCAATAATCCAACAACAGTTTGGTGAAGAACAATGCATTTTCCAGCATGGTGGAGCACCGTGCCATAAGGCAAAAGTGATAACTAAGTGGCTCGGGGACCAGAATGTTGAAATGTTGGGTCCCTGGCCTGGAAACTCCCCAGATCTTAATCCCATTGAGCACTTGTGGTCAATCCTCAAGAGGCGGGTGGACAAACAAAAACCCAGTAATTCTGACAAACTCCAAGAAGTGATTATGAAAGAATGGGATGCTATCAGTCAGGATTTGGCCCAGAAGTTGATTGAGAGTATGCCCAGTCGAATTGCAGAGGTCCTGAAAAAGAACGGCCAACACTGCAAATACTGACTCTTTGCATAAATGTCATGTAATTGTCGATAAAACCTTTGAAACGTATGAAGTGCTTGTAATTATATTTCAGTACATCACAGAAACAACTGAAACAAAGGTTTTAAAAGCAGTTTAGCAGCAAACTTTTTGAAAATTAATATTTATGTACTTCTCAAAACTTTTGGCCACGACTGTACACTGCTCATTTATATCACATTCCTCACTTACATTACACTGCTTAACTAAATTACTCACTTATATTACACTGCTCCCTACTATCCATATGAATCTTTGCTCTTTCGTGTTTTTCACCATTTATGGTGACAGGGGCACTTTTGTGATGCTGTAAGTGGGAGTGGATTTCTTGCTTAGCTGGAAACTGCAGAGAACCACGTCTTATCGTTCTGAAAAAAAAAGAAAGAGACTACTTTCTCCAAGGGGTCCAAACGCCATTGGCACAGACTTTGTTCAGTGATCAGTAACGTCTCGGTTACATATGGTAACCCTCGTTCCCTGAAGGAGGGAATGGAGACGCCACGTCGGTGACCGACGAATATGGGATATCGCTTCGATAGACCAATCTACTTCGAGTGTAAACTAAACGAGCGAATGCACATTGGTATGCAATTATTGCATCCAGCTGCCGCTGATCACTGCGTGAGTATAAGAAGGTAGCAGGTGCAATGCATACCAGTTTTTCGCTGAGGAGCAGAGCCGGGGACCCGGCAGCTCAGCGGCGGTACAAAAACCATGGCGACGGGACGTGGCGTCTCTGTTCCCTCCTTCAGGGAACGAGGGTTACCATACGTAACTAAGACGTTCCCTTTCAGGCGGTCACTTTCGACGCCACGTCAGTGACCGACGAATATGGGATCCCTCTCAAAGCGCCATGGGTGCTGCCCCTTCCAGTGCCCTGTGTGAGCCGCCTGCGCCCCTATTAGGTGTAGGCCGGGGCTCAGAACAAGTAGCTCCACTCACCATTGTCATAGCACTACCTCACTGGGTGAGATTGGATAACACTGGGAAAACGTACACGGTCCGCTTGGAACCGGGACGCTGCAGAAGCCCCATCTTTCCCGAAGGAGGTCTCGGAGGCAAATACACATATAGCATCCATTTAGGAGTATACAGAGAAATTTGAGGTGATTAAAAACCCTCTTTGGAAGACAGAAGTCTGCCGGGGAAACACGGGCTCTAATGCTATACCGTGGACTATACACATACGAGTACCGCTTAGGTCTCAATATGGAACCCACCCTTCCATGGTTCTCACGGATACATCATAAAGGCCTGGCGCCGGACATTCCGCAGCGTCCAGCTGCTTAGGGTGATGGAGGATCTCAACAGGGTCTACAGTACGGACACTCTGGAGCAGTTTAAGCAAGCCGACACTAACCGGGGCCTCTCAGAGCCACTACCCGTTTGAGGTGAAATCACAGGAGGATACCGGCTCTACACGAAAACTATAGAACCTAGCGAACGTGTTAGGGGTCGCCCAGCCCGCAGCTCTACAAATATCTGTCAGCAAGGCACCACGAGGCAGCGCCCACGAGGATGCAACACTTCTAGTTGAGTGAGCTTGCAACCTGAACGGGCAGGGCACATCCTGAGCCTGATAAGCCAGGGATATGGCATCCACAACCCAGTGGGAAATCCTCTGCTTAGAGATGGCACTCCCCTTCTGCCGGCCTCCGTAATGGACAAAGAGCTGGTCTGAGGTCCTGAAGCTTTGTGTCTGGTCTACGTAGCACCTTAATGCTCGGACGGGACAAAGCAAAGCCAGGGCTGGGTCTGCCTGCTCCAGGGGCAGTGCTTGCAGGTTCACCACTTGGTCTTTGAAGGGTATAGTGGGAACCTTGGGCACGTAGCCAGGCCGGGCGAGTTGCGACATGCGGCGAGAGTGCAGACCACCTTGTCGGTTGATGTACACAACGGTTGCAGTATTGTCCATTCAGACCAGCACATGCTTGCCTCATAAGAGACCTTTGAGACTGTTCAAGGCAAGGTGCGCTGCTAACAACTCTAGGCAATTGATGTGCCACTGCAGCTGCGGGCTGTCCAAACCCCTGAGACTGCATGCCTGTTGTACATGGCCCCCCAGCCAGTGGTGGAGGCATCTGTGTAAACCACAGCATGCCTGGAGATCTGCTCTAGGGGCACCCCTGCCCAGAGAAATGCAAGATCTGACCACGGAGTGAGGGTTTGGCGACAGGCCGGTGTAACTTGGACCCAGTTAGTGCCGCGCTTCTACGCCAACCTCGGGACTCGGCCATAAAGACAGTGCTGGAGCGGTCTCATATGTAATAGGCCGAGCAGTGTAAGTGCCGTTGTGGTCGCTATATGCCCCAGGAGCCTCTGAAAGAGTTTCAAGCAGAATATATTCAAGCAGGCTAGCACTGACCGCGCATGTTCCTCTGTGAGGCGTGCTGTCTGTTCGACCAAATCCAACTCCATACCGAGAAAAGAGATCCTCTGCCTCTGCGAGAGTTTTCTCTTTTCCCAGCTGACCTGAAGGCCCAACAGGCTCAGTTGCCGGAGCACCACATCCCTGTGCTCGCACAACTGATCTCGAGACTGTGCTAGTATCAGCCAATCGTCTTAAGTAGTTGAGAATGCAAACACCCTGCTCTCTGAGAGGAGCGAGAGCTGCCTCCGAGACTTTCGTGAAGACACGGGGAGACCGGGACAGCCCGCAGGGCAGGACCTTGTACTGATATGCCAGTTCTTTGAACGCAAACCACAGAAAAGGTCTGTGGCGTGGAAGGATGGACACATGAAATCGTCATCCGACAGCTCTCCCTCCGATGCTGAGATCAACTTTCGGTCGGGGGGAGTCCCACTGGATACCGCTGGTACGCTCCTTGAAGAGGGCCCAGCGAGATCCGTGGATTGCTCCAATGGATCGGAGGTGCAAGAGGAGTGGTGGTCCCCAGAGGGTTGATTCCCTGCGGGGTTTGCCACCACTGTGACCCTCAAACCACCCGCGCTACTGTCAGAAGTGGTTCTCGTCTGTCGGCTGCCAGAACGAGCCCCAGATCGTGGCTGCGGCAACGGGACTCCACCCCCCTGAAGGTAGCGGAGCCTGGTTCGCAGCTCCGAGATGGTCATATTCCCGCAGTGAGAACATGACTCATCCACAAAAGCCACCTCACGGGTGAAACGGCATAACGCACGGGTGAAACGGCATCCTTATAAGGACGATCCGTCGTCTTTACAAAGACGCACCCGTGAAGCTCTTTTAGAGAAATTTGCTCTTTAGGAAATGCTCTTTTAGTGCTGAGGCGCACAGGGGAATTGGCCGTTTGCAACACGACAGAGGTAGTGCAGCCTGAAGTGTGCAATCCACTCGACACAGGAATGAACGCCGCTGAAGCGCCGTCTCCACAACACACGAAGCTTCCGAGAGCATGCTGAACTCGTAGTTCACAGCAGACCCAGTTGAGCAGAGCGATACTAACGCTCGGCTCCGAAGCGAAAAGCTGGTATGCATTGCACCTGCTACCTTCTTATACTCTTATATGCAATAATTGCATGCCAATGTGCATTGGCTCGTTTAGTTTACACTCGAAGTAGATTGGTCTATCGAAGCGATATCCCATATTCGTCGGTCACAGACGTGGCGTCGAGAGTGACCGACTGAAATGGAACATACATTTAGACGGGGACGTCCTTAGGGGGGTGCAACTGATGTGGTCGCAACGGACTGAATTAGCCCAAACCACCCCCCACCCGAGAACGTTCCCTACTTTGAACCGGGCCCCACATCAGCTAGGTACGGCCCTGCATTCATGGTTGATGGTAATGAATGAGATGCTGTGGTTTAAGCAGATAAATGTAAGCACTATCCACCTTTTTCCACAACGAGGAAGTAAGTCTAAGGGTGAGACTTCCGTTTCATTAGTCGCTATAGGTAAATAACGAGGAGAATAACAACGTGCAGTAAACTGTAAAACTGTTTGCAGTACAAACCAGTGTGTTCTTAATATAGATAACAGATGGAAATAGTATGATAGGACACATCAATTGTCAATATCAAGCAGCAAAACTAACTGTTTTGTACAGCTAAAAAAAGTTGGACGCAAATGAGACCGGAAGCTTCACCCATAGAATTTACAAATGGCCGCACCCATTTTTACGTCAGGAAAAAGGTGGATAAACCTGATGAAATTCAGAATACATATGGACCAAATAAGAATACGTATTTTGTGCCTTTACACTGATTTGCTTTGACATTATATTTAAATTTTTGTAAGAACATTTTGTTTACATGTATTGAAAACACTGAATGTGAAGACATGTTGGTGCAGGGATAAAGAGTTACAATGTTTCAATTTAAATAAATGTAAACATTGATTTGTGGATTAATATATTTATTGTCATACTGTATATACATTCCAGGAGTGTTAAATTTGACTTGAATTTAGTTAATTGTACACTGGCTTTTTTGCTGTGTAGGAGAGTTTTTGTAATGCTAACTCAATACACTGGAGTTAAAATATCAAGAGTTAAAATCTTAAAGGTGTTAAGATAGATACTCTTCACGCTTTATATGTTACCCTTGGGAGATATCATCAGGAATCATCAGCTTTCACTGTTATGCTGATGATACTCAGCTCTATATTTCTTCGCAGCCCGGTGAAACACACCAATTTGAAAAATTAGTGGATTGCATAGTCGATATAAAAAACTGGATGACGAGTAATTTCTTACTGCTAAATTCTGAAAAAAACAGAGGTATTAATTATAGGACCTAAAAACTCTGCTTGTAATAACCTAGAACACTGTCTAAGAGTTGATGGTTGCTCTGTCAATTCTTCGTCATCAGTTAGGAACCTAGGTGTGCTATTTGATCGCAATCTTTCCTTAGAAAGCCACGTTTCTAGCATTTGTAAAACTGCATTTTTCCATCTCAAAAATATATCTAAATTACGGCCTATGCTCTCAATGTCAAATGCAGAAATGTTAATCCATGCATTTATGACCTCAAGGTTAGATTATTGTAATGCTTTATTGGGTGGTTGTTTTGCACGCTTAGTAAACAAACTACAGCTAGTCCAAAATGCAGCAGCAAGAGTTCTTACTAGAACCAGGAAGTATGACCATATTAGCCCGGTCCTGTCAACACTGCACTGGCTCCCTATCAAGCATCGTATAGATTTTAAAATATTGCTTATTACTTATAAAGCCCTGAATGGTTTAGCACCTCAGTATTTGAATGAGCTCCTTTTACATTATAATCCTCTACGTCCGCTACGTTCTCAAAACTCAGGTAATTTGATAATACCTAGAATATCAAAATCAACTGCGGGCGGCAGATCCTTTTCCTATTTGGCGCCTAAACTCTAAACTCTTTGAGCGCGGTTCCAGCGTGCTTCAGCCTGCACGCCTGCTGCTACTTAGCCACGATGAGAAGAAACACAACCTAGTCTCGTCAAACTTTATTATTTTTTTTTCTGTTTGAGAGTTTCGTGTTCTGAGTTAAGTTTTGTAACGCCGTCTGACCTCGTCTGTGCGTTCAACTTCAACCAGCGCACACAACTCTGCACCTTCAGCCAACGCCCCACGGGCCTTCCCAAGACGTCACTTCAGCGACTACTGAACTTCCAGCCAATCAGCGACAACTTTACACAGGCAATGTACCTTCAGACATTTGTGCTGGTGTATCTAATATAATTTTAACCTTATTGAGGAACTCAATGCGAGGGTTAATTAAGTGATTGATGGTTGTTCATGTTTATGCAATTTAACGTATTGCTGCAAACTTGGGATTCCACATTTCCATTCTCTTAAACTCATCTTTCTCTAACTTTCGATCTTCCTGCAACTTGTGTGAATGTGTGAGTGCGTGCGTTTATGTGTTAGATTAGTTTATATGTCTTAGATTTATCTAATAAAGCCTTATTCATATTGAAAAGAGAAGTATCTTGTTTTTTGTGATTACAAGTTAATGTCTTAAACTGCCGATCTTGTTACTGTGCTAATTGATAGTGTTTTCACTATAGTTTGGATATTAATGTTGGATTAATTTGATGTTAAACGGCTCGTTCAGTGCATCGCAGGGCGTCTCAGTGATCAGCCGTGAAACATTGATTCTGTTCAAGTTCCCTTTAAAATCTTAAATGATTCCCTTTGAGCTAAATTGACCTGTTTCCTTTACAACCGGAACCGGAAACACTTCCCATAACACCCTATGTACTTGCTACATCATTAGAAGAATGGCATCTACGCTAATATTTGTCTGTTTCTCTCTTGTTCCGAGGTCACCGTGGCCACCAGATCCAGTCTGTGTCCAGATCAGAGGGTCACTGCAGTCACCCGGATCCAGTACGTAAACAGAACAGATGCTGGATCAGCACCTAGAAAGGACCTCTACATCCCTAAAAGACTGCGGAGACCAGGACAACTAGAGCCCTAGATACAGATCCCCTGTAAAGACCTTGTCTCAGAGGAGCACCAGGACTAGACCACAGGAAACAGATGATTCTTCTGCACAATCTGACTTTGCTGCAGCCTGGAATTGAACTACTGGTTTCGTCTGGTCAGAGGAGAACTGGCCCCCCAACTGATCCTGGTTTCTCCAAAGGTTTTTTTCTCCATTCTGTCACCGATGGAGTTTCGGTTCCTTGCCGCTGTCGCCTCTGGCTTGCTTAGTTGGGGACACCTCATCTACAGCGATATCGTTGACTTGATTGCAAATAAATGCACAGACACGATTTAACTGAACAGAGATGACATAACTGAATCCAATGATGAACTGCCTTCAACTATCATTTTTGCATTATTGACACTGTTTTCCTAATGAATGTTGTTCAGTTGCTTTGACGCAATGTATTTTGTTTAAAGCGCTATATAAATAAAGGTGACTTTGACTTTGACTTTGTTAAATTGTAACTCTTTACACTGGTGTTAAGGAAAAATCAACACTCTGTGGTGTGGACCAGAGTTGTTTTTTAACTCTATACCGTGTGCATATAACTCATTCATAGTGTTAAACAAGTAACTCTTTGAAGAGTGTTAATGTAACTCTGAAAAGATTGGGACAATATGTGCACTTTTTCTGAGTTGACTTTAACTCTGCTAGAGTTGAATTAACACTTGCAATTTTGCTGTGAAGCTTTCTATAGATATTTCTCTCATGTCTCTTTGTTGAGTATTTGCTGAGTTACAGTTCATTTTAATGACACATTTCTAAATGAAGATTACTGCAGACCAAGGCTGCACACTATTTGTTTTCTTTATTTTGTAAATGCACAAAGGTTTTTTGTTATTATGCTTGTATACAAATAAAAGTAGACCCTTTACAGATTCGATTGATGTATTGCTCTTATCTGTCAGTCAAAACTGAAAGTGTTATCAGGAGAAGATGCCACAAAACACGTATCCGTGCTAATCGACACCAGAGGGTTAAACTTCTGTCTGTAGGAAGACTTGCCACCATCCTGAATGAGGCCGATGAGTGTGGTGCCATCTGCAAACTTCAGGAGCTTGACAGCGGGGTCTTTAGATCTGCAGTCATTGGTGTCATGTGATCTGATCAGCGAGTTTCTGTAAAGCCAGGCTCACGTGCACTTGTGGAGGATTGTACACACTAATGAGAATGAACAAGCAAAACTCCTGCAGGAAATAGAACGGCTTGCAGTTAATGAAGAACTCTTATAGATCGGGACAGCACATCTTCTTTAACACTGTTACATCTGTATACCACCTTTCATTGATGTAAAAGTATGTCCCAGCCACTGTGCGATTTCCCCATTGATTCTGCGTCGTGATCTGAACAGCTGGAAACTCGGCAGATTTAACACGCTGTCTGGTATGGCGTCATTCAGCCAGGTTTCCATGAAAAACAGAGCAGCAGAATGTGAGAAATCCTTATTTGTTTGGGAGAGCAGAAAGAGTTTGTCCATTTTGTTGGGTAGAGAGCGGATGTTCGCCAGATGGATGCTAGGCAATGGCATTCGAAATCTGAAAAGTGGACCATTGACACTCCTAATTGAGATTGTAGATAGAGTGGCAGTGGTCCATTTGAGAGATAGGTGGCGGTAATGACTTATAAGTCTGTGATCTGCCTTAACCAGAAGAAGAAAAAGAATGCCTCACATGCTTGGTGCTGTAAAGAGCGTTCACAAGAGTTCTAAATTTTCGGACATTGCATGAAACAGAGGTAAAAAAAAAAAAAAAACTATATAAATACTGTTCAGTTTCTTGCACAGACCGATCATTTTGTGTCTTTACACTAGGGTGACCATATGAGCCATTTTCCCAGGACGCGTCCTTGCCAGGATTTCTATATTGCCTAAAACATCCAAAGTAGTTTGACCAATAACATGCAGGCATGGTACATAATCAACCAATCGTGGCGTGTGAGAAGGTGAGATCTACAGAGAACGATCAAAGCAATGCAAATACACGTACATGTTAGGTGTTTGTTCGTTCATTCAACTTGAAGCGTCGCTGCGCACCGGTCATTGTATGACACCAAAGTACCAAGAGAGTGATTTTAATGCATAAGGAGCCGTCTGCTCTGCTCTCTATAGCTCTTATGAATGTCATACAATGATCGATCTTCACAGCACAAACAGCCAAAATATGGATATTTTATGGATATATTTCCTGGGAAAATGGCTCATATGGTCATCCTACTTTACACATCAATGTATCGTCATGAGCCGCAGGATTTAATATGGATTTGTACGTGCATGTTTTGTTTTTTTTATTCTCAGATTCTGTTACCATGTGCCATGCATTGTAAGGCTGAGAGACTGCAACGACTGCAGCTAAAAATCTTAATTTGTGTTCTACTGAAGAAAGAAAGTCACCTATATACAGTACAGAGCAAAAGTTTGGACACACCTTCTCATTCAAAGAGTTTTCTTTATTTTCATGACTATGAAAGTTGTAGATTCACACCGAAGGAATCAAAACTATGAATTAACACATGTGGAATTATATATGGAATTATATACATAACAAAAAAGTGTGAAAAAGCTGAAAATATGTCATTTCCAAGGTTCTTCAAAGTAGCCACCCTTTGCTTTGATTACTGCTTTGCACAGTCTTGGCATTCTGATGAGCTTCAAGAGGTAGTCACCTGAAATGGTCTTCCAACAGTCTTGAAGGAGTTCCCCGAGAGATGCTTAGCACTTGTTGGCCCTTTTGCCTTCAGTCTGCGGTCCAGCTCACCCCTAAACCATCTCGATTGGGTTCAGGTCCGGTGACTGTGGAGGCCAGGTCATCTGGCGCAGCACCCCATCAATCTCCTTCTTGGTCAAATAGCCCTTGATGCCTTCAGTGTGACTCTACAATTTTCATAGTCATGAAAATAAAGAAAACTCTTTGAATGAGAAGGTGTGTCCAAACTTTTGGTCTGTACTGTATGTGATGCCATGGGGGTAAGCAGATAAACAACCAATTTTCATTTTTGGGTGAACGGTCCCTTTAAGAATGCTCCAGTGGTCATTATATTTATTTTATAGCATTATACTACATATTTCAGGTTACAAAATCTTTATTTGTTCATGTTAACAGTTAATACATGGCTTTAAGTGCCTTGTTGAAGCTTACTCTGTGATCATATTTGGCACGCTTGCTATGTGATCAGCAAGGGGGAAAGCATGGAAACCCTGTACATCCATTATTAAGCCACTCTTATGGCAGGAAAAAAATAATAATTTATTTCAAAAATAGCTATAAGAAGCAAGTAGTGTTAAATGCAAGCACATTTGCAGTTAATATGCATAAACACTTAAAATCTTTTTTTTTGGGTGAACATCAATATTGCTGCTAATAAAAGGCGGCTTGACTAAAGAAGGTTAAAATGAAGAAATGTGACAAAATATGTGACAAAATATTATTTATTTTGATGTTGGTTACACTAATGTGAATTAATAAGAGAGACACATAAATTAATGTGAAGTAATGCTTTAAAAGCAATTGTTTGTAACTGAAGTTGACTGAAAGCATGATATCAGCAGAGGAGCTGTGAAGGTCTCCTGTTCTTTTAACTTTATCCTATTTCACAGGTAACACTAATCTGTCAGCTGGGTCTCCTGAGCAGGGGCTTGCAACGCATGCATAAGTATTAAATAAAAAAATAAAAACTTGATTATAAATCATTCAGAATTGCGAACCCTAGAGAATTTTTAAATGTTTTGAAATCAATATGAAATAACAAAGTCTGGTTTGCTGATAACAAGTGACCTGCCAAGTTTGTTATAAGCTCTGAACCACTGATTTGTTTCACTTCCATATTCACATATACAGCAACCCCATTCCTGCAGTCTTTGAGGTCCCCAAAGTTAAATAATATTTTTGCTCTTAATTTCCTGAAAGCACCTGGCTAAATGCCATTCACCCTGCCCCATTCCTACCCTCTTCCCTGCCACTGGAAGTTAATTTACTCACTATTGGCCTTGCCTTCATGAAATATGTATCATTGTGATGTTCTATTCATTTTGAGTACTACAAGCTGTACAGGCTTGTATATAGAGATTGTATCCATGATTTACAGTACTTCAGACTCACCAGCTTTTCAACCCTCTCAATGCCAAGTTCAAAGAGATGTCGACTAACATGAAAACCATGGCTAGTCAAGTTCCTCCAAGCTATAGGGATTCTTTATGATGCTGGTAAATCAATATTACACAGACAAACAGAAGTTGAACATCATCTGATTTAACTGTTGATTCTGGTGAATTCAGGGTGATGTGAGGTGAAATAATGTAATGTGAGTTTTTATAATATGATTTATTCTTTAAATAATAGTAAAAGAAAAAAAACTAACGTTAACATGTTAATTTTATACAATTAATAAGGAAAAATTACATACAAATGTAACACACACACACACATAGCCATCTTCATTTAGTCACCTGTTTTGTTTTTCACTCTTTTTGTTAATAAAGTACAGATTTTTTTCAACACTAAATCTCTGCTCTGCTTTATTTTATTTTATTTTATTTTGTTTTGTAAGTGACCCTACCTCTACTCCACACCTGCAAGTGTTAAGTGAATGGTTTCATGTTAAGTCTGAGTCAGAGAACAAAAGCTTGTCTTACATGCCCAGATAATTAACAGGAGGCATAGTGCTGTAGAAAGCCATCTATGTGTGCCCTAATACTTACACCACTGTTGAAACTCACAGAGAGGAGAAAATATGTGACAAGATGGATGTACTGACAGTACTAATAATCAAGTGGTCTTGAAACTTTATCAAGTACTGATGCTAGTCACCACACAAGCAGTTTGATAGAGATCCGGTGATCATTCACACACAAACACACATACTCACTCTTCCCTTTCCCTGAAGGAGTACGTTGGATGAATTAGATTAATAGGCGAGAAAGAAAAAGACAGATTAAGGTTATAGAGTTTGATCGACTCTGATGTAATAAGATCTACTCCAAACCCAATGACTGCAACCAGCTTGGTGGGGAATGTGAATAAGAAGCCATAAAAAACACACACACACACACACACACACACAAACCTGTTTTAAAATGAAATATAAAGCTCCAAACTGCCTCCTGCAGTCTTCAGGAAATAGATGTTTTTTTGATTTAGATTGGTTTTTCCTATTGCTCTAAAATCAATTTCAGTACAGAACCTGGAAAAATCTCAGTGCTTTTCTTATATCTTAGTTCAGGCCCACAATATAGGCATAATCTGCTGAAACCTCTCAAACACGGCAGTTATAATTTATTGTACTACTGTGCTATTTTTCATTAGCCAAAATAATGAAGAATTAATAAATAAATATCTGACATGTTTTAGATCAGTGTTTTAAACACTGGTTCTGGAGTACCCACAACACTGCACATTTTGTAAGTCTTTGACACACCTACACCCAACAGAGAGAACCATTCATACACCCACAATGGACAAGACTTGACAACCAGAACAGGAAACATATCATATGCCATTTTAATAACTACCATGATTTTGAGATGATAATGTGATGCTATAATCAGAGCTGTTCATGTCCTTAGACTGGGAATTGTGCATTTTTATGGCAATACTATCAACGACTAAACATAGCGGCTAAATACATCTGAGGTCACATGGTCACAAGTCGTAGCTCTTAGAAAATTCCCAGTATACAAATTGTAATTACGAGTTCTATGATGATGTGAATGCTTTTTACAAATTGGTATGTCATAATTACAGTAATTACGAAATGGTGTGAATGCACCTTAAATACACATGGTAACAAGGGCTTGACAAGAAAAATATGCAGGTAATGAATTGCAATGGCAACAAACAAGGTTAACCTCAATAGTAATCCCAATAGGATTACAAAACTAAACACGGGAAATGAAACAGCTGAAAAATTGGAATTCAAAACACACTTCAAAATAAGAGTCCTAATAAACAAAACAGGGTAATGCGGCAGGAATTGAAACATCCCTGAAATGACTGAACATCTTCATCTGTGGATATTTTTTGTAAGATGTATTATACAGTACAGATCAAAATAAATAAATAAGATTACTTTTTATCCACATTTTATGTTTTAGCCTTATGCTTGGTATTGAAATGAAAATTGCATATTTCTAAAAGTATGAAATAGATCAGGGATTTTCAAACCTGTCCTGGAGCACCCGTAGCACTGCACAATTTGTATGTCTCCCTTATCTGACATACCCACTTTAGGTCTTGCAGTCTCTATTAATGAGCTGATGAGTTGAATCTATCTATCTAATCTATTAAGAAGGAGACATACAAAATGTGCGGTGCTAGGGATGCTCCAAGACAGGCTTGAAAGCCACTGTTATAGATCATATTGTGAACAATTCATTAATGCATTTATTTTTTTTATTTATTTTTTTTACATAAATATTTAACCTGTTAACCAGACCCCCCATTATGGGACTCACAGCTGAAAGTGCCCTACCTAACTTAAAATTGTAACAGTTCCTTACTTCAGTGTGTTACACACATAACGTGGGTGTCTTTGGAAAGAAAACCCTTTGGGCTTTACTTGTTGATAATGCTCAAAAATATTAAAAGTTATAGACACTGAAGTGCTTTGAATTTTTTTTTTTTTTTTTTTTTTTTTAATACATGAAATCATTCCTGGACCAATCTAGAAGTAATGGCTTGAAAGTCACATGTCTCATGAGTTTATATTTCAAATCTGAAGAAGATGCCATGAAAAAGGAGATTCCTGCAAGACTATGTCTATTATCACATGCTGACGTGCTGATGGCCAGTTATAGAGATAGTAATCAAACAAATGCGTCATAAAGTCAATAATCACACTCTATTCAAATAGACGGCATTCACATTCATAGCTGTGATTACAGCGTAATAGCGAGCTGATTTGCGCTCAAACAGATTGTAATCATGCAGATACAGGCACATTCCCCATAAAACACACTCACACATATATGAAAAATGTTGAAAAATAATAAAATAAAAAAAAGAAAAAGCTTACAAAAAAAGTTACACCTCCATCAGATGACAGGTGCGTCAGAGGCGTGTCACGAGCCGTCACGAGAGAGCGCCAGAATTCAAATAAACAATCTTCCGCCTATCTTTCACTTTTTTTGGATCGTCTCATTCTGTTTGTGACACTGTACGTTACAAAACCATACTGTTTTCTTTTACTGTTTTCTTTACCATATTACAACGTTATTGGTTCGTTGGACTAAACGTGCTCTATGAGATTTCGTTCAGTGGACCCTTACCTTTCTAGATAAACAAGGATTTACAGCTGTGGATGTTTATGACTCGTTATTACAACAAATCTGGTATTTACTGCATTTTGTTTCTTCGTGTTTAGATGTGTACTGCTTACACAAATTTAGCAAATACATTCTTTATAAGGTTTCCATTGAAAAACAGCGATCTGTCATCGATGCTTGAGGCTTAGATCTTTATAATGATTTATAGTTTGTTAAGATTAGATTTGTCCAGTTTCATTTAATCTATTTGTAAATATTGACACGTCAAAGGGGAGTTCAGTACGCCCGCATTTAGGTGCACGTTAACAGGTTTTATTAAGAATGTCATAATATGATCTACAACAAAAAGACAGCCTTCTCTATGAACATGTATGATCCAAGGATTTAGTCCAGTTAAACCAGACCTATTTCTTGTTCTTTGAAGTCCATTTATAATGTTAGCAAAATGTTTACATAAAAAAAAATATATCATAATTTAGAAGTAATTATTTTCTGTCCTGTTTGTGACCCTATTTTTAAAATACCATGTTGATAGGTGTGCCTCACATGTCAAATTTGGAAATGAATGCCCACTGCTATGACTGAGTAGCAGTTTTGTGTATTAAAATAATAGATGGACACTGGTGTCATGAACTCTGAAAACAATGTGGGTGTGTTTTGTTTGTTTGTTTAAAACATATTACTAGAACATATCAAATGATCTGTAATGGACAAAACAGTAGTGACACATGTTAAAAACATTATTACTCAGACTTGTATGTTGCAACATTACTGTCGGATCCAATATAGTAATCAGTTCATCATCTTTTGTTTTCAGTCTTTCTGAAAAGACAGTGTTGAACAGTGTCTTGTTTAAAAACGAATCTGCAGTAAAATGAAACAGCATTTATCTGAACAAACAAAGTTCATCTACTCTTTCCTAATGCTACACCATGTCTGCCAGTGGGGTGCACAGGCCAATGCTAAAGTGCCCTTTCGGTAATTTTGAGGTCCCCCCGAAATGCGACTTCTACTGAGGTGGACCAATATAAACCACACTTTCTACACTTGCTTCTTGGCCTCCTGAAACCTCTCATCAAATGTGTTAATGGCATTGCCAAAGAAGCCAGGAGACAAAAGTGGATTTATCCCTTTACTTCAGGTAGGATAAGATCAGCCAGAGATTCCCCTAGAGGAACAACAGATTCTGAGATTTTGATGGCTTTAGTCATTTCCTTGGTGGCACGGAGAGAATGATCTGTGGCCTCGCGTCCAAGCCCAGGCCCTTGCCTCTGTCAGGATCTCGTAGCTGGCACACCTGCAACAAAGCCATACCCACCAAGGCCAAGTTGGGGGCTTTGAGGTACAATGCACTGTTAGGACACAGATAGCTTGCAGGCATCTGTTCCACCTTAGGCATTGCCCCATACCCATGCTCATTCAACCCCCTTATATTTGAGTCATTTCTTATTTGGGGACTAAAGAGCCAGGCTGAAAATCTTCCACAGTCTCTCAACACCTCAAAATGGAGATTGGGGAAAAAACGGCAGGCCCCAACATGGAGGCTGTGATTTTATAGGCAGGAAACATCCAATTTACTTTTAGGAGAAACATTCTGCCTCTCGGCTGGCCACTTGATCTTTAACTTGCCACGGCACGAATAACAACCTCCACCATCTCTTCATAAGCAAGAGATAAATGTTGAGTCCTCAATGGTGAGGACTTCCACTTCCTCATTTGTGATCTCAGCCCACACTGTGCCTCAGTATCACTGAACAGACTTGAGCTAAAGACAGTATTATTTCAAGGAGAAGGAACTGGATGAATATATAGAAAGATATCAGTCCACAATTCTGACTTGTGATTTAATCTAGTATTAAACCACAGTGTGTTGGTTCATCTTGCCAAAGAAGTTCTCCCCCGACATTCCTTACTACTATCACCTCTGACTTGCTTAGTGGGGAACCTTTATATTTAGAATTATTTTTCAATTGAATGTACAGACACTATTGGATACGAACTGAACTGAACTGGATGGTGGCATCACTGTTTTACAGTGCAGCTTCAGGCATTGAACTGAACTGAATTAACACTGAACTGACCTCAGCTGAACAATGACACTATATAGTACTGCCAGTGTTAGATGATCATAGATGGCATTAAATATAAAATGATAAGAACATTTGAGACGATAGAGATATATTGCAATGTTATTCCTATAGCTGGGTTAGTCACTGCATCCATACCTACCACCATCTTGGATTTCTAAGAGACAGAAATTTTACAGAGAGACAATACAGAAAAATACTGAGAAGGTGTAAATTAATTATATGAATGGATATTTTTCAAATGAGCCTGTGGTGATTACAGACCACACGGAAAATTGCCCTATCTGTTGGTGCCTCACAAGCATGAATTTTCAGTTTCTCTCTCTGCCTTCACATGTTAGCGACTGTGGACTCTCACTGGACAGGCTGGAGACTTAGAGCATTGTTGTATCATTGTATGTATGTTATTGCCTCCTACCAAAGAAGCCAAGACTCAGAAGCATGGACTATGTTATTCTCGCCTTCTTCACAGGTCAGAGCCTCAGATCATGGATGTATCTGTTGATGGCACTTCTCTCATAGGCTGTAGGCTCGGAACATCGTATCTGTTATTGTCTGAGGTTCCAGTTTGGTTCCATTCTAGTGTTGTGATTGGCATCAGATAATCTAAAGTTCACACAGTTGGAACAGCATCTTTAAAGTGTTTTTATTGTAGTATTAGTTTGCTATTATTTATGTTTATTTCATAATTCAATAAGGTATATAACTATAATAAAGAGTAAAAATTGTATGTAAATTGTATTTATTCATTCATAATAATTTTTTCTCAACAAATTTTTCCATTTGGATTATATTGTTGCAGTACATTCTCAGACTTATTTTACTGTGACCACCTTTACTTACATAAATTCATTTAGTTGGTTTTGTGTTTACAGCAGGTGGTGTTGTAGGCAGCATCATATTGATGCCTACCTTGTGAAACAGCTTTGCTTCAGTCTGTGATGCCTTAAAATGCTTTTGTCGTTGTACACAGATCTTTTTACACAGTTTTAAAACCGAGCCATAAATTCACAAACAGTGAGGAAGTAAAGCAATTTCATTGGGCCCATGGGTCACCACACAGAGCTGATGACAGCACACTGTCAGCTTGTGCCCTTGACTTACCGAAGGACATGTCGTTTGGAAATTACAGCCAAGGGAGATGGGACACACTCACTGAATACTCCTGTCTGCACATCCCATCGCCTTTATATTTACATTTAGAAGAATGTTTTCATTATGAGGCCACTAAACATTAATTATTAAATTAAGACATAGCATGGGGCTGTCATCTGAGCCCAACTAATTAAGACAGTGACTGGCCAAAATGAGTAGTGTTTTTGCAATAAATAAATTAAAACATCAAAGAAAATTATGTTGCTTCTTTCTACTATGTACATGTTATCTATATTAGTGACACTGATATGGATTGAAGGCTCAGAACAGCACCAGACTACAACTCTTCCACTAGCTGCTTTTCACTTATTGGGCCAAATGTGGTTGTGCTACTGCATTCAAGGGCCGGTCATTTATACTGTCACTTCCAGAGACGGATTATGCCTCCTCAGGGCCAACAGCCAAGGGCTTTTTGCCCAGCCAAATAGTGAGCCAACTGGGGCTTGAGTTGTCATCATGGACAAAGGCAGAGTTAATATGAGTCAAAAGAGAGTTATTGCCACCACTCATCTGTTTATCCTATAAATATACTATTTATAGATTTGTATGCAATTCTAAAGGTTACGTATCTTAACTAATAGCATAATAGATTCACATTATACTCATAGAAATACCAGAGACTGCTTGAAGAACTTAGACAAATTATCCTATAATAATTGTGTGTTATAGTACTGTCAATAAACTGTCTGAAAATGCTGATGTTATCTGGTAGCTACTATAAATGACAAAAGTGTAAATGAGCAGCAGTACTAACCCTCTCCTGACTCATATAAACTCCGCCTTTGTCCATGAGCACACCTTTAGCCCCAGACTAAGAATCTGTGTCACTCAATTAAAACTTGATACATGTCTAATCAAAACTGTCTTTGTGTAACTCTTTTTGCTGACTTCCTCCTATCACTTTGTAAAGGTGCTGGTCCAGCTGTTAAGGGCTAATGTACAGCTCATCAGTTTGTCACCTCGCTAGCGCTGGACACTGTTACTGTGAAAGTGAAAATAAAATAAAGTGACGTGACATTCAGCCAAGTATGGTGACCCATACTCAGAATTTGTGCTCTGCATTTAACCCATCCGAAATGCACACACACAGACTGAACACACACACACACTGTGAGCACACACCCGGAGCAGTGGTCAGCCATTTATGCTGCGGCGCCCGGGGAGCAGTTGGGGGTTCGATGCCTTGCTCAAGGGCACCTAAGTCGTGGTATTGAAGGTGGAGAGAGAACTGTACATGCACTCCCCCCACCCACAATTCCTGCTGGCCCGGGACACGAACTCACAACCTTTCGATTGGGAGTCCGACTCTCTAACCATTAGGCCACAACTTCCCCAAAGTCTGTCAACTGTAAAAAAAAAAAAAAAAAAAAAAAAAAAAAAATAAATAAATCTTTATTCCAGAGACTACACAAATGAGATCCTGGTTCACAAACAGTATATTCCAATTTATTTAGTTCATTAACAATTAAGATGCCTTGTTTGGTGTTGCATCTCAGAGTAAATCAGACTAAAATCAGGCTAAATCACACAAAAATACTCACCTGTTCATTGTTTAAGTAAGCCCAGGGTTGTCCAAATCTGTTTCTGGAGGGCCATCATCCTGAAAAAGTTTGCTCCAACCCCAGTTCAATACACCCGAACCAGATAATCAGATTATTTCTGATTGCTAGAAACTTCCAGGCTGGTGTGCTGGGACAGCTTTGAGCTAAATTCTTCAGAACATTGACACTCCTGAAGCAGAATTACACATCTCTGAGTTAGTAAAAATTATACTACATTTGCTAAACTACTTAACTAAGAACTGAATATGAACATATAGAAGGAGATGGTATCATTGTGTTTAATATGCCATATGCTGCAATCTTTTATGATCTGCAATCGTTGTTCATTCTGAAATCTCAATCTGTTTGCACCTTGACAGTAAGCACAAATATTCACAGGTCATTCAATAGCTCTGTGTTGATGGTGACATTATTTCAGCAGAAGGTTCTGTCTCACAGAGGGAAGGTTTACATTGTGGGCTGTTATTTCATTAGCCTCGCTATTGGATATTCGATGGCATTCAGTAATGGAACTTATTTTCCTGGGAATACATATCTTCTGAGTGCAGACAGTACAGCCTCTCTCTCTGAATGAAAACGAACAAGCACAGAATTGATATTGCTTATGCATCAAGTGTATGTTAATGCACAACCCCTACATGTGCTCCCTTACAAGGCCAATATATCTAGCAGCAAAACATCAACTCTAAATGTGTTCTTCTGGGCTATACCACTCTACACAAGCAATAACCATAGTTGGCTTGTATATCAACACTGAGTTCTTGCGACCATTTTTACTGGCCCAGCACAGAACATAAAGCTTTATGAAAGATTTGTGAAGCAAAGTATAAATGGTCTGCAGACATTAAAGTGAATAAAGAAAGTCAAGGAATAGCTAACATAACTGAAGGGAGTGGTGAGGGGTAACCATGTAGGCATATTTGATTTCAGGAACATTTTGGAATGTAAGGTAATATTAAAAAGAACAATCCTAGAATTTTAGCAATTGTCTTTTTTCTTGTTCTTTTTTTTTTTTGACTAAATAAATTTTGGATGGAAATGAAAATTACACCACTTTGTCTCTCTGTCATATGCATATGTGTTAGAACATTCATTGGTTCATGATGCCCGGTTGAAGATCCCAGAAATGAAACAAGTTTACTAAGATATGATACGACAAGGCAGATCTTAATGTTTGCCGCAGCCTTAGTCTGTGAACGCTACAAGCTCATGTGCACAGCAAGCACTGCATTCGTTGCTAAGAAACTGTATAGCAATGCCATCTTGCTTCTGTTTTATGTGTTGAATATAATCGCTTCAGTGATGGTGTCAAGTCATTGACATCTAACTATACACACTTCTCCCCCATTGTGCCTTCTGGCTCTGGCACTCCTGATATGTTCATTCATGCTTCCCCAGCTGTCGGCACAGTGAGCAGCAGGTACCGTGGAGATTCACAAGTCATGTGCACTGGAACTGAGACTTGTATTTTTTGTTTGGCAGAAAAAAACCCCTCTAAAAAATGTTGTTGTTCCTCTAAGCTAATCTGCCCATTGTGCCAAAGTAAACAGCCTTTGTTTAATTTTCTGCTTGAGATGAAAATTATTTGTTCCAGGAGAGCACAGATATTATTCACAATGGCCCGTCTTTCAACATCTGCGTAAAAACTGTGAACGTGCTTCTCACCACTCATGGGTGAAATCTGATGTGCTAGGAAACACCTATTATGCTGCTGCAGTTGCATTTGCATGTTCCTGCTGAACAACATGATCCTGTAAGCATGTTTGCTAACAGCTCTCTTTTGCTACCTTCAAACTGGACTGACACATAAAATGAGGACAGGAAGCAAATTCTAAGGTAAAAATGCTTACTTAATTTCATGCATATTTCATTTCTGATATGTGTGCAAAATGTAATGGGTCCTACTTTATATTAGGTGGCCTTAACTAATATGTACTTACATAAAAAAATAAGTACAATGTACTTATTGTGTTCATATTGTATTGTAAAACACTTTTGCTGCTAATGAGGTGGGATAGGGGTAAGGTTAGGGAGAGGGTTGGAGGTATTGGTAAGTTTAAGGGTGGGTTAAGGTGTAAAGTATGGGCCAACAGTGTAATTATAAATGTAATTACAGAAATTAAATACAGATGTAATTACATGTAGTTTATTTTTAAATATAAGTACAATGTAAAAACATGTATGTACACAATAAGTACATTGTTTTTATTCAGTTTTTAATTCGGCTCCCATGTTAATAGGTTAGAGCTTGCAGACTGCCTGCGTGAGACGCGCGGAAAACGTGTGCATGCTAGAAATAGAACCGACGCCTATTTTTCACGCGACACGCACGCGTGTTGGAAGCGTTTCCAGGCAAAATATAATAGGAAAATATGTTTATATGTAATTTTGTACACAAATACATATTAATTCATGACATTTTGATGTTTGAAAGTCTATAGGTTGACAAATTCAGATACAAATGTAATTTAAAAAATAAATAAATAATTATCGATTTTCAAATATCGCACCTGTCAAACATAAGTCTATTTTGCCGTCAATACTGTTGACGGTGTCCTTTATCAGTAGGCTTTATATTTATGTTCAACATGAAGTATAGATATTGTTGTCATGAAGACAAGAGCCTGGTCTGTCGGCGGTCTCCCTCTATGTCACCTACAGCAGCAGCAGCGCGCCAGGCTTCTGACACGCAACAGAGACGCCACGCAGCCAGTGTGTCACCGCCTTAGTATTTTGACAATCACGTATTTTCGAAAGGAGAGATATATGAATTATCAGACCCCTATCAAATCAATATTCCATCTAGCTAGTAGTAATATATGTTAAAAAAAAAACACGGTTGCCTTTCGTTAATAATTATAAGTAGGCTACGTTTATACTATGATATCGAACAAGATAGTGAACTGCATTTGAAGCTACTTTATCCAGCTAGATATAGAACACATGTAGATTTACATTATACTCTACATGAGAGCTAGTCCGTCTGCGTTTTACACAAGACATCATCGTTTCACAAAATATACGGATAGATATAGTTAGCTGAATGGATGCATACCTGTTTATTAGAATGCAAGCATCTCTCTGTAGTTTCAGCTTGTCACGAAGCTCTCTCTATCTTGGAAATGCAACTCCAATATTTACCCGTGTCTCGTTTCTTCTTCGTCCCAAAACCTTCTCAGGTCATTTATTTCACCCGTACGTTTGCGCTTCATAGAACGTACAGGCAAAGCATAATCATGATCCATAACTAAGTTATTGATTGAGGTATAAATACAAATATAAACAATATAAATATAAAATATAATAGTCTCGATCAAGGCTAGCTACTACTTTTTCTTCTTCGTCTCGTCTTTGCTTCGGTTCACCTTTGTATTTGGCGGTTCCGCAGGAAGTTAGATAAACTAGAGGGGTCAAAGTTTATATGACGCAATAGACGGGCGACAAAACGGAAATAAAGAAACGTGCCGTGTCTTCTAATTAAACTATAATTTTCTCCGGATTTTAAAGTTCGTGGAAACTGTCGGGATAATGTAAGTACACAACAAAAAAAAATATATAACATAGATATAGTGATATCTGCTATTTTTAAAGCAGAAAAATTACATATTGCGCCTTTAATATAAAGTGGGTCCGCTGTAAGTAACATACACACCTCAACACAGCCTTAACTGGCTGCTGTTACTCTTGTCACTGTTAAAACCTTTGGACTCTGTGAGTCCAAACTTCATCTTTCATGGCAGTGGAAATTATCTGCAGGTAATTTGCACCCTGAATCCATGAAGGGCTACTCACTCAGCAGGAACTCATTTACCTTCTACATGTAATAGCCCTGCCAGAAGAGTTCAATGAGTGATGTTCTGATTATAAGCAGCAGTATAATCACGCAAAATCAGGTAGTGCAGAAAAAGCAGCCATAAAAGAACAAATCATATAATACTTTTACTTTTCTCCGATTTTTTCATGCATTCTTTCAATATAATCTATGTTCTTAATCATCGTTGTAGTACCCAAGTGATTGATGGAGAAGGATGTGTGAGCATAGAATGAAAGGTTACCCCACACTGACATTTTCTCTCTCATGTTGAGTTGTAAAAAGGTAAGTCTTTCCTGGTCACTAATGAGAACCTCTGTGTGAGAACGGAATAGCTGCAGGAGACTCCTTGCCGGGGTTTTTTTTATTTTTATTTTTTTTTATGTTGACACAACAGTACACTGTCCCAGTAATTTACTGTCCCCCATTTCTTTACCTTCTCACATTGAAAATATGGCAGTGGAAGTGATTGTGCAGGTGTTTCTGACTTAACTGAACTGAATAAAATGAAATTGAAATGTAGTTTTTTTTTTATTAGCAAAATAAATGGGGAATTGTTTTGGGGACAAATTCTTAATAAAACAAACATACAACAATATATATTGTATATCGATGTACTGTACATATTAGAGATGCACCAATACTGAATTTCTCCATCGATACCAACAGTTAGATTTTTCTTAAGTAGTCGGCAGCCATATCACCCTGGAGCCCAAGACCGGTTTCCCACTGAAGCTAAGCAGGGCTGAGCCTGGTCAGTACCTGGATGGGAGACCTCCTAAAAAAACTAGGTTGCTGCTGGAAGAGGTGCTAGTGAGGCCAGCAAGGGGGGCTCACCCTGTGGTCTGTGTGGGTCCTAGCGCCTCAGTGTAGTGATGGGGACACTATACTGTCAACAAGCACCGTCCTTCGGATGAGACGTTAAACCAAGGTCCTGACTCTCTGTGGTCATTAAAAATCCCAAAAAAGAGTAGAGGTGTGACCTCGGCATCCTGGCTAAATTCGCCCATTGGCCTCTGACCATCATGGCCTCCTAACAATCCCCATGTCTACTGATCGGCTTCATCACTCTGTCTCCTCTCCACCAGTAAGCTGGTGTGTGGTGGGCATTCTGGCGCACTATGGCTGCCGTCGCATCATCCAGGTGGATGCTGCACACTGGTGGTGGATGAGGAGATACCCCCAGACTATGTAAAGCGATTTGAGTGCCTAGAAAAAGCGCTATATAAATGTAATGAATTATTATTATTATTATTATTAAGGAAAAAAAAAAGAATCTCTCCTAACTAGTGATGTAAACAATACTGAAAATGCTCTCATTTGGTACATTTCTGTTATAATAAAGGTTAAAATTAATAACAGGGTTATTATATTCAACTGCTATTTATTTTCAGATATAAGAATTAAACTCAGATAAAACACAGCTGTCTGTATACAACTCAGCTGCATATAACATTTTCATAAACAACTGTCTACATGCCAGATTTATTCAAACACACATATAATAAAATGTAAATGAGCTTCTGTTTAGTGTTTTTTGAAGCTAACTAATGAACTGTGAACACTGGATAACTTTGCTGAGGTAAATGCAACATTAATTGGCATTGTTCACAAGCTGCTATATTGGCATCTTTCTGCAGTTGAAAAGCTGAATGAATCATTCACGTTTATTTTGTGACTTTAAATTGTATTACAGTGGAAGAGACTCGCGCTCCGTGCTGCCCTGTGAACTGAAGCTGATCAGTCATACCACTTTAAAATTGTTTGAATTTCATGGCGGAATTTGAAAAATTTGTCATTGATTCTTATCTTTTTGTGATTATTAGATGGGAAGTGCATTATTTGCTTTTTGAGGAAAACTGCAGATCTGGCAAACCCTAGCTTGAATTACAGGTTATTCATCAAAAGGAGCCCACTGTAATGTTGCAAAACTTTTTAAACAGTTAATGTGGTTTTATTGCATTAATTTAGACAGCTTTAGATTCAACAAAAGAGATTTACTTGACACATTGTTTGAGTTGCAGCCTGACATCCTCCTTTTGATTGACAGGATATAATTGGCACTGATCATCGGATTTATTTATTTTTTAAATGCTTTTTTATGGGCCGATACAAATTATTGTCCGATACATTGGTGCATCTCTAATATATATATATATATATATATATATATATATACACACTCACCTAGAGGATTATTAGGAACACCATACTGTGTTTGACCCCCTTTCCCTTCAGAACTGCCTTAATTCTACGTGGCATTGATTCAACAAGGTGCTGAAAGCATTCTTTAGAAATGTTGGCTCACATTGATTGATTGCAGTTGATGGAGATTTGTGGGATGCACATCCAGGGCACGAAGCTCCCGTTCCACCACATCCCAAATGTGCTCTATTGGGTTGAGATCTGGTGACTGTTGGGGCCATTTTAGTACAGTGAACTCATTGTCATGTTCAATTGGTACTAAGGGGACTAAAGTGTGCCAAGAAAACATCCCCCACACCATTACACCACCACCAGCCTGCACAGTGGTAACAAGGCATGATGGATCCATGTTCTCATTCTGTTTACGCCAAATTCTGACTCTACCATCTGAATGTCTCAACAGAAATCAAGACTCATCAGACCAGGCAACATTTTTCCAGTCTTCAACTGTCCAATTTTGGTGAGCTTGTGCAAATTGTAGCCTCCTTTTCATATTTGTAGTGGAGATGAGTGGTACCCGGTGGGGTCTTCTGCTGTTGTAGCCCATCCACCTCAAGGTTGTGCGTGTTGTGGCTTCACAAATGCTTTGCTGCATACCTCGGTTGTAACGAGTGGTTATTTCAGTCAAAGTTGCTCTTCTATCAGCTTGAATCAGTCGGCCCATTCTCCTCTGACCTCTAGCATCAACTAGCATTTTCGCCCACAGGACTGCCGCATACTGGATGTTTTTCCCTTTTCACACCATTCTTTGTAAACCCTAGAAATGGTTGTGCGTGAAAATCCCAGTAACTGAGCAGATTGTGAAATACTCAGACCAGCCCGTCTGGCACCAACAACCATGCCACGCTCAAAATTGCTTAAATCACCTTTCTTTCCCATTCTAACATTCAGTTTGGAGTTCAGGAGATTATACAGTCATGGCCAAATATGGCCAAATAATCATATTCACCCTTGGTAAATATGATTAAAGAAAGCTGTGAAAATTCATCTGCATTGTTAATCCTTTTGATGTTTTATTTTAAAAAATCACAAAAATATTTCCTTTTATTGGATAATAAGAATTTAAAATGAGGAGAAATACATCAAATATAACATTTTCTTTGTCAGGTAAGAATGTATCATCCTAATTACATAATTACCAAACAACTCTCTTATAAAAGCATTGTCCAGGTTAGGTGGCCAATAGATCAAAGCACACAGCACAGGAAGATTTTAACACACTAGAGTTTACCAAAAGAAACTGTCTGCACGCTGTCCGTATTGTTTTAAGACCATAGCTACCCCACAACCTTTGCCACCAGTCCTTGAAAAAAAAAATTCAACAGACATGGTTCTTCTTAGATTGTTGACACAACGGCACCAGCCGTACCTCAGGGAACCAAGGATTTCCACTTTAAAAGTATGAGAACATGCAAGGAGGATTGTTCAATAAATAAACAATAAACATTTTGTTAACTGGACAGAATTTGTCAAGTAAACGGTCAGAAGGATTTGGTAGATACTGGATAACTTGTAGAGCTTCTTACTGCATTATCAACACAAGGAAAATGCAAGTGTAAGTTAGGCTGTGCAAGTCAAATAGTCAAGTCATGTCATCTTTATTTGTATAGCACTTTATATGATATCGATTGTGTCAAAGTAGCTTTGCAGTGTCAAACAGGAAAATAGTTTGTTGATAATGCCAGAAGAAAATAACAAAGATTATTTTTTTCAGCTAAAGTGTCATGTCATCCTCCAGTTCATCTCTCTTCCAATAGAAATAGCTAATTTCTACTGCATAGCCTATCTATTTTGCCAAGTTACATCACCAGCATGCAGCGTAGACAAGGTGTCAGTGTTTATATTGCCAATCCATTTCGCTCTAGACTCATGGCATATTCCTGTTCATCATATTTTTGAGGTGGTGAGTTAAAAGAGAGCTCTTGTTCGTGGAGGTGAATTTTCACACCACTCTCCAGAAATAAATGTCATGGTGTGTCACCAGCTGTCACCTAATAGTGCCATTAGTGATTGATTCTGCTGTACCAGCTGAGATGAAAGTTTAATTTTTTTTTTTTTTTTTTTACTTTCTCAAGAAGGATCCCTCAGAAGGATATAAGATTTTGACTACTTGGCTTATTTGCCTTCCCCATTTCAATAAATTATCTAAACTTGCCCCTCTAAATGTATTTTTATTCATTCAGTAAGTTTGCCACTTGAACTATTTAAGGGAACCTGGCTGGTGACAGATGTCTTTAACCTGACATACAGGATTGATGGGAACGTCTCGGTTACTTATGGTAACCCTCATTCCCTGAAGGAGGGAACGGAGACGCCACGTTGGACGAATATGGGATATCACTTCGATAGACCAATCTATTTTGAGTGTAAACTAAACGAGCCAATGCACATTGGCATGCAATTATTGCATCCAGCTGCCGCTGATCACTGCGTGAGTATAAGAAGGCAGCAGGTGCAATGCATTCCAGTTTTTCGCTGAGGAGCCAAGCCGGGGAACCGGCAGCTCAGCGGCGTTACAGCAACCATGGCGACGGGATGTGGCATCTCCGTTCCCTCCTTCAGGGAACGAGGGTTACCATACGTAACCGAGACGTTCCCTTTCAGTCGGTCACTCTTGACGCAAAGTCGGTGACCGACGAATATGGGATCCCTATCAAAGCGCCATGGGTGCTGCCCCTTCCAGTGCCCTGTGAGAGTCGCCTGTGCCCCTATTAGGTGTAGGCCGGGGCTCAGAATAATTAGCTCCACTCACCATTGTCAAAGCAATACCTCACTGGGTGAGATTGGATAACACTGGGAAAACGTACCCGGTCCGCTTGGAGCCGGGACGCTGCGGAAGCCCCATCCTTCCGGAAGGAGGTCTCGGAGGCAAATACACATATAGCATCCGTTTAGGAGTTAGGAGAAATTTGAGGTGATTAAAAGCCCTCTTGGGAAGGCAGAAGTCTGCTGGGGAAACACGGGCTCTAAGGCTATACCGTGGACTATACACATACGAGTACCACTTAGGTCTCAATATGGAACCCACCCTTCCATGGTTCTCACGGATACATCATGAAGGCCTGGCGCCGGACGTTCCGCCGTGTCCAGCTGCTTAGGGTGATGGAGGATCTCTACAGGGTCTACAGTACGGACACTCTGGAGCAGTTTAAGCAAGCCGACACTAACCGGGGCCTCTCAGTGCCACTACCCGTTTGAGGTGAGAACACAGGAGGATACCGGCTCTACACGAAGGCTATAGAACCTAGTGAACGTGTTAGGGGTCCCCCAGCCAGCAGCTCTACAAATATCTGTCAGCGAGGCGCCATGAGCCAGCGCCCAGGAGGATGCAACACTTCTAGTTGAGTGAGCTCACAACCTGAACGGGCAGGGCACATCCTGAGCCTGATAAGCCAGGGTTATGGCATCCACAATCCAGTGGGCCATCCTCTGCTTAGAGACGGCACTCCCCTTCTGCCAGCCTCCGTAACAGACAAAGAGCTGGTCTGAGGTCCTGAAGCTTTGTGTCTGGTCTACGTAGCACCTTAATGTTTGGACGGGACAAAGCAAAGCCAGGGCTGGGTCTTCCTCCTTCAGGGGCAGCGCTTGCAGGTTCACCACTTGGTCTTTGAATAGTGTAGTGGGAACCTTGGGCACGTAGCCAGGCCGGGGCCTCAGGATTACCTGGGAGTCAGCCGGCCCGAACTCTAGGCATGAATCGTCGACCGAAAATGCATGCAGGTCTCCTACCCTCTTGATGGAGGCCAGTGCAAGCAGGAGCAGAGTTTTCAATGAAAGAAACTTTAGCTCAACTGAATGCAAAGGCTCGAATGGGCTCTGCTGTAGTGATTTAAGCACAAGAGACAGGTCCCAAGAGGGTATACAGGGGGGGGGGGGTGGATTTAACCTCCTGGCTCCTCTAAGGAACCTGACGATGAGGTCATGCTTACCCAAAGACTTCCCATTCACGGGGTCATGGTACGCAGCAATAGCTGCAACCTGGACTTTGAGGGTGGAGGGAGACAGCCTTCGCACCAGCCCTTGCTGCAGAAAGGACAGCACGACCGCAATCGGACATCTTCGGGGGTCTTCTCGGCGAGAAGAACACCACTCAACGAACAGGTTCCACTTCAAGGCATAAGCGTGTCTCGTAGACGGTGCTCTTGCTGAAGTGATGGTGTTCGCTACCTCTTGGGGTAGGTAACCTAGAACCTCCGCGTCCCGTCCAGGGACCAGACATGGAGTTTCCAAAGGTCTGGACGCGGGTGCCAAATGGTGCCCCATCTCTGAGTCAGTAGATTTTTAATCAGAAGAATTGGCCAAGGAGGGGCTGTCGCAAGGAGCACTAGCTCGGGGAACCAGGTCCGCGTGGGCCAATATGGTGCTACTAGCAAGACTTGCTCCTCGTCCTCCCAGACTTTGCACAGTGTCTGTGCGAGAAGGCTCACTGGGGGAAACGCACACTTGCGTAGGTCCCGCGTCCAGCTGTGTGCCAGTATGTCCGTGCCGAGAGTTCCCTCGGTCAGGGAGTAGAACAAATGGCAGTGTGAGATCTCTTGAGCAGCAAACAGGTCTACCTCAGCGGCTCTGAACCACCTCCAAATCAGCTGGACCATCAGGGGATGGAGCCGCCATTCTCCCAGGAGCATTGCTTGAGACAGCTCATCGGCTGTACGACTAAGCAGGCCTGGAATGTGAACGGCACAAAGTGACCGCAGAACCTTCTGACTCCAAATGGGCCCATTTTACGTGGCCCCCCAGCCAGTGGTGGAGGCATCCATGTAAACCACAGCATGCCTGGAGATCTGCTCTAGGGGCACCCTGCCCAGAGAAATGCAAGATCTGACCACGGAGTGAGGGTTTGGCGGCAGGCCGGTGTAACTTGGACCCGGTGAGTGCCGCGCTTCCACGCCCACCTCGGGACTCGAGAGCTGCCTCCGTGACTTTTGTGAAGACACGGTGAGACCGGGACAGCCCGAAGGGCAGGACCTTGTACTGATATGCCAGTCCTTCGAACGCAAGCCGCAGAAAAGGTCTGTGGCGCGGAAGGATGGACATATGAAAGTACATGTCCTTCAGGTCGATCGCTGCAAACCAATCTTGGGGACGGACCCACCTGAAAATGCGTTTCTGTGTCAACATTTTGAACGGTAGCCGATGGAGGGCCCGATTCAAAACTCGCAGATCCAAGATCGGTCGTAACCCACCGCCTTTCTTGGGTACAATGAAGTACGGGCTGTAAAACCCCATCCTCATATCGGCCGGAGGGACCGGCTCTATCACGTCCTTCGCCAGTAGGACTGTGATCTCTTCCCGCAAGACAGGGGCATCGGACGCTTTCACTGTAGTGAAGTGGACACCGCAGAGCTTGGGGGGATGCCGGGCGATCTGAATCGCATAGCTGAGGCTGATGGTTCGCTGTGAGGTCCGGTGCTTGGCCGTCCGCAACTCTCCGTGCCCTCCTGGGACCCAGAGAGGCAGAAAACTGCTCTCCTGTTGAGATTTCCAGATTCTCCGCCTGGCCTTCCTCCAGGGGAGGGAGAGGTGCCTTCACCATCCCCCAGAAAGCAGCTACCTCTCTCTGGGTCACCCGTCCCGGGGCCTCTTGCTCTTCTGCTCACCGCCAAGTTTGACGGGGTCCAGGACGGGAGGGGCAGGCTGCCTGCGCCCAGCTCCACGGCACCACTTGGAGGCTGCCTCAGATGCGGCGCGTGAGCGGGGGCGGATGCAGGCGTCTGCCCTCGGCGATGAGCAGGCTGCACAACCAGCGCGCGCCACCCCGAGAAACCAATCATCCAGCCGCGAGGGTTCGGGACACGGTGGGGGATTCCACTCAAGCCCTACCCTCTCGGCGGCCCGGGAAAGCATAGCTGCCACTTCGGGATCTGACTCAGACTTTGCCACCGTCCCAGAGGGCGATAGCGCAGCCGAATGGTCATATTCCTGCAGTGTGAACATGACTCATCCACGAAAGCCATCGCCCAAACACATGAGGCAGCGATCGTGACCATCACCCGTTGCCAGGTAATGACCGCACCCAGAAACGCACGGGTGAAACGGCATCCTTATTAGGACGATCCGTCGTCTTTACAAAGACGCACCCGTGAAGCTCTTTTAGAGAAATTTGCTCTTTAGGAAATGCTCTTTTAGTGCTGAGGCGCACAGGGGAATTGGCCGTTTGCAACACGACAGGGGTAGTGCAGCCTGAAGTGTGCAATCCACTCGACACAGGAACAATCGCCGCTGAAGCGCCGTCTCACCAACACACGAAGCTTCCGAGAGCGTGCTGAACTCGTAGTTCACAGCAGACACAGTTGAGCAGAGCGATACTAACGCTCGGCTCCGAAGCGAAAAGCTGGAATGCATTGCACCTGCTGCCTTCTTATACTCACTTAGTGATCAGCAGCAGCTGGAAACAATAATTGCATGCCCATGTGCATTGGCTCGTTTAGTTTACACTCGAAGTAGATTGGTCTATCGAAGCGATATCCCATATTCGTCGGTCACCGACGTGGCGTCGAGAGTGTCCGACTGAAAGGGAACTGCAGCTGTCTCAAGACGCAGCTTGCTTGTTCAGTCTCCACATATATGAATATGTAATAGAAAGTGTGATCAAATACAATGAGCCTAAAAATATTAAAGTCACATTAAAAAATGTTGAAAGTCATTGCAGGGCATTCGTCGCATATTGACACTTAGTCAAATGCTATGATCCCTCGACCATCACTTTGATCACATTCACTCTTTGCATATGAAAAAGTATACATTTTATTTAAAAACTATAAGTATAAAACATGTAAATGTATAAATATTTTTCCTTTCATAAATATTGGAGCACCAAACCTCACTCCTACCCTAAAACTACCTTTAAAATTGCATTGAAAGAAAGCATATCTTGCTACAAAAAGGTACATTTACAACCTTTGACTGCGTTTTAAGATCCAGACTCTGTTAATGTCTCTAAAGAACAAATTACAGTGCTTTACATCTATAGGACAAGAAGAACTAAATAAACTATTTATTACATCTAAACTAACAACATGTTTACTAGATCCCATTCCCACTAAACCAGGGGTCTCCAAACTCAGTCTTGGAGGTCCGGTATCCTGCAGAGTTTAGCTCCCAACACACCTACCTGGAGGTTTCTAGTATACCTAATAAGACCTTGATTAGTTGATTCAAGTGTGTTTAAATAGAGTTGGAGCTAAACTCTGCAGGACACCTGCCTTCCAGGACCAAGTTTGGAGAACCCCACACTAAACTATTGAAAAAATATTACCTGTAGTAGAAGAGCATCTTCTCAATATTATTAATTCATCCCTATCTCTAGGTCATGTTCCAAAATCATTAAAAAAAAAATTAAATAAAAAATAAAGATATCTATGAAAAATTTCAATCTGGATTCAGGTCACATCATAGCACAGATCCTGCGCTCATTAAAATTACAAATGTCTTCTAGCTTCTGACAAAGTATGTGTCTCAATACTAATTTTACTTGATCTTAGTGCTGCGTTCGACACTGTAAACCATGACATACTCTTAAGGCTGACTGCTAAATTACACTTTACACTGCTAAAAAAACTTTACGTTTTCAGTGACAGGCATTACGGTGGTTTAGATAATTCTTAGCAGACGGTTACATTTTTGTCTAGTTATGTGGTAAAAAAAATCCAAGTTAACATCAGTAAATTATGGGGTGCTTTATCCATGTTAGGCCCTCTGTTATTTTCAGTATACATCCTGCCACTTGGCAACATGGAAATAGTTTCCACTGCTATGCCGATGATACTCAAGACCAGATGAAATTTCTAAACTATCCAAGTTGACAGAATGTGTTAAATATTTTAAAACTGTTATAAAAAAATATTTTAAAAAATCCAATTCCTGGGGTGGGCTGAGTACGCACAGAACTCCCTCCGTCAACCCACCATGGACTCACACCCTTCCAGTACATACTCGGCTACCAGCCACCTCTATTCCCCTGGTCTGGAGAGCCCTCTGATGTTCCCGCGGTCGACTATTGGTTCCGGGAGAGCGAGAGGGTCTGGGACGCGGCCCATCACCAACTGCAACGGGCGCTCTGTAGATGCAGGATGGCAGCCGACCTTCGCCGTTCCGAGGCTCCCCAGTATCAACCCGGTCAGAAAGTCTGGCTGTCTAACCGGGACTTCCGCCTGCGTCTACCCTGCCTCCTAGATGACGGCGCAGCCTACTCGGTCAAGGATATCCTGGACTCCCGGTGGCGTGGTGGGCAGCTGGAGTACTTAGTGGACTGGGAAGATTACGGTCCAGAGGAACGCTCCTGGGTCCCACGCAACGACATCTTGGATCCTGCCTTGCTGGATACCTTCCACTCCAGACACTCCAACCGACCAGCTCCCAGGGGAAGAGGATGCCCACCACGACGTCGGAGTCAGGAGCGGGCCCTGGGGAGGGGGGTACTGTCACAAACACGCCAGGTTCCACCTCCGCACAATCACAACGCACACCCTCACCTGAGTACTAACCATCACCACCTGATCCTCATCACCTGGCATCCACCACAGCACCATAAAAGCCACACACACGCACCTAGTCATTGTCCGGTCACGTTCGCGACAAGATCATTCCTGTGCGCTAACTATTTGGACTCCTCTTTACCTTCTCTCCAAGGATAACCTCCGAAGTCTCTTCTTCCATCTTCTCTCCAAGGATTGCCTCCAAGATCCTCAAAGCCCCTACGTTGCATGTGTGTGGTCACTACCTTACCGGCACGGATCCCAACAACCATCCACTCCTCACTTCCCGCTCCTCTGTCTCCGAGTGATCCGTAACACATGCGTGCAGTTGGCGGATGCAGTGCGTAGCGCCGCTTCACACTTTTTTTGGCAGTTTGGTGTAATTTAGAAACAGTGCCTAATGTGGGGGAGGTTTCCCTCGCTTTAGCGATCAGCTCAAGGTTCGAATATTAGTCTTAATTCCAAGCAAGTGCAAGCAGTTATGAAAATATTAATGCAACCGCGGGCGTGTTTTTTTTTTCTTCTCTCTCTCTCTCTCTGGTAATTTGCATATCATCGTAGGCCACTTAGTATGTCCCAAATCGAAAGCACGATCACATGTAAACACCATATCGGATTAGATAACGTCTCATGTAAACAGTCCACTGAATCTTTAAATCTGAATTATAAAAAAAAAAAAAATACATGTAAACGTGGCTATTGAGATCACGTCCTTATAAGCCTATGTATAGAAGCCATAGAGCGTTAAATTCGTGCATTTGAAGCTGCATGCATCTGAAACACTCACACAGCCAATGTGACATCAACCTTAGAAATAAACACCATTGACATTGAGATTTCTCCGCTACAGCGAACCCCCATTGAAATGCTTACACGAGAATGCTGGTCTCATTTAACCCTGTTCTCATGGCCTTATCGTCGTGTCCTCAGAGCGATTGCATGCTCTAGCTGCGTATTGCTCCAGGTGTATGAACACAGATGTATAAATGATGCTGCAAATATGCTTAATATTCGTTCCTGCAACCGATGCAAAACGATGTTAGCCACCAGGCAACATACACAGCGATATGGATTAAAAGAGCATTCACTTATCTTAGACGCGGATTTCAGATGTTCTGAAACAAACTGCAACAGTTTGATTTGCAAGCAGCGATGCTATCAGTTAATTGCAAGCAGCGAAGCGATGGAAGAGACACTGAAGAATGGGAATGTAAATAGACCGCAGGTGATAGGTGTCAAGACTGGATAGGTACACGTCAAGAACAGCTGACTGTCAGCTGATGCAAGCGTGACTAACGTGGCCTGACTGAACTGAACTGAACTGACTGAAGGCGATGCTCGATTTCTCATTTGTTAGTCACTTTGGATAAAAGCATCTGCTAAGTGATTAAATGTAAATGTAAATGCTTCCTCTCATTTATGAGAGTCATCCTTCTGAAGCTCTCGCTTACCGCCTCTGGAGCTGAGTGTAGCAAGGTCTCCTCTTAGTCTCCTCTCAGAGAGTCATTATGCTGCCTCTGGCGTTGAAGGTAGCTAGGTCTCCTCTCAGTTTAGAGAGTCATTATGCTGAGACCTCCACTCTTAGAGCTACAGAATTTGGCGGGTGAGTTAGTCTATGATGTTTGGGGCTTGAGCCTGCTGTAAAGCCTAGCGCTTTCGCTGGTAGGGATGCTGTTTCTCAAGTCCAGACTTGGGGAAACAGTTACCTAGGCACTTATCCCTCAGCATGGCAGCATTGGTATACCGTTCCCAAAGCGCTCTTTAGAGGACGCAGCGTGGAGCTCCCTTTCGAAAGGGAACATCTCAGGTTACGCATGTAACCATGGTTCCCTGAGAATAGGGAACGAGACACTTTATCTCTGTGCCATGCTTCGGCATCATGCTGTGTCTCCTCAGACAAAAAAGAGGATGATGTGTTCTACAGGTGCCATTTTATATCTGCAGTTGCTCATTTGCTTACGCCATAGGCTTCCGCCTGCTAATGTCAAGTTCATTGTCATTATTTTATTCATGCTTCAGACACAGGTCACACTGACAGCATTCCCAAAGTGCCCTCTAGTGCCCGATTAGGCAGGAGCCCGAGTAGTAGGCTCTTTATTGGAGCCTCACTACCTGCCTCTGGCATTGAGGTTAGCTAGGTCTCCTATCGGTTTAGAGAGTCATTATGCTGAGACCTCCACTCTTAGAGCTACAGACTTTGGCGGGTTAGTTAGTCTATGATGTTTGGCGCTTGAGACCGCCGTAAAGCCTAGCGCTTTCGCTGGTAGGGATGCTGTTCCTCAAGTCCAGACTTGGGTAAACATTTACCTAGGCACTTATCCCTTATCCCTTCCACCTGCTAATGTCAAGTTCATTGTCATTATTTCATTCATGCTTCAGATACAGGTCATGCTGACAGCATTCCAAAAGTGCCCTCTAGAGGACGCAGCATCTCATTCCCTATTCTCAGAGAACCATGGTTACATGCGTAACCTGAGACGTTTTTATATCGGTAGGTTTTTCACTTTGGTGTTTAGCTTTTAATTTGTTTGTTTGTTTTGTTTATTTGTTCGGTCACTCCATAACAAACCGGACAAACGTGTGAGCAAATGTCAAGTTCCTTATGGATTTCAATAGAACCTTCTTGCTTTTACTGAAACACAGCTCAACGATCGACTTCCAGACTGGAGATTGATATTTTTGGGGAACCCTGTTGCTTGAATCCCACTGTGACGGGCAAATCACTTGGTGGAGGATTATGTCTTTATGTTTACAAAAATTGGTCTAATACAGTGGTTGTTAGGGAGACATTATGTACACCTGACATTGAACTTTTATCTGAAACACGACAACCCTATTACTTACCAAGAGAGTCCCCACATCTATTTACCCAAAAGTTAATGCTGATGGCAATCCAAACTATTGTAAAACTGCATAAAGGCTTCATGGGAACAAACTTTGTTATGTTTGATTTTAACCAATGCAAATTGAGGAAGCCCCTGTGTGTTTGCAACGAGCTTCAACATCTCATTTGAAATGTTTAGACCTTTGTTATGGATCTGTAAAGGTATCTTAAAAATATTTTTGTAGCACTCCACTTGGTATGTTAGATTATTATGTTGCATACCTGATTTCATTCTACAAATAAGCCCAGAAGAAAATTCAAATCATTCGAAAAAATAAAATAATTTAAATCATTAAGTGAGTATAGGCCTGCAGTATTTACCTCTCTGATTATGAAATCATTAAAGATTATTGTGAAGGATGTGTTTTTAAACATAAAACAGAAAAATCTAGATTTTTTTCAGTTTGCCTGCAGGACTGGCAGGGTTGTTGATGATGTAATAAGTGCTCTATTAAATATGATTTTAGCACATCTTGAAGGTGCAAAGACTTGTGGGTGTTTAGTTTTTATTGATTTTTCATCTGTACTCAGCCTCATATCTCAAGAGAAAGGCTAGAGAGTGTTCATAACATTGATTCTGGTCTGATATGTTGCTTGATGGATTTTTTAACTAAAAGGTCTCAACATTTGAAGGTAAAGGTGGTTTTATCTAATGCACTGTTTTCTTCTGTTGAGTTACCTCAACGATGTGTTCTTTCACCTTTTTTATTCATGCTTTATATTAACAAGTGTCAAACACAACTCAAGGCATCACATAATTTGTGGATTAATCAGTGATCGTTTCTCTCCTTAGCAGTTGATGATTCTGACCATGGTTCTATAGAGACAGATTTTATTGATTAGTGCAGTCTGTCCTTTTTTGACATAAATTATCAAGAGATGATAATAGATTTCAGGAAGAATTCTCCACTCATCTCAACTACAGTAATTAATTATCAGGTAGTGATGATTGTACATTAGTATAAATGCCTTGGTACTATAATTTATGAAAATTGACTTTAAGGCTCAGAATGCCACTTTAAATCCAACCAGCAAATATGAACTATGCTAGCTAATATACACCATGCCTATGGGCTATTGTCATCTGCATTGTCACTCACAACGGAAGCATGCCAAACATGTCAAAGCTGCTCATTTTTTTTTTCTTTTATTATTATTATTATTATTGTTATTATTAACAAAATACTGTATATTATGTATATGCACAACCAGTAGGTATACAACCAAAACACCTATTAACACGTATAACCCAGTCACGTGTGAAACTCGTTGGCAAAATCATTGCTCAGTAAGGCAGAAATTGTGAATTTTCATTTGTAAATGAAGATAAAAGAATGAAATAATGAATAGTGAATGAAATAATGAAAATAATGGTAATAATAATTGTTATTATTATTATTATTAATAAGAATTGTACAAATGTGTTCCAGTGAAAGAGAGAGAGAGAACTTACCTGATCTCCATTGTTTATCTGCTTAGTTAATATAGATGTTAATATTGAATACACCTGCCTGTCAAGATAATGCTGTGTGTGTGTGTGTGTGTGTGTGTGTGTGTGTGTGTGTGTGTGTGTGTGTGTGTGTGTGTGTGTGTGTGTGTGTGTACTTTCTAACTATCCCTTAATTTTATATTTTGGCTGAACTATTGATTTAATCAAATTTAAATAGACTCAGGAGATTCACACATCACAGTAGGCAGACCAGAGACTTGAATCCACTGTTCATCTTCCCAGCTACAAAGTGCATATTTGCAAACCTACTACAATAAAGAAAGCTGCTAGAGGTTCAAGCAAAGGCGAACTTAATGTGACCTCGTGTCTCGTATTGTGCTTGAATTGAAAGCCCAAAAAATTCTCCCTAAGCATAAGTATTTCAATTCAAGATAGCTTTAAGTAGAAAGCTTGAGCTGTCACAGCATTTCAAAAAAATAAATAAATAGTGGCATTCAGAAGCATACTATTACCCTAACTGGCGGTAATATTCCGGGAGGTGAATAGCTGTAGGGCAGGAATTGTGTATGTCTTGAAAAGGAAACGGCATGGCTGTGTCTGATGGCTGAACTTCTGATTAAAGTCTTCTCCCTGATTCCTTATGCATTAAGATCTGTCAGCAAAAACCACAATTTATTGTCTCTTTTGATAACTGCCTCTGTACCCTCTGCTGTTATTGCACTGTAGCGTTTGATAGAGTGGATAAAAGCTTGCTTTTAAAATGACTGCTGAAAAAGAAATATCTATGTGTAAACAGTGTGTACTGATCAAATTTCTGACTACCCAACTTTATTCATTGCAGGTGTAATAATTGGTTACAAGATTAACAAGATCCACTTCAAAGCACCATCAACTATGATCTGCCCTTGTTGTTGGTGGTGTTTGGCTATTTCAAAATAAATATTTCTAAACCAAAATGCCCTTTAGAAATATGTAAAATTTATGTTTTATTTACACTGCAAAAGTAAACCATAAAATTGTAACAGATGTGAAGGAAGTGGGGAGGATGAGGCGGGCGTTTTTTTTTTTTGTTTTTTTGTTTTTTAAACAGTCACATAGGATACATCGATATCCTCATTCCATGCCTTTGCTGTGCAATTAGAGAATTGAGATGTCCTTCAATATGGCTGACTTTGGTCAGTTTCCAGGTTAGTCGTTGGAAGATGAAGGAGTCACATTTTGACTCTAAAAAGAAGCTGACCTGAATCAGGTGTTTTATTAAGGATCCAAAATGTGCAGTGTCAGAGGGGCTCAAGGGGCAGGGTTGAGCTACTGAAACATGAGATAAGCATTATGAACTGATGGCGATATCTATGAACTTTTAAGGTAATCTGCTAACCTAGCTGTTGTTTGTAGGTGTTTTATTCAATTTTATCAGAATGCTATAGAGAAGAAGAAAACTTTTAGATATCAGCCTGTATATATGATGGATATCAGTTCTGACCATATTTGGTATTTCCTCTGAAGGCATCTTAAGTAAAACAGCTCCATATTTAGCGAAGCAGATATAAAAGACCTGAACCCAAAGTGACTTGACCTGTTTTAAATAATTCCTTTGATACTTATTTGACATGGTGTCGCTGTTGGACAGTGTTTTCTCTACTTCCTGTTGGCCTTCTGTAGCAAATCGTAGCTCCGTGTAGCTGTTATTTTATTTTATCTCTAGAATCTTTATCTTACTATCACTCTCTGTTTTTTTAAAAGTGGTCAAATATAACTTAATTCACACCATATTTCTGATATTATCGATCAATCTTATCAGATTAACTTCGATCGTTCACTTTTATTTTATTTCCGTAAAATAAAGATTAACAATTTAATTGAGGTTCAACAAATAAAAAAAAGAAGCAATATGGATAAACAAATGATAAAGCTTGGCCTATTGAATATCAGATCCCTTTCTACAAAAACACTTTTTGTAAATAATATGATCACTGATCATAATATAGATGTACTCTGTTTGACAGAAACCTGGCTAAAACCTGATGATTACATTATTTTAAATGAGTCCACCCCCCAAGATTACTGTTATAAACATGAGCCGCGTCTAAAAGGCAAAGGTGGAGGTGTTGCTTCAATTTATAACAACGTTTTCAGGATCTCTCAGAGAGCAGGCTTCAAGTATAACTCATTTGAAGTAATGGTGCTTCATATAACACTATCCAGAGAAACAAATGTTAATGATAAATCCCCTGTTATGTTTGTACTGGCTACTGTATACAGGCCACCAGGGCACCATACAGACTTTATTAAAGAGTTTGGTGATTTTACATCCGAGTTAGTTCTGGCTGCAGATAAAGTCTCAATAGTTGGTGATTTTAATATCCATGTTGATAATGAAAAAGATGCATTGGGATCAGCATTTATAGACATTCTGAACTCTATTGGTGTTAGACAACACGTTTCAGGACCTACTCATTGTCGAAATCATACTCTAGATTTAATACTGTCACAAGGAATTGATGTTGATGGTGTTGAAATTATTCAGCCAAGTGATGATATCTCAGATCATTATTTAGTTCTGTGCAAACTTCATATAGCCAAAATTGTAAATCCTACTTCTTGTTACAAGTATTTAAGAACCATCACTTCTAACACAAAAGACTGCTTTTTAAGTTATCTTCCTGATGTATCCAAGTTCCTTAGCATATCCAAAACTTCAGAAATTGATGATGTAACAGAAACTATGGACTCTCTCTTTTCTAGCACTTTAAATACAGTTGCTCCTTTACGCTTAAGGAAGGTTAAGGAAAACAGTTTGACACCATGGTATAATGAGCATACTCGCACCCTAAAGAGAGCAGCCCGAAAAATGGAGCGCAGCTGGAGGAAAACAAAACTAGAGGTATTTCGTATTGCTTGGCGGGAAAGTAACATATCCTACAGAAAAGCATTAAAAACTGCTAGATCCGATTACTTTTCTTCTCTTTTAGAAGAAAACAAACATAACCCCAGGTATTTATTCAATAGTAATTATTCAAGTGGCTAAATTAACGAAAAATAAAGCCTCAACAAGTGTTGACATTTCCCAACATCACAGCAGTAATGACTTTATGAACTACTTTACTTCTAAAATCGATACTATTAGAGATAAAATTGCAACCATTCAGCCGTCAGCTACAGTATCACATCAGACAGTGCACTATAGACCCCCTGAGGAACAGTTCCACTCATTCTCTACTATAGGCGAGGAAGAATTGTATAAACTTGTTAAATCATCTAAACCAACAACATGTATGTTAGACCCTATACCATCTAAGCTCCTAAAAGAGGTGCTTCCAGAAGTCATAGATCCTCTTCTGACTATTATTAATTCCTCATTGTCATTAGGATATGTCCCCAAAACCTTCAAACTGGCTGTTATTAAGCCTCTCATCAAAAAACCACAGCTTGACCCCAAAGAACTAGTTAATTATAGACCAATCTCGAATCTCCCTTTTCTGTCCAAGATACTAGAAAAGGTGGTATCCTCACAATTATATTCCTTCTTAGAGAAAAATGGTATATGTGAGGATTTCCAGTCAGGATTTAGACCGTATCATAGTTCTGAGACTGCTCTCCTTAGAGTTACAAATGATCTGCTCTTATCATCTGATCGTGGGTGTATCTCTCTATTCGTTTTATTGGATCTTAGTGCTGCGTTTGACACAATTGACCACAACATTCTTTTGCATAGACTTGAACACTTTGTTGGCATTAATGGAAGTGCATTAGCATGGTTTAAATCGTACTTATATGACCGCCATCAGTTCGTAGCAGTGAATGAAGATGTATCCTATCGATCACAAGTGCAGTATGGAGTACCTCAAGGCTCAGTACTAGGGCCGCTACTCTTCACGCTTTATATGTTACCCTTGGGAGATATCATCAGGAAACATGGTGTTAGCTTTCACTGTTATGCTGATGATACTCAACTCTATATTTCTTCGCAGCCCGGTGAAACACACCAATTTGAAAAACTAATGGATTGCTTAGTCGATATAAAAAACTGGATGACGAGTAATTTCTTACTTCTAAATTCTGAAAAAACATAGGTGTTAATTATAGGACCTAAAAACTCAGCTTGTAATAACCTAGAACACTGTCTAAGACTTGATGGTTGCTCTGTCAATTCTTCATCATCAGTTAGGAACCTAGGTGTGCTATTTGATCGCAATCTTTCCTTAGAAAGCCACGTTTCTAGCATTTGTAAAACTGCATTTTTCCATCTCAAAAATATATCTAAATTACGGTCTATGCTCTCAATGTCAAATGCAGAAATGTTAATCCATGCTTTTATGACCTCAAGGTTAGATTATTGTAATGCTTTATTGGGTGGTTGTTCTGCACACTTAGTAAAACAAACTACAGCTAGTCCAAAATGCAGCAGCAAGAGTTCTTACTAGAACCAGGAAGTATGACCATATTAGCCCGGTCCTGTCAACACTGCACTGGCTCCCTATCAAGCATCGTATAGATTTTAAAATATTGCTTATTACCTATAAAGCCCTGAATGGTTTAGCACCTCAGTATTTGAATGAGCTCCTTTTACATTATAATCCTCTACGTCCGCTACGTTCTCAAAACTCAGGCAATTTGATAATACCTAGAATATCAAAATCAACTGCGGGCGGCAGATCCTTTTCCTATTTGGCGCCTAAACTCTGGAATAACCTACCTAACATTGTTCGGGAGGCAGACACACTTTTGCAGTTTAAATCTAGATTAAAGACCCATCTCTTTAACCTGGCATACACATAACATACTAATATGCTTTTATTATCCAAAACCGTTAAAGGATTTAAAGGATCCAGTCTGTGTCCAGATCAGAGGGTCACTGCAGTCACCCGGATCCAGTACGTATCCAGACCAGATGCTGGATCAGCACCTAGAAAGGACCTCTACATCCCTTAAAGACAGCGGAGACCAGGGGTGCGTTCTCCGAAACTACCTTAACGCTACGTCGTTCTTAAGTTGTACCTTAAGAAGTACCTTATCGTTAATACGTGGTTTCCGAAACCTTCTTAGTTAAGTATACCTTCTGTAAGTCATGCGTTCGTAAGGTTGGTCTGGAGCGCTCTTAGCTATACCTTATCGCTGCTTACGGTTCATACCGCTAGTGGCCACCACTACGCAAAAAGATTTTTTACATCGCAGTTTAATTACACATAGAAAATTTTATATGAACTTTTAATATAAAATCTGATTTAGAATTAAAATTACATTTTTACTTTACTTTAAAATTATACACATAAAATACTTAAGTTGTTATAGCCTACACCCAGTGTATGGAAGTGTTTTCATTAATAAAGTTTCCATACACTAATGGTTGTTAGCTTTTTTAATTACTATCCTAAGGCACATCAGCTGGCGAACCATTTGACAGAAAAGGCTTAGGAGTCTATATAAAGAAAGATGAGTTTACACAAACTTTATAGCTATGGCAGCGAGACAGCGAGTACTTGTTTTAAATCAAAGACGGCGGCGTCCGCGGAGCCAGTTAGTGTATGTCAACTACTTTATAAGAGAACATTTTAGTCCACTGACTACCATGTCAGAAGAGACCATTGTAAAAAAAAATTGCCTGCCACGGGAGCAAATTCTGCAGCTCTTGCATCTTGTTGGCCCAGATTTGTCAAGACAAACTCGACGGAGCTACCCCCTTAGCCCCGAAATTCAGCTGCTGGCGGCTCTTCGTTTTTATGCTGTGGGGAGTTTTCTGGAGGTTGTTGGGGATGGATATGGGCTGAGTAGGACCTCAGTGTGGCTGGGCGATCTCTTTTTGCGGACTTTTTTCCCCGACATAGTGAATGTCGGTATGTCTCTCATGTTTGCGCTTTTATTGAGGAAATCATCCAATTACACAAATGAGCGATTTACGCCAATAATGTGATACGGCTGGTGGATAATCAGCATACGTTGTGGAGAACATTAACACACTTATGGCCGTGAGGGTTTGGGATTGTACACTTGCTAAATTATAAACACATACTCATATTTATTTCTGCATGTACGTATTTCAATAAGCCCCGATAAATGCAGTTTGTACTATTTCTAAAACGCTTCTTTATAAAGAACATTGTTTTCTCAATACTTTACCTATACCGCTGTGAAGGAAAGAGCGCACAATCGATCATCGAGGCGTCGATATCAACCTATTCAGCGCCTCCACCATGGACAGCAACTGCTAAGGTCGAACTTAAGAAGGTTTACCTTAAGCTACATCCTAAGGTATAGTTCGGAGAACACACGTAGCAAAGGTATACCTGTAGTTAAGGTGTACCTTTTGAGTATTCGTAGCGCGCTAAGAGACAACGTTATCGGAGAACGCACCCCAGGACAACTAGAGCCCCAGATACAGATCCCCTGTAAAGACCTTGTCTCAAAGGAGCACCAGGACAAGACCACAGGAAACAGATTATTCTTCTGCACAATCTGACTTTGCTGTAGCCTGGAATTGAACTACTGGTTTCGTCTGGTCAGAGGAGAACTGGCCCCCCAACTGAGCCTGGTTTCTCCCAAGGTTTTTTTCTCCATTTTGTCACTGATGGAGTTTCGGTTCCTTGTCGCTGTCGCCTCTGGCTTGCTTAGTTGGGGACACTTCATCTACAGCGATATCGTTGACTTGATTGCAAATAAATGCACAGACACTATTTAATTGAACGGAGATGACATAACTGAATTCAATGATGAACTGCCTTTAACTATCATTTTTTCATTATTGACACTGTTTTCCTAATGAATGTTGTTCAGTTGCTTTGACGCAATGTATTTCATCATTAGCAAAAGAGGTCTATATTTTAACTGAGCTGTGTTCCGACTGACATGTTCCCTACACAGTATTCACTGTTCCCTATTCCCTGAGCACAATCCTTTAACTTGACAAAATGCATTCATTTGGAATTCTCTGAAATTTCACCACACACAGACAAAACTTCAGTACAGTAGAAAAGCTTATTTTAAGCAGCAGTTTTATAAAATGGTTACCATACAATACAAATATTAAAGGCAAATATATATAAAATATATATCTATTAATATGTTAAGGCTAATCTTCCAAAAGTTTATTTTAGCAACTTGAGGTTAGCGGTGGTAGCCGATACACATGTCCATAAAGCACGCACAGAGATGCGGTTGTACCAACAAATCCCACGGGGTTAATTAACCACAATCTCCGGTTTACTTTCCAAACAAGATTACAAAAATAAAACTCATAAGAACGTAAAATACGGTACCATTTGCATGGGAATGAAGAAACTGTTGCTCTCCACCCTCTAACTCTGTTTTTTCCAAACAATGCTGCTTCCCAATTATCACCTGCACTTTCACGCCATAGTGACACATAAGGGAGGAGGATCAACTCAATTCACATGATCGGTTAGTCCAAAATATGAAACAAAGTTTCCTCATATATTTAAATCATAGAGTTTGAAATACAAAATATCTCATAATTAATCAAGAATTTAAATATGGCTCTTACAAATATGTTACAGTAAACACATTAAAAGCAATTTTACGCTAGAAAAATAATCCCTAACAGCAGGGTCAGTGCTTTTTTCATGTCTCTTTTTTCAAGAAGGTTGTAAATGGCTGGTGAAATGAAAAAGAGCAACAAAAGGCATGCAGCAGGTCGACAAAGAGGATGCCGACAGCAGCCAGACATAAGTGGGTATACAATGTCCACAGTAATTATGGAGACTTCACTCCTTGGCATATAGAGTTTGGACATTGCAACATTGTATTCCAGATCAGAATATCAAGACAACGATAAACCGTGGTGCATCATGATTGACTTGCCCAGTACTAGCCACTGGCATCAACAACTCACCTACAGAACTGCCACTTACTGGATATTTTCTCTTTTTAGGACAATTCTCTGTAAACACTAAAGATAGTTGTGTGTCATAGTTCCAGTAGATAAACAGTTTCTGAAATATTCAGGCACTGTCTGGCGCCCAACAACATACCATGTTCAAAATAACTTAAATCACCTTTCTTTCCCATTCTGATGCTCAATTTGAATTTCATCTTGACCATGGCTACATGCCTAAATGCACTGATTTGCTGCCAATTAATTGGCTGATGATGAAGTATTTGTGTTAACAAGCAGTTGACTTCGGAAACTTCCACTTGTATTACTGTTAGGCGAGATTTGGACTTGGGGGAGGAGTTGAAAATGGAGCTGTCAAGTCAGTTTCTGCTTACCGTAGTGATGCTTGCATGGTGTTTGCATACGTTATCATAGATTAAATTGATTAGATGCAGTATTTCTCAGGTAAACAGATGTTTTAGTGTCACATTTTGCAACCAGAGTCATTGTTCATTTAGTATGTTCATAAGATACTTATTAGATGCCTGTATGTACAAGAGGATAGGCAAGGACAAACCTTGACCTACCCATCATATTTTTAACATAATATAACAATACGATTTTTACTGTTATAAAAACACAGATTTGTGACCTTTAGCAGAATTGAAGGTGTGAGAATAAACACGAAAGACACAGGTCATTGTTGCCATTAGTAAGTATGACCAGTCATGAAAGTGTTGAGTCATCATCAAACTTTGTGCAGCCAACAAAATGTGCCAGTTGACTGCTCTCAAATCACTCTTGTGGTACTTTAATGGCATACATTACAGTGATGTGGCATCTGTGTGGTCTCAAGTTAGACAAAATTTCTACCCACCATACACTGCTTCAAGTCAGACTGTTTCTTTACTGCACTGCATTCAGTTGAGCACAACATACATGTTCTCATGCATACATCCAGAGCACATGATCTTTTGTAACACCTGCCTCTATAAAACAGACACTCCCAGCAAAATAATAAATACAGAGATCACAGTAAAATCTCAGTTAGCACATGAAATGACAGACATCCATTGTTTATTCAAATGCTGTTTTGAAAATTAATGATTTCTAAATAGTATTATGGGTGGAGAAACAGCCAACAAAAAAAAATGGCTAACATGGTATGTTAAAAATCAGTAAAGATAAACATAATGGCACTGCCAAACAACTCATCATTTTACTGATGTTTTACTATTTAATTAATTGAAATCACAACAAACCAGGTGTTGCGTCAATTTAACATCATATCTCTTTTTGGATGATGTGCGTCATATTAAGACACTAAATAGATTAGCCTGCTACTCTCTAACAGGTCACTGAAAACCTTAAATAAAACCAATGATACTAATTCTGTTCAGGGCAATCTATGCAAACTACTAAGAAAACTGAAAATACTACTGTATAGATAACCTAAACCCTTGCTGGTAGTGATCTTAAAATACACAGACAACCTCTGATTTATATAAAGTTGTGCTATAGGAAACATGACCAAAGCTTCTGACATTTTTAAAGCAATGGCTACAAAGGAAATGCTACAATTCTGCTTAGTGTTTATCAAAGGATGTTTTTCTTGTTTAGGGTTAGTCAGTCAAGTTTACAATATTTGTATCCTGAACTAAGACAGATTGTAAAGATTTTGTTTCGTTGTGTCTTGAGGCACGTGGGTTTAAAATTTACTTGTTGGATTCAAATAGATTAATAAATTAGTCAGGCACTCCACCAAATTGGCCCAACAAAGTTATCCAATGACGGCTGAAGGTTTCCTTCACGTTCATTCTTTTCGTTACACAAAGTACTTTAAAGTAATTTAAAATAAATTATAATTTGACTCCATTTTATTATGACCTTGAATTTAGGTTGAAATGCAAATTGGTTGTTTATCTATTTCTATTTATTATTCTTCTGACTTTTGATTATTCTTGTTAACTCTTTATTTTATATTTTCCTAGTTCATTAGGAATCTATGTCACTCAAAGGTTCTCGCGAATCTTACGATCACAAACCCCCCAATCTGATCATTAGCCAGAGGTTATGACTACTGTTTAATAGGCTGCTTCATGCTTGCCACTCTTTAAATAGTGGTTCTGTTGATGTAAAAATCGTGATAACATTATAAGTGGGCCTCAGAGAACAGTACAAAATAAAAAACAAAGGCAATTCATGACCCCTTTAAATGATGCCAAAAATGACTTTGAATATTACTTGCATTTATGTAGAACATTATTTTATGCTATTGACTATTCTGAGTGAGCTGAGTAAAGGGAAGGGTGGGTGAGCGGAAAGATAAAAAATGAGTAAATGTGAGAAAGGTGAGAAAGGAGTTCCTATTCAGGAACTCGAGCTGCGTCGAAACGCTTTTGGGGAACGTCCCTGACGAGACCGACTCTGAATATCGTGTGCAATCAGTCCATCGGAAAGACGTGACGTCACGGGCGGGGTGACGTAGCGACCAGGAAGCTATAAAAGCACGTGCCGTGCAGCTGGCTTCAGCTTCGAATCTGTCAGCAAGCGCTCTGTGTGTGCATGTCAAAATTCTGTCCTGTTGGTCCTATTTATTGTTGTCTGTCCCTTAGCTTAAAAAAGATAGCTAAAACAGCTCAATATGCCTAAGCAAAAGCAAAAGACCAAACATTTGAAGGGCGATTCCAAGCCACGTTACAGATTGTGTGTTCCTCTCTGCCCTCGCTACATTACGAGCGGGGATACACACAGGCTGTGCGTGGCTTGCCTGGGATCGAAGCACGCTGAGTCTGTTCTCGAGGGGGCTGACTGTCCGCATTGCGAACGATTGCCAATGCGGACGCTTCGATCCCGGAGGGCTCTCTTCGAGGAGGGAGCCTTCACCAGCGTTCCTCGCGGTGCTGGCCCCGCTTCTGCCGAGGCAGAGAGGCTGCTGCACTCGTGGGGTTCGCAGGTGGATCTGTCAGAGGGAATGGAGATGGGCCAGTCCTTATCTCCTTCCTCATCTGCCAGATCCGGCGCCCAAACCCTGGGTTCGGAAGCACGCTCGTCGGTTTCTTCCCCCCAGGGTGAGGGATCAGCTCTTCACCTCTCGTCCTCCGAGGAGGTCGATGTGGAGACTGTTGCTGGGGATTCGCCACCCCTGTCGCCCCAGTATGAGGAGCTTTTGGAGGTGGTCACGCTTGCAGTAGATAAATTAAAAATCGACTGGCCTGCGGAGAAACAGACTGAGCCGCAGAGAAGCAAATTAGATGAACGCTTTCTGCGGCCGAAGCAACCACCTCCACGTCGGAGCCTTCCGTATTTTCCCGATCTCCATGATGAGTTATCTAGATTGTGGAACCACCCTTATTCGACCCGCCTCTTTGGCCCTGATTCACTATATTATGGCAACGTGATGGGGCTGGGAGAGCGTGGTTATAGAGCGATGCCACGGGTCGAACAGACGCTCGCGGGCTATCTGTCACCCGGTTCGGCCTCGTCTCTAAAGGCTCCGACATTGCCCACTAAGCTGCTTCGAGTTACATCATCGCTAGTGGGCAAAGGTTATGTGGCAGCAGGTCAGGCTGGGGCATGGCTTCATACTATGGCAGTCCTGCAAGCTTATCAGGCTGACCTGCTGAGAGATGTCGATGAGGGGGAGGGGATTAAGTCTGAAGATATTGAAGAACTCAGAAAGACCGCTGATCTCTCCCTCCGCGCCACTAAGGAGACCGCTCGCGCAATTGGGCGGTCTATGGCAGCCTTAGTGGCCGCGGAGAGGCATTTGTGGCTGACCCTGTCAGAAATTAAAGAACGAGACAGGGTCTGCCTCCTGGACGCCCCGCTTCAAGCCTCGGGCCTGTTCGGCGACACAGTTAATACTGTCGTCGACAGGTTCCAGGAGGCACATAAGCAGGCGGCGGCGTTCCAGAGTTTCCTCCCTCGTCACTCTCGTGGTGCATCTGGGCGGGAGATGACCACGCCACATACCGGCTCCTCACACCGGGAAGCGCAAAAACAGAGCGTCGCCACTCGTGCTCCCCCACGTCGGGACCGAGGGCAACGACGCTCTGAGTCGGGGGCTTCTAGGGCAAAAACCGATTTAAGATCTGTCATCGAAGCCCGGAAGTCCTCGACAAAAAGATCCTGACGCCAGGATCCAGAGGGTAGCCCCTGCTGGGGTAGAGCGCGGTTCACCTCATTATACGGTGCCCGTCTCACCTCAGTACCCTCAGGAGGTCGGTCTGCCAACCCTGCCAGAGTTTCAGGGCACGGCGGCGCCAGCGAGCGCCACACCCAGTTATGTCCGCCCGTGAGCGTAGCGGAGCTGGGATGCTCGCCGCCCCTTCGGGGGCCTCTTACTCCAGAGGTCAGTCTCGAGAGACTGATTCCCTTAATAGATTATTTAGCAGCATGGAAGCTACTGCCAAATGTATCTCAATGGGTCCTGCATACAATAGAAAGAGGCTATTGCATTCAGTTCGGTCATCCACCACCGAAGTTCAACGGGGTTACACCGACTGTGGTCTGCCCCCAGCAGGCTCTGGTTATGGAACAAGAAGTGAATACCCTATTAAGGAAGGAGGCCATCGAGGTGGTCCCTCCTCTAGACAGGGAATCCGGGTTTTACAGCCGGTATTTCATAGTTCCAAAGAAGGATGGGGGGATGTGTCCGATCTTAGACTTACGTCTCCTGAACCGCTCAGTTATGTCACTGAAGTTCAAAATGCTCACTGTCAACCAGGTTGTAGCTCAAATCAGATCCGAGGACTGGTTTGTCACAATAGATCTCAAAGATGCAGGCGCGCTTGTCTCCTGCTCAGATCGAGTCGATCCTCACATCAGTCGAGAGAGTCAGAGAAGGCCAGTCACTCACTGTCAGACAATTCCAGAGATTGTTAGGGCTGATGGCAGCTGCATCCAACGTGATACCTTTTGGCCTGCTGCACATGAGACCCCTACAGTGGTGGCTCAAGTCCAAGGGCTTTTCCCCGAGGGGAAATCCACTTCGAGTTATCAAGGTCACGCGGCGGTGCCTTAGACATGTGGAGGAAACCTTGGTTCTTGAATCAGGGCCCGGTGCTGGGAGTTCCTTGTCGCCGTGTAACGCTAGCGACAGATGCGTCCCTCACCGGTTGGGGTGCAGTCATGAGTGGCCACCCTGCCCGCGGTCTGTGGAGTGGTCGCCATCTAACATGGCACATCAATTGCCTAGAGATACTAGCAGTCTATCGAGCATTGAAATATTTCCTCCCGGACCTGAGAGGTCACCATGTGTTGGTGCGCACCGACAACACATCAGTGGTCTCTTATATCAATCACCAGGGGGGTCTGCGTTCGCGCCCCTTGTACAAGCTGGCACACCAGATCCTTCTGTGGTCCCAGGGCAAACTCCTCTCGATCAGAGCAGTGTATATTCCTGGGAGATTGAATGTGGGAGCAGACATACTGTCGAGACAGGGGCCGAGGCCCGGGGAATGGATGCTTCACCCCGAGGTGGTGAAGCAGATATGGAGAGTATTTGGCACAGCCCAGGTGGACCTCTTTGCGACTCAGGAGACATCGCAATGTCCCCTCTGGTTCTCTCTAGTTCATCCAGCTCCTCTGGGACTGGACGCTATGGTACAGACCTGGCCGAGGCTTCGTCTGTACGCTTTTCCCCCTATCGCTCTGCTCCCGGGAGTTCTGGCGAGAGTACGCCGGGACAGGGCCCGTCTACTACTAGTAGCCGCGTTCTGGCAACTCTCACAGGCGCAGGGCACGATAATTCACCCTCGCCCGGAGTTGTGGAAGCTGTGGGTGTGGCCCCTGAGGGGGCACAGCTGTTAGCAGCTGGTCTCTCAACCGAGGTTGTTGAGACCCTACTCCAATCCAGAGCTCCCTCTACGAGGAAACTGTACACCCTGAAGTGGAAGCTCTTCACTTCATGGTGCAGAGACCGCCAGCTTGACCCAGCAGACTGCCCAGTTGGTACAGTTCTGGAGTTTTTACAAGCCAGGCTCTCTGCGGGGTTATCCCACTCCACCTTAAAGGTTTACGTGGCGGCCATAGCTGCTTTCCATGTCCCTTTCAATGGTCAGTCAGTGGGTAGACACCCCCTAGTTACACGTTTCCTCCGCGGTGCTCTGAGGCTGAGACCTCCAGTACGATCCCGTGTTCCCCCCTGGGATTTAGTTGTGGTTTTAGAGGCTCTTTGTAAAGCTCCATTCGAGCCAATACAAGATATCTCAGATAGACATCTGACACTTAAAACTGCCCTGTTACTGGCAATCACCTCACTAAAGAGAGTTGGAGATCTTCAGGCCCTTTCGGTGGCCCCTACTTACTTAGACTTTCCCCCTGGTATGGCCAAAGCATTCTTATACCCTCGAGCGGGTTATGTTCCGAAGGTTCCCTCTGTTACACCCCAACCTATCGTACTGCAGGCCTTCTGTCCTCCTCCCTTTCGGGAGCCAGACCAAGAGAAGCTAAACTGTATGTGTCCAGTGCGAGCACTGGACGCATACGTCCACAGAGCTGCCCTGTGGAGAAAATCAGACCAATTGCTTGTTTGCTACGGTCCTTCTACACAAGGGTTCTCCTGCCACCAAGCAGACCCTTAGTCGTTGGATAGTCGAGGCTATCAACGTCTCCTATGAGTCCTCTGGTCTTCCCCCTCCTTTGGGGGCCAAGGCTCACTCTACTCGGGGTATGGCGGCCTCCAAGGCCTTCTCAGCAGGTGTGTCCCTCTTGGACATCTGCAACGCTGCGGGGTGGTCCACGCCCTCCACATTTGTCCGATTTTACGATCTTGACATGCGAGCCACGCCGGGCTCTTCTGTTCATTCGTCTTAGCTGTGCTCTTTTGACTACACACTAGGCAGGGATTTGGAAGTCTGGCAGCGTGGACACATCGTTCCCCAAAAGCGTTTCGACGCAGCTCGAGTTCCTGAAAAGGAACGTCTCAAGGTTATGTATGTAACCCTAGTTCCTTGAAGGAACGAGACGCTGCGTCGCAGAGCCATACTCCCGGCACCCCTGCCGGCGCTTGCTTCCCTACTCGAAGCTGAAGCCAGCTGCACGGCACGTGCTTTTATAGCTTCCTGGTCGCTACGTCACCCCGCCCGTGACGTCACGCCTTTCCGATGGACTGATTGCACACGATATTCAGAGTCGGTCTCGTCAGGGACGTTCCCCAAAAGCGTTTCGACGCAGCGCCTCGTTCCTTCAAGGAACTAGGGTTACATACGTAACCTTGAGACGTTTTCCTATGTCTTCTCTCAGTGAGAAGTGGAAACAGATGTCTGTATGTTAATACACTGTATTGTACATATCTCAGAAGGTCAAAGTGTCTCTGGTTCTTCAAGTCTTGAGGGGGAAAATGAGGGGGGAAAAAGATATAGTCATTTGACTGACTGTCATTGGGCCCATATTAATCTAACCTGATCTCATTGTTTATGCATAGGTATTATTATGCAATATTTAAAGATATAATCTTATATATTGAAACATCTAAAATGGAAACATTATTTATTCACAGCTAAAGAAATGTAAAATATTTATCTTTATATAGATAATTATAGATAATTATAATTATCTATAATTAATCCTCAACCATACTGCCAAACCTAACTATTTTATAGAGAATATACGTAATATATAAAATGTAATATGTAGAAATGTGCAGGGGAAAAAAATATATATATATTTTAGTAAGAACATGACACAAAAAAAAATTCACAATTATTTATTGCAGAAATGTCAAAATCAGTACCAAAATTTGTCCAAATGACCATGACAAAATTCTATTTGTACATATCCTTTGTAGGGTTATTCTGGAGGTGCAATTAAATACATACAAAGACAAGATTTAAACTTGCAATAAACCTATAAGTGTTAATACAAAGTAGATGATATGACATCCACCAATCACCAAAGAGAGACCGCGAAACAAATGACTAGCCTTTGGTGTTTTTATTTTATTTTTTTTATCATGAGTTTGTCACCTCTATATAGATAAATTTAATACAATTTTCAAACATATACACATATGCATGTACACATTGTTTACATTGGTGGGTATCATATAGTATGATGTCTATTAACTCTCTTACTCTTCCAATCCAGATTAGTGATGTGTTACCCCATGACATGTGACGGCGTACCACAAAAGCTATAAGTGATACCAGGAACAAAGCAGCACTGGTTTCTACCTTCAGCAAGTGCTCTGTATCAAACAGTCTGTTCTTTGGTGTTGTTTGTCAAAGAAAAAGAAAAGTAAGTGTGTAATGGTGAGTAAGAATGAGCAGTTTAAATCACGTGTGCCTCCCTGTCGATGCTACATCACAGGTGGTGATACATATGATCTCAGTCAGTTCTATTCAGTTCTAGTCCAGCTATTTTAATCAGGATAGGAATAGTTGCACACATGCTTCAAACACAGTCAGGCAGAGATGTTTTCCATAGTGTCATTTTGATGCAGTGTTTCATTGCCTTTTCAGGGAACCATGGTTACAGTCACAACCTGAGACGCATTTGCAGTCCTTCAGTCCTGATGAAAACCTAGGTGTAGGAACACTTTGGCAAAATAAAAGATATTTATTTTTACTTGTTTTATAATTTGATTCTTAAATTTCTCAACTCCACAAGTGTTGCTGTTGGTTTTGTGTTTGCGTGTACAGGTCGTGATATAATTATTAAATCTGTACATAAATCTGTACATATTATAATGTAAGCATTATTTATGACACTTTGTGTTTAAAAAAAAAAGGAAAAAAAAGATTGATTAGTGAAATTAAAGAATGATTTAATAAAAATGAGAATGATTAATAATAAAAGCTTGCAAAACACTTCTTATTTAGTGGTACAGTATTGCATGATTTGTAGATTAGATTTAATAGTTTTGCATAAACATTTGCAATTATATTTACAATTAATGAAGCTCTCTACAGTGCACACTGAATCTATTATTTACATTGTGTCTACAATTCATTATAATGAAAGGATCTGAGCTTGAATGACTCAGCACTGAACAAAAACTGCAGTCTGCTTTCACGATCTGTTCTGTGAGGAGCAAGACATGCACAGAGTGAGAAGCATTTCCATTGGCTGCAGTAATTTGCTATCTATTAGATTGTGCTTTTATTAAAATCTACACATACAAATTACAATAATGCAAATACAGTAATTATTGTTGCTCGGCGTGACAAAAATTATGCATTATTGATGTGCACATACATAGTGGCCTGAGCTGTATCATTCACTCCCTGGACTCCATCCCCAAAATATCCTTACTTTGGCTCAAGAGAATAAATGGGTTAATTTTGGCAGAGAGACTCTGCTAGTAGATGCTATATTTACCTCCATAATATTATGTGGGCTTGTTTTTGGGGGTGGATGGGGGCTTTCCATTAGGCTACTTTTGTTTATAATATAGATTATTGCATCTTTGCAACGTGCTGCGTTTGGTCTTTTACTCGATCGCATAGCTTGCTTAGACCTTTGTTGTGATAAACAGTAAAGTGCGTTCAAGCGCTAGCCAAGAGAGTGTAAAGAAATACCCTTTGTGAGAATCAGTTAAATCAGCGAGAGTTAAAAGCAGATCGTAAGTGTATTTATTTCTTGTCTCATTAGTGTTTAGCGCAGTTGTCGTTGCTAGGAAACACTTGTTCGTTTACTGTGTTTGAGACGTGCTGCGTTTGGTCTCGTACTCGATCGCATATGTTGTCAGTGTTGTGCGCTTGCTTAGACCTTTGTTGTGATTAACAGTAAAGTGCATTTAGCTGAATTCAATTTCCGTTTTGTCGGGTATAAAAAAGATTAGTATACCGCGGCAGCGGTCGTGGCAGCCCTCCAGTTTAGCCCTCCTCATGTGAAGACCGAAGAGTGTAAAGACTATTGACTCTACCGTGCTACTCCACCGGGCAGGGACACCAGCAGGGAATATAAGTATTGTTTTGATTTATCTCTTTTTTTTCTTCCTATTTCATTTCTGTTTCAGTTGTTTTTTGTATATAACCAATTCTTACTATGTGTTTCCAGATCCCTACTATCAATACCACTCGCAAACCACACATCACACAATGTAGGCAGCGCAATCTTAACAACCTGCGCACTTTGCCTATATCTGCTAATACACTACTTTCTTTTTCTATTGGTCACTGGAATTGCTAGTCTGCTGTAAACAAAGCCAATTTCATTACTTCTATTATTAGTCATTCAAAGCTTAATATCATGGCCCTAACAGAGACCTGGATCAAACCAGAGGACACTGCTACACCTGCAGCACTCTCCAATAATTTCTCATTTTCCCACTCCCCCCGTTTGACTGGAAGAGGTGGAGGTACTGGTCTGCTCATCTCTAATGATTGGACATTTAATCCTTTACCATCTTTGGGTATCAACAGCTCTTTTGAATCTCATTCATTTACTGTTTCATACCCTCTTAAAATACATTTTGTAGTTGTCTATCGACCCCCAGGACCACTGGGTAACTTTTTGGATGAATTAGATGTGTTGCTCTCAACCTTTCCTGAGGATGGTACTCCCCTAGTTATGCTTGGAGATTTCAACATCCACCTAGATAAACCTCTGTATGCTGATTTCCACACTCTGCTTGCCTCTTTTGATCTCAACCGAGTGTCAACTACTGCTACTCACAAATCAGGCAACCAACTGGATCTTATTTATACATGACACTGCTCTACTGATCATGTTCTGGTTACTCCACTGCACACATCGGATCACTTCCTCCTCACTCTTAACCTCAATATGGTCCCTGACACATCACTTTACCCCTCCACATGTCATGTTTCGACGTAACCTACGCACACTTGTACTGTCCCGGCTATCTGAAAAGGTTTCACCTTCACTTCCTTCCCCTAAACTGTTAGCTTCTTTTGATGCTAACAGTGCTACTGATACTTTCTGCTCCACTTCCACTGCATCTTCTTTAGACACTGTTTGCCCCTTATCTTCCAGGCCAGCCCGTAACACCCCTTCTGCCCCTTGGTTATCTGATGTTCTACGCGAACAGCGTTCTAAGCTTAGAGCTGCTGAAAGAGTGTGGTGCAAATCCAAAAATACTATTGACCTTTATGTGTATCAGTCACTCCTTTCTTCCTTCTCTGCTAATGTCTCCACTGCTAAAATGACATACTACCATAACAAAATTAACAATTCGTCTAACTCTCACATGCTTTTTAAAACATTTTCCTCACTTCTTTGTCCTCCTCGTCCCCCTCCTGCTTCATCTCTAATAGCTGACGACTTTGCCACATTTTTCATTAATAAAATTAAACACATCGGTGAACAATTTTCCACACCACAATCAGTCAAGCTCATATCACCAGCAAACATACACTCATTTAAATCCTTCTCTTCACTCTCTGAGGCAGAAGTCTCCAAACTCATCCTTTCTAATCACCCTACTACTTGCCCACTTGATCCTATTCCATCTCATGTCCTTCAAGCCATTTCTCACTCACATCATCAACATATCCCTCCACACTGGTGTTTTTCCTTCATCATTTAGACAGGCTCGTATAACTCCACTACTTAAGAAACCCACCCTAAACCCATCTCTTTTAGAGAACTACAGACCAGTTTCCCTTCTTCCTTTCATTGCAAAAACACTTGAACGAGCTGTGTTCAACCAAGTCTCTACATTTCTCACACACAACAACCTCCTTGACAGCAACAAATCTGGCTTCAGAAGTGGACATTCAACTGAGACTGCCTTGCTCTCAGTTGTTGAAGCCCTAAGACTGGCAAGAGCAGAATCCAAAACTTCAGTACTTATCCTGCTTGATCTGTCCGCTGCTTTTGACACGGTTAACCACCAGATCATCTTATCAATCCTACTGGCAAAAGGCATCTCAGGAACCACTTTTCAATGGCTTGGGTCATACCTATCAGATAGGTCCTTCAAAGTATCTTGGAGAGGTGAGGTATCCAAGTCACAGCTATTCGCATCTCAGCTTGTCTAATAGACATTTCTTGGACCATCGCCTTCAACTCAACCTTGCCAAGACAGAACTTCTTGTGATTCCAGCAAACCCATCGTTTCATCACAATTTCACCATCAAGTTAGGCACATCAACAACTCCTTCAAAAACAGCTAGAAGCCTTGGAGTTAGGATTGATGATCAGCTGACTTTCTCAGACCACATTGCTAAAACTGTCCGATCCTGCAGATTTGCTTTATTCAACATCAAGAAGATCAAGCCCTTTCTTTCGGAACATGCTACACAACTCCTTGTTCAAGCTCTTGTTCTGTCCAGGCTGTACTATTGCAATTCCCTCTTGGCAGGTCTTCCAGACAGTTCTATCAAACCTTTACAATTAATCCAGAACGTGACAGCAAGATTAATTTTTGAATGAGCCAAGAAGAATACACGTCATACCTCTGTTTATCAATTTGCACTGCCTTCCAATAGCTGCTCGCATAAAATTCAAGGCATTGATGTTTGCCTACAAAACTACCACTGGCTCTGCACCCATTTACCTAAATGTGTTACTTCAGACTTATGTGCCCTCTAGAAGGTTGCGTTCTGCAAGTGAACGTCGCTTGATTGTGCCATCCCAAAGAAGCACAAAGTCACTTTTACGGACTTTTAAATTAAATGTTCCCTCCTGGTGGAATGACCTCCCCAACTCAATCCGAGCAGCTGAGTCCTTAGCCATCTTCAAGAATTGGCTTAAAACCCATCTCTTCCGTCTTTATTTGACCCTCTAACTGTAACACTCACTATTCTAATTATATTTTTATTTTAAATCGAACTACCTTTCTAATCTTTTTGTATTCTATTTTCTTTTCATTTATTATACAATTGTGTGTGTGTGTGTGTGTGTGTGTATGTGTATGTATACATGTGTGTATGTATGTGTATATATATATATATATTTGTATGTGTGTGTATATATATTTATATATATATATATATATATATATATATATATATGTGTGTGTGTGTGTGTGTGTGTGTGTCTGTGTGTGTGTAAAGACCTCTAACACTAGCTTGCTCTATACTTTTTCTATTCTATTATATCTGTTTTCTTTTTATTTATAATATTATTTAAAAGCCCATGCTACGTGTACTGTGTTAACCTAACTGAGACTTGTTATAGCACTTATATATCATTGCTCTTTTTGTTGTTTTTGATTGCGTCCACTGTCCTCATTTTTTAAGTCGCTTTGGATAAAAGCGTCTGCTAAAAAGTTAAAATAAATAAATAAATAAAAATTATTTTTTGTTGCGTTTGTTTTGCTTTCTCTAACTTATGTCTAATTTGGATTTTTATTCTGATTGTGTCATATGACTTTACTATGTCACATTATAGAAGGACTCTCAAGCTGTCCCAATTCAGGATGCACCCTCCGAAGACCGCATTATGAATTGCGTCATGTTGACATAATTCGAAAGTGATGTCAAATGCGCACTCTGTTTCTGTCACGATCATTAGATGGAGTGCCCATGAACTTCAGTAGAGGGCACTCCACTCAGGACCATTCCACCCATCAACCACCAGATGTCACTTGGACACTAGCACCTCTCAAACTGTTGCACCACACCTGAACTTCATTCCCCATGAGTCACTGCATCAATCACCTTGCCACACCTGTACCTCATTCATCAGCCAATTTCCTTGCCACACCTGCACCTCATTTACACACACATAAAAGCAGCACAATCACTCTCACTCACTGCGAAGTCTTGTTTAGCCTTTCTGACATTTCTGAGCTTTTTTTCCTAGTGTTTGTTCTCCCTGTGTATGATCTTGGATTGTTTAAACTGACTCTGATTCTTTGCTGCCTGCCCTGATCTCTGCTCGTTACCATTTATGATTCTGGATATCCCCAACATACCTGACGCCGTTCCTGATTTCTGCCTGTATGACCATTCTCTTAATAAAGTTTCTGCACATGGATCCAAACGCCTCTGACTCCCTGTTACAGAAGACTTCACCATACCAGGATCCAGCAGCCCGGTATCCCCTTGTCACTGAGGTATCGGTCCCGGTTTCAATGTCAGCCTATCACCAATCCAGCCTAACCACAGATCCAGTCGACCAGCTGTTAAATCTAAGGCAAGGAGATCGATCTATTGAGGATTATGTTCAACAGTTCTGTGAGTTGGTATACCGAGTTCCTCTAGACAATGATGTCTTGTTTAAGGATTTATTCCGTTTTGGACTCAATGAACCAGTAAAATCATGGTTACCTAGAGGGGAGTCTAATGGCAGCTTAAGGGACATAATGGACTTTTACACCCTTGTTATGTGGTTCTCCTTTCACTGTGGGAGAGGCAAAGGACTTTAAAGCCCCAAAATCACTGCACAAGATGGATGCCAGCCCAGCACCGCTGCACAAGATGGCCGCCAGCCCAGCACCACTGCACAAGATGGCCGCCAGCCCACCGCCACTGCACAAGATGGCAGCCTCAGTTGAATTTCCAGAGTCAAGTCAGGTGCCCGTCGACTTTCCAGAGTCAAGTCAGGTCCCCGTCGACTTTCCAGAGTCAAGTCAGGTCCCCGTCGACTTTCCAGAGTCGTCAAGTCACCACTAACACCCAAGTGAAGTGAGTCAAGTGAAACAACAGTTAAACTTCATGATTCTAGTCAGGTCACCATTGATCAGGTCCCTGTTGATTTCCTGGAGTCTAGTCAGGTCACCGTTGACCATTCAGAGTCAGGTCAAGTCTCCACTGACCGTCCAGAACAAAGTCAAGTCACCACTAACACCCAAGAGTCAATTGAAACAATAGTTAAACTTCATGAGTCTAGTCAGGTCACCGTTGATCAGGTCCCTGTTGATATCCCAGAGTCTAGTCAGGTCACCATTGATCAGGTCCCTGTTGATATCCCGGAGTCTAGTCAAGTCTCCGCTGACTGTCCAGAGTCAGCTCAAGTCTCCATTAACACCCATGAGTCAAGTCAAGTCACAGTCGATCTTCAGGAACCATGTCAAGTCACAGTCGATCTTCAGGAACCATGTCAAGTCACAGTCGATCTTCAGGAACCAAGTCAAGTCACAGTCGATCTTAAGGAACCAAGTCAAGTCACAGTCGGTCTTCAGGAACCAAGTCAAGTCACAGTCGATCTTCAGGAAATAAAAAGTCAAGTCACAGTCGATCTTCAGGAAATAAAAAGTCAAGTCACAGTCGATCTTCAGGAAATAAAAAGTCAAGTCACCAACGATCTTCATGAGCACAGTCAAGTCACAGTTGATCCTCATGAGCACAGTCAAGTGACCAACAATCTTCATGAAATAAGTCAAGTCACAGTTGATCTTCATGAACCCAGTCAAATCAACACGGATCTACCAGAGCCTTGTCATGTCTCAGCCGCACTCCCACAGCCTCGTCATGTCTCAGCCGCACTTCCAGTGCCCTGTCAGATCTCAGCCGGATGTCCAGAGCTCTCGTCCTATCCTGTCACGGCCATGGAGGCCGTCTATGAGCTCTCATTTGTTCCTGTCATGGCTACGGAGACCACCCACCAACTCTCTGTCTGTCCTGTCACAGCCACGGAGGTCCTCCATGAACTCACCGCCTACCCTGTCACGACCAGGCCAGCTACCATCTCATCACGGCCAGGGAGGCTGCTATTAACCTGTCTATGTTCTCTGTTTCAGTCCCACCTGACCAGACTTGCTCTCCTGTGCCATCGACTCCACTGTGGTGGTCCTCTGCTCCGCCCTGGTGGGCTTCTATCCCGTCTGCTTTGATGTGGTGGTCTTCTGCTCCGCCCTGGTGGGCTTCTGTCTCGTCTGCTCGGCTATGGTGGTCGTCTGCTCCGCCCTGGTGGGCTTCTATCCCGTCTTCTTAGCTGTGGTGGTCGTCTGCTCTGCCCTGGTGGGCTTCTGTCCCCTCTTCTCAGCAGTGGTGGTCCTCTGCTCCACCCTGGTGGGCTCCAGCTCCATCTGCTCCACTCTGGTGGGCTTCCACGCCACCTTCTCTGCCTCTGTGGAGCCCTTTTCCCGAGTTAAGCCCATGGCGGGCCACTGTTCTCGAGTTAAGCCCTGTTCCCGAGTTAAGCCCATGGCGGGCCCCTGTTCCTGAGTTAAGCCCATGGTGGGCCCCTGTTCCCGAGTTAAGCCCACGGCGGGTGCCTGTTCCCGAGTTAAGCCCTGTTCCCGAGTTAAGCCCATGGCGTGCCACTGTTCCTGAGTTAAGCCCATGGCGGGCCCCTGTTTCCCATGTCAGGCCCAGGAAGGGCCCCTGTTTCCCATGTCACGTCCAGGAAAGGCTCATGATCTCCATGTTAGGCCCAGGAAGGGCTCCAGTTCCGCCTGCTCTGCCCCGGTCCCCAACCACTGCACTTCCTCATGGACCTGGCCCTCCATCCCTCCCCCTGTTCCGCCTCCGCTCCAACGCCCTCCTAGATTGTTTTGAGCGTCTGGAAGCCGCTCCTTTTGGGGGGGGGGCTATGTCACGATCATTAGATGGAGTGCCCATGAACTTCAGTAGAGGGCACTCCACTCAGGACCATTCCACCCATCAACCACCAGATGTCACTTGGACACTAGCACCTCTCATACTGTTGTACCACACCTGAAGTACATTTCCCATGAGTCACTGCATCAATCACCTTGCCACACCTGCACCTCATTCATCAGCCAATTTCCTTGCCACACCTACACCTCATTTACACACACATAAAAGCAGCACAATCACTCTCACTCACTGCAAAGTCTTGTTTAGCCTTTCTGACATTTCCGAGCATTTTTCCTAGTGTTTGTTCTCCCTGTGTGTAATCTTGGATTGTTTAAACTGACTCTGATTCTCTGCTGCCTGCCCTGATCTCTGCTCGTTACCGTTTATGATTCTGGATATCCCTAACATACCTGACGCCGTTCCTGATTTCTGCCTGTATGACCATTCTCTTAATAAAGTTTCTGCACATGGATCCGAACGCCTCTGACTCCCTGTTACAGTTTCCAACGAAAATGAAGTGTACATCTGATTGACACTTTGCTCTTTACCATATCCCAGAATCACTTCTGCACAGATGACGATGGTGTTTATATTCAAAGAACACAGCGGTTGAGAGTTCTGTGGGTGAATTCACATTGAAATGTACAACCCGAATTCCGGAAAAGTTGGGACGTTTTTTAAATTTTAATAAAATGAAAACTAAAGGAATTTCAAATCACATGAGCCAATATTTTATTCACAATAGAACATAGATAACGTAGCAAATGTTTAAACTGAGAAATTTTACACTTTTATCCACTTAATTAGCTCATTTAAAATTTAATGCCTGCTACAGGTCTCAAAAAAGTTGGCACGGGGGCAACAAATGGCTAAAAAAGCAAGCAGTTTTGAAAAGATTCAGCTGGGAGAACATCTAGTGATTAATTAAGTTAATTGATATCAGGTCTGTAACATGATTAGCTATAAAAGCTTTGTCTTAGAGAAGCAGAGTCTCTCAGAAGTAAAGATGGGCAGAGGCTCTCCAATCTGTGAAAGACTGCGTAAAAAAATTGTGGAAAACTTTAAAAACAATGTTCCTCAACGTCAAATTGCAAAGGCTTTGCAAATCTCATCATCTACAGTGCATAACATCATCAAAAGATTCAGAGAAACTGGAGAAATCTCTGTGCGTAAGGGACAAGGCCGGAGACCTTTATTGGATGCCCGTGGTCTTCGGGCTCTCAGACGACACTGCATCACTCATCGGCATGATTGTGTCAATGACATTACTAAATGGGCCCAGGAATACTTTCAGAAACCACTGTCGGTAAACACAATCCGCCATGCCATCAGCAGATGCCAACTAAAGCTCTATCATGCAAAAAGGAAGCCATATGTGAACATGGTCCAGAAGCGCCGTCGTGTCCTGTGGGCCAAGGCTCATTTAAAATGGACTATTTCAAAGTGGAATAGTGTTTTATGGTCAGACGAGTCCAAATTCGACATTCTTGTTGGAAATCACGGATGCCGTGTCCTCCGGGCTAAAGAGGAGGGAGACCTTCCAGCATGTTATCAGCGTTCAGTTCAAAAGCCAGCATCTCTGATGGTATGGGGGTGCATAAGTGCATACGGTATGGGCAGCTTGCATGTTTTGGAAGGCTCTGTGAATGCTGAAAGGTATATAAAGGTTTTAGAGCAACATATGCTTCCCTCCAAACAACGTCTATTTCAGCGAAGGCCTTATTTATTTCAGCAGGACAATGCAAAACCACATACTGCAGCTATAACAACAGCATGGCTTCGTCGTAGAAGAGTCCGGGTGCTAACCTGGCCTGCCTGCAGTCCAGATCTTTCACCTATAGAGAACATTTGGCGCATCATTAAACGAAAAATACGTCAAAGACGACCACGAACTCTTCAGCAGCTGGAAATCTATATAAGGCAAGAATGGGACCAAATTCCAACAGCAAAACTCCAGCAACTCATAGCCTCAATGCCCAGACATCTTCAAACTGTTTTGAAAATAAAAGGAGATGCTACACCATGGTAAACATGCCCCGTCCCAACTATTTTGAGACCTGTAGCAGAAATCAAAATTGAAATGAGCTCATTTTGTGCATAAAATTGTAAACTTTCTCAGTTTAAACATTTGCTATGTTATCTATGTTCTAATGTGAATAAAATATTGGCTCATGTGATTTGAAAGTCTCTTAGTTTTCATTTTATTAAAATTTAAAAAATGTCCCAACTTTTCCGGAATTCGGGTTGTAAGTATTGTGTTTCCATTTACTCAAATACCTAGCGAAAGTGTTAAAAGCCAGTTTTTTTTTTTGTTTCACAAACAATAACACAACCACTATATAAGGCAAAAGTCTGTCTTTTTTGTGTTTTGCTGTTATTCAAGATATGTCTACAAATGCTTTAACCAAACTTTAGCACTTCAGTATTTTGTATGCATGTTCTGCTGTGTCATATTTTCTAATATTAAGATTGCAAAGTGTGTTTCCATTTTCTTTTGTTTTAGTACTATTCTGGATAAAATAAGCCTGCTGGGCAAAGACTTAAAAAATACAAAATAAGCAAGTCAATACACACATTTCTTGCTGCAAGTCATTGTGCTGTTGTTGTTAACAGGCATGGTTTATTTGCTCTGCAAGTGTCCTGGGACAGATGAAGGAGTGAGTGGAAGCTGGTGGAGATATTCAGGAAGGACATCAAACTCCAGAGAGAGACAGAGGAGAGAAGAGTACAGGAGAGCAGTGAGAGCATAGAGAGTCTGTTTTCTCTTCTTGAGAGAATGCTTAACAAATAAATTATTTATTAGCCATTCTCTATTAGGCAAGAGAAAGCAGTGGAAAAAAGGGAGTGGTACATTAAAATTTTTCAATATCTTTTTTTTAAATGCTACATTGTCAATGAAACAACCAAATTTCTGTAGGTTTATTTTTGTGATGCAAGTTCAGAATGAAATGAAGAAGTTGTATACATTATTTACTTTTGTAGTGTAATTTATTTGTAAATGAGTACTTTCCGTACATTTTGTATTTTTGTTTTGCATATTCACATGTGTAAATAAAAGAATTATGCAAATTTTTATGTTTTTAATGCAGCCTATACATTTTTCAAAAAACATTATTCTATACGTAAATATTTATTTGTTCATTTATTTATTTACTTTTTGTCCTATAAATAATTTTATAAACATTAAAACAAATTGTTCTATAAATTACTGAAAGTACTTTTTACATCAGAAAAAACAACATCAGTTTGAGCCCAGCCCTACCTTCATGTGTTGTGTTGGGTCTTCAGGAGGTGAGTCTTTTGGTTAATGGCCAGCACCTCCTCAGCGACTCGGAGGACAATGTGGTGGACAGTGGAATGAGGCACATGTCAAACACTCTGGAGACCACTCTGTATGATGTACCACTGGCAGACAGAAAAGCAACACCAGGGTCTGGATTGTTGCACCCATCACTGTTGCCCTTCACTTCTCAGAAGATCCAGCAGCACTGTCAGGGCCTCTCTGCTCAGCCCAAAACCATTAAAAACCTGTCCAGCACTGGTACATTCAGCTTTATCCTGCACAGGGGTCTGGTCTGATTTAGGGAAGAAAGAAAAGAGAAATTGTTTAGAGCTATGACAATAAAATTAGTAGAAGAAATATTGAGGTACTTTATTAAACTACTTTTAGTAACTTCTAAAACCACATTGGGGAAAAAACTACTAGTCATATTTAAAACTAGTTAAAGGGATGGTTCACCAAAAAATGACATTTCCAAACCTGGAACAACTTAAGCGTGAGAAAATGATTACAGAATTTTCATTTCTGTCTGAACTATCCTTTAAGTAAAAATATTATCTTGCATAATCTAATATAATTAAGATTATAAATATTAATTAATATTAATTATAATTAAGATTAAAAGTAAGGGCATACATTATTGTTCTGAAAAAAAGGATGGTTGTGCATTAATATTACTGCTGCACCACTGTGTATTGTGCATTTTACCTGTTCAAGGTTATTCAATTCAAAGTTGCCTACTAACTATACTGTTGGGTAGTTTAATCTACAACAATGCATCATGTTGTAAAAGACGATAATTGTATAGTGTTCCTGTCCTGTGAGAAAAAAAAACTTTTTTGCAGTCCACATCTTATTATTTTTCAAATGAAAGCATCAACATTTTGTCAGAATATTTGAAAAGTATTGCTAACTAAATCAACGGCTGCATCTGAAGGACTCGGACCGGTCAAACAGAGCACTGTTCAGCTGCTGCTGAACATTGAGCTGTACTATGCTCTAATCCTTTTCTCTTTTTTTAACACTTTTATTTTTATGCTTAACTGCATAAAAAAATCTGGGTTGCAATGCTGTCTATATATGATCACCATGGTCAAGACAATAAACTACTAAATATAAAAACTACTGTATATAAACTACTGTATATAAAAATGCACCTTTGTAAGATATCATGTGTGTATGTGTGTTTTATAGTTTTTCATATGTGTCATTACATTATTCAAGTAAGCTCCAAACCAATTCCTGCATTTAAAGTTGTAATCTCACACCAAAGGATGCAGCAAACCAGTGTAACTTTCCTGGCCTTGGTCTTGGCTAAACCTGAGGTATATCACGTATATGTTTCAGCTTTCATGGGTGGACATTTTATAATCTAACAGTGAATGTATTGGCTAGATCTATTAATTAACCTTTCACGCATAGTGGTCACTACAGTGGACAGCTATTAAAAAAAGCATTTTCTTGAATTTGCACGGGTTTTTTATGGCAAAGTTGCACATCAGCCTCTTCATTGGACCCTGGTGCATCATCCTATAAATTGCAACCAAGTGGCAAGCCTTTGTGTTTCAATTTTTTCCCCCTCCAAACCAAGATGGCCAAGGGTCAGTCAGACATGCAAAGTTGCTCCAGAATATCCACCCATTCCTTCTATCCTAGGAGACTCTTGTAGGTAAAAAAAATATTGCAGCATAAAGCAATATCTAATGAGTCATATCACAGTAAAATTTTCCAAGTTTTGATTTTACATCGAGAGAAAACTCTGATTAATCACATGTCCACTGTAGTGGACGTCATACATGCAATGGCTATATTTCAGCTACAATTCATAATTATAATGTGAATATTGTTTTTGAAATTTAAAACTTAAAAACTTAATATGCTTTGACTTTTTCTACTCTAAATAAATGTATTTGTATTATTAGAATGTAATTTTCATTGACATCGAAAAAAGTCATGTGCTTACATAATGTATGACACTTGTAATGCATTACTTTACTTGTTAATCAAAAAGTAATCTGATTTTATAATGCATGTTATTGTAATGCGTTTTTTTACTAATAACATCAAAAAGTAATCTGATTTTATAATGCATGTTACTTTTAATGCGTCTCTTTACTCATAACATCAAAAAGTAATCTGATTACATAATGCATGTTACTTGTAATGCGTTTCCTTTCTCATAACATCAAAAAGTAATCTGATTATGTAATGTGCATTATTGTAATGTGTTTCTTTACTCATAACATCAAAAAGTAATCTGATTACATAATGCATGTTACTTGTAATGCGTTTCCTTTCTCATGACATCAAAAAGTAATCTGATTATGTAATGTGCATTATTGTAATGCGTTTTTTTACTCATAACATCAAAAAGTAATCTGATTACGTAATGCATGTTACTTGTAATGCATTTCATTACTTGTTACATCAAAAAGTAATCTGATTAGGTAATGCACATTACTTGTAGTTAATTACTTGTTAGATCAAAAAGTAATCTGATTAGGTAATGCATGTTACTTGTAAAACATTACTTCACTTGTAACATCAAAAAAGTAATCTGAATGGGTTATGCATGTTACTTGTAATGCGTTGCCCCCAACACTGATCATTTCAGATGAGATTGAAAAAACGTATCACTAGGTTTTCTCAGAGGAAGGCTATGATAGAAATGTGCATGTCCATCTTGAACATTATCATAATTATCAGCTAATAAGGGTAAATCTCCATACTCTGGTGCACTGCAGGGAGCATCTGAGTGGTTTTCACAGTTGTACCTTGACAGGCTGTAGAAAATTCTGATGGAATCACGTCCTCATGTTCTGATATCATAGATACGCGAAGTGCAACTTGTATGAAGTTGTATGAAGCCATTGCAATATTTTGCATTTATATTTTTTGTATATATTTTATAGTTTTCACATTATTTGATATAATTGCATTGATTAGTTTGTTAAATTCACATACTTTATCTGTTTGATTATTGTCTTATATTTAATACAGTATATCTTCAGTTTAAACCAACCGCATGCTGTCCACTCAAGTGGACATTTGAAGATCTCTTTGAAAAATTTGTAAAAAAAAATAAAATAAAAATCAATTCTTGTTTTTCATGCCCTAAGAGCAATAAAAACACATAGGAAAAAAATCCTGACTGAGGTTATCATAATTCATGCATGAAAGGGTTAAACAATGAGTCAGTTAAAATGTTATGTTGTTATGTTATGTTATGTTATGTTATGTTATATACTGCGCTTTCAAACATTCTCTTAAGGACTCTGTGCTGCACAAGCTGTACTTTTGGTTTCTCTGTAGCTCTCTCTTACATCTGATTATATAAGATAGGGATACCTAAGGCCCATGCCTGCAGCAATAATTCAGCCCAGAATTCTCCAAAAGCAAAACACATTTACACGACTGGGTCTTAGTGACCTAGATTTGTCAGGTCAGATTCATCAAGTCACTTGCATTACAGCCACCCTGTCAGGAAGTAATACTCACATTCACAACACGACAACTCATTATAGAGCAAGTTCTGCAGATTCATACTCTGTCTTTGACTGGAGGAGGCATGAACAGTCATAGTTAAGAGCATGGGCTTGGGAACATTGAAAAGTGAGGGATATGTTATCTGTGGCCTGCGGCGTATTTGATTCACTGTCACATCCATAGCACTGCACATCTTTGACCCAGTATGTCAAGAAAGCTCAGTCATGTTGGTTTTTATTGGACTACTTTTTGAGTACAAAATGTACTCTCTTTCTGTAGCTCTATTCTCTGTAATTTCTTGTTGTACCTTGACACAACTTATTATTGGTCCCTTGTGGCCTGGAGCATAATTCCACAGAAACACTGGCCAAAACAGCGGATGATAAATTGCTCCAAGGTGCTGTTTATTCACTCTCTTGCTTTACAGCAATTCCAGCCAATTATTTTGAAGTCTGACACTTAAAGCACAATCAGTGGTGGATCATTGTCAGGTGGGAGTGATAGCCAGCAGCCTCCTTCACTGGATTTGCCCATTTTGGCAGGGAGATTGCAATTAAGGGTATACGACTCTTCCCTGTCTCAAACTTTCTTCACGCAGTTATCGCTTTTAAAATGTTGAATGTCCCTTGCAACTTCCCTGCATGACATCTGGTTTCTGGCAGAGTTTGATGTTCCCTCTGTGTGATTTATGAGATAACACTGATGTTCAGAACAGTCACAGGTGAGAGGGGAGGAAAATGCAGACATATGCATTTCGTCTTTCCATAATGTCACCAACACTGCTGGAGGTAGCATTCGGATATAGATGTTAAATCTTGGATTATTTGTGGAGCAATAACCTCAGGCATCCTGCTGCTAAAACAGGCGTCACTCATGGAGCAAATTCCAACAGCTGTGCAATGTCCTTGTGATGAGGGAAGTTAGGAGAATATGACAAAGAGAGGGAGGAGCATATACCTGAATAAAGAACCAATGAATATTCACTGTTGCTGTATCTATGTCATGCTCCCCAGCTGTTCAGTAAACATACACATTTGCCATCGAAGAACCCATAAGTATTATGTAATATACATTTGGATTCTACCAATGAGTGAACTTCCTTTGCACTTCCAGGAATAAAATATGAAAACCCATCTGAAATGTGTCTATCTTGTTTTGCAAAATATTAATAATTTATCTTTGTTTGCACCCACTGAGACTCTCTGAGAATAAAAAATTCTCAAATTACAGAAACTCATCGAGCACAGAGTTCCCATAAACCTGCTTACAGCACTCAAAACAGAAGACTAATTACTCTCACAACTGTCACACACATTACTAATTACTTATCAGATCATTAGTTCATTGTCAGAGCTGAATAAAGATTTTGATATTAAAGATTAAATTTAGTAAGAGAAGCTCAACTTCTAATGATGGTAATATTTTGGTAGAAGTAGCATGGTCTGTATGTGGTTGGAGTTTCTCCAGCACAGGTCTCTTTCTCTGTAATTCTCTTCTTTCAGATATAACATACATGAGTACCTGCATTCTGGTCCATGACTGCTTTGCATACATGACAGATGTTTAGCTGACTATCCTTGACTGATTCCAACTCTACTGTAGGCCTGTACTGAGTGGACCTTTCATACCATTATATAAAAATAAACTCCAAAGGAACTGTGAATATTTATGTTTGAGTCACAAACCTGTTAAATCCTTCTCTTTTTGCTTTTACTGTAATTTTATGAATTTCAGAGAAGCATCACATGAATCAAGTTTCTTACCTTGTCTTAGAAGCTAGATTAAAACTGCTTCAACTAGATCAGTGGTACAGTCGTTTCATTTTTAGCAGCAGCAATTCTTACCCAGCTACAATCTCATGTAAAAGGGATAGTTCACCCAAAAATGATAATTTGATGTTTACCTGCTTACCCCCAGGGCATCCAAGGTGAAGGTGACTTTGTCTCTTCAGTAGAACACAAACCAAGATTTTGAACTCAAACAATTGCAGTATATCAGTCTTATAATGTAAGTGGATGGGAATCATGGCAAAAACATACACAAACAAAATCAAATTAAACACTGTGGCTCATGACAATACATTGATGTGTAAAGACGCAAAACAATTGGTCTGTGCAAGAAACTGAACAGTATTTATATAGTTTTTTACTTCTGATTTTCACCGCAACGTCCGAACTGTCTGTACTGAGCGCATCCTGAGAGCGTTCTTCTCAACAGCAGGCGCCTGATGTGTCTTCTTCTTCTTCTTGCTTTACGGCAGAGTGCAGACTTATTAGTTCATTACCGCCACCTATCTTTCAAATGGAACATTGACACTCCTAATTTAGATTATAAATAGAGTGTCAATGGTCCATTTGAAAGATAGGTGGCGGTAATGAACTAATAAGTCTGCGATCTGCCGTAAAGCAATGAGAAGACACGTCAGACACCTGCTGTTGAGAAGAACGCGCTCAGGACACGCTCAGGACAGACAGTTTGGACACTGCAATGAAAATCAGAGGTAAACAAAACTATATAAATACTGTTCAGTTTCTTTCACAGACCGATGGTTTTATGTTGAGCTGCAGTGCTTAATTTAGTTTTGTTTGTGTATGTTTTTGGACTCCCAAAGCCGTGATTCTTATCCACTTACATCATAAGACTGATAGACTGCAACGATTTGAGTTCAAAATCTTTGTTTGTATTCTAATGAAGAAACAAAGTAACCTACATCTTGGATGGCCTGGGAGTAATCATAAAATTATGGGTGAACTATCTATTTAAGCTGCCCTCTATGTTACCATCAAAGCTAATAAAAACATTTAGTAGGGTCTTGGATGTCGAACAGGCAAACTCTTGATGTACCATCATAATTCTATCTAGGTGAGAGGAGACCAAAAAGAGAATCCTTGAACAAAAGGTTACAAATACAACACAGAGCAATAGCAGCATCTTCTGGTAGGATGTACCTATTAGCTACAAACAGCACTGTGAGCAAATGATTTTTAAAAATTACACCTTCAGGGACTAAATGCAAATACTGAATCATTCAATCCTTAATCAAAATGCAACAGGAGATCTTTACCTACATCTTCATAATTATTGTCCCAGAGGAAAGAAAAATTAGATTCTTTTAACATCTGAAATGTTTCTCCTAGAGACATGAGGTTATATAAATATCAAATGGAAACTTTTGCCTTACATTTGTCTCACCTGAAAAATATTCATAAAGGTACACAATTTTCTCATTCTTTTTTTTTTTTTTAGAAACTAACAAAATGTCGCATTGCGTTCCGATTTTTGCCCCATATTATTCTCATCTAAAGTTCATTAAAGATCTCAACAAAATCACATCCTGTGCTCAGATGTTACATTTTTAAACAAGTAGGCCCACATATTTATATTATACGGAACTTCCCTTGTAAAGAAAAAAAAAACTAGGAAAGAATTAACAACAAATAGAAGTGCATTGAAGTCTTGAAAGAGATTACAGCAAAACAATAATTATATCTCATATTTCTCACACTACATTCTCATTTCTGACTCCTTTCTGCTTAGAACTTTCTCGAGAAATTTGTGTCTGCTTTTATTTCTCCTGGGGAATTTTAGTACAAACAGTGTTGAAACTACAATGAATGATATTTGAAAATCACTGCTAAGTCTCCTAAGTTTAGAAAAGCAACCTCTGAGCAATAAATATTTACTCTGAAGTACCATGTTTGTGGGAAAGATGTATAGAAAATTTGTTTGAATGTTATCAAAAAGTAGAATATAAGACAAAAATCATGGACCATTATACTACAATACCTTAATTAAACTGAAAATTTATAAAATGTCTAATATGGAATTAAAAAGATAAAGTTGGCCACTGCACAGTGAGAGATTGAGAGCTTACATGTGGGTGTCAGTTTGAAAATAATTTTAGAATTTGTTTAATCATGTTTGGAAAGTGTGCTGATTTGTTTCTCTCCATACCCGTTTGACACATCGACGTATTAAAGCACTATAGCTTGTGTAATATCTCATGCATCCAGCTGCCTCTCTGGAATACTGACAGAACCAGGTGTAATGGTTCAGATTACTTATGGTTTGGTTTGTATCACAGTTTTAGTCACATTTTTGGTACTGTTTGGTATGTGCTATGTTTAGGGAAAAAAAGGAAACCAAACTGGACACTACTTGAACTCCACTTCAATTATGTTATTTTCAGTTAATCAGCAGAATTCAGAACAACAATAAATTCATCCACCAACCACATTCTATTGCATATATCAAGAAAAGAAAAGAAAGAAAACAACCCACCGATTTATGATATGCAAACTACGATTATCGGCTGGATAAAGCATACCAGAGTTTAACTAGTAAAGTTTTGATTGGGTGAGGATTACAATTGAGGCAAAGACATTGCAGTGACGTACAGAATCATACACATGTGCGAGTTATAATAATGCACAAACAAACCATGTATGTACAAGCTTGGCATTCTGGTATGCACAGACAAATTTCACATTGTTTTCACGCAAATTCAAAATAATGATTTGCTGTGTTTAGTCATTCTGAATGGATTCATGTAATGTAGAAGGTAATTGAAAGTCAGTTGATTTAGGGGTTTTTGGCGTCTCATTGTGGTCCTGTTTGGACATGTAAACAAGCTCTGTGTTGTTGTGTTGTACATATAATGTAAACTGTTAAGTCTTAAAAGGTTTTTTTTCTGTTACATAAAAGTGTCCTTTAAAAAAGAAAGAAAAAAGAAACCTAAACAAAAACCTGAAAAGCCAATCATGGTCTGGAGCCCCAATCCCAAATGCCCATGATTTAGCACATGTTTAAGATTTCCACAATGGATTTATAGGATCTATAAATCCTGAGCCATTGCAGCAAGTCTTGTCTATAAAACCAAATGCTATACAATCTGCTCATCTCATTAAAATAAAAGTAATTACATTTGTTTACACTTCCTTTGAGAGCATAACTGCAGGGTTAACGATCAATAATGAGTGTCAAACAGGAGTCAGCTACTGCACAAGTAATAATGTGAACGAATCTGAGAGCTCTTAATGTGTTGGTTCAATGTACAGTGGACGTGTCTACAGGGTTTTTCTCAGAACCAGGCAGAATTGTGCTTCTCCTTTTGGCACGCTAGCAGCAAAGCAGTAGTGATGGGAAGTTCGGATCATTTTACCAACTCAGACCTTTGAGTCTCGTTCAGCAAAACGAGTCATTTTGTTCATTTTGTTAATTTTTTTTTAAAATTAATTAAAATGTTATGTGTTACACGTGTAACCAATGCTGTCTGAGCTGGAAAGAGAATTGATTAGTTCAACTATCGAGTCATCTGGTTTTTCGAGTCGTTCAATCATCACGTGACAGACCCAGACTGTATAAAAGGAGTTACCCTGGCAACAAACCTGTGTGTATATTCTTTTTTTATTATTGTTTTGTCTTTATGATTTTAAGTGCACTGCCTTAATATTTTAAAGTTTGTATTGTTTAATAATGAAAAAAAACACTGTATAAAAGGCTTTAACCTATCATTCTTTTTTTCTTTTTTTCACGTGACGTGACAGCATTGGATAGAGAAATTATTTACAAGCTTCCTTACAAACGGGTGTGTAGTCATTATTATTATCATCATCATCATTATTTTAATTATTATTTACTTTTACAGTTACTGCATTTCTGGTCTCAAATTGTAGCTTTTTAATTCTTACAGTTTACAAAAGTGTGAATTTCTGTCATGATGGTTATTTTCAATTCACTGAATGTTGTTACAAAGGTAATAAAGAGTTGGTTATTATTATTATTAATATAAGTCTCTTTTCAGCTCAGATATATTACGCTTATGGGTCTGTCACGTGATGAACGAACGATTCGAAAAACCCGAAGACTCGTGAGATGAACTAATCAATTCTCTTTCTGGCTCAAGTCTGCATTCACTGAAACAGGTGAACTACTAAACTAATTCCAGTACAGAACCTATAGAATTCTGCGCATGCGCGACTGAACCAATCACTCCCCGAGACGACTCATTCTTTCAAAATGAACGAATCATTCAAGAATGACCCATCACTACAAAGCAGTTGAGCTGAAAGTGCCATAACCGCCAAAGCCCTTGAGCAAGATTGCAAGACTTGCTGAAATATTAATCAGTGAGAGCCACATTCACATTTTAAATGTTGAATATGGCACATCAAATAATGTAAATTGAAGCTCAACCATGAATGCTTGTCACAAGAGAACAACCCTCATTGGTTCTAGCAGAAGTTCAAACACATTTGCAAGCATACACAAGCACACATATTTGAGTTTTTTTACCATATTTGAAGTGCTCTATGTGCATTGATCAATGTGCGAACCTTAAAAGCTTTCATATATTTGCATCATATAAAGCGATAGTGTCTCTTCAGAAGACGTGGATTTATATTGATTACTTTTACAATGTTTTTATACACATTCTGAGGCTTGAAAATTGTGGTTGCATGAATTTTCAAACTGAAGGACACAAATGATAAGAAAATATTAAAAAAATATATATTTGTTTGCATTCCAAAGATGAACAAAAGTCTTATGGGTTTGGAATGCTATGAGGCTGTGGGAGGTTGACACTGCTGGGTGCTTCTTCAGCATTCTGACCTTCTAATAGATTTGAGAAGCATTGCTCTAACTGGGCTCCAACAAAGCATCCTCAAAATCACTTTAGACAGAATTAACCTAAAAGGGGCCAGTCAAGACAAAGAACAGCATTGCTGAGAATTAGAACAAGGCCGCTTTTTGTCTGGTCCCAGAATCTTTTAAAGCTTTAAATGCACCATAGAAAATAACAGATCCAAACAGACTCTCCTTTTACAGAGATTGTCACCTCAATAAAGTGTGTGATGGATCTAACTTTGCAATGTATGATCATTTTCTTCTTTATACTGTTCATCATTATTTAATTCAACAATATTGAATGCGGATGATTAACAGATGGTACATGAAGAGGCTGCACACTGGCTCTCCAATTAAATTTATGTTTTAGTACTCTAAATCTCCCCATACTCTGTTCCTCAAGGACACGCATGCAGACAATGGATGGCTGTGGAAGCCAATCCAATGAGGGACTGCATTCTAATTCTCACAAATAAGTCCACAAAAATGGAACAAGCCTGACAGAGCACATTGTGTGCTGGCCTAAAAACATTCTGATGTGCTGACCAGAACATGCAACATAGCCAAATTTCATGGATTACATGGTGTTTAGCCCACAATGCTTTGAATTAGAGCAATTGAGGCTCTCTGGAAGAGCAGAAGTCTCTGATCCAGGTCCCCAACAGTTCCCTGTGACTTGCTGAATACGGATTCACACTTTGGGCACATCCCTATGGAATCCCTGTTGGAAAGAATTCACCCAAGCAGAAATAAAGTCAAAACCATTGTGTGGATAGTTTTGTCTGGTTTGGGGAACAAAAATATGCACAGGGAGTGCATTAAAAGTTTACACTGGGCACTTTTTTTGTTGTTAGCCTTACTTTAAGCATTCATCAAAATACACTATAGACCGGGCTGGAAGTTAGTGCAGGGAGTGACTTTTGAGAAAAGGCAGCATTCCAGATAATCTGACCTAATTTCATGGGTTAAAATATAGAGTTTTGTGGTGTAGTTATTTTTGGCCTGATCATGCACATCATTGTATGTATGACTTTGTGAATGACTCTGCTTTCTCTGTATTACAGCAAAATGTGAAAAAAATGACATATTTCAGAATAAAGTGCTAGCCCTATCATTGTATTATCTGTTTAGAAACCAAGATTTCAAGTAGGATCTATTGGCTTTATGTTACTGAATTTAAGACACAGAATAGACGGCACCTCTAAACTCTTCAGGCAGAACAGAACTGTTCTAAGCTTCATTCATTTGTGACTCTTTCTCCTCAGGATCAGTGGATTAACAACACAATTATGATTTTACACAAATTATAGTAATTCATTGTATATCAGGACATGTGTGTAAATGGCTGATTGGACATTTTAAAGCACAGCCATAGTGACAGATATTATTTTTTCAATTTGACTTTATTTTAACAAGGTGTTCCTTATTATTATTATTATTATTATTAATAATGTTGTTGTTGTTATTGTTATTTATCTCCTTGAACATTGGTCAACATACATGACACACATAACCTATATACAAAACCAAGGTTTGCATAGTTACAAAAAAGAGGGGCATATGTAAATAATGTTCGGATCCTTCAGTTTTGCTTCTTAACACCTAAATTAATTTTGTGGAACACAGTGTTGTGGACTTGAAAAACAAACTCTCAAGGTTTTTAGTGAGCAATCATCATGGTGAAATTAAAGATACAAAGATACATCTCTGTGTCTCATAACACCGTTACCAATATAACACCTGCAGTGTTTACTGAGCTTTGATGACCGATGATATTGTACAAAAGTTGGGTCACATTTTATTTTAAAGTTTAATTCCCACTATAAGCAAACCATTAACTATGATTTTTGCCCCCTAATTTGCTGCTTGTAGTTAGAAAGGTAGTTAAGTTAAGTTTAGGTATTGTTTGGGAGGATTGGGAATGTAGAATATGCTCATGCAAAATATGTGTTTTATATGTATAAATAAACAGGTAACAGAAATTGTTACCGTGTTCCCATAGTTATTTTGCAATAAATGTAAACATGCTTAACATGAGATGAGACTTTTAATTGGTTTTAATAAATAGACCATTTATTGTTTGTTTAAGAATACAAAACAGATTTTTGTTTTGGTCGTAAATAATGCCTATTTGACCTAATGTGCCAGCATTAAGTAAAACAGGAATATGAATTCACATTAGATTAAAAAACATTGAGGACTTGCCTCCTCATTTCAGAACACCACTGCATGCCACTGTAATGTATAATTCCTAACTGTAGTATTACTGATGTTGGAGGACAGTAATGAATTAAATGTACAGAAAATAGTGAGCATGAAGCCTTTAATAGATGGCTAGAAGTTCAGCAGTTCTGTCAAAGCAAAAAAAAAAAAAGTAATGTCTCAGAAGAAACACATAGGAGAATGAGAGAACCTGAAATTGCAGATGACGTTTTATTTTAGATAAATATGTAAGCTAACTTTTCCATAGCAAAAGTAAATTTGAATGCTTATGATTTTTAATAATAAAGGTTATAAATTATTAAATGTAAAATGGTTGTGCTGTTAGAATAGCAATATTTTAATTCATTATTCAATATATCTTGTAAACGTATTTATATATTTGGTATGCGTCCATGTAATGAGCAGTGTGATACAAGACACAGATCTGGCTCATCTTGACGAGCTTTACTTTTGGGATAATGATGGGCTGAATAGTACATCAGCTGGTGTAACATGATGTTCTTCAATACATCTTTAAAAATCTATAATAATTAGAAAACAACTGCTGATGAGAGCAATTCTCAATTATGTATATAAATATAATACATCATAATACACTGCACAGGTGAATAAAATCCGGCATAAGTGTGTAGCTGCATCTCAGTAAGCCAATGAATAAAAAAATCAATGACATCACTCAGCATTTCTTTGCTCCACAACATCACCACAGGAGCAGACGGTACCTCGAGATGGGGCGTTCCGCTATATAGAGTTTAATTTGTCAAAAATGGCTGATACAGCGGAACATCTTTTATTTATCTGCTCTGTAAAGCCCCTTTTTAAATGAAAAACTGAACTTGAGAATAGTCTGCCAGAATATCCTTCCTTTCATTCACTGTGATGCTCATTTTTATGCAGCTGCTGCTTCCCCCATGGAACCCAGTGTGTGTGTGTGTGTGTGTGTGTGTGTGTGTGTGTGTGTGTGTGTGTGTGTGTGTGTGTGTGTGTGTGTGTGTGTGTGTGTGTGTGTGTGTGTGATATTTCTTTATTATTTTGAGATTTAACCACGTTATACTTGTTGCTACCTTAAGCTGCCTGTTCATTAAACACAAAGTTTATTATACTGATATTTTATTAGTTTGTTATTTTATATATTCTGTAGAATGTCCCATGGATATATATAGGCATATATAATGGAGAATTAAACAAATTTATTAGAGAAGAGAAAATAAAATTACTAATCAGCTCCATTGTGTATTCCAAGTGATCAAGGGCTTAGTACTTTCCAGTTCAAGCCATTTCGAAGGTTCAGCCAGTCATGCAATATTAGCAATGACATACATCTGAGTCTACAATATGGCAGGAAGTTAGGGAAGGAAGGGCATAAAAAGAAAAGTGGAACTTGCCCTCAGACCTTGGAAAGTGAGGTAAAATACTTCACGTGCACATCCCTAGTTAACACAATCCTCAGTTGATCAATAACACTGACATTTAAATCTCCTAAAACATCAATAAGTACTATAAATATAAGTAAGAATCTCTATTGAAGTGTCAGCTATAGTTTACATGAGATATGGCTATGATGTGATGTCATGTGATGATTTATTGAAGAAGCTTAAGTTATTACACAGAAAGGCTTTGGAGTGGTGATGTATTCTGTGATTCCTGGGAGTTAGCTGTTACCATCATCAAAATAAGAGCTCTTTGTATTAGGCAAATAAATCTTGTAGCGGATTTGAAGACATAAATATTCTCCAAGTGTGGGGGTTAGGAGCAGTGGATCAGGAGCAGGATTGACATGAGCAACGAGGGTCCTCAACCTGCATATTGACATGAATTAAAACACTCAAGGAATTACATATCTGAAATGACTGACAGCTTTAGAACAGATTTATGATGCCGAACTCTGGATGTACTTGTTTGTTGAAATAAATATTTAAATCGTATCCCTAGACCTCAGACTTTGAAAATTCCTTCCAGTGGTAACTGGGTGAAAATAGGAAGTTAATCCCACACTGAAATTAGTTTAATGTATATGTAGGCCAATGTGTTTGATGCTCAGTTTACATCAAATCAACGTCACGTCAAGTTTTTGATGTGATTTGCATAATTTCTTTAACAAGGTGGACCTCTTTAAATAGCTCCTCTTGGGGGGCTGCTAGTTTTGAGTTATAATTTCAGTGTTAGTATTATTTGATCTCAGTGCTGCATTTGATACTGTCGACCACATCAGACTCTTCAACAGACTGGAAAGCTGGGTGGGACTTACAGTAAATGAGACAATACTTAGATTGTTCAGATCATATTTACAAGGCAAAGGCTGCTTTGTGAGCTCATGCATTAAAGAATCTAACTGGACTGCCATGACTCATGAAGTTCCACAAGGCTCAATCCTTGCGCCTCTGCTGTTTGTATATGTATTTGTATATGCTTCAACTAGACTATATAATTTGAAACAACATTGCTTATCACAGTTATGCAGATGACACCCAAATCTACCTAGCTCTGTCACCATATGACTTAGACTCCCTGTACGCTTAATGTAAAATAGATGTCACTCTATTTGGCAATAAAGATTATATGAATGCATACTTTTACTAAAGGAGTCTAAAGAGACATGAAGTCAGAAATCTTGGTGTCATCCTGGATTCTGATCTTAACTTCTGAAGCCACATCAAAGCAATTACTAAATTAGCTTATTACCATCTACAATACAAATCAGATCCTTTGTGTCCAAGCAAGACCTAGAGAAGCTAAGGCATTTATTACCAACAGTATAGATTACTGCAATGGACTTCCCACGAAGTCTATTGCAGCTAATACACCACTGCCAGGCTTCTGTCCAAAACCAAGAAAATTAAATATATCACACCAGTTCCAGTTTTATTCAGAATCCATTTTAAAGTACTTTTAATTATATGGCCTTGGACCAAAATACCTGGCAGATATGTTGGTCAGATATAATACAAAAAGAGCTCTCAGATTGCAAGGATCAAGTCATTTTATAACATCAGAGGTTCATTCAAAACATGGTGAAATGGAATTTAGCTATTATGCCACCCGCAGCTGGCTAGCTTCCAGAGGATGCCAGATGTGCTCTGTTGGTCACTACATTTAAATCCAAATTGAAAAGACATCTTTGCATCTATGAAACTATGCACTTTCTAATGTCTAGTGCTGTACCAATTGCACTGCAGTGTTCTTTTTTTAATCTTACTTTTATGTCCTTTTAATGTATAATATTTTTATTATTATTTTAGCGAATCTATTTTGTTGTTCATTTATATAAAATAAAAAAAGTTTTTTTTTTCTTTTCTTTAAAACAATTAAAATGAATCCTCTTTCTGAAAAGCACTACCACTGAATTACCACTGTGTATGAAATGTGTTATATAAATATAAATAACATACAAACAAACTTGCCTTGCCTGAAACTGTGTAAAAGAGCAACCAGATAAGCAAAAAGATGAACAATGCAATATTCCATTATATTCATAATCTGAATCACAGTCTGCAGTGTGATACGAGACATGAGAACAGTGAAACTGAGAACTTGTGTCTAACGTTTGTCCTTTTATCTGTACACACTTTCACCATGTTACCATGTAAATGTACATTTTTGAGAAAACAAATAATAATAATAATAATTTTACAAATGCACAATATATTAGGTAGTTATAACTATTATTACTTATCTGACATTTTTATTGATTGGCTTCAATTATGGTCAATATATCAATATAGCTGGTGAAGAAAGACAGAGACATTATTGACATTATTTTAAAATTCATTTATATTACCACCATATTTTAAATATTTTTTAATCAAGTATTGAGTCATGCATATGGCAAAAACTAGAACCAGCTTGAAATACATTACAAAAACATTTTAAAACAGCGTCTCTCCTTCCAACTCGCTCGCTCTCTTTCTCTCATACACTCTCTATTCCAGCTTGTCAGTCCTGTCCATGTTGGATTGAAATAGTGCTTTAGCAATTGTACTCTAATCAGAGTGCACTGTTGGTATAAACTAGTAAACAAATGCAGCTAATTAATTTGAACACTACATATTCCCAAAATAGCCAGCCAAAATTCTCCTTTTCAGACCAATGTTTTGATGGCACCACTCAAGAGTTTGCACGGTTCAGAAAGTCAACCTACTTACAGTTGTCTCTGCATATTTTAACATACAATAAATTACACATGGCAGCTTCAAAAAGGAGCAAGGGAGAGTCTAGACCACAAGAGCCAAACTACCAGCCTGTTTGGTGGGCTGGTGAAGGTGTATGAGCTCTGTCCTGCCTATTTTGGAGGTGTTAATTAAACACTGTCAGCCTCTGGGACGTCTTTGTCCACTACCACATTGGCCCCTCTACCATAAATATATCCAGGGGCCCAAAGTCTCTTAGGCATCTCATCAAACATAATGCCCTCCAAACACACACTCGTAAACTCTCTATCCCTTCACTTCCTACTCACAGACAGAACCCTTTCCCCCAACCACCATCTCAGATTTATAGAGGCTTCGGGTTAATAGTCAACTTGCCTTCAAACTAAATAAATGACAGTGTTCTGCCAAGAGTAATAACAGTATGTTGATGCACAAGGAGGGAGAGACGTCTTTGCTCGCTCCAGCAGTCTCGAAGCACAACTTTAATATTATCTGCTTGCTTCCAGTCCCAGGATAAGTTCTTTTACACACACACACACACACTCTCTCTCTCTCTCTCTCTCTCTCTCTCTCACACACACAAACACACACAAGCCATTCTGTTTAGTGGAGTGTTAGACTTCGCCTTGATACAAAATGGTATAACTTTATGGTCCACTGTATGCAGCAATATGGGATAAAATAAATGGTATTTACTCTATATCACCATTTGCACTTCCATATGTTGTTAGACAATATCTAGTGGTCTGCTTTAGTGCATGAGATTTCATTTCTCGAGGACAGAAATGCTGTAAAAAATATTGTCCGAGTATATGAGCAAGGCACTGCAGTGGGCCATTTCCATTAACTACTGTCACCGCAAGAGCAATGTGAGATCGCATCAAAACACAGCTCGTTTTCCAACAATAAATACTGTAAAGAAAGTCAACCCTGATTTTTGCCTTTGAGTAATGAAACTTACAGTGCATCCGTCTGGAAAATGACCCTATAGTCCGACCTTGAGTGACTTACTCCTTTTATACAAAATAAATATTAAAGACATGAAATGTATTATCATTCATTGTGTATAATTATATTTTTATACACCTCTAGGTTGACCAGTTTCCCAGTCTAAAGAGATTAAAGACTGTCTGTTCAATAAAACTGTCTGTGGTTCAAGGACACCTGTGCCATCTAGTGACAACAAATAAAACATCTGACTCTGTTGGGTTTTCAGTTGGATTCACATTTTATTGCCACACTTAGTGATACTACGCGATTAGTTTCCTAAGCATCTAAATGCCTCCAATAATAATAATTAAAAATACAAGTCTATACCTTCACCTTTTCTGTTCTCTTATCCTCCTGTCCTAGCTTTTTTACCAATTTGAACGATGACTGAAATCTTGTATAACAGGCACTAGTGTTTATTGCCATTTTATGATACATTGCCTGTTGTATTCCTCAACTGTAAGTCAGATAAATGCATCTGCCAAATGAATATATGTAAATTTAGTTTTACATTAATACATTAAGGCAAGATTAATCAGCAGCAGTGTGGCTTGTTTATATATATATATATATATATATATATATATATATATATATACACACATATAAATCTAATTATGACAGAGAGAGAGCTGGACTGGGCTACTGTTAAAAGGCAACCCTTAACCAGTTTCAGTTCTTTCAATTTAACAGCTAAAATGTTCATATTTGTATTCCAACTGGAAAAACTTTATGACACCTTTTCTACTTCTAGTCTAAGGGCCAGACTGTTCAGCCAGAGAGCTATTGACATTCACAGAAACATTAAACAACATGCCTAGACTGAAAATCTGCATATAAATGACCAAAAGAAAAGTATTTGTAATTAGAACAGATAAGTCACTCTAGATTTCACTATCATGTTGTTTACAGAATTATAATATTTTGAGAAGCCTCAAAAGTGCCTTCAGAAATTTCAAAATGCGCATCTTTATCAGGCTCCTACACTTAGGGTCAGTCATTTTACTTTAATGGCAATTTACAGATACTTTTCTGTGCCATTAAAGTGAAATAATTGAACATAAATATAGGAGCCTGATAAAAACGCTCATTTTAGATGAACATTTCTGACAGCACTTTAGGAGGATTTTGCATCTGAACTCATAAAAAAAAAAAAATAAATAAAATAGTAGGGCAGATTTGTTAAAACTCTCATTGCTTCCTTTTATTCTCCTTATAATGAAGCCAGTTCTTGTGTCAGTCGCTCTTTCTCTTTCTGGAGTTTGATGATACTGTGTTTATTCAGTTCCAGACGGTCTTCCAGCCACTGCAGCAGCGGGCCGCTTATGGCCGACATCTGGCTGCACAGGTTTTTAGTGAACACTGAGAAACACACACACATACAAAACATTACCAAATAACAACTGTAGAAAAGGTTCTACATTTTACAAACTTCACATTTGTGAAATGAGGTTAGTTCCACACTATACACACAAAAATATATATATATATTTTAGAAATAATACATTGACAAATTATCTTTCATTTCCTTCACTTTTGCATTATGAATCGACTGATCTCTGCAATTTGCATGTAGAATGTGTTTGATCGATCTTATTTATAAATCTACACCAGCGTCATACTGGAGATGCTGAGTGCAAATAAAATAAGGGTCATCATGACGATGAGAAAACGTTTGATGAGATTTTATTTACCCAAAGTCTAAACTCATCTAAAATGCTTACATTGCTGCCATGCAAGCAATACTACTTCCTTCAGCAGATACAAAGTAGATTTTAGAATGACATTACCTGATCCATTATGTATCTTTGTGATTGGATCCAGATGAGTTAAACTGAAATATTGGTGCAAAAAAAAATTATAATAATCTAAAACATATCTACAAAGAAATGTAGCCATGGATTATTATGAATGAATACAAATAATCTGAAACAAGGAATACCTGTGAATCCTTCTGTATGTATCCTGTTCCTCTTGACAGAGGATTCTGGGTAATTCCACGGCAGACTCTAGACATACTTTCCCAATGGCTTCATGTGGGATTACATGGATGGGGATCTCAATCCGTTCATACCTTGTCATAAGAAAGGAATTCAATAAAACACTGACACAGAAGACCTTTAATGAGTGATCAGATAAATAAAACATACACACTTAATAAACTAGTAATCTTATACTTAAATGCTTGAAAATAGTTTTAAAGAAAAAAAATGTAAATTATGTCTATGCATAATGTATGGAGTCGCAAATCTTTATTTTTAAATGCATTCATTTTTAAAATAAAAAGAACATTATTTACTCTGAGCCTTTCTGGGCTTGTACTGACTGGAAGCAGGTGTACAGAACTCTACCAGTCTACAAGAAAAATAGAAAGTAAAATCATGGTAAAAACGTGACAATATAGTCAAAAACTCTTCAGAATTTCTTAAGATTTTGAGCGTAACATACCTTAGTGTTTTTATCTTCTATAAAACATGAGAAGATGAGGCCAACGAAACCCTGATCCATCATCTGGTACATTGCTTGAGTCCTAACATCTGTATAATGTGAGGACAATTGCAATTTATTCAAATAAAATGAAGATATAATGCATACTTCCATGCATTCATTAGAAATTTTAAAACTAACCAACATGTGATGGCCACACAGTGATGTGTGGATGAGAGTGGTACCAGCCCACAACCCTCATGGGACGTCCCGTCATCTCAGCCAACCTGTGCCTCATATTAAGAAAATGTGCTAAAACAGCATCAGGATTACACTTTATTATAAACGTCATTAAGAAGTCATTTTAAAACATTACATAGTGCTTCCAATCAGTAAATGTGTATTAATATAGGAATATAATGAGGTCCAAATGCCTGAAACCACTAGTCAATTAGTGCAAAGCATAAGTTAGATTTTGAATTTTAGATTTTTATTCATTCTGTACAACCCCATTTCCAGAAAAGTTGGGAAATTTTGTAAGTAATGGTTAAAAAGAACTAGAAATCACAGATTCTTGTTTTCATTGCATTTCACAAAATGCCCGAATGTACGAAAATGTACGAAAACAGAGCCGGCCCAAGGCACAAGTGAACTAAGAGGATGCTCAGGGCCCCTGTGGCCACCAGGGGGCCCAAGAGTACATAAAATGACAGCTTGTTTGTCTTTTTTTTGTGATGCATTATGTCAATGGACAACAGTAATTATACAAAAGGTAGGGTATCTTCTTGTTTTAGGGAAGTTCATGTTTAATTAAACTTACGTAAATAGTCTAGACATCTTAATATATTACAAAATAATATTTTACTTAGCTAGTTATAGATTAAAGTTTTTGTCTTCTGTGTTTAAAAAAAAAAAAAAAAACCTTTCCTAGGTATATATTTTTGTAATAAAAATAAGCTTCTGTTTCATAAATGTACTGATAACAGCTTAGCATTATTTACCTTAGCCTACCCTTTGGGGTTTTTGCTATGATATTCCAGTATCATTATTAGGGGTGGGCGGATCGATCTAAATATCGATGGTATTGATGCCAACACTGGTATTGGTATCGGATCGATACATTTGTAATTTAATCGATATTTTCATTTAAATATCTCTCATCTACGTTCGTTATACTTTGCTCGTGTCTTCTACCTCTACAATCCTGAGCAAATGCTTCTTTCACATCCTGGCCCACTTTGCTACTCCTCCCCCTCCTGCTGCTCTGCTGTGATTTGTTGTTGTGTCGTCACGTGACTCTCTGACACAACACGCCGAGGAGCAGCGAACAGAGTGAGAGCGAAGCTGATAGCACATTGAAGTCCAGAAGGGGGGCTCAGGGAATGTAATTGCACAGGTATATTTTGTTCTTTGTTTGTTCTTCAGTAATAATTGTGTGCACTTTATTTCATTTGCTTTTAAAACCAGATAAAAAGGGAGAGATTTTTGTTATTCTTTATTATTATTATTATATTTTTTTAAAGGCTGTAAAGAACTCAACAGTGCCTAATAACTAGTAATGTTGTGGACTTCAATACATTAATAAAAAAAATATTGCCTAAATAATTGATCATTCATTCACCTCAGAAATAATGACAGACCTACTGCTCTCCCCTACACAAAAGTTTTTTTTTTTTTTTTTTTTGTAAAAAAGAACGTATTGGTATCAGTATCGGCAATACTGACCCTATATGTATTTTGTATCGGATCGATACCAAATTTTGCAGTATCGCCCACCACTAATCATTATGCCTCAATTAGTTAGTTATAGATTAAGAGTTGTTGGTTTAAAAGATGTACAAATGGCTTCCTGTTGTGTTCAATAATTTATGTTGTTAAAATAGCAATAAAAATAAAATTGGTCGGTCTTAATGCAAATGTACAACCGGCAAGTCGGTCGGACTAAAAGCAAAAAAATTATAATAATTGAGTCGGTCCTAAATTGACAGGGTCGGTCGGGTTACGTCAAACAAGAATATGTTTAAGGATGGCCCTAATGCAATGTTTGATTTTAAAATGGGTTTCAAAGGATGTATTTTGAGATTTTAGGTTTTCAGTTGATATATTATTTCTTATGATTTCTAAAGTTTTTTTTTTTTTGACAAATGTCAGAACTCCTGTTATGATGTAGGTTTTGAGGTGCACTCTTGCCATAAATTAATCTATTACTTTTCCTACATAATTTTTAACAAAAAAGATTGGTAAAATATCAATTCAGGGGTCTTAGACCTTTCCAACGATGTATATAGTTTGTCATGATTAGATTAGGATTTAATTGTAATATAGTGAAGTAAACATAGGGGGCCCACCGAGGGGCCAGGTGGCAGTTAGCAGGTTAAAGTGCATTTAACTCCTGAACACTCTTGTTGGTCTGCTACTGTTATAATTAAAGATCGTAAAAAGTAAAAACATGCCAGGCAGACATTGGTATGAGGTAAGCAACACAGCTACAACAACAACAAAGAATTGATAATGGGCGAGTTAGATTTATAGTAGTGTGCCAAGAATGAGTCGTATCGGCGGCACGAGTCACATTCTGCTCCGGGGCTGGTGAAAGGATATCTCGGCTTCAGTAGACGCGGCTGACAGCTGCTCGGGGGAAATCTCCACTCGGTCTTTCCTCTTGTCTGATCGACGCAGAATTATGACAGAATGAATGTGCACAATGCGGTTTGTGTCCACCTGACGGAGAAACGATATTTACACAGTTTCATGACCGCGCCTGTTATCGATCACGCACAGTTACACAAAACAACACTTCATAAACAAACAAAAACATTCAAACCTCGCCGATGCAGAGCCCCATTACTTCCTCTTTCTCCGTGCTCAGAGCGTGATTCATACAGACTAGAAATGCGTCTGACTCTAAATGTACAGCGCTCACTGCCATTATATGAAGTACAATCTAACCGCTATTGTTTTTCTCTCTGATTTGTTTATTTGTTTATTCCTGTACAGAACTTCCACATCGGCAAAGCGCATGCGCTACACTCAATTCCTTCCGACAGGAAACGGGAGGGGAAAAAATCACATGGCATTCAGTTTATCTACGGTGCCCGAGAAAGGACATATTAGGGTTTCCTTATTTTAGTGTGTGTGTGTGTGTGTGTGTGTGTGTGTGTGTGTGTGTGTGTGTGTGTGTGTGTGTGTGTGTGTGTGTGTGTGTGTGTGTGTGTGTGTGTGATATTTCTTTATTATTTTGAGATTTAACCACGTTATACTTGTTGCTACCTTAAGCTGCCCGTTCATTAAACACAAAGTTTATTATACTGATATTTTATTAGTTTGTTATTTTATATATTCTGTAGAATGTCCCATGGATATATATAGGCATATAGAATGGTGAATCAAACAAATTCATTAGAGAAGAGAAAATAAAATTACAAATCAGCTCCATTGTGTATTCCAAGTGATCAAGGGCTTAGTACTTTCCAGTTCAAGCCATTTCGAAGGTTCAGCCAGTCATGCAATGTTAGCAATGACATACATCTGAGTCTACAATATGGCAGGAAGTTAGGGAAGGAAAGGCATAAAAAGAAAAGTGGAACTTGCCCTCAGACCTTGGAAAGTGAGGTAAAATACTTCACGTGCACATCCCTAGTTAACACAATCCTCAGTTGATCAATAACACTGACATTTAAATCTCCTAAAACATCAATAAGTACTATAAATATAAGTAAGAATCTCTATTGAAGTGTCAGCTATAGTTTAGTTTTATAGTGTCATGTCAGCCATATTTGTGGAACAAATTTGTGTCTGTGGCAAGCCAAATGATCACTCTTAATGTCAGGAATGGAATCTTTATTAGTAATTCTTAATTGCTTGGAATTTTCAGCAGTAAAAACACAAATTCTTGATATAAAAAATGACATCACAATTATTGATATCAAAATTTGAATTTAGACTTAGACAGATAACCTAGATCTTTCAAATACTATTTAAAATTTCATTCGTACATATAAAGTCAAGTCAGTTTTATTTGCACTTTTACAATAGACAGAGCTGGGTAAATTACATACATTCAGATTGTAGTCCATTGCTGATTACAGATTACAAATGTGTTTGGGAATCCCTTCATTACAGACATAAATAAACATAAAATAACAGCAATGACTTTAGCTACACGCCCTAAAGGTTCTTCCTGGTTTTAAATAATTTCGTCCAGACTTACATAATCAGTTACTGAATGTCACCGGATCACTTTTGACTCACTGTCCTCAATTTTACATAAACACATTAGACACTATGGAATAACCATTTTGAGAATTTAAATTAGGAATTGATTTCAAATTCCAATATTAAATACAGTCAGTGAAGTACTTTAAAATGATACACTTAATGTATGCAACAAACCACTACCTATATATATATATATATATATATATATATATATATATATATAAAAATATAAATAGTACAGACCAAAGTTTGGACACACCTTCTCATTCAAAGAGTCTTCTTTATTTTCATGACTATGAAAATTGTAGAATCACACTGAGGGCATCAAGGGCTATTTGACCAAGAAGGAGAGTGATGGGGTGCTGCGCCAGGTGACCTGGCCTCCACAGTCACCGGACCTGAACCCAATCGAGATGGTTTAGGGGTGAGCTGGACCTCAGACACAAGGCAAAAGGGCCAACAAGTGCTAAGCATCTCTCGGGGAACTCCTTCAAGACTGTTGGAAGACCATTTCAGGTGACTACCTCTTGAAGCTCATCAAGAGAATGCCAAGAGTGTGCAAAGCAGTAATTAAAGCAAAAGGTGGCTACTTTGAAGAACCTACAATATGACATATATTCAGTTGTTTCACACTTTTTTGTTATGTATATAATTCCATATATAATTCCACATGTGTTAATTCATAGTTTTGATGCCTTCAGTGTGAATCTACAATTTTCATAGTCATGAAAATAAAGAAAACTCTTTGAATGAGAAGGTGTGTCCAAACTTTTGGTCTGTACTGTATATATATATATATATATATATATATATAGTTTCAGTTTTTGGATTGTGCATTGCATTTAGTTTGTACCATAAAATCCGTCCTAAATCCAAAAGTGTCCATAGATTCTCTTGTAAAACAGCATTTATTTATTTATTGCGATCAAAGTCTAAAAAAGGTCAAACCAAACCGAAAGTATCTTGATAAAGATTAAAAGATTAGGCGTTTTCTAACCGGACGACATTTAGAGTCGCACAGTCAGGAGCAGGCAGTGACGTCGATGTTCATGTGTTTACAAAAAGTGACCGACCGCTTTCACTGGAATTAATTTAGTCCTCCAAACTCCATCTCGGCTCTACGTATCTTAAAATAAAATGCCACAGAAAGATCCCTGTCAAAAACAGGCTTGTGCCATACAGAAATGTTTACAAGGTAGCTTTGTGGTCTCAATGTTGTTAACCTTGCTTTCCTTAGATTGCAGAGCTTTTCATTTGAAGCAGTTTGACCTTCTGATGACTTCTTATGTATATTTAACAGCCAACAAATACATCGAAAGTCTTTGTGAGGATGTGATTCGAGCCATGAGGAAGTGTTGTGAAGTCCACGCAGGAGAAAACTCTGTCTGCTGCTCTGGATTTATCAAGGAACACACATCTACAGACACAAAGACGATCCTTTAATAGAAAGATACACAGCATGCATGTATATGTGCTGCAAGAGATCAGAGGAGACTTTCAAGGACATGTGGAATAGATATTCACCAAAAAGTCTCTTGTAACTTTAATTAAATCAAGCTGTCTCTGGCTGTCACTATTTATTCAACAGTTTAGTGAGAATAATATGCATTCAACATCTAGTGTCCATCAGAGTGACCTGCTTGGTTGTATGTTCAAAACACAAAGGCCTCGTAGGGACAGCCGTATGAAATGCAGATTACAAAATGAAAAAGAAACTGGAATATTTCTAGCATGATGTGCTGAGCATTAGCTGTAATTTAGGGAAATAGATGTATTAAATAAATATCAAAACAAAGATGAGACAAAAAGGCAAACCAGAATTGTTTAAAACCTGATTGTCTATTTACTGGGAACATTTCTGTCATTATTGAATAAAATTACAACTTTTATCGACCCCTTGTTCTTTGAAGTAATGTCCAGATTTGTTACAGAAATAGCTTAAGTTTGAAAATCGAGTTTTAAAAGCACTTAGCTTAGTCAGCATGACATAAAGCCACAAGGTTAGATAGGGGTTTTAAAGGGACAATTTCAAATGTTTCAACTATTTACATGTTTACATAGGTTAGCTTTTCAAGTCTTGGTTCATGCCAAAATAATATATGCAAAATTTTCAAATAAACAAAAAATTTAACCAGGGCTTAAAGTACAAACTAAAAACAATGCACAATCCAAAAACTGAAACCATACATTCTAGCATTGATATACGTTTCCTATATATAGACATGAACATCTTAAGAATCAAATCTTGATCTGATAAAGGAGTGATGAGTTAAATACAAGCTGCAATATCACACAGAAGCTGTAATCTGATGTTAGATGACAGATGACATCCTCGGAGTATAAGACGTTACAGTGAGAGATCCTATGAAGCCAGACCAAGCAGAAATCCACCAGCAAAGCCTCCTGTGAGAACAATGTTTTTCTTGACAAATACTTGCACCTGCGTGGAGAGAGAGAACATTTAAATGAATTCAGACACAATGGGCAATAGCACACTTCTCATTCCAGTGATTTCCAGTCATACAAGTGAATTCAGAGTTTTACGCTTAAATTTGGTAAACTTGAACAGGACAGAAAAGTTACCTCACATCAGATTATTTCTGATGTGTGTGTGTGTGTGTTAGTGTGTGTGTGTGTGTGTTAGTGTGTGTGTGTGTGTGTGTGTGTGTGTGTGTGTGATGCAAGTTGAGAGTCTGACTGGCAGTTGAGAGAAAAAAGATGCGCATACTATATTCTCCATTCAGTTGCATTTTGAATTTTTTTCTCAATGCTGTAAATAAGCAAATGTCCACTATCTAATACCATGATATGCCATAACTGTGGTATACTCTATCTGAGATACAATGAGTGTGTGTTTTGAACACACGAGGAAACATAATATTACAATTACATAAATGCATTTATAAATGATAACAGTGTTTCTTACCTCATTAATTTTTGTCCTCACTTCTTTAGGAGGCTCTGAGTTCAGCTTCAGCTGCTTCTTTGCCTTGTTCACGTCTTGCTCGACTCGTTTCCAGTCTATTTTAATGTAGCCCGTGTGATGAGCAATCTGAAAGGGCATCGGAGATGGCTTATATCTTTAAACAATCATAAATAATAAATGATATATATATATACATATATATATATATGAGTCCTTAGCCATCTTCAAGATTCGGCTTAAAACCCATGTCTTCCATCTTTATTTGACCCTCTAACTTTAGCACTCACTATTCTAATTCTATTCTTTAAAAAAAATCTAACTACCTTTCTAATCTTTTTGTATTCTATTTTCTCTTAATTTATTATGCAATCATGTGTATGTGTGTGTATATATATATATATATATGTGTGTGTATATACTAATATATATATATAAAGACCTCTAACACTAGCTTGCACTATTATTTATCTATTTTATCTGTTTTCTTTTTATTTATTATATTATTTAAAATCCCATGCTAGGTGTACTGTGTTAACCTAACTGAGACTTGTTATAGCACTTCTATATCATTGCTCTTTTGTTGTTTTTGATTGCTTCCACTGTCCTCATCTGTAAGTCGCTTTGGATAAAAGCGTCTGCTGAATGAATAAATGTAAATGTAAATAATATACACTCTCAACATAATGTTAATAAGCACTTGGCTTTTACAGGTTTTTCTATTTACCTGGAGCAAAAAGAAGCCTCCTCCTACAGCTGATGCTGCAAGCTTCCCAACTTTCTGAAACAAGTACCCTGCACACCTGAGAGAAACACAAGCATCAGCTGTTTGGTTAAACTCTACTCCGCATCAGTGTTCACATACTACTAACCAGCCGCTCACTCCTCCAATGGCCAGCTGTGTTGCAACAGAGTACTTCTCAGCAGCGGCTCCAGAGTTATTTTTGCCGAACATCTTGTTCCACCAGCGTTGTTTCTTGACATGCTCTGCCAGCTCCATCACGTCAAAGGTTTCCGTGTCTGTCAGAACACAGTAATAGTCATTTTATAAAACATGTTTAAATGAATCCTGAGTAACTTAAGGCTTTTTCATACCATGAAACGGGGACAACTGTTAGCAAGAAATTATTTATCAAAAGTGATTCATCATTTGTCATGCAGGACAGTAATACTGTATAAAAGACTGTCCACAATAAAGAAAAGCAAAAGTCTCTTTGATTTTGAGCACATATGTTCCTTATATATTATTACTTAAAAAAAAAAACAACAACAGTTGTTATTATTATAAAAAAAAATATTATTAATGTATTTATTTAGTAAAATGGCTATACCAAACCACTTTGTGAGGAATTGTATTTGCTAGTTTATTTTATTGAGATATATTTTCTTCTGTATATCAGGAAAATGTTATCTTTCTGCCCTCCAAAAAATATCACAATGCATTTCTGTTATGTTGTGTCCTACCTGAAGGCATAGAAGCAAGTTTACAGTAAGCATGAAATCTACGTTAATTTACTGCTGGCGGTAGAAACCCTGGTTGATGCAACACAAGGTCAAAGAGGAAAGCTGTTAGAAAAACAAGCTGATTAAACGCAGTGCTGCTGTGCTCCGTCCAGTAGTAGTCTGCATCTTTACATCACAACCCTGGCTAATGACGTAACCTTACAGGACTCCAGACATAAGCCAGACACAGAAATAGCACACTACTGCAGCCAAGAGACTTGCTTTCAGACACATCTGAAGTAAAGAGACGCGAGTATGAGACTCACACTGTGTCTGTATCCTGCTAATAATACAAAGCCTGCTCTCTTCTTCATACTCTGGATCTCCAGAAATATTTCTGTGGATTGTGTTTGTACGTGCAAGTGAAGGTTTCTCTGCCCTATCAAGGATCACTCTTTAAAGGATGTTGGTTTTATTATAAATGTAATTTATTTTAATGTAAATTTCACATTCATGAATGCAAGTTTACAAAAGGCATATTGATTAGTAATATCCTATGGAAATGGAAATGTATGTATAACATATTTGTCTGTAAAAAGATGCTTATGTACCCTCTCTTCTTTTAACCTTTTTTTTATTATTATTTATTTTAATTTTTACTGTTCCTTTTTTGTTGAGGCATGTGAAATGTTTGCCACTGTACATGATACTTGTTGACAATACAACATAAAAAAAAGTTTGCTGTTTACTAGTCACATCCAAGGCTTCTCTTATATAATCACATGTTAAGGCTAATATGACTCATGTCACAAACATGAACTGGTTCTGCATGTGACATTCTGTGCTCTGTTAGTGTGTGAATTAGCTTGTTAAATGTTATATAAATGAGAGAATCTCTCTCTTCATCGTTTAAATATGATGCATTTTAATGTAAGTTACACTGTGCTGCACACTGAAGGACGTGTGTTTACATTCGTGTAATCCTCATTCAGCATCTCTTAAGGTGCTTTCGCGACAAGTTTGTTTATTATAACGTCAAACTGAAAACTGGGTCATGTGCAGCCTTATTTAAACGTGTATTAAGTGATAGAAAACAAGAAAAGACGGGGCTTACCCTTCTCTGACATTTTCCTTGCGTGTTTTCTATCCGGAAAGTATTAATGTTTGTGCCTGGTTCGTGCGCATCCTCTGTGTCATGTGAACTTCAAGTTGGGCGTGGCTTAGACCGATCGGCGTTTGACATCAAATACCGCGAGAGCGATTCCAAAGCATAAGGAGCGTGTGTTCTCGCGGTATTTCAACATTACACGCCGATCAGTCTCAGTAGCCGTGAAATGTTTATATATATATATATATATATATGTATGTATGTATGTATGTATGTATGTATGTATATATACCAGTTTCCCTATTTAACCAGATTTTGATCAAATTTCTGCTCTTTTGTTAGAGCTCATATCATGCCCAGCTTTCAGCTTTGTTTTTAAAATATTTTATTTGATTTATTCACTAATGAGATGTCTTTCCATAAAGAGCATTGTTTGATTAATTTGTTACTTTTAGTGACAAGTTTTCTATACATAAATGCAAGTACGGGGATTATAAACTAATTATTTATAATTTTGAAATCAGAAGCTCAGCAATAGGCCACCTAAAACAAAGTATAATCTGATAAACAAGAAAACTGTGAAATTAATTATGTAAACATTTCCATATTTTATTAGATTAGATTTTTTTTATCTCATTATTATTGTTGTTGTTGTTGTTGTTGTTGTCTCTTCCCCCTTGCTTAAAATGTTTAATGTGAGTGATTCAATTAAAAAAAAAATACTAATAATAATTGTTATTATTATTTTTGAGCAAGCTATTTTTTTTTTTTTTTTTGCCAAAGATAATATTCAGTTTAGTAAATTACTTTGTTCATTTCTATGGTATCCACAAATAGTATTTGTCTTGAAACTCTGAAAGTTATTATTTCATTTAATCATGCCTCTTATTCAGTTTATAATGTTTGTCCATGATTTTAATGTTTAATCAGTGAGTAATTTGGTAGATCTACACATTTCTTCCAGATGTTCTCATCACAAAGATCTTGTGCTTTGAAACAATTATGAAGACTAAATATTTCTATAACTGTAATGAATGCATGAGATAAGGTTCTGAAAGAGGGACTAGGAGTGTTACTATACAGATTTATTTGCTTAGTTAATCTGCTTAGTTGTGTAAACACGGTTTAATTGGTTTAGATCAAACTGATTTGATTTAAAAAGTTGAACTTAACTTTATTATATTTGCCAAAGAAACTTTGCACGTGGGAACAATTTTATTATTATTATTATTATTATTAATAATAATAATATGAATTTACTAATTTGCATAGCCAGGTGAGGATGACAATGATAAGTACATCCATAAACTAAATCAATAGGGCAAGGTGAATTTAGGTAAAGTGGGCCATTTTTGGTTTAACTTGTAATTAATAAATAAATATCTATATAGGCCTATTCATAGATATACTATTAAACAAACCCAAAATTTAATTTAACAAACCTAAAAACATAAAACCTTCGGTCTTAGTAAAATTCAAAACAACTGACATTTAACTTGATGAACTCTAATGTAATATTTTTTATATGTTGTAAAGTTAATTATCATCAATGTGACTATAACACATGCACACACAAAAGAGGAATAGGAGGAATGTTTAATACTTTAAGTAATATTGTACAACTTTTTTTCTGTTTTTGTCTAAAATCTTTCAATGAACTTTAATTGTGACCTTATTTTAAAGCTTTATACTCTGCATCTATATTTCATGCTTTTCTCACTCCAGATTCAACTTCATTCTACTTTCTTTTTCTTTTCCTCCGTATCTGATATTCCTGATTGCACACTCATTTCTGTTTTGTAAAAAGCCAGTCATACATGTCAATTATAAAACTAGACGAGTCAAGTTTGCAAATTGAAGTTGTCTTGAAAAAGCCTTTTGTGAAAGTTTGAAGCAGTTTTGAAGTTTAGATAGATAGATTAGCTAGATGAAGATATCATGATTGACCTTGTTAGCATGATTAAGATGTTTCTAGCAGTTTAACATGATTAACATGTTGTTAGCATGTTGATAGTATGTTTCTAGCATGATTAGCATGTTGTTAACCTCCTTTTGACATGATCAGCATGTGACTAGTATGTTGTTAACATGATTGACATGTTGTTAGCATGATTAGCATGTTGCTAGCATGATTAGCAATTTGCTAGCATGTTTTTAACATGATTAACATGTTAGTGGCATGTTGCTGAAATGATTAACAAATTACTAGCATTTTGTTAACATATTGCTAACAAGAAGGTAAAAAATCCAGCAAAACAAAAGAGGAAAAAAAACTAAAACTAAATAAAACCATCTGATTTAGGTGGGGAAACAGCTTAAAACCAGCTGATTTAGCAAAAAGCCATCTTAAAACCAGTTAAAACCAGCTGAATCAGTAAAAGAATGAAAGAAAAAAAAAGAAAAGAAAAACAGCTGAATACAGCTAAAAGATAGCTAAAACCAGCCTAGACTAGTTATCTAGTCTTAGCTGGTTTAAGATGAAAATATCTGGTTTAATCTTGGTTGGTCTTCTAACATGTCTCCCAACTTGACCAGCTAAGACCAGCCTGAGCAGAGAAAACCAGTTTAAAACCAGCCTGGGAGACCAGCCAAAGCATCTCACCAGATTAGGCTGGTTTTATTTCTTGTTGTTGTTTTCAGTAGGGAGTTTTTAAGCTTTGCTATAACAGTAAACATCTTAAAAACATCATAATCTCATTGTATAAAAGAATCAATGAAAGTCTGTGTTTTTTTGGGGTGGTTTTGACATTATGGTTTTCGAAAACCGTATGCCGGATCTGTTATTAAAGATATAATAACTAACTTCAGAATAGTCTGAAGGTCTGGGCCGAGATCGGTGGTTGTAGCTTTATATTCTAATATCAGTTTATTTAATGAATATGATTAGAATTAGTGAAGGTTCACTTTACCTCACAGCAATATTGGTTTACATTTAGTGAGCAACCTTACAACTTAGAAATGAAAATATGAACATCATATCACCTTTCATGATGAGGGAGTCCTTCTTTGAGCTGTAGCCAATCACCAGGATCATATCGCTTCAGTCAAAATGATTTTATCATCTAAAGAAATAGTGTCCCTTTAATTAAACAACATCATTATGCTCTGGAAGTGTAAACTCATTGAGCACAGTACAATCAAGTTTAAACGGCCCACTTTACCTGAAGTCAGCAAAAGTTTATGTAGCTTTGTATTTCATTTAATATTTAAGAGTAAAATGTTATATTTTGTTTTGATTGTACAGGTTATTTATTTATTGTCATTAGTATTTATTTATTTATTTATTGACATATCTGTCACAATCTCACAAACCCCTCGCAGTTCTATTATGATTCCGTTGATGTTCCTGGGGATCCCCAGTTCTACATTCATGTCCACAATTTCACTAATGATACGACTGGTTTACAGGATGTACGTACATTCACTACGTCTATAATAATGTAACCTTATTGTTTGGGTTCAAACATTTAATCAGCTGTTTATGGATCAAAGATAAAAGGGGGGTTTCAAGCATCAACGCAATAAAAGTCCAATTCAGCTTTACATTGATCCCCCCATAAATTAGAATTTGACCTTTTTAATTTTATTTTCCCTTTATAAATGATGTCATACATTTTTACCATGATTTACAGAAGCTACCCACTAAAAAACATTAATTGTAACAATAGTTCATATACCAAAAAAATCTTGTCAGGCATATTTAGAACCAGAATCATTTGAAGAAATTAATAGACTTTATTTGAGAATCTCAAAGCAGCCACTAAAATAATAATTCATTGTCATTTGAAACCTTTACCAATATTTGCCACTATCCTTCAAAACCACCAGGTTTTACTCATTTGCCAGCAACAAGATTTATAATAACTTCAGATGCAATCAAATTTTGTATGTTGTTTCATTTTGCAAAAATATATCTGTTTCACTGAATGATGATGGAACATTAGCTATTTCAACCATATTTGGACATTTTATTTACACAAAAGATACTTGAAACATTAAATTAGACTTATTTATATTTAATATGCTTTATATATATATCATAATTTTTGTACATTTAATTTGAGGGGGACACTGGAATGTGACGTCTCATCTTTGACCCTTTATGATCGGTTCTTCGGTTTCCAGAGATGCTTCAATATCAGTCACCCGATGAGTGAAGGAAACACTTGCTGTTATAAATATTATTTATTTTTGCATTTTTGAACAGGCTTGTTCATTTCTAAGCAACATTTTTTTTCCATCTATTATTTAAACAAAACAATCTAGAACAATTTCCATGTATTCTCAGTTTAATCATTTCTTCATTTGCATGTTTGATTTAATTTGTTTTCTTTCAGAGTCTGAAAATGTGTTATTACATGGAGCTTTCATAAGAAATACTTCTAAAACCATGAAGAGGGTTCCTTGAACATGTGTGATAGTGATATTTAAAATCCACATTTGTGTATATAAAAATGACAGTATAAGACTCGTTTTTGTCAAAATTTTATTTTGTCACATGAACTGTGTACTACATCGTGGATTATAAAGCATAATCATTTTACAGTGCATAAGTTTTAAATGCATTTAAAAGAAAGTAAGAAACAGAAACTCATAGATTCAGAATCGAGTTTTCTTGAAGAACTTTTGATTGAAGCGTGTGAAATCTTTACTGACCCAGTAATCAGATGTAGCTGCATTTTGATACAAGACAGACTCTACACTGAGTACTGAGTAAGCAAATGACATCAGTGCAATCTTTGATCATATCCAGCACATATACATTTCTCCGTTAGATGCAATAAAAAGAATAGTAGCAGTGTACTCCACAAAACATCCTATAATCATGTAATGAATGTAGTTTGAAATAATTAACAGCTAATGAAGTCTCACATATTCTCCTGTGGCTGTTCTCTGGGTTTTTTTCTTTTTCTTTCTGTCTTTCTTTTTGACAGAGCTGTTCCGAAAAAGTGAAACTGATGGTGTCTGTGAGGGGGAATACCATGTCCTTATTATGCATGCATATTAGGTTATTTCCCAAAAGCATCCACGCTTACTTAAAACAAACTGTACAGAAAAATATATTCTTCATGATATCTGTGACATAGAGAGTTAATGCAGAGGAAACTCTGTTTATGATGATTACATGACAGACTCTTTTCTTTGTTCATAAACTAACAGTGTCTCTTTTCAGAGTTGGTTGTGTAAGAAGTAAATCAGTCTGTGTAGATTTTGAATAAAAACAAAACCCAGTTATATAGTTTAATTAATAAAACCTGAGATATAGTTACCCCTGCAGGTATAGTTTGTGTAGCTGGAATCACTAGAGCTCTAAAATGCACAAACGAAAAACAACAATTTTGATGACTAGCCCCTAAATTTGAATTCTACATTTAATTAAGTTAGTAATTCTGTGAGGATAGTAGTTTAGGCCTTTTAAGTCCATCTAGAAAAGACTTACTTCATCTCAGCATGCCGTCCGGTGTTTCGACGTCTTGTTCCTGCAGCGCTGCACATCTCTGAGCTCCTGAATGCTGTTTGTATGTTCAAGCTCTAACAAAGACATTTGTTGGCTCAGAACCCTATACCATACCGATTTCCACTGAACTCCTCACTCGACGTCTCACGCAAACTGTCTATTGCTCCACATCCTTCCTCCTGCTGTAGTCTACATTGAATTCTGAGAATACGGAAAAAGCGACTTCCTTGGTTGCAGAAGAGCTTGACAGCATGTCGTGTCTGCACATGGCAGAGCTCTGTTCATGTCTGTTGAGCGTGTGTCGGCTGCGCGGGGGGCCAGCGTTTATTTGCCCTCTATAAATTTCCCCTGGGTCTCTCCCTTCACCTGGCTGGGAATTGTGTGTGTTAGTCACCTTACAAGGGACAGTCCCTTTTGATCTCAACATTTTAAATAAGCATCTCTGCTCACATGCAATACCTTGGACAGGGACTCTTGCAAACTTCTTAAGACGAATTGGGACCTGGGTCCATGCTGTGGTCCTCTTGCTGGAGTTATTAACGTGTCTAAAACTATTTAGCAAAGTTGCTATTCTGAAAGTAATTCCGCCTCATTTTGCTCTAATTTATTACATCGGGAGCTTGTTGAGTTTATTTATTTATTTGTATGAAAAAGCAGACTAATTAATGAATAGACATTTTGTATTTAAATGCAGTAAACTATTTTCATATGATCGTTTTATCAAAAGTAGACAAGAATCACATTAAGTAAATAAAAAATATATTTACAAAAATAATTATGAACGAACAAGCCAGTTGAAAAGAAGGAGATTCTCTTTTTAAATACAAACAATTATTTTCATATGACAATTTTACTGAGAGAAGAAAATAATTGTATTGTATTAAATAAAAAATGTACAAAAATAGTTATGAATAAACAAACTAACTGAAATTAAAGACATTCTCTTTTTTAAATACAAAAAAACTATTTTTCTATGATAATGTTATCAAAAGAAGACAATAATTGTAGCATATTAAATAAATAAAAAATGTACAAAAATAATTCAGAATAACCAAACTAATTGACATGAAAGACATTCTCTTTATAAATACAATTTGTTATTTTCATATGATAGTTTTATCGAAAGAAGACAAGAATTGTATCATATTAAATAAAAAATAAATGCACAAAAAAACTATGAATAAACAAACTAACTGAAATTAAATATTTTCTTTTTAAATACAATAAACTGTGTTATGAGCTGATTTTATCAAAGGAAGAAAATTGTAGCATTAAATGAAACAAATGTACAAAAGTAATTATGAATGAACAAACTAACTGAAATTTAATACATTCTCTTTTTAAATAAAATAAACAATTTTCATATGATAGTTTTATCGAAACAAGACAAGAATTGTATCATATTAAATAAATACAAAATAAATGTACAATAATAATAATAAAATATTGGTATAAAATTGATTCATATCTCATTATAAGACTCATTTTTTCTTGCCTAATTTGTATTTTCTTGTAACTGGTAATTGAGATAACAGAACAGACATAAAACCCATCCTTAAGTTAAAGTCAATTTTTGTATCGAATGTGTTTGATGATGAAAAGCACTTTCGATTCTGTCTCATACTGAAGGTAAAGGAAAGCATGGGAAACAACTATATCTGGTGTCAAATGTATATGTCTTGTGTGAGACCATTACATCATTCTATATCTCATCATTCTGTACTTATTTGACCTTCTGTGGGTTCTGCACTGATGCAATCATTCGGCTAAAAAAGTCTAACCTTAACCGTCCCCGAAAGGGTTCTATTTGCATAAACATTTTGGTGAATCATAAAGTTCCTTGCCATCTAAAAGAAGGAGTGTGGCATACAGGAAGTCAAAGCAAAGTTTGTGAGTATGGCGTACAGGAAATCAGTGCAGTGTTCATCACCACCCGAACTTGAAGGCGGGGCTTTTTTTGTTTATTTGCATGTTGTCTTTGATGTTGCCTGGACAGGCTTCAAGTCAGGTTTATTTTGGTAACGCTTTTCACAATACTCAAAGCAGATTTACAGATTGGATTACTATTTTGTAATACTGTATGCATTACCATGTCATCATAGATTTTGGTCATATTGACCAGCTCTCTGTCAGAACGTCACTCCACAATTCTTTAGTCCATTAGTCGCCTACAGCGAACCAGAGGTAATCATGGCAAGGAACCAAAATACATAAATAAAAGCTAGATAAATGGTGCATCTCCATTTATACAGGCGCCAAACTGCAAACTCTCTGAGTGGTGATTTCTTTTTAAATAAGAAATTATACCACAACTGTTATGTTCTATATAGGATGGATGTATGTAATATAGTCCAGACAGACTACTTTCATTATGTTGTCATTATCCTCTCTTGTGGCCTCATGGGATAATAAAGTCCATCAGATGTGCTGCACTTCACAATTTAAAAAGTAGTTATTAGTAAGTCATCCGGGTATATTTCGCCTACTGTTTAACAAATACTAAGAATTCCGCTCTTCTCACATACTGTTTCCACCCACTATTCAGTAGGAAAGTACGTGATTTTGGGTGCAGACAAGAAAAAAGACTTCAGTACGCTGCGTTTTGTGAGTAAACAGCTCATCACCATAAACTGACAAGCTGTCCATTAATTTCCAGTGTGTTTAAACACTATGTGGATATCACAATGTATACAAAAGTATACAGTGTCATAAGTGGTCACAGAAAATTGTATTTATATGTAAATATGATTTGTATGGGATCAGAAAAGACTCGTAGAACTGAAAGGCATTCTGTGAGTCAGAATCAAATTTACTAAGAAAAAGTTTCAATCTAAGCAGTAATATTGACATTTTTGAAAATCAAGACTCTTGACGGACTTCTTAGAGTGTCTTTTCTTTTCTTTAGCATGTATGCATCGGTGGTATAGTCATTGACAGAATAGGCTAAAACCAACAAAATCATAAATCTACAGCAATGCGGTGGGCAACTCTCTCCCCCCAGACTTCCCCAGCTCAGGGGCAGGGCTGAGCTTTCAATGAATCTACAAGAAGAAAGAAATAAAAAACAGTAACGCAGTATTCTCCCCACCCAAGAGAAGCCTAATTCCAGTAAACTCAATGCTGGTCATATTTACTGTTGAAGTAACTGACCTCCCACAGTTTACAATGTACTCGCTTGCTTGCTGTTTTTTTAAAAGTAGTAAAGTGCTTTGAAATTAATCTAAAAAATTATGTGGACTGAAATGTGAATTTAACATGGAGAGTCAATGTGACTAAATACATAAGAAGTTAAGTTACTAAACATAACACTTTCAATGCACAGAAAGAGAGCAAAGAACATTTTCACTGACAGTCAAGTTCAAGCACTCTCAAAAACTCCCAGTAAAATCACTGAAGCTCTTTACACTATGAAATCAACATCTTTCAGATTTGTACAAACATTTGCAGTTTGTTTTTTCTGATGAGAGAATTCACCAGAAAGAGGTATTCAGTCAGCAAGCGTGTGAAGAAAACACCGGCATTTCAGCGATGACTCATCAGAACACCTCTGATTGGTCATTGTGATCAATAGCATCGCGTGTGATTGGTAATAATGTGCAGTGCGGTATAAACACGTCAGTATCTGGCTCAGCACCTGCCAGTGAATGCACATCTGCATTTAGCAGCTGATGATATGATGCACTGAACGTTATAATCACGCGATGTGATTGTATTAAATAAAGAAAATATTTATCTGCTATTTTCTGTCTTTTAGAAGCTGCATTCAAAATCCACTTGGCTCAAAAACCCTTTGAGGTGAGCGTGATTTCATCAAGTACAACATGTTCATGTATCAACATCCTTGTTGATCCTGGAACAACATTCTAATCAACCAATCACAACTGAGATGTAACTTTTCAGGAAATATCTGTTTTAGGCTTACAATCAGAGTTAGGTGCTTCTACACCCTTGTTAATCAGCTATCATTTCCCACTGATTTTAGGAATAAATGATGGGTAGGGTTAGGTTTAGGGGTAGGGGGTTGAGTTTATATTTTTGGACAACAATGTTGATCCAGGATCATCAGAAGATGTTGATCCAGGAACATGTCTTACTTGGCAAATTCACGGCGACCGTAGCGACACCTTTCATGTGAAAATAGCACTAAAACAAATAAATGAATAAATAAAACCTGTAATAGTGTTAAAATCTTGTTTGACATTTATTACAAACACACTAAAGATCTACAACAAAACAGAGAGAGCGTTGGTAATAACTAAGTAAATATTTAATAAAGTATAAATAAATAATAACTTCAATACTAATTTGCTGGAAATAACTTCTTAAAGTGGAAAAAGTTGGTGAAAAACCACTTACACTGATCACCAACTGCAACAGCGTTTTTTATTTTGAAGCTCAACTGTCATGAACTTGTGGGCATGCACAGGATTGTGGGATGTCATAGACACATACATCTGTGCTGGCTTCAGAAATCGATCAGATGAACGATGATCCATAAAGCTGACATTGGATTCATACATGCTTTCCTTGGATGCATTCTTTGAAGGCAGCCTTTTTCCGAATCAGACAAAGCCATGGTTTGTCTTGAAAAGATTAAAAACCACTGTCAGCTGGTTATCTGGAACTGGTTATGCACTTCAGCAAATGCGATGTTGGATGCCACCATGGTTTATCACATTAGACAACAAAATTAAAGTGTAATGGTGTTATCATTTTATGACTCAACCACCTTATATCTAATCAATCTCCAACATGTTTGCCATGAAACATTAGATTTGGAGTGAAGAAAAAACTGTTTTATAAGAAGTCACTGGCAATTTTGCAACAGGTAGGATTCAGTTTAAGGTCCTTCTCAATTATTCTAACCTGGAGTGACCAATGAAAAGAACATTGCAATAGTCAAGACATAAGGAGAGAGAAATACATGCCTCAGTGTTTCGGCATCTTTGAGGCTAATAAAATATTGCAGGTGAAGTCATGAATAATTTTATTAGTTAGTGATTGGGCTATAATGGTCTCAGTTTTGTCCATGTTTAGTTTTAGGAAGTTAGAATTAAGCCATCTTTTTATTATATTTAAGCAAGTAGAAATTGAATCAGTTTGTGTGTATAGGGCAGGTTTAAGCCGGTAGACACCAAGATGACGGTCGTCTGTCGTGGCAATATCGGTCAGCTTTAGTTGCTGTTGTTTTTTTGGTATGTACTGCACCGTTGGCTCTAGTGAATAACAGTGGTAGTTGAAACCAGTAGTATATAGATAAGAACAGTCAGAGGCAGATTTAGTGATTTGGGAGCCCAAGGGAAATATATGACTGGGGGCCCATGTATTTACACACATTTACAAATTCAGCCTTGAGGTTCCTTTTTTTGTTGTGATGCTTGCTTCTGCATAATGATGCCCCACAGCTGTGTCCAGTGGTTCTACATTTTTCATGTACATGTTATAATGGCACCAAAAAATAGCAATTGATTTACAGTTCTCACAAAAACTGACAATTGATAAAATAATAAACCTCACAAATGAGCCTTTAAGCTTTTTTTTTTTTTTTTTTTTTTTTTTTTTTTTTAAGAAAGGAGTCAAGTATAAATATAAGAAAAGTCAGAAGCAAAAATTATAATATTAATTTAAAACAGGGTAATGTGGGTGGATTTTCACATTGGTCTGAACAAAACCTGCTGACAGGATTATTGAAAATGCACATTGATTCTCTGCCAGCAGGAAGTGCTTTTGGAAGTTTAGAAATATAATGGTTTCTCAGTTAACGACCGTAAACGAAGCAGCGCTGCGCTCATAAACACCATACTTTATCAGATAAAATGAAATTGCCATGGAAAGTTTTCTGAAGACAGTCGGTTCCCTACATTCATTCATATAAAAACTTGAATTAGTGAGCATGAGATAAATGTGAAAAATATAGCCAATACTGACAAGGGAAGTCCACTGATGAGTTACCAGCGTAAGCCTGTGTGCCTGCACTCACTCTCCAAAGGCTCATTTTAAACTTTAAAATACACTTATTTAAGTTATTTTCACATTAAATTTAAATGAAAATAAAAACAAAATTATAATGAAAAGGAAATTATACATTTACCTAAGGAATATATCGATCAAACAAGTAACTGTGTATGCGTCCTCTACTTGGGTTCTTATGAATAAGTAAGCAGCATTTAAAACAATAAATATATAATACGCTCAATATTTAATTACAGCTTCAGATACATGATATTTTCATTTGCTACAAGCAGGATACACGAGAAGTGTGTTCAACTCGGACTGTTGTCTTGGTGATAAACACCGTAAAAAGCAACCTGAATCCTGATTCAAATCTTGGATTTGGATTCATATGTTTATTCTATTCCTTGAAAAAAACACAATTTTATCAAAATAAATATATATAAAATAAAATTCATAAAGAAAGAAAAAAAAGACTAAATATTGGACTGAATTGTCGTTATTACAGTAACCACGAGAGGTCGCTTTTGAAACAATGTATCATGACTTAATTTGGAATCTTCTTTGTAAAACGCCCAAACACGTCTAACATGAAAGGAATGGGTTAAAGCTGCATTTCTCATACATTTAACAAAGTAAAGTCGTCTTTTATAAAAGTCGGCGTTTATGTAACTATGCAGCTTAAGGAACTATGTCTGATCTGTGTTTTAACTGATAGCATGATGCAATGTGTTAAATCACTCCCATCTTTAAATATGAATTGGTTTTAAGTGCTTGTAATCTGTTTGTGAGAAACTTTCTGTGCTGCCATTTCGGCCAGGACTCCATGGTAGAAGAGATTTATATCTCGATGGGATAATTCATGGTAAAATAAAGGATACATAAATAAATAATACCAGTTAAACCAGCTAAAAAAAAAAATGAGGGTGAGTGATTATTACAGTATTATTGATATTTTTTGGGATGAATGATGAAATAGAACTTTAAGAAGGATGAAAATAATTCCATCAAGTGTCTGGGTTTCAGTGCCTTTAGCTTCTTTAATGAACTATTTTGTTGATATGATTCATCAGGAAGTAAGGTTTTACGTGTCTAAATCTCTTTTCTGGACTGGGCAGTGGCCTGTTTTCTGGACTTATTATAACTGTGTTCTTTTGTGTGTGTGTGTGTGGGGGGGGGGGGGGTGTTTTGTGACATATCAGGACACAACTCTGTATAATGACATGGGTATGACACAGGTATTACAAGGAGAGGGTGACTTATACATAACCCATGTCCCCATTTTTCAAAACGCTTATAAATCATAGAGAATGAGGTTTTTTTTGAGAAAGTAAAAATGCATAAAGTTTCCTGTGAGGGTTAGGGTTAGGTGTAGGACCATAGAATATACAGTTTGTACAGTATAAAAACCATTACGCCTATGGGATGAACACACTTTTCACAAAAACAAACGTGTGTGTGTGTGTGTGTGGTAGGCCTATCGTTGAGAAGGGTGTTCCTGTATTGGTTATCACTTACGAAGCAGCTCCGCCGGCAGTGAGAGAGTTAACTAAGACATACCTGTGAACGCGCAGGCGGGGCCCACGAGCTCGAGCGGTCCTTTTCCTGAAAACGAGCGGACATATGAACAACACTCAGCAGGAAGTGACCGCGCATGCGCGTTGCCGTGTGGGTGGATTTGGGGTCCCGCGTGAACAGGGCGGCGTTTCTATGGTGAGGAGGTCTTTGATCCGCCACATGGACCAGGAAACACCGCGCCTTCCGATGAAACAGTTCTCTGATGATACATTGTAGCAGCCAGCTACATCTCTCCGGTCGCAGTCGCGTTTCGCGGTTGTGTTTGTGTATCTACGGCCTCTCGGCGCTGATCAAGGGTCTCTCTGTGAAGCTTTTATGTAATGATCCGCTCTGGCAAGGAATATTCTGGACTCTTGTCTTAGCTGAGAATCAGTTTCTAATAAAGGCGTCACGTTTGGAAACGCGGCCTTTATTAACGTTCATCTGTTAAAAACAACCTAGATCGCATCATATTGTCTGTAGATCTATCCCACAGGTGTCTTTCACGTTAAGGATGGGGATCTGATCAATCGGCAGAGGCTGTATACCTCTTCGATCATTTCATCATTCGTTCACCGAAGACAGATTTGACGTTAATGTTTCGCCAGGAGGTCGGTGTCCTGTCTTTTATTCCGTCTTGTTCGTACCTTTTTCAATACGAGCAGAGGAACATGTCTCGGTATAACCTCTACAGTCTGCTGGACTGGATGTATGGAGGGGTGGACCCCATGTTTGAGGGCAATGGAGGCCCTGAGTGCGCAGCCTTCCTCTCTCCACGACAGAGACTATTTGAGACTCTGATCATTGTGTTATTTTCTATCCTGGAAGTGGTGGTGGCTATCAAAAAGATTAATGTCCCTAAAGAGGTCAGAGATGTGGGGAAAGATGGCAGGAGGAGTAAAGAAGACACCTGGGGCAAGAACCTACTGCTTGTGGCTCTGTGCATGACTTTTGGAGTTGAGGTTGGGTTTAAGTTTGCCACAAAGACTGTCATCTACCTCCTCAATCCATGTCATGTGGTCACAATGGTGCAAGTAAGTATATTTATGATAAAATCATTAGGGATGCACGATCATGATTTTTCATGGCCGATTCCAATTTTTATTTATTTTTTATCTTTAAACAACAAACAAGAAAGTGTGTATAAAGAAGAAGTTTATTTGGTATTTAATAGGCCAAACTGGCTTTTGGCTATTGCAAACAATAACCGTAACCATCTGAAATTAACGGCAGTAACTGCACAGTTAGCAGACTACATTTAATACAAACATAGATGGCACAGACATCAGCATTTAGCTTTTGTTTTTGAATTGGGTTGCAACTAAAGAGAACTGGCCTTAAATTAAAAGATTAACAGTGACCATGTGAAATTAAAAGCAATAACTGCATAGTTTTACAATCCAAACAACACAATCAACACACATTCAGCATCAGCATTCAGTATTTTAGTTTTTAAATTTAAAACAAGGTCTTTACCAGTGAGACTAAATAAAAGTATGATATATAAATACATTCAAAAATGTTAAAATCAAATAATGTTGGTGCGAAATAAAACAAAGATGCAAAGTGTTTCATTCATCCAATTAAAAAAAAAAAATTAAGGTAATGATTCACATTTATATTTTTTTACTTGAGCCAATGAAAAATAAATAACTATTGTCTCAAGTTAAAAAATAGAAATGTGAATCATTACCCTAAAATTTTTTAATTGGATGAATGAAACACTTTTTTTTCAGTGTGCTACAGCAGGTGATTTTAAAATCAAATTCACTCAATATAATTTTAAGATAAAATAAAAATAATCATCCTATACAGAACTGACATTTACTTCTGGCTTTTTAAACGTGTATGCAAGTTCTACTTAACAAAAAAAAAAAAAACCTTTCCGTTTTGTCACAGTTTAGTCGGTTTCATTTCTCATCCAACACGCGAGAAGTTGAGCTGAACATCCCTTCACTGTCTCCGCTTGTCAAGTCTATCAAACATTTAAATATATAAAGTCAGTAATCTTAACAATAGTCAGTTAAAAACCTCATAATCATGAAAGGGTTACAATTAAGTTTTGCAACAACGCACCCAAATACAGTAACAGCAATAATGTGCATACGAGGATTTAAGTCTTGAAGATATAAAGTAAATAAATTAGGTGTCATCAGCGCAGAAACCATGATCCACTTACTATACATAATCCATTGCGATGTATTTGTTATTAAATGAACTTACGTTTCGCCAAACTGCCCTTCATCTAAGCCAGGGGTCACCAATCTCGGTCCTGGAGGGCCGCTGTCCTGCAGAGTTTAGCTCCAACCCCAATTAAACACACCTGAACCAGCTAATCAAGATCTCACTAGGCATACTGACTTTCAAACAGGTGTGTTGGAGCTGGTTGGAGCTAAACTCTGCAGGACAGCGGCCCTCCAGGACCGAGATTGGTGACCACTGATCTAAGCCCTCGGTTTACCCGCGCTCATAACATTAGCACAGAATCAGTTCAGAATCAATCACCAGAAGAATCAGTTCGGTTCAGACGCTCTGTGAGTCAGTCGGCTTCACGCTGAATCACGCATGCGCAGTATCATCAGCTCCTCGGTTTTCGAATCGGACGCGTCCGACAGAAACGATTCTCAGTTCAGTGTACTGGTGATCCGAAGACCGATGCAACCGGTTCTTGACTCGAGAACGAGAACTGCTCCAGCATTGGGCATGTTCGTTCGTCATCTGGCTCGGTGTTCATCTTCATCTCTCTCTTCACAGCAGTTCAGTCAGTGTACTGTTTGAGTAAATGAATTACTCCGGGATATTGGTTTGTTTGAACTCAGAGGGAGTGTCAGTCATTTGTGGATTAATGCTTATTGGATACGCGAACTGTTTCAAACGATTCAGTTCGATTTGGTGAACTGGTTCAACCGGTTCACTAAGAAGAACCGGTTAAATTGAACGATTCGTTCACATCACTAGTGCCTCAGACGTGTAGCTTTGCACTCCCAGTGCTGAACGGCTGCCCGTGTCCTGCGCACAGATTTCGAAATGCTTCCACACAAATGACATAGTGATTGATTACAATGTAGTCTGTGCACGCGGACGCACTTACGGAAAAATCGACCGAAAAAAGACCAAAAACTGGTTCCGATTTATGGGCGGTCAACCGGTGCATCCCTAAAAATCATAAAAAGTAGCCTGTTGGGCAGGTGTAGTTCTGTTTTTGTTGCAGATGATATGAGCTGGAGGTTCAAAATCCCATGAACAAAACATTCAACTTCAGATTGCTTAAGTGTGCAGTAGTAAATTGCTTTAGGTAAACTAGTAAATTAGAAATGAGTAGTAGTGAGGGTTTTTGAGGCTATGCATTTTGTTTCGTTTCCAAGCTTTGGATGTCATTGCATGCATCACTTATTTAAGAAATATATTCTTACATGGCGGCATAACACGGCATAACCCTCAAAACATAGGAAGGAAATGAGAGTATAAAAGAAAGATAAGTTCTTTTAAGTGTTTAAACTGATGTACATTTTTACTGGAATGAGGGGGGTGTTCTTAATCATTCATTTCCTCGCCCTCAAGTAGTTCCAAACCTGAATGAGTTGTCAAGCACAGAAGAAGAAACAGTATTTTGAAGAATGTTGGTCACCAAATAGTTGACTGTAGTTTGGGCACTATGGAATTTACTGTCAACTGTTCGGTTTCAAGCATTCTTCAAATAATCTGTGTACATTCATATGACATGCTTGTTAGGTTGATTTGATTACATTTTTTATATATATTTGTTGACAGAAGTTTATAGCATATTCTGCCAAAACAAAAGCTGGAGGATTTAGCATATTAACAGCTTAAGAGTTTGAATGTTGGAAAGTGAAGAATTTAAGAGGACCTTTCCACCAGCAGAAGAGTCTTTGCTCTTGTGTTTCATATGAATTAAATGTAACATCAGTTCAAATCGCGAACATGTGCCAGAGATGAATTTAATTTCAGGGGGTACAAGTAAATAATATTTCACTTCTAAGGGTTTCGGTTGACAAAAAAAAAAAAAAAAACGGTTCCTTGACCTAGATCAGTGATGGGCAAACTTGTTCCTTCCAGGCCACTTTCCTGCAGAGATTTGATCCAACCCAGCTGAACTCTGAAGGAAAGTGGCCTGAGTTTGCCCACCCCTGACCTAGATGAATAAATGCTGTTTAAGCGCAGTAATGACCTAGTTTTGTTACAGTTAACTTCACCAATACAGTAACACTATTAATAAACATGAACGGTAACATAAATCTTTGTTAAAATACCATTAATCATTAACAGACCTCTGTAATAATAATATTATATATAATAATAAAACCTTTGGAACATCTCTCTGTCTTGATATTCTCATACTTGTTTGCACGTTCATGGCCAGTGATAAGCCAGCGGTCTGTTACTGGCTACTGCCTTCATGTTTCAACCGGCTAAAACACTATTGTTACTTTAGAGCTGCTTTACAGCAGAACTTTGATTCAACAAAGTTTGCATCACTGATTCTATTGCTTCCCTAAACGCTGTTTTGAAACGATCTCTATTGCATAATGCACTTTAAAAATCAAGCTGAAGTAAAATAAGTAGCAGCATGAAATCACCAGTGTTGCTTTATTTCATATCACCTTCTAAATCAGGTGCGATATTTGATATATTGCCCAGCCTACTCAGGCATAAGCATTTCTTTATGTTTATTGTCCAGCTGTTCTAGGTGAGGCTTTCCCATATAATTAGCAACTAGATAAATCCTTGCTGCATTTGCGGAGTCCAGCTCCAGAATGCCCGTCTTTTGCCAGGCATCAAATATGCAAACTCAGCATGTGTTCTCAAGCACAGTACACCATAGTAACTCAATGGTTCTACTAATGTCAATAAACTTGTGTGCAAGTCATACAGTATTTGAACAAGGTCACAGGCTTATCATTTGGTAAATATTAGTCCATATTACATAATAGTGGGGAATTGTCAACAGGCTCAATTGAAACTCACACACAAACAATTAGCAAAACCAATAATAACCAAAATACACAGGGAGATGTGGGGAAATTAACATGCTTTTCAAATCCTTCAGTGCATACAGAATGTAACGAAACATTATACTGTAGCAATAACAAACATGTTTTTTAACATAAGAGCGTCCTTCCTGCTAACATATTGTTGCAATAATTCCTCCTCAGCGCAATCTAGATGTCAAGGCCATGATCACTTACCAAACATGAGATGATCATATGAAAACATGGATGATGTTTTAGAAGATTAGGAGTGAATAATGACTTCAGTCTGTTCATGAGAAAGTTATCAATAGCTCTCTATTCACTTTAGTTGGATGGAAAAGAGCATGCACATACATTTCTTTTGTGTGTGTGCCAGGAAAGATGGATTAAAAAAACAAAAACAACATGAGGGTGTGAAAATCATGACCATGATTTTTATTTTGTTATTATTTTCAATTCGTTTAACCAGCAGAAAGGACTTTTCATATTTTTAAAATTGTAATATTTCTTTAAAATTACTGGTGCAGTGACGTTTCTGATTTCTGAGGGAGATCGTTGCATAGACATCTTTTTTATTATTATTTTAGGGGTAGACTGAATTATTTTTTTTCCTACTCGCACTACATTTTTCGATTCATAGCAGATGTCTCTGGAGTTATGTGTTGGTACATTAGTGGTCAAATAAACCAGTTGAACAGTTAGCAGTTACTTTTTGTGCCATGCTCCCAGAATGCTCTTCATATCCTGGCTACCCTCCAAACAGATATTAAATTATGTCAATTTGTGATCTCATTAACCCTAGATTAGATATGGCTTGTGACCGCCCTTACTGAGAGAATAGACCACATGGAACATTCTGACTCAGATCAGAACCAAAAAATAGTTTTCTCATAAACAAATGTCTCAACAAATTTGACACATTGAAATGTATTTTAATATGTGCAATTTTTATGTAAAACACTTTATTGAGAAAGATCGCTCCGTTTTTAGAGCTGTAATTTTAAGTTTACTTGGATGGTATTGTTAAACTGGTGTTTTTGCATTAAATAAGAATATACATAGGTGTATACAGGTTATTTTTGCAATAATAAAACCGTTACAAAAGTTGTTTTAGGTAGTTCTCCATGCAACGCTGAGCTGGTGTGAAATGGTGTCACGTTATCTCCAGATCTCCACTTTTCATTAGCTGAATGTCTGTTTGTTTAACACTCAGCCACTGGAAATGTGATGAACTTGTTCTGATAAGATATGCACAGCATGGCCCTTGGCCAAAAGATTCAATTTATGCACCTTCAATATAGCTAAGGTACACAGTACACTCATTTACAGCAGCTCTAATGGCTTGCATGAGTACTCTTCTCTTTGCTGCAGTGATTGTTCAGTTTAGTTTCAACATTTATTTGGAATTGCTATCCTCTTGTTGATTTTGTACAATTTCTGGCATTTACTCATGCTCATGTAAAGTTGTTTGCATTACTAGCTAAGCTGCTTTGTACAAAGAGTCATTGTTATTGAGCTTTATCACTCTCTCTTTTGCAGATCTTCCTGCTTGCATGTCCCCCCTGTAAAACTGCCATGGTTATTTTTAGGTAAGTACTCCGTAACAGGTTGCACTGCAGAGCACTGTGCACTTTTTTATATATATATATTTGATAGTCTTTGTCTTCTCATGCAATTTAAGTCTAGTGAAAGTAATTGGTGTAGAGTTTGGCCTCTCCAGCATATGAGGAATGCAAACCTGTGCATATCACCAGACTCTTCCTAAAATAGCCTTTCAACATCTTTTTCTGTGAATGCTTAGGATTCTTATCAACTTTTATTATGTTGGGGTGACGCATTACAAGGAATATTTAATTTGACACTATGGCTGAGGGTACATTAACAACCTCAAAAGTGTAATGATTTTAGACTTTATAAATAATAATTTTAATAATAACAGCAGTTTAAGGTGTGCGTGTCAGATAATTCCTTCCTATATCATTGGCCACCAGCCAAGAATTTCACCTTGACATTAGAAGGTTGTTGAATAAATAAGTAACAAGTTTAACCTTATTCTGGATTCATGTTTTATTTGAAGGCAAAAGGCATCTGTTTGCTGTCCACAAAAGCCTGATCACATTGAAATGAAACATAATGACGCATAATAACAAGATGCATGAATCATTTTTGTTGACATTACTATCTGGGCAGTAGATAGACTGGAAGATCTAAGTGTTGCTTGTCATTGGAATTTTAACACAATCCTATCTACTTAGGACATGATGTAAAGCTATTTTAAAGCCATCAGTATACTGTAAAGTGATATGTAAATAAACGTGACTTGATAATTAATATTATACCACATGGTGAACAATGGCTATGATATATACTTTGGTAAAGCCTTTGCAGTTTGAACAGAGCAGTGTTAATGTCCCTGTTTTGACTTTTCAGTATAATGACATGGTGATGCTTTTAATGTCTTGGATGTGAGACATGCCGAATTGGTAAAGTCACCAGATGGCAATAAATTAATAAAAACAACCCCAGAGTTCTAGATTCATCATATTATAAAATGATTTCTATTCAAATGAATCAAATGAGCTTGAATCCTTTCCTTTTTTTACATTTTGATGTTTTTACATTTCTTTTGCGACTGAAGAAAGAAAACACATGAACATTTTGGATGACATGGGCACGAGTAAATTATCAGAACATTTTTGATTCTGGAAGTGAACTAATCAGTAAACGTGTGTATTACCATGTAAACTAGTGGCCATGACATGACAAATGAGTGCTAATGAGGTTAGCTTTGAGTAGCACAGTAATGCCTGTTTTAGACCAGCATATTAGATCTAACTTGAATTCAACACCAGAGATGCTCTTCATGTTCCTAATGTGTTTCAGAAAAAAGTTTGAACTAAAATCCAACTGGAAATGTAAAAAGTGAACGTAACTGAAAATAATATTATTGCTTTAAAATGTAGTAATATTACTAAACTCTGATTGGCTGTTCAGTTCAGCAAATGAGTCGGTGCGTGAGAATTCAAGCAAAAGTGATGGAACGGAGCACGTAAATCAAGACTGCACAGACAGAAGGCTGTTCTAATGTTCCCTAATCTTACCCAAGCATTTCAATACACCGGTATTTCATAACAACATAAGTCGCTTAACATGAAGAAAGTTATCAACATAACTGATATTCAAAATTGTAAGCAAGCGATGCTTTGTTTGTCTATCTGCGTATATCTCATATATCCTTATTTCGGTTTCTCCTTTTGAATGATGAATAAAGACTATTGATAGCTGCTGATACAGACACGCAGGCATATAACGCACATGCTAGTTTGCATTGGGCTGTAGTTTGTGCGGTGCATTCAAGCAGACATGAGGTGACAACACTGTCTGCTATCATCCCCTCGAGTTCTATGACGTTAACTTGGTGTGCCCTGCAGAGTTTAACTTCAACCTTAAACACACCTGATCCAGCTAATCAAGTCCTTCAGGCTTATTTGAATAAGACGTGGTATGTGTGATGGAGCAAGGTTGGAACAGGAGATTGTATTCTGTAGGCATTCAGTGGGTAGTCCTCATATATACAGACTCCGAGGTGACAACTTAACCACACGTTTGTATTCCCACAGTTCCCCCATGAGAGTTCCAGTAGCTCTCATATAATGCAAATTTAAGCCAATAGTCCATTCGCCTTTGTTGGTGTTTTTGTAACATACCCATCTTACAGTTTTGTAACTTTAAATAGTTACATATCTAACTTTTTCAGTTGGTACACACGTGGCATTATGTAGAATACATGTACAGATTTATAAATCGTTAGCTGAACTGTAAACTGAAATTGTAGAAATTAGTATTAGTAGAAATAGGCTATTAGTTTAAGACTAATCTGCAACCCTGTTTACAATACATATAGCCAACTCTATTGCAGGAGCATTGTTGTTTTGTCTAATGCTATGAGAAGACACCCTTCATTCCTCTACATACTGTACGGTGATACCTGTCATGCTCTGTACAAAGAAAAACGAACCTATACTGTGTATGAACAAAACTTAGTTGATAAAAACTGTTCCTGTTTAAATAGTCCAACAAACAAAACAGCCTAATGTTGTGTAATGAAGAGTTTATCAATGCATCAAATTTACATCATGGACACGCACTGACAGGAGACAATACCATTTCTTTTTATTTTATACATCTGAAGGGTTGTAAAGTATTAGCACTGTGAACCAAACAACATGAAGTTATGAATCTTAACAGCATTTAGAAGCCAAGACCAATCAGAATGAATGTCTGCTTACATACGCAGTTGCATTTTAAAGTAGCATCCTAATTGTAATGGAATCTGATAAATTATCCAATGCTTTACATAGGTGCAGCAGCGAGTGTCATACAAGTGGCCCTCCTCAGTACCTGTTATCAGGCCCGGAGTGGCAAAGTGGTTTTGTGCCAAATTGCATCTTCTTGCCAAATGAATACGCCGCTCATTGAAGCCTCTACGTGATTTTCTAATCCTAAACGTAACCATACTTGGGATGAGGAGAGCATAATCTGGCAGGTAGTCCTGTTTCAGCATTTTCAGTGGTGACTATTATAAGCACCTCTGATTGGCCATTGCATTCATAAGCTCAACACAAATGTGAGTGATAAGTTATAATGCTCAACGGTACAAAAACAATCCATAAAAAGCAATCGGATGCAATGCACAGATCTTAGTGTCATTTTGCGAACTGACACTTTTCATTCATTTTTACATGATTCATTTCATTTTAATCGACATTCGTAATATATTCACTTTAATTGTGCAGGGGCACTCCACCCCAAAATGAAAATGTTGTTATTAGTTGCTTACCCCTGTATTTTTCAGCTGTGCCCATTCATTGTACGCGAATAAAACGAAAATAACTTAATTTAACAATTCTTCTCTGTCTCTCCACACATCACCGTAGCACCATTTTGTGCACCCTTGTGTGACACAGAAGAGCGTATGCTGCCTGTGCCTGCGTTCAGCTCATATTCTCCAAAATGGCGCTACGGTGATGAGACAAATTGTTGAAATAAAGTGATTCTGTTTGTTTTCTTTGAGTACCAAAAGTATTTTCGTAATTTCATAACGTTACTGTTGAACCACTGATGGCAGATGGATTATTCTAATGATATCTTTCATACTTTTCTGGACATTGACGGTGTATTTTACTTGGCAGTCTATGGGACAGTCACAAGCCTCCCGGTTTTCATCCAAAATATCTTAAATTGTGTTCCGAAGATGAACTAAGCTTTCACAGGTTTGGAACAACATGTATGATTAATGTGATTAATGTGACATTAGTGATTAATGACAAAATTTTCATTTTTTGGGTGGAATATCCCTTTAATTTCTGACCCTGCTCTGCTCACAATCAGTCCCTCCTTCCAAATAATGAAAAAAAGTTGTCAAGATCAAGATTTATATGGTGCAATATTTCATAAAAGAGCATAATCCATACTGCTGTCTTATAGTCATTATAATTTATTGGCTTTTTTTGTATGTGTATGTGATTTGTATGTGATGTTTTGACCTATAATAACTTCAGGTTTTGAATGATATTTCTGATATCTGTCAGTTTGATGGCATTTCTTTGTCAGATTAATAGAATGTCACTGCTTTCTGTTGTTCAGTTGATATTTAGATCCTGAGGTGTTTTAGATGTACTGTTGCTGTGAGCTTTCTGTGTTTTCTGTGTTAAAGACTTCAGGTCCATATGCTGAATGGAGCCCTTCTAGCGCTTCTCTTCCCAGTAGTCAACACTCGACTGGTAACTATATAACTATTCCAACAACTATTAAGTTAAGCGCTCTGTTCAAATCATGCTAACTCCAAATAAGGCTAGAACATGTATGTTTTGTCTTCTAAACATGCTTTTTTTTCTTCTTCCATCAAAGCTTCCATTTGAGAAGGAAATCTATTATATTCAGCACTCCATGCTGTATCTTGTGCCAGTCTACCTTTTCAGAAAAGGAGGTGAGTTTCTGAAGTTTGGTCAAACTGTCGTAGTGCATCATCATATCTGCCGATATCCATGTGCACCACGATGACATTTTAGCTTTCGAAATGACAACTATGTTGACGTCAGAAAGACACTTCACGTGCCCAGAGTTCAGTATATGCCAGAAGAGCAGTGATGCTCAGAGAGAAATGAGCAGTGTTGGGAAAGTTACTGTTGTACCAATTACTAATCACTACATTAAAATTGCAGTTTGATTACATTACTACTTACTACATTTAAAAAGTAATTAATTACTAATTACTTTACTCTTGTGTTTATTTTACTTTTTAAGCTATTAAACCTAAAAAAAATACACTACAAAGTGAAACTTTCAGTAATTTAATATTTAACAGCAACTTGAACGATCACTTGTTTTCCTGACAACAGCCATTTTTGATCGTACAGATTACGGAGAAATAAATAATTTAAAACTGTAAAAGGTCTACTTTTATTTGTATGCGCTTGCAATATCAACAAAACATTGTGCTTTTGTAAAATAAAGAAACAGCAGAAAACTTCACACACAGACAGGAGGAACATATCCATAGAAAGCTGATAAAGTAATACTTATGAAACCAACGAGAGGTCCAGGCTTTCATGTCTGAGCGCATTATCTGTAATGGGCATATGCACATCAATATTGCATAGAAATGTATTTCTGCTTTACAGTTAATAATAAGATTAAAATATGGACTGGCTGTCTGAATGTGTGTGTGTGTGTGTGCCGTCTAAAGCTAAATTAACATGACATGGGGAAACTGAACATGCATAACACAGCGATAGACATTTTGTGTACTTCATATCAGAAAATGTTTCTAGCTTCATAGATGTATATATTTATATTCATATAATTTATATCATAGATAAATATATTTAATATATAAAAATAACATGAATAAATATATATATATATATATATGTGTGTGTGTGTGTAATTATATATACAGAATAAATGTACACAGCGCATATATTAACATATGGATGCAATTACTTGCGATTAATCGTGTCACAGCACTATTTAATATATTAGGCTGTATAAATGTAGAAATTTGCGAATTTAGTTGTAATAGCATTTTTTATAGTAAAATCATGAAAATAATAATTTTTGCTAAATATAAAAGGCTATCATTAACAAAAACATAAACTTTTGTTGAATAGAAGAATTTCGTCTCGAAAAAATTCAGGCCTATAGAAGATACAGGATATCATAATAGCAACAGATTAAGTTCAGATTAAATGATTTGCCTCAATCATCAACAGGTTATGATGAATAATGTATACTTTTAGGATGCATATGTAATTAATGGGAATAATATATAATAATTCCGATTCACAGTTGTGTCAGACATTTATAGCATAACTTTAACTTTTCACAACAACATAAAGTAGTATTTGTTTAATGGTAACATATTTTGTTACCATTTTATCCCATCTTACCCTACAATTCTCAAGATTAGTGGTTATATTTTTGAAATGCTATTGCAATGTTTATCCAGGTGCGTGGTCTTGCCCCCATTGTTAGTGCTTCCCTGTAATCACAATTTTGTTTGTTTGAAGGAGGAGGTGAAATTCTGTGTGGTAACAGATGTAGCTTAACCTCTACTGAACCCAGAATATTCCTTTAAAACAAATGATCAAGCATCCAGATATATACTGTTCTGACTTGAAGAGATTCTTAAAGACTGTGCCATTTGTCTCATTTGTCAGGTGTGTATAAGCCAGAGCCGCTCCGAGACATGTGGTGGGCGCTTCTCTCCTCGGGCGTCCTCTTCCTCTACCACTTTGTCTTCCTCCAGGGCCTCGGAATGGTATGACAATCAAACACTACTGCTGAATAATTCAGAACACTACCATACTGCTCTTTGTATTTCTTCCATAGAAATATGGAAGAAATAGTAAGAGTTGGTAGCTTATGACTATGTTAGAAATTGAATGCTTGATTACTACTTCCTGATAGCTGCATAGTATACACTGCATGCTTCCCACTGTATGTAAGTGAAAGAGTACACATTATTCTACAACATTCCACTGCTTTGTCACATGACCTCATTGCATTGTGTTGAAGAAAGTGGTACAGTAAAAGTAGTATGTTCTATGGCGTTTTTCTAGAATTTCAGTTTTCATTAAAGTTTACATTTCGCTGTTGACTTTTTTTTTTCCCTAAGAATTGCGAAGTATAAACTTGCACTTGAGAAAAAAGGCAAGTCTTCTGGGGTTTCTGTTCTGATCACACAGAAGGGCTACTGTAGCTCAGATTGCTGAAAACCTTCATGCCTGCCATGATGGAAAGATGTCAGAACACAGTGCTTTAGAGTTTGCTGCATATCCACAGACCGTCAGAGAGCCCACGATGGGCCCTGTCCATCACCGAAAACACCTTTAATGGGAAAGTGAGCAAGTGGACCATGAGGTAATGGAAGAAGCCTAGTCTGATGAATCCCATTTTCTTAAGACTGGCTGACCGAGGCAGAGATATACTCTGCATAGAAGCCTTGGGCATGGCATTGGCCTCTTTCAGCAGTATAATGCACCTGCCACAATGCAAAAAAAAGTTCAGGATTGGTTTGAGTTCATGGTGTTGCCTTGAGCATCTGTGGGATGCGCTGGACCAACAAATCCATGGAGGCCCCACCTTGCAAATTGCAGGACTTAAAGGATCTGCTGCTAACGCCTTGGTGCCAGAGACCACAGGACGCTTTCAGATGTCTTGTGCGGTTTATGTCTTGATGCATCAGAGCTGTTTTGATTTTATGTTGTGGCTTGTCAGTGCCGAGCTATATAATCACTTGGAGGATATGACTCTTTTTAAGATGATCAAACCAGCATGTACGAGTGGGGCGGGGCCGAGAGACGTGGGATCCCCTCGCCCCTCACGGACGACTGACGTGCTGTTTTGTGTTTATTTTGTCATTAAAGTCTTTATTTGATTGTCCGCCGGTTCCCGCCTCCTTCTTCCCGATGATTATTAAGGTTTTATCTGAAGTATTGCACGTACACATACAGTCTTGTGCACTCCCATTTAAATAAAATCAGAGTAACATGACACCATTTGAACTACAACCCGAATTCCGGAAAAGTTGGGACGTTTTTTACATTTTAATAAAATGAAAACTAAAGGAATTTCAAATCACATGAGCCAATATTTTATTCACAATAGAACATAGATAACGTAGCAAATGTTTAAACTGAGAAATTTTACACTTTTATCCACTTAATTAGCTCATTTAAAATTTAATGCCTGCTACAGGTCTCAAAAAAGTTGGCACGGGGGCAACAAATGGCTAAAAAAGCAAGCAGTTTTGAAAAGATTCAGCTGGGAGAACATCTAGTGATTAATTAAGTTAATTGATATCAGGTCTGTAACATGATTAGCTATAAAAGCTTTGTCTTAGAGAAGCAGAGTCTCTCAGAAGTAAAGATGGGCAGAGGCTCTCCAATCTGTGAAAGACTGCGTAAAAAAAATGTGGAAAACTTTAAAAACAGTGTTCCTCAACGTCAAATTGCAAAGGCTTTGCAAATCTCATCATCTACAGTGCATAACATCATCAAAAGATTCTGAGAAACTGGAGAAATCTCTGTGCGTAAGGGACAAGGCCGGAGACCTTTATTGGATGCCCGTGGTCTTCGGGCTCTCAGACGACACTGCATCACTCATCGGCATGATTGTGTCAATGACATTACTAAATGGGCCCAGGAATACTTTCAGAAACCACTGTCGGTAAACACAATCCGCCGTGCCATCAGCAGATGCCAACTAAAGCTCTATCATGCAAAAAGGAAGCCATATGTGAACATGGTCCAGAAGCGCCGTCGTGTCCTGTGGGCCAAGGCTCATTTAAAATGGACTATTTCAAAGTGGAATAGTGTTTTATGGTCAGACGAGTCCAAATTTGACATTCTTGTTGGAAATCACGGACGCCATGTCCTCCGGGCTAAAGAGGAGGGAGACCTTCCAGCATGTTATCAGCGTTCAGTTCAAAAGCCAGTATCTCTGATGGTATGGGGGTGCATAAGTGCATACGGTATGGGCAGCTTGCATGTTTTGGAAGGCTCTGTGAATGCTGAAAGGTATATAAAGGTTTTAGAGCAACATATGCTTCCCTCCAAACAACGTCTATTTCAGGGAAGGCCTTGTTTATTTCAGCAGGACAATGCAAAACCACATACTGCAGCTATAACAACAGCATGGCTTCGTCGTAGAAGAGTCCGGGTGCTAACCTGGCCTGCCTGCAGTCCAGATCTTTCACCTATAGAGAACATTTGGCGCATCATTAAACGAAAAATACGTCAAAGATGACCACGAACTCTTCAGCAGCTGGAAATCTATATAAGGCAAGAATGGGACCAAATTCCAACAGCAAAACTCCAGCAACTCATAGCCTCAATGCCCAGACGTCTTCAAACTGTTTTGAAAAGAAAAGGAGATGCTACACCATGGTAAACATGCCCCGTCCCAACTATTTTGAGACCTGTAGCAGAAATCAAAATTGAAATGAGCTCATTTTGTGCATAAAATTGTAAACTTTCTCAGTTTAAACATTTGCTATGTTATCTATGTTCTATTGTGAATAAAATATTGGCTCATGTGATTTGAAAGTCTTTTAGTTTTCATTTTATTAAAATTTAAAAAACGTCCCAACTTTTCCGGAATTCGGGTTGTATCTGTCATCTGCCATTGGTGCGGGCTTATTTTTATAGTTATTATTTAACGTTTGTATACATAAATATGACAATATGCTAGTAATATGCTAATAAGCAACTAGTTATTAATGAGAATTGGTCCGCGAAGTGTTACGATTCTATGTTTCGCATATGCATGTTTTGCTTTAGTTATTGTGGCCGTATGCTAACTCAGTCTTGTATTTTTGCTTCCCACCAGTTGACAGAAGTGAATCTGAATAACATGCTGTGCCCTGCGGTCTCTGACCCCTTCTATGGACCATGGTACCGAGTATGGGCGACCGGCCACCAGACTGCCCTGACGTTACTGCACGGCAAGGCTCTGACCATCCTCTCGCAGCACACCGCTCCCATGTGCCGCTATTTATTGGATATAGCACATCAACGCAACAAGAAGTTGGACTAGTCTTTTTAACCTGAACTGGGACTTGTCCAGCTTCCTAGAAAAACATTAGTACATTTTTTTTCTATTTGTTTGGTTCAGACGTGGTCATTATATCTAAAGACTGTTTTAACTCCAAGCAACTCCAAGGACTCAAGCAACATAAACCTTGCCTTGTTTTTTATTTTTATTTTAAAGTTTACCAAAATGAAGAATCTTTGACCTCAGAACAGATGTAACTTTTATTCTCAAGTTGCCTTCTTTAGTTACATTGGTTAGTCAACATTGGGCCAACCCAGTTCCTTTTACTCATCTGGTGCGCAGTTATAAACGCTGAATTTCCTCACGCCTTGCATGCTGTTGAGGCAGTTGTAATAGATGGTCTCAAAATGACATTGTTAATATTGTAGACCTGTTGTGGAAAGCATACATGTAGTGGTCCTGTACGTCTATTTCCAGGCCCCCAGCAGTCTCTTTCTTTGAAACTGGTATATAAATAGTTGCGACTAAATTTTAAGATGACGCTATAAGCTGTAGTCACATCCACTAAACATTTTCTGTTGGCTTAAAGTGATTCCACCTGCTGTTTGATCAAGTTCACATGCTCTACTGATCATATTATCCATGGGAAATGGTAGTGTTTTTGTATGTTCACACAAAAAAAGTTCAATATGTAGTCAAATGAAGGAAAAATAAGTTCCATTACCAACCACACTTGGGGCTCACTTGTCTAGTCCCAAAACTGCTCTGATCATCACGTGTTTTCCCAGTTGTTTGCATGTCAGAAACTAAGATTTGCTGAACAGTTTGCGGCTGTTGCAGTCATGCAAGAAATGTCATTTGAGCAGTCTAGTGAATTATGGGATCACTCTCATTTCAAATGTATGTAGCTTAACTGAAAGGGAATCCTGTCTGTCTTGGTGTCATTTTTGTACATATGTTTTTATCTACATTAAAGGTCGTCTCAAACATGTCATTGATGAAGTCTTGGTTTCACAAGGTGTCAAAAAAATACAAATAAATACAAAGACACCTAATGCCTTATCCTTTCAGAATAAATTTTTTATTGGATAAATGATTTAAAAGGTAATAACAATAATGTTTTAAAACTACATTATCATTGCCACAGCCATAGCTCACATACCCACATATAACCCATATAACCCATCTACCGCCCCCCCCCCCCCAACACTTTTTTTAGGGTGTAGTTTTTTGTAATTTTTTTTTCTTTTTTTTTGTAGCCATACTACCATATTCATAATAAATGCCCATTTCAGGTCTCATCACACTAACAGCAATTCAGTGGGGTTAAATGATCTAGTTCTACAGGGGAGTTATATATATTTTTTTTTCCTTTTTTTTTTTTTTTTTTTTGCCAAGTCGTTACTTTATTTCAAGTTCTGAAAGGAAGAAAGAATCCAAAATCAAAATAGAAACAAAAAGTGGTGGGCATATGGGGCTACACCAGGCAACCCCAGCCCGCAATGACACTGCAAGCTGTCAGTCATCGAAGGGCATGTTCAAAACTCATCTTCTCAAAGCTCCAGAACATAGAAAACCACTAAAATAATTTAGAAACTAGGTCCAAAATATTATTTTTTTTTTTTTAAGAATTAACTTGATATATAAAAACAGTCATTGTGTTTACTTTTTTTCTTTTTCTTTTTTACAAAAGTTTTCAAACAAATTTATTGTAGTTCTTTATTATTATTTTATTTTTTTTAATCATCATCATTATTATTATTAGTTATACGTTTCCCCCCATATCTATCAGTGCGATTGTATGCCAATGCAGCTACTGGGTCCAGAGTAAAGAAAAGAGGCTTTTTATTTTTTCCTTAAATTGCATTTAAAAATAAGGATTAACTCATCTTTTGTATAAAGTATAACTGCTGGTCTTAGGAAAAAATAAATAAAACCTTAAGAAACCCATAAATCTAAGAGGCACGCTATGGGGTTTTCTTTGTTTACAAAAATATATAATAATGACAACAATGATGAAAACAAAAAAAAAATAAAAAGTGCAACCTAGTATTACGGTCATTGACATCTGACATTGACATTGTCTCAAAGACAGCTACAATGAAAATTCATTGAACTTAGGTAGCTAAAATCCTAAAACAACATTAGAAATTGTACAAAAGAAGAAAAAAAATATACACAGAAAACAGAAGACATTTCTCTTGCAGGCAAGGTTTTTGGAAGGACAGGAAGGCAGGTCTGTAGAGCAGCATTTGGACATGGCTGGAGGCATCTTTGGTTCCGTTGAACACACTAAGGTAACATGAACCAATCAACTTTCAAAGGACTATGGGTTCAACCGAGCACGAAGCTCGTTTGCAGGTGTTACAACCCAACGTGCATGCCTAAAATGAGCATTTGCTATACACACCAAACACTAATCCCAGTTGTGGTGTTAAAAACAACAGAAATCCAAAGACAGGGTAGCGAGAAAATGTTTTTTTAACCAATCTTTGAGCAATGTAACTGTAGGACAGGTATTGAGAGATTCTACAGTCTTCAAATGCGCCTGGGATTGCTGATGTCCTCAAAGTGCATGTTCAATCTACTCTAGGAATCATGAAAATACTTTGTTCCAGTTGCAGTCATTTTACAACTGTAAAATGTACAGACATATGACAGAAGCAACGTGTCTTTCATCACATAGCATGGCTTGCAACTGAACTAACCGATGATATTTGAACAAATGTTGTTAGAAAAGTAAATTCAGCACACTGAACCTCATTTTCGCTGTAGTTTTGGCCATATGGAGGCAACAGCGTTCAGCTAGTTGAGCCAGCCATCTTTCAAAACAGTAATGTACATGAACGCAAACATTCACAAAGAGCGATACTCCAGGGTAATTGTATTTTGCGTAAATGTGCACATCTATAAGAAATGAGATGTTAAGCATATGCCCAAATCCCCCAGGCCATGAGGGGAAAGATGGGGTTAGACTCGTCACTACTTGTCCTTTCAAACCTGCAGGAGATTACACTGGTAGAAAAAAACACCTGTAAAACAGATCTGCATATATTGAGGATAATAATAAAGTCTGATATGATCAATGAGTCCGCATGACCAGTCACATTTACTGCGACCACCCCCGACAAGAGGTCCGATTAGCACCATTTTATAGTCTTTTTTTCTCATATCTATATAGCAGTGAAACAAGCATGCCATGTTTAACAAGAGGCCACTTATTCATGCAACAAATGTATTGCAATGGTCAATACATCAGATTTCAAATGCAAAGACTTAGTTGATTTTGCAGCAGAATTTTTTTTTTAGTTTGTGCTGTTTTAATGGACCAACAAACGGGGCCCTGATCGTCCAACTAGAAAACAATACCAGGGCTAAAAAAAAAAAAAAAAAGCAGATATTTAAAGGGATGTTAAAGACAGAGACCACAAATGTGTCACTTTTCATAGCTGACCTACATCCTGGTAGGTGGGGTTTAGATTAATCAGATGAAAAACAGTCACGGTTGGGCAGTAATAAACACTTGACTGTTGCCCAAAAGTCGCTGGTCAAAACCTTCATGTTATGAATAATCGGTCTCAAGGTAGTTGAGCACTCAGGGCAATATTTGCTGGTCCACACCATAACCATTTTAAGGCAAAACAACTGAAATCAGGTTTTTTTTCTCTTTAGGTTTAAGTGAGCTGGATAACAACTGTGGATGGAACCCAAAAAGCCCTTAACATTTTGCATATGAAAACAAAACCCGATTTTCACAGGGACCTCTCCCATTATTTTCCTTTCAGAAAAGTGAGGCCACTGCTTCTACAGACAATATGTGATATTCACTCTACCTCCTGGTCTTTGAAAAAAAATAAACATAAAGCTGTATCAAACCAACACAGAGCAAGAGTTGAAAAGGGGTCTAATAGAGTATAAATTGTCAGTGAGAAAACTATGAAAACACTTACAACCATAGTTTAAAAAAAAAAACTCCCTGGTGTGACATGACAACATTCATCAAATTAGTTATCTTCTCAATTACAGCCAATGTAAAGTCTGCGCGTTCATATGGAGGTGTAAACATTGTTGCCATGCGAGACAGAAACGGACATATTCATCCATATTACCAGATCATTAAAAAACTAAAACAAAGTGTCTTCTGTAGCATCCTCCTGAGAATGAAGATTACCGAGCCAGGTAAACAGACCAGGAGAGAAATGAATTAAAAACAGCTATTTAGAGCAACCTCCCTGCCACAGCATGCTTAAAAAAAAAGTATGGCTTTTTTTTTAGCTTGTCCCTGTCATTTGACCTTGTTCTCTCACAAATGTTTCCCTCTCTGTGTGACAAAATAGGTGCAATACAAAACAGACTTGAATCTGCTGTCTCTTTATCCATTTACACCCTTACTCTGAGCACAGACCTACACTTTTAATCTCTCAAACAACACGAATACAACACATCACCATGAAAAACTAAATAAGAGACACTTTTCCTAGCAACACTAGACACAAAAAGGCTTGTTTATCTAAGTTAGTTCAGTTCAAATCAACTTAAATCATGGGGAAAATATTCTGGTGTACCCAAAAGCTAATTTAAGATAGTGGTTTCAATAATCTGAGAGTTAAAAAAAAAAAACACAAAAAAGAACAACAACAACACTTGACTAGTTCTTCACTGCCTAACCTCGGCCACACTGCATAACCCAACAATGCTCACGATAAAACGAGAGCAGAAAACTAAATCGCCACTCGAGAGGAACTGCACAGAGAGGAACGAGAATCCCTTAAACCCTGTGGCTGCCTATATGATATAAAAGTCAAACTAGTAAGAAACAATAAAAGAGGGAGAAAAACGGAGCAATCACTAAAGCAGAGCATACATAAAATCAGAGCAAAAGCATAACTACTCCAACATTTAACCTTATTTCCATCCACAGACTGAGAAACCTGATTTTAGGAAATTTGTTGAAAAAAACAAAATTATATATATATATAGTATTTGTTTAAAAAAGGGAAGGGGCTGATTATATATATATTTGTGTTATATATATATATATTTGTGTTATATATATATATATATATATATATATATATATATATATATGCGCTGCAAAAACTAAATGAATACAAAGAAATGAATTGTATTTTTTCGCTTTATAATCACCTAATGCTTATTTGCCACCCGCTGCCATGCCTCCAACTGACTGAGGACATGGCAACGGAAACTATCATCATAAAATGGTACAGTAGTACAGATAGCTAGACCACGAGGGGGCGGGCTCTCCCGGTAAGATGTCCGCCGAGAGGTCCAGTGACTGGTCATGCGGCTCGCTGTCAGGAATAATGGTTGTACGGAGGGAGAGGGTGCCCGATGCCATTCTGGTAGTGATGATGCTGGCGGTGGCCGATGTATTCTGCGTAGCTCACGGTCATCTTTTCACTACGGTACCTAAAACAATGGTGGAAAAAGGGGTAAGCATTAGAACAGTGAAAGACGCTTGAAATAATGTTCATTGTGCACAACAGACCTGTGAATAAGCTGTAAAATTGTGCAACAAAAATCTGTATTTTTGCTCCTGTTGTCAGTAGTGTTGGGGAAAGTTACAATTAAAACTAATGCATTAGTTTAGTTACTCCCTAAAAAAAAGTAACTAATAACGGTACTTAGTTACTTCTTATGGAAAGTAATGCGTTACATTACTTTTGTGTAACTTTCTTGTAGGGCTGGACAATAATTCAATATCAATATATATCGTGATATTTTTTTAAAATTTTGATTTTTAAACACATTTTCGATATTTCGATATAATAATATAATAATAATAATATACATAACAGCATTTGTCACTGACTGACGTTAGGCGCGCAGCCGTCAGAAAGAGCAGAACACCATTGGCTACTTTCGGGATGACGTACACCGCAGAGTCACGCAACCAGTGCTCAGCACAGCAGTAGTAGGCTGATCTCCAACGCGGCAAATTTTAGCTACAAAATGAGCACCCCTGACCGCAATAGAAATGTGACTGAACGAGCTTCCACAAGTGAGGAGAAATCAGACGAAATGGTTGATAAGAGAGGAAAGACTAATTCAGTGGTATGGAAGTGGTTCGGCTATCTGAGATCTGATAAACTTCAGGTTTCAGCGTGCTGCAAAATGTGCCGGAGAGTAGTGCCGACTAGCAGCGGGAACACATCAAACCTCTTCCACCATCTGAAGCAGTTCCACCCGATAGAACATTCTGAGAGTCAGAAGATGAGGCACCATAAAAGTTTAAGCCAACAACCTGTCCCTCAAACAACACCACCATCATCATCCCCAACACCAGTTGTGTCAAAAGAGAAACCCATGCAGCAAACACAGATCGCTGCATTCATGCCTTATGACAAGCAGTCTAAACGTCATAAAGACATACAAAGGCTGTAACAAACTTCTTGGCTAAGGACATGATGCCGTTTACTACGGTGGAAAACGTGGGCTTCAGGAAAATGATTTCAATCATCGACCCAAGATACGAGCTCCCTGGGCGAAAATATTTTCCACGCGTAGCTATCCCTGCACTTTATGGTGAAGTTAGGGAAAGAGTGGAGGAACAACTGAAGTCAGTGTCATATTTCGTGACCACAGCTGACCTGTGGTCAAGCCGAACCTCAGAACCATACTTGAGCCTGACAGTCCACTTTATTGATCAAGATTGGAAGCTTGTCAGCTTATGCCTTCAGACGGTCTACTTTCCTGAGGATCACACGGGCGAATCAATTGCAGCCGGACTTGCAGATGCGCTCGCCTCCTGGGGACTCCGCGAGGACCGGCAGGTCTGCATCACCACAGATAGCGGGACCAATATCATCAAAGCCGCTGAGTTGAACAGATGGACAAGACTACAATGCTTCGGGCATCGACTGAACTCTGCTATTGGTAAGTTATACACAGCAATATAAATGGTAGTGTTATGTTAAAGCTGCATGTAACCTTTTTGGTCAAAAATTAGCAAAATGTATATAATCAGCCAGTACATCATGAATCCAATATCCAAACCGCGGTTTTGTCTTATCCTGAACCACTACGGTACACTATAATAAGTGTTTATATTCGGACTATTTTAAACTACTTCGGCTCGGCTCTGCTGCGGAGTAGCCCAGTACCTGCGTGATTCGTCATAGACATAAACAGAGAGAAATAGTTCCGGCTACAATGTTCTTCCACAAGATGCATGCAGAGCGCCACACGTTACAGACTGCAGCAGCTTTAATTGATTTTGTTTATATTAAATCATTGTTCTTAATTAGTACTTAGTTGTAACTATAATACTTACCCTGTAGTTGATTAGGTGATTTTATTCCCCCTATTTAAGTAATTTTATAGGCTATTCCTTTAATCTTTATTCAAGACGTATTTGTATGGATTATACATACAGCAATTCTTTCAATTAAATTCAAAGGTGTTTTACTGGCATTGGAACATATGTTTACATATGTGAACATATGAACATTGTTACATATGTTAATTTGCAAAAATCAAGTGTAAAAAAAAAAATTATGCAAGCAGAAGAATTTGCAGTAAGAATAATATGATTAAACGACAAATTGTAGTTAAAATATAAATACAAATTATAAGTATATATTGCTTTTTTTTCACTGTCTACAGAGAAAGTTAACCAAGACAAGTGGGTGGACAGAGCAATTGGGGTCTGTAAAAAGGTGGTGGCTGCCTTCTCCTACTCCTGGAAGAAGAAACGGGACCTTGCAGCTGCTCAGGAGGAGTATCACTTGCCAAAGCACAAGCTCATCAGTGAAACACCAACAAGATGGGGCTCCCGTCAACAAATGGTGAAGCGGGTTCTGGAGCAGAAAAGGGCCATCACAGAAGTCCTCTCAAAGGACAAGAAGACCAGACCGCTGGTTCCTAACTGGCAAGATGTGGATGTTTTAGAGTCTATAGATGCAGCTCTAAGCCCACTCCTCGAATTCACTGATGCCTTGTCTGGTGAATCCTATGTCAGTGTATCATTTCTAAAACCAGTGATGCAGCTCTTCAACACCTCCATCTTGAAGGAAGCAGAGGATGACACAGAGCTCACCAGGACCATAAAGACAACAGTGATGGGATACCTTAACCAAAAATATGATGACCCAGCCATGGATAATCTACTTGACATGGCATGCCTCGTTGACCCAAGATTCAAGCTTCAGTACACTCAGGAGGAGAAGAGAAAATACATCAAAGAGATGCTGAAGGGAGAGAGATCTGTTGTGGTCAGGGAAGAGGAGTCCAGAGAAGAAGCCATGAGAGACACTTTTGTACCACCCAAGAAAACAAAGCGTTCTCTGGCTAGCTTTATTTCAAACAGGCCCACCACTACTACTGACACAGAAAACTTGAGTGCACAGCAGGCAGGTGAGAGGGAGCTCGGCAACTACCTTCTGTCTCCACATGCTGACAATGACTCAAATCCTCTGGATTGGTGGAAAGTTTATCAAAACAACTTCCTTAGAGTAAGTCAACTGGCACAACATTACTTGTGCATTCAGGCCACAAGCTCCCACTCTGAGAGGGTTTTTAGTACAGGTGGCAACATTGTCACATGTAAAAGGGCATCTCTGGAGCCAGATAATGTAGACCAGCTTGTATTTCTTGCCAGAAACCTCTAGAGCCTGTCATAGGATGTCATCAACACTCAACAATGTCCCTGCCCCAGCAACATGTGTTTTTTGTTGTTGCTCACTCTTTTTCTCTTTTTTTCTGCAGCTGAGCACTTTTCATATTTTTTTATCCTGGCTGAAGCACTTTGGTTTATAAGAACAAGTTTTGTTACAATAAGTTTTGTGTAAATAATAATACAATCAGCCTGTTATTGTTTAAAGATAAATATATTAATAAGGTCAGTCTGAGAGTCTTATGTTTATTTCACTTTTCTTGTTTGTATAAAGGTTAAATACAAATAAAAGGTGAACGTTCATTTATTTGTACCGTTTTTATTTCTTAAATATTATGTAGTTTTATAGGAGGAGGTTTCATAGACTTGGCAAATTAATTTTAATTTATTATTTATTTATAATTTTATAATTAATTTAAAATGAATTAACCTCAGAAGATTGTAGGTACAGACATTCGTTGTGGGCAGTTTTTCTGAGGCTTTTATATTGTTCATATCGATATCTAAATTATATCGTATCGACTGAAATTAAGAAACATATCGTGATATAAAATTTGGCCATATTGTCCAGCCCTACTTTCTTGTTACTTTTTAAATATGAGCAGGGTTTGATTGTTTTTAATATAAGAAGTTATATTTCTAGCAAATATAGAAGCCCTTACACACCAAAAAGTGTAATGAATAAACCTCAGGCTGAAGGAAAAGTAAATTCACGTCTGTACAGTAGAACACAGGAGAAGATTCAACACTCTTCAGCAATAAAAAACATTGAAGCACAATTGTTATTTTATCTAAAGTCATTTTTGCTTTTTAGTATGGTTGAACTGGATCAAAGATCAGCAGCAAAGACACTAGTTAATAAAATAGGATTATATACATTTGTGTTATTTAACATTTAATTATTGCAGGTTTGCGTCATATTCTGAGTTTGCATTTCATGGTTTTTATAAATTTTGATGAATACTAAATCTGTTTTTTTTTTTTTTGCGAGTGGGATGAATTAATTCAGTCAATAAATTGGAAAACACAGTAACTGGCATTACTTTTTAGAAAAAGTAACTCTTCTGTTTTGACTATCACCCAAAAAAAAAAAAGAGGCTAAATGTACTTAAAATATTATAAATACTAAATATAAAAAATTGTCCAAGCTACTCCAAGCTCTATCGTTGCAGTCAGCGGGTGTTGCAGTTGGAGAGTCCACAAGTCGTCAAATAAATAAATTAAAACGGGCCAACACCCAATTTTTTATATAACTCCGACTGGATTCGTCTGAAAGACGAAAGTCATATACACATATGATGCTTTGAGGGTAAGTAAAAGATGGTATAATTTTCATTTTTGGGTGAACTAACCCTTAACATATCACCAAAATAGCTCCTTGTCTCAAAACATTATTAAACGTTGCAGCAACAATGAAAACATTGCTAAGTAAATTTGGTGACAAAATCCCCAAACTGGAAACACTGCAGCTAAAATAAGTGTTATGAAGGGAATGAGTTTTGAATTAATCTTATCTACAAAGTAGGAAGATGGGCATACTTTGAAATCCACACCTGCCACGGTGTTTGTTATCTGTCATCTCAGACAGAACAGAGGCGACACTGAAAGTGGCACTGCTTGCCCAACTCTTTCACTGTGCACATAGTGTACTTTTTTTTTTTTTTTGAGTTACCGTAGATCTAGACTAAATGAGAACATGCATTTACTCCATAGATTCACTATTTCTCAGAATTAATAAACACTGTGAAATGCAAACTCAGAAAATGATGCAAACCTGCAATAATGTTAAATAACACAAACATCCTTTTTAATCCAATTTTATTAACCAATGTCTTTGCTGCTTAACTTTGACGATCCAATTCAACCATACTAATGAGCAAAAATTAGCATTAGATAAATCATTTGTCCTTTTTTTTTCAGTTTCAATTTTTATTAAGAATGTTAACATTCCTTCAAGCAACCCAGAATGGAAGCACAGCTTAAAGGTTTGTTTGAGCTGCGCCCTCTACTGTAAAGATTTCCTTCAGCCTGAGGCTTATTCATTTCACTTTTATTCATTTCACTTTTATTCATTTCACTTTTTTTATATTAAAAACAAACGATCAATTCCAGGCTGGATGAGGAAAAAGTAACACAAAAGTATCATAGCACATTACTTTCCATAAAAAGTAACTAAAGCAATTAGTTACTTTCTTAGGAAATAACCCAATATTGTAACGCATTACTTTTAAAAGTAACTTTCATCAACACCTTTCACTAAAGACTTGTCCCATTGGACACAAAAACTAAAAGATTAAATCTACCAATAAATAGCCTGTGATGAAAAGAAATGAATAAGAATTTGTTCAGAATGCTCAATTGTCTCACCTGGTCAGTTTAATAGTCTTCCTGAAGTCATTTGTGATGGGAGCTTTGTAACCTCCCTTTCGAAGCAAGGAATCTATGGTCTGAATGTGGTCCCATCCTATCAAGACAGAAATTAAATCACGTTCCTTCATACTGATTGTTACTTTTTGGTCTGAATCCTATTTCTAATGTAATTCAAGACATCACAAACGGAAATCAGGCGAGTGTATTTTATTCTCACCTTGCTCCTTTGCAACCTCTGGCAGGTAGGTGGCGGTGCGCTTTGATCCTTTTTCACTAAAAAACTCTATCCTAATGCCGTGAACACCCACCTAGGAAAAAAAGACATCTTGAAAAATCATGTATATTTTTTCCATACTTGACCTTTGTGTAATTGACAAATACTGTTACTTTGGTGCTGATAATGACATCAAAATTGTAAGAATAGGTTGTTGAGAGAGGAAAAATTTCATCTGTGCATCTGCAATCAGTTCCGCTCCCGCTTTCTTTAAAAGGGACAGGAAGAGACAGACATACTGACAAATGAAATATGAGACCAAATAAACAATTATACATCATAGATGCCTGCCTGTAGTCCAATCCTTTCAAAATATTGGAGAGAGTCGTTTCTCCAGGCACTCGCATGGGTTGCAAGATTGAGGATACGCAACAGGAACGAGCACATTTGACAACGGAAGGTGACTAGCCTTATACGGTAAGCTGATGAGTTGATTTATCCATGTTTTAATACACCTCTGGTCACAGAGCTTTCTAGTTGGATGCCGTGGATTTTTAGGTCAGGTATAATATCTCTGACCCAGTTCGTTTTGTTGGCTTCAATGGCTGCAAATGAGCCGTTACAACGCCAACTGGCAACCTGGAGTGTCAAAATACTATTAAGAGCATTGGCAGTGGGCGGAGTCACACAGACCAAAACCAAAACTTTGCATGTCCTTCAAGTGGGTTTGCCAAATGCCATTAAAAGGAAAAGAAGCTGCTCAAATGGGCATGATGCTGAAGAAATAATGAGGTCTGTTCTAAAGTTTCAAGAGATTGCACTGGCGCAGCATGTGTGCACACAATTAAGCTTTGCTACCTTGACAATGTCTGTTCATTATCATAATAAAATACAGTCAGTCAAACATATGGAAATAAACACATACTGCTCAGGTTAAATATGAACTAAAATCTGTGCCGTTAAGTGCTATCACTGTACCGCCAAGATGTCATTCAAAACATTGTATAACGTGGATATTGGAATGCGAGTGAAGTAGCCTACATCTATAATTTGGCATTCAAATATATAGCAAATATGGAACCATTTGATTTTGTATCAAATGAGAGACCCAACATTGGTTTCAGTTTCATTTTAACCTAAATTAAATAGTTTTGGCTTGTTGTTTATACTGCTATAGCTTATATTTTTCATTCTTGTTCTTTTCTAAATACTGGTAATTGAAAGGGTTTGTTGTGGAGTGAGAGGAACTAAAATAGCCTAGCTACGTTAACAGTGTTTATTATAATGTTTGTAAACATTTTGAGTCGCATTAGGCCTTTTTCTGAATGAAATAATAAAATGCAACTTATACGCAACTTGTTTTTTTTCTCCCTCTTTCTAAAAACACAATTTGTTTATACGCGTAGCTTATTTTAACCTTGCAGCAAACCTTTTTAAATATTTTGATAAATTACTGAAAATTTTATTTATCGGTCAAAATTCTTAACGGTCGGTTAACCGGTAAAAATAAACATCTCTAGAACAGACAGAAAAATAAGGCAGATGTGGCAAGGGGATTGACGGCTTTATTAAGTTAATCAGACAGCATTAGTTTTGAGCGACAATTATTAACATAAGATGTCTTATTGCATGTACTGATTTGAAAAAGGTATTTGTATTTGTATTTATTAATACGATAGCTGTTTTAGTACTTTTAAAGTATTTATTAATGCCTTATTCTGCATGACCATATTTTAGATCCCTTAATTCTTACCTCATTTCTAAACTGCCTTACAAATTATTAATAGAAAATTATTAAATTATTAACTATTAAAAGTTAATAGTGAGAATTAGAACCCAAACTGAACTGTGATCTTAAGGTGGGACTGTCTATTATTTGGATGTGGTTGTTAAATGCTTGCAAACCATGTACAGCACACCACTCTGCATGAAAGTCTCAGTCAGCTAACAGTAAGGAAAACACAAACTAACATCCCCCAACTCTGCAAACACTACAAAAAAAGATGCACGCACAATACACAAGACATCATCATCACTCCTCATCCAGGGCACATTTCTGTCTGCACTGTTGTTGATCACGGAGGACAGTGTATAAAGAGAGTGTGTCTATACAAGCACATATGTTTGCATGGCCTTAATCATCAAGCTTACACAGTATAATGCCAGGCTAAGTCTCTAAGGCCTGTGCTTCATTTGAAAGCAAGGATGTAGTGAGTATCTAATTCTGCACAGCCCAAATTCACTCTCTGATCACGCAAATTTGCAAACCGGCCGATATAAGCTAATTGCATTTAAATCGGCATCGGCATTTATAACGGCCGATGAAACATGAGAAACAGAGTCTCATGCTTCACTCATGTTATGAGTGTTGCATAGTGTGCCCACCAGAGGGAGCTCTGCAGCTCCAGAGTTAACAACAGCGCCAGAAGTCCACTACAGAAGAAAGCGATCAGCCAAGGAGATGAAGGAGATGTAACTTACTGTTTTGACGGTGAGTCTGTCGTTCGTCATGTGAAATGATTGTAGATTTAGTTCATGCCCTGTATATAAAAACTGTGTGGTAGTTCTAGCTAATGGTCCTATCATTATCACTTCTAAATATTCTGTAACATCACTTACAGCCGCTAATGCATTGCTATATTAGATTAGCCACAAAGCTAATACCATGTTTATCAGTGGAAGAACGCGAACGTTAATAGGAGGTCAAACTATAACGTTAGCGTTTAACTTATTCTTATTCTATTGCGGTGTGTTTCCCACATAATGACTGCGTAATTGGGCCTTTCACACAGGACGCGGTATGCACGGCGCTTGCCGCTGGGTTCAGCGTTGCCCTTCAGATACAACGCGATTTGCGCTGCGCTATGGCGCAGTTTTAAAAACGTTTAGCGGGAGCTCTTTCATAGTCTGTTGTTCCTCCTTTCGGTCAGCAGCAAACATGTATCTGTACCGTTGTTAGAAGTGAGCGATAGCGCTAGTCCTGCTGATGAGAATTAAGAGAGAAGCAGGGAAGAAGAGGCTACCGTCAGGTCCAGAGAACAATTTGGTGAATTCAGGCTGGTTACGTTACTCTAACGCTAGCTTCCTTTTTAGCAGGCCCCTTAAATGCTTGCTATTAACTTGTTTGAAGGTGGTTCTTCTCAAAATTGACAGCGGTGTGTTCATGACACTAACATTAACCATTCAACTTCGAATTGATTCCGGAATCTTCCGGTAATAGTAGGCAAGACGATGTTTTGATTCAGACTGCACAAAGAGAAGAGGAGAAGATATACGGGTCTGTTGTGAATGTGTCTGTGAGAGCAAATAGTGTAGTTACAGTAGCTGCGTCAGAAATGATTAAACCAGAGGGGACATGTAAATAAATGAGCTGAACAAGCGCTTTATTTTTTAAACATTGTTTCAAAGCAGCTTTACAGACATAACAGGAAAATGTTGAAATAATATTGTTAAATATAAGTAGGTAATATCTATTGCTTGACAAATAAAAATATATATATATATTTCTCATTTTTGCCTAATGTAGGAGATCCCAGTTTATTATTATTATAATTCTAATGATGACATGAGTAATGATACATGGTGATATTATTAATACACATGCTTATTCTTTCTCTGTCTCTCTTTCTGCCTACAGATGGCTGAAAAAGGTGAATGCTGTAGCAGCAAAGTGTGGGACTACTTCTGCAAATACTTTAACTTTAGTATTATAATTTATTTACAGTACACACACAGACTGTTAAAACCAGCTTCAACTGGAAGAAAGTAAAAGTGTTAAATGTTTAAAACCAGACTGTTTTTTGATCATTAAAAAATATATAGTTTTGATGTGCAATTGTTTAGTCATTGAGACTGTAATCTAAGGCTTTTTTTTAACATAATCACTTCTGGAAAATGGTTTATACAGCCCACATACATAGAACAGGCAGATATTTTGCTACTGAATGTTGTGAAAGTGCAGTTTATAGGAAATGTGTCTAATATCCAGATTATTTTTTAAAATCAAAATATCGGCTTATAAATCGGCTCTTTTCGAGTTAATATCGGCATCGGCCCCCAAAAATCCATATCGGTCGGGCTCTAGTTTTGAGCTCCAGACTGAGCTGCGGTACACTCTGTGATGAACAGCAGCTTTTCTGATTTGTTTGTTTAAACATGTTTATACATTTCTTTTCATTTCCTGATGAGGTACAAGGTATGGCTTTAAGACCAATTAGCCTTTTTCCCAAGTGCAGTCTTTACCATTCTGAAAAATTTATATAAAAAAAAGTTTTTGGGGCACTTACAACAACAGACTGCCAGAAGGTTAAGTGCATGTGCCCAATGTGCTTTGTTTTCCTGAAATCCTCATGATGGTGGTGGCACCGATGCTTGTGCCCATCCTCGTTGCTTGCAGTATATTTTCATTTAACACTCTTTAAACCAGCATAACATTTGTAAGACAGTATAAAAAATAATATTGTAATAAAACAAATATTGGATAAAAGTTGAAATGCCAATCAAAAACATTTTCAAAACACAAATAAATCAAGGAAGGAATTGTATTCCACAATTTACAGGATATCTGAAAAAAGTTAATAATTTTAAGGCTTTTTATGACCCTTTTTAAGAACTGCACAAATAAAATGAATAACATATGAACAGGTAACATATTAAACTGTAAAATGACTGTAAAATGGTTTTCACAAAATAAAAATCTTATAAAATGATAAACATCACATTAAGCCTTTAAACCTTTAAGAAAAGGGATAAGTCAAACATATACATTATTATATTAATTTAAAACGTATGAGCAATATCACAAGTAGTTCTAAGATATGGCTGCATATCAGCTGTGATTCAGCCGTATGTAATCACAAAGTGCCGATATACAGCCATATTTCATGTCTACAAGTGTGATACTGCATTTCTACAACAGTTTGACAGCACGAGTGCATAAATACATAAGAAACTACAACAGGGTCTTTAAAAACCCTCTTTTGTGCAAAACTACTTCCTTCCGCCACAAATTCTAATCTCAGTCTGACAGATTAACAGCAGAGCTCAAGCCTCGGTTACTACTTTGAAATCATCACTTTACAAATAGTAACGAAGGAACATTGAGTTGCTTCATTAAAAGCTTATTATATAACTGTATTAAAAGCAATTTATTATGTGGTGTTAAATATTATGAGAGAGATGGACTGAGTGAGTGCGATTACCTGCATCTGATACAGCATTCATTTTTCAGCTCAATCTCATGTATAAAACATTAGTCTGAATGTCCACGGAGGAAAGAGCTATCTTTGTCATAATCTCCTTTCATCTGTTAAGGGGGATTTCCAATGACCGCGCTGCTCAGTGCATTTGTTAACTACGTCTTACAAGCTGTTATTGCAAGTAAAAAGAACTTGTTTACAACAGTTTCAGTCTCTTTCAATATAAAAGACTTTACTGCTGATTCACTTATAAAAAATAGTCTAATGGTGGAACAATGTAACTAAAATTAGTGGGCAACCTATATATCGCCATGGCCGATATTCTGCATTATTCAAATATCGGCATCGACCGATACGTTTTTCTGTTTGGCAATGCGTTCGAGGCGGGACTTTTATTTTGACAGTGCTGAGAACGGCAGCACCTGAGCAAGCACACAGTGCTCACATTCTCACTCGTTCCTTGTTGTCGCTAACAGTACCGTCTAATACGATAGAGGTCTGTCTAATAATCCGATAGAAATGTTTAACAAAGGAATTAAAATGCATACAAAAAGTATTATAACTAGAGCCCGACCGATATATCGGCCGGCCGATATTATCGGCCGATATAAGCTAATTGCATTTAAATCGGCATCGGCATTTATAACGGCCGATGAAACATGAGAAACAGAGTCTCATGCTTCACTCATGTTATGAGTGTTGCATAGTGTGCCCACCAGAGGGAGCTCTGCAGCTCCAGAGTTAACAACAGCGCCAGAAGTCCACTACAGAAGAAAGCGATCAGCCAAGGAGATGAAGGAGATGTAACTTACTGTTTTGACGGTGAGTCTGTCGTTCGTCATGTGAAATGATTGTAGATTTAGTTCATGCCCTGTATATAAAAACTGTGTGGTAGTTCTAGCTAACGGTCCTATCATTATCACTTCTAAATATTCTGTAACATCACTTACAGCCGCTAATGCATTGCTATATTAGATTAGCCACAAAGCTAATACCATGTTTATCAGTGGAAGAGCGCGAACGTTAATAGGAGGTCAAACTATAACTTAGCGTTTAACTTATTCTTATTCTATTGCGGTGTGTTTCCCACATAATGACTGCGTAATTGGGCCTTTCACAAAGGACGCGGTATGCACGGCGCTTGCCGCTGGGTTCAGCGTTGCCCTTCAGATACAACGCGATTTGCGCTGCGCTATGGCGCAGTTTTAAAAACGTTTAGCGGGAGCTCTTTCATAGTCTGTTGTTCCTCCTTTCGGTCAGCAGCAAACATGTATCTGTACCGTTGTAAGAAGTGAGCGATAGCGCTAGTCCTGCTGATGAGAATTAAGAGAGAAGCAAGGAAGAAGAGGCTACCGTCAGGTCCAGAGAACAATTTGGTGAATTCAGGCTGGTTACGTTACTCTAACGCTAGCTTCCTTTTTAGCAGGCCCCTTAAATGCTTGCTATTAACTTGTTTGAAGGTGGTTCTTCTCAAAATTGACAGCGGTGTGTTCATGACACTAACGTTAACCATTCAACTTCGAATTGATTCCGGAATCTTCCGGTAATAGTAGGCAAGACGATGTTTTGATTCAGACTGCACAAAGAGAAGAGGAGAAGATATACGGGTCTGTTGTGAATGTGTCTGTGAGAGCAAATAGTGTAGTTACAGTAACTACAGTAGGTGCGTCAGAAATGATTAAACCAAAGGGGACATGTAAATAAATGTGAGCTGAACAAGCGCTTTTTTTTTTTTTTTTTAAACATTGTTTCAAAGCAGCTTTACAGACATAACAGGAAAATGTTGAAATAATATTGTTAAATATAAGTAGGTAATATCTATTGCTTGACAAATAAAAAATATATATACATTTCTCATTTTTGCCTATGTAGGAGATCCCAGTTTATTATTATTATAATGCTAATGATGACATGAGTAATGATACATGGTGATATTATTAATACACTTATTCTTTGTCTCTCTTTCTGCCTACAGATGGCTGAAAAAGGTGAATGCTGTAGCAGCAAAGTGTGGGACTACTTCTGCAAATACTTTAACTTTAGTATAATAATTTATTTACAGTAAATACACAGACTGTTAAAACCAGCTTCAACTGGAAGAAAGTAAAAGTGTTAAATGTTTAAAACCAGACTGTTTTTTGATCATTAAAAAATATATACTTTTGATGTGCAATTGTTTAGTCATTGAGACTGTAATCTAAGGCTTTTTTTTAAACATAGTCCATTCTGGAAAATGGTTTATACAGCCCACATACATAGAACAGGCAGATATTTTGCTATTGAATGTTGTGTAAATGCAGTTTATAGGAAATGGGTCTAATATCCAGATTATTTTTAAAATCAAAATATCGGCTTATAAATCGGCTCTTTTCGAGTTAATATCGGCATCGGCCCCCAAAAATCCATATCGGTCGGGCTCTAATTATAACGATTGATTTTATATAATATTATTAGTAATAGAAAGGCAAACATTATAATACTTTCTCATTTGCCGTCAGCATTCAGCAAATATTTACATCATTTAAACAAATCTTTAAATTGCTAATGAAAATTTAATTTCACAAACCTTGCAAACTTGTGAAGTGTGCATGTGACCTGCGTGACTTTTTGTCCATGCAAGTTGAACAATTTTAAACATTAATTTCGTGATTTCAAATTATGCTGTGCTTTATGCATTTGCCCGCTGTCATATTAATGTCATTTTCACTGTGTGCTTTATGTAAAATTACTGTCACCTTGGCTTTATTTGAAAAAATATGATTCCTAATGCACAAATACTTCCCAGAATACTGAGTGCTCTGTTGGTTACAGTTTACTTCCTTTTTAATTACTTGTGGAAAACATTGTCATGTAAAGAATTTTTACACATTTATTTAATCCATTTTCAAATGATTTCAAATGTCTTAAATAGCAATTAAAATAAATACAATTATATCGGCTTTATTTCAGAAATATCCGCATCGGCAGTCAAAAAAACAATATTGGTCGACCACTAACTAAAATTACCATCACAAATACACACACTGTTTCCCAATACTAAACAAACACTATAATTGAATACTACTATTTATATAAAATATTTATTGAATAATAATATTTAACAAAGAACAACAACTGCCATCCTAAAAGTTGCTAGGCAATTCAGTCAAATGTAAAAGTGCAAAACTATTTGCTATAGAACAAATAATAGAGTAATGAGACCAAGGACTGCCGTTAGAATAACCCAAAACTATAGATATCTCAGAACCAGCGGCAAATTCCAGAAGATCTGGCCGAGGTGAGGCTGCTCTTGGTGCATTTATGAGCACTGAATGGCCGGCCACTGACACCCTGGAGCTCACATCTCCAAAAATTACGCTAACTTATTTGTTAATCTTTAATAACAAACCAAATATTTGACGTCTAAACAACTACATTCTTGCCTAAAAAAACTCTTAAAACTACATTCTGTGACACACACACACACACACACACACACACACACAAAAGCATCATTTATAAAAAAAAAAAAATGTGTGGACTTGGGCATACGAAATGTCACTTGCTTTAAGAAATACTGAATGTGGAAAGCTACAAACAGTCAGTTCTCATATCACTAGAATGTGGCAATCCTCTCAGCAAATCAGATTTGAGGACCAGATAGATCTGTTATTTAAAAATACATACTCTTAGTGTCTTGTTTTTTTAGATTTGTAGAAGACACATACGCTTCTTTCACATTTACAAAATAGTTGGTTCCCTTCGGAGACAAATTCATATAAAAACACCCGCACCGTGTTTTGATTGTGAAACCTGCTGCCCGTGTTGGGTGTAACGCGTTACGGTAATTAAATTATCCACTGAAAAGGTAAGGGATTACTGCTCATTTTTAAGTAATTTAATTACAGTTACCTATAAAGTACTTGCATTACATACAGTAAATTTCAACAGTTCTAAAATCAATATTGAATTTAAAAATTTACTGTCTAAAGATAAAATTGAATGCAGCATCTTTAACCCTCTGCGTACCAGCACGTTCACTTTTTCCTGAAAACACAGAGAAACCTTAAATACTCAGATACAGATAAGACTAAATCGAATCTAAAAAGGGCCTACTTTTATTCGTGTACACTGACAATAACAAAACATTGTTGCACTTTCTGCCGTCTAGGTCTCTGTGAGCAACTTTCTACACGTCACAAACTCAGCGAATATTTCACACAGAGACATTAGAAATATGAGAAATAATCGAAAATGAATATTCTTTGATTATGTAATCTGTATGAAACTAAAGCGAGGTACAGTCTTTTCCGTATCTTAAAGTTTGAAGTTTCTACTTTTAAATGAACGAATTCAAATCGAAAACGAATATTCTCTGATTATGTAATTCTTATGAAACTAAAGCGAGGTACAGTCTTTTCCATATCTGAGCTCATTATATGCAGTCACCTGCGCGCAACATCTAGATACAAAAAATAGATAAAATAATAACCAAGACTTGTCTAATTTTCATAGTTTTTGAAAGAAGTTCTGCTATGAGGAATTTACCTCAGAACAGCGTGATCTGACATGGCTTTATTCAGCAGAGAAGATAATTTATGTAATTCATTCTTACCTACATAAGTTAACGTGTTATTTTTTACATAAACCTGTACGGATTTTACAAGTTGGGCTTTTCCTGAACATCTTGCTAAACTGAAATGTATCTTAACTTTTCTTAAGCTTTTTAGTTATTCAGATATGTTTTTATTCAGAGTATTTCTATTTGTTAAGCAAAGGTGGTTACACTTTTTTTTTTAAATGTTTAAGTAATTCAGTTGTTTTAAAGCTAAAAGGCTAAACTATTCTATGTTTGACTCAAATTGAAAGAAAAAAAGTTTTATTTCTATTAAGGTTCATAGGGATTTTAAGATGTAGCCTTATTAGCGATTTGAATAATTACGTTACTTATTGAGTAACTAAGTTACTTTTAGGACAAGAGTAATTAATAAAAGTTATTTAAATACAATATTGATGATGTAATTACTTTTTGAAAGTAACTTACCCAACAATGCATACAGCTCATATTTATTCAATGAAAATCACAGCAATTTTTGTCTTTCTGTCCCCAAATTTAAGAACTTTTGAAATAATAGTTAAGACTTTTCTTATACCATGTAAGGTATTTAAGGCTTTTATGGCCTTAAATTCGACCACTAAAGATGTCCCGTCGTGCAGGGTGGTGATACATTTTGGTAGCCCAAGTGGTAAAAACGGTTTTGCAAGCCCTGCATATCATGCTAAAGATTTTTTCTTGGGGCCTGGTCAGGTTAGAAGTTCAGACTTCCCATTTCAAATGGTGGTTCAATCTCTGTTGGACCACATGAGACAGACTTGAAACGTTTAAACTGACAAGGCCTAAAATCTCATGCAAATGATTCAGTGAGCAGACACCTGTTTGGCTCTTCAGGGAATAGTTATTTAGTGGTAAGTGACACTTATTACCAAAATGCTTGCAGCGAAAAACCCTTAAGTGCACAGGGAGTTTGTTTGTTTAATTTTGTGAATAACAGATGGTAATAGCTTCTGCGCTCTTACCTCCCAGTCTAGGTAATCACCAACATCCTCAAAGTTGGTGAGCAGAGACACTGAGCAGAAGAGGCGCGGCAGCTCGTCCCTCGTCATGGGGGGAAAACGACTGTCTTTAAGGGCACTGTGAAGAGGACATGAAGGCAAGATTTACAATTAAAAAAAAAGTCTACTAGGGTAGACGGCCAATCGCAGTGAATAAGTACTTATGGGCATGAATGCCTACACCCATTCATTTAGGGATCAGAATGACTAGTTGCCTAACAACCTAGTGAAGCTGACTAGTGAGTCTATCTAGATTTAGTGGCACAAAAACTGGCAGACACAGGAGAGGACATGACAATGTCTCAAAAAGAGACTTCATAAGAAAAATCCATCATCAAGGAAAGATCAACAGTGAGAGGAGGAATAAGGTGGTGGATTTTCTTTGGCAACTTCTCTGTTAGTAACAATAATAGAGTTTCTGTAGTATCGGTACGGATTCAATTCAGTTCCCAAGAGCTGTGATACTGACGGGAGACTGCTTTCAAAAGCTCACACCAATGCATTTCTTGGTAAAAATTGTCATCTTGCAAGGTATTAAATGAAATGGCTGTTAAATGTATGATTTTCTTACCTGAAACAAAACTAAAAAACAAAATATTAGAAGTCAATGGAATCTAGTTTCAAGCTCCAAAAGGTTAATTCAAAAACGGCAACACATTAATAACATTTTAATGGTTTATTATTGAACATTTGGTCCACTGTTGACTTTTTCTTTTTTTGCTGAAATATCAAATTTGTGAAATTTCACGGGAATAGTAATTTTTATTTTGTAACTATTGTGGTATAAACTATATTATTCATATAATGATATAATTCATATAACTTCTCTCTCACCCTGAAAGCACAGGTGTGATAGATGTCAGTCAGCTCCTGATCTTTGCAAGAAAGATCACAGAGATTTTTGATATTCAAGAGAAGCTGTTTAACTTGGCTTCATTACATGGCACCACAAAGGGAGAGGATATTTTCAAAGCGGTTAAGAATATGGTATGCGAATATGGGGCTTTGCTAAACTGTCTGTTGTTATTGATGGAGCACCTGTAATGCAAGGAACAAAATCTGGATTTATTGGGCTTCTTCAGAAGAGTGGTGTTAACGGTCCAGTTCTGCACTGCATAATATATCAGGTTAGTAGGCTTATTTTATTTACTTAAAATCTGCGAAAGTAGTTTCTCAACAATGAAGCCCATCGAATCAACAGAGAGAAACCGGCTGACAGATGACTCTCTCTTTCAGCTACTGCAAGTTGGCTGTACAAATTTTGAGACTGACATTGAATTAATTGTGCACTAACAGGAGAGGCCATAAAATTTCACATTGAGATGTCTATTTGTTAATGCTAGGAGACATATGGCATTAGCTTGTGGACGTTATAATCGTTATAATATTAAGGTCTGATTGTCCAATCGATGTCATTTAGTTTGTACATTCTTACTATTATAGAGAATTTCAATATTTAGGGTGCTTTCGCACCTGGCACATTTCTCCCCTTAGCTGGGTTAGTTTGGGCATATGTGAACACGGCAATTGCACTTGGATCCATGCCAAAACATGGCAGAGGTGGTCTTGGCTCGATTGAAAACTAACTCTTGAGTGGTTCAGTTGTAGTGAGAAAACAAACCAGGCTATATCACAATGTATAATGGGTAATTACATAAGTTCCATGAAAAGCATTAGCTTAGTTGTTTTGCTAATACCTCAAAATGAACCTGTGAATGTGGGTTAGCATGTCTTCTGCATTCAAAATCAAATAATTTTTTTTTTCATTTTATAATGCAGTCTTATTGCTCTTCTTCCTAGTAGGTTATCCAGATGCATCCTGGGCTCCTGCTCAAAATAATAAATATAACGACAGTTACAAAAAAAAGAAAACGCTACAAAAAACACAATAAGCATGTGAAGCTGTTCCATCCTGATGGATGATGTCAGCCATCACAGCTAAGTGGAATCCCAGAAAATAAATGGTGGAACTTTTACCAATGAGAGACCCGTTTACTCGTGCATGACTTGTATTAACAAATTTGGTTAATTTAGAAACTTTTCCGTGTGATAGCGAACCACACCAAGAATAAAAAGCAACATTGTAATCATTTTAATCCCTGTTTCGGAACAAAGCAATCAATCTACAGGCATGAAAGTACCCTTAATTTTCATGTTTTACACACAATATTATTAATCTAAAGGCAATTCTGCACTATATTTGTGGACTCCGGACAATAATTTCATGTGAGCTTTTTTGGCCCATTTTTCATGTGCGGATCTTATTTTTTTTTTTATCTTTGAGCTATTTTTGGATCTACACACTGCCAGAAGTTCAGGTAGTTATTTAATTCCATCTGGCACTATGCTTCTCCAGTCTCTTCATTTGTATTATATTTGGCGTTGCAGTCCCACCCTTGGATTTGGTCTGTGACATTATGATATCATATGTTATTATGATATTATGACTGATATCCAGGCACACACCCATTTTTTTACCGATGAGGATATAGAATGTATACTTTTTCCGGACTCCGAACCTACAGATTTACCAACCTCTATGGATGAGGATTACACGAATAAATATAAATTTCTATATATACATATATATATATGAGATCGGCTACAGCTACACGGTACAACCCTGAGCAAATATGTGAGAGCAAAGAGAATTCCTAGAGGTTTGCATATCCAGAATTTATCGACTTTAGGTTGTAATGATGAGGACGTCTATACCACATGGTGCAAAATTCTCAACAAAGCTTCTTTGAAGATAATGGTTTTGATCATTGAATACACTCAACAAGAACTGTTTAAAATTAAACAGGAAATCACTGATCTTAAAGGAGTAATGTTATGCTCTTTAACAAAGTCTTAATTTTGTGTTGGGGGTGTAACAGAACATGCTTTCATGCTTTTTTTTTATTTTTTTACATAATTCACATAATTAAAATACCTTTCTCCCCAGTCTGGCACAAACGGCTTGTTAAATTCCAGGTTTGATGAAGGTCCGCCTTCCATAAAACAAAATGTGTTGTGATTGGTTAGCTGTCCCAGTGCGATATGATTGGTGAACAGCTTACACAGTGTTTCAGTACTGCCACGCCCCTTACCAAAGCAGAAAGTTATGTCTCTTCTAATATAGTTAAGGATGGCGTCAATAATATTGCCATATCAATAGGAGTCGGATTCAGACCTCCGAATATATTGAACAAGAGGATCGCGCAGAACCTTTGCACACACGGATATGGATGGACCTGGCGAAAACTTCATGCTACAGCAGCTCTTCTTCGTTTTATCTGATGCACTAACTCTGCAGCAGAACTTCATCGTCGGCGTCTTGTTTGATGCACTCAACCAAGTGTTCTTACCACGACCTTGCCCCTCCTCCACCCCCCAACCATTAAAAATTTCTGTAGGTGGGAATTATTTGGATGATATTCTAATGTGACAAAACCCGGAAAACAACGCCGTTGTCCAAATGAGCCATTCATTGTAGCTCTTGAAAATGATTTTTTTTTAACAAAGTATGATGAATAGATTGAACGTCACTTATTTGTGCCATCCCAAAGAAGCACACAGTCACTTTTACGGACTTTTAAATTAAATGTCCTTAGCCATCTTCAAGAATCGACTTAAAACCTCTTCTCTTTTTTTTTAATCGACTTAAAATCTCTTCCATCTTTATTTGACCCTCTAACATTAGCACTCACTATTCTAATTCTATTCTTTAAAAAAAAAAATTAATCCTTTCTAATCTTTTTGTATTCTATTTTCTTTTTATTTATTATACAATTATAGAAAAGACCTCTAACACTAGCTTGCTCTATTCTTTTTCTATTCTATCAGTTTTCTTTTTGTTTGTTATATTATTTAAAAGCCCTCGCTACATGTACTGTGTTTAAGCTAACTGTGACTTGTTATAGCACTTATATATCATTGCTCTTTTGTTGTTTTTGATTGCTTCCATTGTCTTCATTTGTAAGTCGCTTTGGATAAAAGCGTCTGCTAAATGACTAAATGTAAATGTGTGTTAAATTATGTTTAAAATTTGATATGCAAGTACTGGAGTTTTATGAGAATAAAGAATAATCAAAATAAAATGTCACATTTCATGTGGTTTGTGCAATTCATACTTATCTAAGTCACATTTGTGACTCTCAAATTTCAGATTTGGGCCACCTTTTCTCGCAGTTTGATCAGCCCAGGTAAAAAAACTACGGTGATTTTAAAATACAGGGTTCAACAATAAGGACTGTCTAATGGCCCGGGACCACAATTAAAGACGCTCAGGAAAGTTGACCAATTTGTCTTCGGGACTTTGTCAGTTCATTGCTACGAAAGGTTATCATTTGCACATGAATTAAAGACTTGCTAAATTAAAAATTCAAGCGATTTTAAAGCATTCAAGCAAGATGAGAATGACTACTCCATTCAGTACTCACTGAGCGCACACTGAGAGATGAGTCTTAACGTGCGAACACTGAATTGAGTTTTTTCTGTGCCTTCTTGTGCTTGAATGGAAAATACATATTAAAGTATGCCAAAATATCCGTCTTGGCGATTATCTTTGTAGCTTTAACAATGATTCATCTGATTCAAAGGCCATTTTTTTGCTTTATTTCAACCCATCTCTGTTCCGGGCTTGCATACAAACTGCATGCAATAATTTTCAAAAATGTGTGGAAATTAGTGATGCACCGAAATGAAAATTCTGGGCCGAAACCGAAAATTTAGGATGCACTTGGCCGAAAACCGAAACTGAAGCCGAAAATGGCTTCTTTTAAAAACGTATTGCTTAATTTTTAATGGATCTGAAATGAAAAATCACAAACCAATAGAATAATCATCAAACTTTTATTAACACTTACAGATACATAAAACCTAAAATATTTTTTAATAATAAATAAATAATATTATTCTTCAAGTTTTCCATTGAATAAAATAGTTTAACATTTGTGGGGGAAAAAAATAATCCACAATTATCTGAATAACTGCACACAAAAATCACAGAATGGCAGTGGGCCTCTATTCTGTTGTTGCATGTAAACAATTATTTACTTGCATTTTACATGTCTGTGCAAAACAATGCAAAACAACAGTGCAAAAACAGCAATAGAACTTAATCCAAACTCAAACTGTAAACAACATTTAAGCCTATGTAGCCTTAGGAGACACAGTTGTGCAGTGCTACGCAAATTTTAATGTAACTATATAAACAGAAAATTTGACTGCTGTTTATTTAAGGAAATGTGTCAGGTTTCTCTTTAAGAACAAAAGTTGCTCAGCATTTTGACAAGAAAGACGGTTCCTCTTCTCATTAAGAACATGAGATGCTGCACTGAATAGTCTCTCACTGTCTGTGCTGGTGCTTGGGGCAGATAAATACCTGCGTGCAATCTGTGCAAGCAATGGAAAGCAGTCTTTGTTTCGTTTACAATACAGTAGAGAGGGTTGGACTCGGTGTCTCGAAAGCGCTTGTTAACAGCCTCCAAAAGAGTCTTTTTAGCTGTTTTTACACCGTGATCTGTTTCCACCTCTTTTCCCAGCAGACGCTTCAGTGCCGCTATCAAAGGAATAACCTCTGCAGCCGAGGCTTTAGCAGAGCTTATTTCCTTGGTCATCTGTTCGAATGGGGCGAGAAGAGACTATGTTTTCCATTAGCATCCACTGGTGTGCACTCAAAGTAGCGGGCAGATCGTAATCTGTCATATAGGCAGCTATGACCCGCTTCTGCTCAAGTAGACTTTGCAATAGAGATGCGCGGATGGGCTATTATTTCATATTCAATGCACTGTACTGTACAATATTTTCATTGTAGCCTAATAGAAAACGCATTTTGGCACATCATTTCAACATGCTGCTATAGCCAAATGCCCATTTCACTTTATTTTTTGGCAAATAGAAAGCTCTAAGTAAAGTCATTTACATTATAGGCTGATAATGTTCACATTTGTAGTTGTCCATAACAACCCTAAAAACTTACCTGCTTGCCTTGCACATCTAATTAATGGGCACAGTTTTTCGACTATTTTTTATTTATTATTATTATTATTTGCTGTGGATGTTATTGAGCTTGTAGAAATCGGAAACAACACCAATTCTGCGACACAGATGAACCTTTATTGATATCTCTATCAGAAAAATGTTGAATACTTGAATGTGAATAATTTTATATGCCAAAAGAAACAACAGGCAGTAAAAAATGATTCAAATAAATATCTTAATGTAGGCATAGGCTATAGTCGCATGTTTTGGCAAACAGTTGAAAAAAATTAATAAAAAACGGCATATCGTAGCTAAGCCTTCTAGAGGCTCAGTCACCGCCACAAAATTTAATTAGAAAAATAAATATGCCATCCCTCTTTGAACGAACAAAGTCTGACCAGGCTAAATTGCCTGTATGACAAGTCTATGCCCCAAAAGACTTTTTCTGACCATCTATTTCCTTTGTTTTCAATTCTCCTTTTTTGAGTTTGTCACGTACCTCCTTTGCCGGCGTTGCAATCTCTGATAATAACAAGCAGTCGGATCTGCATAGACTCGACTAGCCATATTACTGTCTGATGAAAATTTGACTATTTCAAAGTGTGCTTGATTTTTTTGGATGTAGGTTTAATCAGATAACAATATTTAACAATGTATACATATATTTTTAATTTGATTCAACCGCCCGCCACCCGCCCGAATTTAATTAAAATATTATTTTTCGTCACTTAACTGCCAACCGCGCATCTCTACTTTGCAACATGTAGTACGTACTATTCCAGCGAGTAGCTACATCTTGCTGGAGACGTTTGGGTGGCATCCCAAACAGTATTTACAAATCTTGCAGTCGGGAATAAGCAAGCGGAGAATGTTTAAAGTGTCCCACAATCTTTCTCCCGATTGCTGTTATTTCAGAAATGCTGCGCTGACTCAGCAATCCTTCATTCACAGCCAACTGAAGCGTGTGTGCCATGCATGGTATGCTGTTCGGTCCACTGTCTTCCATAGCCTTTAACATGTTCCGTGCATTATCTCGGACAATCACATGCACATTAGATTTCTCAATGTGCCAAGTGTCAAACATTGTAGACAAAGCATCAGATATCGCTGCTGCGGTGTGTGACCCAACAAACTCCCGTGAGTGAAGCAAAATGTTTTGCAGTTTAAAATCAGAGTCAATCCACTGCGCTGTTAAGCTAAGCATGCTAGTTGGGCTAACGTCTGAGCTCCAAATGTCTGTGGTCTGTCTGTGGACATGATCTCACGAACGTGTTTTGCAACTCGGTCATACATTGCTGGTAGACTTGTTTCTGCAAAATAGCGTCTGCTTGGCAGTGTATAACGTGGCTCAATATGTTGTATGAGCCTACGAAATCCAATGTCCTCCACCACAGAAAACGGCTGGTCATCTAAGGCAATGAATTCCATCACTTTCTCAGTAATGCCACGTGCTTTGACACTATCTTCCTCAAATTTCTTAGTCTTTTCAAATAACGTGGCCACAGAGGGTGTTTGTGATGTAGTTGGGGTACTTTTAACCAATGTTGTTTTGCGGTACTCCTCATGTTCAATTGGATGTCGTGTTTTCAGGTGGTGTATCAAACCTGTTGTCGAAAAGTTCTTTGGCACCGTGCCCCCTCTTGAGACTTTTGCAGAACAAACGTTACATATTGCAAGTTTGTTGTCCTCATCTGAAACTTTAAAATACTTCCATAACGCTGACATTCTTAATCTTTGCAGACGCGTGCAAACAGCTCGACCGTGAGTGAAACCTGCTTCAGCACGGAGGGGAGGGGTGGGTGACAAGTGATAACAGCTTGACCGTGAGTGAAACCCACGCGCTAGCGCACGGATGGGCGCGGTTGACATTCATTTTCGGTCGAAATTTTTTCGGCTGGATTTTTTATTTCGGCCCGAAACCGATAATACCATTTTCGGCAACCGAAATTTCGGTGCTCCCCTAGTGGAAATATACAAATATGTAAACGGCCTTTAACAGAGGCCAGAGACGCTGAAAATGGATGTAAACAAAGAATACTGTAGCGGGCAGTGCAAACTCACTGTTCACAATGCGCAAAATATATGAAGAAAATTCTGAATATTGAATTGTTGGATTATCTGAATGCATCTCTGTGGGGGAGTGACTGTTTTCAGAAAAGTTCATGTGATGTTTTCTTTTCATTTGCCTCTGTATAATGTATCTATAGTAGTATTAACAAGCTTTGTTTACAGCGGTAACCAAGGAAACCTTGTACCACTGCTGTTCCATTAGTGCCACCTGCTGTCAGAGAGTGAATTTGCATCTCATTCAGCTTATCTGTTGTTTTTTCTAAAGCATAATTTAATTTGTATCTTTCCTGTATATATTCAGTTCTGTTATTGTTTGTAATTGGTTCATTTGTTCTTATTTACTGACTGTTCACTTGTCTTTAATAATGTTTAAACTATATTTGATAGGCTAGTAGTTTTTGCAGTGGTATCGAAATTAGAATTGAGAATCTTAAAATTGAACCTAAAATGTTGGTGTCATATAAGCTTATTTATAACAAACTAACTTGATAATGATAACAGGAAACTTTTTTTTGTGGCAGGGCCAGTGAAAAATATTTGCAGGGCAAGTAAAAATTTGCCAGTAGGAAAAATCCTTAGCGTTGAGCCCTGAAAGATATTTAAGGAAAGAAATTCAGGTTCAACCAATGGTGTGAGTTTGGTGTGGGACAATGAGTTAACTAAATAATAGAAAGGGAGCTGGAACCCCCCAAAAATAAATGAGCAAGCTTGAACATGTTATTTCATGATATGAATGGAGACACATTACAGAGAAAAAAGCAGAATTTCAAAGACAGATGTGGCATACCTGGTAAGGGTGTACTCCCTGAGTCCTGAGTGCAGGTTCATGGCAGAAAATGTACCTATACAACCCCTTAACCGCTTGTCCCGGCCAATTTTCCAAGTGACAAACAGTGGGCTGTTGGAAAAGAAAAGAACATCTATCACAATCCAATTGAAATAAACATATAATTCAAGGTGTGAAAGCAACTAGGCTTTTGTTTTTTTTTATTTGTTTTTTATTAGCTATTATATAATTAAGTACTATCACACAAGCAAGAGTGCAGTTTTCCTGAATATCAGTGTGCAAGCGCAATCGCAAATGTGACAAATGTCATACATTTTAGACACATTGTCTTTTTTTTTTGTCAGCAAAAACATTTCCAAACAAAGGCGAAGCAGAACATTTGTGCGTCTAATGGCAGCAATGGCAATGGCAGCAATGCTGTTTTTTTCCAAAACAAATCTGTTTTTGGACAAATCGAGTTTCTTGTGGAAATTTCAAATTCATAATTTGGCCATGATTTAACTAAAATGAGGGAACAAACTTTATTCATGGCTACATTATCCTCCATTTTCCCCCAACATCACGTCCAGGCCTCTGCACAAACAAACTTGACTGCCTTAACTTGTTAGACAAGCACAAACTATGAATGTTACAAGAGATAAAGACTAAAAAACAAATGAGAAGATATTTCAGATATAAGATATAACCACTTCTGTACACAGTTTGACCATTATAGGTCAACAAATTACTTGATCAGACTGAAAAAGAAATTGGCTAACAATGCTTTCTGTAACAATGAGATCCCAGCGCGCAAACAGAATTCTAATTTATGTTTCTGTTCGGCATAAATCCAAATGTTTACATGATCACTAGGGGTGGGAGAAAAAAAATCGATTCTCCGATGCATCGTAATTCTCTCTTCAACAATTCTGAATAGATTCTGAACATTTCAGAATCAATTCTGAGCTTGTTTATTTTTCCCGCATATGGCAAGTGTGCACGCTAAAGATGCGGATGGCTTCAATGCACAGAATTTGTGCTGTGAGATACTTGCACATCGCTTGACAGTCTGTGCTTCCACCCGCCATGTTTTACTTTAGATATGCTTTCATTTATGTCATTTGGAATTCAGTGCTAGTAGATGCACGAAACTCACACACTGACAGACTTTCACATGCGCTTTGTGTTTGTTGTCCTGAAGCTCAGTTTCGGCTGCGGTTAAATGCACTTGCATTTTCAAATACTTTATATGAAATTGATGTACTCACAGTCAGTTATGTTTTCAGAGCAGGACAAAACATCTGATATCGAAATAGATCTGTGCATTAGTGCGAATGCAACCTGTTAAAGTGGCCACTTTCTATGATCTCATCAGTAATAATCAAACGGCAATAATGCTGAGGAAAAAAGATAATGTAAGATGTAAAGTTGTAAAGATTATTTGCGGAGCAGAATAATTAATTGGGGAAAAAAAAATATAGATCAAGAATTGTTTTGGAATTGGATCATAACTCCCAGAATCGGAATTGGATCGGGTCATGAAGCTCCTGAAGATTCCCATCCCTAATAGATGTACAGGATGTATGACAACATGGTGATGCATCGATGCATCGTAATCAAATCTGATCGTGGGCCTCTGACTCGTAATCGAATCATGAGATACCCATAGATTCCCACCCCTAATGGTCACAGTGTAACATTTGGCTGCTAACCAATTATTTTGTAAGCTTTGTACTTCACTGGTGTCCTAAGTAGTGGTCGACGAATATATCACCACCAGTCCCGTTAAAATACCTATGCATTCATACATGGTAACCAAGTTTTAATTCTAATTACTAAAGTTCTATCATTAAATAATACTTGATTATCATATTATACTGCTTCACAGACTGATGTTAAGAGTGTACTTTCAGATATTCAGTATATCGGTCTGGTGAGTAAACTAAAAAAATGCACTAGCCAATGGCGATTCAATTGCCAAGGTGTACATAGAAGGTTGACACATCTTCTTTAGGCAATATTTTGATGTTAAAGCATTACGTTTGTTTTCTTTTCTCTTGCTCTGGAACGTAATATAAAGTGTAGGTGCTGGACGCAAACATTCTTCTCTAAACATATACAGAATCCAATGGTTACAATCCTAGCAGTCTAAGACTTCCAATCTCACCTTTAACATTAAAATGGAGTTAATGAGAACAAGGATTAACAATTATACGGCCTGAGGTCGCGGTCAATAATTAACTGCTCCCATGATATAAAAAATTTAGGCCACTGTTTAAAGTTGAGTATCAGTTGATCATGGTGGAAATTTAAGGACTAAGCCCTTTGGCCAGGAACAAACTGGCAACAGTCTTTTAATGCTCTGGAAAAATATGAGCATGTTTACATATACACAAATATGCTGATAAATACCTAAATGTTATTTTTACCCATTTAACATTTAAAACAAAAAAAAGAAACCACTTGAAATCTCAGAAAAATCTAAGAATAGCAGCATGTGTCCCTGAACATGATTCATTGGATGGAAAGAGTGGAGCCTATTGTTGCATAAACGCAATCTCGTTATAGGGGTGAGAAATAAGGACAAAAAATTAAATCTCTATCAACTCATCAACTCACTGTACAATTGCATTCATACAATGAACCTTTCACTGATTGTTAACAGTGTCAAATTATTTATTTGTAACTGACAACCTTTGTGTAAGTCTGGAAAACTGGAAAGACATTTGATTGAAAATACAGCCATGTCATGGAGACACTGAGCTAAACAGGCACATGGCCATATAAATTATGGACAGAGACCAAAGACAAGAGGTCTGAGGTAGTATTTTCATAGGGCTCATAAAAGAACAAGTGTCAGACTCAGACTAAAGCCACAGCAGTCACAGAAACAACAAGAACTAGCAGAGGATCACTGACAGTTACTTGGAAACACTCCTTCATGTTGCAAAAACACCCCACAACACACCCTCTGTGTACACTAAATCAATTAGAACTATCCATTACACACACTAAACCAAGAATATTCCAACTGGGCAGGTTCTCAACTCTGGAAAATCCACAGAAGGACAAAAGAAATAGAACTCTGGTAAGGCATGTGGTGAAATCCTATCACCACTTCCTCAGTCTTTTTAAGACCTTTTAGTTCTTTACAACCCTACATTAAAGTGTCTTAAAGGTTGTGTGCAAGCTCCAAACAAATTAAGTATTTTTTATTTCAGAAACAAACATAACACTTCAGTTAACCTTTTGAAAAATGCTCTTTACTTAAATGTCCATTTGCAAAATGCTTCTCTGACCATGCTTCCTAGCAGCCCCCTTGATGTCTAATATAAACACTTCCCCAATATAACAACCTCTAGTGGCAGGATGTGAAACTGCCAAACTTATAAGAGGGGTAACTGTCACAATGATATGCGGGTGTATCATCGATCCACCCCAAGCCAGAGATAGCGTTGAATGACAAGTTTTTCCAGGTTACTTAATTGGCGTTAAACCAACAGAATACATTAGCCTTTCCTTTTATGTCTGAGTTGTAATAAATTCCACAGTGTTCCTGTCAATTTGCGTTTGAAATGAATTGCATTTCATGAGGCATTTATGTAGAAGAAAGTCATATAAAATCCTTAAGGATCAAGGTGGAGGTGAGCATTTTTATGGTTACTGCAAGAATGATAAATGAATGTTTGACGTCAGGTAGCAATAAAATACTTTAAGGTCCAGCATTTCTCTCCTGTTGTGACATTATCCCCTGGGTTGGACACATTTACACATTTCAGGTAAAGTAATCCTGATTATGACGGCCCATATCATTATAAAATGTTATACCAGCAAGTGAAAATATACTGCATTTGAGTCTGTCACTAAATATTGAGAATAAAACAATGAAAATCAACAAATGGTGCATTTGAAATGTTTTCAATGATATGTTAGATGTTGTTTTAGATCACACTTCTTTCTGTGAAGGCCCCAATACAGCTCTTAATTGCAGTCCCTTCATCTTTCCACAAAGGAACCTTCTCAACACTGATCCTGAACTTTTTGGTTGAATTATACCTGTGTTCAGTGTGTAATTTTTGTTAAATTTATGTATGAAGTGATATTTACCCCATGACTTCAAATACACTTTTTATTTTTAATATTGTGAAGGCCTCACATTCTGTCCATTTTTTTGGTCTTCATAAACAATCGTTTTTACACAAATAGAGACAGTGTAACTCTTAGCTCAGTTGTGTATATCACATCATCATAGAGGATCCTGAAGAAGCAGCATTTCACTGGAACTTGGTCTTCATTACTATTTCCTGCTTTGTGTTTTACATCTTTACATTTAATCATGTTCAGCTGTCATTTATTAATGTAATGTAAATGACCAACACCACTGTGTTAACAAAACAGCGTTATATGCGTGTATGCATTGCCTAAATATCTGCATTTATGTGCACAGTACACATAGGGGCAGTGTTACTATAATCAGAGGAAGGAACTGCAGTGAAGACATTCATTCATTGCCTCTTCGACGAGCCTTGACTAACCGGATAAGATAAAGAACTATCTTAAAACCCAGCACTCAATCTGTGGCTTGAGAAAATCGCTTTGTTTCATCACACAAATACATAATCATTTACAACACATTGAGAACGCTTACCTGAAAGAGTCCCAGATGTCAAAGAGTCGGTGTTTAGCGAGCGACAGAATAGCAGAATATTAAACCGTTGTAGATTTAACACTTAACATGCGAGTTAAATATTATTTCGTGTCCTGATACCATTGCATCATTGTACCTTCGCATTGGTACAAGTTGCGCAACGTGTGACTGCAAATTGAACGAACAGTACTTTGAGAGGTTTCCAACGAATTATCTGGGGGAAAAGTAAACAACTCTTGCGCTTTGTTAGCTTACTAGCTCACTAAAGCTAACCATAAGCAGCAGCTTCAAATTGAATCGAAACGAAATATCACTTGGTGTTTTCTGTAAAAATCTAACTAAATAGGTAAAGATAGATAACTAAGAGCTAATACATTGAAAAAGGAAAATATTCGGCGAATGAGAATCGTGTTTGACGGCTAGCGTTGGTTAGCATATTAGCTTGCAGAGAAGCTTAAAGAGGAGGCTAACACCCATTTAATCTCTTTCAGAGAGAAAAAATGCTCAATTAACGAGCGCATTAAAGACAGATTAATTCAACTCTGTCTTCGAAACTACACATCTAAAAAAAACCATATCAGATTGATTTAACAAATATGTAACGTAACGTGCTGATTCCAGTAATTTTGACGATTAATTAACAATTAAATAATTACACTTAAGTTACGAGTATTTATTATATTATTATTAGAAACTTGAGTTTGGATACATGACAGTATGTTTTTTTTTTTTTAGAGAGGGTTTGGATTAGCAAGTAAACTATTAATTACTGTATTAACGTTAGGTGTGTACGGACATAAAACAAAATAATTATCATGACAATAGTGCAGTAGGGGCATCATCAAAACTTTCCCCAAGAACACCAAGACTTTAAGCGTAACGTACTGGTTCGAGCACAGAGAACAGGACCGTCTGTTGTTGTAGCAAAGCAGGTCAAAATAGCTAGCCATCTTGCTAGTGTTACTTACTAGGGGTCGTTTGTAAACCTGGGTGTTCGAGGAGGCTGGTATCCGTAGAGATGGCAATAAAGTACGTCGAAGCAAAAGCAACACATCTCCGCCGAAACGACCATTTTCCTGGCTCCGGAGCCGGGGCTGAGAGTCGGGGAGAGGCCGGTGGAGTTGTATCCTCCTGGGGTTGGGGACAGAGCATTGGTGTTGTTGCTACTACTAACCCCCGGACCCCCCAGGCCGTTCACCCGAGTCACGTTCCCGGCCACAACACTCGACGACGACCCGATTCCCAATTCCGATCCACAATGTCCGGTCCCGGCTACTCCGCTCCCCGCCCCGCCGGGACCCCCCGCTCCGGGGGATCCCGACAACTTCTGCTTCTTCACCCCGCAGCACCCGGCCGCCATCTTCGAACAATCTGCACCGACACACCGCTTCCGACCCATCACCGTCACCGCGGGAAGGGCGGGCCGACACGCAGACCTAGCGTAGAAATCCCACTGCGTCAGCACGTACGACGGACGGTGCTCCACCTTCCCTTCCTTTGACAGACGTAATAACCCAGCGGAGCGTACGTTATATTTCACCGAGAGAGACTGCAATGTCACCAAATAATTTTCCTTTGAAAAGACGTAGCGTACGCTGCAGCCTTACGTAATGTTCTTAGGCAGACAGGCAGCCGCGAGCCTCCGCTAATTAAACGCTTCGACAGAGCCAATGTATATTTGTTAGAGTAACAGCCCCTCCTTGGGACGCACTGTGCCAACTGCAGCGATGCACGCAGAACTCTGTCAAAGCATGCACGCGTCCATCCATACATGAAATTACAGTCAAGCTAGACAAATGTGTGGCCCGTTGGATTCAGGTCTCGCTCTGAGGCAGTAGGGATCTCGAGTACGCAGGACCCATGAACATTAGCCGACCCGAGAAGCGTTCAGTCGATGCGGTTCATACCAGCCACGGCTCCACGCTTCACACCGGCCCTCGGGACCCCGTTAGCCGCACGACCCCCTTCACTGCACGCCCGCCGTGGAAACTAAACCCAAAAGTTTTCCTTCGACGGATCGGAGCGCTGTCAGCTGATTATTCGGGTACATTTTCAGCACGGCCTCCGTCAGAAGTGGTTCCTCCGGTCTCGCGCAATGTTCCGCGCACAGCTGCTAACATTAGCTCGGTTGCAGTGGAGAAAATATCCTATGCGTTCATCTGAAGCACTCGGACTAGAATTCTCTACTTTCACGCCGGAGTACAGAGCCCAGGACGTAGTTTACGACAGATTCCTGCGTGCCATACGCATTTCTCCCTATTCACTAACTACGTTATCACGGCGCCGAGCTAGGGACACTGATATCCCGCACTTGTTATACGCCAAGACGCATAAATCCATTTATTGTCTTGTCATCCTTCAACCTAATGGAGAGAGAACGAAGCCGTTAGAGATCACCATGACCCAGCATCAAGCCCGTTTTTTATTTATTTCCAAACTCGCCAGGAAACCCTTCTGTCCTCACACTGTCTAAATGCACACACCCACGGTTCACAGGCAATGGAAAACCTAGAAAGATATTATATCATTTTAATTATGATTATTATTATTATTATTATTCATGTAAATGGGGAAAAGTACATTATTTAGAATACATGTTTTATGAAAGCAGCAAAATACAAACATATGGCAACACAAACTACAGGCTACTGCCATAATGAAACGGAACTATCTGACATTTGAAAATGCTGACGACAAAGTTACATAGAGAGTTAAAGCACTGAGAAAGCATTAGTCATTTCTTGGTGAGCGTTGCATAGATTGAGTTGCATGTAAAATCAGAGACCACAGACAGCCATGAATTGGTCCAGTATCCAACAGAAACTCGTGACCTTTATTTTCTCTTTAATAGTATATTAAGTAAAATAAAATAAATTAAAAAATTAAGGGAGAAAAATAAATTTAAAAAAGTAAACAGGCTACTTGATGGGGCGGGGGTATTTTAAACGTAATTTTTTAAGTAGTTGTATCTTTCACTAAATGAGGTCAAGATTTATGTAAATATTCCTATCCTAATACTTATTCCCAAAATTTGTTAATAAATTCAATTCAATTCAATTCAAGTTTATTTGTATAGCGCTTTTTACAATACAAATCGTTACAAAGCAACTTTACAGAAAATTATGTTTCTACAATATTTAGTAGTAGCTAGTAGTTTGTGCACGTTTGACAGGATTTTAGAAAAATAAAAATAATAATAATAATACAAGACGTAGTCAGCTAGATGATGAACTATCAATATTATTAATTAATAGTAATTATATGATGCAGTCACACATGTAGCAATAATTGTTAGTTCTGTTTGTTGATTCAAGGTTAGGATCATCTGGGGTCCTCTGAGGGTCAGCATCATCTCTTCTCAGGTGTTCTGGATCCAGACTGGAGCTTGTGTAAATCCTAGTTACCACGGGATGTAAATCCCGTGGCAAAACATAGAAACAAAATAGAGACATCATTAGCATAGCTGCTGATCCAACAAAGTAAAATTAGTTTAACCCAAGCTAAAGAATAAAAATGCAGATGCAACTACACTCACAATTTAAGAGATACATTATTCGAATGCTTGGCGAAAGAGATGCGTTTTTAATCTAGATTTAAACAGAGAGAGTGTGTCTGAACCCCGAACATTATCAGGAAGGCTATTCCAGAGTTTGGGAGCCAAATGTGAAAAAGCTCTACCTCCTTTAGTGGACTTTGCTATCCTAGGAACTACCAAAAGTCCAGCGTTTTGTGACCTTAGGGTGCGTGATGGGTTGTAGTGTGGTAGAAGGCTAGTTAGGTACGCAGGAGCTAAACCATTTAGGGCCTTATAGGTAAGTAATGATAATTTGTAACAGATACGGAACTTAATAGGTAGCCAGTGCAGAGACTGTAAAATTGGGGTAATATGATCATATTTTCTTGACCTGGTAAGGACTCTAGCTGCTGCATTTTGGACTACCTGTAGCTTGTTTATTGAAGAAGCAGGACAACCACCTAGAAATGCATTACAATAGTCCAGTCTAGAGGTCATGAAAGCATGAACTAGCTTTTCTGCATCAGAAACAGATAACATGTTTCGTAGCTTGGCAATGTTTCTAAGATGGAAGAATGCAGTTTTTGTAACATTGGAAATATGATTTTCAAAAGACAAATTGCTGTCTAATATAACACCCAGATTTCTGACTGTAGAGGAAGTAACAGTACATCCGTCTAGTTGCAGATTGTAATCTACAAGATTCTGTGTGGTGTTTTTTGGTCCAATAATTAATATCTCTGTCTTATCCGAATTTAATTGGAGAAAATTATTTGTCATCCAATCTTTTACATTTTTAACACACTCTGTTAGCTTAGATAATTGGGAAGTTTCATCTGGTCTCGTTGAAATATATAGCTGAGTATCATCAGCATAACAGTGGAAGCTTATTCCGTATTTTCTAATAATATTACCAAGGGGCAACATGTATATTGAAAATAGAAGGGGACCTAGGACGGATCCTTGTGGCACTCCATATTTTACTGATGATAAATGAGATGACACCCCATTTAAGTAAACAAAATGGTAGCGATCGGACAGGTAGGATCTAAACCATCTTAGAGCCTGCCCTTGAATACCTGTATAGTTTTGTAATCGATCTATGAGTATGTCATGATCTATGGTGTCGAACGCAGCACTAAGATCAAGTAAGACTAGAAATGAGATGCAGCCTTGATCTGACGCAAGAAGCAGGTCATTTGTAATTTTAACAAGTGCAGTTTCTGTGCTATGGTGGGGCCTAAAACCTGACTGAAATTCTTCATACAGATCATTTTTATGCAGGAAGGTGCTCAATTGAGCAGACACAACTTTTTCTAAAATTTTAGACATAAATAGAAGATTTGAAATAGGCCTATAATTTGCCAGTACACTAGGATCCAGTTTTGGTTTCTTAATAAGAGGCTTGATAACCGCCAGCTTGAATGGTTTTGGGACGTGACCTAAAGATAACGACGAGTTAATGATATTGAGAAGCGGTTCTTCGGCTACAGGTAACAGCTCTTTTAGTAATTTAGTGGGTACAGGATCTAATAAACATGTTGTTGGTTTAGATACACTGATAAGTTTATTTAGCTCTTCCTGTCCTATATTTGTAAAGCACTGCAGTTTATCTTTGGGTGCGATGGATGAAACTGAAGTGTTAGACGCTGTAGAATCTACATTCGCTATTGTATTTCTAATGTTATCTATTTTATCAGTGAAGAAATTCATAAAGTCATTACTATTTAACGTTGGTGGAATATTTGAATCAGGTGGCGTCTGGTAATTTGTTAATTTAGCCACTGTGCTAAATAAAAACCTTGGATTGTTTTGGTTATTTTCAATGAGTTTGTGGATATGGTCTGCCCTAGCAGTTTTTAGAGCCTGTCTGTAGCTGGACATACTGTTTTTCCATGCAATTTTAAAAACTTCCAAGTTAGTTTTTCTCCATTTGCGTTCAAGACTACGAGTTACCTTCTTGAGAGAGTGAGTATTACTGTTATACCATGGCACAGTACGTTTTTCTCTAACCTTTTTCAATTTGATGGGGGCAACAGCTTCTAATGTATTAGAGAAAATAGTGCCCATGTTGTCAGTAATTTCGTCTAATTCATGTGTATTTTTGGGTACAAATAGCAGTTGAGATAGATCAGGCAGGTTATTTGCGAATCTGTCTTTGGTGGCTGGAACAATAGTTCTGCCCAGACGGTAACGCTGAGACATATAGTTAATATCAGTTATACGCAGCATGCACGACACAAGGAAATGGTCTGTAATATCATCACATTGGGGTACAATATCTATAGCAGTAAGATCGATTCCATGCGATATAATTAGATCTAGTGTATGATTAAAACGATGAGTGGGCCCGGTGACATTTTGCTTGACTCCAAAGGAGTTTATTAGGTCAGTAAACGCAAGTCCTAATGTATCATTTGCATTATCAACGTGAATATTAAAATCTCCCATGATTAGCGCCTTATCAACTGTAACTAGAAGGTCTGAGAGGAAATCTGCAAATTCTTTTAGGAATTCTGTATACGGCCCTGGTGGTCTATACACAGTAGCCAGAGCAAGAGATACATTAGATTTCTTTTGCATGTCTGACAGTGTAACATTTAGCAGAAGTATTTCAAAAGAGTTAAACCTGTATCCTGTTTTCTGGGTAACATTGAGAATATCACTATATATTGTTGCAACACCTCAGCCACTACCAGTCTGACGGGGCTCATGCTTATAACAGTAGTTTGGTGGAGTAGACTCATTTAGACCAAAATAATCATTTGGTTTTAGCCAGGTTTCAGTCAAGCAGAGTACATCATTACATCATTAAATAAAACATCATTACATTTAACTTTTTTTATTGATATATAGGCTATATATATATATATATATATATTGGTGCCAGATTGGTGCCATCTGGTGGGGGGAAAAAAATCTAAATATAATCCATTGTTTAACCACTAGAAGGCTGTGCAGCAATAGATGTGTGCAGCGCTATGTACTGTAATAGTTTTTGAGATGATAATTTCCAGATATTATTATTTATTATTAAGCTGTGTATTAGGATATATTCGGATAAATTGCCATCTTAGCTGTATTATGTCGGATAAATTGAATTTAAAATTGGGGAAAAACAGCACTTCATCCTTTCAAAACAATACACATTCATCATAAATTTAATTCAGAATACTAAAATATCTTATCAAAATGTTTTGGTAAATGGACAAGTGAAAAAAAAAAGATGGACCACAGTTTCAACAGAATCATCACAAAAGGAGCAACTGGAGAAAATACTGGAGGACATTTTTTTTCATCTAATAGTTTGCAGGGTATTACTTGTAAATTATTTTGTAAGAAATCTCTGTTACTTTGTTAGGTAAGTGAAAAAAAACATGTGGAAGCATCCATAATTATTATTATTATTTATTTTTTTCCACAGAATTAAGCCTGCATTAGTCCAATAAGCATCAACAGATAACATATCCTGTTGGAATAATGAGCAGACTACTCCTTTATTATTTTTGCAGGGATTAGCATAGCACAAGAGAAGCATATGCCCTGATGGTGAGTCTATCATGGGCTCATTTGAAGTTTTGGGTGAGCTATCCCTTTGTATCATTTTGAACAGGTGATTTTAGTTCAATGAACAAATTATATTAGGTTCATGTGTACTGTATCCAAGCATTTGGAAAATGTGTTAAATGCATTTTGATCATCAGCTGTGGATTATGTGTTTACAGTTTTGAAAAATGACCTGAAGATTATGATATTAATGCAAAAATGATTGTAAAAAAATGCAAATAAAGGAATAAAACATAAACAACAAAAATGCCAATGAGTACAAAAGAGTATTTGATGTGACTAAATGTGTTCTTACTGTAATTTTCCCTGTAGAATAGAGAAAATACGGGAGGCAGAGGCAAAATTCTGACTGACAAATTAACAAAAGTTGGCTGTGGTCAGTTTGGTTTGGGCAAGAAATAATATTCACCTTAAAGACACTGGGCAACACATCTTGGACAATGACAAATCTTTCAGCGTTGTGGAAGCATAAGCTTGCAGACTATTGCATGCATACAGAAAAGGCACGTGACGAAAACGAAATGCAGAGTTAAGCAATTTGATGACTGGGAATGTTCAGGTTTGTTTTACCCCAACATTTATTTCATTAGTAATGAACTTTACCAAACGTTTATTTAGAGAGGGATGGAGCTGTGGACAAATCTGCAACTTTTTTTTTACTGCAGTATTTAATGACATGCATGGACAACTACAAAGTGAAACTTTTGGTTCCAACAGTACCACATGATAAATGAGTTATTTGAAACAAAGCAAGTGCTAGTTGTTTTTGTTTTTTTTTTAAGATATGAATGCACAATGATTTGTTTTGAATAATGGTATTATGAAATTAGTGCCACAGTGATTGTAAAAAATTGTGACGAGTCGTGAAGCACCATTTCAGCATCAAGGTACAGGTTTGGCACTTTTTATATTGAGCCCCTGTATTTCAATTCATCTTTAAAGAAAATGGCAGATGGCAGCCTAGGTAAGAATAATATCCAATAATTTATTACATGATGCCATTTCATTGAAAGTCCATGGCTTGGCCAGAAGGGCACAGTGGCTCAAACCCCTTAAAATAAAAAGCAGTTTCTACATGTTGTACACCGTGACACTCAAACACAGCTGAAGTGTAAAGGTGACCTGTGAAGTGAAAAGTGTCAATTAGAGACACACACCTGCATATGAAAATGAGAATCTCCAAAAAAGATTTTCGAGAAATTTGATAAAGCTATATACAGAGTTGCAATCAGGGAAATTAATGGAAAAATGCCTACAATTATTTATGGCATATAAACTTAACTCAGCAGAAATAATGGGCCATTGTCAACCTGTTAAAACCGGAAGTCACTAAACCTGAAAGTGGGTCAAACCTCTTGTTCAACCACAAACATCATGCAGAAAAAAAAGGTGCTTAAGTTGTTTGTCATGAGAGAAACATTAACTGTTCTAATTAGTGCATGTGCCGATCAGACGATTTGCAGCTCACTGGTATTTATGGAATATGTATCAATATAAAGTCATCCGAAATCATGTTTTAATTTTGTATTTTAAATATGAATGTGAAGTTTTAGTCTTTATACCATTTATATATTCACAACAGACAAATAATGAAAGAGAAGAAAAATCAACACGAAACTTCATTAATTGACTTACTCGCTCTTTGCAGATAAATTCAAACATGGAGTTGTCAGGTAAGTGCGTTTGGATGTTTATCTCTGCGGGTTTGTTGATTTGACTACAGCCAAAGCAAGATATGACCCCTTGTGAAAAAGAAGTGCACTTCAGCATACTTTCAAAAAGATTTATTTTAACAGAACCTACATAACCTACTTTAAAAGAATAATTGCAAACTTAATGTAGTGTATTGAGTAAAAAAAAAAAAGTTATTGCATTAAAATATGCATGAGTGTGTTAAAGAGCTGTAAGTGTGAACATGGAAGTTGTAATCTGCAGATATGAAACTTGTAAAAGTCGAATGTGAATGTTTTGCAGCAAGGATACACAATAGATCTCAGTGTGTAATAACTTGTTTAACAAAACTGGTTGATACAGTCTGTTTATGCTCCGCTAGTGGACACTGCAATGGTTCCTTGTCCAGCTCCATATCGCCCTCTTCATCTGGAGTCCTTGACCTGGGTCAGATAAGACTGGATATGTTTATTATTAATTAAAGAAAAAAGCCACAAGAAGCTGTGGCTTATAGTGAATTCAGATCATTTATCTGGATATTGACATTAATTGTGCTATTATTGAAGCACTGATCAAAGTTAGCACTTTCCAGTGAATACATTGTTTAGTGATAAACTTAGCATCTTTTAACAGACACCAGCATCTGCTGATCAGTGGATCATTAGTTCACCCAAAAATGAAAATTTGCTGTTAATTTGCTTAGCATCAGGCCATCCAAGAAATCAAATCATTCCTTTGAACTAGTTTTTTTTTAGTGAGTTCACACCAAATCTAATGAAACTCTTGTCGAGCAGCACAGATTTGAACTGTGCAATGTATTGTGTACTGTACTTTTGATTTCTGTACCCAGTATTTTAACGAATTTCAAACGCAATGAAAATACAGGTATCAGTACTCAGTATCGACAAGCAGGCTACCAAAAATGAAAGTATCAGTATCGGATTCATTCAGTAAAACATGGTACTAGTGCATCCCTACTAAGAACATTATTTAACACATGTTATTCAATATTTTATTGTTAACACAATATTTTGTTTACTACAATGTAAAATAAAAAATATAAAAAAAATACTGTACTTTTTGTATTCTGATAAATGTAATAATTTTACTTGTATATATATATTATGTATAATATATTATATATATATTTATAATTGTGCAAGTTTTTTAATGTTTTCCTACATTTTTTTTACTTATGAGCACTTATGCTCCTTGGGGAGAAAAGTTTGCATCAAGCACTGTTATATGTATTTTTCTCTAACAAATGCAGTTATTTTCTGTTATTTTTATTCTTATTTTAGATTGATCAGTTGTTTGTCTACAAAGAACCTCATCCGGATGAATGTTTTGATGAAGGTTTGTTCAGATCAGCATTTCATGATTTCATGAATGAGATATAGCCGGATCACACACACACACACACACACACACACACAGACAAATAATATTGTATCTTCATTTTAACTCGACCGCAATATATGTAGTCATGTCTGACAACTTGACAAATGTTTTCTAAAGTATATATAAATAAAAATGTATTTTGGAGATCATAGATTTCTTTGGAAACCGATTAGACTGAGATTGTTTAGCCTTTATTAAACTTTATGAAACTGTAATGAATGTTATGCATAGTTAATCTACACTCTCAGATAAAAAGGTACAAAAGCTGTCACTGGGGCGGTACCTACACTTTTGTACCTTACACTAAGGTACAAATCTTTTGCAAACTGATTAAGTTTATTAATTTCTATGAAATTTTAATTATTCTTTGCATCTACCTTACTACTAGTAATTATTCTGAACCATTTACACAGATTTAAATTTATGAGCATTCATATTTCATTCGCATTGATTTTGCTGATCCCTGAGAAATCACTGAAGCCCTCGAAAAATCTGCATACACTATATCAGTTATCTTATCCCTTCTGTGAGTATTGTACTGAATATGTGAACCACAGACATCAGTTGGTAATTTAGATTAAATGTAAAGGAAGACAAAAAATATATCTAAGGATATAAAGCACATGCATATTTATTAATATTATTAGGGTTAGAGTTACCTATGTAAACATTTACCACTGTAAAATGGATTTATTTGTAATTCACAGTGATGGAAACTGATAGAAAATAGTAGATTTCTTACCACGTGGTTCCCTCTAGTGGGCAACTTTAGCACAAAGTGTTGTGGTCCCTCTGCCGTTTTGAGTAGGCAAAAACTTCTTTTTCGATCTCTCCTTAAACCACTTGACTGATTCTCACAAAATTTTGCCTACATCATCTCTAGACACAAATGATAAAAAAACTATCAAAATAATTTTAATTAGTCAAACCATTTAGAAGATATAAGCCAATTAATTTTCTAGCAATGGCTCCATGCACTTATTAAACTATACATTCTAAACCATTTAATGAATCAAAATTCTTTTGATAACTTTTTGTCAAAAGGGTCTCTAGATGATACATACAAAAATGGGCATTAATTGGATAAATGGTCTAGGAGGAGTTCAAAAAAGTAGATTTATAAAACATTTAGAATAATTTTATGTTTGACTTGAATTATTTTGATTGTAGCTGTATTTTTGTGGAGATATGAGCAAAAACATAAAAGTACTTATTATAGGTATGTGTGTATGCAGCTGAGTATGGGGGAGATTGGGGACCATGCTGCCAAATTTGGTTGACGGTTTTGGCTGGCTAGACCCTTTTAGTGTAAAAAAGACTAATAATAATTATAACTGCAAGAAGGTACATCACACCTCCGTTGCTTGGCCCCTATTACAAATAAGAAAATGAGTACAAATAAACTAGAGTTCCAGTACCTTTGGTGCTTGGACTTCTAAATAAAGCAAAATCAAACAAGCAACAATCTAATCTCTTTTTTTATTTCTTACAGTCTGCTGTGGAATAAAGCCTGACAACAGATATAAGGTCAAGGATAATGTCGGGAATGTTCTTTTTAGTATTCTTGAGGACAGTGATTATTGTAACAGGCATTTCTATCAAGGACGTTCCTTCATAATGAATGTTATTAATGAATCTAATAAAGAGGTCATCAGACTGGTGCACCCATTTGTTTGCGGCAGCTTCAATCATGAGGTATGAACGTTATCCTTCTATCGATTAGCACTTGAGTAGTTTGTCCAGTATATTATATGCTGTGTATATATATTTTAGCTGGAGGTTCAGTCCCCACCAGGCTTTACCATCGGACATGTTCGACAAAACTGGCATGTTTGCCTGCCTCAGTTCACAGTTGAGAATAAACGAGGTGAACCAGTCGTTAAGATCGCAGGACCATTTTTACCTCTTACCTGCTGCGTGGATCAGAACTTTGAGGTGATGCACAAGTTTCACTTTTCAATTTGACTTTCAATGACCAAATAACTTGGCCAAAGTAATTTTATATTATTTACCTTTTAACCTTCACATAAACCTTTTATTATGATTATGATTTTAACACTGTGCTTATCAAGCCACTTTCCTTGTTTCCTGACCCACTTTGATTGCATAGGTTTAGATTTAGGTGATTTCAGGTTGTGTTACACTTCTGGGGAAATCTGATGCCTACAGCGAAGATCACGCGCACACACATACATAGGCCTGTTTTTATACTAAAATATAACAGTGAAAGCATATTGTATATGAGGACTACCTGTGCTTGAATACTTACTGTGTTATAGTTACCCATCTTACACTGTGACCACAGCTGGTGTCTTTGAACGGGGCAGCCACAGACGAACCATTTGGCAAGATCATCAAACCCTTCTCATGCAGTGTAATAAACACAGGTGCAGATTTTGTGCTGAGGTTTCCAAGCGACCTGGATGTCAAAATGAAAGCTACACTGTTGGGGGCCTGCATACTTATTGTAAATATTGTTTAAAAACCTTCTCTTTTTTCAGTTTTGTAATTTAAGACTTTTTAAATGTATTATTTATTAATTATAACTCAATCCATTTTCAGGACTTCATGCATTATGATAAGCCAAAACAACAGATACTATGTCTACTAAAGTATTTATCCCCTTTGGCGGTTTTCACTCTGTTTACACTCAAGTAAACACGCATGAACAACAAGGTAAATTCATAATAATCATATTCTTTATTAATAAAGAAGAAAACACAGGAGACTGCAGGAGAAGTACAGCATAAACCACACTAAATACTACTAGAACGGACAAAGACTATTGAAATCTCAGTATTTTTTCAAACGATTATTAACCCCCAAATTATATTCATGTTTATCATTATGAAAAAAAGAAAACATATACTGTGCATTTGTGATTTCATTTACAGTTTATGCCAGGGATATTTCACTGAATGCACTATGAATCAGGGGCCATATTCACAAAACATTGAGTTCTCCTAAATAGCAGTAAAGGTTCTTAGCTATAAGAGTTTCCTGCTCGCAAAGCTGCTGAGACCAACTTTAACTACGGAATGGAAAGAAATCTTAAGAGAAAGGGCGGGTTGACCTCATTATCAACTAAGAAATAGTGCCCTCGTCTCAGAAGCTTTGAGAACAGGATATAAGAGGAAACTCACAGCTAAGAACTTTTACTGTTATTTGGAAGAACTCTTAGTGCTAAGATCAGTAGTTTTATCGATACGGCCCCAGTTGTAGTAATATGCTAATGCTTTTACGTGTTTACATTTCTTTTGAATGTTCAATGGTTTAAAAGTGAGAAGAATATAATGTCACCTCATTGTGCCCAGTTTTATTTATTACTGAGTTCTTAGAGTGAACCTTTGACTGATTGTTTACAGTTAAATGGAATTTACTTCAACAAATCACACAAAGTAACACAAGGCATAGGAAAAAGGTGGATGCATACAGTACAAGAGGCAAACACAGGCAACTAAACGAAACACAGATGACACTTAACGGAAACCAAGAATGTATTTTTTATTTTATTTTTTGTTGCCCAAAATGAATATGTGTGTATTTAAGGTCTTTAAATTTGTGTGGAAAGTTACCAAGGTGGCTATTCTTGTCTTTGCACCCAGGTAACACATCATTTTCCGCTTTGGATACTAGGCCTACTTCAGAAAGAAGACCGAAGGAAGACAAATGTCAACAGACTGCTTGCCAAATTATCCTCCAATAAAGGCTGAAGAGAAAAGAATGATAGTTGGCAAAAATTGCTTTTTAATATTGCATCTTGCAAAAAAGAATTTAAAAAATTCACATCGCAAATGCTGTTAAAGTTGCTTAAAGATTACCATCTCTTTTTCTGAGGCAATGAATCTTAAGTTGTATTATTTTGTTTTGTATACTCCTTAAATTCGAAAGTGACAAATGACACATTTTCACTTGTTTTTTCTTCAGTTTGTGGCTCTCTCTTACTGAAAGGTGTCTCTGAGGTTGGGTGTGTTATCGGGAAGTGAAGCAAACACAGCAGGAACCACAAAAACCAACTGTTTCTCAGTAGTTGCTTGTGTTGTTGTAAAAAAAAAAAAAAGAAAAAAAACACTTTACCCAAACTGGTGCTTTGAGTTGCTCGTCATGGAAACTCCTGACAGAATGCTTCTATTTAATAATGAAAAATTCTTCTCTGCTGCCTTGAAGGGGTAAAATTAATTGCACAGATGTGTACATTTTCTGCTTTTTAAAAGCACTTTCAGTTTTTCAAACCATTCACCAAAGTAAAGATTTTATTTTGTCAATTTCATTATGTAATATACATCAATTTATGCAGAATGAAATGTCAGATCAGTGATTTTGTGTATGACACTCCCAGTGTCTCATAAACCCACAGAAATGTTTACCTATTTGTTGTCTAAATTGTTCCTTTTCCAGTGTACAATATCACTGGTGTCTTGATACTTCACAATATTTCAGGCAAAGGAGCTTACTAAGCCATGGCCTTTTTATGTCCGGAGGTGCAAATCCAATTATGCTGACAGACAACAGTATGATGAGTGATGAGTGTATGAATTATAATTTCCATGCCAGACATTTGTCCTTAAAATGACGGAACCTTCAATGTGCTTGTCATCATCTAAGTGAACATACAAATGGCGATACCTTTGGCATTTTTACAAAGGTTGTTGTTTGATAGATATCTTAGACCATTTCTTTGATTATTTTCTGATTTGGGTTTAAATTGTGATACACCATTTTTCCGTCTCAGGTTCCACCTCCATCCAATCACAGCGCACGCCCTCACCTGAGTACTGATCACTTCCACCTGACCCTCATCAACAATCACCTCTGCACCACAAATACCACACACATGCACTCAGTCAACGTCCGGTCTCGTTCACAACACGGTCTTACCTGTATGCTAACTCTAAGGACTAACTCTATCTCTACCCCTCTACTACGGATCCATTCATCACTGCCTTCCACTACATCACTTTACCCAGCACTACCCGCTCCTCTGCTTGTGCCTGAATAAAACTGTCTTTCTGTTATCCTTAGCCTCCTGTGGTATTCCGTAACAATTATATTGATTCATTACACACAGACTGATATATTTCAAATGTTAATTTCTTTCTATTTTGATGTTTATAACTGACAACTAAGGAAAATCCCAAATTCAGGCCAAGTCCACACGTACACGGGTATTTTTATAACGGGGAGTTTTTCCTCCTGCGTTTAAAAAAAAAATCCCGTCCACATGAAAACGCCAAAACATACTATCAAGTGCTGTCAAGAGCATGCCACACCAGCAGGCGGCGATATAACCCAAATTGTAAAGTCACCTTGGCCAATCAGAAGCAGTCAGCAGCGCACAATCTGACGTCAAACACAGCGGATAACGGCGCACACTCTGACGTCGCAAGGCAAAAACCCCGGTTATACTGTCCACACGACAACACTGCAACCGGCGTTTCTGAAAATGCTCACCCTGGCCGTAGTTTTCAAAAATGTTCGGTTTCGGTGCCCTGAAACTGCGTTTTCGTGTGGACGAAAGGCCGAACCGCGTAAAAAAAGTCACGGTTATAAAAATACCCGTGTCCGTGTGGACAGGGCCTCAGTATCTCAGAAAATTGTAATATTGTGAAAAGGTTCAATATTGAGGACACCTGGTGCCACACTCTAATCAGCTAATTAACTCAAAACAGTGGTTTTAAATGGTCTCAGTCTAGTTCTGTAGGCTACACAATCATGGGGAAGACTGCTGACTTGACAAAGACGACCATTGACACCTTGCACAAGGAGGGCAAGACAGAAAAGGTCATTGCAAAAGAGGTTGGCTGTTCACAGAGCTCTGTGTCCAAGCACATTAATACAGAGGCAAAGGGAAGGAAAAGATGTGATAGAAAAAAGTGTACAAGCAATAGGGATAACCGCACCCTGGAGAGGATTGAGAAACAAAACCCATTCAAAAATGTGGGGGAGATTCACAAAGAGTGGACTGCAGTTGGAGTCAGTGCTTCAAGAACCACTACGCACAGACGTATACAAGACATGGGTTTCAGCTGTCGCATTCCTTGTGTCAAGCCACTCATGAACAACAGACAGCATCAGAAGCGTCTCACTTCTAAAAGGACTGGACTGCTGCTGAGTGGTCCAAAGTTATGTTATCTGATGAAAGTACATTTTGCACTTTCTTTGGAAATCAGGGTCCCAGAGTCTGGAGGAAGAGAGGAGAGGCACACAATCCACGTTGCTTGAGGTCCAGTGTAAAGTTTCCACAGTCAGTGATGGTTTGGGGTGCCATGTCATCTGCTGGTGTTGGTCCACTGTGTTTTCTGAGGTCCAAGGTCAACACAGCCGTATACCAGGAAGTTTTAGAGCACTTCATGCTTCCTGCTGCTGACCAACTTTATGGAGATGCAGATTTCATTTTCCAACAGGACTTGGCACCTGCACACAGTGCCAAAGCTACAAGTACCTGGTTTAAGGACTATGGTATCCCTGTTCTTAATTGGCCAGCTGTTACATCCCTCCACTACCTGTGGTGGCTGTTTCCTCTATTAATGTTTGGCTGCTTGGCAATATGTTTTCATGTGTTATTGTGTGCAGGTGTGATCGTTAACGAGTGGGCGGAGAGACACCCTTTAAAATCGGAGGCACTCCATGGAGAGGAGAGAGACTTGAGTTCTGGCATCCACGCTTGTTGTTGATCTTCCTGCGTTTGTTTTTGTCCCATTGTAGATAATCTTCCTCTTATTTTTGTGTTTTGTTTGTAATTTACTCAATTGATTAATAAATCCCCCAGATAAATGAGTCCAACTGACTTTGCGGTCATTTTATGTTTTGACCAGTGTGCCTGATCCTAACATTTGGGGGCTCGTCTGTTTTGAATCTGGTAGGGAGTAATATTTTTGTGAGCGACTTGTTGTTGAGTACCATCCTTTTTCTGGGTAGAGGAGCATGCACCTCAATAAGTCAGTCACCTGGCAGACACTGAGTCTGCCACTTTATTATTTTAGTTTCATTATTTTTGGTGGTATCCTTATTCGGTACGTTTCGGGGGTTGTGGTAGACTGTGCAATCGGTCTGCTACGTCCTCACGAGCTTAACGTTTAATGTACACCGGGTAGGGGATCCACTGAAGACTAGTGAGGCTAAGTTTAGTTTTCTTTGGGATAGGTAAGTAGGGGTTGGGGTGTAGCAGTGAATCTCCCAGTCTTCTGGCACTCTCTTATTTTGTCTATCGTTTTAGTGATTTAATAGTGCACTGCATGAATTAGTGTTTAAGCAGGTGGAGGTCGAGTTAGACTTTTGTTGGTTGCAGTGATTTTTGGGGTTTTAGCCCATTCGTGAGTCTACCTTTTCCTCAACTTGTCAGTATTGTGGTGTGGTTGTGCTATGTTAAAATCTTGTGGTTATTTTTAGGGGCTTTTTAAAAAAAAGTAGCAGCCTGCAGTATTTTTGTTTTGTTTATTTTGGATTGTTATATTAGTCATGTCTAGCTCAGGAGTTTGCTGAAAACCCTTCTGTAGAGGCATTTAATAATCTTAAAAAAGAACAACTTTAAAGATTAACGAAAGGTCTAGAAGAGATCATTGAGGAAGAACAGTCAGGGTTTATGACTGGGAGACATATCAGTAATAATATCAGATTAATTTTTATATATGATTGAATATAATTGCTATGTACCAACTGATTCTTTTTTGTTATTCATAGACTTTTACAAAGCATTTGATACTGTGAGTCATGAGTTTATGTTCAAATCTATTAAACATTTTGGTTTTGGAGATTACTTCCAAAAAGCTGTTAGAAACTATTTACAATGGATGTAATAGTTCAGTCAAATTATTAATGGGTACAAGTGGTAGATTTAAGATTTATTGAGGTATACAGCAGGGTAGCCCTTTGTCTCCATTTTTGTTTTTATTAGTTACACAAATTATGGCTATACATATCAAAAAAGCAGAGTTCGAAGGTATAAGAGTATTCGAAAGAGTATTTAAATTGTGTCAATTGGCTGATGATACTACTATTTTTCTTAAAAATGATTTAGAAATAATAAAAGCAATTAATTGTATTAAAGAATTTTCCTCAGTATCAGGTCTTAAAATTAATATAAATAAATCAGTGCTGTTTCCACTTAAAGAATGTAACTTAACAGAATTACATAATATTCCTATTAAACATACAGTCACATATTTACGAGTTATTATACATAAAGATAAGCGTGAATGTAGTGTGCTCAATTTCAAGTCAATAATTGACAAAACGAAGACTAGATTGAATATTTGGCTTCAAAGAGATTTATCTCTGAATGGTAGGGTCTTACTATCCAAAGCAGAAGGGATATCACGATCTGTTTACGTGTCTTTAGCTTTAGATATGCCATCTAATGTATGTAAAGAATTAGGCAAAATGTTATTTAATTTATGGAAAAATAGATGCCATTATTTGAGAAAAGAAATTCTATGTAAACCAAAGAGCAGAGGTGGATTATCTGTGCTTAGTTTTGACACTTTAAACAATACATTCAAGATTCATTGGTTAATTAAATTCATGAAAGAAAAGAATAGTATGTGGTATACAGTGTTGGGGGTAACGAGTTACAAAGTAACGGATTACAGTAACTATATTACTTTTTGGGGTAACGAAATAAAGTAACGCATTACACTAATAATATTGGTAACTACACTACTTTACTAAACTATAGGAACGCGCTTTCCTGCGTTACACATGCCGTGTTTGCCTGTGTGTAGAGTTCTGGCTGGGGTTTCCCGATAACGATTGATCTTAGCGCTTAACCCTTAAAGACTCATTATGGATATTCAGAGGCGCCGTAGTGTATGTGATTACGTCATCGCATTTTGACAACATTGATTCGTCAGAAGAAACCAATGCTTTCGTTCCTCTGAGCCAAACAGAAATGATTGTTGACGCTTAGTCCCACCCCCGTGCGCAGATTGGCTCAAACTCTCCCATATTAAACCAATAAGTAGTCTTTTGAACTACTACTTAACATAGCCTATTGCTTTGGAAAATGAACGAAAACAAAGTGAAAGTAAAGTCTGTCGTGAGTGCATGAATACAAACACACAATAACACATTTGCATGAGAAAACTCTCAGAAAAAGCACAAAAAACACTCGACAGAGTACTTTGACATAAAACAAAACAAAAACAAGGATGAAACTGTCACGTGTGGTGATACAAGAAACACAGAGAGATCCAAGTGCGGGTATGATATTTATTAAAGGGTAATCCGAAGGGGTAAACAGTCCAGGCAGGGTCAAAACCAGAATATCCAAATCCAAAACATAAACAAAACATGAACACAAGGCAAGGGCACGACTAGATGACGGACATGAATTAACATCACATTAAACAAGGACTCCGTGACTAAGACTCAGACAGACCAGGTATAAATACACAAAAGGATAATGGGGAAACAGGAGACAGGTGGGGAACAATCAATAAACTAAAGGAGGAAGGTGACCAAATAAGGAGACAGGAAGTGATAATATGATAAACACCGTGGGAACTGAGGACACCTAGTGGAAACCCAGGGAACACAACCCAGACACTGTGACAGTACCCCCCTTCTACGGAGCGGCTCCCAGACGCTCCAAGACAGACACAAAACGGAGACCAGGAGGGAGGCGGACAGGTGGAGGCTCAGGGGGAGGGACAGAAAAGAAAAACATGGGGAACAGGCACCAGAATGTAAACACAACACAGAAAGACCAGGAGGGAGGAGGACCAGAGGAGGTTCAGGGGGAGGGACGGAGGGCCAGACTAACAGAAAGGAACAGGGACAGACATTAACACAAAAACAAAAGGAAAAAACAACATGAAGCCCCCCGGGGCGGAGCAGAAGACCACCACACCCTTGTGGTCAAGGCCAGAGTCCTCCAGGGCGGAGCGGAAGACCACCACAACCGTGTGGTCAGGGCAAGCGCCCCCCAGGGCGGAGCGGAAGACCACCACGTCCGTGTGGTCAGAGCGGAAGCCCCCCAGGGCGGAGCGGATGACCACCACGCCCCTGTGGTTGATGCCGGAGTCCAACAGGGCGGAGCAGAAGGCCACCCAGTGACTTGACCTGACTCTGGAAAGTCCATGGTACCTAGCCCTGACTCTGGAGGATCAGCGGTGACTGGCACCTGACTCGACTCTGGAGGATCAGCGGTGACTGGCACCTGACTCGACTCTGGAGGATCAGCCGGGACTGGCACCTGACTCGACTCTGGAGGATCAGCCGGGACTGGCACCTGACTCGACTCTGGAGGATCAGCCGGGACTGGCACCTGACTCGACTCTGGAGGATCAGCGGTGACTGGCACCTGACTCGACTCTGGAGGATCAGCGGTGACTGGCACCTGACTCGACTCTGGACTGAGACCATTTAAATTGTGTCAATTGGCTGATGATACTACTATTTTTCTTAAAAATGATTTAGAAATAATAAAAGCAATTAATTGTATTAAAGAATTTTCCTCAGTATCAGGTCTTAAAATTAATATAAATAAATCAGTGCTGTTTCCACTTAAAGAATGTAACTTAACAGAATTACATAATATTCCTATTAAACATACAGTCACATATTTACGAGTTATTATACATAAAGATAAGCGTGAATGTAGTGTGCTCAATTTCAAGTCAATAATTGACAAAACGAAGACTAGATTGAATATTTGGCTTCAAAGAGATTTATCTCTGAATGGTAGGGTCTTACTATCCAAAGCAGAAGGGATATCACGATCTGTTTACGTGTCTTTAGCTTTAGATATGCCATCTAATGTATGTAAAGAATTAGGCAAAATGTTATTTAATTTATGGAAAAATAGATGCCATTATTTGAGAAAAGAAATTCTATGTAAACCAAAGAGCAGAGGTGGATTATCTGTGCTTAGTTTTGACACTTTAAACAATACATTCAAGATTCATTGGTTAATTAAATTCATGAAAGAAAAGAATAGTATGTGGTATACAGTGTTGGGGGTAACGAGTTACAAAGTAACGGATTACAGTAACTATATTACTTTTTGGGGTAACGAAATAAAGTAACGCATTACACTAATAATATTGGTAACTACACTACTTTACTAAACTATAGGAACGCGCTTTCCTGCGTTACACATGCCGTGTTTGCCTGTGTGTAGAGTTCTGGCTGGGGTTTCCCGATAACGATTGATCTTAGCGCTTAACCCTTAAAGACTCATTATGGATATTCAGAGGCGCCGTAGTGTATGTGATTACGTCATCGCATTTTGACAACATTGATTCGTCAGAAGAAACCAATGCTTTCGTTCCTCTGAGCCAAACAGAAATGATTGTTGACGCTTAGTCCCACCCCCGTGCGCAGATTGGCTCAAACTCTCCCATATTAAACCAATAAGTAGTCTTTTGAACTACTACTTAACATAGCCTATTGCTTTGGAAAATGAACGAAAACAAAGTGAAAGTAAAGTCTGTCGTGAGTGCATGAATACAAACACACAATAACACATTTGCATGAGAAAACTCTCAGAAAAAGCACAAAAAACACTCGACAGAGTACTTTGACATAAAACAAAACAAAAACAAGGATGAAACTGTCACGTGTGGTGATACAAGAAACACAGAGAGATCCAAGTGCGGGTATGATATTTATTAAAGGGTAATCCGAAGGGGTAAACAGTCCAGGCAGGGTCAAAACCAGAATATCCAAATCCAAAACATAAACAAAACATGAACACAAGGCAAGGGCACGACTAGATGACGGACATGAATTAACATCACATTAAACAAGGACTCCGTGACTAAGACTCAGACAGACCAGGTATAAATACACAAAAGGATAATGGGGAAACAGGAGACAGGTGGGGAACAATCAATAAACTAAAGGAGGAAGGTGACCAAATAAGGAGACAGGAAGTGATAATATGATAAACACCGTGGGAACTGAGGACACCTAGTGGAAACCCAGGGAACACAACCCAGACACTGTGACAGTACCCCCCTTCTACGGAGCGGCTCCTAGACGCTCCAAGACAGACACAAAACGGAGACCAGGAGGGAGGCGGACAGGTGGAGGCTCAGGGGGAGGGACAGAAAAGAAAAACATGGGGAACAGGCACCAGAATGTAAACACAACACAGAAAGACCAGGAGGGAGGAGGACCAGAGGAGGTTCAGGGGGAGGGACGGAGGGCCAGACTAACAGAAAGGAACAGGGACAGACATTAACACAAAAACAAAAGGAAAAAACAACATGAAGCCCCCCGGGGCGGAGCAGAAGACCACCACACCCTTGTGGTCAAGGCCAGAGTCCTCCAGGGCGGAGCGGAAGACCACCACAACCGTGTGGTCAGGGCAAGCGCCCCCCAGGGCGGAGCGGAAGACCACCACGTCCGTGTGGTCAGAGCGGAAGCCCCCCAGGGCGGAGCGGATGACCACCACGCCCCTGTGGTTGATGCCGGAGTCCAACAGGGCGGAGCAGAAGGCCACCCAGTGACTTGACCTGACTCTGGAAAGTCCATGGTACCTAGCCCTGACTCTGGAGGATCAGCGGTGACTGGCACCTGACTCGACTCTGGAGGATCAGCGGTGACTGGCACCTGACTCGACTCTGGAGGATCAGCCGGGACTGGCACCTGACTCGACTCTGGAGGATCAGCCGGGACTGGCACCTGACTCGACTCTGGAGGATCAGCGGTGACTGGCACCTGACTCGACTCTGGAGGATCAGCGGTGACTGGCACCTGACTCGACTCTGGAGGATCAGCGTTTACTGGCACCTGACTCGACTCTGGAGGATCAGCGTTTACTGGCACCTGACTCGACTCTGGAGGGTCCACTGGCACCTGACTCGACTCTGGAGGGTCCACTGGCACCTGACTCGACTCTGGAGGGTCCACTGGCACCTGACTCGACTCTGGAGGGTCCACTGGCACCTGACTCGACTCTGGAGGGTCCACTGGCACCTGACTCGACTCTGGAAGGTCAACAGGAACTAGCCATGACTCTAGACCGGTCTCGGGCATCGCATCGGGAGCGGCCTCGGGCACCGCCTCGGCATCGGGCACCGCCTCGGCCTCCGGAACAGCATCGGGCACCGCCTCGGCCTCCGGAACAGCATCGGGCACCGCCTCGGCATCGGGCACCGCCTCGGCCTCCGGAACAGCATCGGGCACCGCCTCGGCATCGAGCACCGCCTCGGCCTCCGGAACAGCATCGGGCACCGTCTCGGCCTCCGGAACAGCATCGGGCACCGCCTCGGCCTCCGGAACAGCATCGGGCACCGCCTCGGCCTCCGGAACACCATCGGGCACCGCCTCGGCCTCCGGAACAGCATCGGGCACCGCCTCGGCCTCCGGAACACCATCGGGCACTGCCTCGGCCTCCGGAACACCATCGGGCACCGCCTCGGCCTCCGGAACACCATCGGGCTCCGCCTCGGCATCGGGCACCGCCTCGGCCTCCGGAACAGCATCGGTCTCCGGAACAGCATCGGGCACTGCCTCGGCCTCCGGAACAGCATCGGGCACCGCCTCGGGAACGTCCTCTGGGCTTTGAGGAATGGGTGACGCCTGTCTCCTCCTCCTCCGCCCTCTATGATGGCGAGTCGGTGACACCTTGTCTGGAGACTCAGGCGTTGAGTCGGCCATCTTGTGCTGTGGCGCTGGGCTGGTGGCCATCTTGTGCTGTGGCTCTGGGCTGGCAGCCATCTTGTGCTGGCTCTGGGCTGGCAGCCATCTTGTGCTGTGGCTCTGGGCTGGCGGCCATCTTGTGCTGAGGCGCTGGCTCTGCAGCCATGACGTTAACCGTCTTGTGAATCTCTAGGATCTTGGACAGCGTAGCGAAATAATCCAAGAATGAGTCTGCGGCCTTCTTGGGCGTTGGCGCTGAGCTGGCGGCCATTTTGCACCGTGGCGCTGGACTCGCGGCAATCATGGGCAGTGGCGCCACCGTGGCGGACGTGCGCTTCCTCTCCCTCTCCGTCCGCCATGGTGAGACGATGGCTCTGATCCATCCCACACGAGCCCCGGGTCGAAGGCAAGGGCACTACTAGATGACGGACATGAATTAACATCACATTAAACAAGGACTCCGTGACTAAGACTCAGACAGACCAGGTATAAATACACAAAAGGATAATGGGGAAACAGGAGACAGGTGGGGAACAATCAATAAACTAAACAAGGAGGAAGGTGACCAAATAAGGAGACAGGAAGTGATAATATGATAAACACCGTGGGAACTGAGGACACCTAGTGGAAACCCAGGGAACACAACCCAGACACTGTGACAGAAACACATATCTGATAAAGTACTGGGATTTATGTCTTGGGTCGTTAGGCGATGTCCCAGTAAAATCGATTCTGACACAGATTACAGCCAACGAATCGATCATTTATAATATGCATATTATGTATACTAAGTAAATCATTATATAATTATACAGTTCATAAAGATAGTTGCACTATTTTTTTCTGTTGCACTCTGAATATTTTTCACTCATTTTGTGTGTAGTTTGTGAATCATTTGCACTGTTATTGCAATGTATTGTTGAAGACAATTTGTGCAATTGTTTTTACTATATGCTGCATAGTTTGTGTTTATTGTTCATACTCAGATTGAAAATATATTTCTCAGAAGAAGAAAAAAGAAATGCAATTTATCTTTCAAATAAAATCTAAATTTGTTTTGTTTTATGCCTTCATTTGATAACCAGAAAAATGTAAATACACAACAGAATTTCTGAGGGGAAAAAAACATTTCATAAGGCTATTTTAAGAAAAAAATTATAAATGAAGTTGTTTTTATGCATTTAAATAATTACACATGCTAAAAAAAAACATATGCTGAAGAAAAAATAAAACATTTCATAGGGCCCTGAACATTTATTATTATTTTTGTTAAACTTTTAATAAATTGCTGTGAAAATGTATGTGTTATGAATTAAATGAATTAGACATGCTTTTTGATGAATACAATTAAATGTAACCATTAAAAAGGAGTTGAGAAAAATAAAAAGTAAAGTAAAGTAATAAATAGTGAAGTTACTTTTCAAATGCAGTAACTAGTAAAGTAATCTCATTACAATTTACAGAAGTAACTAGTAACTAGTAACTAATTACATTTTTTGAGTAACTACCCCAACACTGGTGGTATACTTTTCCAAAACATGTGTTTGATATGGTGAGCGGCATAGATCTTCTTTTGAGATGTGATTTTAAAATTGAAAAACTACCTGTCAAATTGGCCAAATTTCATAAACGAGCTTTATTGGCCTGGATGCTGGTGTTTAAGCATAATTTTTCCCCAAATAAATACATTATTTGGAATAATAGGTGCATTCAATATAAAAATAGATCTCTCTTCTATAATAGTTGGTATGAAAATAATATTGTGTTAATTAGACACTTAACTCTTAAATTCAAATGGTAATTTATTATCTTATAGTGAATTCTTGGAAAAATTTGGGTTTCCAATAACGCCAAAAGAGTATGTTGTTGTATTTGATGCCATACCTCAACAAGTTATACATTTTGTAAGAGCTTGTGGAAGTGATTTCTGAAGCAATATTTGTTAAAGGCAGCATATTTATAGGAAATATTGATATTTCGAAACATAGGTGTACAAATAAACATATTAGGAATATTATAACTGGTGAAACAGCTACTCATAAAAGCTTGTTGTGGACCAATGTATTTGGGAATATAAACTGGAAAAAAGCTTGGTGTGTTTTTGAAGCATACTGTTTAAATAATAAAGTAAAAGAGGTTACATTTAAAATTTGACATGGTATATATCCAGTTAAAAGTGTGTTAGAGAGATTTAAGTTAGAGATTGATTATTTATGTGATTTTTGCTCAATGGAAAAATAATCTATTGTCCATCTGTTTTGTAATTGTATATACACAACAATTTTTTGGGTGGATGTGGCAAATTTCATTAGAAGGAAAACAACTGTTATATTTAAATTAAATAATTTTGATATATGTATGTATTATTCCAATGAAAATAACAATAATAATAATAATAATTTTACAATAATTTGTACAACTGTTTATTATTTTGGGAAAATTTCATATACACAAGAAGAAATGGTCAGGATCCAAGCCAAATTTTATTCACTTTCTTCAGGAGACAAAGGACTACTGCACCAGTTTGGAGAACATTATAAATAAAAAAGCAAGGAAGACTTGTCATATTTTTAAAGAATTTTCAGTTTTTTGATGAATCAATCAATGGTTTGTACACTCTGGTATGTTTTATTTCTGTGCATTATTATGTAAATTAATGTTTATTATTGTATATTTCTGTTTTTTGGTTAATAAAAGAAAAAAAAAGAAAAAAAGAATCAGGAACTTATACAGTCCAGTCGGTAGGTGGGGTAATGTAGACATCGGTTTGCCAGCAGCCGACAAACAACGGAAGAAGAAGACTTCCGTTCGTGAAGGTGACAGTGATGGCGGCGGCGGCGGTGGTTCGTGGGATCGGCTCAAATCTGTCCAAACATCTGCGTGAGGTCCGCCTGCATTTATGCCAGAAATCAGCTGGCAGTCAGGGAACCAGGTGCAGTACTGGCGCCCTTCACGGGTGGATGTTTTGTAGAGAGTGTGGTTGTCCTCTGTAGAAGCTGCTTGAATCACTTGCAGTAATGTTTATGCACGTTATAGATACTGACTGACAGCCCGCGTGACTGAAAACTGCACGAGACACACTCGCTGTTAATTCAGAGTACAGGGTTCCTACAGATAATTAACAGTAAACTTCAAGAGGCTAATTAAATCATTATTTATTATTTCAATCATTAAATAAACATCACGGACAAGTTGACAGAATGAAAGATAAATGTTCAATAAATAATCAGATGTTTGTATATATACAACAACTGATTATCCCCTGAACATTAATCTTTCAGTCCAATTTTGATATACTAAGTATAAATATAACAAGTATAATATATATAGTCATGGCCAAAAATATTGGCACCCTTGGTAAATATGATCAAAGAAGGCTGTGAAAATTAATCTGCATTGTTAATCCTTTTGATTTTTTATTTAAAAAATTCACAAAAAAAATATCCTTTCATTGGATAATAAGAATTTAAAATGGGGAGGAAATATCATTATGAAATAAATGTTTTTCTCTAATACACATTGGCCACAATTCCATTCCTTCTTCCAGAATCTCTCCAGACCCTTTAGATTCCCAGCTCCATGTTGGTGCTTCTTCTCTTCAGTTTACCACATTCATTTTCTACAGGGTTCAGGTCAGAGGACTGGAATGGCCATAGCAGAAGCTTGGTTTTGAGCTCAGTGACCCATTTCTGTGTTGTTTTTGAGGTTTGTGTTTGAATTATTGAACGGTTGTAAGATTCAAACATAGCCCATTATAAGATTTCTAAGTCAGTCACTTACGGATTTTTTATCTGTTGGCATTTGACAGAATCCATGATGCTATGTAGATGTCGAGGACCTCCAGCAGAAATATAGGCCCACAACATCAAAAATACAGCTGTATATTTTATTGTACTTTTTATCTCTGTGTTCAGCAAACCCATCTTGAGTGTTTGCTCCTAAAAAAACTCATTTTTAGTTTCATCTGACCATAGAAGCCAGTCCCATTTGAAGTTCCAGTCGTGTCTTATAACTGAATATGCTTTAGTTTGTTTTTGGATTTTTTTTTAAACCCTCCCAAACAACATGTGGTGATGTAGGTTCTGTTTGACAATTTTTTAAAGGTTTTCTGAACCCGAGACTCAACCGTTTCCTGCAATTCTCCAGCTGTGATCCTTGGAGAGTCTCTTTAGCCACTCAAACTTTCCTTCTCACCGCACAATAGACACGTGTCCTCTTCCAGGCAGTTTATAAACATTTTATGTTAATTGGAAATTCTTAATTATTGCCCTGATGGTGGAAATGGGAATTTTCACTGCTCTAGCTCTTTTCTTAAAGCCACTTCACTAATTTGTGAAGCTCAATTATCTTTTGCTGCACATCAGAAATATATTCTTTGGTTTTTCTAGTTGTAATGGATGATAAAGGGAATTTGGCCTTTGTTTTCCCTCCTCTTTATATTTCTGAGAAACAGGAAGCCATGTCTGGATAATTTCATGTTTATAATAACGCTGGAGTGCTGAAAAATTTTGAATATAAATGGGAATATACTAGAGATTTTGCTCATAATAATTTCTTGGGCAACAATTGAGTCTAACGAGTATTTGAGAAAAACCTTTATATCATAATGATTTTCCCCCCATTTGAAATTCTTGAAAAAGGATACATTTTTGTGAATTTTTTTATAAACAAAAAAAAAAAAATATTATTTTTTTTTTTAAAAAAAGACTCATAAATGGTAATCTATCACATTTTCCACAGAAATATTAAGGAGTAAAAACTGTTTTAAACATTGATGATAAAAAGAAATTGAGCCCCATATCATTATATTAGAAATTATTCAAATTGATCAATTGCGACCATTGTTATTTTTATTTTTTTGTTCAATGTGAAACTAGTTCTGAGTCATCTTCTTAATTATGTCTTTGTAATTATTATTTGTTGTTCTTATTTTAGAGATTTTATTGAGCAGCATTATGTGACGTTAAAGGAGGCAAACCCGGAGTTGCCCATCCTGATCCGAGAGTGCTCTGGAGTTCAGCCCACGCTCTGGGCACGATACGGTAGGAAAATATTCCAGAAAACAATACAAAAGCATTATTCATACAAACGACCACATATACATAATGATGCATCTCTGTGCCTCAGGTTTTGGCAAAGAGCGCAGTGTTTCACTGGACAACATGAACGTCGATCAAGTGGCCAAAGCTCTTGAATCAGTAGTAAATGCAAAGCCCTAAGTAAGCGTCCTGATGTAAAATAATGTACATGTTATTTGTTACCCCAACTGAAAATAAATGTGTTCTAAAGATTCTAAAGTGTTTTTATGTGCGTGCTTCTGTGGAGGTAAGTGTGTAGATTGCCAATATACCCAATATAGAGATTTCCAGTAATCAGAAAAGATAATTTATTGCTCATTGCTAATGCTAGCCTGGCCTTAGGCATATACAACAGCACGATCAAATCCATATTTAGGGTCCCAGACATAACATGGGTGTTAACAATATTTTAGAAGTATAGATTCGTACTCTAAAAGGTTTAATATAGCATTTATTTCCCATAAGATTATAACACTCCTTGATGTGACATGAAAATCCCGTCAAGTTACACTATTTGTCTTGCATTCTGTTTTTAATGAGCAGCATTTGTGAGATTTACCAGCATTCGTACATAATACTTAAATGAGAGTAGTAAAGTATACAACTTGCATTCAAGATCAATCCAATCTGTTTTACTGTCTTCCCAGTCCCAGTTTTAATTTCAGTTTTTTGGGGGGTGCTAATATATATATATATATATATATATATATATATATATATATGAATTAGGTAATTAACAATCAGGACATGTCCCAGGCACATCTTGCTTAATTTAATGCTTTTCCCATTCCACATGAAATTTTGTATCATCAAATTTCTTGGAGACTGCGAATATGTATTTTGATCTAAAGGGCCACTGTATGGTTATATGTGAGGTTTCAAGGACAAAAGTTTGGGATTCACTGATATATTTCACAAAACAAAGAGAAGTGTAACAATAATAATAAAACATGACAATGATCTGTTTTAATGCAGAAGTATGTTTCCCGTTATGGTTTTTGTACATTACTCTGTTGTTACAAACCCTACACCAGTTCTTTGGTAACACTTGATTTTAGTGTCCTTGTTGCATGTCACATGTAGTTACACAGTAATAACAGTAAATTATGCATAATTGCGTGCAATTTTCCTAATAGTAAAATGTTAATTATTCATTCTCAGTATTTAAATGTGCAATTAGGCCTACAGTAACCACTGACTTCCATAGTATGAAAAAAGGAAGTTAATGGCTACCGCCAACTGTTCAGATAGTAATATTTTTTTGTAATTGTCAATATATTCTTTTGTGCTCGACTGAAGAAAGAAACTCGTAGAGGTTTGGAACAATTTGAGAATGAGTAAATGATAGAAATCGCATTTTGGGTGAACGGTTCCTTTAAATGACTGATATATGCGGCCTGCACATACAAGGGAAGAAAAGCCATAAATATGCACAACGATGAAATCACACTCTGAACATTGTTTCAAATCTCAAGAGGCTTTGAGAGATAGACGATCGACTATTCAGTTCTTACCGCCTTCGTCATGATGGGGTTGGACTGTAGAAAAAGAAAGGAGGAGTCGTGGTTTTAATATAGAAAACATGTTTTTTTTTGTTGTTGTTTGTTTTTTCATTGTTGCCTATTATGTGTTACGAAATAAACGAATTACAGGCTTGTTTAAAAACGCCGATTTTTTTTTTGTGGGTGAATTGCACAATATGACCCATTTGTTGGTCAGTAGGGGAACATACCATTGGGGGGGGGGGGGGTTTGGCGACGCAACCCAGCAGTAGCAGCAGATCTTCATCGCCACGTCGCGCTGACAGCAAGAAAGAGAAGATTAATAGCCCGAAGCTGATGAGCACGCTCATAGAGTTGCCACTGCTTTTGAAGTATATGGCATTATTCGTGCTCTTCGGACTCCTCATCCTCAGTCCACAAACTTCTGCGTCTTGCAGTGACGCGAGGTCGAGCAGAGAAGACGCCGAGCGCTTTCGGGTTGAACAAGCTGCGCCTTTAGGACCCAAACGACCCCCACATATCATCTTCATACTGACAGATGACCAGGGTTTCAATGACATCGGATATCACAACAGACACATCCGCAGCCCGACGCTGGATAAGCTGGCTTCACAAGGAGTGCGCCTGGAGAACTACTATGTCCAGCCGCTGTGCACCCCGTCCCGCAGCCAGCTCATCACAGGCAGGTCATTCACCTCTCTGCCTTCGCACGATATGCAGTGTCAAAAGTTTTTCAAAAATAGCTTTCCACAAGCTGAGATAAATGCTAATATACAGATGGTGTGTAGGCTATATGTATAAACGCAATCATGACACAACAATGCAATTAAACAACATGAGATAAAATAAAACCCTAATAAACATAACTGATAGCAAAAACTATTTAAAAAACAGTTTTTGATATCAAATCTGAGCTGTAACGTAGGGAGTATATATATATATATATATATATATATATATATATATATATATGAGATCTGGAAGATATAGGTCAATTGATTTATGACCCTAAAACAAGCGGTCAGCATAGCTCACCCAAAAATGAAAATTTGCTTAAAGTTCACTCCCACTCAGGCCATCCAAGATGTAGATGAGTTTGTTTCTTCAACATAGTTGGAGAAATGTAGCATTCCATCACTTTCTCACCAGTGGATCGTCTGCAGTGAATGGGTGCCATCAGAATGAGAGTCCAAACAGCTGATTACATTATCCAAAAGTAATCCAATCCATCAGTTAACATCTCGTGAAGCCAAAAGCTGAAACTAATCCATTAAGGTGTTTTAACTTTAAATCATTGATTCAGGCTAAAATATGAGTCCATAATCTATAATAACACATCCTCTAGTCTAATGAAAAAGGCCTTGTTGTCCTCTCACATCAAAATCTATGATGATGCGTGAAATCTTGTGCATGTATGTGTTTTGATTGGACATTTGTTGTCATTTTTTTAAAGCTCTATGTTCCTGGAAAAGCTTTAGTCCTTTGCTGTTTTCCAAGACATCAGGGATTGATTTCCAATGGAACTGTGACAAATAAAGGGGAATAGGTCAAAAATGGATGTTGATCTAACACTTATTGTATTTGATAACAATAATATTCTCTGATCAATTGTGCAACATAAGGGGTCGTTCACACAGAGCACGTTTTTTCATTACAATGTATAATATGCGTATTATACATTGTTTTTCTATGTAAACACTCAGAAGCCAATCAGAAGACCCCTAAGACTGGGGCAAGTGTTGCAAGCTTTTGTACACAGTAACAAGTTGCATGGCAACTGTTTTATTTTACTGCAACATGGCAAAGGAGGCATTCTGCGCTATTCCTGAGTGCTACATCTCTCATTTTTAGTTGCAAAGATGTGTGAATGGCCCCTTAGGATCTTAGGATGTTTATACAGAAAGTATTGAGTCAGTTTTGAGTTCATAACAGGTGTAAGCAAGACCTTATTGTTTCAATTCATTTTTTGTCCTCTGTGTCTAAGCACTGGGAATTTATTTATGATTTCTTTAGATATCAAATTCACACTGGCCTCCAGCACTCCATCATCAGACCACGTCAACCCAGCTGCCTCCCTCTGGATGTGGTCACACTCCCTCAACGCTTACAGGAAGTCGGTTACTCCACTCACATGGTGGGGAAGTGGCATTTGGGCTTCTATCGGAAAGACTGTTTGCCCACACGTCGGGGATTTCAGAGCTACTTCGGTTCATTGACCGGCAGCGTAGACTATTATACATATGGCTCATGTGACGGCAAGTCATTGTGTGGCTTTGACCTCCACGAAGGTGAGTCAGTGGCATGGGGGAAAGCGGGGAAGTACTCAACTCACCTCTACACCCAAAGAGTGCGCAAAATCTTAGCAACACACGACTCAACCAGTCAGCCTCTTTTTATCTTCCTTTCCCTTCAGGCGGTGCATACACCTCTAAAGCCACCCAAAGAGTACATCTACCCATACCGCCGCATGGGCAATGTCCCCCGCAGGAAATACGCAGCCATGGTTTCTATCGTTGACGAGGCAGTCCGAAACATAACTTACGCGCTGCGAAAGTATGGCTTCTACCATAATAGCATCGTCATCTTCTCCACTGACAATGGAGCCCAGCCATTAACAGGGGGCAGTAACTGGCCTCTACGAGGGTGCAAGGGGACATATTGGGAAGGTGGCATTAGAGGGGTGGGTTTCGTGCACAGTCCCTTGATACGCCATCGAAGAAGGGTCAGCAGAGCCCTTATACACATCACTGACTGGTATCCAACTCTAGTTAGACTTGCTGGGGGCAATGTGTCGCAGCATCAGGGCTTAGACGGGTTTGATGTTTGGCCTACCATTAGTGAAGGAAAGGAATCCCCACGAATGGAAATTCTGCACAACATCGACCCTCTTTATAGGCGGAGTCAGGGCTCGTTGAAGGACGGCTATGGATTGTGGGACACCACCGTGCAAGCATCCATCAGAGTGGGCGACTGGAAGCTTTTGACGGGTGACCCTGGCCATGGGGATTGGGTGCCGCCCCAGATCCTTACAAACTTCCCTAGCAGCTGGTGGCACCTGGAGCGACAGATTGAAATAAAAAGACAATCAGTTTGGCTCTTCAATGTTACAGGCGACCCTTATGAACGGCATGACCTTGCAGCGCACAGGCCTGACGTCGTCAAGGAACTGCTAGCACGGCTAGTGTTTTACAATCGCACTGCAATACCTGTTCGCTACCCGCCAGATGATGCCCGCGCTAACCCCAGTTTGAATGGCGGTGCATGGAGACCTTGGGTGAACGACGACGAAAAGCAGGAAAACTGGGATGGAATTTATTACAAGAGAGGAAAGAATCGCAAAAGAAAGAAATGTAGGCTCTGCAAAGTACAATCGTTCTTCAAGAAGCTTAATTTAAAGATTATGTCAAAACAAATATAAGATTCTTCTGCTGTTTTACGGCTTTCCGTGTTTTCACTGTTATACACTGGGGGGTGCTATTACACATCTTCTGAACGAGTACAAAACCTCCCGAACAGAAACACACGACGAGGACGGAGAAACAAGCGCTCTCTCATGTAAACAGATGCACATCAGCAATAGACAGCATATAAATGAAAACTGCATAATGTTACAGAGTAAAATGTTGATCCAGGAAGTGGTATATGACTGTGCAAGCTTTGGAGGTGATGATGGAAGCGATTTACTGGATTTATTCTTTGATAATCATACTGAATATTATCCTGATGTAGTTTTTGATAAAAATGTGATTTCCTCACCCTTTTGCTCAAAAATATGCAATATGCAAACCTACCAATATTCAAGTGTTGATAAAAAAAAAGAATGCTTTAAGCTAGATTAAAACAGATTTTTTTTATGTATTGCATATTCAAATATTCATACAGCAAAATATACTGGAGGCTTTTAGTGAAAATCATCAAAATCGCTGGCGGTGGATTGCAACTTTTTAAAAAAGTGCTAGCGGGGAAAGAATTAAACCGAGGTTGATAGTTGTGTGGTATATATAACAAGTCGAAAAATACCAATATTTGTGTGAGCTTATAAAACTGCATGTATTATTATACTACAGTTGTACTGACAAATTCTGTTTACAGCAGTTTGATTGTCTTTTATTTCTTTTGAGCAAATAAAACGTCAAGTTAATGCAATGTTGCAACATTTGGTGAAATGATATGAACTGTGAAACTATTACAATGGTTAATTACAGTTATTAACAATGGTTTGAGCACCTGCAGACCTCTTATGTTTCAACTGTTTTTGCATCCTATTTGACTGTAATGTAAAATTCATATGGCTTGCTGCTGAGCACCAGGAGACCACGAAGAGACCAGCGCAGGACGTCATTACATTTCAACTCTATATTACAAGTACAAGCTGTTTGTTCAAGCTCATTGGATATTTCTTAACAAATGCCCAATAGCACTGGCATTGGTGGATGGATGATACGGTCTTCTTGGGGTCAGGTCAAATACCATTTAAGGACCTCATGTTGGAACTGTATGACCGTTCAAAGCTCTCCACAAACCAACCTCTGCCCACAAATGCATTCTGTGGAAGCATGAGACAAATCAGGGACGAGCAAACAACCTCTCTTTGTTGAATGGAGGAACACGAGAAGTGCTAATGTGCTCCTCCTTATTTTCATCAAATGATTGGTGATGGACAATAGACAGAAATGACTGTTCCGATTCTTTCGCCGTTACAGTTTAAAATTCAGTGGTGATGGAAAAATAATTTGTGCAGTTGTGTTCATATTTTATGTTTTATATATATATATATATATATATATATATAATGAAATATATGATTTTGAAATATGCCTCATTGTTTTTACACAGAAATATGGAGGATGTATCTGATGACCTCATTGGGTATTCAGTGCTTTGAGATATCTAGATAGTAGTACTGCCCCCTTGTGAAAAAGACAAACATTTTTTCATACCTTTAAATAGACTTATTATTACCAGTGTTGGGGTAAAGCATTACACGTAACTTAATCAGATTTTACTTTTTTTCAAGTAACTAGTAGAGTAACACATTACTTTTTAATTTACAAGAAAATATCTGAGTTACTTTTTCAAAAAAGTAACACCAGTTACTTTGTTTTCCTATTTATTGACTGGTGAGTCTCCTGTCCCCATATTGGGGGAAATCTGAAGTACAGAGGCGTTGTGTGCACTGTGTGAACATGATGTAGTTCTAGACTAAATGTTAATGCTAATTAATTCATCCCACTCACAAAAAAAAAAAAAATGGGTTTAGTATTCATCAAAATGAATTCAAACAGTGAAATGCAAACTGATGCAAACCTGCAATTATTGTTATTATATAATAATTATAATAATTATCTAATCCCATTTTATTAACTAGTGTCTTTGCTGCTGACCTTTGATGATCCAGTTCAACCATACTAATAAGCGAGAATGACGTTGGATAAACTAATCAATGTTTTATATTGCTGCAGAGTGTTGAATCTTCTCCTGTGTTCTACTGTACAGACGTGAATTTACTTTTCCTTCAGCCTGAGGTTTATTCATTACACTTTTTGGTGTGAAAGGGCTTCTATATTTGCTAGAAATAGAACTTCTTATATTAAAAACAATCAAGTCCTGCTCATATTTAAAAAGTAACAAGAAAGTAACGTAGCACATTACTTTCCATAAAAAGTAACTAAGTAATGTAATTAGTTACTTTTTTAGGGAGTAACGCAATATTGTAATGCATTACTTTTAATTGTCATTACACTTTAAATGAACAAAATGCAATGTTTTCAGACCCTTAACTGCATGCTGTTTACAATTAAATGAAAATGTATTATAGTTGAATTATATTAAAGGCAGTTAGAGGAACTAGAGTGCTTTTTGACCCACTTAAGTAAGAGTTCGGTACAGAAATTCATAATGACTTCTCTTCTAAATATGTCCTAAAGTACTAAATAATACTTTAATGTCATTTCTGTTACAGCTTGAAATGAGGGGTCACAGTTTCTGGTCCCCATTGATTTCTATAATATATATATATATAAATAAATAAACACAAACACACACACACACACACACACACACAGGGCCGCTGCCTAAGCAGGATTGTATTGTTGTGCCCCCCTTCCTCAAATATGATGACGAAAAAAAAAAACCTACTAGAGGGGTGAAAATAGAACTTTAATCAAATAAAAATGTTAATGAATAAATTGTATTATTTACAAATTTCAATTGTAGCTGTCGACATTTATGTTATATACATAAATGTTTGGTCAGTAGCCTAAACAAGGATGTGATTGTCCTGTAAGTGTAACAGCAGCAATCACATGGCATTCGGCTCCCTTTGCAGGCATTTGTAATAGCTTACATAAATTGTTTATTTTGTATTTGCCTGCATTATGTATTTTAACAGTGTTATTATTAACCAATCATTATTGCCTCATTGTTTTTTTACATAATGCATTTTAAGTCATTTTAAAAGCTATTGATGGCTTAGGTCTGTTTTTATAGCAACAACAACAACAAAATATTACAGTAAATTAATACTTCTTTGTAAATTATTATTTAAAGTAACAAAACTATGGTTAATTTGCAGTTACCATGGCTACAAGAACGATGATTTGTGGTGTTATTGTTAAAACCATGGGTCATTTTCATAAGGGAACCTGAAAAAAAAAAAAAAAAAAAAACTTTCACAGGAATGTGCCTAAAAGTGATTAACGGGCCTAGTTTTTACCTAAATGATTTATAATTTATTTTAATATATATTAAAAATGTATAAGGTGTGCATTGTAGCTGACACCTAAATGAACACATTACAGTTGTTTTTATGTCTGCAAGTCTTTCTCCTCAAATGCTATTGAGCTTCACATTTGCGTTTGAGCCCATGTGAGAAAGTAACATAATTTACATATGATTTACAGTTTATTTTAATAAATATCAAACATTCAATTCAATTGTGCATTAGCTGACACCTAGATGAACAATTACTGTTGTTTTTATCAATCAATCAATCTTTTATTACAGACTCAAGGTCCAAATTAAAAAAACAAACACACAACAACCAAGACAATAGGACAACATATACAACCCACACAATAAAAAGTTACAAAATGCAACAATACCAATGTCTCCACAGCTATGACTGATACCGTGTAGTACTAGCCCTTATATTTGATAGACCCACAATAATCTCATTTTTTTAATCATTTAGCAGGCAGATAAATCTATACATAAGAATTCGTAACAGTGCTTTAAAAGTGATTACTCTAGCACTCACAAACATTTCACTTGCACTATGCCATCTAGGTCTCTTTAGTAAAATTCTCATAAGCTACCTGCAGCTTCTGTAAACTAGATGTCCCTAAACTTGAGATTTTTTTTTTTTTTTTTTTTTTTTTTTTTTTTTTGCTTTCTGTGGTTTTCTTTTCTCTGCGCCGGATTGCTGATGTCCTTTACCCGGGCATAGATGTCCATCCATGAATTGTGAACATTCAGCCGCAAACATGAGGCGCGAGCGCGGATGGGAAATGGCGTAAGGTTTTTTTGTTGTTGTTGTTGTTTTTTTTGAGCAACTGGGATGGTGCCCCCTCTGGGAGTTGGTGCCCTACGCAGACTGCTTACATTGCGTGTAGGGAGGGGCGGTACTTTGTGTATATATATCACAAACACACACTCACACAAATGGATGAATGTTGGTAATCAAATATTTGCTGGTAGCCTTTGACTTCCATTGTACTGAAAAAAAGGAATATATATAGCAAATATTTGATTACCAACATTCATCCATTTGTGTGAGTGTGTATGTTATCCTATCCTGAATATAGGAAATTTAAAACTGAAAATTTATTTATCAGGAATGTAAAAATTCTGAAAATGTTCTGTGAGGGGTAGGAAATATGGTAAGAAAATACGATTTGTACAGTATACAAACAATAGAGAGAGTCCCCACAAGGACAGTGTGTGTGTGTGTGTGTGTGTGTGTGTGTGTGATAAAATGTAAATAGGGCTATGGAAATTGTTTATAGAGTTGTATATATTATGTACACAAAAGCGAACTAAATACAAATCAGTGAATTCTGTTTATTTTATTTATTTATTTTTAATTTTAATTTATTTATTTATTTATTTATTTCATTTTTGGCATGTTTGCATTCATTTTGCGTTTATTTATAATGCTGTTAATTTACTTATTATTATGCATTTATTAAAATATTTGTATGCATTTATTCAGTACAGTTTTTACCTGACTACCCTTCGTGGTTTAAACGACGACATGCTTTCTCCTCGAGTTATTATCAATCATCAGCGTTACTTTAGCTCTGTTTAGGTCGTTTTGAGCTTCCACAGGTGTAGAAAATACACAATTTACACTGTACAAAAAATAAATAATAATTATATAATTGTAATCAACATTGAATGTCATATTTGTTAATAGATTCTTATTCATATTAATATGCTTGATTTGTAATTCATATGAACCATCACATCAGAGCTGTCCGTCGATGACAATATTCTCTGAAGATTTATTTTTTATTTTATTTTTTTCAAACACAAGGAAGTCACACTTGGATGTGAAATGTAACCCCACACATCTAAATCCTCTCAGGTCGCTTTGAAACCTTGTTCTCCTTCCGAACCGATCCAAAATCGATTGCATTATTCTGTTTCCTCGAGGTCTTTTACTTTGGATCTGAGAAACTGTTTATTTACTGCTGTGCCTAATGGACTGTAAAGTGTTTGCACGGTTTTCAGATGGTGACATTAACATAAATGGCATGTCAATCTTAGAGTTGGCAATGCATGAGTCAAATATATGGACAAACTCATATCTCTCCGCAAAGAGAAATGACTGAATCCTGAAGAACAGCTTGATGAAGAGCTTGATACATCGTGTGTAATATTAAGTAACTCATCTTAAGATATAGATCAATAAAGGTTAAACACAATAAAAATATGTAAACCACTCAAAATGTAATAAAGTGTCTTCCATGTTGTTATCTTATCAATAGGCCACCGTTTTCAAGCCGAACAGTGGAATAAAAGCTACTATACGATTATAAAATTATTAGCCCACAAACACACACTTATTTGTCTTTACAACATGAACACAATCAATCATAAATATTATTGATCAGCAGTGCATATTACGTATACAATTTAAAATATCAGCTTCACGACGTCACATAGCTATTTCAACACGGTTCACATCAGTTCAATATAAAATAAATAAATAAATAAAATAAAAAAGTTGTATATAATCAGTGTTGTCTAAAAATGTACGTTTAAATCATGCATACTCTGTAGAATTTGTAATTATTATTTTACCACCACGATCTATGCCTTGTAGCCTACGCATAGACATTGCTCTTTGTTTTGAACCAACTGATAATCGAATGTCGTGTGTTATGTTCACTAATATAAAATTATTTCGATTGCAAGAATAATGTTCTGGAAAAAATTAGGCAAAAAATTGGTAGTTTTGTTTGCCATCATAAGATAAAAAATACAGTGACACTGAAACTGCGTTGTATTACGCCACAGTATTACAGTCCATGTCATTAAATCATAAAATATTATACAAATGCATTTGGGCTATTTTTATATGTAAAATGATAATAGCACAAATGGCAAAATGTAAGGCCACATAAGAATTGTTGTTCTTGATTATTATTTTCTCCTGCAATGTTTCCAATAAAAAATACAAATGCAAAAATAGCACTGAACTAATCAAAATAAATGTATTACAACTCATGAAAACAAAATTAAGAATAACTTGAACTTGAAGTAAAATCTAAACAAACACGCTGACATTTTTAAACAATATAATTTTAACAACAGCCGAATTTACCTTAAACATAGATATACATAATTCATTGTAAAATAACACACACCCCCCCCCCCCCCCCCACACACACACACACAGGACACAACTCTGTATAATGACATGGGTATGACACAGGTATTACAAGGAGAGGGTGACTTGTGAGGACATGACCCATGTCCCCATTTTTCAAAACGGTTATATAAGCGTTTATTTATTGGACTTGTATTTTTATGTAAAATTACAGAATTATTATTATTATTATTATTTTTTTGAGAAAGTAAAAATACACAAAGTTTCCTGTGAGGGTTAGGTGTAGGGTTGGTGAAGGGCCATAGAATATACAGTTTGTACAGTAATAAAACCATTACACCTATGGGATGAACACACTTTTCACAAAAACAAACGTGTGTGTGTGTCTGTGTGTCCGCCAGTAATGAACTAAATCATATTTTAATTTTTAAAACGTTTATTATAGCCTACTGTAGATTTGCACGTGTTGTCTTTTCAAAATTGCATTGCATTTTTGCATTTGCACGTGGGCCTGCACTAATTTCATAGGTTGCCTAAACATTCTGAATGGCATTCTATCGAGGGCCTCTGTGAATTGGAACATCACCAAGACAAGGTTTCGATACCGTGGGAGGGTGATTATCATGATCATAAAAGTGACGTCAACGACGCAACCTTTAGCAGCCACCGAGGCTGAGGGTTCAGAGAATCTGGCCAGGGAGAGGAGCCGTCAGGTTATAGGGAAACCTGGGTCTAAGGAGCCAAGATCAACTGTTTGGGTGCATAGTATGCACTGGAGTCATCAGGCGGGAAAATGTACGTGAGTTATCTCTTGGAGAAGGACACCAGTATGTACCCGAATTCCGTAAGACACTCAAGCCTAAACCTGAACCCTCAGAATTTTGTCCCCACACCTCCTCAGTATCCAGACTTCACAGGATACCATCACGTCCCTGGAATTCCCAGCGACCCTCACCACAGCCAGACAGGAGCCTGGAATCCCGCGTACCCTCCTCCGCGAGAGGAATGGACACCTTACGGGCCGGGAACTGGAGCTTCGACCTCGAGCACTGGTCAGCTGGGCTTCAGTCCTCCAGAGTTTTCATCTGTTCAAGCGTCCGGCCTTCTCCCATCCTCCATAAACACATCAGTCGGTCAGCTGTCGCCCAACTCACAGAGACGGAACCCCTACGACTGGATGCGTCGGAGCGCGCCGCCGCCAAACTCAGGTGCCTTACTTTAAACCTCTATAAACGTAAAAAATAAAAATAAAAAATAAAATAAAAAAGTTTATTATATTTTGAAAAATATAATCTAATAATTATTATAGAGAGTAATAACTATCGTAATCGCAAAAAAGAAAAAAGAAAGAAAAAAAAGGCCTGTGTTGTAGGTATATGCCTCGGGAAAACTACTGCTAATCCCGGTCTCGTAATAGTTAGGAAGAAAACTTTCCTGTTTCACGCGTTTGTCATGCTAATATAGTGATTTGTGTGAGTTTCTTTACTTTGATGTAACTCTTTGTTCTTTTTTGCCTGGATGCCGCGAAGTTGTTGAATACACGGATGCGCATGTGCAATTAACATTTAATAGCTAGTAAAACAGCAGAAAGTGAAAAAATATAGAAAAATAAAAAAAGAGATAATTTAAAAGATTAATTATTCATAGGATCTTTTTGTTTGTTGTTTGTTTTTGTTTATAAAAACAACACAATGTGTAACAGAATGAAAGCTCACCTTGCTCACAGGATTTGGAAGAAATGTCAGCAAACACGCAGTTAAAGCTTAAATTAAATATTACTGATTTTAAAAAAAATTACAAAAAAAATAAGAATAAATTATGTTTACATGTACAGTTGGGCCTTATATTTACACCCACCAATGATATTTGTAATTAGTGCAATTACTGTAAAAAATAAATTAATAATAATAAACTTTGATGTTTGATATTGTTAATAAGGTATTTTATCCCAGCTCAGGAGCCTTTATATTATGACTGGAACATGAAGAAACAATTAACTGTGAGTTCTTCCTCATATGAATGCCATACCATGACATAATATGCAAGTTGGAGAAATTGTTGCAAATTTAGTTTAGCTTTAGCTTTATAGGCTTAATACATATGAAAAATACATATGCCATTAAATTAGAATCTTGATGCAATTCCTCAAGACTTAAATTTTAATTACCACACATTAAAATACAACTCAGTCTCCAGACTTTCTCATTGAAAAAAGTCTGGAGCCAAGCCTAAAATGATGTCTTATTAGCTCATTATTATTTTACTCAGATGCATTTTATATAACATGATTCAATACCTGGCTTTTTAAATGGAGGACTGTGAGAGTTGCTTTTCTGGGTTAATGATACCAAGAGATTATGGCCTGAAGATGCTGTGGTGGAGAAGCCTAATTATCTGGAGTTCCTCCCTCTGTGGCGGTTGCCCTAGACAGACGCTGTCCTAACTGTGCCGCTCATGTTTTAATATTTAACTTGTGGCCACTTAAGTCCCCTCTTGCCGCTGACAGGGTAAACCGAGTTTGAAATATGGAGACACGATTCCAAAGACCTTCATAACATGGACATCTTGGTATTTAATATATGTGTGCTTTTGACGATTGGCTTGATTAAGGGAGCAAACACAGTTACTTTTTAATAGAAAAGATAAATACATAATGACATTAACTAAAAAAAATGACTCTTTATTTCTATCACATTATCATTAATCATAGTCAGTTTGATTTGTTTAGCAGTTCTCAAAATACATATTGTTAGCTTTACAAAAAAAAAAAGTATATATATATATCTTTTTTTTTCAGTGGAAAAAAAGGGAAAATAGCATTTAAAGGGACCAGATTTACATTAAATATGCCAAACTATTTTTTGCTAAATAATAAAGTACACTAAAATTATTCTTCTGTCATGTGATGAAATACTCATCTACACGTGAAAAGGAAAGGGTTGTATAGAAAATACTTCTCAAAAGCACTGATTCACAATGATTTGTTTAAAATTGACTCGACTCTTAATTAATCTTTTTTTTTTTGTTATGCCTTTTGTCTTTTAGGGGGGAAAACCAGAACAAAAGACAAATATCGGGTAGTGTACACGGATCATCAGCGACTGGAGCTGGAGAAAGAGTTTCATTACAGCCGTTACATCACAATAAGAAGAAAGGCAGAACTGGCGACCGCACTCAGTCTGTCAGAGAGACAGGTCAGCTGCTCTAATACTGTCCACAATTTCTTAGAAAACATATTTTTCATCTTTACTCTAAAGGTTCCAAAAGGGGAGTTTGCAGTGATGCCACAAAACAATTCCCCCAAAAACATTTCATTCAACAGTTCTTAAAAAGAAAAAATGTTTCTCTTAATATGAAGAACATTTTAAGTTTTCCACTATAAAGAAAATTATGTTGAATGGAAAGGTTCCGTGGATGTTAAAAGTCTTTAATGCACTCTTAAAAACAAAGGTTCTTTTTTGGAATTTATGGTTTCATGAAGAACCTTTTTAATGTAGAATTGGTTGTTCATGCTGTAAAAAGGTTCTTTATTGGCATCTTTGGTTCCACGAAGAACCTTTAACATCTTTGAGACACTAGGGGTTCCAAAAGATGTTTTGGGTTCCCTAAAGAACCTTTTTCCATTATGATCCTTTATAAAATCTTTGTGGAATGGAAAGTTTCCATGGATGTGAAACACAGAACCACAGATGTCAATAAATTAGGTTTTATTTTTAAGAATGTACACTTTCATTCCACAAATAATGGAGAAATGGTTCTTTTAAGAACTGTTCACCAAGATTCTTTCGGGAACCAAAAATGGTTCTTATATGGCTTCACTGTGACCCCCCCCCCCCCCCCAGGTAATCTTTAAAGCTGATTGCGATCAGTGGTATGTAATGCAGTGTAGATGAAATATGCAACTTTTACCTTAATAAATGTAAATGAAAATGTTTTTCAGTTAACTTATATAGCGTGCTGTTGACAGGTGAAGATCTGGTTCCAGAACCGGCGTGCTAAAGAGAGGAAAGTCAATAAAAAGAAAATGCAACAGCCGCAGCCGGCATCCACGACCACACCGACCCCCCCTGGATCAGCTCTGCCTGGCAATGTTGCAATGGTGACCAGCAGCAGCGGTGGCCTGGTATCACCATCCATGCCAATGACTATCAAAGAAGAGTACTGAAGTTTATACAGAGCCCTTTTACACTTTTACACACAGGGTACTTTCAAATCAACTCACCATGAATGGAGCAACCGTGACAAAGACTGAAATAAAAAGTAGTCCATTGAAAAATAATGCAGCAACATTCTGAAATGGATGAGAAAAACGTTGTGTTTTTCCTCTGGTCGTGTCGGTTTCTTTATTCTAATACTTTATTCCTGCTGGTGTTATGCTCATCACTGTAAACTTTAATATGTTTTGAGATTGTGAAAGTGAATTAAAAAAAAAAGTGTACTTCTTAAGTGATTTGTATGAATAAAATAAATGTTTTATCGTGGCAAATCGATTCATTCCAGACTTGCCATGGAGAAACCATCCATTTTCATATCTGTTCAACTGTGTCTTCCCTCAGATATCAGAAACAGCAGTTTGTGTCCAGCATTGATTTGTCAGCTTTATTGAAGGTGTTTCCATTTTCACCCAGAGTGCTACTGCTCTGTGTAAAGCATTGAGGAAAATGTCAGATGTGTTTTATCTGCACTTCATCGAAATGGAGAAGCGCAGGAGAACAACGACTAGCGTGTGAGTGAATAGACAGCACTAGAACAGGAGCTGGTGCTGTTTGCACAGTGTAACGGCATCGCTGGATAAGAGACGAGTGCACGCTGAGAAACTGTGAGCTATTTCATTATCAAGCACACTCTGGACTCTCTTATCATCGGTGGGACAGAGAAGCTCAGCTTGACGGGCAGCACATATCTCCTCTATACAGCGCCGCTGCAGCAGGACCTGTTTTATGACCACGTTAACAAAGCCAGGGTGTGGCGTCCAAAGGCCGAGGCGAAGGGACTGTTGAGCAAACAATATGCATCTGTCTGCGAACTTGATGTGTAGTGTCCATATGTCCATCTTCATCTTTGTGAACGGTATATTTAGGTTAGAGAAGATACTGTGATCAGTCTTTAGCTCATCATGGCCATGCTTCAGAAATAGACTTTATATTCTGTCGGACACAGAGTGAATTATCTTATCTTAAAACGATGGCACATTTCATTAATGTGCTAACGCATATAGGAGCAGAATAACTGGGCTTTGCTATGTACCTCTGTGTATATCATTTATATACAACTATTTTTTTTATATGCAAAATTAAATACTGTGATAACACGTGAAGTTGAAGTGAAATCATGAACTTGAACTTTTGTTAAATAATATTGACATAGTGATGGCACTAAATTATTCAAGGTACGAAACCAATATATTGTGAGTCCTCAAAGTGAAAATTTAACAATTTTATCCATACGAGACAAATGTAGCGGCATTGCACGTGTCTTTGAAAGTATTCTGTTTAATAAAGAGGCTTTAATGATTCTTTAGCTCTGTCTTGTTACCTTGTATTGTCCCATTTTTCTTTATCATTGCTCTATTTCTGGTAAGAGGAGAATTGTAAACACAAGCTTGCTGATAGCTGCCTCTGAGGTCATAAAGTTTATTGGGGGGATATTGTAAAAATATTCTCACCGCCGTAACAAAAACATGTGGATGATGTCCTACATATGTAATTCGTTATGAAGTTCAAAGAGAACTTTTTATTAGGAAGTCCAAATACAAGTTATAATTCTTGACACTTAAAAATACAAGCTGAATGTGTGTCTAAATTATTCAGATGGAAGAGGAAACCCTGTGATTGATTAAAAAGGCTAAATTGGTTAACATCGAATGATACCACTGATTCCTTGCAGACCTAGTTGAAGTTGAAGATCTTATTTTTTTTATGTGTGCTCTAGCTACTTTTTTTATGTGTGCTATTTAACAAAATAATCACTAGATAGTTAATTAGGGTAAATAGTGTAAAACAAGGTATACCCTTGTCTATCTTCACAAACACTAAACAAACTCTTTACCCGTCCAGCTGCTTATTTACGAGGCTATTGTATCATAAACTTTCAATTACAATAGTTATACCCACTAATAATCTCTATAATTGCGAGAATAATTCTACATAAACACTGGAGCTGTAAAGCAATGATTCTAGTGACTCTCTATAAATAGCAGATATGGTTAAGTGCATATGACACCTTTTCATTGAACCCAGAGGAATTTACTCACATACTCAAAAATACCTGTGCTGGCCATGGTTTTTATAAAAAAAAAAAAAAAATTTAACTAATGCTTATTATTATCAAACAAAAACCTATACAAGCACTTGATTTAACAGTTATATAATTTTTATTATGTTATATAATATTTTGAAGATGATCAACAGTTTGTTGAAAACGAAACCCTACTATGGACCACATGTGGACAGTGACTTTCTAGATATTATTAATATTTTTGAGAAATATTTTTGAGAATTTTAACAAACAGAAGTGCAGTAAATCGGGTCATTGTTCTTGCACAATATCTGCCAACGGCGATGAACGGCTCAGAAGGAGCATGAAATACACAATTCGGTTGCATCATTGTGCAGTTTGTCTCAATGTCAAATACCACATATTTGATAGAAGTAAGAGTTCATGTTCTTGGTTTGCTTTGAAGGCCTCATCCTTCACCTTCATAATCAACCTTTACCTTTGTTGATAATTTAGAGCATTTCAGCATGACAATGTATTGATGTCAACACAAGTTCATGTTTGGCAAACCAAGATAGATGTGCAAGAAACAAACTTGGGAATGATTAACCTGCACAGAATGCTCAGTAAACTTTAGCATCAATAAAATAGCAGAATGATTTCAACTGTCATTTCGAGCATATACTTCACAGCACTACTAGTGCAGTATTTCTTTATTTTTTTTTCACGTTTGAAAATAGTAGAAACTGCATAACCACAAGTTCAAATTAAGAATGTAAATGCACATCTTAAATGTCAGGATGGCAGGTCATGGCACACAGCCTAAGAAAAGAGAAAAACTGAATTACTGAGTAATCTAGATTTAATTCGCTTGAGACTCTTTGTTCCCTTTGTTCTTCAAAACTCAATCTCAGAGCTGAAAATTTTAACCTGAATGAGAGCACATTTAGCTCATGTGAAATCATTTTTATTATTATTTTAATATAATACTGTACAGAAATTTATAAAAATATTAATCTATAAAAAATAGTCATAGCCAAGTCAATAAAAATTGAGTGAAATTAAATAAATAAAAAACCTTTTTTATAATTGTATCCATTGATTGGTTTAAATTTATCCACCTGTTTTTCTTTAGTTTCTCATAAAAACACACTGAAGCTATACACATAGAACTACATGATGAAGACACAAACAATAATCAAATTCATTCAACAATTCAACAAAACACATACAATAAAAGTACTTATTCTCACATTAGAGTAGTTGTTCGGGAACAGGCTACAGAGAACCGGGGCAGTGCTGTGTGATGCACCATTAGAAAAGGCTTCCTGATCCTTAACCAAATCTATTTTGATGTCATCAGATGTATTAAGTAATAAGAAGAACAGGGACCAGAGACAAATTAATATAATTAGGCATTTATGGAGTCAATTTAATGCCACATATATACACAAAAGAATAAAGTTTTGCAAAAGAAAATAAAGTTTTGCAAAGGAAAAATCAAGTATTGAGCAAAAAAAAAGTTTTTTTTTTTTAACAAATAAGCATTTCTTAAAGAGAGAGAGAGAGAGAGAGAGAGAGAGAGAGAGGGATGTTCATTCATGAAATGGGATGTCCTGTTGTTTTTCTAACATGGCTCATTAATGCAGGAATACCTAATTACAGCTAGTTCTACTTTCAGGTAGCCAATAATTAACTTAATTTCGTTCTGGATGAGAGAGAGTGGTTTCGTCCTGAACACATTTCACCATTTAAGTATCTGAATGTCAGACACAACTCCCAGAATTTTGTTACAAGAACATTCTCCAAATATTTATGTGTTGGTCCTGGAAACATACAAAATGTTTTCTTGATGTTAGAGGAACGTTTTTAAAAGGTATGATGTTCCCCAAACGTTCTTTGAGCTTATTTTTGATTGAAGTTGTGATGGATCATCAGTTCAGCTTCACAGACCATATTGCTACAACGACTCGGTCCTGCAGACTTGCCCTATACAACATTAGGAAGATTAGACCTTACTCATTTTAAAAAAAAAAAACATCTAAGGACTCATCTTTTTCACCAGCACTTAACCAATTAATACTAGTACTTACCTTTTCTTTTCTTGTCTATCATATTCTCAAAAAAATAAATAAAAAAATAAAATTAACCTGGCTACGTGTTCTGCACTAGACTAACTGAGACTTGTCATGGAACCTGTATACTGTTGTTGTTCTCTTGTTGATCTGACTGCTTCTATTTTCCTAATTTGTAAGTTGCTTTGGATAAAAATTTTTTTTATGGTTTTGTAATGTTACAAATCAATGTTCCTAGAATGCTGAAATTTAAATCAAACTTAAGTTGAAAGAGCATTTGAGGATCATCATACCTTTAAAAAAAACTTTCCTCTAACATCAAGAACATTTTTATGTTTTTATGAAAAGATGTTAAGCATTTTTATGTTCCCAGAGCCAACACTGAATATTTGGACCCTGTTCTTGTAACACAATTCTGTGAGCTGGGGACTGATCTCTGGGATGAATCTCAATCACACACAGCACTGAAAACAGAATGGTTTGGTTTGCAGTGCTGCAGATTCTTCCGTCATTTTGCAATTGCAGCTTTCCGCTGAATGCAAAAAAAAAAAAAAAAAAAATCAAGCTTGCTGAACTGAACTCTGACCTGCGAAATCACTTAACCAAAACCCCCTTGACCACCAAAATAGACTGCACGTCACACACACACACACACACACACACACACACACACACACACACTTAACACTATAATAACACACATTTGAAAGCTATAGTGCAGGTGGATTGGTGGATGGTAGCTATAGTAACGTTTTTAATCTCTTAAAGACCTAGCGCTGAAGGGCCACTATTTTATCTGTTAAAAAGAGTTATTGTGTGCACATCCCACCTTCTGGCGGGTGCTGGACAAAGAAGGACTACTGAAGTGAAGAAATGTGATGTCTGCAACACTGCTAACTCCCATAATTTATTAAAAAACTGATCTTTTTCGCAAGCCCACAGATCGCAACACTATATTGCATGGGGATAGTTTTCATCCCAGGCCGTTGGTCAAAAGTCTCCTAATAAGTCAGTTTAATCGTGTACACAGAATATGCAGCGATAACACATCTTACTCAAAGCAGGCTGCGGACTTGACAAAAAGATTCCTCAATAGAGGGTACAAACAAGATTGGGTGGATTCGGCAAAAGAACGTTTTGATCAGACAACGCAAGATGAGTGCCTTCGATCAAATAAACGCACAAAACCCCCAAACAAGTCTCCTTTATGCTGTGTAAAATACTCTCCACTTGTATCAGAATTTAGAAAATCTGTTTACAAACATTGGCACATTATTGATTCGGACCCCAAACTAATCAGAGTCTTCCCAGAAAAACCTAAGCTTATTTTTAAGCGTGCTTCTAACTTAAAAGACCATCTAGTTAAGAATGATATACGTCCACAACTTACAACTCCTTTTTTTAACATGCCAGAGGGTAATTATAGATGTGGAAGTTGTGCCCAGTGCTCCTATACGCATAAATGTAAAAATTTTAATCATCCACACACTGGTAAGACACTATCTATTCGCGGCACCATTACATGTAGTACCACACATGTTATTTATTTAATCAGTTGCCCATGTGGCTTATCATATGTTGGTAAAACAACGAGAGCGCTACGGACTAGGATCAGTGAGCACAGAAGCACCATCAGAACAGGAGATGAACGTAGTCCTGTTGCTGCTCATTTTAAATTAGCTGGGCATAATGTCAGCGCCCTTAGATATATTGGGGTGGAGCAGGTCAACAAACCGTTTAGAGGAGGTGATCATGGTAAAAAGCTTCTCCAACGGGAAACTTTTTGGATTTACTATTTAAACACATTATCTCCTTATGGTCTTAATGAAGATTTTGACATAAAGCCATTCTTATGAGTACATTTGTGTTCGAGCCATGCTTACAATGAGTGCATTTGTGTTTCTGCATGTAGGCTATGTATGTTGATTGTTTTCTCCATACAACTGTTCCCTTAACTGAGTAATGAGTGGGGTTATTATGACTTGTAATTGTCACATGACTTGTATTTGTGTGTGTCTAATTAAGGTGATCACCTGTGTCTATTTAAAGGTGATTTCACTTCACATTGATATTTAGCCTGATGAAGACCTGAGGGTCGAAACGTTGCTTGTTTTTTAATAAATTATGGGAGTTAGCAGTGTTGCGGACATCACATTTCTTCACTCCACTATTTTATCTGTCTTCTTTTTTGAGGAAGACACCTGCTGGGTTTGTCCATAGACACATTTTTATTTTTTATTTATTCATTTATTTTCTGGATTGGAGTCTATAGCAAAGAGTGAAATGATGAACAATGTTTTATTAAAACGCAATGTTTTCGTATAACAAATTGACATATTTGTATTATCGCCATTTTTTGTCATCATCACCATCGTTCCCTAGAGCAATATCCAGCAATATCCAGAGGAAACCTTATTCCACATGATTTGAAGGTGTGAGTCAAACTAGGGAACAGTGCGCCCCCTGTGGGCAGAACATATACGTTGCCTTGTACCTTACATGTGCAATGACAATAAAGTTGAATCTAATATATATATATATATATATATATATATATATATATATATATATATTATTATTTTTTTGGACCGTTGACCTCTCTTGTCATGTTAAAGGATTAATTCACTTCCAGAATAAACTTTTCCTGATAATTTACTCATCCCCATGTCATCCGAGATGTTCATGTCTTTCTGTCTTTAGTTGCAAAGATTCCATTCCATGATTTTCTCTATAAAATGGACTTCAATGGGGACCAATGGACTGAAGGTCTAAATTGCAGTTTCAGTGCAGCTCAAAGGGCTCTACATGAGGAATAAGGGTCTTATCTAGCAAAAAATAAAAATGTAAAAATATATATACTTTTTAACTAATTATTATCTTAACTGGTCAGATCAGATACTGTAAATCCCAAATTTGGAAGGATGGTCATAACTGTTGTGAATGACAAATGATAGTTGTAATTTTAATATTATCCACTAGAGGGAATCACAGGATACGAGGAGTCAAAGTTGAAATCTAACACCAGCAAAACCATGTACTGTACAGCCCCCACAGCATGGATTGTTTCCAGTTTAGTCATATTTATTTGTTAATATAATATGTTAAAATGTTATGTATACTATAGTTAGATATATATGTATAGGCAGGAGGGTGAGTCCATTAAATGCTTTTTAATCTGAATCCTTGGGTCAAGCTCTAAAAAATGAATTGGCAGATTTTATTTTTGACTTTTTATTTTATTTTGTTTAACTCCTCTTGGCTGTACGTCTTTTCACATGATATTTGGGGTGTATCATCTGTGGACTCTCAAGACCAGTGCTTGAAGTAGAAAAAAAAGTACAAGTTATCTCCCTCATTAATTGATTTAAAAGCTTCCAGCAATCAGGTTCTATTACATCTATTACAAAGTGCATGATAAATAAAGATATTGTTTCTCAAAAGAAAGAGTCAACTCTGAACTGCCTTAACGAGTCGTCATAGTTTTGAATATTTTGCCTGTTACTTATATACGTCACTGTCAGGGATCTGGCAAGCCCGGTCTCTACCAATCAGCAACGCTCACAGTCACCTGAGTACCAACCAGCCACACCTGCCACGCATTACAAAACCAATCACCACCAGTATAAATACCAGAGATGGGACCAAGTCACACATGTGCAAGTCTCAAGTAAGTCCCAAGTATTTTTTTTCTTGGGCAAGTCAAGTCACAAGCTATGTCAAGTCCAAGTCAAGTCACCTTATTATTGTAATTTTACCTGCAGAATCTGATCTTAATAAAGTTAAAAGACAAGATATAAGTAACTGTCAGTAAATTAAAATAATTTGGATTTGCATTGTACATACTCATGTTCAGTAAAATACATCATGTAATCAAACAAAATTTTAACTTCATAAAATTATTTATTTTTCACTTCTGCCAACAGTGTTTGAAATGTTTTACATTTTTAACATTGAGTCCATAAAACAAAAAAACAGCTTAACATCCAACAGACTCCTCTCTGAAGACCTCTCTCTCTCTCTCTCTCTCTCTCTCAAACAGTTTACATACAACATTAAACTTTGTTACATTTCTCCTCTCTCTCTCTCTCTCTCTCTCACACACACACACACACACTCTCAGAGTATATTTATAAGTCATTACCTCTTTAACAAGGTATTGCACTTGCAAAATATAAGATTCGAGAGAGTCTTGTCTGCAAGCCGAGCACGATGTGGCCATGGGGTGAGCTCGCGCAAAACAAAACACATCTTCAGCACAGCGACTAATTTGCATGTCTCTGATTGGCCAATGCGTTCAACAGACATGTCTGTGTTTGGCTACAATGCTCTACGCTGGAACTAATGGAACTAATGGAAGCGACACGGTCGCGATGCGCACGCGGTGCGAAGCGCTCATTTTTTCCAGACGCGTCCGCACCGCATCGAGTTAAAAACATCTCAACTTTTCAGAATGCCGCAAGCGCACCGCAGGTCATGTGACAATAACTAACCAATCAGCTTCATCCTTTCCCGTAACAACGTTGAAAGCTCAGCCAAGATGAAGTAACAGCTGATCATAGCTGTATATGGATTGCCATGTTTGAAATAAATTTAGTAGCAGAGCTACTGCAAGCGATTTTTAGTGCTGCAAATCCATTTATCCTTTGCTGAAATTGCCTCATCTTCATGGAGAGAGCACTTCATGATTGCTTAGCAACGGCAGACTTTGGAAAGAAGGAGAAAGCTGCGCGCCTAGCGTTTTCCACGCGTTTTTAGGTGCGACATGTGAACGGCCCCTAAGGAAAGGTTAGATGAATGTGATCATTTATGTTTGGGCCTTTTTTGTGCCTGAAATCGCTGATACAACCTTTAATGGCTACTTTAGCTATTATTACATTAGCTAACTACCAACTAACCAGATAACATTAACAAATTGACAAGCACTTACTGGGCAGAATGGCTCTTCAGATGACGGACGAAATTGGAGGTTGTCGTCTGGCTGTCCGAGATTTGTATGTTGCATATCTTGCAAAGTGCTGTTCTTCTTTTGCCATCTTGCAAAAAATTATTGAAGACAAAAGCGATGACCCTCGGTACCCCTCCGGCTGACATGTTGATGTGATGTGAAATCTGATCTAAGTGGGCATGGTGTGCGTAAGGTACGAGAGGGCATGACTGATGATAGTGTCCTGATCCAGTCATGACAACGCTATTCTCAGCCTGCGCTCCAGCTGAGTAATCAACTTTATTTGTAAAAATAATTTATCTATTCAAACTGACCCCTCCTTGAACTGCCACCTTAACGTGGTGGAGGGGTTTGAGTACCCGAATGACCCTAGGAGCTATTTTGTCCGGGGCTATATGCCCCTGGTAGGGTCTCCCAAGGCAAACAGGTCCTAGGCGACGGGTCAGACTAAGAGCGGTTCAGAAACCCCTTATGAAGAGATTAAATCAAAGGACCGTGACGTTGCCCGGTATGGCGCAGCCGGGGCCCCACCCTGGAGCCAGGCCCGGGGTTGGGGCTCGTATGCGAGTGCCTGGTGGCCGGGCCTCCCCCCACGGGGTCCGGCCGGGCTCGGCCCGAAGGAGCGACGTGGGGCCGCCTTCCCGTGGGCTCACCACCTACAGGAGGGACCGTAAGGGGCCGGTGCTTAGAGAATTGGGCGGCAGTCGAAGGCGGGGGCCTCGACAGCCTGATCCCTGGACACGAAACTAGCTCTAGGGACGTGGAATGTCACCTCACTGGCGGGGAAGGAGCCCGAGATTGTGCGTGAGGTTGAGAGGTTCCGACTAGCGATAGTCGGGCTCACCTCTACGCACAGCTTGGGCTCTGGAACCACACTCCTCGAGAGAGGATGGACTCTTCACCACTCTGGAGTTGCCCATGGTGAGAGGCGGCGGGCTGGTGTGGGTTTGCTTATAGCCCCCCAGCTCAGCTGCCATGTGTTGGAGTTTACCCCGGTGAACGAGAGGGTCGCTTCCCTGCACCTTTGGGTCGGGGATAGGTCTCTCACTGTCGTTTGTGCCTACGGGCCGAACGGCAGTGCAGAGTACCCGGCCTTCTTGGAGTCTCTGGGAGGGGTGCTGGAAAGTGCTCCGACTGGGGACTCCGTCGTTTTACTGGGGGACTTCAACGCCCATGTGGGCAACGACAGTGACACTTGGAGGGGCGTGATTGGGAGGAACGGCCCCCCTGATCTAAACCCGAGCGGTGTTCAGTTATTGGACTTCTGTGCTAGTTACAGCTTGTCCATAACGAACACCATGTTCAAGCATAAGGGTGTCCATCAGTACACGTGGCACAAGGACACCCTAGGCCGTAGGTCGATGATCGACTTTGTGGTCATTTCATCCGACCTCCGGCCGTATGTCTTGGACACTCGGGTGAAGAGAGGGGTGGATCTGTCAACTGATCACCACCTGGTGGTGAGTTGGATCCGATGGCGGGGGAGGAAGCTGGACAGACTCGGCAGACCCAAACATACTGTGAGGGTCTGCTGGGAACGTTTGGCCGAGTCTCCTGTCAGAGAGATCTTCAACTCCCACCTCCGGCAGAGCTTCGACCGGATCCCAGGGGAGGCTGGAGATATTGAGTCCGAGTGGACCATGTTCTCCACCTCCATTGTCGAAGCGGCCGCTCGGAGCTGTGGCCGTAAGGTCTCCGGTGCCTGTCGAGGCGGCAATCCCCAAACCCGGTGGTGGACACCGGAAGTAAGGGATGCATTCAAGCTGAAGAATGAGTCCTATCCAGCCTGGTTGGCTTGTGGGACTCCTGAGGCAGCTGACAGGTACCGGCAGGCCATGCGGACTGCAGCCCGGGTGGTTGTGGAGGCAAAAACTCGGGCCTGGGAGGAGTTCGGTGAGGCCATGGAGAATGACTATCAGTCGGCCTCGAAGAGATTCTGGCAAACCATCCGGCGCCTCAGGAGAGGGAAGCAGTGCCCTACCAACGCTGTTTACAGTAAAGGTGGGGAGCTGTTGACCTCAACTGGGGATGTCGTTGGACGGTGGAAGGAATACTTCGAGGATCTCCTCAATCCCGCTGTCACGTCTTCCATTGAGGAAGCAGAGGCTGAGGGCTCAGATGTGAACTCGTCCATCACCCAAGCTGAAGTCACCGAGGTAGTCAAGAAACTCCTCGGTGGCAAGGCACCGGGGGTGGATGAGATCCGCCCTGAGTACCTCAAGTCTCTGGATGTTGTGGGGCTGTCTTGGCTGACACGCCTCTGCAGCATCACGTGGCAGTCGGGGACGGTGCCTCTGGGATGGCAGACCGGGGTGGTGGTCCCTCTTTTTAAGAAGGGGGACCGGAGGGTGTGTTCCAACTACAGGGGGATCACACTTCTCAGCCTCCCTGGGAAAGTCTATGCCAGGGTACTGGAGAGGAGAATCCGGCCGATAGTAAAACCTCGGATTCAGGAGGAACAGTGTGGTTTTCGTCCAGGCCGTGGAACACTGGACCAGCTCTATACCCTCTACAGGGTGCTGGAGGGTTCATGGGAGTTTGCCCAACCAGTCCACATGTGCTTTGTGGATTTGGAGAAGGCATTCGACTGTGTCCCTCGTGGCGGCCTGTGGAGGGTGCTCCGGGAGTATGGGGTCCGGGGCCCTTTGCTAAGGGCTATCCGGTCCCTGTACGACCGGAGCAGGAGCTTGGTTCGTATTGCCAGCAGTAAGTCAGACTTGTTCCCGGTGCGTGTTGGACTCCGGCAGGGCTGCCCTTTGTCGCCGGTTCTGTTCATGATTTTTATGGACAGAATTTCTAGGCGCAGCCAGGGGCCGGAGGGGGTCATGTTTGGTGACAACACGATTTCGTCTCTGCTCTTTGCGGATGATGTTGTCGTGTTGGCCTCATCAAGCCAGGACCTTCAGCATGCACTGGGATGGTTTGCAGCCGAGTGTGAAGCGGCTGGGATGAGAATCAGCACCTCCAAATCCGAGGCCATGGTCCTCAGTCGGAAAAGGGTGGCTTGCCCACTTCAGGTTGGTGGAGAGTTCCTGCCTCAAGTGGAGGAGTTTAAGTATCTTGGGGTCTTGTTCTCGAGTGAGGGAAGGATGGAACGGGAGATTGACAGACGGATCGGTGCAGCTTCTGCAGTAATGCGGTCGATGTACCGGTCTGTCGTGGTGAAGAAAGAGCTGAGCCGCAAGGCGAAGCTCTCGATTTACCGGTCAATCTACGTTCCTACTCTCACCTATGGTCATGAGCTTTGGGTCATGACCGAAAGGACAAGATCCCGGATACAGGCGGCCGAAATGAGCTTTCTCCGCAGGGTGGCTGGGCGATCCCTTAGAGATAGGGTGAGAAGCTCAGTCACCCAGGAGGAGCTCAGAGTAGAGCCGCTGCTCCTCCACATCGAGAGGGGTCAGCTGAGGTGGCTCGGGGAATCTGTTCCGGATGCCTCCTGGACGCCTTCCCGGGAAGGTGTTCCGGGGGCGTCCCACTGAGAGGAGACCCCGGGGAAGCCCTAGGACACGCAGGAGAGACTATGTCTCCCGGCTGGCCTGGGAACGCCTCGGTGTCCCCCCAGAAGAGCTGGAGGAAGTGTCTAGGGAGAGGGAAGTCTGGGGTTCTCTGCTTAGACTGCTGCCCCCGCGACCCGGCCCCGGATAAGCGGAAGAAGATGGATGGATGGATGGATATTCAAACTGAAAACATGATGTGATTAACACTCAAGTCATTCAAGTCATCGTGTCTCAAGTCAAGTCAAGTCCCGAGTCTTTAACTTCCAAGTCCGAGTCAAGTCTCAAGTATTTTATTTTTTGTCAAGTCACAAGTCATAAAAATAGCGACTCGAGTCGACTCGAGTCCAAGTCACCAAGTCACAAGTCCCCATGTCTGATAAATACACTCACCCACACCGCAGATCCCCTTCAAGCCTCCAACAGGAACAGTCTCATCCCTCTTGTCTCCAGAGCTCCTACAATCCAAGCGCAACGTATACTCACCTTTTGGTGTTACACTAACCTGTGTCTTTGTTCTGCTGCCCTCAGGACCGCGGATCAACTGTTCACTACCAGTGATTCAATGGTCGCTGAAGTCTCCTATGATTACCCTGAGTGGATACTGTCTTCGGCACCTAAGGAGAAAGAGAACATTAGTGAGTGATCAGTGACTGTGGCTTTGACGTTACAAGAACCCAGCGAACTCACCTGTTTGCATGACCAACCCATGTGACTCTCAGACTACCCATATCTCATCATTGGAGATTCACCGCGCACTTGAGTGAAAGGATTTACTGCACACTTGTATATATATCACTCAATAAATCACTGTTCTGAATTCACCTACCTCCGTCTCCCGAGTCATCCTGACAGAAGGCTTGACCTAACAAATATACAGGATGAATTCAGCGCAGTCGGAGGATAGCGCTTCCGGCAGTTCAACTCCCACGTTGGTGTATATGGCAAGCTCGATATCGCGACCAGCGCCCTTCTCCGCCAGGGAGGAGGACTGCAATGGGTTCCTACTCCAATGTTCGCTTGCACTGGAGCAGCACGCACATCAGTATCCTACGGAGAGATCAAAAATCTTGTTTATCATACAGCAATTGTCCGGGCTCCTTGTCTCCTCCTTACAGAACTTCATCGGTCATTTCAAGGAAGTGTTTGGACACCCAGTGGGGGATTCCTCAGTCAGCAATCAGCTCCTTAACTTACGACAAGGAAAACGAACCGTCTCAGAGTACTCTCTTGAATTTGCACTTTGGCCGCAGCAAGTGGTTGGAACGAGAAGGCCCTCTTGACTGTCTATCAATGATAAATTCTGCTCTCCGAGTCCAACTCGCCATTTATGATGACACTCTGGGATTGGAAAAGTTCATGCAACAAGCTCACCGCGTTCATCTAAGGTCCCAGTTTTGCTATCATGAAACGCATTCAGCTGATAATATTCCCCGCTGCAGCACTCCAGAAAAAAGCTCCAGAACCACCACCCGAAAGAATGCAAGTGGATTCCCAACGGTCAGTGGTGAGTTCGGTCCTTCCTCAACACTCTGTTTCTAACCCACTAACCATCTCTGTGACTTTGAAGTTTAGAGGCCTTGATGTAAAGGTTACCACCATTGTTGACTCCGGATCAGCTGGAAATTTCATTTCAGTAAAAAACTCGTTAAGACCCACCGTCTCCAGAGGGTTCGAGCTACACAGCCCTATTCAATCTACGCAGTCACAGGAGAAATGATCAACAAGGGGTACGTGACAGATCAAATTGCACCTATCATCCTTTGTGTTGAACCAAAACATCAAGAACAATTTACACCACTCATACTTACTAATAGTCGCGCAGAACTCATACTCGGCCGCCCTTGGTTGATTCAGCACCAACCTTTTATAGCCTGGACTACAGGGGAAATTCTTAAGTGGGGTTGTAAATGCCAGAACACCCAAGTAAGTCATTCCATGTCCCATGTAGATAACAAACCTGTTCCTACGCCATTAAATTACATGTCCATTGAAAGTCCCAAGGAAAATCAATCTGTCAATTTCCCATCTTGTTATGCCTCCTTTGCAGATGTCTTTAACCCTCTTGCAGCCTCTAAGCTCCCGCCACATTGTCATTGGGATTGCGCAATTGATCTGGTCCCCGGAGAACCCATTCAAAAAGGTTGTATATACTCCCTGTCCATCCCAGAACAGAAGGCGATGAAGGAGTACATGGACGAAGCCCTTAAGCAGGGATACATCTGACCATCTACTTCTCCAGCAGCGGCTAGTTTCTTCTTTGTTCCAAAAAAGGATGGAGGATTAAAGCCTTGCATCGACTACTGAGCTCTAAACAATATTACAGTGAAATTCAGCTATCCTCTTCCACTAATTCCATCCTCTCTTGAACAGCTCCAAGATGCCCGGATCTTCACAAAGCTAGATCCGCGGAGCGCATACAACCTGGTCAGAATTAGAGAGGGAGATGAGTGGAAGACGGCGTTCATCACCCCTGCTGGACACTACGAGTACTTGGTGATGCCGTATGGTCTTGTAAATGCCCCTTTCGTCTTTCAAAGTTTCATGGATGAGGTCCTCTGCGAGTATCTGAACCGTTTTGCTCTCATCTACATAGATGACATCTTAATTTACTCACCAAATGAAAGAGATCACCAATGTCATGTCGCCCAAGTGCTCCAATGATTAATAGAATTCTCTCTTTTTGTAAAGGTTGAGAAGTGTGTTTTTCACCAGCAATCCTAGGATACACAATCACCCGTAAAGGGGTGAGGATGGATGACCGGAAAACACAAGCTATTACCTTATGGCCTACACCTAAAACCATCAAAGAGCTCCAGAGATTCCTTGGCTTCACCAACTTTTATCGTAAGTTTATCCATAACTACAGTATGATAACTGCACCTCTAACCTCACTCTTGAAGGTGAAACCCAAGACCTTGCAGTGGAGTCAAGAAGCTGAGAAAGCATTTCAAACGCTAAAAAAACGCCTTTACCACAGCCCCACTCCTTTAACACCCAGATCACGAAAAGAAATTCATTGTTGAGGTGGACGCCTCCACTACTGGCATCGGCGCCATCTTGTCCCAGTATCCTGATAACACAACCAAACCCATTCCCTGTGCTTATTTCTCGAAGAAACTGTCTCCAGCAGAAATATATAGGCAACAGAGAACTCCTTGCGGTTAAACTGGCGTTGGAAGAGTGGAGACACTGGCTAGAGGGGGCTAGACAACCATTTCTCCTACAAGCCAAGCGTAATGTATACTCACCTTTTGGTGTTACACTAACCTGTGTCTTTGTTCTGCTGCCCTCAGGACCACGGATCACCTGTTCACTACCAATGGTCGCTGAAGTCTCCTATGATTACCCTGAGTGGATACTCTCTTCAGCACCTAAGGAGAAAGAGAACATTAGTGAGCGATCAGTGACTGTGGCTTTGACGTTACAATAAACTCACCTGTTTGCATGACCAACCCATGTGACTCTCAGACTACCCATATCTCACAGAGGTAACACATTTAAATATTAGATGGATTTTAACCTGTTGTAGGAGAATCCAACACAACATTAGGGCATTCTGCTCAGATCCTATAGCAGAACCGTTGATTTGGATGAAGCTTCATGCATGTGCATTAAATGATCAAGGTTTTCTTGTAAACACTCTCTGATAATGCTGTAGATTCAGAGAGCTCTCGATTACAGTTGATGAGACATGTACTGAATGAAAAGAGTATCAGAACATCCCACATATGCAGACAACAGATCCATAAATGCACCAAAAATGCATGCATCAACTCCACACATGCTTAATTCACAAATCTACACACCAGATGAATGCACTTTATTAGCTCACAACAATACAGTCTTAAAATTCAAAAGCTATGTGTAATTCAATGTACGAATTAATGCAGCGCCATTTGTTATTAACTCAAAATCAGCTAAGGGGTGATTAAACTGAACGATTTATTTTGAAAAAATTTAAGATATGAGTCAAGTTTTATCAACATTTTATCAAACTCTGATTAATGCATTAATCTTTTGAACAAATGAGAAGATTTTATTTTAGATAAAAATCTAAATTCAAGTTCAGTAGTTTATATTACATCAACATGTGAGAGTTTAATTAGACTACAGGGACTCATCACAAGCTCACTCACGTAACAGTTAATCTACTGCCAAAATTATAAAAATGTAAAAAAAAATTTTTTAAATGTTAAGAAAGAAATATTTAAAATATTCACATTAGGAATGTCAGAATTAGAATGTGTAGTTTGCACATTAAAAAAATACTTGGTGAAACTCTGCTTCTCGTAAATACTACAGTGTATTGTGCACATTATTTTTTGACAGTCATTGATGTGATATTTGAAATCTGAAAGCAGATGGGTCGTAAGGTAATAATTAAAATTATTTCATGGAAACGACACTATATGTAAAATTGATGCATACAGTTAAAAAATGAACCTCAATCTGTTACCTTTTTTTCTCTTATAAATGTGTATCCTTCAGCTGTAGTTTTGTTGAGAGTGAAGCAGGCTCGATGATATGGGCAAATGTTTGTTTTTTTTTTTTTTTTTTTTTTCATCAGGCAAATGGGATTAACTGCTAACTACTGCACTCCCAGTAATCATATCAGTCATCAATGCTGTATCACATCAGATATGGTATCTACATTTTGTTTAAATTAAACAAGTTCCACAAGTTTGTTAGCCCCAGAGAATGAATGTAAACCTATGTATTTCTTTGCCAGCATATATTCAGTGAAGTGATTAATATGTTGTGTTGATGATTTTAGTTCAAATGTTCCCTCCGACAGTCAGCTTAGGTTTCTGACGGCCGTGATAACATGCGTGTGTGAACTTGATTTTTGGTTATTGTAAAACAAGCTGGATAATTTTTTACATTTTTTTTTCATAGAATTAAGTTTATTTATTGTCTTAAATTACATGTTGCTTTTGAAAGTCAAGTTAAATTTGTATGTATTTATTTTTTTTTACCAGGAAAGGTTTTGTTGCACAAAGTTGTTTTTTATTACAATTTTTTATTACAAACCATTTTTAGTATTTAAGCCCATTAAAAATGTAGATCCCATTGTAAGTAATAGTGAAAAATCACTTTTTAAAACATTTTTCCATTATTACCTCTTAGCAGATTTTGACTCATATATGTTCTAAAATCTTGACATGTAAAGCAACATGCAAAGACCCATTTGTCACATGCTGGGGTGCGAAAGCAAATGCTGAGATACAAAGTCTAAATGTAGGTATTTTCAACTATATGCAGTACTATGCAGACCAACCAGTGTCTGTCCTGAAGTAGTGTGTGTTTGTTAGAAATTCTGTCCGTCCTGAGACAGTGTCAGTGCTGCATGAAACCAAATGTATGGAAGCATATGGGTAGCATTATTCAATTTGGGATGTAATATTCAAAATGACAATGCAATATGTAAAATGACAATGCATTTCTGTATTTACATTTACATTTTCCAATACATTTGTGCAATGTTTGGTGCAAAATGAAAATGAAAATTAAATTACATAATTTTCATTTGCCATTTCATACACCAGTTTTAATATGTAAAATGAATACTAATTTTAACGCTTTATAAGTTGCAAAATTAAAAAATTAAAAATTCAATGTGCATATTGAAAATGCATTCCGAGCCGATCACGTGTCCACCCCCTCGCACCATGTCAATCACTGTGTGAACAAGGCGGGGCTTGCAGAAGGTCACAGACTCAAATCTCAAGAAGAGGATTCAAGTGAGAGAACATGGACAAGACCGTTGGTCCGTGTACGTTTTGATCATTTCGGTCCATGGCTTCAATATTTCATTCGCACTTGTGGGCGGAGCTGAAACGCTGCTTTCATCTGATTGGTCGAATCGCTCCAGCTTCAGCTCGGTCTTTTCATTCTTTCAGACAGAATAAGAGTCAGTGCGAGTGAAGCACTGTAATGTCTGAAACCACCACTCACTGTTAATTAGCATAATATTTTAATCAGATGTAGCTTGGCACATAATTCGTGCTGCTGCGACCTGCAAATTATTTCTAGGTTGTAGTATTGTATGAATATTGTCCCACTGATAAATACAGTGCAAATAGTTCTCTCTCTTTGGATAAAAGTGAAGTGGAAATAAAAATCAATAATAGACTGAACAGTTCCATGTCTGTAACATTTACCACTCTCATATTTTAAGTCATAAGGCACTAGGTATGTGTGTGTGACATTAATAAATAATTGTAAAAATTAATATAGTCACATTTCTAAATAAAAATAGTAAAATCAGCTCTATGCTGCTCAGTGCTCCTGTAGCCTACCCCAGAGCGCCCTCTTGCGGCTGTAGACGGTAATGTTCTCTCTTGGTTCTGAATATACTTATATATGTTTTTTTCCTCGTCATGATGTATTTTTGGACTGATGCAACTTATACCGAAAAATATGGGTAAAATTATTATTTATTATGAGAGTAATTGACACAGACTAGAACTTTAATGTTTCACCAAATTCAGCTCAGATCTTCAGACTCATCTGACTCATGTTGCTGTATAACTGGCCAGACTTACCTTCCCAAGAAATCCTATTTTATTTTATTTCATAAATTTAACTATATTTATTTCCACTTCACTGTTATCCAAGGAGACAGAACTATTTGCACTGTTTTTATCAGTGGGACAATATTTATACAATACAGTATACAACCTAGAAATAATTTAACGGGGTCTCTTGCAAGTCGCAGCAGCACGAATTATATGCCCAGCTACATCTGATTCAAATATTATGCTAATTAACAGTGAGTGGTGGTTTCAGACATTACAGTGCTTCACTCGCACTGACTCTTATTCTGTCTGAAAGAATGAAAAGACCGAGCTGAAGCTGGAGCGATTCGACCAATCAGATGAAAGCAGCGTTTCAGCTCCGCCCACAAGTGCGAATAAAATATTGAAGCCATAAACCGAAATGATCAAAACGTACACGGACCAACGGTCTTGTCCATGTTCTCTCACTTGAATCCTCTTCTTGAGATTTGAGTCTGTGACCTTCTGCAAGCCCCGCCTTGTTCACGCAGTGATTGACATGGCGGGAGGGGGCGGACACGTGATCGGCTCGGAATGCATTTTCAATGTGCACATTGAATTTTGCTACATTAATTGCGGAACACTGAATCAAAATGCAATCGAAGTGTCTTGACTGTGAGTGTTAATGCATTTAAGAAAAATAGCATTTAAATGATAATTTTGCCACAGTTTTTGCTTGAACATGTTAGACATATCTAATCATTTCTGTAATACATTTTCATTTTAATTTTGCAACTTATAAAGCGTTAAAATTAGTTTTCATTTTACATATTAAAACTGGTGTATGAAATGGCAAATGAAAATTATGTAATTTAATTTTCATTTTCATTTTGCACCAAACGTTGCACAAATGTATTGGAAAATGTAAATGTAAATACAGAAATGCATTGTCATTTTACATATTGCATTGTCATTTTGAATATTACATTCCAAATTGAATAATGCTACCCATATGCTTCCATACAAATATTTTTTCTTAATAATCATGTTTATCAATGGCTTAACTAAAAAGCCTTCATGCAAACACCTCAGTTGGTCTGGCTCATGTTGATCTGATGCGGTCTGATTGAAACAGCTGCTGTAGATATGAAATAATCTGTTCAAATTGAAATTATTAGCCATGTAAATCTTTGAATCTGATTATTTTCTCAGTCAGACTCAAATATACCTCGCAGTACTTGCTATAACGCTTTTCAGATATATATTTTTACAAATGTCAGCAAGGGAAAATGCAGATTATGCACATGTAAACATAGCAAATGTGATGTCATCAAAGTACTGCAAGAGCGATTCAAGAGTATGAGGTTTAGCAACTGTTGTGCAAAAATACTAATGTTATTAACTAAGGCTTCAGTGACATGAAAATAAAGGATGCTGTTTATGTATGGTCTGACTTTATAAAGTGGATGGCAAACATCACCCTAAAATACACAGTCAAATACAAAAGAACTACAAAATAAATTATTAATCACAAGTGACCGTTTCCCAGGATGCAGCCTGGCTGTAAGTGACTTGGTCGTCATGGAAACAACACTATATGTAAAATTGATGCATACAGTTAAAAAACGAACCTCAATCTGTTACCTTTTTTTTTCTCTTGTAAATTTGTATCCTTCAGCTGTAGTTTTGTTGAGAGTGAAGCGGGCTCGATGATATGGGCAAATGTTTTTATTTTTTTTCATCAGGCAAATAGGAGAAATTTCTCACTTTTAAGTCTCTTTTGATAAAAGCATCTGCGAAATGAAGGAATGACTAAATGACTAAAAAATAGACATTAAAATTAACTTCAGAAATAATGATAATCTAAAGTAATCATATCAGACAATGCTGTATCACATCAGATATGGTATCTACATTTTGTTTTAAATTAAACAAGTTCCACAAGTTTGTTAGACCCAGAGAATGAATGTAAAATTAGTTTTTTTTTATGTAATACTTGTGCCGTCAATCGGTTTATTTATTGTTTTTACAAATTAATCACATGTCTTTCCCCCTGAAATGAATCACGATTAATAATTTAATCGTGATTAATGCTACCTAACATTAACAATTTTAAATATATATTATATCATTTCATTCAGGATTTAGATTGGAATTAAAAAGATTGTAAGATTAGATCATTTGGGACTCTTTTAGATGCCACTGGTCCTAGCCTGTCCCTCATGAGCCACTTTGGATAAATTGTGTATCGTTTCTTCTCTATTATTCCATTAATATAGAGAAAAAGACAGACATCATTAAATCTACATGCAAAGGAATTTCTACTAATAGCAATAGAAGGCCATCTCAATATCTATATATATAAAAACGCTGCAATACTTGCACTTGAACGAATGGATTTCAACTGAATGCAAATAAAAAAGAAGTACTATAGGCATCGTTTTATCCGAGAGTATTTAAAATAGCTATTTTTGACATCACAGCAGTCTGCATATACTGCATGAAGAGAAGTAACAGTGTGATGCACACTGAAGGTGTGTGGGTGTGTTTTACTGTCTGCATGGCTTCATGTGTGTGAGCATGTGAGGAGAGGAGGAGGATGCGGCTGCCATGGTAACGAGGGCTGTGTATGGAGGACAGCAACCAGTCGCAGACATCAACAAAAAGAGCTATCCTTTTTTCCTCATTCCACTTTTCCGATATAGAATACGATCTCCGGAGCAAGCGATTGATCGCGCTCCTGTCCTTCCTGCCTGACGTTTCAAACGCTTCACCTCACAACACTCTCATCAGACGCTGGAAACGCACACACTTCCAGAATGGCAACCATCACCTGCACGCGCTTCACAGAGGAATACCAGCTGTTTGAGGAACTGGGAAAGTAAGTTCTAATAGCTGCATTTCTTTGAATTGATGTGAAGGTATGTTTGAGCTGCACAATAGACCGAGATTTTATTTTCATCACAATGCAATGCTTTTTTAAGATATCAGCTCATGTTAAAGTGTTAACTGTCAGACAGCTTGTCCATCAAAGAACAATGTAGCTGGAAAAAAATCCTTGAAAGACAGAACCGCAAATCCACTTTGAGTTTCGTTTGAAACGGGGTGCGAGGCAAATCTGGTAGTGGTTGGTTTGAATGTAGCATATTATGAAATCACTGGAATCAGGATGTGTAGAAGGATCAGTATGTACTAACTTGAGAATGCACAGAACGTATCTTGCATTACATAACAAGCAGAGACTGGGTGGAGGAGATCCACAGAGGAAATCACTTAAAAGTTAAGTGGCGAGATCTGAAGAGTGTTTCCAACATTATGCCATTAACGGTGCATTAAAACGATCTCAGGCTTTCAGAGCAATAATAAAAAATAAATAAATAAAAAAAACACACAATGTGAAGTGTTAACACAATAATGTTGTAATTTAAATATAGTCTTAGCTTAATTTGCAGAAAACAACCCAAATGGATTTTGCTAAATTCCCTGTAAGAAGATACATTAGATGTGTGTGTGTGTGTGTGTGTGTGTGTGTATGTGTATGTGTGTATAAATATATATACACACACATACATACAGTATATGCATCACAAGACACCTTACAGTACAATACAATTAAATGAGCCAGCTTATAATTACATTCATGAACATTAATGAGTGTAATTTAGGTACCTGTACGTTGATGCATATAGTGCCAGTAACAATGCTGTGAAATGTTGAGGCAGAAGTAAAAAAAAATCAGCTTGCTTCCCTCTTTCCATCCACCCACTCTGTACTACAGCATTTTTTTTTTTGAGTGAGTGCACTGTATTCTTGATTTGAGAGCATGTAACACCTCTACAGAGATGGGTCTTCAACTCCATCTGGCCTTGTGCCCACTGCTCTACTCCCACACACACCCTCATACTGAACACACACACACACACACATACAGACACACACGTCTTTTTCTGTGGGCAGTCAAACCGCTTACATAATTGCATTTGTGGGTGGCAATTCAATTCAGACATTGAAATATTGCATAATCCAATGTATTACTGCCTGCCTAGCAGGTAAACCTCCATCTTGTTCTTGAAGTTTATATTCACAGTGCAATTCTACACTGAAATGTTCAACATTACAGACATTGCTTCCATGTTCTTCTGATTTTTAGGGGAGCCTTTTCTGTGGTGCGGAGATGTGTGAAAGTTCTCTCAGGGCAAGAGTATGCTGCTAAGATCATCAACACAAAGAAGCTGTCTACTCGGGGTAGGTACAAGGATCAGTCCAACAAATAGTTCACATGCTATAACATCATCAAAGTTCAGGATTGTAAGCAATCATTAGGAACGACAGAAGATCAGCAGTGGACTCAATTTATAGTTGATATAGTTGTTTATACTTTTAACATCATTTTTACCTTATAACAATCACTCACTCTCATTTGTGACAAATACGTGGACACTTTTAGATATGACATTCCCTTATGATGACTAGTGAATGCTGTTTGGGGTCAAGTGCAAACTCAGGATTAAACCCCTAAGTGGCCAAATACAGCCGTCATGCCATTATTAACATATGACATATTAGATTATATAATCAGGAACAGTCAGGGATGAGGCTGAATTTCAATTCTTCATCAGTTTTATCATAGTAAACGTTAGAAAATTGTTGTTTTTGCAACAGGGTCTATATGCTGTTTCATTTCTTATTGTGATCGGAAAATAAGAGAACTGGAGGGTTCATACTGTATATATATATATATATATATATATATATATATATATATATATATATATATATATATATATATATATATATATAATTTTTTTTTTTTTTTTTTTTATATATATAATTTAATTATGATGGACTGAAGTTCCTGGATTACTATATATGCATTTATCTTTTATATTTTTAATTTTAAGAAATTTCCTTACAATTGGTAATTGTGGTATGATTATCATAGCTGGAAAAGGAAGGGTTTTTTCCTGGAAGCTGATCCTGTAAAAGCTGAAAGTCAAGTAGAGCAGTAGGAGGCAGTGATATACCCTGAAGGCAGCCGAACACCTCCTACACCGTGTTTCCAAGCACACACCATGTTATATGCTTCAAATAGTAGCTACATACTGTACTTGCATTGTTGTTTTAATGGGTTTTTAGACAATGCAGTGTGCATGCGATCCATCATCGCAGCTAAAAAAATTATATCAGTCTCCAACAGCCAACCAATTCAAACACATCAAATGTATTATATTACTTCATAATGCAGTAATAAAATAAGTAAAAAAAAAATTAATGCACATTCTGAGAGAATACATTCTATTCTATTCTATTCTATTCTATTCTATTCTATTCTATTCTAGATGTGAAAACAGAGGGAGTAACATTTGGTGAGAAAATAATGTGAGATTTCCTTTAGTTTTTCTGTTCAGTACATGGCAGTGGTGGCTAAAGATATTGGCATACTTGCATTTTTTTTTTTTCAAATAATACACAATTTCTTCTAAAATAATGTTGGAATAAAAACTGAATTTTTTTTTCCATAAATTTATATGTATTTATATGTGCAGTTGAACAAAACAAAATGATCTCATTCCACAGAGAAATCCTAAAATGGCATGGTCAATATTACTGACACCTTCTAGAGATAGTTAAAAATAATTAGATTTCACACAAGTTTTTCTATTTATTTATTTATTTTTCAACTGAACCTTCTTATTGTGAGATGAAAGTGCCTGCAGTATAATAATCATGCATTCAACCAGTTTGAATAGAGAAAATGACTCATTCTCCTGTTTGTGTTACAGAAGGTCCAGAAAAGTATGAAAATCATCGTCAGAATAGTCCATCTGCGATCAGTGATTCAACCGTAACGTTATGAAGCGATGAGAATACTCGGATAAAACAAAAATAGCAACTTTATTCAACAATGCGTCTCCTCTGTGTCTCTACACATCACAATAGCGCCGTTTTGAAGAATATTAGCAAAGACTATAAAATACCTAATATTCTGCTAATATTCTCCAAAACGGCGCTACGGTGATGTGGAGTGGCACAGAGGAGACAAATTGTTGAATAAAGTCGTTATTTTTCTTTTATTCATGTACAAAAAGTATTCTCATCGCTTCATAACATTATGGTTGAACCACTGCTGGCAGATGAACTATTCTGACGATGTCTTTCATACTTTTCTTGACCTTGACGGTGTATTTTACTTGGCAGTCTATGGGACAGTCACAAGCCTCCCGGTTTTCATCCAAAATATCTTAAATTGTGTTCTGAAGATGAACAAAGCTTTTACGGGTTTGACATGGAGTTAAGTGATTAATAAAAAAAATTTTTTTGGAGTGGAGTATCGCTTTAAGTCTTGACAATTTTATTGCTTGTCATTTATTTGTTTTACTTTTATTACTGACTGCTTATTTGTAATTTTTTGTTTAAATAAATTCAATTCAGAGTTTGAAAATAAAGTTTTCCCAAAAACTAAATTCAGGCCCTGGTTTGCATGGCATTATGAATCAAGTGGATAAGGTTTTTTGGTGCACATGTTAGAAAAGTGTCAGAAATCTGGGTCTCCATCAAAAGTCACGAATATTCCAGTATGTATTAGACCCAGGCAGACAAAATTTTGGACTGTTCTGCAGTGGCCAACAATGAGGAAACTGCAGTTGGGAAGACCCCAATCTAATACAGGAGAACATGAGCTGTTTGCACAAGAGGAGTGGGTCAAACTTACAGTAGAGAGGCACAGAAAGCATGTTGATGGTTTAGGAAGTGCCTGACTGTATGTAAATTGCTGTTCTATCAGTTAATATAACATAAGTCTACTGTGTCAATAATTTTCTCAGTGCCATTTATGTTCTTTTTATTTATTTTATTTTTATTTTTTTTAAATAGATATATTAAGTTCAGAACTAAAAACAGGTCCTGTAATACTGACAGTGAAATAAAAAGTAAAAAAAATTCAAATAATTTTTAGGTAAAAATGTGGGTTATTTGGGAAAAAAAGTGCAAGGGTGACAATATTTTTGGACACAACAGGATGAGTACATTTTTCAAATTTCACATAAAGGCATTGTAGGCGATGAAATTTTGACAACAACGAGTGTCAGTAATGTGGCCAACATAAAGTATTTGACTGCCTGAAAGTGTTGGATCACTGTAACTGGATATCATGGGGATGTCTGGGCAGTTGCTGCAGTGGTTAGTGAAGGCAAACCAGTCCTCGATGATGACTGCCCAGGATTTTATATGATAAGTTAAGATATAACTCTACCTCTCTCACATACCCTATCAAATCATTTATAGTAAACATACTGTACAATTAGATTTAGCACAGACTGTAAAAAAATGATTAATGACTATGTCAGTAAATGCCTGTAAAGCAACTATTACATGAATGAATTGAACATTTTATTTTTACGCAGTGCCTGAAATTACACAAACTAGCTGGGGACTATTTTCAGGCACTGAGTAATATCACTGCGCCTGCTGAACCCATTGTATAGCAGCAAAGATCCTTGATTATTACGTCGGAATGAGAGTATAGTTGCTAGCCATGTCAACTTAGAAAATCACAACTTTTCATTTTCCATTGGTCTTAGTACACGATGTAACTACAGTAGAGTCAAGTTTTAAATAGGATAAATATAGAAAATCTTTGGTCATTTTTGAGGGAGATGCTAACGGTCTAATCAGATTCAATGGTCTATGCTAAGTTCAGCTAAAAGTGCTACCTCCAGCCCCGGAGATCGGCTGAATGGATTCAAAACCGGTAAAACTCAACTGGTTAACTCTAGTGGAGTTGGAAAATGAGCCTATTTTCAAAAAAAATAAAAATAATAGGTGCAGTGTTCCTTTAAAACTGCATCATAACCAGGTGCAACACGATGCTGAGACACGCGATAAGGTTTTGTCCTAACCAGCAGTGACATGCGGCGAGATCAACAAAGGATTCTATTTTAGAAATGGTTTCTATTTCTGTGATGTCGCGTCTGGAACAACAACATATAAACTGACAATGATATTCTCAGATACTGCTCATGTGCTTTATTCAATGTTAAAATAAATTTAAGATAACAAAAATGTTGAAAAAGTCAGCTTTATCTGAACAAACAAATTGTATAATGTGAGCATGCATACATTTTTTGTGTGTATGCAAAAGTTTTCTTTTTTTATGTGAACATACCACCCTGTGGCCAGGTGAAAATTTCATTGTTTTTATTTTTTTCCTACTGGAAAAGGTACACCCTCTGTGACCCTCAAGATAAAGATGCCCTTTCTCAACTGCTCAGACAATAGCAAAACATTTGGAGGTTGAATAATTTAACTCCTCTCATGTTTCTAAAGGCATAAGAAGTAACATGCTCTTCAACATTAATCATCTGTTTGAACATGACTCTCGAATGTCCTTATTAACCAATGCCACTTTTAATCCAAACATACTTTTGGCCTGCATAACAAATAGATGTTAAGCATGTTCCTTATGAGGCCACAAAAATCTATGTGGCTGGATAGATTCTTTTTTTTATGGTCTTTGAGCTTGTTCACTTCAGTCCAATAGTCATGCTTCACATGTCATCAGTGTTGGGGAAAGTTACTTTTAAAAGTAATGCCTTACAATATTGCGTTACTCCCTAAAAAAGTAACTAAATACGTTACTTAGTTACTTTTTATGGAAAGTAATGTGTTACATTACTTTTGCGTTACTTTCACGTTACTTTTTAAATATGAGCAGGGCTTGATTGTTTTTAATATAAGGAGTTCAATTTATAGCAAATGTAAAAGCCCTTTCACACCAAAAAGTGTAATGAATAAACCTCAGGCTGAAGGAAAAGTAAATTCACGTCTGTACAGTAGAACACAGGAGAAGAAGGTTCAACACTCTTCAGCAATAAAAAAAAAAACAATGAAGCACAATTGTTAGTTTATCTAAAGTCATTTTTTAATTATTAGTATGGTTGAACTGGATCATTAAAGGTCAGCAGCAAAGACACTGTTAATAAAATGGGAATAGATACATTTGTGTTATTTAATATATTTAGTTATAGCAGGTTTGCGTCATATTCTGAGTTTGCATTTCACTGTTTTGATTAATTTTGATGAATACTAAATCTGTTTTGTTTTTTGTTTTTTTTGTGAGTGGGATGAATTAATGCACATTCACATTTAGTCTAGAACTACAGTAACATGTTCACACAGCGCCCACAACGCCTCCATACTTCCGATTTCTCCCAATATGGGAACAGGAGGCTTGTCAGTCAAAAAATGGGAATACAAAGTAACTGGCGTTACTTTTTTGAAAAAGTAACTCAGATATTTTCTTGTAAATTAAAAAGTAATGCGTTACTTTAATAGTTACTTGAAAAAAGTAATCTGATTACGTAACTCGCGTTACTTGTAATGCATTACCCCCAACACTGCATGTCATATATGTTCCTGATCTTCCTGCAAATGAAGGGTTGCTTCCTCTTCTAGTAGATTTTCTTTTTGTTTTAGACACAATGCTCTGTGGTCATACATTGATCGGGACCCTGTATCGTGGCCTTTAGTTGTTCTTCTACTTTTGTGAGGTGGAGGGAATGCTACCATGACTGTCCATATCCAGTTATGGATATGCTTATGTAACACTGAGTGTTGCCACAAGCTCTTTGTCTGACAACTGACAGCGAGTGAGGAAATGTTCACATTTCTCAATGAACATCAGTCTCCCTAGCAAAGCCAAAACAAGGAAATTCTAGGTTAATGGGGGTCTAATATTGGAAGCAACTGCCATATTTGATGGTGTCCCTTCATTCTCTGAAGAGGTTGCTACAAATGGAAAATGGATCACTGGGGTGCTGGTTTTCCTGAGATGAGCCACTTCTTATTCTAAATGTTCTATTCTAAAAACTCCTTGCTCTAATTTGACCAATGATCTGTGCTTAAATGTTTCCTGACTTTTAGGGTCCAAGATAGCACAACACTGCATAGGACAAGCGGCTCAGATAATGGATGGATTTAATTGTAGTTAATATTGGAATGGTATAATCATGAGACTGTACAACATATGGCAATCAATTCTAAAAGGTTTTTGTGTAACACTTTATTTTGATAGTTCACTAGATACTCAACTAACTATAGGTAACTTTGCAACTCCATGTCAACTAGCAGTCATAAGAGTATTAGTATTATTTTGATGGTTCCCAACACACAGTCTACTGACTATAAGTAACTTTGCAAGTACATGTCAACTTATTCTCCTAATAAGTCTACTAGTACTCTAATAAGAGTTAGATGCAAAGCTACTTATAGTCAGTAGAATGTCTGAATTCTTGAATTAGGTTTAACCGATTTTTGTACTTGTAGATTATTCTGCCAACTTTCTCTCAGATAGAGGATCAGTGATAATGTTGAATCTGAATTTTGAGAGGATATAGATAGATAGCAAATTTATTTTCAAGTGACTGAGAGCTATAGTCACACTTTATTTTGGGGAGCAGTTCTCACTGTTAACTAACTATTAACTATGACTTTTGCCTCAGTAAACTAATAATTTGCTGCTTATTAATAGTTAGTAAGGTAATTAAGTTTAGGCATGTGGTCATGAGTTCTAAAATATGGTCATGCAGATTAAGTCAATATGTACCTTATAAGTACTAATAAATAGTAAAGATGCTAATGAGATTTATTTATTTATTTTTTAATAAAGTGTTACCAAACTATTTAAAATGTATATTATAGGAAACAAAATGGAATTGAGTCAAAAGTATATGTTGGAATGTATTCTAACTATTCTAACTCTGTCTACTGTCACATCATGTCAAAAGCAAATAGAGCCCATTGTAATCAAAAGACACCGTCTACACCTTTTATGTCACATCAAACTGTTGACAGTAAACAGGAAGGTGTGTATTTGGCACAGAAATACTCTAGCATATATCGACCTCGCTTTTTGAAACTTTGGCCATGATTAGCATGAGAATCCAATTTTTGAACAGTGTAAATAACTCAGAATGCACAAAATTCTGGCTAAATTTAATTCTCCAGAGAGTTTTGAATTTGTGCATCATCCAAATGAGTGGGCTGACTGAAAGCTGAGATTTCAGCATGCTCAGGGTGCATCAAAATGAGAGGAAGTTACCTTAACAAGCCCACCCAAATCAAAGTTTGGTTCCAGAGTAGAGATATCAGAATAATCTTCCAAAAAGCTGGTATTATTAATCTAAGCACTCATATTATGGTTTTACCTAAATTGACAAGTGTGAAAAGTACTTTAAACTACAATCATCTACTTCCAAATAACCGGAAATCCCACACATTCGATCAACTCCAAATAAAAAGTAAAATAACTATAACAAACATGCATGCATACAGTACATTTGCTTTATTTCAGAAGATATGTAATTGGAGAAAATAACGGAGAAAATACAGATTGCCAGAAAAATTCCTTCAATACTAAGAAAAGTGTTAAAGTCGGCATGAACAGAAAGTTTGTCTATTTTTCTCTACTGTGACGTCAATCCGATAGAAACGGCATATGAAATGAGAGGGCGGGGCTTGATTTCATCCTTCGGAAATTGATAGGATCATTGGAAGTTGGGCCATTACTTACTAAATGGAGGCAGATCTGAATGCCAGTTAGCAGTTAGTTGTGAGGGTATTTCTCTCCACTGGTTTCACCGGTGACAACCTAACATAAAGAATTTTATTAATATTATTTATTTATTTATTTTTTGAGGAAGACAACGACAATCAATGGTACAAAACATACCTAACAGCATGCGCAAAGAGTGAGAGAGCGAGAGAAAGAGAGAGAGGCTGCCTGAATGACTGAGCGTGTCCTCCATCAACTCATATTCATAAACAAAAGAGTTTGCAATGTCCTAAGAGTAATTTTGTGGTAATATCGTAATATCATAATATCCTTTTCGATATCCCTTTGTGGCTTGCGTCAGCACTGGTCAATGCATTGATTTCCCTAAAGTGAAGCATCAGCTTCAGCTTTTCACTCTGTTGTTTATCCGAGCGTTTACCCCTCACATCACTAGCTGTGGAAGAGAAGATGAGTCGTTTTGAGGAGGGAGGGGAGGTTAACATTTTTTATTTAAGATTACTAGGGCACATGAATAAAAAAAAATAATGAAGTGCACTGATAAATTATTTTTACTAAACACTACAGTATTCCATAAAAAAAAAAAAAAATGGTGTGTCCTTTGAGGCCAGGACACACCAAGCCAATTTCAAAGATCTAGCGGTGCCGAAAGCGTTGTTATCATGTATGAAAGGTGTTGTTATCTCGTCGGTTGCATCTGGACCAAGCGGCAACCTCCTGCTTTCTTTCATGAAGCCCATACGGAAGTGATTTAAACTGTAATTCATCGACTGACCGCTAGTGGCTGGCTGCAAAAGGGAGTCAATCCCATAGACTCCCCATGTTAAAACGGTCAACTTTACAGCAAAAAAAAAAAAAAAACATGTTTACAGCCTGGTTCAAAAAATTATTTTGGTTATTCATGACAACTGTGAGGGGGGGATTTTCCATTTTCCGAACTCATCCGTTTAAACTATATTAAGCCTTAAAGTTCTGCATAATTAAGGGCGTGGCCACTTGAGTGACAGGTAGATTGCTCCTGCTGTCACCGCCATCAAGCTAGGTGGGCGTGGTTTCAGCAACCAGCTCCCGCCTCTTTGCCCAATTTCGATTATCCGGTAGTGACGCACTGCCAAGATGGCAACGGCAGCCTCCGCCCACTTTTGGCTTCAAAAATGCTCTTCAGAAACCAATGGATGACATCACAGACACTACGTCAATGTTTTCATACAGTTTATGGTCTGGACCAAACATCAGGACTTGAACACACTGCACAGACTACAGCTGATTGCAAAATAGCATGTGCATTCTGCGCCTGCAACATAACTGTCTGTATTAGCAGCTATCAGCAGTGTATATTAGTCATTCAAGGGAGAAACCAAAATAAGGATATACGAGATATATGAAACTTAAACAAAATAGCACTTGCTTACCATTTTGACTATCAGGTATGTTGTTACTTTCTTCATTTTAAGCAGCTCATGTTGTTTTGAAAATATTCATATATTGGAATGCTCCGGTATGGAATGATATTGCAGACATTATTCAAAAGGAATCGCAAATTGTATTTGCAATTGCGTTTTCAATTTGTGGACGCATAAAATGTGACATAATCCAAACGCAAATGCAAATCGCGCATTACTGTTTGCATTTTCGTTTAAGCGAACGCACAGTGTCTGCCAAATTTAAAATAGAAATGCAAAGTCCATTTGCAATTGTGTTTCCCATATCTTACGAGCTGTGAGCCTGTCATATTTAAATAGCAATATTAATTACCACATTTGCCTTTTCACTCTCTCTGCACTGTGTATGTAAACTGCCAAAACTCAAATGGAATCGCAATTCCTTTTGCATTTGAATTTCCGACGTCTACACAGAAACCTGTCAATCAAGTGACAGGGGTGGGGCCATTTTATTGGGCGTGTTTGCATTGGGAAGTGACGTCACTGGGGCGTCTTAGAATTGACTCCCTTTTGCAGCTAGCCTCTAGCGGCCAGTTGATGAGTTACAGTTTAAGGCACTTCCTTGTTGGCTTCACGAGAGAGAGCAGGAGATTACCGCTTGTAATTTTACCAGTGCAACCCCACCAAAACGTGTATTTTGTGTATTACAGAGGATCCCCCTCAAAACATAATTGGGCTAGTTCTAGGCCAGTTTTGAGTAGTGATTGGACAGGTTTTGTTGTGAAAATCTGGCAACCCTGCACAAGAAAAAACACGTGGAATACGTGGAACACACAATGAAGACTAGCCTGACAGATGGTCGCTGACGACCGATGACTGACAATGTTTTTGTGTGTCCTGGCCATTAAGGGTCACTTACCCTAATAAAAATGACACAAGGTCACTGGTCCAGGGTAAATATCTAATCTCATGTTGACTCAAACTATTCAGGGGGTGTGTTTCCCAAAAGCGTTCACCAACTATGTTTCATCATTACCAACATTATTGTATGATTCAGTGCTTTCAAACAAAACATTCACAAATAGTCTGCCAGCGGGAAAGAAAGTGTCACTGTATGTCAGTGAGAAACGATGAACAATGGACTTGGAAGTTGGAACAATGGAAGTGTGTACTGATGTAACAATACTGTAAACTGGTGCTAAATGTCATGTGAAAAAACATTCAGCCTGTTAAATTCTGAGAGAGTTTGAGTGGTAAAATGTGACGTTGTGAAGTCCTGGTGGTCATTTAGATTGCTTGGCCAAATTCTAGTGAGCACAACATGCAAAGGATGTTTGTACACATTCCCAGTGTAAGTCATCTGTGAACAAACTGTGAACAACTTGCTAAGCTGAGCCACATCATCCACAACGGAGCTTGTTAAATGCAATTTGGTAAGCCCAGAGCTCTTAAAACAGAGCCAGTTAAAGGAAAGCGCACGGCCATATGCGCTGCACAGATTCCCTACAGGCTGGCACACACAAATGATTCCACAGCCAAAACACTGCAGGTTTGAAGTTAAATTAAACACTTCACTACTGTAAGTCCTTCCAACCACTGAGAAAATAATAGACAAGCTAACTGGTGCAGCACTGTTTTGATGCTGCCTCAGGTATTTGACACACTCCTTTTAAATTAGCAAGATTTTCCATTGTATTAGTGAGGACATTTGGCCTTTATAAGTACACACCTGTTTACTTAGAGGAATAGTTTTGAGGTATACAAGTGTGGGTATACAATTGCAGTTTTTTTATTATTATTATTCCAGAAAGTCCAGCAAGTCTAGCAAAACATTTTTGGACATTTTAAGAATAGGCTTATATACGATTCTGGTGGTGATTCTGATGCCCAAGGAAAGATAACACTTAAAAATTATCTTCTGAAATCCTTTTATGATTATATACGGCACTGTAAAAAAAAACAAATTGCATACCTCGTGGAACCTTTTGTCCGTCAACTGCATATTTTGACACTGAAACCAACACATAAAAAAAAAAAAAAAAAAAAAGCATAATATTGGACATGTTATCTCCTAGCTGTAAACAAGCAAGCTCATAGATCATAATGGGAAACATATACTATTTGAACGGTTAAGTTTATAGCTTGAAAACTTCAGACACAAGATGATGGGTCAGGTAAATATTGTAAAAGCCATATGAAGAAACATTGCTCTCCGCTGCATCCTGTTTATTGCCTTAATAGTCTTTGACATTCTGATGACAGAAGCTCTGTGGCTTCAATGAATAGCAAAGGGCTTACGGGACATCCTCCATGTTTTATTCATGGCTGCAGATGTGGAAGAATACATTGGGCGAATCCTGGAATTAAAATTTGGGCCAAAACCAAATAAAACTCTATTATATGTTGTATTTGATAGATTTAAGAATATATATTTTTTGACATTTAATAGAGAAATAGGTCTTAGGAGAATCTAGTTCATCTTTGCCTGGCTTCAGGAAAAGTGTAATGAGAGCCTCTGTGAGGCTTGATAGCAATTCTGATTGTTCATAAAAATAATTAAACATGATAATAAGCCGTGAGGTCATTTGTGATGAGAACATTTTGTAGAACTCGACATAGAAACGTCTGACCCTGGGGCCTAGTTATTCTGCATATAGCTTGATTCCCCCATTTCTTGAGATTGTAGAGATTTTTCTAGATTTTTCTCATAATCATATTATAGTTAATTTTTATGGATTACATTATTACATATTATTCACAAAATAGCAGTAAATTGATTGATTCACTCCATTTTTTTTTCTTTTAAATTTTAATTTCTTAATAGAGCTACCATATACTTGTGACTAATATTTAAGCAAGTTACTAAACATTGCCAATGCGTAGCTGTGAAATACTACGTTTTTATTATATACACCAACTCCACTAATTATTCATATTGGAAGTCTGGACAAAAAAACTTTCAAACCTGGAAGATTTTGGCCATGTAATGTAGAGTTTTTATGCTTATTAATGTTTGGTCATTCAATGTAGGGATCCCTGAGCTTTTTTGTGAGCCGTACCTCTTTGATCTACAATATTTATTCGAAGTCCCACTGAGATTTCAACAACTGAACAACATAACTGCATGTTTACATTGTCACATTGGTCACATTGACAATTAAAAAATAAAAATTTTTTTCATTTTAATTTGGCATTTTTATGATTTCATTAATTATAAGATTTTCATCAGCACCTTACAATTTTTTTCCATGAACCCCAATATGATACCATTCAAGTCTAATTGATAAATGAGTTAGGTCAAAACTAAGTAATCTAAAAGTAATCAAAATGTAGTCAAACTAAAATAATAAGTAAAATTTTTGTCATGTAATTTGTAATCAGTAACGGACTACAATCTGTAAGTAATCTACCCAGCACTGACCCCCTTAAATAAATGGGTTTTTCTCTATGTACCAAGCGTGTTTCAGTACATATAAGCTGTGAATGCTCTGCAATAACCAATCCATTTAGAAGAATGAGTTCGCAGACTGGCTAATTATTATTAACTTTAATTTCCCATGTCATTTGAGGTGTTACATTGAGCTTACATAATAAAACATTAAAACTATGAATGTAACTGTAAACGTAAATTGGGTCAGTTGATCCACAAGAGCCCTGGGCGCCTGTGCTGTGTTGCAATTATTTTGTCATTATTGCTCCACGTTATTATTGGTTTGTTGGCCACATGTGTGATTTAATGGATAGGATCTGCGAACTGCTCGTCCCTAGTAGAAGAATGTGCAGCTGCTAGCAGATCTCCATTACTGAAAAACACATTTTATTTGGCATAAGCAAAGTATGCTGAAAGTACACATTATTTGGCAACATGCTTGAGCAAACTAATCAAAATGAACATTTCTGAAAATCTTTTACAGTTCCATTTATTTTCTCCTTGATTAACGAATCTTGCATGTTTGAGGTGTGTATGTTGTAAGCATTCGTATCTTGAGAAGACCCTGCCAACTAATGCCTATAGGCAACAATCCTAAATTTTTTTATTAATAAATTGAGGCTAAGAAATGTTTTCGATAATGTAGAAACCTGTGTTGCATTTAAGATGTTTAGATGTTCTTGATGTTGGTGATGGATAGCAAATATTTTACATATTGTGATTTGGATTTTAAAGCTTAAAAGGGGCTTTGAAGTGAAATATGTCATAGTGGAAGTGGTGAAGTATGTCATTTCTGCCATACTAGTAGAATTATTAAAATAAATACTGGTGTGCACTGGGTGATTTTAAACAAGAATTTCTGATCATTTAAGCTGAGATATTAAAAAAAAATGGACATTTCAACTGTCATTTGTTTACTTATTTTACCTTTTATCTATTGATATAGGTAAAGGCCATAGCCTTGTGCTCAGTGCTCCAAAAATGTAACTTTTAAAATTAAGAAACTGAATTTTGATGGGTTGTACTTTTTTCCACAGCATAGTAAAAATAGCTGTTTGCTCATGTACCATCTGTATTTTCCATTTTGGGAGTTGAAAAATCTGTTATTTTATATATTCTAGATCACCAGAAGCTGGACAGGGAGGCTAGAATCTGCAGACTGCTGAAGCACTCTAATATTGGTAAGTTCACTACACACACACACTAATTATAAAGCACTATTAATCTAATTATAAATAGAACTGTCATTAAGCAACAAAGCTATCTAGTGACTATTTGTATTATTTTATGCCAAACTATTTAGACATTATAAGCCATTTCTCTGTTTTCATTTCACTAGCCTCAAAAGGCTCAAGTACCCTCTGGGTATGGCCAAGTTTCAATATGCCAAAGTCTTGCCAAACTTGGTTTGGTGTGCACCACCATCAAGAAATTGAGGCGATATACAAAACCAGGGTGTATTTGAATGTAACTCACTGATTAATCATAATATGATGCATCGTTGAAGAAACTAACCAACTAGTCACAACTGTCTCCTGAAACCATTTAGTAACATGGCTGCATTCGCTCCACACTGGTTCAACAATAAAGGATGATCGTCAATGACGCCACACGCAGGTTGTGAAGTAATAACTTCTATTAACTTATTGATTCATTACCTCTGATATGCTGCTGTATTGAACATAGCACACGATGACTACTTCATTATTTTTGGTACCCTGTCATTTTGCTTTATTTAATGTTTGATTCATCGAAGGTTCCCTCTTAAATCATACTTCGGGTTAAATGTAGAGATATGTACTAAAAAATATATATACAGTATATTCAAATGAAATGAACGATAAAGATCGTACTGCATGTTAGTTTGCTCACTAAGCCCAAGAGCATGATCTTTGTAAGTCTACATGTTTTACTATCAAGAAACTAATCGCAGGTCAAAATATTTAGCTCCAACCTTGTATGCTTGTGATGCTGTTCACGGAAGTGCAGTTTCAGGAAACACAGAATTGTTCAATTATGTTAGCAACAATGGAACTTCCAACCATAGTTAGCTATCAATGCTTTTGGGAAACGTAGCCCTGTTTGGTAAATCAAAAAGCTTTTGATAGCTTTTGGTCAGCATGGTCTGAACCATATTCAGTTTTGAGCCAAAGCTGTTGACAATCTGAGGAATTCTCTAGAAGGAAAATGACAATGTGCTGCAGTAGCATCAACCCCACATTTGACACTAAAATTTATCAAGTTCAAAGAAACCATCCTTAATCAATGTGCCAAGGTTTTACCATACATTTCAGTGAACTGCCATATATTGCAATGCATAAATAGTGGGATAATAATAACAACAACTAGATAAAGCAAATTATCAGAAGAAATTGTGAGTTGTGCATGACAGAATTTGCTTCCACAACGTCACAACTTCATTTTCCCTCTGGTCTTTTTAAACAAGACCAGACCCATCCCTGTGTGTGAAATCGCATACTTCCCTACAACGTATATAGTATCCGAAAAACAGTATGTGAGGCAAGTAGTTCCTGAATGACTACTTCTTCCTCCCGGATTCTGAAGGGCACATTTAACTGACATTTCACTATCGCATGAGGCCAAGGGAAAGGATTTACTGTATGAATGGCAGTTAAGAGACGCAACTGATTACAACATGCCAGATGTAGTCCAGCTGAATTTCAGTCGTACTTCCCAAATTCATACTATATAGAACATAATTTTTTAATGGTCACGAAGTAAATTCAGATTCAAATCAGAGAGTACACGATTTTGGACGCACAGCATGCCTCTATGATATTCGGTTGCCGAGATATAACTGGTTCATGTTATGCAGTTGCTAGTGTGCTCTGAATGGTTGCTAGAGCGTAGCTATGCAGTTTCCATGGTAATACTGGCTACTTGCTGACTTGAGTGAATAGAGTGAAATCTAGTCTCCATGGCACCATAATCTGAAGATATTTCTCTGATCCATTTTCAGTGGATGAATGTGTATAGGGAAACAGTTGCTATAGGTGTAGCAGCCATGTTTCCACCTCTTAAAAAACATACACTTTTTTCAGCCCATATCTATTAATGCCCATTTCCACCACAGAAAATAATAATAATAATAATAAAGATAAAATAAATAAAGGTAATTGTGACTTTTTATCTAATTATATAATTATATAAGAGATATAATTTCACAATTTTTAGGGAAAAAAGTAATCAGAACTGGATTTTATATCTCACAATTATGTTGAAAAAAAGAACTAAAAAAGTCAGAATTGTGAGATATAAACACAATTGCAAGGAAAAAAGAACTGTGAGATTTTTTTATTCAGTGGCGAAAATGGTCTTTGATATATATCTGATAATCTATTAAATTAATAATATTTATTTTGCAATTTTTTTTCCCAGGAGCCTTTTGAGGTTCATACTAATCAGGCAAATGACTTAAAGCTTAAAGCTCTGTTCTCAGGTCAGAGGTGAATCTGTGCTCTTATTTGAAACATTTAAGAAAAAAAGTTTGTAGCAAATTTGTTGGGAAGAACAATCCCAGAAACAATTGAAGCGTATACTTGTACAATTACAATGGACTGTAAATGTAAGAAAACAATAATGAAACAAATTTTTTTTTAATAATCATGTTATCTCTTTGTTTCTTCTCCATCCAGTGCGTCTGCATGACAGCATCTCAGAGGAAGGTCACCATTACCTCATCTTTGACTTGTAAGTTTCACTGAACAACCATACCAGATAAAAAGCAACTTACAGTTGTTACAGCTGTACTATATTACTGTACAAACCATGAACTGAAATACTGCTCTAGGTTAACAAAGGCCCAAGTGATTGAAAAACATGATTTGGTTTAGAAATGGATAAATATTTTAGCTTTTCTGCTAATGTCAGGTTTTGTGGGGGAAAGGATAATAAAGGGTAATTTATGTGCAATAGTGTGGGTGGATACAATAGATATCTTCATATTGAAATAATTACAGTACCTACTGTTTGACACCTTCATAAAACCACTGTCTTCTTAAAATTGCTAGATGTTGAAAAGAAGTATAAGTATAAGTATAAGTACAACTTCAAGCATTTCAGTCTCCAAGGGATTTTTATTTAAACTAATAGATTTCAGCTTCTGGTGACACTTTATTTTAATGTGTCCTTGCTACAGTTTAATTACACATACGTACTGAGTAATATTCATTAACAAATGCTTTCTATATGTTAAGAGTTTGTTTTAGTCTTGGAATAACACAATTTACTGTTAATACTGTAGTAAATATATGTAATATATTTAACAAAGACACATGCATGCTTGTTTAATGCATTAACAAGACTCATGATTTAGTGATATTGCCACTTATTTGTCAAAAGTAGCAATAATAATTGTAAGTAATTCTGCTTCTGTTTTATTTATTTCTGTACTATCAATTGTTTTGGGGAGGCACTGCCTCCCTTGCCTCCTCAGAGAAAACACTCTTGCTATGCACTGTTGGAAATTGTTAGGAGACAACTAGTGAGAGGGAAAGTGAAAAGTTCACAGAAACGGAAGTGCCTACAGTTGAAGAAACTCCCATAAATAGACTGCTGTCTCAAGTCAATTAATACTTTAATTAGTGCCATTACTTGCTCATTCTTGCTTACTTGTGTGGTTCAGAGTAACAGGTGGTGAGCTGTTTGAAGACATTGTTGCCAGGGAATATTACAGCGAAGCAGATGCCAGGTAGGTGGGCTATCAGCACAACACAAACGGACTGTATGTATACAAGCATTACACAAATAATGGACAATATGCAAATACATAAAAACACACTAACTTAAATAGTCCAAAGTTCAAGTCTCTATGCCTTGACAAGAGCCAGATAACTCACAAATTTGCCAAAACTAGGCAAAACTTTCATTTTTAATTTTAATCAGACTGCTTAACATTCACTTTAGTGATGCAGATAGTTTTTATTACTATTATTATTATTCTACAGCAAGCAAAGAAAAAAAAAGTGGAATGTGTACAACTGACATTAAAATGTGTTTAAATCCTGTGTCATGTGTTGAAAACTTGTGTGGACAGTATATTCCAATGTATTTGCGTAAAAGGTTTTTTTTTTTTTTTTTTTTTTTTTTTCATGAAGCCATTGCATCCAGCAGATTTTGGAGGCAGTACTTCATTGTCATCAGACGGGCGTCGTGCACAGAGACTTAAAGGTATTTCATTATAATTGATGTTAAATCTCTGTCTCTATATATATATATAATGCAATGCTGAAATAACCAATTATTGTAAATTCATCCAGCTTGCCCTAGGGAGAAGTGCACTAGACTGTTATTTTTTACATGTACTGTGTGAGCAGCATTTTTTAGTGTCCTTATTAACAGTTTACCACATTCAAACTGGAAGAGAGCTACACAATGAGAGCCCACAAGTGGCAGAGTTTTGGTGTAGTGTATTATTTTTTGTGATACAACTCATGCTAAATCCAGCCACTCAAAACACTGTAGAACAAACTCCAGGAAACGAGAATAGATGCAAAAGTATTTCGAAAACATTTGAACTCTGAATATAAAATGTAGAATCAATACTGCAGATTGGTGGTCTCTGTAGCAAGGATTATATTTCTGAAAAGTGGTTAAAAACAATTACTTATGTAATAAAATGCAATACAATGCATTTGTTATACTAATACAATTAAATTTGCAATAAAAAAATGAACAAACTTGCAGAATCTTGCAAAAAAATGATACTGAGTTTCTCATATGCACATCTTTCATGTGTTCTTCTGAAACGAGAAGAGAGTTATAGTGTTAAGAAAGGGCAGCACATGTGGCTTTCGTGGTATTTCTTAAAAGCCTCAACAGAAGCATTTTGGCCAGTCTGCTCAAGTACAGTGCATTTCAGTAGTTCAGATAGAATGAAATGAAATGCATGTATACTTTTCTCCAAAATTCAGGACAGATTTCAGTTTTGATATTTTGACAAATTTTTAGTGCGCCAAATGACAAAAATACCATCCATATTTTTAACACTCGAGTGCTTATAACCACTGGAGAGACCCAAAACTCTCAGTTACACCGTTGTTCCCACATCCATTTCAACCGAAAATAAGTGTCTTCTACTCATTTAGTTGGAGAAAGCTATTAGCTAAATAATACCAGGCAAATGGTCAAAAAGGGATTAAACAAAACATTATCATTATGCTTCAATTTTTTTTTTATTGTCTCAAATTACAGCATAAATAAAAAGAATACAACAGGTCCTAAAACCGAACCTAGGGGCACCCCACATCTGATGTGGACAGGTGATGATTAGCAGTTTCTAATCCCAAGTGAAAATGTTTTATGCTGTAAATAAAGGGGCAACTCTTAGGATCAAGCTCTGAATGGCAATTCACTGCCTGTGATGTACAATTAAGATACCATAATCAATAGTATCGAAAGCTGCATCTATTAACATCCAATAACATCGAGGCAATACAATTTACAGAATTAAACTGAGAATAGGCATGGTACCATCATACTTATAACTGAACCAGTCCAGATTATATGAGTTTATAAAGTTTATATCTAGTCTGTATAAAGTGTTAAATATGTTCTAGTGGTTTGCACTTGATTATACAAACTTGTGCACTGGTTCTAATTTTAAGCATTTGATGTGAAAGTGTTAGCATTTCCCAAACAAGTAGTGGGTGTTTCTGCTTATGTGGGGTGTACAAGTAATTTAAAAATGTACATTTCAGTTGTGTTTTGAACAATTAACTTTAGTGAAATACCAATCCAATATTTGTGTTGTAATATGATGGGAAAAAAACAACAACAAAATGTTCATTAACATTTTATCCATGCATCTTTTTTCCTTTTTTGTCTCGTTTGCTTCCATGTTTCTAGCCAGAAAACCTGCTTCTGGCTTCGAAATCCAAAGGTGCAGCTGTAAAGTTAGCAGACTTTGGCCTTGCCATTGAGGTTGAAGGGGAACAACAGGCTTGGTTTGGTAATGACCCATTTAATATACCACCAACTATCATTGATATAGAATTGCACAAATCATAGATTAACAGTCCAAATATATTTTCACATAATATTAAGGGTCACACTTTAGTTTGGGAACCAATTATCACTATTTACTAACTAATAACTTTTGGCTCAATAAACTCCTAATTTGCTGCTTATTAATAGTTAGTAAGGTAGTTGTTAAGTTTAGGTATGAGGTAGGATTAAGGGATCTAGAATATGGTCATGCAGAATAAGAAATTAATATGTGCTTTATAAGTACTAATAAACAGCCAATATGCTAGTAATATGCATGCTAATAAGCAACTTGATTCCTAAACTAAAGTATTACAATATTTAGTATATTAAATGCAGTGCTGTTGATTCTTAATATTTGCAACTGTTTTGGTTCTGATTTTAATCTTTATGCATTTGTCAAACAAACCCACCCACACACACACACACACACACACACACACACACACATACACACACTCACAAAACATATGAATTTATGTTCTCTTTCATGTGAGTCACTTCAGTGCTGTATCAATAGATAGCGGTATGTGAACTTAAGCTCTGCCCCTCTGGATGTATTTTGTTGTACATATCATTGGGCCTTAGTGCCATCTTGTTCAGATTTCAGTGGGTTTTAACATGGCTCACACTCTTTCACACATAATGGGCAAAAAACATCCCTCAAGCAATATTTTAACTTTAATGTTCTGAATAGGTTTCGTTCTGAATAAGTTCACATACAAGCTAAGGGCTAACACCACTAGACCAGTGATTCCATCACTCATGCTTTCAAATGTTCGCTCTCTAGAAAATAAACTGGAAATTAAAATGAAAAGTTTATGTTTATCTGTTCAGTAGAACACAAACAAAGATTTTTAACCCAAACCATTGCAGACTGTCAGTCTTATAATGGAGGTAAATGGGAATCACAGCTAAAACATACAAAATAGGAAAAAAAACATACATACACAAACAAAACCAAATTAAACCCTGCTGTTCGTTACAGACATTAATGGGTAAAGACACAAAACATTCGGTCTGTGCAAGAAACTGAACAGTATTTATATAGTTGTTTTATTTCTGATGCACTGCAATGCCTGAACTGTATGAGCAGCTCCTCAAAACACAGCCTGCGCATGAGGCATCTTCTTCTTCTTGCTGATCAGCCTTAAAGCAAGTGTTTTGAGGGTTTAATTTGGTTTTGTTTGTGTGGTACCCGTCAAGCAGTAAATCTTTACGGTCTGACTACGCCACCCCCTGATGATGGGCAGGAGGACCCACAAGTCTTCCCTTAATGTAGTGTAGCTAACTCTATATTTTCCCCGCAAAGGGACAGTTGACAAGAGGCAGATATATCGATGTATTCCAAATTTATTACAATTTAGTACAAAAAGTGTGGAAAAGTTCTTAAAATGGATCTTAAATACTGCTATACAATTGGTGGATTCTCCTCAGTCTAGGAAGGTCGGATCAGCCAATGCGAAACCCCTGCTCAGGAGGACCCTGGTGAGACAAGAAGAAACAGGAGACAGCAAGCCAGCACCAGAAGAAGCATGCAACACAGCAAGCACCACACATTCAAGATCTTCAGATACCACGACAAAAATCTCACACCGTGTTATGGTTATAAATACACCCCAAACCAATGTCTCTAACAATGTGGTCCCTTGGCAAGAAGGGGCAAAGCATCAGTGTGAATCCGGCCTTGTACAGGGATAGCCTAAGCAGAAGACATAGTTAGAGAGGAGAACCACCAGCATTGATGGCACCAGAAGTTAAGGAACAATGCTACTAAAAATAGGGCACATGGGTGGTAGGCCCAGAAGCAAAATCACATCACACAATCACACAAACAAACCAACAAAACAATAAAAAAAATGCATATTAATCACAAGAAAACAGTGGCTGGCCTGGTCCTTTTCAGTATGCTCAACTGTCCCACGGCTCATTGATATAAGACAAAGGTGAACATTCCGTTGCGATGCAGCCCAGCAGCTCAGGTCACAATGAGATGGATTACAACATATTTTAAAACTCCATGCAGAAGCCCTGTGTCCTCCATGAAGAGTAGACACACACTTCTAGAAATTACCATGAAAAGGAAGCCCAACGCACACAACAGTGTCCAGCACCAACACAAAGAGAGTCTGCCTTGCAACCAGCAGACACTTATCACTTCCTAATTGGTCATGTGACTTTTCAAAACATCATGTGATCCTGGGTGTTGTGTGAACGTGATGCAGCTATGTTGTGTGCCTGCCTGTGTAGATCCCCACATTTGTGTATGTGTTTTTATTTTTTAATTTTAGTGTGTTTTAGCATTGATTCCCATCCACTTACATTATAAGAGTGATAGACTACAACAGTTTGACTTAAAAATCTTGATTTGTGTTCTACTAAAGAAACAAATTCACCTACATCTTGGATGCCCTGGGGGTAAGCTGATAAACATCACATTTTCATTTTTGGGTGAACTTTACCTTTAAAGGGGTGCTTGATTGCGATTTCACTATTTTTATGTTAGTAAGTGTGTAATGTTGCTGTTTGGGCATAAACACTATCTGCAAAGTTGCAGCGCAACTTGACGATAATGGAGATATCGTCTTTTAAAATTCTGGCAGTTTAATGCCTACAAAAACAGCTGGTAAGGGACTACAATGAGCTTCTGCCCAGGTCCATTACATCATGAACCCAGATAAACCCTGCCCTTGCCATGTTGTGCTGCTTTCGAGAAGAGGAAGAGAAAACTAGGGATGCACGTAAAAGTCTTTTCATATATGAATTCAATTCTGTCTTCTAACAATTCAAATGGATTCACAAGTTTCAAAACCAATGTTCTGAAGCAGTGGTTCTCAATCCTGTTCTTTGCGTCACCATGCTCTGCATTTCTCTCGCTCTCTCTCTCTCTCTCTCTCTCTCTCTCTCTCTCTCTCTCTCATTCAGATCGTCAGATCAGCTCCAACAAACTGTTCCTTTATACACTTATTTTCACATAGCAATGAGAAACGTTATATATGGAAGTGCGTATGGTTGCTGTGCTGTATTAAAGCTTTAATTCAAATAAAACCGTATATTAAAAGCTAACAGCGTATCTAAAAGTATGAGACGACCACAAACAAACATACCATTAAGAGCCGTGCTTGCACAGGTTCTGTGCGATCCTCTTCATTAATATTCTCTGTATCTCAATCAGGCTCAAATTAATAAGCAATATAGAGAATATCATTGTTTACAATACAACCAGAGGACATTCTATGCTTGAGAGGTGGGATGTTCAGACGCGCTAATGATGCGGTTTAGCAAATCACAACACACTGAGCTAGCTGACCAATCTCAGCCCATCATGTATTTCTGAGGGAGGGGCTTCATAATAACAGGAAATAATCAAGGCCTTTGTCATAGAAGGGACAGATCAGTGTGGAATATGGGTAAATTATGTGAATTTTTTTTTCCATAAAAGGAAGCATGAACACATGTTAGACTGCACCCCATGAACACAATCAAGCCTAGAAAAAAAATGTCAACCACCCCTTTAATTCAACTCAGTCGGCCTACACAGCATGAGACAAGGGATTGTTGTGTTTGTTTTCACTGAAACATGGCTAAATGACAATATCCTGGACTCTGCTTTTCAGCTGCACGGTTTAACCTGCTACTGAGCAGACAGAGATACAGCACTGTCTGGTAAGACAGCCGCTGGGGGGTGGCTTGTGTGTGTACGTCAACAAAGAGTAGTGCTGTGGTAGTGACAAAACACTGTTCATCACTGGTGGAGTTCATGTTTGTAAAGTGTCGACTGTTCTATCTGCCCCGGGAGTTCACGGCCATTGTTATTGTCGCAGTTTACATTCCCCCATGTGCAAACGCCAAGGACGCACTTTGCGAGCTGTACAGTGCCATCAGCGAACAACAAATAACCCTGACTGTTTTTCAGAAAAGCCAGTGACTTCAACCTCGCTAACTTAAAGACAGTTCTGCCAAAGTTCTACCAACATGTGAACTTTGCAACTATGGGAAAAAAGACACTGGACTTTGTCTACACAACAGAAAAGAATGCGTACAAGGCGGTACCCCACCCCCACCTTGGGTACTCGGATCACATCTCTGTTATGCTAATTCCAGCATACAGACCACTTCTGAAACTCGCCAAACCGGTTCAAAAACCCATCACAATATGGCCAGATGATGCTACTTCAACACTACAGGACTGCTTTCAATGCTCAGTCTGGAACATGTTTAAAAAGGCAGTCACCTGCAACAACCACACAGACCTGCAGGAGTAGTCTGAAACAGTGAGTGCTTATGTCAAAAAGTCAACCTGTCCTCCAACCAATAGGCCGGTATAGGTCGTTTGTCCAAGTCCCTGAAATACCTCCCATCAGAGTGTATACTTTTTCATATTATTGTTTTGTACTCTTTTATTTGTGCTGTATTTGGGTTTTGTGTAGCTCAGTTTGGCCCTGTCCCAAATGGCACACTCCGGACTGGTGGACTTCCTCAGAGTCCACACTTTGGTGACGTCATGCAGTGAAGACCTATAGGGCCCTTGGCGCGAGTCCACGAGGGTGCATTGAGAGGTATTTTTGGGATAGACTCGATCGTCACGCCAGAAATAACGGTCTGGTCTGGTTGCTTTTGCTTATGCCACCTGGGCATTAGACAATATATACATGCTTATTTAAATAATGTATACAGTTGTAATAATACATAATGTTACATTTGAACTAAGATTACAATTTTAATACATAAGTTTCAGATGAATTTACAGGTTTGAATATAAATACTAGGTTTACATATGACTCAGTAAAGCCCTGACATTCGGTTCTATTTTTTAATTATTTATAATGAATCATAATGCGATCATATTATTCAACGCGCTATTATTATGTTTGAGATATCAACCACTGGTCGATGACCATAATAAACACGCATTTTGATTGGTATTGACAGTTATATGTCATTTCATGATGACAGATGCAACACGATACTGTCATTATTTTTATGCCCGCTAGAAAGCGCTTAACTTTAAAATGCAAATATAGGTTGTAATAAGGTGCTTGCACAAACAACCTATATGGTCATTTTTTGTTGGAGAACAGGCTCCAAAATGTGCATTGATGATGTGACAGTCACCAAGACCATCACCGCACATGCAAACCAGAAGCCGTGGATGTCAGATGAGGTCCGTGGGCTGCTAAATACCAGAGATAAAGAATTCAGATCAGGAGATAAAGCAGGCCTCAAAACAGCAAGAGCCAATCTGTCCTGTGGCATTAAAAATGCAAAACGGTCATATGCTCAAAAAATCAACAATCACTTCACAGACAGCAGAAACACACGGAGTCTGTGGCAAGCCATTCAGACCATCACTGACTACAAGCCCCCACCACAGGCCTGTGATAATGACACATCCCTCCCGACACTGCCGACAATCTTGACACTGCTGACCAATGACTGCACTGCCAAGTACAGCTCCAACAACATCAAGTTTGCAGATGACACAACTGTGAGAAAGTGATCACAGCTGCAAAAAAAAGACTCATGCTCATGCACTAAAAAACATCTTGCACTGTTCCCCAGCCAGTTGCTTTACTTACAATGTTTCTTTTTGCGCATGTACCGTATTATGTGAAGCATTCATATAGTTTGTATTTTTTAAGTTTATGTATAGACAAACATTTATATATAGTATATTTATAGTCAAAATCTGTCAGTAGGTTAGATGTGTATGTATAGGTTTATACTGTTTTACGTCATTGTTGTATGTCTGTATTTATGTAGCACCGTGGTCCTGTGAGGCACGACATTTCATTCCACTGTATGTCCACACATGTAGCGGAATGACAATAAAGCTCAACTTGAACTTGAACTGAATCAGTTATACAGAACTACCTAAGTAGTCTTCATTTGATACTGTTTTTCTGTTACTCAAGTAATTATTATCATCATAACTTTTACTTCTGCTTGTATTTGAGTTCAGTATTTGGGTACTCTGCCCACGTCTGTGCACATAAGATGACTAATTTTATGTGGCTCAAAACATTTTCATGAAAGTGAGGCATAACATTACATAATTCGGGGCCAGGATCCTTTTTATCAAGAGGAGTTTTCCTTGTTAACAAGCTGATCAGCCTGTGTGACAGTTGTTTGTGTAGGCTTCCTGGCTGGAAGAGTGCATATATGCAATATATATGCAATTCTCAATTATTTTAATGAAATGAAAGTCTTTGGTGTTGTCTGATTACACATGTAATAAAGGCAAAAACTCCATGATCACGGGAAAAAGGAGACGGGAACAGCGGACATTCAAATCAAGACTTTAATACCAAAATAAACAGAAACAGCGCGACAGCCCCTCGCGGACGACTGTCGCTCACATACATAAAACAAGTCCCAGGCCTGGTCCTCTCTCGTCCTTCACTGTCGTTGCTCCTCTTTTGTATCCTTCCGATCTCCTCCGTGGGACTCGAGACCAGTGGGTTGAGCAGGTGTCACTCATTTCCCAATCACTCCACCGGCTTCGCTCTGTTCCCACGGCTTTCAGCCCCGCCCCACTCGTCACAATACCCTAACTGGCCACTGTATTAGGTACACTTTATTAGGTGCTTGTACCGGGTTGGACCCTCTTTTGACTTCAGAACTGGCACACAGTAGATTCAACAAGGTGCTGGAAACATTCCTCATAGATGTTGGTCCATATTGACATGATAACATTGCACATTTCCTGTAGATTTGTCCATCCATGATGCAAATCTCCCATTCCATCACATCCCAAAAGTGCTATTGGATTGAGATCTGGTGACTGTGGAGGCCATTTGAGTAAAGTGAACTCACTGTCATGTTCGAGAAACCAGTCTGAGATGATTTGAGCTTTGTGACATGGTGCATTATCCTGCTGGAAGTACCCAACACAAGATGGGTACACTGTAGTCATAAAGGGATGGACATGGTCAGCAACAATACTCAGGCTGTGGCATTTAAACAATGGACATTTGGTATTAAGTGGCCCAAATTATACCAAAAGAAATCCCTCACACAATTACACGAGCACCAGCAACTTGATCCATTGATACAAGGCAGGATAGATCCATCCTTTCATGTTTTTTCTGACAAATTCTGCCCCTACCATCTGAATGTCGAAGCAGAAATTGAGACTCATCAGACCAGACAACGTTTTTGAAATCTTCTATTCTCCAGTTTTGGTGAGCTTGTGTGAACAGGATCCTCAGTTTCCTGTTCTTAGCTGGCCGGTCTTCAGCTTCTGTAGCTCATCTGCTTCAGGATTTGATATGATGTGCATTCAGAGATGCTCCTCTTCATACCTTGATTGTGAACAGTGGTTATTTGAGTTACTGTTACCTTCCTATAAGTTTGAACCATCAACAAGGCATTTTTGCCCACAGAACTGCCTTTTGCTGGATATCTTCTCTTTTTCAGACCATTCTCTGCAAACCCTAGAGATGGTTTATGTGTAAAAATATCAGACATTGCTGCTTTCACAAACGTCTAAGAAGGCAACTAGTATTTGTATAGATCTTAGACCTTAATATGTTTATATGTGAATAGTTTTATTAATTTAAATGTAAAGCTTGTTATAAAAATATATTCCTATATAATGTAAACACAATAAAAAATCATCTGCAAAAGTCAGGCAATTTTGTCAATACATTTTTTAACTGTGAACAGCTTTATCACCATGAAGTTACTGCCCCTGTGTCTCTGGCTCAAGAAATGTAAACTTGCTCACAGCTGATTTCTGATTTCTGAGGCTAATTTCTGTCATTTCAGTCTGTGATCTCTAACCCTGATCAAAACTAGCTCCCAACCAGGTATTGATTTCATGGGGTCCAAGTGTGACTGGAGACTTAAGATGTTATTGTAATAGTCTGTGAAATCTGTGAATTCGGTTCAAATGTAATGTAATTATCTCTTTACATTTTCTTTTTTCATGTAGCTAATTTTCAGTTTCCTAAATACAGGCTTAAATAAAGGTTATGAATGCTTTCTTCTTCTTCACATCAGGGTTTGCTGGCACTCCTGGTTACCTGTCCCCTGAAGTCTTACGGAAAGACCCCTATGGAAAAGCTGTAGACCTGTGGGCATGTGGTTAGTTTTTTCATATTTCTGCATCAAACATTGATACTTGTCAGTGTTGTATGTGTGTTAAGTTGTGCCTTTAACCCCGTTGCGCTATGATTTTGTTCTTTCATACAACCAGAGCTTTCCCGTATTCTGTAGTTGCATTTACATAAATGCCAGATAGCTCCGGAAAAGATAACACAAATGTGTTATCATTAGAAATGTGATTGCTATTGTACTCATCATAAAGCACCACTCTTTCATTTTGTGTAGCAACAGTATACAGTGACATTTTAGAGAATAGTATTTTCCCAATTTGTGACAGTTTTAGGAGTTCCTTTTCTGTTCTGGGATGACAACAGCCGTCTGCACAAAGTGAGATCCATTAAGAAATGGTTTACTGAGTCTGGTGTGGAACACTTTTGGTTTTTGACATCGTCAAGTCAAACCACATAAACCCAGCATTAGTGCCTTGATCCTCTAAATGGGAGCAAATCTCTGCAGTCATATTATATATTTAGAAGAGCAGATTGGAAGCTGTTAGGACAGACCAGCACTCTATTAATGCACATGTTAAATGCAGGGTTGCTACTGTAGCTCCCAGAAAAAAATGTAATTCCAACTCAAAGTCTACTGACTGAGCTCACTGTAGTTTGAAGGTTACAAATAGGGATGAGACTGTAACAGTTTGACAAAAACCATGATAAAATTCCCAAAAGTTAGTATTACCATTTAATATTTTCATTATCATTAAAACTGTATTAGATTACTGAGATTTGGAAAAAAAAGTTAGCTGCAGTCTCAAGCAAGTGTTTTGTGTGAAACTATGGTGGAATGCAGTGAAAGGTTTTACAGAGGGAAATTATATTAATTAAAGTATGAATGAATTATATGAATGTATCTCTGAAGGGAACCAACTGCCTTCAGAAAAGTTTTGATGCCATTACCTTTTCATCTTCCCTCTGTATATACATGTGTTTATAAGTGCAGCGGTTAGTGTGGAAAAGGTTCTATTACTGCTGTTCAATAAGCACCACCTGTTTGCAGACACTGGATTTACATTTTCATTCGGCCTGTCTGCAGTATTTGTTCAGAAAAATGCAAAAATCTGACCAAATTTTTGTTTTTTTTACTTTAACACGTTAAGTTGTAGTCATCCAACCAACTTTCTTTGTTCGTTTTTTAAATGTATTTTTTTTATGTTTCTGCTTGTTGTTTATTAAAAAGTTAACAACTGGGGGGTATTCCAGAAAGCAGGGTTAACTTACCGTGAACTAAAACCTGAACTCTCGGTTGATAAACCCCAAACCTTGCTTACTTGAGGTATGTGGTTCCAAAAACTCATCCGGGAGTAAGTTTATTCAACTCAGAGTATGTTCCTGGTTAAGACTCAAGACATTCTCAACAGAGCGACGAATCAACGAGTCACTATAGAAACGGACGCTAAGAAAAAGCGCGCCATGCTTTTTCTTTCTTCTTCTTTTGTTAATTAGTTGTTTACAAGTGTAATGGAGGCCAGTGAGTAGTGCTGTGCAGGTAAACCTCACTCCCCGATCTCAAGAGACGCACTGGCGACTGACGCTAGTTGCTGTAGCCATTTAGCCTCCTTGTTAGTGCGTCCGCCTCCCATGCCGGAGACCCGGGTTCGACCCCCACTCGGAGCGAGTGCGAGGAGCGTCAGAGAGGACCCGGGAGACAGAGGTTACATTGGTGCCGTGACCCGGATGGGAGTGAGGTTTAGGGGGGTGAGTGTAACGGAGGCCAGTGAGTAGTGCTGTGCAGGTAAACCTCACTCCCCGATCTCAAGAGACGCACTGACGTTAGTGGCTGTAGCCATTTAGCCTCCTTGTTAGTGCGTCCGCCTCCCATGCCGGATACCCGGGTTCGAGCCCCACTCGGAGCGAGTGCGAGGAGCGTCAGAGAGGACCCGGGAGACAGGGGTTACACATGCTTAGAGCATATCGCCACCTAATTGATGGCTGTGCAATCATTTTTATTTTTTTCCATTTAATCTTTAATACTTGAGAATGTGAATTATATTGTTTGTTTTATGCTAATTATACATTAAGTCATATCAGATATGTATTTTAATTTAGAATTTAGACATTATAAAAAAAAAATGCAGTGAGATATAACATATAATAAATAAAATATATATAAGTTAAACATTACCTTGTCATAGTGTTTTATAATTTATACATACCTCTTAATACATAATTTACAGATAACTCTTATATATGCCAATAAAAGAAACAATTAGAATAATATTAGAATAATATATTACCTTATTTATTACTTATATTAGCGCTTCCTCATTAACATATATATATATATATATATATATATATATATATATATATATATATATATATAATAGGCTATATTACATATTCTAATATTATATAATGTTGTGCGGTATCTGTCACGCCCACTGAAGGCTCGCTGAAGTGAACTAATCCTGGAACATAACCTGCTCTGGAGCAGGTTATGTTCAGAGAGTGAGTTGCTATGACAACTAACATAACCTGAAAGTTACCTCCGTTTTTGGAACCGAAAGTTGAGGTTATCCATTTACTTACTCTTAAACATACCCGTGTATGTCACATAACCCGCTTTCTGGAATACCCCCCTGATGTGTTTTATTTGTTGTTGTTGTTGTTATTATTGGGGTCGTTACCAATTTTGAATGTTAAAATAGGGGTCTCCTGAAAAAAAAAGGTTGGGAATCACAGCAATAAAGGGCTATAAAATAAAAGTTTTTATACATTTATTCTATGTTTTTTATTTTAAAGGTCAAAACACATTTGTAAAAAGGATCTATTTTTATTTTCACCTCTGTTTTCAGATAAATGTTATAGCAGCCATGGAACATTATGAAAGTAGCCCAACAACAAAACCTACAACTCTGTAATCTTTCCTGTGAATGCATTTTCAAAATGTTTTTCTTTATTTGTACAACCCCAATTGTACACATAAGTAAATAAACATAAAAAAAAAAATCCTAACCCATCCATCTCAATTCCCCTTTAGGTGTGATTCTCTACATCCTGCTGGTTGGATACCCACCTTTTTGGGATGAAGACCAACATAGACTCTATCAGCAAATTAAAGCTGGTGCCTATGATGTTAGTTTAAACATCCTTCATATAATATTGATGATAATGCCAGAAGTGCTGATGGATCTCTGATTCACACTTGGATCGCTTTGTTGCACCCATAGTTTCCTTCACCTGAGTGGGACACAGTCACCCCTGAGGCGAAAGATCTGATTAATAAGATGCTGACCATCAACCCATCTAAACGCATCAGTGCTGCGGAGGCACTCAAGCACCCATGGATCTCAGTGAGTTTACAACTGAAATGCCATTTCTATCCTTCCATCAGTACTTTAGAACATATATACGTGTTTTGTCTTAGGACCTTGAATTCAGTTAATTTAGACAGCAAATGAATTAGTACATCAAGTTCAGAGCAAGAAATCAGGTATCATCGATTAACTATGAACAGAACTGAACAATAGATTGCAAAAAGTTTACAGCACAGCTATAATGATAATGAAACAATAACATTCAAAATGATTTTTCCCATCTAATGAATATTAAAATCAGTAACAGTCTATCAGAATCCATCCTGCTTTTATAGAGCTCAAGCATTTAAAGCAGCAAATGACAAAACTGCAGAGCACGCTTATAATACACAGAACATTATCGTGCATTGGCTTGGACGCTAATATAGTTATCATTATAATTATCTTTATAGTCATCATTCTTTGTATGAACAGGCCTTTTCTTTACACATTAATTTGCTTCATGTTTCATAAACCATGTACTCAAGTAAATAATTTCAGACCTTTTTTTTAGCATTTTAACAGAAAGGAAGATCTAAAGGGAATATTTATTAGATGATTAATTCAGTGTTCTTTTACTATAAAGATTTTTCATGTTTTCAGAAATAGCTGCAGATTCTCCAAATTCTCCAAATAACATTTGGTTTCAACTCTGTTTGCTTTTAGCATCGCTCCACTGTTGCATCTTGCATGCACAGACAGGAGACTGTTGAATGCTTGAAGAAGTTCAATGCTAGACGAAAGCTCAAGGTAAGTTTGTATAAATCCGTGATAAGCTCTCATGTGTGTTGCACACTTCACTTTAATAAATGATGGGTGAAAATCAGGCTATTCGGAGTCCTTAACAATCACAGTTATATACCGTTCTGAACTGAAAACAAGAATGCTTTTTGAATTATAATTCAGTTCCAGAATTTAAATTGAGGTAGCAAACAAAATTCATTTTGAATTTGAATGTTTGAAGTAGAAATAAAAAATTATTATTTCTTTTAAACTAGAAAAGACCAACTTTGAGTGTTGGTTTGACAAATGATTTTTTGAAAATTAAATGAAAAACCTTAGGGGTTGATATAAACACCACCTATAGAAATTAGTTTTTATTCATCCTAATATTCACCATATTTATTAGTGAAATAAAACATTTATGGACCAAGGTTAAAGAATACATCATTTTCCTGAATGAATCACCAGTGTTAAATGTTTTCAATTGCAGTTGTTTAATTCCACTTCCTGTCATTCCATTTAAATTTCCTGTGGAGCAGATACAATTCAAATTCCAACTAATGAACTAAAAGGGAGCCAGTTCATAAATTCTGTATTTTGCATAACAATACACCATCATTACTGAGAAAAACTGGCTAAAATCATTTTCTACGTGTTTTTTATTTTTCAGGGTGCTATTCTCACTACTATGCTGGTCACCAGAAACTTCTCAGGTAACTCTATTCTATTTATATTTTCTGCTGTATCTTTTTCAACCCGATGTGAAAATCTGCACGAGTACAGTATGTCTTGATCAGGAACCACAGATTATTTTACACGGGAGTTGTTTGGATTCATGGTGTTTTGAAGGACTGTACAGAGGCTTGAAGTTTCTGAAAAGTTGTGTTTGACCGCTCTAATGAAAGATAATTAAAGCTTGAGTCTGGCATTTGCAAGCATTTGGAAATTTGATCAAACAAATTCAAATCATTGGTGTGGCTATGTCATCCTACCAAATTTAGCCCAAGAAGAGTTGGGCAAAATAATGTGAACATTCATTATTCTAGGGGTTAATATTATTTGTAGGCTATGATTAAAAAAACAAACATTGTGATTCTTTTATACTTATCAGATTAGTTTATGTTGTTTTTAGTACAAGTGGTCTGTCAAATTTTGTCAGAACAAATCATGAAAGTCTGTTTAGCCGGAGAGTTTTTACCCTTAAAGCCCTGTTGTTTAGAGTAAAGAACAACAATCTTGATGATTATGACTGCTGACAAAAAGCATTGCAAGACTTCAACAGCGAAGGAGAATAGTGGGCGAAAACTGAACTGAATGATTGTCAAACACTAAGATGGTTTGTGTCTAAATAACACCGAACTACTGCAGCAAAGAGACAGCAAACGTCAAAATTCACTGTGAAGACCGCAACAACTGTCCACAGAGAATTTCACAAAGCCAGCATCCATAAAAGAGCTGCAATTGTTAAAATTTTTATCTCAGAAACCAAGGCTAATGTGCGAAAAACATGGAACCTGGACTGCCAGAACACCAAGAACCTTAACATCTGCCCTGGCCAGACAAATCAGCTGACTTGAATATTATATATTTATATATAGAAGAATGAGAAGCTGATTCCATCCTCCTACATGTCTGAAGGAGGTGGCAGATTTTCTAATAGATGACATTTCATTCGAGAAGGTTTATTTATTCTAGGAGGGTTGGAAGCTGTATTAAAGACAGATGTTGCCTTTTGTTGCCTGTATTAAAGAAATGTTGCCTTTTTCCCAGGTGTACTAAACAAAGATACTGATAAGTGAATGAGAAACCAGTGTGAGAAGCAAAATTCCAAGTTCTCAGTATTCAGGTGTAACCCGATCTCATGAAAGTGTGTATAAATAGTACGCCAAATAAGAACGAAAACTCATGGTATTGATATGCAAAAATTTATTTTGGTATGCATATGCTACGCGATGGATAGGTTTAGGGTTCTGGGGTAGATGCACGCGAATCCTGCATATAATATGCATGCTAAAGTCAATTTTTGTGTATCAATACCACAACGTTTCTTGTTTTTTTTATTAGACTGGGCTCACAGTTGATAACAGGTGACCTCTGGTGGTGATATGACAGTTCAACTTTTATAACTCACAACAGATGGAGCTCTATTGAAAGTTGTATTATAAGCAAGAATGCACATGAGTTTTTCAGTCTGGTTTTCACATAGAGTGACCCATTAAATATAACTATTAAATTATTAATAATAAAAATAACAATATTAACAATAAAATAAAATAAAAATACATATATAATTGTATTATTATCCTATGATGAATGAACTCATTCAGCGCTCAAGTTCTCCAGCAGTCACTGAACTGAGCATGTGTGAACCGAGCACTTGAAAGAAGGGGCCAAATTAACATTTGTATGGTTCCTCATGGTTTATGTAAATTAGTTTACTTACTTAATATGCATTACATAAGTAAAACGTCCATGTTTCCCATCATTATTAGGTGCTTTAATAATGTAATTGTGTATATGTAATGTTATTGCGAAATTATCCTACATAAATTGACTAGTGAATCGGTTAGAACTAATTTGAAGAACCAGTCTGTTTGAGTCTTAATGGGAAGAATGTTGTAAATAATGTTCAGTTTCTCAGATCCTTTCATGTCATAAGACCTCAATATATCATCAAGGACCATGGTTTCAACTAAAAATCATCTTTACTGTAAAAAAAAAAAAAAAAAAAGGATGGCCTGAGAGTTAGAAAATTAACTATCCCTTTAAGATACAAACTCACAATTATGAAAAACAAAATTACTTTTAAATTACACAGTTAGAATGTGAAGGTGCATTTGCTATATTTTATTATTTTCTTTTATTTCTATGTAGAAAGGCAACATGCATGTCCATAGAAATAGTAGGAGATCATGGAGTGAACATGGAATAAATGCCACAGATTCAGGGGCATCCCGATTCCTTAGTACGATCCTATTTGGAAACTATTTTCTTTTTTAAGAATTCGGTTGCTTGTGTATATGTCATGTGGGTGGGGGTCTGTAAAAGGTCAGCAATGTTCGATCTAAAATAGATTGCTCCACCTGTTCAAGTGTAGCAGCCGTAGCTTTTGCACAGGCCATTCTATCACTCCCAAAAACTCTTGATCATTTATCACTTCCTGTCTATTTTTACCCGGTGCGGTAATTCTCCACTAACTACTTTAAGATAATGTCCAGTGGAAACATTCTGGCTTGAGTCAACAGTGCACTTTTACATTTAAGTACTGTGTCTGTCCGTTATTATAGGAACATTTTAATTGTGATACGGCTCAAGTGTAATACTTAGATCAAGACTTCACACTGCTTAGAGTGCCTGCACTTTTTTCACACATTTGAAGTAGCAATGTTTTTGATAAAAAATAAACAAAAGTAAGGAAATATTCATTCCGTAATAGGTTTTTTTATTTTATTTTTTGTGTTTTATTTTTATGTATTGTTAAAAAATAACTTATTTTGGCTATCATGAGTCTTTTATTTTTGGACTAAATCGTGTGTTTTTACATTGTACTTTGTACGTCTGTAATTAATTTCTGTAATTACATTTATAATTACACTGTTGACCCATCCCTCACACCTTAACCCACCCTTAACCTTACCCATACCACCAAACCGGTCCCTAACCTTACCCATATCCCACCTCAATAGCAGCAAAAGTGTTTTGCAAGACAATATGAACACAATAAGTACATTGTACTTATATTTTGATATAAGTACATAGTAGTTAAGGCCACTTAATATAAAGTGGGACGCATATTTTTAAATATTTGATATTCTCTCCCTGTTCCTGCTTGTTGGTTTAGAGAAGCTTTTAAGAGTGAAGCGTTCCCGGAGTGTGGGAGTATGTGATTATGTATGCTGGAAACTCCCAGGACCTATTTTAGATAGTCAAAAGATCCTCCAGAGCCAAAATCCATCTGGAGAGCTGAGCTGTGCTTATGCCCCTCACTATGCTTTTCTGGGCTTTTGTGCCCTTTCTTATAGCAATTTCGCTCTTTTTCTTCATCTCTCATTCAGGAGGAAAGAGTGGGGTCAGCAAGAAGACAGATGGTGTGAAGGTAGGATGGAAATCAGATATTCACTGTTTAGATAATTGATACAAATAATGATTTTAATTGATCCTGTTTGAATTTAAGTCTATAATTTGCACACTGCAAACTTTATTTTGTATATTATGTTATATTTTGGTCTGTCAAGTGATAAAAATTATATATTTTTTATCTAATTAATTACATGATGTGCCAGTTAATTAAATTAATTGCACATCAATTTTGGCTGGGAAATTGCCCTCCAAAAAATAGTCATTATTGTTTTAGATGAGTAAAGCATTGAATATACATTACAAAAAGTAACTTTAGAAAGAAATGTTTTGATTCAGCATTGTATAAATAATGATAATAAATGTCAATGTTTTAATGAATATTTTAATATTAAATGATTTTATAAAAAATGATGAAACTTAAACTACCAGTAGGTAGCCGCAAGTCACAGACTTAATAAACGAGTCATTCATTCAACCGATTCGTTCAAACATTTGATAAATTCAGAAATTAAGCAAGTGAACGTCTTTATGAATGGCTCGTGAATCATTAGCTCACTTGATTCTCTCAAAAACATGGATTCATTCAGTAAGTAAACGTTGTTGCATGTTTTCTCAGAGAACCAACAATTTTGCTGTTAATTCATTTGGAACAATTTTCGTTAGCAAAATTTAGCAAAATATAATATAAATGCATAGACATATATAAGCTACAAAAGTTAATCAGTGAATGAGTGCTTTTTCTTTATCTTTTGTTCTATGATTTTCATCATTGACGGACTGCAGCATGTTTCACTTTAAAAGCAACACTGTCTCTTTAAAGCCTGATGCACGTGACGCGGATCTGACCCACTTCCGGTTTTCTCCCAACTCTTTACAGTTATTTAGGACTGTCTAACTCAAACTGTAGTTATGAGGTCACATGCCAAAAATGGGCATTTTGGCATAATTGTGTGTGTTTTTGTCATTGACTGTATAAAACCGCATAAAAAAGAACTCACTGCACTTCTCGCGCTACTGGCTCGCTGTCTGAAGCTGCTTTCTGTGTGCATGTTACTGAGATTTTTCTGACGAATAATAATATCAGCAAATGTCAGACTCGCAATAAACAAATCAAATGTAATTAAATGGGCATTGCAGAAGATCAAAGAAAGAATTATAACCACTCAGACTTGCTTATTTAGCAAAAAACTGATACCAACAATAACAAAAAAAACATTTAATACAATGTATAACATGGAATATATAGATGTTGATTTTGTATGCTAGAAATTGTAATATTTGGGATAAATATTGGTATAGTTCTTGTAAAATGTATAATTATATAAATTCTCCATACAGCTTGTGCTATATTAAGTATTCTAAATCCATACAATCATCCCTGGAACAGACTGAAATATAAGTCATTAGTCACTGAAAATCTCCAGAATTCCCGATCTGATTTATCTCGATCGGTGGTCAGTAAACTACCGTGAAACTAGTTTTTCATGAGACAGGTAGGTTTGTACAATAAGTGCTTTCTGAAAGTCTTATACGCCTTTCAAGGAAATAATCACAAAATTTAAGGAGGATTGTATTTGAGAAGGACTGTAGACTGTTGATGCAGGAACTCTTCCACAACACATACAGTGTTCAGAATCACAGCTGTTCCTCTCATCTGTCCCCCTCTGTCCATCTCACAATGTTTGTTCCTGTCTAACCTCTTTTCATTTTTCTTCTAGAAAAGGAAGTCCAGTTCCAGCACCCAGCTGATGGTGAGTGTGAAACAGGCTCCATCCTGTTGACAATCTGCCACAAACTGGCAACCTTTTAAAAACTGCAACCCAACAATGAGTAAAACATGGCTGCCATGGAGCTGGACTTTCTTTTTGCTGTTGTTGATGTTACATCACATTTGTAAAGTTGATAGAAATCTGACTCATTTATTGTTGCAGGACCGAAACTGCTGACTTAAAGTCCTCTGATTTTCACCAATTCTTTCTTTCTTGAAGGCACAGGAGAAAATAGCCGGTCAATTCTGATCACGCTTTCTGTGATCTTGGCTTTGAAACTAACAATACAAATCCTGAATCTCAATGTGTCATTTGTAGGAATCATCAGAGAGTACCAATACCACAATTGAGGATGAGGATACTAGAGGTGAGACTGATTTCTGATTCTAGGGATTCAGAGCACTTCACATTTCCTCCAGTTTCTGACACAACTTAGCAGTAGCTCCCTGTCAACAATGCGTTCATCTGAATTAAAGGGATGAAAATTTGCTGTTAATTTACTCATTTACACAGAGCACATTATTTTATTTGTTACACAATTAATTATGTAACATTATAAGTGATTCTCAAAGAAAATGAGAATTAAAAGTGACACCTGTATAGTCAAATCTACCACAGTCTATGTGTATCTAAAAAGTATTAAATGTGTATCTCTCTGCTTTGCAGCAAGGAAGCAAGAAATCATCAAAGTAACGGAGCAACTCATTGAAGCCATCAGCAATGGAGATTTTGAGAATTACACGTGAGTTTGGGGACCATTATATTTTCATCCAGTCTTTCACCATCCACATTTGCTAAATATGAATGTACTGTAGTGGACTGGCGACGGTTTTGACACTTTTTTGCTTTATCATCTGTAAAGGCCTGTTCAAGGATGATAACTTTTACTAATTGTTCTTGTTAAATGAGAATAGGGGAGTCCACACCACAACTATTACATTAATAATGACAGAGAGGAATTACATCATTGGAATCATTTTCAGAGCAATTGTTTTCCAGCTGATGAGTGATAAAAACATTGACAGCCAACCTACGTATAAAGAGTTCAAGCATTTAAAGCAGCAGACAACATAACTGCAGTGCCTGCTTATAATAAACAGAATGTTATGTGTGGATGCAGATATTGTTATTGTTCTTTGTATGAATAGGCATTACTTCAATAGATTTTTTTTCAATGTATTTCTGTGCAATTTATCTTAAACTAATATAAGAGGTGGATTGTAACACCAAAGCCTCTTTTTCTATTATTATCTTTGTGCCTCTTGTCTTTATAAAAACTTACTCCTCCTTTTACCCATGGTCAAATAGTCTTCAAAACTGGGCCATTTGTGCATCTGTTAATATTTGCAAAAAAAATTAAATTCTTAGTAAGGTTTTTCATGAATTTGGTAATATATATATATATATATATATATATATATATATATATATATTATTATTATTATTTATTTTTTTTTTTTATTTTTTTTTTTCAATTGCACACCAAGTTTAAGATTCATAATTGTGAAGTGACTAAATGGCTGATAGTCCTTATAATGATCTGATTCAGCATGATCCAAGAAATCTATTGAGCCATTGTGATTTTAGGACAAAGTCTTTTGAACAGTAGATGACGCTGTCATAAAACTTGCAGATGGAGCAGATGGCCTCCTGTCATGTCTATCAGGGAACGAGTTATCATTTCAGATATTCCTCATAGGAAACTTGTTCATTTCTGCTTCTCCTCTCTATCTGAATGCTGGTGTGTCTGGTCTCCTATAGGCTGATTATAAAATGACATTTTAAAGAGCTCCTCAACCAGTTATCATCATAAGAATTCATATTTCCTAGGATCAATAATAAGATTAAAGCATGTATATATCACCATCCTTGCATGCAATAAAGAATTTATCTCTGGAAAACAACATGTCAAGGTATTTGAAGACAAATTAGTTAATGTCAAGACTACATTAAATATGATATACTATGTTTGTGTGCAGGAAGATGTGTGATCCCAGTGTTACAGCGTTTGAGCCTGAGGCCCTGGGAAACCTGGTAGAGGGGCTGGATTTCCATCGCTTCTACTTTGAAAACTGTAAGATGCAACTTTTACCTGTATTTTAAATCATAAACATTTAAAGAAAAAATTCTAATTAGCTTCTGCCTAGTTCTCTTTTACCTCAGGATTTTTATAATGCTGATTGAAAAAGAGCATGTATGGTTTACATGCCTGATGTGATTCAAATAGTGCATATTGTCTGATCCATAATATGTGGTGTTTCTAATTTGTCAAAGCAGAATGTTATGTGGTTTAATTATGACCTCTAGACAATGTTTTTGAATCAGTTTGTTCAAAGTACAAAAATATCCAGCAAAGATATAACACTGATGACAGGGGAGCTTCTTTTTGCAAACTGTTAATCTTTTGTATACTTCATACAGGGGTGAGTGGGTTGACCCACTCCCTGTATCTTGGCAACTGTACACTTTGTCTGTCACGCGACCTTGTATTTTGGACATATTAAACCATGCAAACCATTTAGCGAAATATAATCCTAAATTGGTAAAACAGCTATATTTTTTTCTTCTCCAAAATGGCATCTACGGGGCAAAATTAGCAAAATGTTGTGGGGTAAATTGAGCCAGAATTTTAAAGTATCCGACCATAGGGCACTGAAGTTAAGTGAAATCTCTGAAGTATAAACTGGTACTTTAATTTGATATCACACAACTGGTAAAGAAGTCATATTGAAGCCTATTTTTCAACTTGAGAGTCTATTTTTATAAGCCTACAAAAAATATCAGATTACTCAATTGTCAAAATAATCACTTGATTACCAAAATAATCTTTAGTTACAGCCCTAGATTAGTTAAAACACTTCAAATTACAACGGCAATGTTTTGCATTTTGTGATTAAAACACAAATAATTTCCTAAAAATAGTATTCAAATATTGCCTCATTCTAGTGTATTGTCATACCCCTTGTGTCCATGTGGATGTAGCTCATAATTTTCCAAGTGTATACTATAGCTTTTATTCTTCATTTAGGCACTATCCATGAAAAAAAAAAAAAATAATAATAATTTGTTTAAATAAGAAAAGCGATATCTTTGCCATAGTATCCTTTCAAATGTTAAACTTGACACGGTCATTGCATGATTTTCATGTGCTCCATTTTATTTGTACCATTGTTTGTTTTTTTTGGTTTATTTATTAGAATTTGAAAGATAATAATTATATGATCCATGGGAACACTTTTTTTTAATAAGCCATATTTTAGAACCCTTTGTCATATTGTAGATACAATCTGATCATTAAAAATATTTCCTGAAATCATTTTAGATAATTTCATTGGCCTCATTTTCCCTCATCTTAAGGACTAAATTATTAAAAAATGGCCCTTCTTAACCCACTCTGCCATAATGCATCACCATTTGTTGAGTTATAGAAGCCATTTATTTCTTGGATTAAACTCACCACATCGACACCATGCAGTTAATGTGTAGGAGTTTTCTTTTTTTCACTTTTTTTTACTTTTAATTAATTGTATTAAATTATTTATTGCATTGTGTTTTGGCATCTGGCTTTTTTTTATTATTGTGCTGATGATTCTGTAGTTTTAGAGTTAATGGAAAACAAGACTGAAATACCGTTGTTTTCTTGTAAAAGGCCTTCAATAACCTTTTTATCGGTGTACTGGTAATTTTCTGTCAGGACAGATTTTTTTTCTTAAAGTGTAGGTCTTCAATGTTATACCAATTGCAAGGTAAACTATGGTCATCAACATATAAGCGTTGTGTGCAATACCCAACAATCCATGTTTTTATTTTGTCTGTTTCTATTGGTAGTGTCATATGCTTTTGAACAATAAGTTTGTCAAACATTGGCCGAGCGCAGAATTTCTTTTTATTATTTATTTATTAAACTTTTTTTTCTAGGTTATCTGAACATAAGAGGAAACATTATCAGAATGTTCCATTTTTGTTCAATTTGCAAACTTTATTGGAACATTACTTTGAAATCTTTCTCGAAATAAGTTTTCAACTGTTTAAAAAACAGTGTTTCATTAACTCTTTCCCCACAAGCATTTTTTTATTTTATTTGTCAGCCACCGCCAGCGATTTTGATGATTTTCACAAAAATGTGATGGTCTACAGTATATTTTGCTGTGTGAATTTTTGAATATGCAATACACCAAAATAAAGATCAGAGCCTATACAAAAATAATGTGCTTTATTCTAGCTTAAAGTATTCTTTCTTTATCGTCATTATCATATATTCAGTACGATTATCAAAGCATAAATCGTCTAAGGTTACGTATGTAACCCTGGTTCCTCGAAGGAACGAGACGCTGCGTCGAGAACGATTGGGGAACGCCCCCAGCGTGACGTCTCTGAATCATGTGTGTAATCAGTCCAATGGAAGGGCGAGACGTCATAGGCGGGTGACGTCAGAGACCAGGAAGCATAAAAACAGGAGAGGCGCAGCCGGCACCAGCCTCAAAGGATGAAGCAAGCGCCGGCCAGAGATGCCGGAAGTGTGGCACTGCGACGCAGCGTCTCGTTCCTTCGAGGAACCAGGGTTACATACATAACCTTAGACGTTCCTCTTCAGGAACTCGAGCTGCGTCGAGAACGATTGGGGAACGAGAATGCCCACGCCGCCAGACTTTACAAATCTCTGCCAGTGTGGGAAACTGCACAGCTAGGACGAGAGAACAGAGGGGCCTGGAGCGGCTGGAAAATCTAGACCGTAAAATCTTACAAAGGTCAAAGGCGTTGACCACCCCGCAGCCTCGCAGATGTCATGCATAGAGACACCTGCTAGGAAGGCCTTGGAGGCCGCCACACTTCTAGTGGAGTGAGCCTTGACCCCCAGGGGAGCGGGGAGGTCAGAGGACTCAAATGCAAGAGAAATAGCATCTACTATCCACCGGCTGAGGGTCTGTTTAGTAGCAGGAAGACCTCTCTTAGGGGGACCATAACAGACAAACAACTGGTCCACCCTTCTCCACAGGGCAGCTCTGTGGACGTATGTGTCCAATGATCGCACTGGACACATACAATTAAGCTTCTTCTGGTCTGGCTCCCTAGAGGGAGGAGGACTGAAGGCCTGGAGTACGACAGGCCGTGGTGTAGAGGAGGGAACCTTAGGGACATACCCCGCACGAGGGTAAAGGAAAGCTTTAGCGAGACCGGGCGCAAAGTCTATATAAGAAGGGGCCACAGAGAGGGCCTGCACGTCCCCAACTCTCTTGAGAGAAGAAATCGCCAACAGGAAGACAGTCTTAATAGAGAGAAGGCGATCGGAGATCTCCTCAATAGGCTCGAAGGGCGGCCTACAGAGAGCTTCTAAAACCACAGCCAGGTCCCACGTGGGGACACGAGAACGTACTGGAGGCCTCAGCCTCAGCGCACCACAGAGGAAACGTGTAACGAGGGGGTGTCTGCCCACTGACTGGCCACCGAGAGGGGCGTGGTAGGCCGCAATGGCCGCCACGTAGACCTTCAGGGTGGAGTGGGTCAACCCTGCGGAGAAACGGCCCTGCAGGAACTCCAGCACTGTACCAATCGGGCAGTTAACTGGGTCGAGCTGACGGTCTCCGCACCAAGAAGTGAAAAGTTTCCACCTCAAGGCATACAGTTTCCTTGTAGAGGGAGCTCTGGATTGGAGGATGGTCTCAACAACCTCAGTTGAGAGACCGGAAGCTATGAGTTGTGCCCCCTCAGGGGCCACACCCATAACTTCCACAGCTCCGGGCGGGGGTGGACTATGGTGCCCTCCGCCTGTGAGAGGAGATCCCTCCTGACGGGAATCTCCCAGGAAGAGCCGTCTAGGAGGGAAATCAGGTCCGAGAACCATACTCGACCTGGCCAGAACGGGGCTACTAACAGCAGCCGGACTCCGTCCCGGCGCACTCTCTCCAGAACTCCTGGGAGCAGAGCAATCGGGGGAAAGGCGTACAGACGAAGCCTCGGCCACGTCTGTACCATGGCGTCCAGCCCCAGTGGAGCTGGATGAGTCAGAGAGAACCAGAGGGGACAGTGCGATGTCACTCGAGTCGCAAACAGGTCCACCTGAGCCTGGCCAAAAACTCTCCAAATCTGCTTCACGACCTCGGTGTGAAGCCGCCATTCCCCAGGCCTCAGCCCCTGCCTCGACAGGATGTCTGCTCCCATATTCATATGCCCAGGAATGTGAACCGCTCTGAGCGAGAGGAATTTGTCCTGGGCCCACACAAGGATCTGGTACGCTAGTTTGCTTAGACGCGTGAGTGCAGACCTCCTTGGTGGTTGATGTAAGAGACCAACACATGGTGACCTCTTAGGTCTGGGAGAAAATAACGAAGTGCACGCAGCACGGCCAGCATCTCCAGGCAGTTGATGTGCCATGTCAGATGGCGACCACTCCACAGACCGCGGGCAGGGTGGCCACTCATGACCGCACCCCAGCCGGTGAGGGACGTGTCCGTCGCTAGCATCACGCGGCGACAAGGAGCTCCCAGCACCGGGCCCTGAGACAAGAACCAAGACTTCCTCCACATATCCAAGGCACGTAGGCAGCGCCGTGTGACCTTGATCATGCGAAGTGGGTTTCCCCTCGGGGAGAACCCCTTGGTCTTGAGCCACCACTGTAGGGGTCTCATGTACAGCAGGCCAAAAGGTATCACGTTGGACGCAGCTGCCATCAGACCCAGCAGTTTTTGAAACAGTGAGTGACTGGCCTTCTCTCACTCCCGTGACTGCGGCGAGGATCGACTCGAGACCTCCGCGGAGACGGCGAGCCGCTCAGCAGCGCTACGTTTCCGGGCGGTAACTGGGCGTGGTGCTCGCGGGAGACCGCTGCGCCCTGTAACTCCGGCAGGGTTGGCAGAACGATCTCCTGAGGGCACTGAGGCGAGATGGACACCGTGTAATGTGGTGTAACCTGCTGCACCACAGAGGGGACTGCCCTTATAAGCCCTTGGGCCAGTAGCGTCAGGGCTTATTGGCCGAAGACCTCTTAGCCTTAAGTACAGTCCGCAGATCCGGCTTAGACTTAGAAGCCCCCGACCCAGAACGCTCTGTTTTTGTGCCTCCCTGTATGAGGAGCTGGTACTCGGTGGAGGCTGCCCCCGCCCGGCAGCCTCCGGATTTAGAGAGCGACGTGGGAGGAACTGCTGGAACGCCGCCGCCTGCCTGCGAGCCTCCTGGTACCTGTCGACGACAGAATTAACAGCGTCGCCGAACAGGCCCGAGGACACAGGGGCATCCATGAGACAAACCCTGTCCTTTTCTCTCATATCAGACAGGGTGAGCCACAAATGTCTCTCTGCTGCTACCATTGCTGCCATGGACCGCCCGATAGCGCGAGCGGTCTCCTTGGTAGCGCGGAGAGACAAATCAGCGGTCCTCCTGAGCTCCGTGATATCCTCAGATCTCACGTGCTCTTGCTCATCTAAATCTTTCAGCAGATCGGCTTGGTACGCCTGTAACACCGCCATAGTGTGCAGACACGCACTAGCCTGACCCGCTGCCGAGTACCCCTTGCCCACCAGCGCTGACGTTGTACGCAGCGGCTTGGAGGGCAGTGCCGGAGCCTTTAATGACGATGCCGCGCCGGGAGACAGATAGCTCGCGAGCGTCTGTTCAACCCGGAGCATCGCCTTATAACCGCGCTCATTCATCCCCGCTACGTTGCCGTAGTGATCAGAAACGGGGATGAAGACGCGGGCCAAGAAGGGTTTTTCCCACTATCTACACACCTCGGCGTGCAAATCGGGAAAAAAAGGCAGGCTTCGGCGTGGAGGTGGCGGCTTAGTTCGCAGAAATCGCTCATCAAGTTTACTTTTCTGTGGTTCAGCCTTTTTCTCGGTTGGCCATTCGATGTTTAATTTGGCCACAGCACGAGTAACCACCTCCAAAAGCTCCTCATACTGGGGCGATTGAGGGGGCGAATCCTCAGCGACGTTCACCACATCAACCTCCTCGGAGGAAGATAGATGAAACACTGAGCCCGCTCCCTGGGGAGAAGTAGCGCCGGAGCGCGCTTCCGATCCCTGAGAGCGGGCGCTGGATCTGGCAGGGGAGGAAGAAGAAAGGGACTTGCCCGTCTCCATTCCCTCTGCCAAATCCAACTGCGAACCCCACAAACGAGATCGACCGCTCCGCCTCGGCGGAAGCGGGACCAACGCCGCGGGGAACGCTAGCGAAGGCTCCCTCGGTGAAGAGAGCCCTCCGGGAACGGAGAAAATGCAGGGCAAGCCGCTCGCAATGCGGGCAGTCAGCCCCCTCAAGAGCCGACTCTGCATGCTCCGCTCCCAGGCAAACAACGCACAAACTGTGTGTATCCCCGCCTGTGATATAGCGAGGACAGGGAGGAACACACGGTCTGAAACGCTGCTTGCCTTCGCCCATTTTGTGTTTGGTCTTGGAGGGTGCTTTTGGCATACTTATGGGGGATGACAAACAACACTAAATAAGACTCACAAACGTAAAGTTTTTTGAACAGTACACACACAGAGAGCGCTTGCTGAAGACAGAAAGGCTGGTGCCGGCTGCGCCTCTCCTGTTTTTATGCTTCCTGGTCTCTGACGTCACCTGCCTATGACGTCTCGCCCTTCCATTGGACTGATTACACACATGATTCACAGACGTCACGCTGGGGGCGTTCCCCAATCGTTCTCGACGCAGCTCGAGTTCCTGAAGAGGAACCATGTGTGTTTTTGTTCGGGAGGTTTTGTAATCGTTCCGAATGTGTGTTATAGTGCCCCCGAGTGTATAACAGTGAAAACACAAAAAAGCGTAAAATCTTGTCTTTGGTGGGAAAGCATTGTCTTCTAAAAGACGAGATAACTCAACAATGGTGGGTAAAGAGTTAATGATGTTTTGTGCTAACATTATGAGAACATTATTCAAGACCCGCTAATGGTGAACAAATGCTCTGTTAACGTTAATGCAAGAACGTTTGCTCCTTACTTTGAGAGAACCATGCCAGACCTTCCCTGTCTGCTAGGATTGCGACACCTCTCTAGCAACCTAGACATTTTTGTGAAAATTTTAATTTATTTTATTTTTTTATTGTTTTTGACAGTGTGGTCAAAGAACAGCAAGCCGGTTCACACCACCATTCTGAACCCTCATATCCACCTGATCGGCGAGGATGCCGCCTGCATTGCCTACATTCGTATCACGCAGTATCTGGACACAAATGGAATGCCATGCACTGCCCAGTCAGAGGAGACACGGATCTGGTATCGTAAAGACGGCAAGTGGCAGATAGTCCACTTCCATCGCTCAGGCTCTCCATCTGCCATCACTAAATAAGAGACTCAGGTAATAAATCTAAAAATGAATGATCATTTATTATTATGCACAAATATGATGTATGCAGAGGCAGATTAAACAAGCAATAAATGTAACAATACTTCTTAAAACTTTATATAAATTTTTTATTATTTTTTTAAAAACCTTAAGATGACAGTATTTTGTAATTTACTTTTTTCAAAACTCTTCATACAGTGTCAGCTAAACTGTAGATCATTTTTCTTTCAGTATGAAATGCATTCAAGATCTTTCAAATGACATGAATTATTTTCTCACTCAAACACAACCACTGCCAAACCTCTACAGGTCGATTTGGACATACATACTGCTAAGCTTAAGTTCAAAACCTTACATAGCAATTTGCTACAATTCTACAGTAACACCATATTGAAATTTATTCCAAATCTAAAAAAATGAAATACCATCAAAACAATATAGTCCAGTAGCTAAACACTTATAAAGGTGTTAGACTTTAAATGACAATGACACCGTGAACTGTTCACAGCAGTCATCAATACACTGACACAGTGAACATGTGACGATTGCTCCAGTGACTCAGAGCCATGTACAGTCACTATCAAACCAATGAGAGTGATACTGTAATTTAAGCTTCTTTAATAGCAGACAGCTTGCTGAAAATATGTTGTACTTTCATTTACTTGCCATTTTTTGAAAATGTGCAAAAATCTTTTCAGCTCAGAGATTTACAGTAAATAAATGTTACTATTGTACCATGAAAGTTCATTAGGCTCTCAATGCATTTCATACACTTTGCATTTAAATAGCTGGAACATTTCCAGCACATTTTGTTTACAGACAACTTTCAGTCATGTTTAACAATTGTGTTGCACTCTCCTGAAAAACATTTACCCTCTCCTGTCAGAGTTCTGACAAATTGTAATTTGAGTCAGATAAAAATTAAAAAAAAAAGTAAGAAAAAGTTTTTTTTGTTTGTTTTCTTCAAATATCTGTACTTTATCATAGTAAAAAATTATATTTGGCTGACCAATAAAAGGTGTATTTGTATTTATTTAATCAGGGACAGTACACATTAATGATACATAATTAATGTAAAATGTGACAGATTTATCTGAGGTGGCTAATTTTCATGCATAGTCCCTCTCCCGGGACAGATTAATATTTAAAGAAAAGAATCGTATAGGGCTACGTGAATATAACATTTTTTACACTAAAATCACTTAAAAAAAAAAAAAAAAACCTAGAAAAGTTTTAGAAAAACCACAGTGACGTTTTGTGTCTTTTAATTCTGGTGGGAGTCTATTCCAGTCGAAAGATAACTTGGGGAAACTGGTTTCATAACATTCATCGTTTATCAAATATCTTGTTTTGTGTTGCTAATTGCGAAGAAATTACATTTTAAAGGGGTCATATGATGCTGCTAAAAAGAAAAAAAAATTGTGTATTTGGTGTAATGCAATGCGTTTATGCAGTTTAAGGTTAAAAAAAAACACATTATATTCCATATTGTTACGGATCACTCGGGAAGCTGAGGAGTAACAGAATGAAGATGTTTATTGTACACAGACACAAGCAGAGGAGCAGGTAGTGATGAGTGACAATGAGGATGGATCCGTGAAGGTAGGGTGAAGACTTCTTGGAGGGACAGTGAGCCACACACACTTGGGGAACTGGGTCTTCGGAGGGAATTGCTGGAGAGAGTAGAAGAGTAGTTAGTCCTTATAGTAAGCATACAGGAATGATCTTGTCGCGAACGTGACCGGACAATGTTTGAGTGCGTGTGTGTGGCTTTTATGGTGCTGCGGTGATAGGCTGGTGATGAGGATCAGGTGGATGTGATTTAGAACTCCGGTGAGGGTGTGCGTTGTGATTGTGTGGAGGTGGAACCAGGCGTGTTTGTAACAGTACCCCCATCCCCACGGCCTGCTCCTGAGGGCCGGGGACCCCCGACGATTTATCTGAGGTGGCTAATTTTCATGCATAGTCCCTCTCCCGGGACAGATTAATATTTAAAGAAAAGAATCGTATAGGCCTACGTGAATACAACATTTTTTACACTAAAATCACTTAAAAAAAAAAAAAAAAAACCTAGAAAAGTTTTAGAAGCTGGTGATGAGGATCAGGTGGATGTGATTTAGAACTCCGGTGAGGGTGTGCGTTGTGATTGTGTGGAGGTGGAACCAGGCGTGTTTGTAACAGTACCCCCACGGCCTGCTCCTGAGGGCCGGGGACCCCCGACGACGTGGTGGGCATCCTCTTCCCCTGGGAGCTGGTCGGTTGGGATGATTGGAGTCGAAGGTATCGAGTAAGGTGGGATCCAGGATGTCGTTGCGTGGGACCTAGGAACGTTCCTCTGGACCGTAACTTTCTCCCAGTCCACTAGGTATTCCAGCTGCCCACCATGCCGCCGGGAGTCCAGGATGTCCTTGACTGTTTAGGTCGCGCCGTCATCTAGGAGGAGAGGAGGGGGGGCTTCGGCTTCAACAGGTTCTGTGGAGGGAGAGACAGAAGGATGGTGAGGTTTAAGGAGTGACACATGGAATGTGGGGTGAATCCGGTACTCAGGGGGAAGCTGGAGTTTGTAAGTGACCGGATTGATCTGCTGGGTGATGGTGAATGGGCCAATGAATCTGGGACTGAGTTTGCAGCAGGGTAGACGCAGGCAGATGTCCCAGGTGGACAGCCAGACCTTCTGACCGGGTTGGTAGTTAGGAGCCTCGGATCGGCGAAGGTCGGCCGACGTCCTGCGTCTGCGAAGTGCCCGCTGAAGTTGGTGATGTGCCGCGTCCCAGACCCTCTCGCTCTCCCGGAACCAGTAGTCGATGGCGGGGACATCCGAGGGTTCACCTGACCAGGGGAATAGAGGTGGTTGGTAGCCGAGTACGCACTGGAAGGGAGTGAGTCCGCTGTGGAGGCAGCTTGGAGGCCCATTTAGGGCAGAAGACGTCGCTGAAGAGGGCGTAGCATTGAGTGATGGTGATGGACTGATTTTCAACTGGGCTCTCAACAGACATGGAGTAGACTGGGAGAGGTTCAGGGGACGGTGTGACTGGAACTGGACAACCGGAGATGCACTGGTGATGGACTGATTTTCAACTGGGCTCTCAACAGACGTGGAGTAGACTGGGAGAGGTTCAGGGGACGGTGTGACTGGAACTGGACAACCGGAGATGCATGATCGGAAACAGGCTTCGCTCCACTTCAGGATCTCGCCCGTCTTCCAGGAAATCACGGGGTTGTGCTGCTCAAGCCACGGGCGCCCTAGAATAACGTCAGCGGTGGATTCCTCCAGAACCAGCAGATGGATCTCCTCGTGATGGAGTAGTCCAGTTTGGAGGGATATGGGGCCCACATTATGGCGCACGCACTTCCTGCTTAGCGGCCTGCCGGTGATTGTGTGGACCTGGTAGGCTGACGGCATGGCCGTGGTAGGGAGTTTGAGCTGACGCCAGAGGGCGCCGGAGATGAAGTTGCCGGCTGACCCAGAATCGAGGAGGGCGGAACTGGAAGAGACATGTCAGTGGCAGTAAGTGTCACAATAGTGGTGAGTGGTTTCATTTGGTATCTTGAAGGGAGAATGGCACTCACCATAGGACGAGGACGACGGACGGGGCACACTGCTATAGCATGCCCCGGGGCTGCACAGTAGAGGCACAGATTCTGGGCCAGCCGTCTCTGACGCTCCGCCATAGTGAGGCGGCGGTAGGAGTCGAGGATCATAGGCTCGCTGGCTGGTTCTGGGGGGCTGACGTTTTTCTGGTCGGCAGAGTGGTGTGGAGGAATGCAACTGGCCCTGGTGCTCTTCTAAGCACAACTGCATACGAGTGGCGAAGCGGATGGATAGCAGGATGAATCGCTCGAGTCCGATGGTATCCTCGTATGCAGCAAGATGCAACTGCACTCGGGGTTCCAATCCATGATGGTAGGTCGTCAGTAAAACCTGTTCGTTCCATCCACTGGAGGCCGCCAGAGTCCTAAACTGAAGGGCATATTCATTGATAGACATTTTTCCTTGTTTTAGATTATACAGCTTCTCTCCAATGGAAGAGTCCCAAGCTGGTCTGCCGAAAACTTCACGGAAATGGTCGATGAAGCTAGAATAAGACTGGATAACTGGGTTATTTTGAGTCCAGAGAGAATCTGCCCACAGTAGTGCTTTACCTTGCAGCTGGGAAATAATAAAGGCTACCTTTGAACGGTCAGTGGGGTACAAGTGGGGTTGCATCTCCAGGACCAGCGAACATTGAAGGAGGAATCTGCTGCATTCCTCCACCGAACCAGAGTAGTGCACTGGCCTGGCCATGGGACTGGCGTGAACGGCAGGTGAGGAAGTGATGACAGGGTCGGCGGAAGTGCTCGCTGGTGTAGGAGGTGCTGGTGTTGCCATGAGTGTTCGTCGGAGTGCATCAACCAGATCTTGAAAGGGGTCCGTGTGCCTGGCGGTGCTGGTCCGGTCATCTGTTACGGATCACTCGGGAAGCTGAGGAGTAACAGAATGAAGATGTTTATTGTACACAGACACAAGCAGAGGAGCAGGTAGTGATGAGTGACAAAGAGGATGGATCCGTGAAGGTAGGGTGAAGACTTCTTGGAGGGATGGTGAGCCACACACACGCACACTTGGGGAACTGGGTCTTCAGAGGGAATCGCTGGAGAGAGTAGAAGAGGAGTTAGTCCTTATAGTAAGCATACAGGAATTATCTTGTCGCGAACGTGACCGGACAATGTTTGAGTGCGTGTGTGTGGCTTTTATGGTGCTGCGGTGATAAGCTGGTGATGAAGATCAGGTGGATGTGATTTAGAACTCCGGTGAGGGTGTGCGTTGTGATTATGTGGAGGTGGAACCTGGCGTGTTTGTAACACATATAGTGTACATTATAGTTTCTCCTGTATGCCCCGCCTTCTGAAATGCGTTGATTTTTCCAAAGCTCACATTCTGAAAAAATATCGAGTTGTGCTCTGATTGGCCAGCTATTCAGTGCATTGTGATTGGCCAAATCCCTCAAATGTGTGACAGAAATGTTATGCCCCTTAACATACCATGATGCCATCTCCCAGGCCAGCAGCACGAGACTCAGTCCAGCTGCTCTGCTCATGCACATCCCATCATCGGTTCTCTATAAGCAGTTCAGTCATTGTACTGTTAGGAGTAACTAAATAACTCTGGATACTGGTTTATTTCACGTCAAGGGGAGTATAGGGCACATTTATAAACCAAATAAATTAATTTATGGATTAGTGCGTATTGGAGACGCAAACAGTTTAAAATGATTCATTTCAATTTGGTGAACTGGTTGGACCAGTTCACTAAGAAGACCCAGTTAAATAGAAAGATTCGTTCATGATCCAGACATCAGATGAGACAAAACCAATAAAACCCATTACAAATAAGGCATTTGTTGCATCCAGTGGGGACATAATCACTGATTATAATGACCTATACTGTGTTTTTAAGCGTTGCGTTGTGTATCACGCTGCATAAACAAAACCATGTCTGCATTTGTGATCTGAGAAACAACAAACAAGCCTTTTCTACTGCTCAAAACTTGCATTTGAATCATCATTGGCAAATTATTTAAATATAAATAATGTATTCAAAGGCTGGGAGTCAGAAGTGAAAGACTGTCCTTGCAATGTTTGAACTGCCCAACTTTTAGAAACAGCATTTGTGCTACAGACGCATTGCAGGCTACTAGTTCAGGAAACAGTCCTCATCCTCCATAACATGCTTAGCACACATCTGAATGTTTGGTTTGGACTTTTCTGGAACAGTGTTGAAATACAACTAAACCACTGATTTCTTGTCTTGTCCTCTTTTGGAAGGCCAAACAAGTAGTTTCGCTTTCACAACGAAACACAGAGACAACAGAGAGAATAAGTTGCCTTGTTTCTTTGTGTGAACATTTGGGCAGTGTTATGCAATTCTTCCCACATAGTGATGCAACCTTTGGCTAAAAGTATTCAAAATGAAAAAAGCCGACTATGCCACCTGGGTTAATTCTTCACCCAGTAAAATAGGCTAAAACCAAAAGAATAATTAAACCAAAAGAAATTACGATAATATGAAGGACCCTGCTGGTTCGGATGGGATTAAAGACAAAGACATCACTTTCCAAAAATAGTACAAATTTATTTTGCCAAAAAAGATTCTCTTAAAAAGGTTCTAAAATACCATTTACAGCTTACCAGTTATTTACCCACAATTGTTAAGAGACTAGATTAAATCCACTTTAACAGAAGGGACAAACCACACAGGAAATCAGTGCGTAATTCTTAAAGCAGTGATAAAACAAAAGGTGATAAACCAAAAAAACAAAGCAAAAATACACACAAATATACTCTCCCCTTCTGTTAAGTCTCGAAAATCACAGCTCAGATAATCACAGGTGGATATATTTATACAAATGGTAACATACACTTGTATAAACGTAAAGAAAGAAAAATACAAACAGCAAAAATGTAACAAGTAACTCAATTAATATTTAAAAAGCATCAGAGCGGCTTCACTGAGCAAAAATACAAAGCCTTTTAATTTAATACACTTGCACAAGAGACAAATATCCAAGTCCTTACTCAAATATATCATACAGAGCACTTGGGCAGAATAATCTTAAAAAAAAAAAACACTCAGTAACACAGCAGTTTACAACCGCGACGTCCGCACGGTCCAGACTGTAAACCAGCAATATAAACCAGGTTTATAAGACTACTGTAACTTTACATTACCTGCGTTCATTGCACACATCCCAGGGGAAAGCAACAGGAAAATATAAACCAACAAGACCTTTTCTGCCCACACAACACAGGAGAAGGATCAAATCGGCCCGCTTGAATACGTTCTTTATAAAGACACTAACACGCCGCAATAATTGCGTGGCACAGGTGTGCTCAATGTCAAGGCTCCACAGCAGTGGGTGTGTCTTCGCCTTAGAAATACACCCATTAAAATACCACCAAATAAACCCAAATGAATAATAACCAGTCACATTCTACCCCCTAGTTTTAAAATTCGTCGACCCAACGACATTAACTCCAAGGTCTAAAGAGAGTGGAAACACTGTAAGTTACAGTTAGCTGAGAGCTCACAATACCACCCCCCCATGCCCCATTGTCTCTGGCAAATTATGGACATTAGGATGGTAGCCTGCAGTTGTTCGGGTAGTCCAATATAATGGTGCTCTTACAGTAGGCACCATGTCCTCTGAGGCCACTGAAGGATCACTAGGATAGGAATCATGGACTAGAGGAGGCTCAAGATCAGGGACACTAGTAGGTGAGATGGAAATACCCTCAGGGGCTCGAGGAAGGGACGGAGCACAAGTAAGAGGCGGTGGTGAATGAACAATTGGTACTATAGCCGGAGGGGAATCTTCTTGCCCGGACACCAATAAACATATCGTCATCTGATAGATCTTCACTGGATTCCATGGAGGCTTGATCAGATTCCGAAAGGGAGTCAGAAGGCTCTTCCAAATTCTGCCCAGATGGTTGAGCTCTTAACTGAGTATGATGCACATGTCTAACTTTTTCCAAATCATCAATAGGGGCAATGGTGTACACAGACCCACCAGATGTAGGGGCTTGCAGCACTTTGTAAACCACAGAACTCCAGCAGTCTTGAATCTTTATCCGGGCTCACACACAAACATACCACAAATACTGTACTCTCCGATCATGATGCTCTTTTCTAGGGTCCGCTGCAGCCTTCATGTGACTTCTAGCTCCATCAAAGGCCACTTGAAGTCTAGCCTGATGGTCATAAATCCAGTCATGAATACTACCTTGAGTGGGAGCCATGATTCGACCCAAAAGAAAGTCAACAGGCAATTGTGGATCTTGCCCAAACATTAAGAAATAAGGAGACTGATTTGTGGACTGATGCGGTTTCCCCTTCTAGATGATCATAAAAAAGTGTACTTTATCAATAATGAATAAGTGTCGAACGCGCATACTAGTCTTTACTTCCTCTAACCAATCAGTCAAAGAAATCCCGGTGATGCCTCTAAAAACAGGGAATTTCCTCTCCCTAGGGACATAAATCAACCTTTCTGTTGACATTTAGACATTGGGCCCACATCTACCTCTCTATCATTAGAGTGTGCAACAACAGGACTTGCCTGAACTTCAAACCATTGGTGACGCGGGCGTTCGTTATCAGCCTTAAGTTGGGCCACCAAGTCTCGCAATTGCTGCATCTCCTCCATAGTGACAGTCTAAATAGAAAAAAGGAGAGGAAAGTACACAAAAACAAAAACTCTAGTTTCAAAATCAAAATACAAATTAGTGTCACACACCAAAAATTATATCACATCTCTGCTTTACACACCCAATGTACCCTGCTGACTGCACCATAATTGTAACCTTTGGCTAAAAGTATTAAAAATGAAGAAATCGACTACGCCACCTGGGTTATTTCTTCACCCAGGAAAATAGGTTAAACCCAAAAGAAGAATTAAACCAAAAGAAATTACAATAATATGAAGGACCCTGCTGGTTCGGATGGGATTAAAGACTTAAAAATTTAATTAGCCAAAAACGATTTACTCTTAAAAAGGTTCTAAAATACCATTTACAGCTTACCAGTTATTTACACACAATTGTTAAGAGACTAGATTAAATCCACTTTAATAGAATGTACAAACCACACAAAAATCAATTATCTCCTTTTTTATATCAATTATAAAGATGACGGACTGTCCTGTATTAGCATATTTCTGCCCTCAGTTAGTTGCACGCGGTCTGCCAATTTATCGTAAACTATGCAGGCATTTTATAAATAGATGTAAATGTGAACATAAGAGTCTTCATTTTTCCCGACATAGAGGCATAGCATGCAGTGGATTAGTTAAGATTTTTAATAGCAATGCACCACCGAATACACAAAAACCAGAAGAAGGGGGCGGAGTGAGCAGTAACTCATTATCATTTAAAGAGACATGCACCAAAACAGGTCGCTGTGAACAGAGCTGTTTTTGACAAGGTATAAAGGGTGTTGTTTTAAATAACTATTGAGGAATTTGAACTAAAGTATCTTGCAGACCCTAACGAATTATACCAACTTATGGAAAATGGGCATCTAATGTCCACTTTAAGCCATTTTAAGTGTTAATGGTTTTCTACGGGAGGAAACCACTTTACGACAGGCTTTGCGCATTGCATTCATATTCTGTTGTTCTGTGGCCACAGATTTGTGGGTCTTGTCTTTTTCTCCTACAGGTGACTTATAGTACTAAATTACTTTTAATCGTTTAATCGTTTAAACATTATTGTCTTCACCAAATCGATAATGTTGTAAAATGTTGAGAGATTAAAATAAAATAAATGTTAATTAATTAATTAAAATCACAATTGATGTGTTTGCAACCAGACCCTATAGGGATTTCTTGAAAATGACAGGGAAGTGTTTAATCAAGCATGGAGCTAAATGCTGCAGGACAATGACACTCCAGGACCAGAATTTTCTAACATGTTTGTGAATTATATTTGTAAAAAAAAATTCATTTTTAGGCCCCGTCCAAACGGAGACACGTTTAGCTGTATACACATAAATTTTGTATCAAATAGGTGTTTCGTCCACATGGATCCGGCGTTTTGGGAGAGTGAAACCGATATATTTTTTAAACCAGGATAAATCTGAAAACGCAGCCCATGAGTTTTTGTGTAGACAGCGAATCCGTATATTTTCTGAAACGATGGCGTCATCAGCCTATGTCTCCCCCCTAGTCAGACATTGAACAAACACTGAACGATTGTCTTTTTATTAACTAACATTAACACATATTAATAAATGTATTGTTCCATGTTCGTTTGTATACTGCATGCAAGTATAATGTGTATAATCCAAGCTTTCTCAGTTTTTAGTGCATCTCATGTATACTACATCATTTTGTATCGATTTCGTGATTTCGTCTGCACACAGATATTTCTTGAGACGAGGAGAAAAAAAGATTGGAAAGGGAAAGCTCTGGCTTTGTTTTGACTTGGTCTGTAACATTTTGCATTCTGAACTTGCTTTCTTTTTCTGTCTTAGTTGAAAATACCAGAGCTGCAGGATCACTGGCTTGAGGATGTACAAGCTCCCGGCTTCTCATCTCATTCCTCGAACTTCATTGGCCCTCTGCTTTACAGTGTCATCACATTCACATTAGCATTTATTCTCATTGCTCAGAACACTTCTTTATGGATAACTATGATGAAGCCACTTTGCTGTTGCAACCCTGCTGTGTGGAATGTAATTTTTTGTTTTGTTTTTTAGTATCTTGGTTATATTTACAAAATTACCCACCATGTTTTTAACCATAAGTGCTACATTTGCAGATATTTGACACAAATTAGACATTCGAGGCAACTACTACATTCCAAAAGAGATCCCGTTTCCTGTGTTTAATAAAAACCACAAGGATACCTAGATACATTTTTTCAACAGTTAGACATAGTCTTTCGAGCTCTCTCTTGCGCCTGTTTGAAATCTGATAGAAATGGATCTCTGTTATTTTAATGTCTACCACTAAACAGAAATATTGTTTATATATTTGAAATACTGTAGAACTGCTAGGTAAGAATACAGTAATGACGTTTCCTGTGAATGTCATCGGACAGATATCAACACAACTTGTCGTCCACTGCCCGATTTCCAGACAATCACCATTGAACATTTTCTACCGGGTTTAGAAAAAGCACATTGAACAAAAGTGAATTTCACTTAGCCCTTGAAATCAACGCTACATCGATGGCTCAAAACACACACACAATCTAATAAACCCACATAATCCGCACTGCAAGAACAGATGGATCAAGGGGGCTGAGCAACCCACTCAATGAACAGTTGCTTAAAGTTAAAGCTGGCGCTGCTGGTGGCTGTGGAAGAGTAAATGCATGCGAGAGCGTCTTTCTTTCTGCCGTACGGGGTTTTCAGATCCGGGTCTGGTGTGGTGTGCTCAGAGCACTTTGATAAAGTTCTTCCAGTAGAGCTGGTGTATTTGTTCTTCCTTTTGTATTTAGGATTCAGGGATTTTTTCTTTTTATTACAAAAGGAAGTCTCTGGAAGCAGCTCTTAAGGGTATGTTTGATGTCCGGGCTTATCTTCTATTCAAATTCAATGGAGGCATGTTTTGCTGGAGAAGGAGCTTTCAATAATCAGTGTTGATGTGTTTATCTACTGATGTCTTTTTAAAAAGCTCTATTTGCTTGATCAGTCTTACTGTGACGGTCAACAAATGTACATTCATAATTATTAACATGAACAAAATAATTCAAACGAGAAAGTGGACATTGCTGACTCTACATCGTGATGCTTAAAAATATTTGAACTTGTTGGTATTGTATTCCGACTATTGCTGGTGAATGTTTGTTATCTGCAGAGCTACTGCATCTCTGTATTATCTAAACATTTGTAAGGTATATTAAAATGTTTTTCGTATCTAATATGCACGGGTTAATAACGTGTGTTCAGATTTACTAAACCAGTTACATTTTTATTAGTAAAACTGTATGAGCTTAGTCAGATTTGTCAAATATTGCTTCTCGATTCTTAGTATTAATTTTGTAAAGCAGGAATGTTAATGTGATGGCTGTATGCACGAATTGTATGTTGATTCATTTTATCAAACATTTTGCCATGGCTGTATAAAAGCTGCTATTCATCCGGTTGGATCAACAGACAACAAACTGTAATCTTTACTATTCTTTTTTTGGTTATATCTAAACACTTTTAGGCTACTTGTGGCACATTTAACAAACATCCATTCTTAATATTGAATTATTATTCAATTCTCATTACAGATCCAAAGTTTTTCCTCTTCATTTTCACATTATTTAACTCTTTAGACATTTGAAATTGAAAGAAATAAAATGCATGTCTTCTAGTAACGTGGTTGATTGTAAACGGCTACTGAAAGAGAGTTGCTTTCTGGCCTCTTTGATGTTTTTGTCTTCTTTATGGTTTCAGCACAGTTTATGAAAGGCCTAACAGCATCTTTTCATAGTTTTTGACGTATATATATATACACTGTGTTTTGTTGAGGCATGCTGTTTTTATTGTTAAAAAGTGGGTGGGTATGATATTGTTTTCTGAGTATGTACTTTTTGCAGTTTGGCTCTAATGCAACCGGGCTTATAAATAAAAGTGCTTTGCAAAGTGTTGTAACTGTCATTGTGTATTTGTTGCAGATCATCTTTAAAATTCTCTGTTGGTGACACATTGTGAGAAGTGCGTGTTATCAAAGTCAGCATGAAACGGGGTTACACTAATGATGGGAGACACACAAAGATGTTTAATGTCAATGCAGTGAATGTAGGGTTCTATATTTTATTTAATTGAATATTTTGTATCTGTAGAGGATTTATGGTACTAAATTATATATATGGAATATATATAATCCATTTATTACCTGTAATCATGTTTTGAGCATAGACCTGAAAATGAAATTTCCAAATGAAACTGTTGAATGCTTTAAGTTCAGTCTCTTTTTGAAGAAGACACTTGACAGATTATTGCTGAAATGAGTTTGAAACATTTTTTATTAAATGTATATTTTCCAAAACATGTTTTATTCTAAAAACCATGTAAAAATCAAAACCATGATGTAAATCTAATCTAGTCTTGTTCCAAATTTGAGGTTGATCTAAAAAAAATAGCTTTCAGTAATATTGTTTGGGCGCAGTACCAAATGTTTAAAGTATAGTTTGAAAGTTAATTTCCTGTTTGCTTTCAATGTGTTCACATAGCAAGTGACAAAACCTTCGTACCACTCCGATGAAGTTAAAAATTCTTAAAGAAAAAATATATATGATCTCGTAGGCCTAATATTATCAAAAGACTGTAACACCTGAATGAAACAAAAACAATTTTCACAAAACTTCAGGTGCTGCGAGAAAAACGTGTTTCCAAACAGAGAGGAGTAGGCACTATTAGTGAGGTTAGCAGTGAAAATGATGCATTTCCATAGCCCTGAAATGTGGGATGCATTGTCTCATATTAGTGCTTAATGTCTGTATAAAGCTTAACCCTCTGGTGTTTTTTGGTATTATATATATATACATATATATATATATATATATATATATATATATATATATATATATATATATATTAGGGGTGTAACGGTACGTGTATTCGTACCGGACCGTTTCGGTACAGGGCTTTCGGTACGGTGCACGTGTATACCGAATAACCGAATGCAATATTTTGTGTGCGGAACATAGGTACATTTTCGTGTTTCCAAACAAACATATTAAGTGGAAGTCTCCGCGTTCAGCGCAAATCCCGCCCTGCAGCTGATTCTAAGGCCGGCGACACAATGCGTGGCGTGAGCGTGGCGTTTCTGCTGCATGTCAGTTGTGTGTCAGCTGCTTCACGTTTTCTGTGTCTTTACACACCAGAATCGTGCCTGATGCGGCGCTGGCGCGCTGCTGCTGCTGTAGATGACATAGAGGGAGACCGCCGACAGACCAGGATCTTGTCTTCACGACAACAACATCTATACTTCATGTTGAGCATAAATATAAAGATTACTGATAAAGGACACCGTCAACAGTATTGACGGCACACAGGTGCAATATGCCAGTGTGTCACCGGCCTAAGGTTTTCAAAAGGCATCACACGAGTTTGAACATCACTACAACTAGGAAAAAAACTATTGTAATTCAAACGCAGCTCCCGTCTGCATTTAAACAGACCTTTGCTCTTAATTCCGATCGGTCCAACACTATAACGAAATCTGAGCAGGTCTAAAAACTGAAACTGTTGATGCTGCACTTTGGAAAAGTTATATATATTTTTTTTTAAATATGAGCAGGCCTACAAGCTGGGATTGGTAATGCTGCACTGTAATCATAGTTGTTTATTTATATTTTTCATTAAATTTTATTATATGATATTGGTTTGAGACTGAGAGTATTTTATTTAGTGGAGAACTTTGCAGCAGTATTTTATTTCTTATTCTTTTTATATTTTATATATATTTTATTAAAAAGTATTTTAAAAAAGTGTAAAGAACTTGTTAAAAAAAGTTTATAGTAATAAACAACCTGCAGTTTAATGTTTGCATTTCTTTCCCTTACTGTACCGAAAATGAACCAAACCGTGACTTTAAAACCGAGGTACGTACCAAACCGTGATTTTTGCGTACCGTTACATATATATATATATATATATATATATATATATATATATATATACATTATATATTTATGTATATATATATAATATATATTATTATAATTATACTACATTTTAAAAAATAATACATTTTTAAAAAATGGATTTTTTTTTTATTATTTTCAGTGGTGAAAAAAATTATATATTTATATGAGCAACTGCTGCTCATCTGTGTGCTACAGTATAGCTCTCCTGACATACCTAGCTCTGAATATAGCTGTATATCGCACATTTGTACATGCAAAATGTGGTTTACTGTCTCTTTGTCTATTGGGTATTGTTTTTACATATTTATTTTTATTTTGTTATCCATGTCTTGTCACTTGTCAACCTCTCTGTGTACTGGGAGCTTCTGTCACCAAGCCAAAGTTATTGGGTGCTTCTCAATTCATATTTGTGCATCCTCGTTTCCTTTCCTCGCTTCCTTTCCTCGTGTCTTAGCTCCACCCTTTCATGATGCGAGGGAAGGACGCAAGGAAAAGACGTGAGGATGGAGGACTTGAATCAAGTGAAATGATTTATCCTCGCTCCCTTCAGCGTTACTTCAAAGTGTCATCAGCTGTAATTAAAGGGATCTGCCCTTATGTTGTTAAAGTTTATTAATTAAGACATTCATAATAAATATTAATAAAGCAAGATGCCCTGTTTGAAATATATGACATGCATGGTTTATTTGAAGTGAAAAGGTAAAATATAAATAAAAATTGTTACAACAGATGTGAAGGGGGAGGAGAATTTATACGTGCGTCACGTTAAGTCGATAAAATACTTCCGCATAGGATACACCTGTGTATCCTCGCTCATCTCTCCTCACGAAGCCTCCTCCCTCCTCGATCCTCGTCTCCTCGTGGTGCAATTAGGGAATTGAGATGTCCTTCAAGATGGCTGTGTTCGATCGGTTTCCGGAGCGAGGAGACGAGTAGGGATATTGAGAAGCACCCATTGTGTGTGTAAGCAAGCACACTTGGCAATAAAGCTCTTTCTGATTCTGATGTACCAATGCAGTTTAGGAACAGTGCCACCTACTGGTTAGGAAATAACTTTTTTTATATATATATATATATATATACATTACTATTGGTATTCTTTGTTTTAATATAATACCAAGAATTAAATACTTTTAGTAAAATGCATCATGAAATGCATTTACATCTAAGAAGGCTTTTGCTGTTTTGAGCTATGCAGGTTATAAAGGCTACAACAGTTTGAGGCTAGGTTTTTACAAACGTGTGTGTGTGTCTGTGTGTGTGTGTGAGTGATTGGCAGAAGTGTTGACAATCACACCCTTTTTAAAATTGTATTTTTATATACACTAGTAATACTTAATACTTACATTATTTTCAATTTATCATGAGGAAAAATAACGAAAAAAAGGGGAACATTAGAGGATGCAGATGAGAATGGGTGCATTTTTAAAGGTGGATTATTCAAAACTTAACATAAGTTAATAAATCAGTTTGGTAACTTATATAAAGCATCATGGGTTTTCAAAGGACTGGACATCACACAGTCCTCAGGAGCCTGGATGGGTGTTGATTTGTTCTGGGCTCAGGCTCCGAGCTTCAGCGATGAGCCGCTTGACTCCCACCATCCACTGACTTACTTCAGCAACATGATCCACCATCAGGCCTCGGTGGATTTCATCATCGGCATCCCAGTTTTTTCTTTTCAGGTCTGAAACAAAGCACAACTAGCTTGTTTTTCCTTCTTATGTCAACTTTGATCAAGACCACAGCAGTCTAAACAAATGAATGAGTTTCAGAAATCTCCTTAAACAGGGGCGAAATTAAAATTATGTATGTATACATTTATATGCTGATTAAGCACATCATCTGGAAAAAATCTAAATCTCATGCATGTCGTTACAAATAAAGTTCAGCCATGCATTTCTAATACTCAGATCTTTAAGAAGGCTATTTAAAGGTTTTGTAGGTGCAGGGTTTTTTTTTTTTTTTTTACATCCACGGAGTATCCAACTGCAGCATGGCTCTTGTGATTGAAGGACTGTCACGTACGGTGATACAAGAAGCACGGAAGAGATCCAAATGCAGGTAAAAGGTTTATTGAGGGGCAATCCAAAAAGCATAAACAGTCCAGGCAGGGTCAAAACCAGAAAATCCAAAAACATAAAAACAAAACAAGAACACACGGGAAGAGAAGACTCTGGGAGGTATCATTCATACGACAAGGACTCCGTGACAAAGACTCAGACAGACCGGGTATAAATACACAGAAGGGTAATGGGGAAACTGGAGACAGGTGGGGAACAATCAATTAACTAAAACAAGGAGGAAGGGGACCAAATAAGGGAACAGGAAGTGATAGTATGACAGACACCGTGGGAACGGAGGACACCTAGTGGACACCCAGGGAACACAACCCAGACACTGTGACAGAACCCCCCCTCTACGGAGCGGCTTCCAGACGCTCCACGATAGACAAAACAGAGACCAGGAGGGAGGTGGACAGGTGGAGGCTCAGGGGGAGGGACGGAGGGCCAGACTAACAGAGGGGAAGTGAAGACACAAAACAAAAAACAAACAACAACATGAAGCCCCCCCAGGGCGGAGCAGAAGACCACAATGTCCGTGTGGTCAGAGCGGAAGCCCCCAAGGGCGGAGCAGAGGACCACCACGTCCTCGTGGTCGACGTCAGAGTCCCCCAGGGCGGAGCAGATGACCACCACGCCCCTGTGGTCGATTGCCGGAGTCCAACAGGGCGGAGCAGAAGGCCACCCAGTGACTTGACCTGACTCTGAAAGTTCAACGGTGACCCGCCTTGTCTCTGGAAGGTCCCCGGTGACTAGCCCTGACTCTGGAAGGTCACCGGTGACTAGCCCTGACTCTGGAAGGTCAGCGGTGACTGGCCCTGACTCTGGAGTGTCATCGGTGACTGGCCCTGACTCTGGAGTGTCATCGGTGACTGGCCCTGACTCTGGATGGTCCACTGGAACCTGACTCGACTCTGGAGGGTCAGCTGGAACTAGCCCTGACTCTGGATGGTCAACGGTAACTAACCCTGACTCTGGAAGGTCGACGGTGACTAACCCTGACTCAGGAGGGTCCATGAACACCTGACTCGACTCAAGAGGGTCAACCGGGAACTGACTCAACTCTGGAAAGTCAATGGGCACCTGACTTGACTTTGGACTGCCTGTGGAGACGTGAGACGCCTCGGCTTCGGGCACCGCCTCCGGAACGACCTCGGGCACCGCCTCCGGAACGGCATCGGGCACCGCCTTGCCCTCCGGAACGGCATCGGGCACCGCCTCGGCCTCCGGAACGGCATCGGGCACCGGCTCGGCTTCCGGAACAGCAACTGACACTGCCTCGACATCGGGCACCACCTCGGCCTCCGGAACGGCCTCGGGCACCGCCTCGGGAATGTCCTCCTGGACGGCCAAGGTCCGCTCGGGAACGTCCTCCTGGATGGCAGCTGCCCGCTCGGGAACGTTCTCCGGGCTTTGAGGAACGGTAGACGCCTGTCTCCTCCTCCTCCGCCCTCTATGATGGCGAGTCGGTGGCACCTTGTCTGGAGACTCAGGCGTTGAGTCGGCCATCTTGTGCTGTGGCGCTGGGCTGGCGGACATCTTGTGCAGTGGCTCTGAGCTGGCGGCCATCTTGTGCGGTGGCGCTGGGCAGGCGGCCATTTTGTGCTGTGGCACTGGGCTGGCGGCCATTTTGTGCTATGGCGCTGGGTTGGCGGCCATCTTGTGCTGAGGCGCTGGCTCAGCAGCCATGACGTGAACCGTCTTGGGAATCTCTAGGATCTTTGATAGCCTCTCGAAGTAATCGAGAAAGGTGTCAGCGGCCATCTTGGGCGTTGGTGCTGAGCTGGCAGCCATCTTGCACTGTGGGGTGAAGCTGACGTCCATCTTGCTTCGTGGTGCGGGGTTGGTGGCCATGCACCGCAGCGGCACTGGGTTGGCGGCCATCATGGGCAGTGTCGCTGACTTTCCTCTTCCTCTTCTAATTGATTTAAACAATCAATTAACTAAAACAAGGAGGAAGGTGACCAAATAAGGGAACAGGAAGTGATAGTATGACAGACACCGTGGGAACGGAGGACACCTAGTGGACACCCAGGGAACACAACCCAGACACTGTGACAAGGACAGACAAGAGTTGATCAGAAATCGTGACGACAGGATTCTCTCGATTTCAGAAGGATAGAAAAGAATAGCTCATAGTTTAAACCAGGGAGATTTAAGTTCTGAAACATGCCATGTGTTTTTATTTTAGAGAACATTGTCATTTTCCATTTCATGACCCTTTAAAAATTTATTTTTCATTATGACAGAACCAATGTGTGAAAGTGAAAAAGACTCACTTTTGGACAATCGATGCATCCTGTGTTTGACCAAAGGAGACAATTTTCCACTTCTCCACATGTCCTCAAAAAGCTTCAGACATCTCTCCACATCATCACAAATTTGTTTCTAAAAAACAGTAACAACAGGAAAATGAATTTCCATTTCTCCACTCTAACAAGTAAAAATAAATTAAATGGCAAGAATTATTTTTTTTCTTGAATATCTATAAAATTCTTAATAGGGAATGGAACAAGTTGTGAGATTTTTTTTCCTTGGAAAAACTTTAAATATTTGTTGTATGTTTTGTGATCCATTAGTTCCATTAGGTGTTATTTTATTATGGAGATACTATTATGGTTTTTGAATTAATTTTATTTTTATATTTTTTGCTTGTTCATTTTAGTTAAAATCTTCTTGATCTACAGTAGTGTGTTTTTGTCATTTTTATTAGTTTTTGTTGTTTTTAAATACATATTATTTTATACAGACTTTTTTATTGTTTATTTTAGTTCATCAATTTAGATTAAATTAAAATGAGAAATGCATAGACTTCTAGTTGAAATAAATATTTTTTTTTTTTAATTATGGTTGCAGTTAAAGGTCCTGTTCTTCGTGATCCCATGTTTTAAACTTTAGTTAGTGTGTAATGTTGTTGCTTGAGTATAAATAATATCTGTAAAATTCTAAAGCTCAAAGTTCAATGTCAAGCGAGATATTTTATTTAACAGAATTCGCCTACAAAAAACGACCCGTTTGGACTACATCCCTCTAGTTCCTACAGTAATGACGTCACTAAAACAGTTTTTTGACTAACCTCCGCCCACATGAATACACAAAAAAGGGGGCGTGGTCTTGTTGCGCTCCGACGGAGAAGAGGAAGAGTTGCGTTTGCGTTTGTCGCCATGTCGTCGCAACGCTGTTATTTTCATCTCGGAGTCCAATCATCTTTGTTTGGCCTTCCCAGGGACGCTGTAATTAGAGATAAATGGTTACAATTTATGTTTAACTCGGTTCCCGAAAATTATAATCCACATGTAAAACTATGTGCAGCACATTTAGCTGAGGACAGCTTCCTCAATCTCAATCAGTTTAATGCCGGATTCGCACAAAGATTATTCTTGAAAGATGGAGCAGTTCCCTCTTTGTCTGGAGAAGGCGTTGTTTATGGACCATAACCGGTAAGTTTATTTTATTACTTAAGTTGGTGCATTTAACAGTTACTGTAACTTATTACACAAAGGGCAACGCTGTTTAGCTTTGTTAACTAGATGTTAGGGCTGTGCAAAAAAAACGAATGCGATTTTCATGCGCATCTCGTCAGTAAAAACACTCCTGTGATTATAAGTACATCTCCAGCATGTGCATTATTTTACTGTCTATGATTCAGATCAGGATTGCCAGGTTTTCAAAACAAGTCCTGCCAACTTGCTTCTCAAAACTAGCCCAATCTCGTTTCCAGGAGGTCAGCGCGTGCTAAGCTGGTGTCGAATCACAACACAGGAACCGCTGGCACAATCAGAACCCCTTACGTATTTCTGAAGGAGGGACTTTATAGAACAAGGAAGTCATCAGCCCGTTTTTATGACAGTGAAAACAGCGGTATACAGATAGGTGAATTGTGTGAAAAATACTGTTTTTTTACACGCGAAACATGAACACATGTTATATTGCACACTGTAAACACAATCAAAGCTTCAAAAAAGCACGAAAAACGGGACCTTTAAACTATAATAACCCTGGTGCCATTTATTCACAATAAAATAAAAAAGTTTTATATTGTAAAAAAAAAAATTATTTTGAAACTGTGCAAAACAATAAATATTTCCTAGCTGTTTAATGTCTTAATATATATTTTTTTCATTATGTGCGTTTCCCACTGGTTGAACCTTACAGGCTCTTGAACCTCAACCAGTTTCAACATTTCACCTTTGACCTTACCTTTACAGTAAGTCTGCATCCATTCAGTGCCCCATAGAGTGGTTCCTGCACATCTTCAATGGATGGCTCTGTCTCCATCTTTCCACCGGAGGGAGTTTCTGGACATCCGGAGGGTGGGGTGCTGCTGTCCATCGGAGGAGGAGTCGTTCCCCGGGCCGGCGTTAGCCTCGCCATTGCTGGGGACTGCATTTCTGATCCAAAATCGAACCATTTACAATTCATCTGGTGTTCAAATCAATTTGTGTTATAGTATGGTAAAATCGTAGATGAATTAAACTTAAAAACATTACATTTTTGCATCTATTTGTTCATCTTTAAATATGTTTACATTTAATATATTTAAATGTTTGCTTATATTCTTAACAGTAATGGCTAGAATAAAAAGCCCCCTAACTTCTCCAGAGCCCAAATGTCATATGCTTAAACATTTCAGCAAGAACAAATTTCCGCCACATTCATGTTTCTGAACTCGTCTAAAGCCGTCTGTTTGATTTGCACATATACGTGTGTTTTTGTAAATAACTACGTAGACATATTAAAAAAAAAAATTAAAACAACAAAAAATTACTAAAACTTTAATGAAAAAAGAAAATATAAAAATACAAACTAAATTAAAAAAAGGGTTTTGCAATACCAATAAACAGAGGTAATTGTTCGATAAATCAATAAAGGACAACTTAAAGGTCCCGTTCTTCATACTTTTTTGAAGCTTTGATTGTGTTTACAGTGTGCAATATAACATGTGTTCATGTTTCGCGTGTAAAAGAACACAGTATTTTTCACACAATCTGTATACCGCTGTTTTCACTGTCATAAAAACTGGCTGATGACTTCCTTGTTCTATAAATTCCCTCCTTCAGAAATACGTAACGAGTTCTGATTGTGCCAGCGGATCCTGTGTTGTGATTCGACACCAGCTTAGCGCGCGCTGCCCTCCTGGAAACGAGATTGGGCTAGTTTTGGACTAGTTTTGAGAAGCAAGTGGGCAGGATTTGTTTTGAAAAACTGGCAATCCTGATCTGAACGCACATGCTGGAGATGTACTTATAATCACAGGAGCGGTTTTACTGACGAGATACGCATGAAAATCGAATTCTATTTTTTTTTGCTCAGCCCTAACATCTAGTTCACAAAGCTAAACAGCATTGCCCTTTGTGTAATAATTTACAGAAACTGTTAAGCACACCAACTTAAATAATAAAATACACTTACCGGTTGTGGTCCATAAACAACGCCTTCTCCAAAGAGGGAACTGCTCCATCTTTCCAGAATAATCTTTGTGCGAATCCGGCATTAAACTGATTGAGATTGAGGAAGCTGTCCTCAGCAAAATGTGCTGCACATAGTTTTACATGTGGATTATTATTTTTGGGAACCGAGTTAAACATAAATTGTAACCATTTATCTCTAAGTACAGCGTCCCTGGGAAGGCCAGACAAAGATGATTGGACTCCGAGATGAAAATAACAGCGTTTCGACAACATGGCGACAAACAAAATCGCAGCTCTTCCTCTTCTCCGTCCGAGCGCAACAAGACCACGCCCCCTTTTTTTGTGTATTCATGTGTATGTGTATGTGGGCGGAGGTTAGTCCAAAAACTGTTTTAGTGACGTCATTACTGCAGGAACTAGAGGCAGTAGTCCAAACGGGTCGTTTTTTGTAGGCGAATTCTGTTAAATAAAATATTTAGCTTGGCATTGAACTTTGAGCTTTAGAATTTTACAGATATTATTTATACTCTAACAACAACATTACACACTAACTAAAGTTTAAAACATGGGATCACGAAGAACGGGACCTTTAAAATCGTCATGCAACCAACTTTAAAACTGAGATGCTTGAGCCTAAAGACTTTGATATGATTAACTGCACCTAACATGATTAATCATGAGTAACCAGAGAACTCTGTGATGAAACAGTTTCATTCAGTCTTTGAAAATACAGTCTATAAAGTCCAACAGTTGTGCAAAGATACAATCTGTCATTTGCTGCAGACATGTAAACAGGTGAATCAAGACAGACGATCACATTAACGGCAGGATGAGCCTGACCTGTGAACTGAGGCGCATGCACTCTCTTGTTGAAAATATTTCGCTTTAGTCCACCCGAGTCCTTCTGTAAGCCGTATGAAAACTGCGGCGGGTCGTTTCATCCGTACTCCTGATTACCTGCGCAGAAAGCAACACTTTGAGTGAGCGCGGATCCTTGCATACCGTATTTAACCATCTATGTTTTCTAAAGGTGCACAAGGTCATTTTAAGGTGTTTAGAGATTTTTTTTTCCCAAAACCGACAAGATATCTAAATTATTTCTCTTAATTTCTGCACATAAATACGCCCAGGCCCAAACACCAGGGGTCTCATTTATAAAACTCTCCATAGATTTCATCCTAAAATTTTAAGTAGGCACAAAAGCTAGATTTTGCATACGCCCAAAAGTTTTTAGATTTATAAAACCATGCGCACGCCAGAACCTGCACAAAAATCTCTATAAATCCCAGTCAGGGAAAGATTGTGCGTACGTGCATTTCCACCTCATCTCCTCCCCGAAATCACCATATATTATGGTGGCCGAGACAGCTCAACACGCTGCAACTTAAGAAAACACATGCAAATTGAAAAAACATCAGCAAGTGAAGAAAACATCTTCATCAGTTTGACAACACAAGTGTTGCAAATCATCACAACACATGCATATAACGAAATGCTCTGCAAATCATCACAACACTTGCATTCAACGAAATGCGCTGCAAATACTTCACAACACATGCATATAGCGAAACGCGCTGCAAATCAATCATCACAACACATGCATATAGCGAAACAAGCTGCAAATCAATCATCACAACACATGCATATAGCGAAACGAGCTGCAAATCCTTCACAACACATGCATACAACGAAACGCGCTGCAAAAACTTAACTCTTTACTTGAATTTGCTTGCAACAAAGAAGTCGTTCAAGTTACAATTTTATCCAGGCTTCCCGTGTTGTTGGATTATGCCACTATCTTACCAGTTATTCATTGATGTTTGTTGTGAGTTGAGAACCATAATGTTGTAAATAATCTTCAGTTTCTTGCACAGACTAATCGACTCTTACAGCTGATGACTTTGCAGTTTTTTTCACAAATGAGACTAGAATCATCAGTGACCAATTCGCCACACGTCAGACTGATGATAACTTCATAACGACTAATACACATTCTCTCTTCTCCTTCTCTCCACTCTCAGAGACAGACGTTTCCAAACATATCCTTTCCAATCATCCTACTACTTGTCCACTTGATCCTATCCCCACTCACCTCCTTCAGGCCATTTCTTCTTCAGTCATACCTTCACTTACTCACATTATTAACACCTCTCTTTACTCTGGTACATTTCCCACAGCATTTAAGCAGGCTTGGGTAAGCCCACTGCTTGAGAAACCAACTCTAAATGCAGCACTTTTACAAAACTACAGACCGGTATCCCTTCTTCCAATCATTGCAAAGACACTTGAGCAAGTTGTATTCAGCCAACTCTCTATGTTTCTTGTACAGAACAACCTCCTGGACAGCAATCAATCTGGCTTCAGAATTGTCCACTCAACTGAGACTGCTGAGACTGCGGTTACTGAGGCCCTCCGACTGCCAAGAGCAGCTTCAAAATCCTCAGTACTCAACTTGCTGGACCTGTCTGCTGCTTTTGACATCATTAATCACCAGATTCTACTGTCCACCCTCAGAAAGATGGGCATCTCTGGAACCGCACTCCTGTGGTCCTACCTCTCCAATAGATCCTTCAGGGTGTCTTGGAGGGGTGATGTTTCTAAGTCACAACAACTTGCTACTGGGGTTCCTCAAGGTTCAATGCTTGGACCACTTCTCTTCTCCATATACATGACGTCATTAGGATCTGTCATTCAGAAGCATGGCTTTTCTCATCACTGCTACGCTGATGACACCCAACTCTACTTCTCATTCCAACCAGATGACCCGACGGTAGCTATTCGCATTTCAGCCTGTCTGAGTGACATTTCTAGCTGGATGAATGACCATCACCTTCAGCTCAACCTTACTAAAACAGAACTGCTTGTGGTTCCAGCAAACCCAACTTCTCTGTACAGCTGGGTTCATCAACCATAACTCCTTCCAGGACAGCCAGAAACCTAGGAGTTGTTATCAATCATCAGTTAAGCTTCACAGACCATATTGCTACAACGACCCGGTCCTGCAGATTTGCCTTATACAACATTAGGAAGATTAGACCGTTCCTGTCAGAGCAAGCCACCCAACTTCTTGTCCAAGCTCTTGTACTCTCCAGACTGGACTATTGTAATGCTCTCCTGGCCGGCCTTCCTGCATGTACTATCAAGCCTCTGCAATTGATCCAGAATGCAGCAGTGAGGGTTGTCTTCATTGAGCCAAAAAAAGCTCACGTTACTCCTCTCCTCATCAAATTCACTGCGGTTACATCAAATACACTGCGGTTACATCATATTCAAGGTACTGATGCTTGCCTACAAGACGACCACTAGCACGGCACCAACATACCTAAACTCACTAGTTCAATCTTATGTGCCCTTCAGAAGTTTGCATTCTGCAAGTGAACGGCGCCTTGTGGTGCCATCCCAAAGAGGTCCAAAATCACTATCACGGACCTTTAAAGATAAAAGTGTCTGCTAAATTATTTAATGTAATTTAATATTGTGTTGTTGTTTTTTTATCTCAAAAAACATTATGGCCAAAAAACATTTTAATCATTGAGCTGCACTAATATAACTACAACTAAATAAGTAAAAAAGGGAGTTATGGGGAAAAGAAAATTTTTCATTGCTCATATTGTTTTCATTATGTGGCAAAGTACATAGACCTACATTTAACATCCTGAATTGTGACGCATTCTGTTTGTGAGCGTTTTATTGAGGTCTTGAATGCTTCCAGTTGAGCAGGATGCACCTTATTCCTTTGAAGCAGAGTAAATCAATTGCTCAGAATAATACAACAAAGTCCTGCATAATGACCACCGTAAACAAGACAGAGTACTTTTGGCACTTCTCCAGAGGTTTTCTGGACTGCTTTTGAGATTTAGATGTTTTTGTTTTTCCTCTTCTCTTTCATCTCTTCTTTGGCTTCGAAACTGCAAACAAAAGAAAAGTGAAGTACTGATTTGGCATGTGCATAAAATGATCAAAATGAATGGGGAAAAAAGGCAAAAACCACAGCAAACAGTGACAGATGTTAAAAAAAACTTCATAAGAAGTCAATAAGATATGACACCACCATTATTTATTTACCATGTGAACTCCAGGGATTTTGTTTCCTCATTCCAGTCGAATATATTGATGTCTTTTGTGGCATTGTAGCTACTAATTGACCAAAAAAACCACTGAGAATACACATAAAAAATAAGATAATTTACATTTCATTTGAGACTGCAGCAGTCACTGTAAATATTTGATTAGACATCAAGATATTCATTTTAAAGCAGTTTTAAAGTTATGTTTAACAAGCGTTGAGTCAGAGGATCATTTTATCAAGATCCTAGTAATACTGTGACACTTTTAGCATGAACAAATTTAACAACAGTATAACAATTTTCATCGTGATTATGCTGATTGGGTGCTTTTGCACTGAAAAATCAGACCACTTTTACCGTAAATAGACTAAGCATTCTTGAGATAAGCCTGTATGTACCAAACATGTGCTTTTTCTTAAAATGGAGCATTAACAACATTTATGGGACAGTTTGTGTCAGTTTTTGTTGCAGATTTGAAATATCTTTTGTCGTATGTTTTTGATATTTAAGTATTTCCTTATTTAAATTGATAGAGTTGGTCGAGTGAACTGACGCTCCTTGAAAGAGACTTGTAGCTAAAAGAAACCAGCATTTGCATGATGTTTCAGAGTACAGCTTTCTTCAAAAACCCTGTTTTCCTTAAGTGTACAGTATGTAAACATAAGTAATGAATAAGTATATTTAAATGTTTACATGAAATAGGCAAACCTCTTCAGGGCTAATTACATACTTCTTGCCATTGCTTTGATGTTTCCAGGAAAACAGCCTTTTTAAAAAAAAGTCTCATCTGAACATAGAAGTGAAAATGTGAAAGAAACACACACACACACACACACAGAGAGAGAGAGCAGTGGGCAGCAAACTGTTGCATTAAAGAGAAAGTAAGGTTTGGTAATATTATGTGCTTGAGCTTGTTGTTTGAGGACAACTTTCTCTAACACTTTTAAACCTCAGTTAAAGTCTGACATTATCCAGCTTTGTTGATAATTTGTGTCCACTCAAACCATCCTTTTTACTGCAGTTGAGGTCAATATAGATACATGTCCGCTTCCAGACTGATTCTTAAAGTCTCCACAACTAAATATTAAACTAATAAATGAGTTTAAGCCATTTCCTGTTTTGTGCAGTGCAACAGCCTTGCATTGCACATCATTTGCTACTCTACACTCAGGTTTTCCTATAAGATGAATGAGTCTAGAAAAGTAGCCTGTGTCACCTCATATTTTCTCCAAGTGAAATCATTCTATTTGATGTTTAGAAACTTAATGTACAACATGGAAAGACTTCAGTTACTCACATGGGACTACCAAAATAGTGGCACACTTATTATTTTTTTTTTCCCAGATTTATTTAGAAATGTTTAAACACACACTGTATTTACAGTTTGAAAGACAAATGAATGTAATGCTACTGTAGTTTACTTATGTTTTACTGGTTCCAGATATACATAACAATCAGTGACATGCATACAAAAAAAAAACAACAACAACACCGCTGCTGCATCTACAAAGCAAACAAAAAAATAAATGTTACAAAGAAAGAATAAACATATTTGAAAAAATAAGTACTGTAGAAAAGATGCTTGATAAAGTGTTGGCTGCCATAGTTTAAAAGGTTTGTAAAATACTAATCCAGACAGCACACGTATATCTTAAGGTGTCTGTTGAAGATCGCTTCATCTGGAAAGCATCTGCTGTGTACTAACATCTGATAGATGTCTTTAAGATTTCCATTTTACATGCATTCTAAATCATAAACATAAATTTAATAGGAAACATCTTATAGACATACTGCAGATGAGCAAACAATAATACGTTTGGCAGATGTAAATGCAGATGTCTCTGTGGTGTACTCTGTGTGCTATCAGTGAAATGAAGAATCACAAAATGATGCAGCATGATTTTACAAAGTCATCATTAAAAAGACAAGATACATAGCAGTATATAAAAATTCTGCTTATCTTGTTAGCTCTACTTCTAAATACAGATATGAAAATAGGCCTTTGTTTGAGTGGCATATTTTAGGTCAAACTTCTCCTCATTAAAGGCTGGGCCTCGTCTCTGCAGACTGACTCTGTGTCACACTGTTTTCCCATCAGGTGCCTCTGAAACTCTGGATACATGTCTTCATTGTTCTGCTGAAGAGAAGACACTTTTACATCCTACACAAATACAGCATTTCAATTATGTGTTGCAGCTGTTCGTATGTACTGATAAGGTATTGCTATGGTTGTATGATTGCACACAACGCTCTAGGAAGTACAGCATAACTCATTTCAATTCATCTGAAGGGAAGTCGTGGCCTAATGGTTAGAAAGTCGGACTCCCAATCGAAAGGTTGTGAGTTCGAGTCCCGGGCCGGCAGGAATTGTAGGTGGGGGGAGTGCATGTACAGTTCTCTCTCCACCCTCAATACCATGACTTAGGTGCCCTTGAGCAAGGCATCGAACCCCCAACTGCTCCCCGGGCGCCGCAGCATAAATGGCTGCCCACTGCCCCGGGTGTGTGTTCACAGTGTGTGTGTGTGTGTTCACTGCTCTGTGTGTGTGCATGTCGGATGGGTTAAATGCAGAGCACAAATTCTGAGTATGGGTCACCATACTTGGCTGAATGTCACGTCACTTTCATCTTCCAGTAAAGTTGTGTATGTACATTGTCTCTGTACAGAGCTGGGTAGTAACTGATTACATGTAATCAAGAAAAAGTAAAGGTGCTTTTACAACAGAGGGAAGGGTTCTAACAGTGTGTCTCACCTGGCTGGGCTGATTTGGTAGTAACTTTGCGATAAGTTCTCTGATGTTGGCAAAAGTCGGACGCAGGGTTGGTTCCAGGCTCCAGCACATTTTCATTATTGTGTACCTACAGGAGGTCAAGTCACTTGATGAATATAGATTTGCTTATTATTTATTATTTCTTTCTCAGAACTTTATGAATGCTTTAAAACTCACATTTCTTGAGGGGCGAAATCTGGTTGTGGCATGTGATAACCGTCTTTAATCATCTTATAGAACTGTGCATCAATCACAACATTGGGATAAGGACTCATACCTAAAAACAGAAAACACAGTAACACCAACAAAATATTGATATTTGAAGTTTTACGGTTTTCTACATTTTCTTCAGTTCATGTCTTCTTCATCTTCTTTGTTTTTTGTTTTTTTTACATGTTAAAAAAGACAATTCACCTACCCAGAGAAAAGATCTCCCACAAAAGCACCCCGTATGACCAGACATCACTCTGTACCGTGTAAAGACATTCAAATATGCTTTCAGGTGACATCCATTTTACTGGCAGCCGTGCCTGCAGAACCAATACAACACAGTGTACAAAAAAAGGAGTAATATTTTTGATTAAATGACTTTTAGAGTAGATGTAAAAAAGGAAAAATATGTTTACCAACTGCTACTCTAAAATCTAAACATATCATATCTTTTTTGTATGAAATGAAGAGTATGGAAGCCTGTTTCCGCCACAAAAAAAAAAAAAAACTTCTGAGAACAAATGCCATAATTGTGTGGTATAAACTCAAAATTGTGATTTTGCACAATTGCGAGTTAAAAGCCAGAGTAGCAAGATATAATATTGCTTTTGTGTATATATATATATATATAGAGAGAGAGAGAGAGAGAGAGAGAGAGAGAGAGAGAGAGAGAGAGATTCTGACATTTTTGTTGCAATTGTGACTTTATATCCCTCGATTCTGACTTCTAAAAAAATTTTAATTGTAAGAAAAATGTCAAAATAATAAATGAAAATAATAAAATAGAGAAAATAATGGAGAAAATATAGAATACAAAGTCAGAATAATTGTAATTGTTTTCTGCAATGTTGTTACGTTTCAGCTACACAAAGTATCTGAGTGGATTTGGTGTTTCATATTAATAATTAAATAATAAGGAGTGTTTTTATTTTATTTTATTTTTTTTGCTTTAAATGACAATATTTATAAGTACTGTCAAAGACTAAGGAATGCTCTAAAGAGACTTTGGTACAGTGTGCTATATTTCAGAAGAAAAAAAAGACTGCTGTGTATAATGTTATATGCTTATGTCTTGACTCTGAATTACGAATTATGAAATAACTTTGAAATCCAATCTGGCCCCTCAGACTAAAATACATTTTTAAATGTCAGATTTTAATTAAAATTAAGATTTTTCTTTTCTTTCTGTGTGAACAATAGCTTGGGGTTTTACAGTAACTATTTTGGAATCTGTTCTTAATTAGATTTGTTGGGGATTTGTGGCGTGTTCACTCTAACATTAGCATAGTGTCACAGTGTGCAGTGGCACAAATCAAGGAAAAGATTGGTTTTTAATTCAAAACAGTGTGTGTTCTGGTATGTTTAGTGATGTATTGATTCAGAATGCACAATTGCTGTACATACTAAACTGTTAATTTAATCTTAAAAAGAATACATGAAAAAACAAATAACTTACATTCCCCTTTACAACATAATTCAAGTCATTCATAATGTCTCGTGCAAGTCCAAAATCACAGATCTTGACAACGCGGCAGTCGGCCACAAGAACATTCCGTGCAGCCAAATCTCTGTGAATACACTGAGCATAAAGAGCTTTAGAAAATAACCATCTCACTAATCTTCCCCAATATGAGTCATACTGTAAGCTTTGGTATTCTTAAAGAAATTGTTAACCCAAAAAATTCAAATTTTTTTAGTGTAATAAAATCAGTATATACAACTTTGACACTAATCATGCTGCAAATGATTACTTTATGTGAAGAACACATTAAATTCTTACTCCAAAAATCACATTGAGTACAAAAATGGCATATTAATGTCAACGATTATTGTGTCTAATAACCAAACATGCCGAAAGCAGTGCATCCAATGGTGGCCAATGTGCATTACAAGTAAGACAAATGACATAATAAGATTATTTTTCAAGTAACTAGTAACGAAATCCATTACTTTTAAACTTGAAACTTCTAAATTACTTTTTCTTATAAGTAATTTAGGGGTATTAAGGCTTATTAAATTCATTTTTGGTGTGAAAGGGCCTTTACAGTTGCCAAAAATATAACTTTAGTGGGTTTTGTTATTAAAAATAAATAACGAAGCCCAACTCAGGTGACAAAAAGTATTGCAAAAATAACATAATGCATTACTTTCCAGAAAAAAGTCTTAATTAGTTACTTTTTATGGAGTAACGCAATATTGTAACGCATTAATTTTAAAAGTAACTTTCCTCAACACTGAGACGGCAATTAAAAAGGTATGTATATATAGTATATATAAATATATATACACACACACACACACACACACACACTACTATAAATCACAACAAAATTTCTTAAAATAAATATAAAAAGTTTATAACACTGTATATAACCAAGAAATATTACATTTTTGGAGGCTAGGAACTCCATTCCCTTTGCCACTTGATAGGAGAATTTCAGTAAATCAATGTTATCCAGTGACCATGGATCCTTCCCTCCTTCATTACAAGATTCTGTTGAAACAGACCAACTTTTTAAATGATTTCTTTACTGGAAATATTTCGAAGGCCATTACCTTTGTTACTTTACCTTGACAAAGGTCTTTTGACATCTGTGTTGATTGTGCATCCTTGTAGCTCTCTGAGCCAGAGTTAGTCATCCTATGAGAAGGTGTAAATGATTGACAATAAAAGAGACTCTACAAGCAAAGCTCATTTAGCCACGGAAATATCTGCAAAGGTATAAGCCTGACGCTGACATTAACATACCCTGTCGAATGGTTCTGTTGGATCGCCACATTCTTGTACAGGTTTGAGTTCTCTGGGAAGCTCTGAACACCAAGGTTATTGTTCACAAATGTTTCTGCTCGTTGCCGCAGGAAGTTGAGGAGGTCACCTTGACAGCAGTACTCCGTGATCATCAGCATCGGTCCTACATCAGACCAAAGTCAAAATCAGAGATCAACCAACATAGTTCTTTTTATTTTATATGCTACTGATATGCAATATGATTTTGTGTATATATATATATAGAGAGAGAGAGAGAGAGAGAGAGAGAGAGATTTAATTTAATCGTATCCAAAATAACAGATTTTGTTTGCATAATATATGTGTGTGTACTGTGTATATTTTTTAATGTATATGTACATACAATATATATATTTTAAAAATTACATGTATTTGCATACATTATATGTAATTATATATATAGAATTTACATATTCATATAATTTATAGTATAAATAAATATATTAAATAAACATAACCTATTTTTCTGAGATATATACATGCATGTGTGTGTATTTATATATACATAATAAATATAGACTGCACACATACATATATATTACGTAAACAAAAACGTTTATTTTGGATGTGATTAATCACCATTAATCGTTTGACAGCACTCTATATATATATATGTATATATATATATACATATATATATATATATATATATACTTTCAATGGAAGTGTCTGCAAATAGATTACTTAATCATGTTTCTTTCAAAATATGATGATCATAATGATTTTTTTAATTTAAAAAATGTAAAAATATGACTTTGACTTACCACCCTGAGTACAAGCCCCCAGCAGATTGACTATGTTTTCATGCGGTCCAATATAATTTAAGATCTTCAACTCAGACATGAGTGCCTCTTTTTCTTCAAAGTGAGCACTAGCTGTTTGGTTCAGAAAAGAATGTTTTTGTAAGGTTTTCTCATTAAGAGGCACAAAATATATGTGTAGGACTGATTTTTAGTCCATCTCCCTCCCTGTACATAATAGCTGTATTTTAGTACCCTGACTACATTGCAAGTACAGTAAGTATCAGTTCATTTAATTATAATGGACATTTGCAAGCAGTGATTTTGTGCAAACTCAAACAGTCACGTGATCCTCTGCGTGGGCATTTAGACTTATTACCACCAGAAGACCATGGGTTGTGTTTGATGGTGGATAACTGGAATAATGAGCTGCGCCCTCTACTTTACAGATGAGAATTTACATTTCCTTCAGCCTGACATTTTACTTTTGATGTGATCGGGCTTTTATATTTACCAGAAATATAACTTTTTATTTAAAAAAAAATAAGCAAGTCCAGCCCAGATCAGAAAAGGGAATGCAAAAGTAATGTAACACATAACTTTCCATAAAAAGTAACTAAATAACATGTTTTTTTAGTAAGTAGTGCAATATTGTAATGCATTACTTTTAAAAATACATTTCCCCAACACTTACGCTTGAGCATTTTCACTGCCACTCGTGTGAAGCTTTCGTCCTTGACAAGCCCATAAGCAGTTGCTTGCACCACCTTCCCAAAAGCTCCAGCTCCTAAAACTTGTCCTGAAGTAAAAGCAATGGCTCGTTTGTTGTAGTAGCTCTTATTATTAATAACAAAAACACCATTATAACATAAAACAGTGAGCATAATCGAGGTTACAGTACCAAGCTTCAGCTTATTTCGAGGAAACTCCAGTTTTTTGTCGTATGGAAGCTGAGTGGGGTCAATGAATGTGTAGTGGTTCCCTTCATTGGCTTCAATGATTTTCCAGTGGATTTCATACTTGTGTGCCTTAAAAAAAGAAAGTGGTATCAAAGTGGTGCTATTCACTGCATATGAGTACAACTAAAGAAATACCTTTCTGTGCTTGTAGAAGAGGATCAACATCCCTAATATCGCCAAACACAAGGCTCCAATGAGAACAACAGTGATCCACACTGAAATTGACCATACTGATGCAGTATTGAGGAGATCTATACACAGAAAAAGATGAGAATCAGATGACGGCTCCATTTCAAATGCACAAAAACATGCTAAATGTTTGCATTTTTCTTACGTGAAATTTTAAAAGTGAAGGTATCACGATGTTCTCCAGCAATATTTGTAGCCACACACTCAAAGGTTAAAGTAGTATTTGCATCGGTCACTGGTAAGACGCTCTTCACCAGCACTGGTTCATACTCTCTGACGTCTCCCAAAGTGGACTGGGTGGCCATCAATTCCACAGCTGCTGTTTGGTTAGAACTACACCTGTAAAATCAGAAAATTAGAGCAATCTCGGACATATCTTTTAAAACATACTATGTTACTTTACATCTCAAACAAAGGCAATACTTCCCATTTTGGTGTCCACATCAGTTTACAAAAGATATTGTCAAAATGTCTAATGTCTAAAATGACAAAATATGGGTGAAATAATGTTCCATTGTCATTCAGAGTAACATTTATGTAAAAAAATTACACAACACTTATTATGACCAGTACTTATTAAAATATATCAAAGAAAAAGTGACCATACTAAATTTGATTATATTTTGAATGATTTTGCTGATAATGGGTAAAACCTTGTGTTTTGAATGAAGGCAAAGACTAGTAACGATTTAAATTTACAGTTAATTATCCACTTGTGATCCTTAAAAATAGTCATTTAATGACAACATCTAATGATTCTGGTTATTAATAAGACTGATAAGATTTTTTGGTATATGAACTATTGTTACACTGAATTACATTTTAATGGGTGTTTTCTGTAAATCATAATAAAAATGCATGACGGGCATTATTTATTACTTAGAAGAAAAAATAAATAGGACACATCCTAGTGTATCGGGGTGGGGTTAACTAAATATAAAGCAGTGTTAAATTTCAAAATCATTGCTTTAATGCTTGAAAAGCTCTTTTTGTTTTTGACCGCTATATGCACTGTTCTGTATATGAGATCCGAGTTCCAAAAAATGACACATACATAGCTCTGGCATCTTCACACTGGAACCACTGGATCCTGGGTATTGGATAACCAGCTGCCATACAAGAGGCAATGCCATTTTCCCACTCAATGAAAGTATTGGGCTTCTCTGTATGTTGGAAAGAAAACATGATCAAACCACATTTTTGTTCATTTATGAGATTAGTATGTTCTCTGTTAAGCAACTGCACTTACGGTAGACATGAACTGTGAAAATGATTGAGGCATTGACACTGGCACTCCTGGCGGTGAAGATGAAGTGACCATTATCTTGTGCTCCAACTTTTCTCAGCACCATTGTGGTCATATAGCTGTCGCTGTCAAAAATGAATCCATGATTACTGTCACTTAAAATGAAGGTTGCTCTTGTTAAATGATTCTGGTTCTCATTTCCCAAAAGTACTATGAATCTAAGTAGAATCATCTTATGATTCATCTTATTTTTGCTTCCGTTTCCCAAAGCTATCGCAACGTAATTAAGTGCTCTTTAGTGAGAGCATCAAAAGGAGATAAGGATTTCTGTAGACACCTATGATCTCCAGACCCACATACTTTTTATGGATCGGATCTAGAATCAGATAATAAAAATAATTCTAAGAACAGAAACTAATGAACTTACTTGTTATTAATCCTGTTAAATGTCTCCTCGTGCGTGTGATTCGATTTGGGAGTCTTCCAACATGTCTGTTTCACTTCTGGATATGCTTCAATTTGCACAGCAAGTTCAACCTTATCCCCTTGCATCACCTCAATATCTGTTCCATTCACCTTGTATTCAGAGGACAGGATGGGTTTAAACTGAATGTAGGGTTTATCTGAAAGAAGACACCGAGACCACCGAGCTTAAACACAATTTCACAAATAAAGCTTACATAAAACCACTCTACGTCATGAAGAAACCATACCTACAACTTTGAGAACGGCTGTCACACTGTTTCTTCCTGCTCGATTTTGGCCAGTGCAGGTTAAATTCCCTGCATCGGACATGTTTACTTGATGAATGGTTAATAGACTGATGAAGCAAATTCGTTCACATCCTTTGTCTCTGTTTATTTTATAATTCAGGACCTGATTAGGACAGATCATGTAAACAAGTTCTTTAATCAAACATTCAAAACAATCTGGCATCATATTTACTGACAATCAGGAACTGAGATGGATTCAGAGGAACTGAACAGCCTGGTTTTGAATTGAAAACATGCAGGACTATACTGTATGCTTTTATAAGAAAACCACTGAAACAAATGGTTGACACAACCCACAGCGCTTTCAGGGAAAACACTCATAATCCTGCATCTTTTGCTGCGGTCTGCATTGCATCAACCGTTTGCATCAGTGATTTTTCTCATTAAAAAAACTTGTAATGTTTTGTAACGGTTCTTGGGGTTATGTCTTGGTCTAGATCCTGAAGGGGTCTAGTCTTGGTCTGGTTCTAGAACAGTGAGAGAACAGGTTCACACATTGCTGAACTCGGCCAGCACTGAGCTAGTAGACAAGTCCAGGACCTTCACGTTTGTTTAGGGACAGCACAGACAAGATCTTGAACAGTGCTGGGCAGATTACTTACAGATTGTAGTCCGTTGTTGATTACAAATTAAATTACATGGCAAAAATCTGAGTTATTAACATAATCTGGGTTACACTTATTAGGTAATGTAATTTGTAAATTTGTGGACTGTTTTGATTTAAATAATAATAATAATGATTATAATAATGTGCTGTGTATATTTATATGGATTTATATAAATGCACACATAAATGTACATATTTATGAAATATTTCCATTTATATTTAAATATTCATATTTATATGTGATTTATATTATACATAAATAATATGTATATAATATTATATATAAATAATAACATATATAATATGTGTTCCTGTAGCTCAAGTGGTAGAGTATTGCGTTAACAAGCGCAATGTTGGGGGTTCGATTCCCCAGGAACACATGATAGGTCAAAATTGATAGCCTGAATTCACTTTGGATAAAAGCGCCTGCTAAATGCATAAATTTAATGTAATTTTAAATATATATTACATATATACAAAATTCGACAGCACCAATATATATATATATATATATATGTATATATATATATATATATATATATATATATAGCCTTAAATAATGAACTGATACACAATATGTCAGAGTACGCCTACTGAAACTGATAGTGAGCAGAAATAGTTGCTCCATAAGAGATTCTGTAATAATTCATCGGAAAATAGTACAAAAGAAACTTTGATGCTAAAGTATGTGTGCTGTATAAAATCATAGCTTTATGAATTGCAACAAATTAAATTCTCCCAAAAAAAAATACAAATTCACGAAACTCTCCATTTACATGCAACTGTGGAAGCAACTAAAGTTTAAACTGTGATTGTTATGAATTTTTTAGAATCAAAAATAAACTAAAATACAAAATTAAAAAAAAACTGCCAAAGCAAGGCTCAGTCAAACCTGAACTTTACCACAAAATCCACATTAAAGCTAACAATAAGTCCGATCAGAAGAAATACAAGTATATGTATGATCTTTCATTAGCATTTGCTAAAAATTACAGTTATTCCACTTACAAGTAAAAATGCTAATTAATATGCTGGCATCACTGAAGGCCTGATATATTTCAAGTGAAATCAAAGAACGAACTGGTGTGACAATTTGGAACAATATTCATTTCAGGAGTTCAAAGCAGCTTGCTTCACTTTCTTTAAGATGGAAATCATCAGTGCTTAATTTCTTCTTTTTTAGTTTTTGGAGGTCAGATGTTCACTAATAAAAGCATGAATATGCTGAAGAAGTTCTTTATAGTCGACACGGGCACTTTTTATTTCATGTTTATGTTCACACAGAATGCATTTTTCCATTCCAATGCATTACTTTTCCATTGTTTTTCTGTGTAAATGCACTAGACGCATTTTTAAGATGCCTTGTCAAGTCTAAAGATTTTCAACTTTTACACACACCACTCCTCATCAATGTCAGTTACAAAACAGCAGACCAATCAGAAGACGGCGTAGGCGGGGCAAGCGTTGTGAGCTTTTGTTTACAGATGGCATGACAACTGTTTTATTTGATTGTAACATGGTGGAGGAGGCGCTTTTTTTTAAAACCATTCTTAAGTGCTACATCTTGTGTTTTTAAATGCAAAGATGCATTCTGTGTTAACGACACCTAATATTGTAAAGGTGATGATAAACAGGGCAATATTTTGAGCAATATTGCGGTCAATGGGCACCAAGGTGAGACACAGTATCTAGGTAGAAATTAGTTGCCCATACTCAATTGGAAAATACCCAAGCAGCATTGTTTAAAAATATATCATCACCTTGCAGTGCAGAATGCAAGCATCTCAAGACACACTTTTGAGAGACGATGCATTAACAGAAATACCAGTGCCTCCTACGCAATATTGAAATCACATAAAACAGTTGCCATGCCAACTTTATACTGTAAACAAAGCTTGCAACGCTTGCCCTGCCTATGGGTTCTTCTGATTGGTCCAATGTTTTGGAGCTGACATTGATGATCGGCGCTCATGTGCAAGATGCTGCAAAAAATGTGAGATGTGAGTGCAACAGTCATACACATCTGTCTAGCACGTTTACATAGAAAAACAATGGAAAAGCAGTGCATTTGAATAGATAAATGTGTTCTTTTTGAACAGACCCCTAAAGCTGCTTGCTTTAAAGCAACAATGAACTCAATGCAGCAGAACTTGGGATGATTTAATGTGGGCTCTGAATAAACAAGCTGATCAGTTATTTGATTTGATTCACATTTCATTCTGTATATCATACATTCTGATCTATCTATCTATCACTTCAGAATAAACCAATGGAGATTCACTGGCTAGAACTTCAAAAGAGGATGCAGTTACATCTGTGACCACAAGCCAAGACTCAAATGTAGACCAAGAAACACAGACCAAGGCCACATTTTCAATAGGATTCAAGACCAAAAATACTATAATGCCCGCTCTATTGCCTAATTAATTCAGTTCTTCATCAATAATCTCATACTTTATTTCATGTTTGCATTCAAATCAAATTCTTAAAACATATCGCTTTACCTTTTCTGATGAAGTCCAGGTGATGTTATATGAATGATCTTGGTTTTCAGCATGACAAGGGATATGCAGTGTTTCACCGACAATTCGCACGTAACGATTGGCTGGAAGTGACACCGCTGGTGGTTTTTGTGTTTCTGCGGTAAATAGAAGGTAGTGTAGAATTGTTACAATAAGATAAGATTCTTGGTATATTTTTTATTAATGCAATTGTAGAAAACAGCATACAAGACTAACACAACTCACTTTCTATGATTTCTATTTGGAAGACGTCAGACTTCTTTTGGACTCCATTAATTTTGACAGTACAAACATAATATCCGCTGTAGCTAGGCTGAAGATTTCGAACCAGTATGCCACGTTTGGGATCCGCGGTGTAATTCATCTTGGATGGGACAGCAGATCCATTCGCCATCTGGAGCGAGAACTCAGTACTTTCTGGGTTTGTCACCAAGCAGTCCAACAAGTAGTTTGAGCCTTCTTTTTGAATTATTATTAGGCTTTGAGGGGTAGTAAAGGCTTTGACAGAATCTATTGCAGTAAAACATACAAATATTTCAGCCAGTATTTTTACTTTCAATATGTTCTTGGTGATTTTATGTCTTGAGATTTAAGTGCAGATTCTGTAAAGAACTATTTTGATTCATTAAAAGTCAAACAAGTACAAATATTCATTGCACGTTAATATCAATTTTGTTCATAAAGTCAGTTTCTTGTACTAAGTGTGTGCATACTGTTAATACATGTTGGTGGTAATGCAATACAAGTAAGGCGAGTTACATAATCAGATTATTTATTGCATGCATTCTGCAATACTTTTGAATTTACAATAAAATAATTAACACAAAAAAAGTTTTCCCATGCATTTATTTGCTGACACATCTTCTGAAAGAAATTGGGAGTGACTGCAGAGGCACTTCCCTCTTAATTTCACTTTTGGCATGAAAGGGCGTTTACAGTTGCCAGAAATATAACTGTGGGGCTTTTTGTTATTAAAAATAAATAATCAATTACTGTATTTTAATGGAGTAATGCAATACTGTAATATATTACTTTTAAATGTAACTTTCCCCAACACTTAATAAATGTGGTTATTACACAGCTCTCTGCAATACTCGATTGTGATTGGTCAGAAGTACCATTCTGAGGTGAAATATTTTTCTATGACATCCTACACTATTTCCAACAACTATTTCCTACATACAGTACTTTCAAATTTCTTGTAACACTGCATCTTTCTGCTTAAGCAATTATAATTCATTTGCTTTTGCAAGAATGGGAACATTCTAGAAGCTTCTGTAGCATTCTGTAATATTCTGTAAAAAAAAAATATTTAGCTCAGTTTTATACATGTACCATGTGATTTCCGTATTTCAAACTTTATAAAGAAACATTAAAACTAAAAGCAAACCAAAAATAAGAATTTGTTTCACAGACTGTCTCAAACATATATTAGAACTGACATACATTGTGCACATACCTTTCACATATATGTGGATCTCTGAGTACAAGTCTGTTTGATTCTTGTAACTGCAACGGTATGTTCCTGTGTACTCTGTAGTGGGCCTTTTGACAGTGAGGGTCTCTCGTGAGACTTGCTTCTGGTGTTTCCTGAGCCTTGTCTTCCATATGATATCTGCTTGTCCGTCACAGCTCAGAATGAAGGGTTTATTAGCTGACCAGACCACCTCAGATTGATTCAGCGGATAGGAGTCCAGCTTTATCACTGGTGCAGGAAACTCTGCTCAGACACACAGAAGAGCAGAGAACTCAAGAAAAGTGAAAAGTGCGTAAAGAAATATGCTGTGCAACGGTAAACAATGAAACTAATTTATTAATTCAAAAATCCTTGATGCCAAACAAAGGTGTTATCAGTTGCTTGTTTATTGATATTTCATCATGCAACAGGTGAGATAAACTATAACACACAACAGTACAGAAAAAAAAATCCTTCCAGAAAACAGGACTTTGAAGAGTGACATCTTATATATGACAGAGTAACACTAATTATCAACTTCATTTCATATTTAGATCATTTTAGCTAGGTTTTCTTATTATTATTGAGTGCCTTTTTGTTAGTACAAGTATAATGTGCCATCAAAATGCTTCATTGTGCTCATGCATGTATTGGCTCGGTCTCTTAGGCGAATCCTGCAGTGTGGTAGCAATGCGAGACACTTGCAGCAGCAGTGCCTGGTGGTTCCCCACGAGGAGGCTCTGAAGACAAGCCATGCTCTGGAGACGGTGCTTTGCCCTGGTCTCTCGCGGCCCGCAGGACCTTCAGGATCTCAGCCTGAACATTGGCCACCTCCTTGTTTTCATGCACCAACTGATTTAGGATCTTCACCATTTCGCCGTACCAGCCCCTGCTCTCCTGCTCTTTCTGGATTAGCTGGGCGAGTGAGTGCTTTAGCTCATCCAGTGCGCAGCATGCTGAAGATGACACATTGGGTGGACACTTATTGGTATCAGTGGTTGAGTTCTTATCCAAATGATTCATTGTCTTATCATATGGGCTGATAAGTTCTTCATTTGCTAAAGGGAGCACACATATACCAGGCTTCAAAATTTTCCCTCAAACAAGTAATATTACTGTATGTAAAGTTTCCTCAAAAACCCACCCTGCAGGACCACTGCTGGCTTAGTTTGACCCCAGTCCTAATCACAGACACCTGAGCAACATAACCAGGGTCTTCAGAGTTACAGGTGAGTTTGATCAGGGTTTGAGCTAAACTCTGAAGGCAGTGCCCCTCCAAGACCGGATTTGACGAGCCCTGGAATATGAAGTGAATTAAATACTTTTGGAAATGCATTGTTGTTCAGTGGCATGACATTGTACTCTCCATCTCAAACTATTCTGAACAGCATTATGCTTGTAGTTTTAATGGCATCATATGTAAGGAGCAGTTCAAACAAAAATGGCCATGCAAGATGTAGATGAGTCTGTTTCTTCATGGGAACAGTACTGGAGGAATGTAGCATCGCAACTTGCTAATCAATGGGTCCTGTGTAGTGAATGGGTGCCGTCAGAATGAGAGTCCAAACAGCTGATAAAAAAATAACAAGTAATCCACACTCCAGTCCATCAATTGTGAAATTATGTATTTACACGAAACAAATCCATCATTCAAACATTTTTAACTTTAAACCTTTGCGTCCAGCTAAAATATGAGTCCATGATCCATAATGACATTTCCTCCAGTGAAAAAGTCTATCTTCTGTTGTCTTTCTCATCAAAATCCATATTTGTTTAGGGTTGTAAACGGTGCTTGATCTGTGTATAGTTATCTCCTGATTCAGACAAGATTACTTTATCACTTAAGAAAGCGATATAATGGATTATGGTTTCACAAGTCATTAACTGATGTACTGGAGTGCTGTGGATTATTGTGATGTTTTCATCAGCTGTTTGGACTCTCATTTTGACGGCACCCATTCACTGCAGGGCATCCATTGCTGAGCAGGTGATGCAATGCTACATTTCTCCAAATCTGTTCCCACGAAGAAATAAACTCATCTACGTCACCCTCACTTGGCCTGAGGGTGAGTAAATTGTAAGTAAATTTTATGTTTGGGTGAACTATTCCTTTAATTGAGAGACTACATAGAATGTGTGTACCTATAAATATTTACAATTCAGGAAAATTGAAATAATCCAGTCAAAAAGATGGTTGTAAAATGATGCAAAATGAATACTGAACAAGTTTTACACTGCAAAATTTCCAGTAAAATATGTAGACCTCATCGAACAGGTATTTTTATGTAACACAGCTTTGCTTCTCAGAACAAAAATAATGACTGAAGGCATAGTTCACCCAATAATGAAAATTTGGTCATCATTTACTCACCCCCATGTTGTTCCAAACCTGGATTCGTTCCTCACATAAACACAAAAGGAGCTGCTGCACTTTCATTTGATCTTTTTTCCATTAGAATATAGGTTAATGCTGACTGAGACGCTCATTTTACTTAATATAGGTCATTTTCTGCTCCTTTAGTAGATGTGCATATATCCACACACATTTTAGTAGAGTCTTGATGTTGATTAAACACAGTCCATGGATATTATGCATCAATAATACGCTGAACTGAGGTGGGTCATCACCAAAAGTGTAATGTATGGATGTGGACTGTGCAAAATTTAAAGCTGTTTCCAGCATGAAGTGTGTAATAGCGGATATTGCGAGAGTTTGGATAACTGTTTTTGCAACAACACAGGGTCTTGTCACTTTTTTGAAGAAGGGGCCCAAACATTATTTTTAACTTTAGAAAGGGGAAATGAGAGAAAGCCGTGAAATGTCTTTATATGAAGGGGGGAAATGTCTGAAACATTGTAGAAGCAGCCCCTTTGATTGGGTCCCTCAGGAAACACATTGCACCGGGGGCCCATTGCACAGCCACATCCCAGGGGTCTGTTTCCCATTCCCACTTTCACTTCTGCTTTGTTTTGGACAGGACACACCAAAGCTAGACAGGACTGTTACAAAGTCGACCATCAAAGCCACAAATATAACACACCTGTCTTAAAAACATTTGATTTCCCGTGCACACAGTTGGGTTCCTGCTCTTCTTACATGACATGATACGAAATATAGGTAACACACAACTAGATTATTGTTGCTGAATGCTCATTTGAAGACCAGAACTGACCTACAAACAACAAACCAAAAAACACTGCATAAAAATGATGAGTTAAACTTTAATCCGATAGTCCACTTCAGAAATTCTACTAACTTTAAGTAGCTTTACAACTATATGTTAACATTAGAGCTCTAGTAGATTAAGTTGACATGTACAGTACTTGCAAAGTCAGTCGAATGTGTGTGAGCAGATATAAAGCAGACAATCTACTAATACTCTATAAAATGCTAGTTGACGTAGAGTTGCAAAGTTACAGAATGTCTAAAGGAGACTATCAAAATAAAGTGTTACCAAATTGTGTTATATTGCTATGAGAAGGAAGATTTTAAAGTTGAATCAAATTCATTTTAAAAGAAAAATAAATGTTTTGAAACAATAACTTTTGATATCTTTGCCAAAACCGTGAAAGAGAAAAAAAAAGGAGAAAAACTCAAGTGCTTGGAATTATTAGAACTATAACAGAATTATGCACAGAATTATACATAGAATTACAATATATATTGAGAGACTTTGAAATTGTTGCATATATTGAGAGAGCGACATTTGACTTGAGTTGATGTTATAAATGAATAAATAAAGGTACAAGGCACATTTTAAAAATATAAAAGTTACAAAATCCTTGATTTCATTTTGCCTCTCACAACTAGATATTAAAAACCCATTCCCTGCAGGCTAATGCCTTTTGGCGATTAAGTGTGTCAGTGTGATTTCTCGGCTATGATTTTATTTCTTGATAAGATGTCAAATGCAATTGATGAGAGGAGGTCTAATTGTACACATCTATCCAAAAGAGTTAGTACAGAGATTAGAATTGACTTACCTTTGGCCATACAGGGCAGAACGGCAATGAGGAGAGCGATACAGAGCATCCTTCGGTTTGTCTTTGTGACTTTTGGTTGGTAAAAACTGTGGTCTGCTAGTATGAAACACTACAGGAAAACTGACTTAGGTGTGATGACACCATTTACTAAAACCTCATGCATTTGAACTTCCTCTCCAGACTGTTGAACCTTGTGCCCACTAAGAAAGCAACGTTGCTTTTGTCGTAAATCGTTTCTTTCCGCGCACTGAATGTAAGATGGATTTTAATGAAGCACTATATGTACTTGTTTAAATTAACAAGTTATGTAGCAAAAATGAAAGACACTGATACTGTATGTGCGCTGGATGATTTCAGCGCTGCATGTAGCCAAAAACAAACTGGAGGTCTTTCTCATAAAGCAGATTTAAGTGCTTACCCAGTTAAGTTTGGCTATACTTAAATTACAGTAAACTGACTTTTCAATATATATATATATATATATATATATATATATATATATATATATATATATATATATATATATATATATATATATATATAATCTCACAAACTGAAAATTGGTTTAAAAAATCAATATGATTAAAAAAAATTCTACTGATAATTACCTATTAATGTCATCTATTTATATAATATTTTAAATAAATTAAGGGTGTGGGCAAATCAATATTTCAAAGCACACATTACATTAATGGTCAGTAAACATTACTGATCAGGACGAAAACACAAAAAAAAATGTTATACTGGAATTATGTATATGCATTAATGATAATAGAGCTACAAAAGGGAATGGTTTTTAAAGTTATTCTTCTGCAGTTTACTATGTCATTTTTCAATGTTTTGGAAGACAGTGGGTAGTGATCATTTCCCCATTATATTTGAACACAAAGTCCCAGGTGTAATTTTAAATTTGCTTAATTAAGAAAGTTAAGGCAAGACACCCCAAGTGAATAAGGTCAAATTAACTAATAGATATCATCATATATGTTTTTATATTTTTGTATTATATTCACCTTGTTTTATGCAACATGTTATTCCTAAAATACAGTGAAAATGTACTGTTCTGTTGACAGTATTTTCAGATTTATGGATTTATAAATGGAATAAGTGCATATTTAATTAAACAGTGAATTTTGCCTTGTTGAAATTGAAACATTTCAGAAAATGTGTTAAAAAGCATTGCAATTTTGAATGCAATCTATCAACTGGTTAAGTTGTATATAAAGATTGGAATAAAACTGTAAAGTTTGGTGTATGTTGTTACGATCGGAGACCCAGTGAAACGCAGGAGACGAGAGATCCAATCGCAGTAGGGTTTTAATGGGTAATCCAAAGAGAAATCAACAAGCAGGGATCAAAACCAAATATCCATCCAAACAAACAAACAAATAAACAGGAAAAGGAATAGGAACAGGAACGGGAACAGGATTAGAACCTAGAAACTCAGAATGCGAGGAAACTGGGTGACGGAAGGAAAGGACTCCATGCAGACAAACAGAAAAGGACTGGTTAATATAGGGAGGATAATGACTAACAAGTGAAGACACCTGAGTGCAATTAACAGGAGTGCAATTACTGTGATGAAGGGACAAGGCTTTGTTGGAATTGTAGTGCCTGCGGTGAGGTGCCTATGGGGAAGTGAGACCACTAGTGGACACCCAGGGAAACAGAGACCAGACAGCGTGACATTACCCCCTCCTCCATGGAGCAGCTACCAGATGCTCCACCCGAACCCAAGAAGAGACCAAGGAACATAGAGACCAGGAGGGAGGTGGAGCGGCGGAGGACCAGGGGGATGGACGGAGGGCCAGGTAAAATGGGGAAACAGAGACAAGAAGTGCAAAAACAAAGAAAACAAAAACGAAACAACAACAAAACACAAGTCCAGGAAGGACATAACGTTCAGTGTTCCAGGGCCGAACCGACAGGGCAGGAATCCAGAGAGGAGCAAGGTGGAATTGGAGGCATGCAGTCGAGACAGAAGTCCCCCAGGGCGGCGCAGAAGACCACCGCATCTGTGCGGTCGAGACAGAAGCCCACCAGGGCGGTGCAGAAGACCACCACATCCGTGCGGTCGAGACAGAAGCTCATCCGGGCGGCGCAGAAGACCACCACATCCGTGCGGTCGAGACAGAAGCCCACCAAGGCGGCACAGAAGACCACCACATCTGTGCGGTTGAGACAGAAGACCACCAGGGCAGCGCAGAAGACCACCACATCCGTGCGGTCGGGACAGAAGCCCACCCGAGCGGGGCAGAAGACCACCACATCCGTGCGGTCGAGACAGAAGCCCACCAAGGCGGCACAGAAGACCACCACATCCGTGCGGTCGAGACAGAAGCCCACCAGGGTGGCGCAGAAGACCACCACAGCCGTGCGGTCGAGACAGAAGCCCACCCGGGCGGTGCAGAAGACCACCACATCCGTGCGGTTGAGACAGAAGCCCACCAAGGCGGCACAGAAGACCACCACATCCATGCGGTTGGGACAGGAGCCCACCCAGGCGGCGCAGAAGACCACCACATCCGTGCGGTCAGGACAGAAGCCCACCCGGGCGGTGCAGAAGACCACCACAGTGGGATCGATGAGACCGGAGAGCAAGTCTGGTTAGGCAAGTCAGAAACAGAGAACATGAACAAGTTAAGGATGGCCTCAGTGGCCATGACAGGATCAGTTGAGCGCTCAGAGAGTTCGGCTGAGACGTGACGAAACCCTAGAAGTTCCGCAGAGACGAGGACAGGCTCTGGTAGTTCAGCCGAGACGAGGAAAGGCTCTGGTAGTTACGCAGAGGCGTGGAGAGGCTCTGGTAGTTCCGCAGAGTTTAGACTGGATTCAGGAAGATCAATGATGACTTGACTCTGCTCATGAAGATCATTGGTGACTTGACTCTGCTCATGAAGATCATTGGTGACTTGACTCTGCTCATGAAGATCATTGGTGACTTGCCTTTGTCCATGAAGATCATTGGTGACTTGACTCTGCTCATGAAGATCATTGTTGACTTGACTCTGCTCATGAAGATCATTGGTGACTTGACTCTGCTCATGAAGATCATTGGTGACTTGACTCTGCTCATGAAGATCATTGGTGACTTGACTCTGCTCATGAAGATCATTGGTGACTTGCCCTGACTCTGGAGGGTCAACGGGAACCTAGCTTGACTCTGGAGGGTCAACGGGAACCTGGCCCTGACTCTGGAGGGTCAACGGGAACCTGGCCCTGACTCTGGAGGGTCAACGGGAACCTGACTCGACTCTGGAGGGTCAGCGGGAACCTGACTCGACTCTGGAGGGTCAACTGTGGCTGTCATCCTGTGCAGAGGCGCAGGACAAGCAGCCATCTTGTGCCATGACTCTGGACCGGCGGCCATCTTGGGCCGTGGCACTGGGCCGGCGGCCATCTTGGGCAGTGGCGCTGGGCCAGCGGCCATCTTGGGCAGTGGCGCTGGGCCGGCGGCCATCTTGTGCTGTGGCGCTGGGCCGGCGGCCATCTTGTGCTGTGGCGCTGGGCTGGCGGCCATCTTGGGCAGTGGTGCTGGGCTGGCGGACATCTTGCGTCGTGGCGCTGGGCTGGCGACCACCTTGTGCTGTGGCGCTGGGCTGACGGCCATCTTGTGCAGTGGCGCTGGGCTGACGGCCATCTTGTGCAGTGGCGCTGGGCTGGCAGTCCTCATGTCTGTAGACCCACGGTCTAGAATCGGCCATCCCCCGGGAGAGACAGGTGTGGCTGGGGTATTCCACGGAGACCGATGTTGTAAATAAAATACAAACAGAGACCAGACAGCGTGACATATGTACAGTAAGTGGTCTTGACATTTCTGGTTCAGTACATGACAAAAAAAAATCATTTTAAGAATACACAAATACTGTAGATAAAGTGCAAAAAATAAACACTTTTTCTCGTTTCTTATCCAATCATCTGAAAAAAAATCTGATAGTAAATTTTGACAAGACAAACATCCCAAAATAAGCTAGGATGTTAAGAATTTTAATACTTAGGTCTGGGAATTAACACAAATTTCATGATTCAATTTTATTTTTTATTCACAATCTTGTGATTTGATTCTGATTTGACTGGATATCAGTTATTTTGTATATGTATCAGACAAACTAATGCTTTAATATATACATTGTCAGTTGCTACATTGCTATAATACTGACGGTTTTACTGAAGATTTGTGTGTGTGTGTGTGTGTGTGTGTGTGTGTGTGTGTGTGTGTGTGTGCGTGCGTGCGTGTGTGCGTGCGTGTGTGTGAATTTGTAAACACTTAAATTACACTCAATTATTTATTTTTTACATTAATGTAATATTAACTTTACAATTACATATTTCAACTCAGATTCGTTTTTTGTTTTTGTTTTTAAATGTAAACATTTTAATGGTGGCTGTCAGAAAAACTTGACAGATTTATTTAAACATAAATATTAAAGAAGAGTAAAAATTATAATTAATACACGTTATAGGGTGAATCTGTCACAGGTCGGGGTGGCCAAGCCTGACTGCACCCACCCCTGAAACCCAGGATCACCTCGGGGAGCGTACCAGAGAAACCAGACAGACGAGAGAGTATAAAAATGAACAAAGTTTTATTTAGTTAAAAGCATTTAAAAGTCTCTGTACTAACTCTATGTCTCCCAACCAGACCGGGATCGGACCTCGGACGCCGGGAGGGCGTGGAGTCTTCGGGCAGTTCGTGCCCAGAGGATCCTGCGATCTGCACAGCAGAGTAAGTAATCGCCGTCGGTATGTGTTCTTGAATGAGTGGTGGGCTTACGGCTGGGAGATACTTCGGTTAAGACTGGGGGAGGAATAATTCTTGGGTCCACCTCTTTTCACAGGGACATCACTTGCGGCGTTCGGCCCAGAGGATCCTGCGATCTGCACAGCAGAGTAAGTAATCAACCGCGGTATGTGTTCTTTAATGGATAATGGGGCTTACGGCTGGGAGATGCTTCGGTCGAGACCGGGGAAGGAATAATTCTTGTGTCCACCTCTTTCCACAGGGACATCACATGCGGCGTTCAGCCCAGAGGATCCTGCGATCTGCACAGCAGAGTAAGTATCAACAGCAGGTATGTGTTCTTGAATAAGTAATGGGGCTTACGGCTGGGAGATGCTTCGGTTAAGACCGGGGAAAGGAATAATTCTCGTGTCCACCTCCTTTCACAGGGACATCACATGCGGCGTTCGGCCCAGAGGATCCTGCGATCTGCACAGCAGAGTAAGTAATCAACAGCGGTATGTGTTCTTTAATGGATAATGGGGCTTACGGCTGGGAGATGCTTCGGTCGAGACCGGGGAAGGAATAATTCTTGTGTCCACCTCTTTCCACAGGGACATCACATGCGGCGTTCGGCCCAGAGGATCCTGCGATCTGCACAGCAGAGTAAGTAATCAACAGCGGTATGTGTCCTTTAATAAGTAATGGGGCTTACGGCTGGGAGATGCTTCGGTTAAGACCGGGGAAGGAATAATTCTTGTGTCCACCTCTTTCCACAGGGACATCACATGCGGCGTTCGGCCCAGAGAATCCTGCGATCTACACAGCAGAGTAAGTCATCAGCATGTACACACACAAACTTCCCGCAAACAGGGAGCACGCTGAATGCCTGGGTGTTGGTTACGGCGATGGTGGTGGGCTTTCGGAGTGGTGAGCGTCCGGCATTAACTCCATATATATGTTCCCCACACTCTGTAACTTCACTTCAAACAATTTATTATGTAAACCCACCACTTCAGGCACGGCACACCCACTCTTCGTGCAATTAGAGCCAGCACTCACCCAACGATTGCTCCGTCCACTTCACAACGTTATTAATCCCAGTACAGGTGTATACAATTTATCAAAGTCCCAGATCAGGTCACTTATCTTCCCTCTGATGATGATGGCGCGGCCTGGTCTTCACTTGCTTCCCATAACTCGCACCCTTTCCGTCCTTAATATCTCCACTCGATCGCTGATATATCTGTTGCACAGCCAGATAGCCGAAACCCCACAATAGTCCTCAACTACCTTCACACGCCAGCCCAAAACGTCCAAGGGATTCACCTCTCCCAGGGGAACACATCCGAAGAGAAGAACAACATCCGGGGAGAAGACAACGAGGAAGAACAGCCGGGGGAACGAACAGCCAGTAGGAAAACAACAACCCTCATGGTCTCTGTACTTCCCTTTTTATATGGTTACTCCGCCTCCATAATCCTCTCACAGATCGCCACATCAAACTCTCCACACCAGACGTCAATCTGTCATTAGCGCTGTTATTGTGACGTAATGCGCAACCCGGAAGTGGACCGGTGTTACCGCGACACCGTCCCGGGGGGAACACAATTCCAGCGGGACTTAGTTCCGCTTCTCTTTCGTCACCCCGTGACATACCCCCCTGCCAAACCGTTCTAGTCCCTAGAACGCCTTTCAGTCGCCCATTCTCCATAGCGTGCCGGGGGCCGACCTCGGTTCTCCCTCTGGGACCGTCGTGGTGGCGAGACAGGGTCGATGTCCGCAGGCATATCCATTGGGTCTCTGGGGGCCATTTCTGCGGGGACATTTCCCCGTTCTCCTGGGATCACGGCCCATCCTGCTATCCACGGGGCTACAGCTTCAGGCTCCATTGGCGCCTCCTCTACTGGGCTGGGATAGTTCGGACAGGGGCGGATCATGTTCCGATGGACCACTCTAGCGGGCCCGGCTTTTCCTTCGGGCCGAATCGTATATACCGGCTGTCCCGGCCGCTGCTGGCCCTCGACCACATATGGTGTACTCTCCCATCGGTCACTGAGCTTCCCCTTTCCCTGTCGCCGGTTGTCCCTTACCAGGACCCTTTCTCCTGGGAGGAGGGGGGCTTCCCGAGCCGTCCGGTCGTACAGCCTCTTGTTTTTCTTCCCAGCCGCTCGGATCCGTCTCGAGACTTGCTCGTATGCAAAATGGAGGCGTTGGTGGTGGCGCCCTACCCATTCGGTTACGTTCCCCTCCTCCTCGGTTGCTGCCGTCCCCAGCAATAAGTCGGTGGGCATCCGCACATGCCTGCCAAACATCAAATAAGTGGGGGCGTAGCCCGTGGTACTGTGCGTACTGTTATTGTAGGCCTGAATCAGATTTGGTAGCGCACTCACCCAGTCGCTCTGATGTTCTTGATCTAGCGTGCCGAGCAAGTTCAATAGGGTCTGATTGAACCGCTCGCATCCGCCGTTTCCCTGGGGGTGGTAAGTAGTGGTATGGATCTTGGTGCAGCCGTACACTTTACACAGCTCTCTGATTACCCGAGACTCGAAGTTTGGCCCTTGGTCCGAGAGTAGGAACTCGGGGCAACCGAACGGCTGGAAGACAGCCCTCCACAGAGCAGTGGCGGTGGTATTCGCCGTCTGGTCCAAGGTAGGAATGGCCCAGGAGTACTTGGTGAACAAGTCGGTAATGACAAGGATGTTCTGATAGCGGTCTGCTGGCCGACCCAAAGTCAAGAAGTCCATTGCGACTATGTGGAGAGGAGCCTTTGCCTGGATGGGGACCATCGGTGCTCGTGCCTCCTTCCTGGCTTTGAACAAGGCGCAACGAGGACAGGCCCGAACGAAGGTACGTACCGTTGCTTCTAGGTTGGGCCAGTAGAAGTGTCGCCTCAAGAGAGAGACCGTTTTCTCGTGCCCTTGGTGGCCCAGCTGATCATGGTACGCTATCAAGAGCTCTTGCACCTGGCCTTCGGGGACAACGATCTGTCGGAGTTCCTCGTCCAGCCCCGGATCTCGGACAGACCTACAGAGTACTCCCTCCTTCACCTGTAGTCTGGCCCATTGTCCCAACAGCTTCCTTCCTGCTCCCCCTTGGGCCCGTTGTTCGGCCAACGTCGGTTTTCGCCCCCGTTCCAGCCATCGCATCAAGCCACTGATCTCCCTGTCGGCCTGCTGTCGCTCTTTCCAGCGGCAGGGGTCCCATCCCCAACTCACAGGCATCGCCTCACGTTGAGTCCCCGGCACCTCCACAATGCCCACCATATACTCCTCTCCCTCGGGGTCTGGCGTGGGTTCCGGTGGGTCCCTCGGACCTTGAGCTTCCGGGAGTCGGGACAGGGCGTCAGCGTTGGTGTTCTCCCGTCCTGGCCGGTACCAGAGCTGGTAGTTATAATTGGCCAACTGGGCCACCCAGCGCTGTTCCACTGCCCCCAACTTCGCCGTCTGTAGATGCACTAAGGGGTTGTTGTCAGTTACTACCGTCACCTGGGCACCCCACAGGTAATCTTTGAACTTCTCGCTGAGTGCCCATTTCAGCGCCAGCAACTCTAACTTGAAGGAGCTGTAATTTGCGTCATTCCTCTCTGCTGGATGAAGGCTCCGGCTTGCGTAGGCTACGACCCGCTCTACATCGCCTTGTTGCTGGGCCAACACGGCCCCCAAGCCCAGGTTGCTCGCGTCTGTATATAAGACAAAGGGCTTGGAGAAGTCCGCATACGCCAGAATCGGCGCCTGCAGCAACTCGTGTTTCAGTCGCCGGAACGCAGCCTCACACTCGGGGCTCCACAGGATAGCCGGTGATCCGCGACCTCGGGGGCGTCCTGTCCCAGCCAGCAACTGATTTAGGGGCTTTGCGATCTTGGAGAAGTCCTTGATAAAGCGGCGGTAGTACCCCACGAAGCCCAGGAAGGACCGGACCTGCTTCACCGTCTGTGGGGCAGCCCACTCTCGTACCGCCGACACCTTCTCCGGGTCGACCGAAACTCCCGCCGCGCCCACACAGTGTCCCAAGAATTTGACCTCCCGCCGTAACAGATGGCACTTGTCCGGCTGGAGCTTCAGCCCATATTTCTCCATGGCCCCGAAGACCTGCTCAAGGTGTTGTAAGTGGGAGTCGAAATCTGGGGAATAGACAATCACATCATCCAGGTACACCAAGGCGGACTCCATCAACTGACCTCCCAGGCACCGCTGCATCAGCCTCTGGAAGGTGGCAGGAGCGTTGCAGAGGCCGAAGGGCATCCGGTCCCATTCAAAGAGACCGAACGGGGTGGTAAAGGCGGTCTTCTCCCGGTCGGCCTCGGCCACTTGTACCTGCCAGTAGCCACTTGCCAAGTCCAGCGTGGAGTACCATGCCGAGCGTGTCAAGCCAGCCAGGGAGTCCTCGATCCGGGGTAGGGGGAACGCGTCCTTCCTAGTGACCAGGTTCAGCTTGCGGTAGTCAACGCAAAACCTCCATGCGCCAGTCTTCTTCTGTACCAACACGATGGGAGCTGCCCACGGGCTGCTGCTCTCTCTAACAACCCCTCGATTGAGCATACCCTGCAGCAGTGTGCGGACCTCCGCGTACAGGGTAGGTGGGACGGGTCGGTACCTTTCTCTACTGGGCTCTGCATCTCCGGTGGGGATCCGATGTTGCACGACGTTGGTGCAGCCGTAGTCCTCTTCGTGTGCCGAGAAGACATGTTGCCACTTGCTCAGCAGGTCTCGCAGCTTCCTGGCCTGTGCCGGTCCCAGCTCCTCCCCTTGCAGGGAACTTCCCTTCAAGTGGCCGGGCACCTCCTCCCCTAGACTCTGGGGCGACGAGCTCGCTTGGGTAAGGGCCACTTCCACCACCGCGGGGTGTACTTGGCGAAAGCTCACGTCCTGGTCCTCCCGCACCTGATGGGGTTCTACCGGCGTTACCTTGACCAGCCGCTGGTGTTTGTATAGGTGCACGACGTGGGGCGTCCCGTTCCGAACTCTCACCGGGATCCGTCCTCTTCGTGCCACAGCCAAACCTCTGGCGACTTCTACCTGCTGGCCATCCCAGTGGGGCTCCACCAACACCCATTCCTCCGCTCCTACGTCCCGCTGGGGGACTCGTACCCATACTAGGGCCTCGCTGTTCGCTGGCACGGACAGGGCATACCAGCACGCTACCCGACCAGTCCCTTCGCTGCCTTGCCGGGCCCGGGACATCTGGATCCGTCGGCAGTCAGCGGCGACGCGTTCCCATTCCTGTTGTTCGGCCGGCGAGATCCCTCGAGCGGGCTTTGCCCGAAACAATTCTTCCCAACATGCAGATAATACATTCATACCTAGTAAGGCCCGGTGACTCCCCAAGCAGTGGTCCTTTACGATGATCACTCCCTTCTGGGGCACGATCACTCCATGGATCTCCAAGTCCGTCAGCCTGTAGCCAATGTAGGGGATGTCCAGACCATTTGCTCCTTTCAGGGAGAGCCAGGGAGCCTCCGTCCCATGCATCCTCTGGTTTCCAAACAGCTCTTGCGACAGGCTCTCCGCGAACAGGGTCACCTGGGATCCGGTGTCGACGAGACAGGGCACCTTCACACCGCACACCTGGACCTCCACCACTGGGCTATGCCCGACCAGCCTGTCCTTGGAGCCTGCTCCGATGGGTGGGTCATCTAAGGGGGTCCCGACCACACGACCCACTGTGGCCGGTCGACCTAAAAACCCCCCTCCGAACCTCTTCGCGGGCCACACTGTCGGCTGTAATGGCCTGGTTGGCCACAGCGGTTGCAGATAGGTCGTCCTTGCTCGTCCCACTCAAACTGGGGTCGGTTGGGCCGGTTAGGTCGCCTCCCTGCGTCCCTGTTCCCGTCCGAGTACACCCGGTCCCGCGAGATGGGCCTCACCTCTGGCCTGGTAGCCCCGAGACGCAGCTCGTCCACGAGCGTCTTGGTTAGCTCCGCCATCTGCTCCCGGACATCCTTTAGGAGTTCTAGCTTCAGAGTCTGTTTCCACTCCGCCATGTCGGGGACAGCCACTACGGAGCTACTTACGGCCGCACACACAGGGGGCTCTTTCACCTCAGCCTGATCAATCTCCAATGCCACCGCTTCCTTCTTTAGGTCTTCGAAGGTGAGTTCCGGCTCCCTCCTAAATTGGACTCTAAGTCCCTGGCGTACCGGGCCTTCCCTTAGCCCCAGCAGGAATTGGTCTCTCAACAGGGTCTCACCCTCTCCGAGACCATGGTCTGGGCGCCCCTGCAGCCTGGTAACTTGCTCCCGTAGTTGGAGGGCGAAAGCTCTGACGGATTGGCGGGGGCCCTGCTTGCTGCTGAAGAACTGGGCCCGGAGAACCGCAGTTGGAGTAGCGGCACCATACCTTTCCGTCAGGAATCTGAACACAGACTGGGCGGTGGTTCGGACAGCTTCGGGGGCGGCTTGGACTTCCCGCCGTGCTTCCCCGTCAAGGGAGTTGAGGGCAAACTGTAGCTGTTGAGTCGCGCTCAGTCCCTGTAGCCCGGCCAGATATTCGATCTGAGCCCGCCATTCGGAGAGGCGCACCTCTGACTCACTTCCTCCATATTTCTGGACCCAGGGGTTTCCCATGAACACTGGCATGACTCGGGGTGGGGCCCCCAGTGCCTCGTCGTCGGCCATCTGAGAATCCCTGGTCGCTCAACCCGAGGTGAAACCCTGCCGACTACGCCAAATCTGTCACAGGTCGGGGTGGCCAAGCCTGACTGCACCCACCCCTGAAACCCAGGATCACCTCGGGGAGCGTACCAGAGAAACCAGACAGACGAGAGAGTATAAAAATGAACAAAGTTTTATTTAGTTAAAAGCATTTAAAAGTCTCTGTACTAACTCTATGTCTCCCAACCAGACCGGGATCGGACCTCGGACGCCGGGAGGGCGTGGAGTCTTCGGGCAGTTCGTGCCCAGAGGATCCTGCGATCTGCACAGCAGAGTAAGTAATCGCCGTCGGTATGTGTTCTTGAATGAGTGGTGGGCTTACGGCTGGGAGATACTTCGGTTAAGACTGGGGGAGGAATAATTCTTGGGTCCACCTCTTTTCACAGGGACATCACTTGCGGCGTTCGGCCCAGAGGATCCTGCGATCTGCACAGCAGAGTAAGTAATCAACCGCGGTATGTGTTCTTTAATGGATAATGGGGCTTACGGCTGGGAGATGCTTCGGTCGAGACCGGGGAAGGAATAATTCTTGTGTCCACCTCTTTCCACAGGGACATCACATGCGGCGTTCAGCCCAGAGGATCCTGCGATCTGCACAGCAGAGTAAGTATCAACAGCAGGTATGTGTTCTTGAATAAGTAATGGGGCTTACGGCTGGGAGATGCTTCGGTTAAGACCGGGGAAAGGAATAATTCTCGTGTCCACCTCCTTTCACAGGGACATCACATGCGGCGTTCGGCCCAGAGGATCCTGCGATCTGCACAGCAGAGTAAGTAATCAACAGCGGTATGTGTTCTTTAATGGATAATGGGGCTTACGGCTGGGAGATGCTTCGGTCGAGACCGGGGAAGGAATAATTCTTGTGTCCACCTCTTTCCACAGGGACATCACATGCGGCGTTCGGCCCAGAGGATCCTGCGATCTGCACAGCAGAGTAAGTAATCAACAGCGGTATGTGTCCTTTAATAAGTAATGGGGCTTACGGCTGGGAGATGCTTCGGTTAAGACCGGGGAAGGAATAATTCTTGTGTCCACCTCTTTCCACAGGGACATCACATGCGGCGTTCGGCCCAGAGAATCCTGCGATCTACACAGCAGAGTAAGTCATCAGCATGTACACACACAAACTTCCCGCAAACAGGGAGCACGCTGAATGCCTGGGTGTTGGTTACGGCGATGGTGGTGGGCTTTCGGAGTGGTGAGCGTCCGGCATTAACTCCATATATATGTTCCCCACACTCTGTAACTTCACTTCAAACAATTTATTATGTAAACCCACCACTTCAGGCACGGCACACCCACTCTTCGTGCAATTAGAGCCAGCACTCACCCAACGATTGCTCCGTCCACTTCACAACGTTATTAATCCCAGTACAGGTGTATACAATTTATCAAAGTCCCAGATCAGGTCACTTATCTTCCCTCTGATGATGATGGCGCGGCCTGGTCTTCACTTGCTTCCCATAACTCGCACCCTTTCCGTCCTTAATATCTCCACTCGATCGCTGATATATCTGTTGCACAGCCAGATAGCCGAAACCCCACAATAGTCCTCAACTACCTTCACACGCCAGCCCAAAACGTCCAAGGGATTCACCTCTCCCAGGGGAACACATCCGAAGAGAAGAACAACATCCGGGGAGAAGACAACGAGGAAGAACAGCCGGGGGAACGAACAGCCAGTAGGAAAACAACAACCCTCATGGTCTCTGTACTTCCCTTTTTATATGGTTACTCCGCCTCCATAATCCTCTCACAGATCGCCACATCAAACTCTCCACACCAGACGTCAATCTGTCATTAGCGCTGTTATTGTGACGTAATGCGCAACCCGGAAGTGGACCGGTGTTACCGCGACACCGTCCCGGGGGGAACACAATTCCAGCGGGACTTAGTTCCGCTTCTCTTTCGTCACCCCGTGACACATATATTTATCAAAATGCTTCTCTCTTGAATTTAATTTTTTGGCTGCTGCTTCTCTTGAACTGAGGTGCTAGCGATCTGTCACTCCACATTAAACGGCCCAAACAGTATTCTTGTTGTTTGAATATTTTAATAAAATAGACATAATTTGAAATCTGGGACTTTGTATCATATCAAAAGTAACAAAGCACAAAGCTCATTGCGTGCTAGAGTGTTCATTAACTGAAAACAGGTTATACTAATCAGTTCTTGGGATTTAAGAATCAATATCATTTCGTAAAAATGAGAAATCTATAAAAAGTAAAGGGATAAGAAAGAAAGCTGTGTACAAATGAACGCAACTGAATAAGGAATCCGGGGAGAAAGTCTTATTTAGGCTATTTGTTAATTAGCGTACATTAAAGAGTGTGGGCAGCTGTTAAGAATGTGGGCTTCTAAAAGTACTCATTGCAGGCATTTCTGTGATATTTGAGAGCAATTAGCAAATATCAGTTTGGGATACGAATTTAGTTATTCCCACTTTTATTAGTGGATAGGCAGAGATATAGCTAAAAAAAGGTTCACAGCAACTGTAACATCAGATGATATGAGATTACAAAGAAAACAGCATGAGAGAGAATTTGCTTTTATTAATTTAGCAGACACGTTTATCCGAATAATTTGTCTGGAGCTAAAAATATTAATAAATCACAATCAAAGATTCGCATACAAGCAAAAGCAGAAGTGAAATAAAGGAAAATAAGTTTTGCCTTTGTTTATGGTTGTGCATTAGTGGAAGTGCTTGCAGATGGCAGAAGATGTTTATCTTCAGCTTGTTCGTGAAGGTTGTGATGGTCTCAGCTGATCAGCTGGAGCTCGTTCCACCAAAGAAGGACAGAGAGGGGGAACATTTTGGAACTTGCTTTTGGAACTTATTTTGGAACCCTTGAATCGCAGCCAATTCCACCACCGATCACAGAAACACAGAAACTGCATAGCTTTATGACATAAAACTAATTATTCATACAACTAAGAGTATTGCATGAAACAGACATTAACTCAGTTATCTAGCCATTTAAATTACTTTACTAGTATCATCCAAAGGGTTTGTTTTTCTGCAATATACAATATACAGTATGAGTGCATTTCCATAGAAAATAAAAATTATTTAAAAAAAATAAAAAATTACGTTTTACTCTGAAGACTTTGATTTTAGCATGAATCATTATTTAATGGTTGATTCTGGAATTTGTGAAAAACGTTAAAAATAAAAATAAAATAAAAAAGTTACAAAAAAAAAGCTGTTCACACTTGAGTAAAACCTTACTCTTAACCTCTTTTGGTTAAGTGTCATTATCATAAAGTGAACAGAATATATATATATATATAATCACTTTCCATATGAGTTTTCATAGACCACTGTGATTATTAAATAAAAATATTACAATAATACTAATGTACTGTAATGTAAAATTATAAATCAATATTGACAAAAATAATTGTATTGCATTGAAAAAATATCAGTATTAATATTTATGTTTTTGTTTTTTTGTTTTTACAAGCAAATGGTCCTATTTTGATAACAGTTATTGATTTTTAGTATAAGTAATTATTTCAAATTTTTTATGCAATGTAAGAATGTAAAATGATATTTTAGTAACAAGGTTCGGGAGGACCGCGTCAGATACTAATCAACACTGGTGGACCACAATCAAGTAAGCAATACCATAGTATAAATACCACTGACTTACCTCTATCCATTGACCGTTTATCAGCATCTCTCCTCACTTCGAGTTCACTTTACAAATAGACGGGGAAGGGGGGGTACTCTTCTTCATATGCCCGAGCTCGGAGGCCTTTCCTGGACAGCACGCCAAATACGCATACCATACCTGAGCTAATTATATGTAAGTGTGAATTCGTGTATTAACAAGATGTTTATTTTCAAAATTACAGGTCAAATTAACTGTAGCCATTTAAAAGTAGATGCAAGCTCTGATGCTCCATACATGTAGCATGGACAGTTTCTAATTCAAATTTGATTGTATACATAAAACATACCTGCACAAAACAAAAACAAAACAAAATTAGAGAACAATCCCTGAATACTTGAAGGGATATAAGCTGTGGGTATACCACGGTTTGTGGCGGGGGGGCATGGTTTAGCGAAGTCTGCAGCGGGAGAGAGAATCAGGAGACGAGCGGTAAGTGAGTGGTTTGGGCAGAAATTATCATCACCTGGCAGGGGAGACGGAAGCAAGTGAGAGAGACGGACTGCTGACGCGAAGCCGGAAACGAAACCGGAAGTGCTGTGACAGCGTGTCAGAATAGAAGTCGCGATGGCCCAACAGCTCCGGGACTCCTGCCGCAAGTGGCTACTAGCCGAGGGAAGCGACGTGGAGCATGTTGTCGACCTGGTGGTGCTGGAGCAGTTCATCGCTCGGCTTCCCAAAAAGACGGCCGAGTGGGTCCAGTGCCACCGCCCCACGACGCTGGACTCGGCCATCCATCTGGCGGAGGACCACATGGTGGCGTGCCCAGGGGTCGGCGCACCCCCAGCTACTAACTCTCTCTCTCCTTCTCTCTCTCCCCCCTCTCTCTCTCGCCCTGTCCCTCTCCCTAGGTCCCGTCCACCCGGCCCTCCTCGTGTCCTGCCCCGGGGGCAGGGCGGGTTTGACCAAGGGCACTTCATGAGTCCCAGGGCCCCGACCAGGGGGGCGGGGCTTGTGCCTGCCGGAGGGGACAGTGCTTCCGTTTCTCCGCTCTCTCCGCGCCAATTCTCCAATCCACTCCCTGCCACTGGGGCGGCAGGTAGGTCTGGGCTGGCCTGTTGGCGTTGCGGGGACCCATAGCATTTCGTGGACAGGTGCCCAGTGATGGAGGTGGGGACGATGATCCGGGTCCCGGACGTCCCACAGGTCACCCCCGGTCAGGCTGGCGAGTACCAAATACCTGTGAGTATCAAGGGGGGTACATATCCGGCCTTGGTGGATTCAGGATGCAACCAAACCTCAATCCATCAAAGCCTGATTCAACCGAGGGCATTGGATACAAGCCGCGTGGTTAAGGTGCGGTGCGTACACGGGGATGTGGTGGAGTATCCGGTCCTCCCAATTATAATTCAATGCCGGGGACAAAAGCATAGTGTGGAAGTGGCGGTTAGTCCCCACCTCCGGCATCCGATAATTTTGGGAATGAATTGGCCCGCGTTTACGGTTTTATTGGGGTCGTTATGTGCGGATGCCTCTTGGGGAAATAAGGCGCGGAAGGAGACCGCGCGGGTACAGGTGGGGGAAACTGAGCCAGGACCGCTGGCTTCTGCTTCAGGGGAACCGCACGAAATCGAGAGACTGATTCTCTCGGAGCGTGATGACTTTCCTCTGGAGCAGTCTCAGGATGAGACACTAAAACATGCGTTTCAACAGGTCCGCACCATCGATGGCCAGTCTCTTCAACCTGCCCTCCCGCTCTCCTATCCATATTTTGCCATCTTAAAAGACCCAAGACGCTCGGACAAAAGTAAATACAACCCAGTTGTTAATTCCAAAGGGCCGCAGGGAAATGCTTTTCCGTGCGGCTCATTCTAATCCTATGGCGGGCCATTTGGGACAAGCCGCAACACTAAATCGCCTCATGACCCGTTTCTTTTGGCCGGGCATTCATGACAACCTGCGCAGGTGGTGCGCGTCTTGTCCGGAATGTCAGTTGGTGAACCCACCGGCCGCCCCAAAGGCGCCTTTGCGCCCTCTTCCCTTAATGCAGGTCCCCTTCGAAAGAATTGGAATGGACCTCATCGGGCCATTAGAGCGATCGGCACGAGGACATCGCTTTGCATTAGTCATAGCAACACGATATCCTGAAGCAGTGGCCCTCCACAACATTTCCGCTAAAAGTGTTGCGGATGCCCTGTTTCGTCTTATCTCCCGGGTGGGGGTTCCAAAAGAAATCCTCACCGATCAAGGCACGGCGTTTATGTCACGTACGCTACGCGAACTGTACAGGTTGTTGGGCATTAAATCGATTCGAACTAGCGTCTATCACCCACAAACCGACGGTCTAGTTGAACGATTTAATCGCACTCTTGAATCCACGATCCGTAAGTTCGTTCACGAAGACGCCAAATATTGGGATAGGTGGCTAGAGCCCTTGTTATTCGCTGTGCGAGAGGTCCCACAAGCCTCCACGGGGTTTTCCCCCTTCAAGCTTCTGTATGGGCGCCAGCCCCGGCGGGTGCTCGACGTCCTGAGAGAAACTTGGGAGGAGGGACCCTCTCAGGGCAAAAACGAAATTCAATACGTGCTGGACTTGAGAACAAAACTCCACACATTGGGGCGGCTATCAATGGAGAATTTGTTACAAGCCCAGGACCGCCAGAGCCAGCTGTATAACAGGGGAACTAGGTTACGCAAATTTGCACCGGGAGAGAAAGTACTTGTATTACTCCCAACGTCGAGCTCTAAATTAATGGCTAAGAGGCAGGGACCGTTTGAGGTCGCATGACAAGTCGGAGATCTCGATTATGAGGTAATACGGTCCGATAGGAACGGGGCCCGTCAAATTTACCACCTCAACCTCCTTAAAAAATGGAATGAGGCGGAATCAGTGATGTTGGCAACGGTGATTGGGGGGGAGGATGATCTCGGTCCAGAGGCGAATATCAAACCACAATCCCTCGCCCTGGCTCCAGGTGGAGATCACCTCTCGCCGTCCGAACTCACTGATTTAACGAAGTTACAGGCAGAATTTGCCGGCGTTTTCTCGCCCCTACTGGGCCGTACTAACCTGATTCAGCACCATATTGAGACCGAGCCGGGCGTGGTAGTTCGCAGCTGGCCGTATCGCTTACCTGAGCACAAGAAAAAAGTAGTTCAGGCTGAATTAGGTGCTATGCTTGACATGGGGGTAATAGAAGAATCCAACAGTAACTGGGCGAGCCCGATAGTTTTAGTTCCGAAAACGGACGGCTCCGTCCGGTTCTGTGTGGATTATCGCAAGGTGAATGCTGTGTCGAAATTCGATGCGTATCCAATGCCGCGGGTTGACGAGTTGCTTGATTGGCTAGGCACGGCTCGCTTTTATTCGACATTGGACTTAACAAAGGGCTATTGGCAGATCCCCTTGTCTCCATTATCCAAAGAAAAAACAGCTTTCACAACGCCGTTTGGTTTACACCAATTTGTTACCCTTCCGTTTGGCTTGTTCGGGGCACCTGCTACCTTTCAGCGCCTCATGGATAAGATTCTGCGGCCCCATGCTGCATATGTGGCTGCCTACCTGGATGATATCATTATATTTAGTAATGATTGGCAGCGGCATATGCAGCATCTGAGGGCTGTCCTGAGGTCGCTGAGGGGAGCAGGGCTCACGGCCAACCCAAAGAAGTGTGCGATTGGGCGTGTGGAGGTAAGGTATCTGGGCTTCCACTTGGGGCATGGACAGGTGCGTCCCCAAATTGATAAGACAGCCGCTATTGCGACCTGCCCACGTCCCAAGACCAAAAAGGAGGTAAGGCAGTTCTTGGGGCTGGCGGGATATTATAGACGGTTTGTTCCTAATTATTCGGACCTCACCAGCCCTTTGACTGACCTTACTAAAAAGGAGGTGCCAGATACGGTCCAGTGGACGGAGCCGTGTCAGCAGGCCTTTACCCAGGTCAAGGCGGCTCTATGTGGCAGGCCGTTGTTACACTCTCCTGATTTTTCTCTCCCTTTTCTGTTGCAGACAGACGCGTCGGACAGGGGGCTGGGGGCAGTCCTGTCCCAGGAGATAGAGGGGGAGGAACGGCCGGTGCTGTACATTAGCCGGAAGCTCTCAAAGAGAGAGGCTAAGTAAAGCACCATAGAGAAAGAGTGCCTTGCCATCAGGTGGGCCGTCCTCACCCTCCGCTATTATCTCCTGGGACGGGAGCTCACCCTCTGTTCGGACCACGCTCCGCTGCAGTGGCTCCACCGCATGAAGGATACCAACGCGCGGATCACTCGTTGGTATCTAGCTCTTCAGCCGTTTAAGTTCAAGGTGGTCCACAGGCCAGGTGTTCAGATGGCGGTGGCCAACTTCCTCTCCAGAAATGGGGGGGGGGGGCTGCAGGCCGGATGTGTGTCAGAATAGAAGTCACCATTTGGTGTTTGCAAAGTTTAAGTTATTTTCTGTTTAATAAATACGTCAGCAGTCCTGCCGGCCCCTTTGTCCTCTTCCTTGCCCACACGAACTTACTACACGGTTATACTAACATGTTTGACTAAATAGCCAAGGCATTTCAACAAAAACCTTCATTTTGCGGAAAACACAGTGATCGAAATTAGAGAATAGTAACCACTAAAGCACGAAAGAAGATTACAACTAAGTTTTTGGTGGGTTATAACTGTCAGAAAAGAGTAGGAAGTGTAGAGGCCCTTGCTTTGAGTGGCTTTAGCACATCTGTGGCCACAGGACATCATTAGTTTCTCACACTGCACTAATGTGATCTTGGTCCACTCTTCTTCATAGTTCAGTAACTGTTGTGGGTTTCTTAGCCATAACTTTGTTGCCAATGATTTTCCAGAGATTTTCAGTTGGGTTTAGACCTCTGGCCCAGCCATTTAATTATTTTATTTCAATCTTAGCTTCAAGGAACTGCTTTACCTGTTTTGCAGTGTGACGGGAAGCACTCTCATGCATGAAAATTGCAGGCTGATTGGTAGATGCTTGCAGGGAAGGAACCGCATGTTACTGAAGGGGATTCTGAGAATCATTTGAATCACTCTGCCATGTAGCTGTATAAGAAGCCCTCAAACCATGACACTTCCTCCTCCACCATTCACTGACTTCTTTACGCTCTAGGGGTTCAGTCTTTCCCCAGTTTGATGCCAAACTAAATGTTTCCCATCAGAACCACATAAATTAAACTTGCTCTCATCACTAAAGTGAACTTTGGACCAGTTCTTCTCTCTCCACACAACATGCTCCTCAGCAAGCCTTTTGATTCTTTCTGCTGATGAGAGGCTTGATCACTGCAGAGCGTGCTTTCAGTCCAACTTCTCTTAAAGAATTAGTATATCATTTTTTTTTCTTAATTTTTTTTTTATTATCATTTTATTTATTTATTTATTTATTGAGAAAATGACATATTGTTTCGCTAGATAATATCTTTATTCCTCAGCTGGGAACATGTAGAGCCCTTTGAAGCTGCAATGGAACTGCTATTTAGACCTTCAGCCCATTGGTCCCTATTAAAATCCATTATATGGAGACATCTTGGATGAAATGGGGATGAGTAAATTATCAGGAAATTTTTATTCTGGAAGTGAACTCATCCTTTAAACATACAGAACATACAGACAGATATTTACTCTGATCAGCACTGAACTGGCGAGCAATTCCAGCTGCAGTGTTGAACCGGTTCCCCATTGAGAATCTCTGCTTTATCCTGTCTTCTCCTGCATTTGTCTTGTGTGTACAACCAGCCTTTTGGGGGGACTTAAATGAATTAGTATTATTATAAAGATGCAACATTTGAGAAATTACAGATTTGGAACTACAAACTTCTCGTGCAGTGGCTGAAAGCGTCACTCTTTTAGCCTTGATCTGGGCAACCTCCTGTCGCAGGGTTTCAGTCACGTTGAGCAGCCAGACATCTTTCAGTCTCAGTGAAAAGTGGAGGAATGCTGCCATGTAAATAGGGTTTGTCATATAATTAAGGAAATAAGCAACAGGTACCAGAATAACACCAATAGCTTTGAGGGATATGTAAGTGTTCTCTAATTTTGATTATTTAATGCTGTGCTTAAGAATACAATGAATTTATGAAATATGCTTAAAAACTACCCTTTCACTCCTGTTAGGATAACTTCAAATAGGACTAAGCAGTGACCTTGAAATTTAGGAAATTGTAGTTTATTCTCTCATTTTAATCTCCATTTTACATCACAATATATTATAGTATGCCATAACATAATATATATTTTATTTCAAAATATCATGCAGCCCTAATTATTGACTTTTGTCAATCCGATCACAACATTTAGAAAGTTTGTCCACTTTTGACCACTTCTAAAGGTAGTCGAAAACACATTTGACAGGCTTGCTTTAGTAGTATAAACGAATGTGGTCAAATTTGTCTGAACAGCAAATCAGATTTAACCATATGAAACAACAAATAAGACCTAAAACCACAATAAAGCCTAAAACCTAAATCAGTATCACGTCAAAAACAAATCACCCAACAATGAAAAATAACCTACCAAAACAATGAGCCAATAGGCCCAGCTCAGCATTTGGTTTGAAAAAATAACTCAATATATTTTCTGAGTGCTCAGATGTGGAAATGTGTTTTTTTTTTGTTTTTTTTTCTAAAAAATAGGAAAGGAAGTCATATACATCTGGGACATCATGAGGGTCTTCATTTTTTGACTGAAGTGTCCCTTTAAATGAGCAAAGCTGCAAAAAATTGCAGGCTAAATTTAGCCCAACAAGTGTTCCTTCCTATATTTAAATGCTATAAATCTATATTCAGTCCCACTTTATCTTTTTTTTTTAAATCCTGCATGTAATAACATCCGTAATTAATTTCTGTAATTACATTTATAATTACACTTTTGACCCATCCATTACACCAGTTTTTTTTCTCTCATCATTAGATTTGAATTGACAGTCAAATTGCTGAATGACGTAAAATGGGATATTGCTTCAATAGACCAATCTACTTCGAGTGTAAACTAAACGAGCCAATGCACATTGGCATGCAATTATTGCATCCAGCTGTCGCTGATCACAGCGTGAGTATAAGAAGGCAGCAGGTGCAATGCATACCAGCTTTTCGCTTCAGAGCCGAGCGTTAGTATCGCTCTGCTCAACTGTGTCTGCTGTGAACTACGAGTTCAGCACGCTCTCGGAAGCTTTGTGTGTTGGCGAGATGACGCTTCAGCGGCGGTCATTCCTATGTCGAGTGGACTGCACACTTCAGGCTGCACTACCCCTGTTGTGTTGCAAGTGGAAAATTCCCCTGTTCCACATCCGCAGCAGCCGCCAGCAAAGCAGCACTGTGGAGCCAGGCATGGGCGGGCTGCCCCGCCTGTCCAGGCCCCCGCCAAACCGGGTGGTAAACGAAAGAGCTGGAGGGATCTGCTCTTCGGGAGATGGTGATGGTGGAGACTTTCTCCCCCGGAGTAGGGCTGGGTGAAGAATCTTTTGTTTCATTTTTTCCCGCCGTTAGCCTCACGGCCGACGGTACACGAATACTTGACAAAAGAGCAATTTCCCTTATCTCTGGGTCTCAGGAGGGTACGGAGAGTTGCAGACGGCCAAGCTCCGGACCTCACTCATCATCCTCTTTCGCCAGATGGCAGCAGCGAGCGGTTCGAGAGCATCAACAAAGGCCCTACTCACACACCCTCTGCCAACCAGTGGAACCAGGTGAGCCCTGCACCCCACACTCGCACCACACTCCGGCCTGCTCACAAGCCGCCCGAGTAGGGTCCCTGTGTTCCACCTCGCTGCCCCACTGCGGGTACGGCTGTGTTTCCGCTGGTCCTGCTTGTAAGGTTTTTAAGCGCCTGGTCAGCGCTACCCAGCCTCATCTCGCTGGCTTCTGCTGACCATCAGCCTCAGCTATGCGATTCAGTTCACCCGGCGTCCCCCCCAAGTTCAGCAGTATCCACTTCACTACATTGAAAGCGTCCGATGACCCTGTTTTGCGGGAAGAGATTGCAGTCCTACTGGTGAAGGACGTGATAGAGCCAGTCCCTCCAGCTGTTATGAGGATGGGGTTTTACAGCACTTACTTTATTGTACCCAAGAAAGGTAGTGGGTTACGACCGATCTTGGATCTGCGAGTTTTGAATCGGGCCCTTCACCGGCTACCATTCAAGATGTTGACATAGAAACGCATTTTCGGGTGCCTCCATCCCCAAGATTGGTTTGCAGCGATTGACCTGAAGGATGCGTACTTTCATGTATCCATCCTTCTGCGCCACAGACCTTTTCTGCGGTTTGCGTTCGAAGGACGGGCATATCAGTAAAAGGTCCTGCCTTTCGGGCTGTCCCTGTCTCCCCGTGTCTTCACGAAAGTCACGGAGGCACTTCTTGTCCCCCTCGGAGAGCAGGGTGTTCGTTACACCGGCCTGTCACCAAACCCTCACCCTGTGGTCAGATCTGCTGTCTCGAGCAATGATCACAGGAGAATGGTGACTACATCCCCTGATGGTCCAGCTGATTTGGAGAAGATTCGGAGCCGCTTAGGTAGACCTGTTTGCTTCGCTGGAGACCTCTCACTGCCAGTTGTCCATGGAAGAACTGGCACAAAGCTGGCCGCGGGGCCTACGCAAGTATGCGTTTCCCCCACTGAGCCTTCTCGCACAGACACTGTGCAAAGTCCGGGAAGACGAGGAGCAAGTCTTGCTAGTGGAACCGTATTGGCCCACTCGGACCTGGTTCCCCGAACTAGTGCTCCTCGCGACAGCCCCTCCTTGGCTAGGGGCAGCACCCATGGCGCTTTGGTAGATCCCATTTTGCATCGGTCACTGACGTGGCATCGAGAGTGACCGACTAAAAGGAACGTCTCGGTTACGTATGGTAACCCTCGTTCCCTGAAGGAGGGAACGGAGACGTCCCGTCGCAATGGTTGCTGTACCGTCGCTGAGCTGCCGGGTCTCTGGCTCGGCTCTGAAGCGAAAACCTGGTATGCATTGCACCTGCTGCCTTCTTATACTCACGCTGTAATCAGCAGCAGCTGGATGCAATAATGGCATGCCAATGTGCTTTGGCTCGTTTAGTTTACACTCGAAGTAGATTGGTCTATCGAAGCGATATCCCATTTTGCGTCAGTCACCGACGTAGCATCTCTGTTCCCTCCTTCAGGGAACGAGGGTTACTATACGTAACCAAGACGTTCAGTCTTTTTGGGATTACTTTTGTTTTAGGTTTGGGGTGGGAGGTTAAGAACTGTGCTATAATAAAACCTACAAATGCAACACATTATATATGCTACACATGTAAACTTTGAAAGAGACAAACATGTAGATGTTTGTGAAAGATTTTTTATCGGTTTTGGGGGAGAACCTTATTAATTAGATCTTATTTATTGCATTAAATTATTTTAACACTAATTAATAGTTTTCATTAGCAGTGTTGGTCATCTTACTTTAAAAAAGTAATCAGTTACAGTTACAAATTACTTCTCCCAAAATGTAATTGAGTTAGTAACTCAGATACCACGTTGTAAAAGTAATTAGTTACTCAGCAAAGTAACTGTGAAGTTATTTTTTATGTTCTATAACGCTATTACGTCCTATAACATCTTTAATATATAAGATGTTTATATTAACTGATTGAAGAATAAAAAACACTAAGTATTTTAGAAAATGTTGTATTTATTTGAACTCAGTAGATTGCAGCCTGCCATATGATATGCATAGAAATAAAAACATATAAAAAAATTAATAGTGAAAATAAAATTCAAGTGCAAAATTAAGACAAACAAATTTAAACTTGGATAAAAAGAAACAAAGGGAAACCTGGCCATTAGTGCAAATCTCTGTAACTGTATATTAGGCCTAAAGTTACTGCACAATAAACAGAACACTATCCAACTCTTATGGTGCGTTCACACCAGATGCAAATAGAGCATCTGGCGCGAGTGATTTCAATGTTAAGTCAATGCAAAGACGCGAATAGACAACCTCAGAAAATCAGCGAAACACATTCTTAAATAGATGCTGTCTTTATAAATAAACGGCATATTTGAGTTTAAAACAACTACATTCTCGCATTAAATACTTCTAAAACTACAATTCATGACACGTGACTATTTAGAAAATTATCTGAATAAAAATGGTGGTTGAAAATGCTGCGTGAACTCAACTGGCAGAAGTTGAGTTCACGAGTTCGCGAATTCGCGTCTGTTGTGAAGTTAATTTCACGCGCAAATGAAGCGTATGAACTCAAAATGTTCAAGTGTCCAACTACGCGCGAATAGGGTGATTTATTTGCGCAAGTCGTGTCTGCTTTGAACACAGCATTAAATATTTAGTACAGTAACATGTTAGCATGTGTTGATGTGAGATGGTTCATAAGATTTGAGTTGCTTGAGGCAGACGTGGATAAAGTCTTTTTTCCTGGGCATAGCGTGCATGTTACAGAAACATTCTCGCCATTAATTTAAATTAACGAGAAGTGTAGTGCCGGTGACCGGTACTTCCAGTTCGAGAACGCCATTATCGCTGACGCCGTCTTGTGTTCAGTGGTTGTCAGAGCGTGCAGTGAGACAGCCTGAGCAGCCAATCATCATCGGATTTTCAACAGTGTCAGTCAGCAGATAGCCACTAGCCAAAGCATGACACCTCGCGCTTTATTCAACCAAATTGTAGTAACGCGACACTTTATATTCTCAATAAAGATAACGCCGTTGCAACGATGGGAAAAGTAATTAATTAGATTACTCCGTTACTGAAAATTAAACTCCGTTAGTAACGCCGTTATACTTAAACGCTGTTACTCCCAACACTGTTAATTAGTAAGCATTGCTATATGATAAGAGCTTTGTTTGGTGCCCTTATGAATGTTGGCATGGCTTTGTGAAAGTTTAACTACTAAAACTTTTTTTGTCAGCTTAAATGCCAGGTATTGCTATACATTTATGCATTTAGTAGATGCTTTTATTCAAAGCAACTCACAGTGCATTCAGGCTATACATTTTTTAACCAGTACATGTGTTCACCAGGAATTGAACCCACAACTTTTGCGCTGCTAACGAAAAGCTTTACACTGAGCCACAGGACAACCGCATAGAAACAAATAAATACAAGCCATCCTCCAAAAAAAAATTAATAATAAATAAATAAAAATAACGAAATAAGTTAAATATTTTGTTTTGGAAATATGATGAAGATAACTTAACTCTTTCCCCGCCACTGAAGAGTTATCTCTCTTTTGGAAGAAAACCCTTCCTGCCAAAGAAGAGTTTTTTGGCTTTCTGTGATTTCACTGTTATACACTTGGGGGCGCTATTGCACATCTTCTGAACAAGTACAAAACCTCCTGAACAAAAATACATATGAACAGCACGGAGAAACGAGTGATCTTTTATGTAAACAGATGCATATGAGAAATAATGCGATCCTCAGCAATAGACAGCATATAAATCAAAACCGTAACTATAAAACTATAAATTTTTTCCTCACCTTTTTGCTCAAAATGACGCATTTCTTTATAAATCCGACCTATATTCAAGTATTAATAAAAAAATAATTCTTTAAGATAGAATAAAACAGATTTTTTTAAGTAAAAAATGATCTTTATTTTGGAGTATTGCATATTCAAATATTCACACAGGAAAATATACTGTAGGAGATCAAATTTGAGTGAAAATCATCAAAATCGTTGGTGGGAGCTGGCAACTTTTTTTCAAAAATGCTGGCGGGGAAATAGTTAAACTTAACCCCTTTATCAACCTAGTTAAAACCACATTTAGTGGACAAAACAAGTCCAAAGATGTCCATAATAATTAGATCTGGCAACTTGACATGCTGTTCAAAGAGACTGGTCTGCTGGTTAGTCAAATTATCCCGTCCCATGGCACATTACTTTGTTGATGTGCATGGAAGAATTTATTGGGGAAAAGTGTTTCCATCTCCAATTATTCACATCACTTCAAAACGAGCATAAAAACTTTTTTGTGAATTAAGGGATTTTATTATTATTATTATATTTTTGGGGGCATTTCCATCACTCGTTTCAAAATGCTCATAAAAACGCTGATAAAAACATAGCTAGTGGCAAAAGTCAACGGTGTGGGATATATTAGGCAGCTAGTTCTTGAATTTCAAGTGTTAGAAGCAGGAAAAACGGTCAAATGAAAAATCTTAGTGGCCTTAGCAAGGGTCAAATAGTGATGGCTAGACGTCGACGACTAAAACAGCAATCCTTGTGGGGTGTTTCTGGAATGCAGTGGTTAATATCTTCCAAAATTGTTGCATGGAAGGACAACAGTTAAACTGGCATCAGAGTCATGGGTGCCTAAGGCTCACTAATGCAATTGATATGGTAGATATTTCTCTGATCTTTGTCTTTTTATTTGTTTCACGCATTGCTTTTACTTATTTTAGATCTCCTGGTTAGATCTACAGTACCCACAATAGTCTTTTCTTTATCCTCCATTATAGTAGCTCTATCTGTACTCTCTTCCATCATAGCTGATGATAGCTTTAAGAAAACAAATGCTGATTTAAACTCTTCCACTGAGATGCTTAGCCAGCAAGACAACACAAATATGCCTGAAAATTGCACAGGCAGCATCCGTTAACCATGTTCTGCAGTCTAGCAAACACAAATGTGGAGAACTCTTTGAGTCTTCTGTCATCAGTCTTATTTCCGACACTGACTCTGATAGCCTTGATAATAATGTTGGCATAAATACTTATGCATGCATCCTTGTATGAATGCATGCTTTCTCTGTTAAAGGCAGGAACTCCTGCCTGCATCAAGGCCCTGCTGCAGTTAGTTTCCACTTCCTGTATTTGGACGCTGGCGTACTTTGGCAGTTTCAACTGAAACTTCATCAGCCAAAATGGAAGCGATAGAATAATGTGTCCATTACTGAGCATTTCGCAAACAGGAAGAGGTGGTGCTTCTCTGCCTCCTTCAGTCAAGGTGAGAGCATAATACAGCACAGCGACACAGTGATACCTCTGGCTGCACAGAAATACAGTAACACAGGTGCTTTCCTCATGCAATAAGATGCTAATACATATAGCAAATATTGTCTGTGAGTAACAAATTTTGTTTAAAAAATAGAGAGAGAGAGGCGCAAAATATATTTTTCAATGCTTTTTTTACAATATATTTATATATGTGTGTGTGTGTGTGTGTGTGTGTGTGTGTGTGTGTGTGTGTGTGTGTGTGTGTGTACGTGTGTAGCAGGGACAAGTGCTCCAGTCCCTCTAATCAATTAAGGAACATAAGATCATCAGCAATAAAATGATCTCCCTCTCTCTCATAACCCAGGTTAAGTACATGGGTATCGCCATCAACACCAGCAGCTCTTGTCTGCTTGCACTGAAGCTAAGCAGGTTGAGTCTAGCCAGTACCTGGATGGGAGACCTCCTGAGAAAATCATGTTGCTGCTAATAAGACCAGCAGCTCACCATGTGTGAGTCTTGTTGGGTCCTGCAGCCACAATTACCCAATCGCTTTTGTCCATCATCAGTGCCTCTAGTGGATGCCGCACACTGATGCTGGTTGAGGAGATTCTTTCAATGTAAAGTGCTTTGAGTGCTATATAAATGTAATAAATTATTATTCATTATTATTTATAGCTCCAAGTTTGTAAATGTGACATCTGTGGGCCTTCCTCGTTTCTTTTTAGCAGTATAAAGAAATTAATTTGTTTAGGCCTCACAGACACTAAGCCGGCCGATTCTTTGGAACAGGTTTCTGAAACTGAGAACAACACAGAGCTTGACAACTGGAGAGGAACAATGAATACTGAAGTGGAAGTGACGTTCTGGTTAAAAATTTGCCATGAACTTCATCTGTTCTTCATCAGTTCATGAAACTTCTTTCTTGCTTTTATTCATATTTTTCGTTTAACAGTATGTTGTCATTTGAACTTATGCACTTTAGTGTTTTATGCACTTAACTTTAGTTTTATTGTATTTTGACACTGTAAACAAATTCTGCTCCTTTTCTTCACATTTTTATTCAGCTGGTCATTGAATTTTGATGTTTGAACAAAGAAATGGTTTATAACACAACACATTATTGTGTTCTCATTGTAACAAGCATAATTGCAAAAATTATGCTTGTTACAAAAAATCAATAAAAAAAACTTCAAAACAAGTTATTTGCAGTGCTTCTGCGGGTCTTAAAATTTCTTATTTCACCCTCATAATTAAGGCATTAAAAGTTCTTGGTAACACTTTAGAGTAACGTTCCATTAGTTAATGTTAATCAATGCATTAATTAACATGAACAAATGAACAACACATTGATTCCTGTATTTATTAATCTTTAATGTTAGTTCATGAAAATACAGTTATTCATTGTTCGTTCATGCTAATTCACAGTGCATTAACTTTTTTATTTAAATAATAAATAAAAAGTAATAATAATAAAAATTAAAAAAAAAACTTATTTTCAAACTTTTGAAGCATTGCTAATACATGACTGTCTGTGGACAGGAGAACTGACCTTAGTTGTTGCTGATCTGAGCTCATCTCTTATTGCTGTTTGAATATAAGATGGATAAGATTAATAAGGGCTGGTTTATTTTTGATTAGTTCACATACTGTAAGCAGATGTCCACTAGATGTCATGCGGCACATAGACATCACTGAGTCCATCCACAAGTCAAAAAGGCTACTGTTTGCTGATACCACAGAAATTTCATATCCTATTTCATAGTGCATACCCTTGAATGTTAACTTTCTGTCATTACCTGGGTGATCCACAACCTTTTTTATATTTTGTGATCGTTGTTCATGCGACTGCTGTTCCTCAGAAAAATCCCCCAGGTCCTGTACGTTCTCAGGTTTTCCAACACCTTCTGCATATTTGACAGCTTTCCAACAATGACGTTAAGATTTTGACATCCATCTTTTCACACTGAGGGCAACTGAGGGACTCATACACGACTATTACAAAAGGTGAAAATATTTACTGATGTTCAAGAAGGAAAAGAGTGGGGATGTAAACTTTTGAACAGGATGACGTGTACATTTTTTTTTTTTTTTGTTGAAAGATTATATATATATATATATATATATATATATATATATATATATATATATATATATATATATATATATATATATATAAATTGTCTGTTTGTTTTTCATTTAGTACTGCCCCTCAGAAGATTGTCTGCATTTTTTCCTTCAAGAAATATTGTTGAAAACTGTTGATGTTAAAAGTCATATAAAGTGGAATTTCTTTCCTATGTTTGGTGCTAACCATCAGGACAGTTTGCATTACATTCCTTATTAGTATTCCAAAGTGTTCTAAAGTATTTCAATTAAGCTACAAATCTTGTGTAATCTAACGAAATACACTCCAAAAAGCTTATGTTTTGTAATCTGTAGTGAAATATATTTTTAAATATAAAATAATGATGTTTTATGGTTTCTTTGTAAGCTCCAGATAGGTTTAAATGTTTATTGGTGTATTTTTTTTTTTTTCAATTTCTTGATGCTTTTGGATGTTATTTGTTCTTTTTTTATGCTATCTTTTTTTTGTCTTTTGCTATGTTTTTGACCATTGAGAGGTGACACTTCTTTATACACACTTCACTGCATTATATATTTTAAGTGTAGGTTTAAAATGTTGAGATTGAGTTATCACAATAATGGATAGTAGAACATGTTATGTCGGACATGAGTTTCTGTGAAAGCCACACAATGCGGTGAATTGCTGGACAATCACCATGTTGTCTTTGCATTCATTTGTCCAAAGTAAAGTTTTTCCAGATGTACAAATGCTTCCAGACGAATGCAGTTCTCTGTGGTTTATGGCTTGTTAGTCGTGCACAAGCGAGGGGCCGTGAGGTCACGGACTGTTGAACAGACAATGACTGATAAAGAACTCTGTTTCTTTGTTTCCTTCAGTCTGGTCACAGTCAGCCAAACACAGAGATCTCAAAGTGAGACATTCTAGATACATGATTTGGATCCTAATTTACCAACATATTTAATAGAAAAACCTTCATCTATTTCATTTGTTTAACAATGCATATATAAATATACATGCATCACAGGGAAAATCTGTTATTGCTGACATTAATTTCAGAGCCTACATCATTTCAACATCTTACAGAAATAGTTCACCCAAAAAAAAATGTACATCATGTACTCACCAAACCTGCATGAGTTTATTTCTTCTGCTGAACACAAGAGAAGATTGTCACGCTTGAGGCAAGAAACAGTTGGGCATCTAAATGCAGCACAATTTATTAACAAAAATGTTTCAAAAGAATCCAAACAAAGCAACAACAAGGCAGAGAAATTAAGACAAAGCAAAAAAAAAAAAAAAGAAACTCAGGTTTGGAGCAACTTGAAGGTGAGTAAATGATGACAGAATGCTCATTTTTGGGTGAACTGTCCCTTAAGTGATGAACGTTGTGTGGAGGAAATGTCAAACTCCGTTGTTTTTCCAGGCTTTTTGTCTATTTTCATCGGAATATTTTGTTTAATGCTGTTAAACACCACTATGTTTTGGCCCACTATGTATTTTTTTTTGTGCTGTCAACATATGAAGAGAATGTAATCTGGGTTTAGGGGTAAAGCCGAGTCGTAACCCGTGACTCATGCCCTGCACAATGTGAAAAAAGACTTCTTGCATGTGTTCAAGTCATCAGGAGTCTCTTCAGAAGGGCAGCTAGAGTAAAATGCAGAGCCCTGCTCCTCTGTGCATTTATTCTTATACAAAGTTGATCATTTAAGCCCAACCTCCATGTGCTGTATACGTCCTGGCCTGGTCTGTACAGATCTACCCAGTCCTAGCATGCTACAAACAATAAATCTTATAACTTCTCTCTGACATGGAACTGTTTCAAACCCATAAGTAGAGCAGAACATCTAATCCTATTTGCATGGAACAGCAGAAACATTTATCTCATTTTTGGTGAGCAATGAAATGACTCTGTGGGAAAAGTCCAAATTTGAAGAATAAAAGTTCAGTATTCTCAGATGTAATGAGCACAAAGTTAACTCAACTGATTATAATTAATTCTCTAATGGCGTGTCTGAAATGACATCAAAGTTGAGCTCAGGACACGTGAGCTAGAGAAGTGTGTGGAAAAGTGACTGGAAATACAGTACATCACCTGGAAGACATTAAGAACTGGTTTTATTTGATTTAAATGTAGGAATTGTTATATTCTAAAAGATCAATGGAGTGAAAAAATGCCAGTGTTTGAACATCCTAAAATTGGTATTGAAAATGAATTTGGAAAAAATGTCCAAAAGTAAAACTCTGAAAGCAAGAACTTTGCAGCTGTGAAAAACAACATGTTTTGTATTTATGTGTATTAATATAATTATATATATATATATATATATATATATATATATATATATATATATATATATATATATATATATATATATATATACTCCTGACAGGTCTGGTTATATGTATTCTTCTTAAAAATGTTAAATATTAAATATATAAAATATGTTTTGTTATAATAATATAATATAATCCAATAATAATAATAATAAATTGTTATGGTTCATCAGCCCCCTTATATATCCTGGGAGGGGGTGTTAGTGTTAGTTTTACATTGCCAGATTTCAGTATTAAGTCAGGTTTGCAATTTAACCTTGGCAAAATAAAAATAAAAAAATGGAAAAAGGTCCACGTGGACAGGAGAAATCTGTGAGACCCACTTGTTTAGGTGTGCGTTTAGTGTAGATTTCCTTTTGCAATGTGGCATCGGATGGTCAGGGCAGGACTGAGGGCGTTCATGTGGTACTACATTAGTACAACCTTATAACAATACGTCATGTTTGCGTTTCTCTTAGTAGCACAAGGCATTGCTCTAACAAGAAGCCTCAAGCTTATCCTGGCCCAACAAACCAAAGAAGAGGCCAATGAACACATCATAAATGGCAGAAAACAAACAAAATGCCTGACTTGGGCCACACAATGGCCTTAGTAAGGAAGATGGATCACTTTATATTCTGTGTACAAGAGTATACAAATCTAAGGCTTCTTTTCCTGTACATTTTATGACCTTCATCTGTTGACTTATTAAGATGTTGCAATAGCGCCACAAAACAAATCTCAAGAGGGTGATTGAGATGGAGCTTGTGTGTCCTGCTTATTATGCGGCTGCTTGGCAAATGAAGCAGACATGAAATGTTCATTTGAGTTATATATATATAGCCAATATACAGCTTAACCTAGTGCTCTGCTATTCATGGTATTTTAGCTTCAGCTATTTTGCCTTCCAAACAAGCAGTATATCAAGATAAAACGATTCATGTGCCACATTAGGTTGCATCCAAATCAGTCAGATTATGTAATGTGGCTGTAAAAAAATTGCAGTCTGTTGTAGGATGTATTTGATATATATATAAAGATGTATTATTCAGTATTAAAGTGACAGCAGCCTAATATAATTGCCACAAAACAAGAAAAAAATCACTCACTGCCTGACTGAATAACTTTAGTAGCTTTAATAAGAATAAATGTATATTTAATTCATACAGTGAAAACTATGCAGTTTATTTATTTCTACATTTAGTAGGCTATTAACTGAATACTGTATACTGTTAGATTGAATTACATGAAAACTTAAAGCATTGTTTATTTAATTTGTATTTTTTTCTATTAAACTTGTTGGATTGTCTGTAATGTTATTAACTTTTGTTTAATTAATGACTGTTTACTTATCTTTCATAATTGTTTGGAGACTTCTTTTTTTTACATTACAGTTATGTTAGATAGCCTAGCATTAGTTTCTGCTATGGTAACAAAAAAAAAACAAAAAAAAACTTAAAACTTGGAAAAAATATTGACTCACATAAGCATGAAAAAAGTGCACCTGTTATTTATTTACTTCTTTATTTATGTGGTGGTGTGTGTGAAAAAAAAAACTATTGTTAATTTGAAAGAATTTTATTTTGTTGCACCACAGCAGATAAAAACCGAATGATGTATAAATTCACTAAGGACTGTGTGTATTAACAAGCTTGGCCTTGTGTTGACTCGACTTTGCCCTCGGCTAGAACACTTATAAGCTCTCTATTGTGAAGATGAATGGCTGTGTAAAGTGACATCCATTTAACACTTGGGAGTGGAATAATAATAGGCATGACATCACTTGTGTGGTAATGATTAATAGTGTTTTTAATGCCAATGATTTCAGCAATGTTTCGTTAAGAAGCGACAAAATTTCTCTGTATTTGTTACGTATCTAATGTTGACCCTTTTTTCAACCGCAGTCATAAATGGTCACTGATAAAAGAAAACGTTATCTCAAGGGTGAGGGTGCAGAATTATACTCTCATTTGTTGCTGAAAACCATAGAAGGATCCTGAGCAGATTCAGCCCTTGTTCTGTCAGGTGTCCCGACAAAGGAGTCATGGTTTGTAAGCATTTATGACTGTTCTGGTTAATCTTAAACCATTGATTTCCCATGCCAGGTTCCTCTCTTTTCCATATGTTTGTATGCGTTTGTCAATGATTCATGGGAACTTTGCATATCATCACCTCGCAGACCATCAGCTCCCATGTGTGAACCCTACTTGGATGTCAGCATGTGAAACCGTGCAAACCATTGCAGGACTATAGGCCAAGGTCATAACATTTTTCAAAAGCCAATGAAATAAAATAAATAAACTAAGAAAGCTACAGTGGACAGCTCAAGCAGTTCAGTTCAGTATTTTTACACATTCAAAGTTAATGTATTTTAAATTAAATATACTTCAACTTCATTATTACAAATGTGTAATGATAGCTATATATTACTATCAATAAAATTACATAAGCATATTTTAGTGTATCATAAATGCTTGTCAGTATATTTGGCAATACACTTTACACAACAGAAGTAATAATGATAGTGATGGTTCTGTGAAGAACCATTAGGGATCTAAAATATGGTCATGCAGAATAAACCGTTAATATGTGCTTTATAAGTACTAATGAAAGCCAATAGGCTAGTAATATGCATGCTAATAAACAACTAGTTAATAGTGAGAATCGGTCCCTAAATTAAAGTGTTACCATATTTATAAAGTTTAGTATTCGTTTTAATAGAATGCTAAACTGCACTTCTGTTTCACATGGGTTCCCATGCCAGAAAGCACTTTCTACTTACTTTCTTCCATTCTGAACGCTAGTATAAGTCAATACGGAGCAGTTGAAGTCAAGGGCAGCGTCACATGCACTGAGCACGATGAAAAGCCCAAGGCTGTTTGTTAGAGAGTATTAAACACTTGCTCTGCATATGTGACACACGCCAACTCCTTTTTTAACACACATCACTATTAAATATTAAACAGGACCATCTTTCCAACACAAGGTTATGCTATTCATGAAAAGCCAAAAAGCATTACTTCAACTTCGAAGAATAGATATTATATTTTTTCTTGTATGTAGAGCCGTTGAATCGCCACTACATTTGATCTCTTTTCTATTCCTCCCAGCTCTCCCTGCGTGTGTTAAAGCACATATAGTCCTACTGTACTCAGATATGATTGCACTAGCGTCATCTGCAAATACATCTGCTACTAATATTCCATACAGCACTATGCTAATGACATGACTTAAACAGTCTAATTTTCTCCTGCATGTTCATTGCCTTCAGGAATTGGTTATGAAGTCTATATTAGCATTCCAAATCTCATACAAGCAAATTTTTTATTTTGACTTTCTGCCAATTGGATAGTTGTTTGGAAAAACAATGTTCTGAAGAGCTGAGGTCAAGGAAAATGGATACGAACGGCGTCGACATTATGTTTTGACTGATGTTTGCAAAAGTTAAAGCAATTGAGAAAGCTGAGGATTATGCATGTGTTTTTCCATGCTAATAACTTTGAAAAAGCTTTGACTTCTGCAGTGACCAATGTTCAGGAATGTCTTACCAAATCAGGTTTATTATTGAACACACACACACACACACACAAACTGTGTGTTTGTTTGCAAAAAAAACAGCAGAGAGGTTTTTCTGAGATGTGAGGAGCTTGAAACTGTTAAAGAGTTTACAAACATTGGGGTGACTTTTGATTCTGCTTTCAATTTTAAAAGTCACGTGAAAAAGTTGTCTAATATTGTAAGGTTTAATTTAAAGAATTTGAAGTACGTCAAACCATTTCTGACAGTCGGCGCTGCTAGGTTGTATTTACACTCGGTGATCTTTTCACATACTGAGTGTTGTTTTAGTTGGTCATTTATAAGTGGCACAACTCAAAGACAATAGAATCACTGTATAAGAAGGTGATAAAAGTGTTAGATAAAAAAAATAATAAAAAAACTTGGCATTGTATTATTCTTCTAACATTTAAAAAAACACACACACAATGAGCTGAGTTTTGAAAATAAGAAGTAGCCTATTAAATATCGGAGTAAATACTGGAATAGTTTACCGCAGTCAATATGACAATGTTAGACTCATCATACCTTTATCATTTTAAAAATTGGCTTATGATGAATCAGTTGTGTAAACACTTTACTTAGAAATGTTAAATATGTGTTAGGTATTATTCTTTTATGTACTGTTTTTTGTGTATTTGAGTGTATGTAAATTACCAATGTTGCTATAAACCGGTATATTTTGTATTACTACAAATGTTCATTAACATTTATTGTCCCTATCAAATAAATAAACAATACAATATAAAGTTTTACTTGCTCGATGAGGATGTTAAAACAAATGTCATTCATAAATTCCTACAACTTTCACGCTGTGGAAATAAAAACGGAAGACGGAAGACAAAGAAAGAGCGCAGCGCTGAAAAGGGGCGGAGCTAGACTTCTAAAAAAAAGAATCCACTTTTTTTAAATTTATTTATTTATTTATTTTCATCTGAAGATTATTTTAAAAAAAATCTGAAGAACATTTCGTGGCATAGTAAGGTCCTTCAATGAACCACATATGCTTTATTTTTAAGAGCGTCGCTTAAAAGCAGTTGAGCTGTTTTAAAGGGTCGCTCCTAAAAGGTTTCGTTGTGTTGGTGTGAGTTTGTATGGTTCTGAATGAGTTGTGGTGTTGCACTGGGCGGGTTGTGTGTGGTTGTCTGTTCCTCCCCTCAGTGCTGGACTCTCCTCCTCACTCTGCACTAGTTTTATTTAAAGAGTGAATGAGGACAGCGCAGTTTCTCTGCTGTGGATACCGTTTGAATCAAATATGTCTCACACTGTGACTCTCGCCGGTCCCTCGCCGTGGGGTTTTCGTCTGGTGGGTGGACGGGACTTCAGCACACCGCTCACCATCTCAAAAGTACGTCTTTTCTTATGTTTCTCTTTAATGAATAACTCTTTCAGAGTGAGGCGAGGGTCTCTTCACAGCCGGCGCGTTACTCCCCTGTCATGATGTTACATGACATTTGGGGTTTACTTCTCTTAGATCAGATAAACCTTACAAACTCTTTCAAACTCTTTTTTTTATCTTGCGTTGATTGTTCTGTTACAGTAAGTATAGATAGTGACATCATCGCATTTGCCTCCCACTCTGTAACGACAATATTTTGACTTGATTTTGTTGATCAAACATTAGTCAGAAGTTGCTCTTTTAGGCTCATTAAACGTAACGAGTTCTTGGTCGGTTCCACTGAAATATGGACATCATCTCTAAAATGAGACAGTTGTTGACTAACAGTTTAAGCATATCACTGTAAAATCAATAGCACTGGTCAGATCATTTAGTCTGGGAAGAAATGTTTGAGTTCATTTTAAAACCTTTGACAATTTGGGTTCAGTCAAGATATTGAGGGGGGAAATGTAAAAAGCAGGAAACTTAACGGGAAAGTTGATCTAAAAATGAAAATGATGACATCATTATTTCCTCACCATTGAGCTGGGTTTCTTTATTCTGCTGAGCACTTAAGAAGATGTTCTGAAGAATGTTTGTGACCGAACAGTTGACAGTAGCCATTGACTTCTACAGTATTTTTTTATATACAATGGAAGTCAGTGGCTACCATTTAACCACATTCTTCAAAATACCTTGTGTTCAACAGAAGGTTTGGGATGGCATGAGGGTGAATGAATGATGACAAAATTTAGATTTTGGGGCAAATTGTCTCTTCAGGGAGAGGTCTTTGAGAAACATTCAAGATATTTCTGAGACCTCCTTTGTGATTTTCACATTTCTTTGGGATCTGACTTCGATGCTTCTCAAATAAATGAAAAGCTGAATCATGCTCGACTTACCCTATCATTTACTGCACATTTGTGGTCTGTAAATGCCAATGCCAGAAGAAATCTTATTCAGCTGGCTTCCACTTACATTGCCTTAGAAAAGCGGCAGCTGGTTTTCACCAATTAATATTTACAGCCCCAGCCAGCCAGGGCTTTATCTGTGATATGAAATGGTTGTGGATGTTTAGTCTACTCCACACCTCCAGTGGATGAATAAATGGAGTGGGTGCAGGCACAGTTTTCTAGTCGTTTATTAGAGATGCAAAAACATCCAATACAAATAAAATAACCCCTAGCCAGAGTAAGAACCCTGTGTTGATCAGTTTAAATGTTGTGCAGGCTAAAGAAACATCTGCAGCTTGTAAAGATAGCAGCTTGATGGTACTGAAAGCTGGTGAAAGGCTCCTCAGTATGAAACTGTTGGAGGCTCAGATTCATATTTTTCGCATTCACATCCTGAAGATTTTCATCTGGCACTGTGGGTAGATTTCCCAGTACTTGCTGAAATGAACAGGTCAGCCACAGGTTTTGTTAAGTGTCTATTAGGGTTGCAGATGTTAAGTTGTCTGTTGCCAAAATAGTAATTTTTCCAGAATCAAAATGGAAAACCTCCAAATGGAAAAGTTTAAACACAAGATGCAGTTTTAGGAAACGAATGCGGACAGCTGATTCAGATAATGTGTCAGATGCATTGGTAATATAAAGAGATTGTTTTTAAAAACTACAGTTACAGTAGCCATAGGGTCTCCACAACCTTGTTGTAAAATGCCTTTGCTTCTGAGCTAATGGGTTGAACATTTGGTGTTTTCCTGGTGAATGTGAAAGTGCAATACATAACAAATTGTCAGCGCATGTGGCCATCCATTCACAGGAATTCACAGCCCCGTGTCACACAGAAGGCGATGCTTTCACTACTCTTTCCCAAGTCTTCACTTCAAAAGTACTAAAAAGATCTGAAACCTTCATTCCTGCGATAAATTTTAAAGTTGTCCGAACCGGTTTAGCATGCACCGTCTTATAAACATATTTACTCTGTTAATCTTCGGTGTCTGGCTGGCTTCATTGGGGATTTCACAGAACTAATTTATTGCATCCAGGGCCTTCCTCTTGTTATTGCTCTGTAAGGGCATGCAGTAATGTTGGCACGCTGCAGCTCATTGTCCACAGTCGTTCAGCTCCGCATTTGTAACACAGACACATTCCAGGAAGCCATGTGACATCATTCAAAATGAGATTAAGTAGCAAGTAGGAGATTTTCAAACACAGGACTCATCTAAAAAGTTCACAACTGTTCAGCGTCATGGGTGTTTTGTCAAGCAACACTGTTAAAGTTGAATGTCTGTTTAAATGCTCTATCGGACCGGGTCATGGACGGTAGGGAAAAAACAATGCTAAAATGCCAAGCATTGCCTACTTACAAAATGCTTGCACAAAAAAACTCTACTGTATTTCAATGCAAATTCATCAGTCGTTAGAAGCTAGGCAGATGCCAGCACTGTCAGTTTGTGTGACGTGCACCCATCCTTGAAAAACAATACAAAATAACAAACTTTCAACAAAATATGTTCCAGTTTACAATAAACATGGGTTCAGTTGCAACAAAGATAAACATGCTTTGTGCTGACCACATTTAAAGCATGATTCACTTTTGCAGGGTAAGTATATTTGGTCATTCTTTGGGACTTCAATGTGAAATCTGGGTACTGAAGGTAAACCGGTTTACAACAGCTGTTCTATACTAAAGTGTCCTAAGAATTTAAGAGTAATTCATGATTTTTCTCTACTGTGTTTATCACCGCTATTAACTTTGTGTTACATTGAAAACAACTCTTTATACCCAATTTTCAGTGAACCAAGCATACATTTTCAGCACCCTAGTATTCATGTTTTTTTGTTTTTGTTTTTCATAGAATTGCCATTTATAGTCATTAAAATGTTAAGTAGGGATGTGTGATATTGGATTTGTGTCGATATCTGACATGCTTATATTTTAACTCACTTTGACTGATAGCGAAAGTCAATATATTTGGTTTTGTTTGAAAACAACACCAAGTCTCTCCTGTGTTGAGATTATGAACTTTTTTTTTTTTGTTTGTTAGTTTTGTGCAAAAACTTACTTGTTAGAAATAAATTATTTTTATATCATTTTTATAAGGACAGTGACAGCTTTATTAGTAGCTTTCTGACAGTGTAAGGTCACATCTCAAAACTTGTCCTCTGTAACTAGTAACTCTCAGGGCAGGGTAAACCAAAATGTTTCAAGATAAAACCATGTGTAGGATGACTCAGGACAGGCAAAGAAACTCGATAAATGGGATGAATTAACCTTAATAGTAGGTCATAGCTTCTGTTTGCTAAATATTTAGGGTTGTACATATGTGCTTGGCTTATTATAGGCTGATATATTTGCTAGTTAATGACTTTGAGGTAGGCTTAATTGCACTCATAACAACAGCCCTCGGTGCTTAAGTCAAGTGTCCTGCACTTAGGAACAATTTCAGGCAATTTCCTGACTTAGTCTAAACTGGGCTTTTGAGCGACATTTAGAGGTTTCTGAATACTTCAGCTTCATTGTATCTACTCAGTATGTAGTTAAAGTGGGTCTTAGAAAATGTATCTCAAATTATTTTAGAATTGTATTTAATATTTTTACTAGGGCTGGGCGATTTATTTATTTATTTTTCTCCATATCATACAATGTCAGTATTTATCACGATACTAATTTTGCGTTAAAAGGGAAGGAATTGTTTTACACATAGACCTTGAGAATGAATAAAGATAATTTGTTTGTTTACAGTTAAATTCCACAGAGCTTCCTTTTAATTTAGGGCCGTTATGAAATCGGTTTTATTTTCCACTAAATTCAGTTTTCAATTATATTTTATTCCTGTATTCTGTGTTTTATGATTCCATCAATGCAAATGTATCATAAAAACTCAATTAAAACTCTAATTAAACAAATTAATAAAACTTTAACAATGTAATATATCTTTTAAAATTTAATGAAATAAAAAAAAATGTCCATAGGTTTTCATTGTTATTGACATACATTTTATTGTGACTCAATATAATATAATGTTATCGCCCAACGCCCAATTTTTTCTATGCCAGTTTACAGAAGCAATCAACCTTTTACTGTACATTTGAATGTTTTTTTTTTGTTACCTGATTTCCAAATCCATCTATTTTTTAAACCACTTGTTAATGTGGTAGGTGATTTCTACTTGCAATTCCCTATATAGTAGTTTGATTGTAAAAAAGTATAGATTTATAATATCGACCCATATAACAGTTCCTTAATAACATAAAAAGGCAATCAAATAGAAAAAAGTGTCTGCTTGCATTTCATCGTTTTTTGATCCAGAGCCCCCCCATGAATTGAACAGATAACACTTTAGTTTGTGAGATCTCAAAGCCAGCGAGTGCTGGCAGGATAAGGGTGAGTTAGACATATAATTACTGATATAATTACTGAAAATTGTTGTCATGTGTAGAGAAAATGACCAACTGAAGTCTAACACATTAATGCTTTTTTGAAGGAATTCAGCAATTGTTTACTGTAATTGTTTGAAGTACTTTTAAAAAAGAATATTGTGGTTTTTGCTTCTTATGAAAACTGCTTGTCATTAAAACCATGTCTAGAAATATTTCTCCATAAAATCAAAAGAAAAGACAAGAAATTCTGTTTTACATAGTTTCAATTATATACCTTTTTAAAATCACTTTTATTACAAAGATCTTTGGCATTATGATGTTCCTTTTTTATAACTTCATTATTTCCTTCCCCATTGTCAGAAAAAGAAAAAAAAACATTACTGTAAAGGAAAAAACAATGGCTCATTGGAAAAACTTACCTATACTTACAATACACTGCAGTTTCCAGCTGAAATGCCACTATTGGCAGTAAAACACCACCAACTTTTAATCGTTCCCATGCGAATTATGGTGTAAAAGGCAGAACATTTATTAATAAAGGTTTTTTCACATGGTTCCATGCTCAATACTCTAATAACATCAGAACACATCTAATGTACAATATAGTGTAAGGGTTCCCAAAAATATTATGTTGTAAAATGTATATGTAAAATATTTACTTGATATATCCCTTGAGATTTTAGGTTAATATTTTATTAATTAAATGACATGTTGAGTTCTCAGATAACCGATAATGGTCACATGACTTGCAAGTAAACAATAAAATATTTCCTCTGTTTTTAGTAAGTTTTTATTTTATTTAATAAAATATTCAAATATATTAGTAGTAGCAGTAGTAGTATGTTTTAATGACACAAATATATTTTTGCAATATATTTTTACTGCAAAGTAAAAATTCTGTATTTGAGGATAATTATAACAAGAATTTTATTTCACACTAAAATACTACTGTTTATGTCTAAAGCTCTTCACTTTCAAGCACTCAATCTTATAACATTTCAAATGCTTGAGCTTTTATTTGACAGAATACTGGTGAACTTCTGTCCAAAAATATTGAATGTAAATAAAGAGAACAGGGTGCTTGCAACACCAATATCACTTGTTTCATTCCCAGGTAATGCATAATACACTTACATTGTACTTACAGTAAATGTACTGACTGGTGTACTTAATTAATGCTTTTTTAATAGTAAAAAAAAACAAGATTTTGACAAGATTTTTAATTGCTGTTTTAAGTTGATGAATTGAAGATATTAAGAGATTAATAGAATTTTGACAGGCAAGGCTTTAGAGTCTAAAAAGCAAACTAATCAGAGCTACAATAACTATGGAGCGGCATCATAAGCATGGATGCATCACATTGAATAGTCATTACATTCTACATTAGTCAAGTGTGTGACTGATCATATATCATTGGTCTAGTTGTTGGCTTTGTCTCACAGATGGTTTCCAGTCAGTCAGTAATGGTAGCTTTGGCTGCAGGCGCTACAGTGTTTGTCTTGGGTGTGGTGCCTCCTTAACCTCTTTTCTGTTTGGCTTTTGTTAGATAACACCTGCGAGTAAAGCAGCGTTGGGCAACTTGTGCCCTGGAGACACCATCCTAGCCATCAATGGAGAAAGCACAGAGACCATGACACACATGGAGGCTCAGAACCGCATTAAAGCCTGCACAGATCAGCTTGTGTTGGCCATCAGCAGGTATTCACATGGTGCAAAGATATGAGACGACATGCACATCTGTTTCCTTCTTTAGCAGAGAAAAAATGGTACAAGAGCTGTCACTAGGGCGCTACCTTTTTAAAAGGTACACTTTTGTGCCTTATTAACCCCTGAATGGTGCATATTAGTAACTTAAAAGTTCATTTTAGTCCCTAAAGTGTGTATATTACTACCTAAATGGTACATCTTAGTACATTTTGAAAGGGTACCACAAATGTGACAGCTTTTGTACCTTTTTTTCTGAGAGTTTGAAAAATGCTTGAGTGCTCGTGAACTTCTATAAGTGTTTATTATGCAGTTACAGGTCAGATAGTGATATTATTGTGACTCTTTGTTTGAGCGAGTCGTCTAGGCCAGACATAACAACACTGGCTCAACCAATCATGTGCGTTTGGTGCAAGGATCTGTCTGAATAATGGAATGATTTATAATGTGTCACGATTTTTCAATCTCTCAGTTCAAATGCACTGTACGCAGAGAAAAAGAAATCCATTAACAATCCCCATTAACAAACTTCTGCTTTTTTTACTTTTCTATTCAATATAATCAATTAAAATGTAATATGGTGATGAAGAGAGTCATGCATGCATGCTGAAATTGCTTTTTAGCAATGTTAGAAATGAACTTTTCCATTTAAGAGCAATATTTTCCCACTGGGGCAAGCTTTTTTTTAATTCCTTGTTAAATGTATCTGTGTTGTCTAACATAATTATTAACATAAAAAACACAGTAAACATAAAAAGTTACTGGCCAACTAGTTTTTACTAGAATTTGGTGCTTGGTGAATGTTAATGTTAGGCCCTGATCATAGCAGGTGCTGCCCATCATAAATTAAAGGCCTGTCACATGGCGTGGCAGATCATAATCAGAGGAATACACCTGATAAAGGCAAAACAACGAGCATGTTTACATGCACACCAATACACTGATAACTCACAAAAATCAGGCTTATTGAAATAACCAGTCATCCGGCTTACATGCAAACCAATAACCCGGCATGAAAGTAAACTGCATTTATAGTGTGCATTAAATATGCTAAGTACGGAAGCTCGAACGTGTGAGACAGTCAATTCTGTGTTGACCGAACACAAACAAACTGTGTGTTGATAGCACTGTTCCATTTTAACCGAACCATAGGAAACTTCATTCTCCCAACATCATTCTCCCAAAACGTTTAATACGTCAGTATAATACTTTTTAAACAAACAGAACTTTCATATGCGAGTGTGAGATTCACCTGGAGGCATCGAATGCTACATCTTGCCATATTTGGTGTGTGTTCTCTGAGCAAGCTGCTCTTGTTATTTGGAAAAGCCCCGACCTCTGTGCTCATATATCATCTTTTGACATCAAGTGGTACATTCACATAGGAGTAGTCAATTTATTTAAGGATACCCTGGGTTGTTTATACTCAGCCTTCGACTGGGAACTTTAGAGACTCCTTTCGTTTTCCTCCACAGCTGATCGCATTTCAAAACCTTCAGCCAAAATTTTCTTACATCAGTAAATCTACATGACTAGAGTAACAACAAAATTTTGTCAACATCTGATCTTTGCTGTCTTTAGGTGTTTTTATGGCCTGCATAGATGGCCCTGTGAAGGTCATGTGACAGCATTGTAAATGCAAAAACACGGCCCCCCCGTATCTTTTGGTATGTGACCTTTAGCATATGACAATGATTCATTTGTATTAGTCTGTGCTCTTAAAATGAGTGTTGCACTAGCACGTGCCTACTATAGCGGTTTGTTCACACTATTATGTTTAGATGGAAAAAATAAAGCTAATTATATGTTGTAAGTTGCAGTTTCGTTTGAGAGATGCATAGATGATAAATTGGAAAAAATGCATGACACATTATAAATAAGACAGTTCAGGTATAGCCAAAAAAATGAGCTGCCTCTTTAAACTTTTATAACCCATGTAAAAAAAGAAGAAAAAAAGCGGGTTCTTCCAGTTAAATCAAATGTGCATGTAAGTTTAGATTCGATAACAAGATTTAAGTTTCAAGATAAATCAGTATTGGATTATTCCTAGGAAACTGTGTCATTTGTGCCAAGGGGAAGTTTTTATATTTATTTTTTTAATAAATCATATTTTCCCTCCAGGGTTCCAACTGCCATTTATCACCACATATATATATATGTTATATATGTTATGTTATATATATATGTTATCCCCATGACATTGAGTTTACAAGTCAACAAATATGAGTTTTTGTGTGTTTGGTTGTTAAACTACTACCACTAATGCTAAAATGTGGTAATAGCCTTGTCAAGTATCAACAGTCTTTATAATAATTAACCTCTATGTTATTTTAACCCTGTCACAGCAAGACTGATTAATGCGCTTATACAATAAATTGAATCAATAACTGAGTACACTGTGGTAGTATTACAATCAATGTTGGGGTAACGCATTACAAGTAACGTGAGCTACGTAATCAGATTACTTTTTTTCAAGTTACTAGTAAAGTAACACATTACTTTTTAATATATTATGTTTTGGTGTGCTTTGTAATAAATAACAGAATATCATTCAAAATGTGCAAAAAAATGGTTGAGCATTATGGGGATGAACATCTGCATAAAATAGCTGATAACATGCTTAACTAGTCAGTCCTCTCGCTTTTTATTTGTGCTGATGTTGCTGAAATGGGGACATGTAAATAATATTCGGATGAAAAAGTAAAACTTCTTTTAAAAAAAAGTTTATCATTACTGACTAAACATTGTCACATATTTGAAATAATGTGATTAAATTTAATCAGTGTGAATCAGTATGACATATCCCACAAACACAGCTCTGTTAATAAAAAATACTACCATAATAAGTTCAATTGTTTAATTGATTTATGCACATAATGTAACATAATTCTAAAATAAATGAATTTGTTGTCCAAACACGTCAGTGTTTGAGGAATGAGGCTGGAAATAACACACAAATGCTGACAGTGGAAAATAAGAGCCAACACATTACAGCCAAATTGACCAGGAAAGCATGGGATTCTGAACAGCATCCAGTATTTAAGCGATTCCAGAACCATTGTCTTTTCTTGTTTAAGCATTAATAGGAGTTGAAACCCCCAGTGAAATCAAAACATGATCTTAGCAACACCCACTGAGGCTTTGTTTTGACTTAGCTGAATGTATGACCTCATCCATTACTCTTTTGTTTTCAAGGGTCACAGTTTGATTGATATCTCAGTGATGCAGGTTAGTAAAGGTCATGACACACCAAGTCAATGGCCTGCCAAAAAGTTATGCTTGAAAACTCTGCGAAGACTGTAGCCGATGGCCAACTCACAGGTGTTCTGCGTCAGTATGAGAGGTCTCCATGCGTGAGATAACTCTCCAGACCTGCAGATGGCAGTAGTCTGTATTCAGCATTCAAAAATGGAAACTGAATCTAGAACTGCAGATATACCACTTTGAATATGAATCATGCTGATTAGTTGGTCTAATTACAAAAAATAACAAAATTACTAAAATTAAATAAAGGAACTACTGAAAATATTCAATTTAAATACAATATTACAACAAAACCTAATTCATAATTAAACTAAAACTGCAATAGTGTATCAGTAGCCGGGTTTCCATCTAAAGTTACCAATTTAACTTATGCGCAAAATTGGAATATCGCACAAAACATTTGCGAACAAGCACCGTTTCCATCCAATGAGTCAAAGACAACAAAATCGTCACTTGCTGATAAACTGAGTGCGTCACATTCTCAAAGGGATAGTTGTCCAAATAAATGACAGTTCTGCCCTCATTTACTCACCCTCAGGTTGTTCCAGACCTGTATGACTTTCTTTCTTCAGCTGAACATAAAAAGAAGATATATTTAAGAAGGTTGGTAACCAAACAGTTGATGATATCCATTGACTTCCACAATATTTTTGTGCATAATGTGGAAGTCAATGGCTGCCATCAACTGTTTGACTCCCAACATTCTTCATAGCCAGCTTGGTATTGTTACAATGTCAGTAGCAGTGTTGGGGAAAATCACTTTCAAAAGTAATGCTTTACAATGCTGTGTTACTCCAAAAAAAATTGAGTTATTTAGTTACTTTTTATGAAAAGTAATGCATTACGTTACTTTTGTGTTACATTTTGTCACATGAGCTGGGCTAGCTTATTTATTTTTAATAAAAAGTTACATTAATAAGCCCTTTCACACCAAAATTGACATTAACAAACCTCAGACTGAAGGAAGTGCTTCTGAACCTCACTCACAATTTCTCGTAACATGGGGACAGGAGAGGTTTGAATAAATGGGAAAACAAAGTAACTTGCATTATTATTTGAAAGAAGTAACTTACATATTTTCATGTAAATGTAACAGTTATGCATTACTTTAGTTGTTACTTAGAAAAATTAATCTGATTATGTTACTTGTAATGCGTTAATCCCAAAACAGGTCAGTAGTATATGTCAAAAAACAAAAAACTACTGATCATACTTGTGCATTTTTGTCTTCCCGTTCATGAACAGTTGGATTTAGCCCAGTGCATTATGGGTACTGAAGCTTTCCTACCTTTTTGGCAAATAGGAACAGCTCTTTTTCTCAGCTTTCTCTAGTCATTATATTTTTTCTACTGTATTGACAGCCAGTTATTTTAAAATCCAGTGTTGTCAGTGGTCATTTACCCCTTTAACGCCCTCATTCTTGTATTTCTGACTGTAACATTCAGAGTTTCCATGTCTGGTTACTGGATGTACAGGATATGTTCCCGCTTGACCTCTGAGTCAGCACTGGACAAAAACGTCTACTGTAACATGTCATACAGACGCACCCTGGCATATCCTTGAGCTACTGTGAGTGTGAAGGCAGAGAACAGCTGCTGGGAATCTCTCCGTATCTCGCTAGCCTCCTTCCTCTTTAAGGAAAGTTGAAGTCTGGAAAAGGCGGAGAGTGCGGATGACAAAGATTTGTTTCCACAAGTCATGAAGCTGTCGGAAAGAGCCTGCTGGGCCAGCGACTTAAAGCTCAGTGAGTCATAAGACCTGGGTCATGGAAGTGCAGGGGAGCGGAGAAAATAAAAAAGAGGAATTAAGGCAAAGAGAAAACAGGGCAGGACTTAGTGCTTAGTGGACAATGACGCAGGAATGAAGAATTGTGTGTGGATTTGAAAGCTTAGAGGAGGAAACAAAGAGAGGGAAGAGCTACGTTTGCCATTCCTTGACAGCTGAAAAGGGAATTTCAAAGGATCGGTGGAGAGGGGTGATGTCATCGAATTGAAGCACTTGTCAAATAACTTTTAGTGTTTGAAATTAAAATATAGTTTAGAATTTCAAACTGGTTTTGCTGTTGGTTAAACAAACAGGACTTCCCGAAAAAAAAGTCGCACTGGTGGCTGAGCCAAAAGTTGACATGTTAGGACATCCTGCATTAAGTAGACTTGTACTGTGATTTTTTTTTTTTTACCCCACGGGACCCAAATATTTTATTAATACGATACTGGAGCAGGAATGGACACTGTTCTGCAGATTCTATCTCTGTCCCTAATTATACGGGGCCAGTCCCATGGAGCCAGTTTAGCCAGGTAGGTTTTAGATCAGTTGGGTTTTAGGGTTTTTAGTGTTATATTCTGGGTAAGAGATTGCAAACCAATACTGGAACAGTCAGCTGTCAGCATTAAAGTGCATTAAATGCATCAAAGATATAATATGTGTAATATATAATTCATACATCAAATCCAGGCAGTTTCATCTTTAAAACGTGAACTGCTTTCATTTGAAGCAACACATCTTAAAAGGATAAAATGCATTTATAGTATTCTGTGTCTCCTGTTCATCACATCTCATCATAGTTGCTAGTGAAGAACAAATTGTCTCCAGTAAAGTGGAAAAAATGGGACAAATGAAAGTCGCTGTGTCTAGACTCTAAAAAGTCAGTCTATGAATGGCTTATAGTTGACGGTGACACATATAACTGAGAAATGCGAGAAAACATTTTATCATTTAAAAATAAATAAATAAACCACATGCTTCAGGGCAGAACCGTTGTCTTTGTAGAACAGACTCTTAAAATGTAACATTCAAGAATTTGTGAACAAATAATTTCATTCCTTTTTCAATGAATAAGGCCCAGACAACTTGAAATAATTAAACAATGCTCAGATACAAATACATACACTATACAAATGTAAATAAGCATCTGGTTTTTATTACTGTGGCACAGCAAAATTCCAATTGCTCACTTTTCATACCTCAAGTGTCTTATGAAAAATGACAATTTGGAAACTATGTTTGAACAGTCCATGGCTGTGTTTTCTTCCTGAAAATGGAAATGAACCAAAGCAGCAGAGCCAAAGCGAACCCTCCATTATTGTAACTCAGTTACACGTTCAAGGAATCCCAACCAGATGGGAAAAAATGATAGAGACAGAAACATTTTATTTTAGCAACAGAGTTGAGACACCCACTGATAACATGAGTTAATGAGATGACGTCATTCATTTATTTGTATTCCTACTGTAAATAGTACTTTTGAGCTGCTAATCTCACTCTAAACCTAACCCTAACACTGTTTCTTAAAAAAAAAAAAAAAAAATACTTAACACAATACATAAATGTTATTCATTTGAAGGTTTTGAAGTGTAGTCTGGTTTAACATTATGCAAATATTTTATAACATTTCATTCTGTTGTGCAAATTTATTGATTAAAAACAAATGAAAACAAATACATTAGATTAACCGATTAATTCCACTTCTTCACAGATAAGGAATTATAATATGTTCATGTCTACAAAGTTGTTCCTACATTAAAACTTTACGTTTTAGATGACGTCAATCATTTTATTGTCTATGCAAACGTAAGAAAATGTATGTGTGGTAGAATCACACTTTATGTAAAATACATTCAGGTCAAGTCACCTTTATTTGTATAGCGCTTTATACAATACTGTTTGTGTCAAAGCAGCTTTACAGAGTCAGACAGGAAAATAGTTTGGCAATGATGCAATAGGACAATAACAGAGTCATTTTTCATCTGACGTCAGTTTATTGATGATTCAGTGATGTCATCATCCAGTTCAGTTCTCTTCCAATAGTGTCTGTGCAATCAGTCAAGCGTACACAACCAAGCAAGCCAAAGGAAGCAAACCTCCATCTGTGACAGAAATGGAGAAAAAAAACACCTAAGGAGAAACCAGGCTCACTCGGGGGTCCAGTTCTCCTCTGGACAGGTGAAACCAGCATGGCGTGGTTTAACTCCAGGCTGCAGCACTGGTCAGCACTGGTCAGAACTCATCTGGTTCTGATGGTCATCGAGGGGATGAAGTCTTAACAAGGGACCTGTCTCTGGGGTGCGTCTAGCTGTCCTGGTCTCCGCTGACATTCAGGGATGTAGAGGATGTCTCTAGAGGCTGATCCTCCATCTGGACTGGATACATACTGGATGAATGAAAGAGACTAATATTAGCGTAGATGCCATTCTTCTTACGATGTATTCTTACATACTAATACTCATGAGATCATGTTGAGAAAAATCCCATTTGTCCCTATGAGGAGGTCAGTCTCCATTTAAGTGTCTCATTGTCGTGCTGACAGATTTTGAACAGCCTCCCAATGCATAATTATGTGCCACAAACTTGCTTGATTATAATGGAGAAAGAGTGGAAACAAAATGATTCATTGTGTGCATCATTCCTGCCCACACTGCATCTGCCTCTCTCATTTCCCCTCATTCTCCGACACACAATACTTCACATTGTTGATGCAATAAGAGTATGAGTGTTTATTTGCCATGTGTTTTGTAGAAATTGCTCAATTTCCCAAATAATTATGAAGAAATTACAATTTTCAATTTCAACAAATTTGGCAAGACATTAAATTTAATGTGCAAAATGTATGTATAAAAACTAATATATATATTTTTTTAAATGTACTCCATTATCTTGGAAAAATACATAAAGTAAAAAATATATATGTAAAGTTGAGACATTACTTGGCAACTCAAATCTTGGTTTTTCTTTGCTGCATCTTATTTCGGAGGCTGGATCTTAGTTGTTGGCCGCATATGTCATTGAGATGGTCTCATTTAAGAAGAGTAACCGTTAGATTGCAAAGTAAGAAAAAAATAACAGTATTTTAAACCTCACGAGGAATAACAGTCAATTATAATATGCTTACCTTTCTTTAATTATGTATACAGCCTACGACTGCGACCTCCAGAGGACACAGCCTCTGCAGCTTTTGTCTTGATTTTTCTGCTCCGTTTACACAACTGGGAAAATAACATAAAGCTTTCCTGCCCAATATATTTTACCTGTTATAGAGCGGTGGTACTGTCATACCACCAAGTCCTACATACAACAATAAACAAAAACAAAAAAAATGTTACAACTACAGTACAACCATGTAAAAGCATCTTTATTCAAATGGGTATCATGGCAAACATCCTTTAATCAGTAACATCCAGATGACCCTAAGTCCCTTTGACCTTCATTTCCAAGTCATTGCCTCACCCTGCCACATCCAAGCCAACTCAGAAGGGGGTGCATTCATGCTCCAGTGATGAAGTTTCCATTATGGGACCACAGAGGTTTCTTTGTTGCTCAGATCTGCATATGGCTGTGTGCATGTAGGTGTAAGTAGAAAGGGGGCAGAGGAAAACCGCCGTCTTTGTTCGTCCATTTGGTCAAAAGATGCTTAGTATCTGTTTTATTGTACCATTTAACTTGACCATTATGCTGTTTGAGATTTTCATGACAAGCAAGCACATTGATCATTGATATCAGTCAATAATGTTGTAAGCTGTAGACTGTTTTAACTCATGTATGCAGCTCTATGGCTTCACTCACTTAACTGCTTTTGATTTTTTTAGATCTGGAAAGGTTTGGTCTCCAATTGGATTAGAAGAAAACAAGACGAGTCCATTCACCGGCACACTGGAGTCTGAGTCACAGGTATAAAGGCTGTTGGCATAAATATAATGTATAATGGGATGCTTTTAAACCCTCACGGCTTAAATTACGTTTTAATTCAAGGCATTTAGCAGATGCTTCTCTGGAGAGTCATAACTCTTTTAGCTTCACATGTGAGCATGTTGTGATCAACTGATGTTTTTTTGACGAGCAGCATCTGCCTTGACCATTCACAGGAATATAAACTACTATACAATGCTGGAATGAGTCTTCAAACCATAAAATAAATAAATAAATAACATTACAAAAGCCACCTTCGAAATTTGAGGATCAGTTGAAGTCAAATACATTTATGTTTTGCATTCTGATCTGTTTTGTATGGACGCTTGTTTCTGACACAGGCTTTTAAAAAAAATCTCTCTTTTTTTAAATAGACTCAGAATTGAGAGTTATAAACTCACGATTTGCAATAAAGTCAGAATTGTGACATAAAGTCACAAATACATTCCCTTTTCATTTTGAATTAGTGGTAGTAACAAAAAACTGAATTGCACAAAAAAATTATAATGCAATTCTGAATAAATATTCATATTTTTCCTCCGAATTCTGATTTGCGAGGGAAAAAAACTCTGAATTGTTAGATAAAAAGTTAAAATTACTTTGATCATTTTTATGCTATGATGGAAACTTCCTTCTATATTACTGATAAGGAAAGTCACAACAGCTTCTTTATGGAAACTAACTAATAATGTTACACATGGCACCTTCATGTATGGTATAAGTCAACGAAGTGAACACATTTTTTTTTTTTTAGTTTGACAACCAAAATGTGAGTGATAGTTTACCAGGTCAGATGCATTCACAAGGAAGGTGCATCTATTGAAATGAATGCATGCATTCTTATTTGGCTCTTTAAATATGGTCAAATATATTAAACACTTGGTTATATATATATATAATCACTGTGATCTGCTTTGAACGAATATGTTGTAACATTTTCTAGTCAAATTGATTTGACTTTTTCCCTATACAGTTTTTGTTTTATCCAGCTGTATTTACTTGATGCAACTAATAACATCTAAGTGAAAGATATAACACCAACATGTCAAAAAAGAAAAAAGAAAAACTGATTCACTGAGTTGGAAAGGGATCACCCCCTTTGTGTCAGTATTTTGTTGAACCACCTTTAGCCCTTTCTATTCAGTCATGTCATGAAAAATAGCAAATGTCAGATATTTTATGGCAAATGAGACAGATGGTCTGAAATGGTTTTTGGCGCTGACATTGGAATCGGTTGGGCATTGAACAAATCTTCAGTAAAATCACATTCACATTTGGTGGCTGTATGTCATAACGTCTATAAAGTGTGTTTCAGTCATTTCCAGAGCAGATGTGTGCCTCATGCTGACATGTAAGTCATAGTGGCTTCTGCCATGGCCACTGGAAAGTATGAATGTTGAAAGTCTGTAAGAATAGTGATAGAACAAGTCAAGTCATTTCCAATGGAAGTAGATGCAGCCAAGTATTTGGTAGAGCCAAAGAATTTTTCAGAGGCTGTATTTTAACCCAGACTGTGTAGGTCAGAGCATAACTGAGGTATTGTTTCATTGCTTGGAATTCTTGTTACCTCAGATTTGTCATATGAGATGGAATTTCTTTTATGAATGGAACAAAATTGGCCGTGATCCGCCAAGCTTTTAAGGCCCTCTTTTATAGCCCTACTTTTTGTGTTTTTTTAATAAATACATTATTATTTCTCAAAATTCTGTTTAATTCTTGGTGTTCCCCATTTTTATTTGTAATTTTCCAGTTATGTGAGTAATCATAATCAAACCATTACTGATTATACTTAGAATCAGTTTGAAATAATTTAGATTTTTGAATGTTTAATTGAAGTCTCTTCTGTTCATCAAGCATGCATTTATTTGAGCATACCCTAAAACCTTTATACCCTAAAACTTTGAATGATAAAAATGTATCACAGTTTCCACAAAAATATTAAGCAGCAACAAAATAATAGGACATGTGATATGAAAATCTGCATACTAGAATGATTTCTGAAGAATCTTGTGAAAATTCAGCTTTGCACCACAGGAATAAAAATAGTCACATTTATCTCCAATATCTTGCAATGTTTGGTGCATTTTGTGTACGGTAACCTATTTCGCTTAAAGAAATTCTACTTAAGAAACAAAGTCTACATTTTGGATACCCTGGCGGTAAGCTGATAAACATCAAATTTTCATTTTTGGGGTGAACTATCCCTTTAAGTCTTACATTGCATAATTTTTTAATGTATATTTAATAGGGGTGGAACGGTTCAACTTTTTCACCGTTCGGTTTGTTTCACGGTTTTAGAGTCACGGCTTCGGTACCGTTGTATGTGCTATGTTTATGGAGAAACTATACTTAAAAAAATATATCTAGCTACGAGCAACAGCACATTTAAATACAATAGGTTATAGATACAAATAAAATAAACAGTGATTTTCTTTCTTTTTTTGGGGGGGGGGGTCTAGCATTAGTTTTTAGGTACAGAAATTGAATAAAGTAATCAAATGTAAAACAGCATTGCATATTTGACTGTATAAATTAAAGATTATTCTTTATTAAAGTTATAAAAGCTTTTTAATCAATAGCAGTGAGTGGTTTCTTTGTTGCTGTTCGATTAGTATAAAGACTGTCACTTTAAGAGAATGCACTTATACAGTAGCCTACATTCAGCCGGCTATGTCTGCTGTAGGATACTTACCAAAACGGGCATTTTGACATAATAGGTGTGAATTTGTCCATTTAAACACAATACATCTGAGAGAGCTTATACGTGCGCGCGTTCTGAGGTGCGGGTTTTCCGGGCTTCGGATGAGCGCACGCACAAATCTTCACACTTCGCGAGCGAGCTCGCGTCCTCTCTGGCTCTTAAATGTTTAAACTGCCAAAGCTTAAATGAGTTTAAACACAGATATCAGCGTGTGGTGTTCAGGTCTCATCTGTGCGCCGTGCTATCAGCACCCGGGTGATGAAGGAATAAATGACTGCTCATATTCCAGCATACGGCATTCACATTGAACAAGAGTGCATGGTTTGTCTATGTTTTTTATGTCTAGGAATCCAGAATGCACATGCATCAACAGAAACATATATTAGCTGAACCATGTTTGTTTTACACATTACTTATAGCAAAACATACAGATGCTTTGTCAGATTTAAGTTGAACCGCGGTCCCAGCGCGTGTCGAACCGTGTGTTTTTTTTCAGCGAACCATGCCATCCCTAATATTTAGTAGTTTCCTTTGTATTATTTGATGGTGAGCTGGAGATGTAATGTTATGGGGCTGATTCTGGGAGTGTTTTTTTTGCCATATGGTTTCCATCAGGTCCTCCCTTCAACTTCTATATCTCCTTTGCAGTGCTCAGGTTGATATCAACCTCCATAAATCAGGGGTAATTTCCCCACAGCAAGCCTTAATGAATAAAAGTAGGTTTGGGGTCAGTTTAGATTTATTCATTTCATTACTGGCAGTCCGCTGCAGTAGCAGGGCTCTTTGGATAGTTCTGAATGTTCTGGCTCTCTGGGCCATCACCCAGAGCCAAAGGGCATGCTGGGATAGCATTGTAAAACAAGTCGGTGAAACCTGATAATAGTCAGGATTTATGAGCAGACACAAACACTCCTCATAAATATTTTCCTGGTCTTTCTGTGTTTCTGGTGGGCCCTCAGTGATGATTAAGTTTACTTTAGGATAGTCATTGCTGTCTGTTTGAATCCTACAAAACATGTCCAGGTTGTATTTCGTTCAGAGAGAAAAACACAGAATTAAATTTAGCATTTTTGGTCACATCGCCCCTGATGAGGACACTGTACCTCATCTTTTTAGTCCATTATTCTCTGGAAGTTCTCATTAATGTAGTAATTACATTAATAAATAAAAGGCAGTACAACTAAAATAACTGATTGATGTTTAGTAACACTTTACAATAAGATTTCATTTGCAAACAGTTAACTGCACCCTATTTCCTAAAATGTTCTACAAACCAAAAGTTCTAAGTTTATTTTTATTAACAGAAATAAACAAGATTAATAAATATTGTCACAAATGTACTTTTTTAACTGTAATGTTCTAATGCATTAAATAATGTTAGCTGACGGGACATTGTAAAGTGTTACCAAATACTTCACAATAATAATTTATCTTGTTTTTGCGTAACAGTAATTTAAATTGCAGCAAAATAAATGTAAACAGCATTAATAAAAATAAATAAATCAACAAAATATAAATTCTTATTTCCTTAATAATACATATAATTTTTACATTTTTACACCACACTGTTTTAAAAGGTTGTCATGTAATATTTCTTCTGAAGTTAGGGTTAGAGTTAAACAAAGTGAGTTTGTTTAAACAGCTATTTCAGTGATCCCCTTCATTCACTGTATTACAGAATAGGTTAAATAAATCAATTTAATGAGACAAAAGCATTATCCGGATTTATTAAATAACAAAAATTAAGCTTATATATTGAAAATGTATGATTAAAAAGGTACATAATTGAATGGGTTTCAATGTAAGACTACAAAACTGGCTCTTTTATAAGCTACACACCAGATGTGTAGACTAGTAAATCTGCCATTTTTATTGCAGTTACACCCTTTTGTGGCAGACATGTAAAGTAAAGAGGCATGCATCAACACACAGGTCTTCAACGGGTATTTTTTTAGCAACAAGAGGATTTCTGCCACGGTTTTCTCTGTAGAAATGCCTCAGGATGTTGCGTCCCCAACAGGGCTGTAAACATTATCTATAGCAGGACTAAAGCTATAGATGATATATGCAGAGTTCTGGCATGAAACTCTAGATGGCGCAGTTCGATAGGTCTAACTCAATCTGACCGAATGACATCATCACATGGCACAGCTGATTGGTTCTGTCCTGTATCAGTAGCCAATGAGCTCGCTGCTCAGCATTCAAATATATGACTAGGGCTTACCGTAGCAGTTGCAGCTTGCTTCAGAAACCCTCCACCTTCCCCAGCTCCACCTGTATAGATCTGCTATGAGGTGTTTCATTTATGCTATATTGGGGTTATTTCATGTCTGTTATTTTGCAGCAGCAATATTTCTTACATGCTCACTAACAGTCTGTTTGGTGGTCTACTTCAATTTATGTTCCCAGAGTTTTTAGGCGATTCCTTCCCAGTAAAAGAACAATCTGTATTGGCCTGCATTTGAATTGTTTTCAAGTATGAACTTTTTTTAAATACTTTAGATGATAATGTTTCTGTTTAGTGTTAATCAGCTAGTGGCCGGATCATTGCTCAAATACTGTAAAACAAACAATGTTTGTAATTATAAAATAACAAATGTTTATATGATGATAAATGATCTGTTGTTCAGGTCAAACCAATCTTGACCCATAACCAGAGTAAATTTGTGGCATCTGATATCAATTGAACTGCTCTGTGAAGTTTGATTTTTTTGGGAGGTTTTGTATCCATATGGCCTCCATGCTTTCCCACGATTTTTAAAGGTTCCTGGTATTTTAAAGGTATGTTTCTGTATGCTCTGAATATTTATTTGAAGTTATAAAACTTAAGCAAAGATCAGAATTGTCAAATACAAAAATACATTTCACTGAGTGTCTATTGTGAATGCATCAGGTCCTTTATTAAATGTTTCTGCTGTACACGGTTTCTCCTCTTAGTAACAAGACATCGTAATATTTTCACTTGAGCAAGTTTTCTGACACCAGTTGTTTACGGTCTTCTAAGACAAAAGAGCTTGATGACAACATATTCGTAATTCAGTTATTTCTCCTCAATACAAAAGAAAAGAGCATGTCAAATTTCCACTTTGTGGACATTAAACTAACTAACTAACTAACATTTATTAAGATGAGCTGCAAGAGTTTCTGCATCTTTCTGATGTCAGCTTGATGAAAGCATCAGCAAGATAATTTTATCCCTGATCATTTCCGTTTGATCTTTACATTCAAGCAAAATGTGGATTTCGTAAACCTGCCATGCATTTTTGCACAGAATCTGGATGGCGATGTTGGAACTAAAACTGCACTTTATGTACTCTATCTTATTTTATATTCTGTGAGGGTATTTATAAAGATACAGAGGAAAATAATTCTGTTTTAAACTTATAAGTGGCCCTCAAGGGAACGAATAACATAATAAAATGCATATGAACCTACTAAATCATTCATATTACTGCATAGAAATAGTCTCTCACACATTGTTTAAAATGAGCGACTGAGAACAGCTGGCTTCTGTCCACTCAAAATGAAAAATGCAATCTTCATACTGACTTGTTGCCCTCGGAACATTTTGTACCGTAATACAGTGATGGGAGATCTTTTTCACTGTCAACAGAAAACAGAACCTTTTCTTGGAAAGATGAAAATGTGGATTGCAGACAAACTATCTGCCTCCTGCTGTGGAGCTGAAAAATGAGCGCTGCTTAGATTGTCTATTTACCATAGAGAGAGAGATAGAGAGCGAAAGAGAGAGAGAGAATTCTGTCATTATTTAATCACCTTTGTGTCGTTCCAAACTCAAATACTCATATTTTTTTGTAAAACACAGTAGGATGCATGCATTTTGGAATTGACTCTAAACAGTTGATTCCAGATTCATTTTCTTGATTAAGCTCTTGTTTCCCAGTGCTTTAGAATAATGATGGTTCAGTGATGGAGAATGGTACACTATCAATTATGTTTGAAATAATAAAGGGTTTTAACTGTATGAAAGAATTCTCAACTGTTCACCTAGGCTGCATTTGTTTGATCAAAAATACAGTAAAATAGTAATGTTGGAAATTTTGTTACAACAACTATTTTTTTTTGTAATATTTAGTAAAATGCAATTTATTGCTGTGATAAAAGCTGATTTTTCAGCATCATTACTCCAGTCTTCAGTGTCACATGATTCTTCAGAATCATTCTAATATGATGATTTTGTATTTAAATTAAAACTTTTTTTGACGTTTGCCTGGTATCAATTATGAAACATTGCTGCTATCAGTTTCACCATTTCTTTTATTGCAGTCAGTATTAATGCATGACATATATTGCCAGTAGGCTTAAGCGTTCTGCAAAGCATTGGCAAAAGTAATTACCATAAATGTGTCAGGGGGAATAGGAAGGAGTTATTTTAATCATTTACTAATAAACTAGTGTTTTCTGAGTCTGTGTCGCAAGGATGAAGTTTCCGATCCTGTCTCGGCATCTCCTCATTAGACGTGCCTTTAGAGAGAAGTGTATCTTTACATATTATGATTATAATCAAAGAGGTTTTGTTTTTGATTTGTTTTATTTTGTTAAGTCGTAATTTAAAGCTTATATATATCATGCCTGTGTGGCATATATTTGCTGAGTTTCAGTTCATTTTTGTGAAGTGCTCCTGTTCAAGACGAGAGGGCAGAAAGCGCTTCATGTTTGTTTACTTTATTTTATAAAAGTGCAAAGTTTTTTTTTTTTTTTTGAGTGCACACAAATAAAAGTAGACCCTTTGCAGTAAAGAATGATGCATTGCTCTTGCCTTTATGAGCAAAAATTATGGTGTATCCACTGAAAAAAATGAAAGCGATCACGCTGGCGTCTCCAAGTCCTGCAAAGCGCGCTTTAGTTTCCACTCTCAGCACAGACTATTGGATATAGCACACATTTATCTGCTTGAACTGTTTTGTGTCTATAGATTTTATTTTAGGCAAGTTGTGATGATTTGACAAAGCTAAATTGATCAAACATAGGCTCACTGTCTGACACTGGCCACTTGGTTGTTACTTTAGAAAACAAAAACGTATATTTAATGAACAAAAATGTTTTTTGCTTCGTTTTTCTACAACCCGAATTCCGGAAAAGTTGGGACGTTTTTTAAATTTTAATAAAATGAAAACTAAAGGAATTTCAAATCACATGAGCCAATATTTTATTCACAATAGAACATAGATAACGTAGCAAATGTTTAAACTGAGAAATTTTACACTTTTATCCACTTAATTAGCTCATTTAAAATTTAATGCCTGCTACAGGTCTCAAAAAAGTTGGCACGGGGGCAACAAATGGCTAAAAAAGCAAGCATTTTTGAAAAGATTCAGCTGGGAGAACATCTAGTGATTAATTAAGTTAATTGATATCAGGTCTGTAACATGATTAGCTATAAAAGCTTTGTCTTAGAGAAGCAGAGTCTCTCAGAAGTAAAGATGGGCAGAGGCTCTCCAATCTGTGAAAGACTGCGTAAAAAAATTGTGGAAAACTTTAAAAACAATGTTCCTCAACGTCAAATTGCAAAGGCTTTACAAATGTCATCATCTACAGTGCATAACATCATCAAAAGATTCAGAGAAACTGGAGAAATCTCTGTGCGTAAGGGACAAGGCCGGAGACCTTTATTGGATGCCCGTGGTCTTCGGGCTCTCAGACGACACTGCATCACTCATCGGCATGATTGTGTCAATGACATTACTAAATGGGCCCAGGAATACTTTCAGAAACCACTGTCGGTAAACACAATCCGCCGTGCCATCAGCAGATGCCAACTAAAGCTCTATCATGCAAAAAGGAAGCCATATGTGAACATGGTCCAGAAGCGCCGTTGTGTCCTGTGGGCCAAGGCTCATTTAAAATGGACTATTTCAAAGTGGAATAGTGTTTTATGGTCAGACGAGTCCAAATTTGACATTCTTGTTGGAAATCACGGACGCCGTGTCCTCCGGGCTAAAGAGGAGGGAGACCTTCCAGCATGTTATCAGCGTTCAGTTCAAAAGCCAGCATCTCTGATGGTATGGGGGTGCATAAGTGCATACGGTATGGGCAGCTTGCATGTTTTGGAAGGCTCTGTGAATGTTGAAAGGTAAATAAAGGTTTTAGAGCAACATATGCTTCCCTCCAAACAACGTCAATTTCAGGGAAGGCCTTGTTAATTTCAGCAGGACAATGCAAAACCACATACTGCAGCTATAACAACAGCATGGCTTCGTCGTAGAAGAGTCCGGGTGCTAACCTGGCCTGCCTGCAGTCCAGATCTTTCACCTATAGAGAACATTTGGCGCATCATTAAACGAAAAATACGTCAAAGACGACCACGAACTCTTCAGCAGCTGGAAATCTATATAAGGCAAGAATGGGACCAAATTCCAACAGCAAAACTCCAGCAACTCATAGCCTCAATGCCCAGACGTCTTCAAACTGTTTTGAAAAGAAAAGGAGATGCTACACCATGGTAAACATGCCCCGTCCCAACTATTTTGAGACCTGTAGCAGAAATCAAAATTGCAATGAGCTCATTTTGTGCATAAAATTGTAAACTTTCTCAGTTTAAACATTTGCTATGTTATCTATGTTCTATTGTGAATAAAATATTGGCTCATGTGATTTGAAAGTCTTTTAGTTTTCATTTTATTAAAATTAAAAAAACGTCCCAACTTTTCCGGAATTCGGGTTGTAAATTAACTTAATAAAAAAAACGAAACGACATATAATCACTTTACCATTACTTACAAAACTGAACTACTTTAATAGTTGGAACAGTAGTATTAGCTGTTTTGAGAGAAGTAGTAATTTGAGATTAACTATCCCAATTTAATTTGAGACCCGTGCAGGGCTCTACGCTGGTCTGCCTCCATGGTCCAACAGTGCTCGTCAATGTCAAAATGATCAAGATGGCCAATCAAATCAAAGAATGCAGGTCTTATTATCAATGTCACAATGCAACTAGAGTTTATGGAAAGATGTAAGTAGTACTGTATTAGAAAACTGTTTTACGATAGAAATGTTTAGCAACCGACAGTTATAGACTATTTAGTGATGAATTAGCAGCACGAATTATGTGCCCAGCTACATCTGATTCAAATATTATGCTAATTAACAGTGAGTGGTGGTTTCAGACATTACAGTGCTTCACTCGCACTGACTCTTATTCTGCCTGAAAGAATGAAAAGACCGAGCTGAAGGTTGAGCGATTCGACCAATCAGATAAAAGCAGCGTTTCAGCTCCGCCCACAAGTGTGAATGAAATATTGAAGCCATAAACCGAAATTATCAAAACGTACATGGACCAACGGTCTTGTCCATGTTCTCTCACTTGAATCCTTTTCTTGAGATTTGAGTCTCTGACCTTCTGCAAGCCCCGCCTTGTTCACGCAGTGATTGACATGGCAGGAGGGGGCGGACACGTGATCGGCTCGGAATGCATTTTCAATGTGCATATAAAATTTTGCTACATTCATTGCGGAACACTGAATGAAAATGCAATCGTAAATGTCTTGACTGTGAGTGTTAATGCATTTAAGAAAAATAGCATTTAAATGATAATTTTGCCACAGTTTTTGCTTGAACATGTTAGACATATCTAATCATTTCTGTAATACATTTTCATTTTAATTTTGCAACTTATAAAGCGTTAAAATTCGTATTCATTTTACATGTTAAAAATGGTGTATGAAATGGCAAATGAAAATTATGTAATTTAATTTTCATTTTCATTTTGCACCAAACGTTGCACAAATGTATTGGAAAATGTAAATGTAAATACAGAAATGCATTGTCATTTTACATATTGCATTGTCATTTTGAATATTACATTCCAAATTGAATAATGCTACCCATATTCTTCCATAATTTCCGGCATGCAGAGTTTTAAATTTGACAGCCATTCACACTTAAACAAAAGTTTCTTCTTTTCTCAGAATTAGTCTTCAAGTACACTACTTCAGACAAACTCTTTAGCGAATAAAATAAAAAGCATCTCCACTCCATCTGCGAAGGATAACACAAATATGTTTCCTTAAATGACTGCTACAGCTTGTACTCAAGCACTGACTTGACCAGAGGCGAATGTATAAGATGGGAATTTGTGTGCAACAGTAAATATTTAGGTATTTGTAGGTAAGCTGTTTACTGGGTGCATCTCAGATCTGTAAACCTGTCAAAAGCTGTTTTACTGTTCCAATCATGGATCATGCTGGACTCGTACAGTCATCTCAATTCGATAGGGATGTAACGGTTCACAATCCTGCTTTCACAATATGATTTTCTCAAAAATATGTTAATAAAATGAAATTTAAGGCAAATTATAAATGAGCAAGTGTCTTTTTATTATTTCTCAGACAAAATACAGCAAATTTCTTCAAATAAGTAAATAAATAATACAACTAAAAAAATATCTGTTTATATATACATAGGGTTTATGCTATTTCCAAGCTTGGATTTTTCTTACTGTTTTTTATTTTTTATTTTATATCAAAATGTCCACAGAAAATGGACCTTGTACAGAAAAAAAGGCCTGACTTTAGCTTTGTGTAATTATGCTACATAAAAGCAGGCCAACTGAATGAGACCCAAGCTCAATCTCTGACAGCAGGTGGCGCTTATGGAACAACAGCAATACAGCGTTTCCTAGGTTACAGCTGTGCTTATAAACACTACTTTAATATGCATTATACAGAGACAAGGTGAAGTTTTCTGAAGATAGTCTGTTCTATTCAGAAATACATTCATGTAACTCCTGACTCCCAATTGTATCGTGATTTGTTTTACATCTCAACTGACTTGAATTGCATATGTTACCCTGGACCACAAAACCAGTCTTAAGTGTAAATTTTTCTAAATTTAGATTTATGCATCATCCGAAAGCTGAATAAATAAGCTTTCCATTGATGTATGGTTTGTTAGGAGGACAATATTTGGCTGAGATACAACTATTTGAAAATCTGGAATCTGAGGGAGCAAAAAAAAAAAGTTGTCCAAATTAAGTTCTTAGCAAAGAATATTACTAATCAAAAATTAGGTTTTGATATGTTTATGGTAAGAAATTTACAAAATATGTTCATGGAACATGATCGTTACTTAATATCCTAATGAGTTTTGGCATAAAATGAAAATCTATAATTTTGACCCATACAATGTATTTTTGGCTATTGCTAACTTCAGCCTTCAGACTGGTTTTGTGCTCCAGGGTCACATATTTTAAGCGATTTTCAAATGGCTCAGGATGCATCATTACATATGCTACCTAAAATTCAAAGGTGATACGCTTTTAGTAAAAAGTGGATAAGTTGCTCTGGAATTTAGAAAGTATTTGAATAAAAATCACCTTTATTTTCCCACAGACTTTTCGACCAATCAGCAGTGGCTATAGCCCCACTCCCATGAGTCCGTCCCCCAAGAGTCCCATCACAGGCGGTGTGTACAATAACGGCAACTCCAGACCTACCTACAACAATCCAGCTGGCCTGTATTCACAAAATAATGGAAATGGTGCCCTAACAAAGCAGATGGCAGGCCTCAGCCTAGGCTCCCCCCACAGGTGTGCCATTTTACAGCTATTCACACATGCACAGGAATAAAGCATTTTTTTCTTTGGAAGAACAATAAGACGAGGCACATAAGGTAAATTAAGTCAGTTCTGATTTCACATTAACTGTACACTGATCACTTCTAGCCAACACAAACCACACTGCTGTTGCAACGGCCAGAAACTGATATTTATGATCCTCACAAGGCTGTGAGAAACAGTGATTTATCAAGGAAGCAATGTTGGAAATGTACAGTGCAGGTCCTGTCTTCGCTCAGAGCTTTTCACAACAATAAACACTTCAGACTGAAAGATATTACAGCTCTTCATGCCTATTGTTATGTAAAAACCAGTTCATGTTAGAACTGGATTGTGAGTGAAGAGACGTCAAGGGAACATCTGCTGCACTGATATTTGCAAAATACCCTTGAGTTTCCTGAAGCACTAGAGTATTTGTATGAAAGATAAGGGTGAATGAGAAGCAGTTGCTTGCTTGTAAAACCCGCTGTTTATTCTGTAGATGACAAATCCATTGTTTATGAATTCCTTCTATACTTAAAGTGGTCATGAAGTGCCTTTTTTATCATCTTGTACTGTTTTCTGAGGTCACAAAAGATTTTTACATCAAAAAACATAATAATCTGGAAGTAATAGACTCATTTTTGTCCTGTTTTGACCCGCTCTGTTTGAATAGGCGTTATCTGTTTGGATTTTAGACTCGGAAGTAAACGCCCACTGATTGGCTAACAGTTGTGTATGTTTGACAGCCTACACAACTGATAGATGGATGCGGATTTGATTTATGTTAAAAACACATACATACGAAGTACATATCAAATGATCTGTAATAACAGACAAAGCAATAGTGGCGACGTAAACAGCTACTCACTTGTGTGCTGGGACATTACTGTCGGATCCAATAGAGTCGCACAGCATCATCTTTTAGATTCAGTCTTTCTGAAAATCCTGCGTGGAATTGTGCCTTGTTTATAAACAAATCTATATCTTGTTAAACTTGTTAAAATGAATATGAGTTTAATTGATCTAGCTGTTATTTTCAAATGATAAAGCATGTCATTTTGGGGAGAAATGTCTTTAGGGTATTGCATTTTTTAGAGGAATATTACAAAAGTCGTAACAGGCAGAAAATTATACCCTAAAATATTCCTTTTTAGGTAGAGTATGCAGCTTTACGGTGTTCAAAGTTTTGACTGATAGATTTTTAACAAATGTGTTTTGATTGAAATTTAAGCACTTACATTGGCTTCCATTCTTTCAGTTTTTATAAATACCTTGATTCACTGAAAGATTGTTTTGCTCAGTATGAAAACATATGGCAATAGCAGATGTTTCTGGAAGAGAAAGAGATGGGGATGTGTTTTTTACTCTCAGTTTCAGCCCTGAACTGCCAGTGAATTCATCAGGCAACCGCAACGGTTTCGACCCACAGTCAGATGTCTACAGGATGCTTCAGGATCATGAGGAACCTGTGTCAGCTCCCAAACAATCTGGCTCCTTTAAATACCTGCAGGAAATCCTGGAAGCTGAGGATGGGGGTCAGTTTTACTTTCTATTTCTCTCTCAGAATGTATGTTTAAAAGTTGTTAATTACCAGTAATATGTTAAAAACGGTCCTATATAGTAATTTGTTTCTATGATTTTATCAGTTGTACCTTTAAAACTAAATAACTTTTGTCCACTTTTCACGTAATATGTGTGTATATATATATAATCTTAGTAAACAGAAACCTGTTAATTCAAAAGACCAAACAAATTTTAATTTTCCATTATTTGCTGTTGTGTCACTCTAAAGTGTGGGCCTTAAATCTCAAACTGACTGAATGAAGAGGTGCTTGTATGCTTGCAGTGTTAAGCACTGTATATCTGCTTTTTATTGTAAATAGTCTTTGCAATTTGTCCATCCATATTGAAAGTGAATGTGTTGTCCAACATGGCACAGTGTGGGTCCAGATTTACTGTCAGTTTGCACCGGCGCAAAACCTCTTTTGGCAGTAAAAGTGTGAACTTTGCAGCTGACCGTATTGCATATGCATTTGTAGGCATTTCCCTTTGAGACACAACATTTATGGGAGGAGAGGATTTAAAAGCATGCAAGGTGATCTGCGGTAGTCAGTTTACTGGTATTTGCACCATTATTTAACACTACAAAAAAAGCTGCTGCAGAAACAGGAAAAAAAAGTAAAAGTTGCGGCTGGTTTTGAGTCACTTGTTTCATGATAAGCTGCAGGTTACAGTCGATCTACTTTTTTTTTTTTTTTTGGTAACAAAACTGTGATATGGTGTTTTATCACAATACATCAGTATATGCTTGTTACTAGAAATGCTACGCTATGTTAAAATTGTCATGCTGCTTAAAAATGTATTCTGTAAATGCACTGCATTTTTGGGCCAGGTCGCTCTCTAGTCTCTTGCAGGCTAAAAAAAAACTCAAAATGCTGTGCTTTATGTCATTTAAGCCCAAAAATATGTTTTGTCTCAGCCAAATCCCATAGAGAGACTTCTAGACCACACTATACATACAATTTGCCATTTCTCTTAGTTTGAATTAAAGGCCTGTGGAGCCACAGGGCTCAGAGATCAAGTGTTTAAGTGTGTAAATAATGGTATTCGTTGACAGGTTTGGAGTTGTAACCTGTCCCAGCAGTCCTTGGGAATAAGAGTTAATGATCTCACTTTGGCACAGCAACAGTCGGTTGACGGAGGCAGGCACCATTGTATCATTTATCCGTAATTTTTCCTCGGATGTTTCCTCATCCAGCAGCAGGGTGGTTTTCTCCACTGAGCTCATGCTACGCCAGTCCTGGTTCTAAACTTGGCTTGAAACGGAGAAAATAGGAGGAGGCCTTGGCAGCTGTGCTCCATACTTGGCCCCAGCAGTGCCCTGAAGCTAACACACACCCGTGATTTTCAGCTACGTCTGCGTGGAGAATAGTATCTGACCTGAGACTGAAGCGTGAAGGACATTCATTTCCGGCCAGCTCTTGTTCCAGGGACAGCTGCTGAGCGCTCATTTTGAGTTGTTCCTCACTTTTTAAAGCAATAGTTCACTCAAAAAATGAGAATTTATTCAAGAATGTTATTTGAAGAGCGAATTTGTATGTGAATTAATGGAACAGCATAACTGAGGACAGTTTTGGGGAAAGTTACTTTTAAAAGTAATGCATTACAATATTGCATTACACCCTAAAAATGTAACTAATTGCATTACTTAGGTTTTATGAAAAGTAACGTTAGATTTTTTTTGAGTATCTTTTGCATTACGTTTTCTCATTTAGCCTGATTTTGCTTGTTTGTTTTTAATATAAACATTTTTTAAAATTTTTTTGGTGAATGTACAAAAGCCCTTTTACTCCAAAAGTGAAATGAATAAGCCTTAGGCTGAAGGAAACGTAAATTCAAAAAGCTCAAATAAAGCTTTCAGCTGTTCTGCCATTATGGATTGCATAAAGACTGGGACGCAAGAGAAGTATGTTCAGTTGTTTATCTGAAGTTGTTTTTAATCAGTACGGTTGAATTCGATTTATTTAAGGTCAGCTACAAAGACACTGATTAATAAATTGGGATTAAATGCATAAAGGACATTCATATTATTTACCATATTTAAATATTACAGGTTTGTGTTCATTTTGAGGAATACAGAATCTGTTTTTGTGTGAGTGAGAAGTAGTAAATGCATGTTACTTAGCAGGGATGCACAAATGTTTTTCAGACTGGTTCTCATGAGAGCACCTGGAGGTTTGGTTTGGTTTGGTGCTCACATAGTGACTGTGACCCATTAAATATAACTACAAAAAAATCTAGTAATTATTAATTTAAGTAATAGCATTATTGCCCTTTTCTCGTAAAATAATAAACAAAACCGTAAATACAGTGTGATATTACTATTATATTTAAAAATAAATAGTTAGTTTTAAATAAAATTATTTGAAAACAGGCTACGCTTAAAAAAATACAATGCTAATATTTACATTTTCATTTCTTTTTCATGAAGTTTCATCATTTTCAAACTTAAAATCAGCAGTTATTACAGTCAGAAAATCTAAACGGTTATTGTGCATTAATGCAATGAGCTGTCTGAACTTATTTACCCAGCACATTTTTTATTTTGGTCATGCATGTGCAGCTGCACACCCCTCATGTGCATCCCTGCATATAATATTCTGTGCCCTTGACTTGAGTTTATTTTCCTTTCAGGGACCTCACCGGTGGACAAACCTAGTGTCAGAGGCTTGCGTTCCCCTGTCAAATCTCCCGTGCCAAAGCTGGGCAGCCCCATAGCGGCTCCTCTGGCACCAATCCCCGGTTTACAGAAGCTGCCGCAGTGCACACGCTGCGCAAACGGCATTGTGTAAGTTGTGCTTCATATCAGTTTGTTTAAACAAATAGTAGTATTTGCAGAGAAAAGCCCACAATTGAACATTAAGGAGATTGAAAGTACTGACATAACAAGTGACATTGGAAGCCAATATGAGTTTGTTTCCATATCTTTGAACATGAACCTACGAAGCTTAACTTGCTGTCAGTGAATGACATTAAAAGTGCACAAAAATAGAGTGTGTAATAGTTAAAGGATTAGTTCCACTTCTAGAATACAGAATATCCTGATAATTTACTCACCACCATGTCATCCAAGATGTCCATGTCTTTCTTCAGTCGCAAAGAAATTAAGATTTTGGAGGAAACCATTAGTGGATTTTCCTCCATATAGTGGACTTCAATGGGGACCAAATGGCTGGAGGTCTAAAATATGGTTTCAGTGCAGCTTAAAAAAATTAAAACGTATATACTTTTAAACCACAAATGCTCGTCTTGCACTAGCTGGACTTCATGCATTGCATAATCACATTGGAAAGATCACGCGTGACGTAGGCAGAAGCACCGACCCAGTGTTTGTGACGCGAACCTACAAAAACGGCCAAACAAAAAAAGGTAAAACGATAATGTCTGACGCTTTTGAAGTTGGGGGAGAAAATGAGAAATTAGTTTTTCTTCCTTCCCTTGCTTTATGAACTGGAGCGCACACTTTCCTACCTGATTACATAATGCATGGATTTGTGGACACACATCTCAGAGCTAGTGCAAGATGTGCATTTGTGGTTAAAAAGAATATACATTTTTATTTTTTTTTTATCAAATAAGCGATGGTTTTGCTAGATAAGAGCCTTATTCTTTGGCTGGGATCATGTAGAGCCCTTTGAAGCTGCACTGAAACTGCAGGCTAGACCTTCAGCTCGTTGGTCCCCCTCGACCGTTTTCCTCAGAAACTTTAATTTCATTGCGACTGAAGACAGAAAGCCATGAACATCTTGGAAGACATGGGTGTGAGTAAATTATCAGGAAATGTTTATTCTGGAAGTGAACTAATCGTTTAAATGAAGCTGACCTGCCGCAGCATGTGTTCCTCTCGCTGCACAGGTGATCCATATATAACTGCAAGTCACTTTACCGCTGTTGGCACTTTCCCACAGTTTCTATTAAAAATGAGTAAACCGTGAGGTCATATGATAAGGAAGTTCCACTGAAGAGTTGACAGATGTTATAACCGCCAAATAACTGTTCACTGAGATTAATAATAGGAAGTGGATTCCCAGCTAACAAAAAAGTTATAAAAACATTATTTCTGAATGTTCTCTGAAGGTACAAAATGTCCAGTTTTTAAGATGTTTTAGAAACGTTTCTTGGAACGTTAAGGGAACATTCGATTTTATGTTTTACAGCATCATGGGAATGTTACTTTTGAATGTTCTCTAAAACAAGTAGCAACGTTTAAAAAATGCTTGACGAACATGCAACTAAAACATTTCAGAAACGTTCCATGAACAATGTATAAATAATGTTTTTGTGCTGACATTTTAAGAACATCATTAAAGACCAGATAACTGAACAAATGTTCCATTAATGTTACTTTATAATGTGCAGGAGAACCTTGTACTTGTATTCAATCAGCCGTTAGGTTCACATAACAGACATTTGTCCAGAACAGTAGCTTTCTGTTTCTGTTTTATATCTTGGGTTAGATTAGTTTTACTGATCAAACATTATATGGCTAATCCTGCTTTAGAAAGTGTTGTTCTCAGCCATATTATCATAACCCTTTTTTCTTTTTTTTAACAAGTCTATCCATAGAAGTCTGTAGTATTGGACTAGTTTTCTGGTTTAAACCAGTTTTGCTCAGTTTCTCTAGAAGCAAACAAGTCAAAGTCTGCTTTATTGCCAGTTCTGCCACATGTACTGCACATGCAGAGAATTGAAATTGAGTCACTCTCAGACCCTTGGTGCATACTAATAACTCTAAACACTAAAACAGTAGAATGTAAAAATACAAATACAATATATAAATATGGACGTGGAAAAACAAAAAGGACAGATAAAGTAGCACAAGGCACATGGCAGATAGAATGCAAACCTGTGAAATAAACCAATAGTGCAGATTTAATGAGTGTAGTGCAAAAAAAAAGATAAAATAACACTTCATAGAAAATAGAAACATTAAAATTAAAAGAAACCAGGTTTGTTGTTGTTAGTGCATAACAAAAAATAAGATGTCTATTTTAGAAAGAAATCATTGTAAACATTAAGGTTGTTTGAAATGTTTTTATTTATACTAAGTAAACTAAATCAAATAAAACATTGATAACTTTTTTAATTTTTTATCTTAAGTGAAAGCTCTATTTTCATTTCATATTATAGCTGATTCTGCCTTTGTTTGTGGTGAAATTAAGGACAAAAATAATTTATTGTGTCTAAAGAAAATATATTAAGTATGGTCTAACTTTTTTATGTTGTTTGTTTATTTGTTTGTTGGAAGGTTCTGGAAAAAAAATTAGATTTAAAGATTTTTTAAATCAAAATGTATGGTTTAAACTAGGGATAAGAGATGCAGTCAATTAAAGCTATCGATGGTCGATTAACCGGTTTAATTTTGGGTTGTGTGCGGGCTGCAGGACACAGGACAGATAGGCTATTCATTCCTACAACTTGTTAATTCGTTCCTGCGACTTATTAATTTGTGGCCACAACCCATGTTTCATTCACTTTCCTCCTTAAATAACCCTATGATTCAATTAAAAAGAGGTAACAAATTAATAAATCCAACAAATTCTTAATTTATGGCCGTGAAATCTTTCATTTCACCTGCCACATGTTTACCACAGTTAGAGATGTGAAAACAGTGATAAAAAGTGAATCACAATAAAATAATCCTGTGAAATTAGGAGGGTTAGATGGTGAGGATTAAGGAAAAGAAACAATGCCTAAATATTATTGAATTTGTGGAAATTCATGACCAACCGGCAAATCAGAACAAAGCCGCGTAAATGAATGCTATGGGCTCAAACGGCATCCAAAAGCATGATTGCGATGTAACATTTTCCAGCTAACTAATTATTCCTCTAATAAACTGCTTTTTATACCACACCTTTTATAATCAGATATTATAATTTATAAATGAACAATTTCTGGATTCAAAAAAGGGACTGTGACCGACACAGACAATACGTTTTGCCGGAGCATTCGATGATGTCACTAAACGATGACAACACATATGAGCATCCTTTACAAGTTTATGCATGGACCTAACTAGCCTAGGGCACAGGTTTTAAGCTCTGGGACTAAATGGTATGCTTTAAAGAAAATTGTCTATGGGAAATACGACTAAAAAAGTTTTAAAACACGTTCACGAAAAATAAAGGATTACAACGAGCATTCTGTTTGTTTGCTTTATTTTACAAAAGCACACATCTGTTTTTATTGTTTGTGCAAAAACAAAAGTAAACATTTTTGCGGATTATCTCTTACTCCAAAAATTTAGGTTTTTTCATGTTTCATCTTATCGATCACGGTGGTGCCTCGCGTGCACACATCCCACATATTATAGCAAATCAAACTTACATTGCAGTCTGTTCATTATCAAAATACAGTCAACCAAAAATATAAAAGGTTACACTAGTCAGTTTAAATAGACCGTAGTGTACCGGTCCTCTCTGCTTTTAAGGAACGTTTTTGATCATGTGAAGAGGATGATCTTTTCCATCTATATGTGAATGTATGTAAAGTACAAGCCTAGTTTACATTATAAATAATTCAAATACATTGCGAATATGGAAATATTTGGATTTGTGCAGAATAAGACATGAGCAATAACCTCCAAATGCATCTATCCAAACGTATGTCGCGCTCTCTTCATTTTATCAAATGATCATAATCACATGTATTTAGTGTTGTCAAAAGACCCGGTACTTCGGTACCAAGTCGGTACTAAAAAAATTTAAATGTGACGGTACCAGGTTTCTTTAAGTACCGGTAGTACCGAGGTCCCGTTCAAACCCGGTTCAGCCATAGACAATAAAAGAAAGGGTTCAGCGCTACGATTTCCGTGAAGCAGAAAACGAGGACGGAATCTCAAAATCCAATCATGAAAATTAAACTTACATTTTAATATGGACAGTCATGGAATTTGTCAAAGTTAGCATACATTAATCAAATCAAATCTCCATATGGACCAGTAGCTGTAAATATTAAGCTGCAAAAGTTGTTTGAAATATGAATCCGTGTTCTGCATGTCTCTGTGTGAATTAATTAATGACAGAGACGTGCGGGTTTGTTTACTACATAGACCGAAGCGCATGACGCTTGCATTAATTTCAGCATCTGAGCTTCAGATTCTCTCTCCATCAAGCGATCTGAACTTTTCAGTTCATCTCAATGGACGCATAGTGCACCTGTGTTTGATGCTCTGTAAACTCTTTGTGAAGGCGCACGACTCACCGTCGCTTTACTGATAGTGCGGTTTCTCACACATGCAAAGAGAGAGAGAGCGAGAGTCTTACCACGCTGAATCGACACGCTATATGTAAACTATTCTTTGTTGTCTTCTCCAGTCAAAATAATGGAGTTCATTTAGAATTATTCATTCATTTTCGAACAAGCAGAAGACATACCGGTTTCTCCGGTAGTGGGCGGAGCTAATGCGCAAATGGCAATTTCATTGGCTGGCGCTGATCTCTTACCGTCCCTGTTTTGATTTCAGCAAATCATTTTGACCGAACGCAGACAACGTGATTAATATTCATGAACCCAGCAGCTCATCAATTCATAGTGCATTGTATATACATTACTATGATAGTAGAATTAGTAGTAGTATTATCAATACTCAAATGACAAATATGCATTCATTAGGCCTAAAAGTTAATTTTTACATAAAGGCATTGTGCTAGAAATATTACTATTATTTAGTAAAATGTATGTGATACTGCTACTGTTGAAAAAAAATATAAAACTTAATTTTTTAAAGAAATAAATCACAATATTTCTTCCATGTTTTAATTTTAATAGCAAATCCCCTTTATTTACCAAAAATAAAATGTTTAAATTTCATAAATTAAAAGACAGATTAAATTTGGGTGAAACTTGTTTACTGTTTTTCATAATTATATAACTTGTAGAAAAACTTTAAACACAATTGTAAATAAGTATAAAGAATGGCATTGGTTTTATTTTTAGTGCTAAAAAGTTTTTTTTTTTTAATTAGCATATTTTTGTGTTTTGCATTGGTACCGAAATTGGTACCGAGAACCGTGGATTTTCACTGGTATCGGTACCGAATACTGAAATTTTGGTACCGTGACAACACTACATGTATTAATTTTATAATTCTGCAACTAGCATTTTATTCAGACTAAAACCCCTTTATTTAATTTGATAAAGCATTTGAAAGTAGCTTTTGTACATCCTGTCATGCCGGTGACTGCGTTTCATTTAGCAGCATTAAGGTTAATGATGATGTATTGATTAATTGATCGTTAATTTAAACGTCGATCAATCATGGTAATGATCGAAAACTGACACCCCAAGTTTAAACCAAAACAAATATATTTGGCAGTAACAAATAACATTTTTCTTTTTATAAGTTGGTCCAAAGTATTTTTTTTTCGGTGTATAATACTAACCGAGAGGATGCACTGTATTTTTTACACCATAGCATTCAATTTCAATAATGTTAATAAATAAATTTATTTATTTCTCAGAATTTTTTTATATATATTTGAAAAGTTTGCAAGGAAAATATAGTTGCAAGCTCCAAATTGTTGAAATTGGAATGAAACATTTATTTATAAACATGAATATTAAAGCCCTTAAAAGTGTCTCTCTATAAGATTTGTCCTTTTGTACACTATTATCTATCTGCCATTGATAATAAAATCCCAGAAGAGTAAGATACAATAAATGACATTTAAGAACTGTCTTATAACGCAGGGGAACCATTGTGAAGGCCAGAGACAAGCTCTATCACCCCGACTGCTTCGTGTGTGATGACTGTGGGCTGAATCTAAAGCAGAGAGGATATTTCTTCATCGATGAGAATCTGTATTGCGAGACGCACGCCAAAGCCCGAGTGCAGCCTCCGGAGGGGTACGACGTGGTGGCAGTGTATCCCAACTCCAAAGTGGAACTGGTCTAACACACACACAAACACACACAGGTTCCCCTTGAGGATTCAGCTTGGCGAAGTGGAAATGAGAATAACAAACTGAAATATCTTTTTCAGTCCCTGCTCAACTTTATCCTGGACTCGCGTTCTGTAGTTTGTTAACCTGCAGTTACCCTCCTACTGAAATCGAGCAGCACTTATTTCTAGGTTAGATGGCCTTACTAACATTCGTACAGAGCAATTCTAGTGTTGCTTTAAATTTAAAACACAAGATAGCAGAATAGACAAAACAGCGTTCCAGAAGAACATCTGTTCACCTAAATTCCAGTGGCACACCAACGATTTATTTTTCTGAAAGCTGTGGTGAACTGATATGCTCAAAAATGCCACGAAGAATGTTTCGAGCCATGTGGAAAATGGAAATGGTATTCATTTATTCAGAACGTTTGGGACGGTATGTTTATTCTTTGGCTAAGAAGCCAAGACATGTTTTTTCTAGCTTCCATTGCCAAACCCCGCTTCATCTTTGCAGAAGATAATGAGACTGTAGGAATGGAAAACTGCATTTGATTGGCTCTGAGCAAAATTATGCTGTATCTGTGTTGTATGTGAATGTAATCTGACACGTAATTGCTTTTCTGAACACAATTTCTGTCACAAATATGCATTTCATTTTTTAAAGAGACTCTGCGGACAGTTTTTTCATTCGCATCAGCTATCTTCATGGTAAAACAACCATTTGAAGAGAATATTGATAAATGAGGCTTTTATCTATTCAGCATGTTTTCGGTCACAAATCTAGCTTGCTGAAAAAAAATGGTTTAATGGCGCAAACATTTCTAGATAACTGACTGCGTTTGCATACAGTATGTGATTGAAACTAGATTTATTTTGATGGTTTGGGTGACTTCATGTAAAATGAAACCAGAATAGTAAAATAGATATGCTTTTATTTTTTTGTCTTTTCGTTAAGTGGCTAGGCTTTTGTAAATTCTGTAAAAAAAAAAAAAATGAGAAATGTTTGTTTTTCTAGTTTCTTATGAATGATGCATTGTGTGGGTTTTAGAAACGTGTAACACAACTTTACATGGTTGACCTAAGAACCGTCTGTAAATAATTAGAATGCTAACAGATAATTTTTCAACATAATGACATTTGAACTGAAAAGCGAAAACTGAAAACAGGTACTTATAGTCATTTTAATGGATTATTAGGTCATTCCAAGCCCTTCTGACTTTCTTCCGTGGAACACAAAGGAGTAATGCTCATGCTGGCCAGATGCAGTTAAGCTACTAAAAAGCAGCATGAAAGTATTATAAAAAAATATCCTATATGACTTGCTGCAGTCCGAGTTCTTTGAAGCCAAACAATAGCATCGTGTGTGAGGATCAGACCAAAACTGAAGGCAATATTGTGACTCATATTCCATTTTCAAAACTGCTTGATAATCACATTGGTTTAACTATTTATTTCTTCTGGAAGTTTTGTGGTTGTTTCTCAGTTACAGTCATTAATGTGCATGCAAAGTTTTGCCATGCAGATGTGTTTTGGAAACGCTGTACAAATTATGATTATCAATTGTAATAGGGGTCAACCTGAACCCCATTGGTTTCCATACAATTTGCCAAAAAAAATCAACACTCAACACAACCAGCAAACGGTCAAACAAGTCCATCTAGCATATGTTTACATAGAAAACAATGCTAGCGCACTGGAATGGAAAAACACGTTCAGTGTGAATGCCCCCGAAACCATTTATTCAGATGTTTCGTCTGCCATATCTCACATATCTTCAATCTTTAAATATGACAAATCAAGAAATTGCATCAGGAATCACTGGTTCTCACATGAAGAACTTGATGAGCTAATTCAGCTGTGTTTAATTAGGACAGAAGCCAGCGCCGCAGGATAGTGGCCCTCCCATTGGAGGTTTGGACACCCCTTTACTAAACAGTTCCACAGAAGAAAGCCATGCAACTTTGGAAACACAAAAAAACACACAAAAAAAAGCAGTTTTGTTTTGAGCAGAATGCTAAGTGAGTCTGCGTTAGCGCCTCCCAGAGCTCCTGTGGATGCGTTCCCAAACTATTGCCAAATATCCATTCGCTGTTTTCACAAGCCCGTATGCTTTTGCTTATCAGAAACACTCTGCATAAGTGACCATCATTAAAATCTTCCACTTTCACAGCCGTTGTCTTCTTTCTTCAAAGCACTTCATGCAGACACAAGTTGGGTTAAAATGGCCTTTTTTATGTTGTAGATATTTCACCCAGCTGAGAGGTTTGTGTTTTCAGCTGTCAAGGTCAAACTGCTCTTCTGATGCATGGCTCTCGCTCAGTGGCCTCTTCGTAATCAGAACCAGAACTGCATTTCAGTTGCTTTTCACATTCCATTTCTACTTTTTCTCTATCCCTCATGATCTCCAACCACAACGATGGCTGTTGCAATTCCTTCATGGGAAATCAAATGACTCAGTCTAAAATGTGCAGTGGTTAATATTGTGGCAAACCCTCTGACTCTCCATCAGTTTTGCCAAACTTGACTCCGTGAATGTTTCAGGTTGGGTCATGTTACAAATATTCTGGAGCATGTTGGTACTTCATATCGGGATGTTTTCTTCTGAACACTTAGTGATTGACAGTGTAATAAAAAAAGGATCAAATTAATTGCGATTACAGATTACAGGTTTTTGCCAATGAATAGTTGTTTATATATTCTTTTGCATTATTTTAAATTTTTGGGGGATTTTATAATGCAATACAAAATGTATAATTTTTTTTTATGAGTGTTTTTTTATTATTATTTTTTTTCATTCATTCCGTTTCCATTTTTGACCACGAAGGTACAAGTATCTACTTTTTTTATTTATAACGCTTTAACATTTGAATCATGTTCATTTTTTTTTATTAAAGTGTGTTCACATAGCTAATGCAACAAAATAGACAAGTTTCATCCCATTTCAAAAAAAAAAAATAGATTTTTTTTTATTTCCTATGCCGGGTCATAAGTGTTACATTTTCATTTTCGACCATTTAACACATCTGAATCATGGCCAGGATTTTTTTTTTTTTTTGTATGTGTGTGTTCACATAGCTAAATGCAACACAAGTCACCATGTATCATTTAATTCTGAATAAGCTAAACATTTACAATATTCAAAAAAAAAAAAAATGTTCAGTCAAAAGTGACTGAAGAGGCCCAGAATATCCAATTGTGAGTCATCAGGCGTGTCTTAAAACTCTGTAAAGTGTTTCTTGGTTGCTTAGCTAGATAAATAATATATGAGAGCTTAGGAATTTCTCTTTAGAAATTGAGATTTTTTTTCTTCCTTAATATTTACATGAACACAGCCCAACTTTTAAGGCACTAGGAAGACAAAGTATGCTAAACTGCACTTTCAGCTGGACTAGCATGGAAATGTGTGGTCATTTCAGCTGGGTCACTAGTTCTGAAACGTCGGACAGATCCGCTGTGAGATCCAGAGGCATGCACACAGAAGCAGATCTCTCTTGTGCTGAGTCAGAGACTGCTGGCAGCACACTTCTCAAGACCAAGTTTGGACAAAACTGTGGAGAGGGCTGGTTTAGATCAAGAGAAGAAAAACAGAAACAGATATCTGAAGAGCTTCCTCTGCAATGTAGCTAAAAATAAACCAAAAGCATTTGTTAATGTAAAAACAATCAGCAATCGGTATATACCCCATCAGAAGAGGTCTCTCCAGGTTCCTCCATTACAACTAGTCAAGAATATCATGAATTGCGAGCAAGACAAGAAGCATTCAGGATTTGATGAGAAAGTAAAACAGCATGTTGGTATAAAGAGTGTAATCCAGGGCTCTTATTGTCATGGAAAAGTTAACAGGAAAAGGAAAACAGCCATTTAATGGTTTCATTATATTAATTTTAAAACTGGTACCGGTCAATCCAGCACGGTGATCTCTATTGAATCATTTTTACAACATCTTTCCATGACCAACGAGTGGAAATCATTGAAATTTGTCGGTGAAAAAGAGTGGGAACCTCTTCTAAAGCAGCCAAAAGCAGAATCATTGCGTTTTCTTTACTGTGTGTGTGTGTGTGTGTGTGTGACAAAATATCAAACATATAACAGAGCAGACCGCCATATAATTAGAGGTTTCACAGAATCCAATATCCAGCGGCTTCTCAAAACAGTGTGTGTTGTCATTGTCTTACTAAAAGTTCCCAAAGTGTGTTAAATGAGGTCATTAGAGGCAATAAGAAGGAAACCCCTGCTCTCCCAAGCTATAATAAAAACAAGAAATCTTCTTTCATGTATAGCCAGAAGAACTAGGGTTGCCAAGTGCACGCTTTTCCTACAGAATCTGGCTACTTTTAAACTCGGTCGGCTTTTGTTTCAGATTGCATTGCTTTTTTTGTTCTTCATCAATGTTTGCATGGACGTACACTCTTCCCAGTGTATGGTTTTACAAAAAGAGGAACTGTGTGCTTTGGGAAAGTGTATGTTTGGGCTTCAAATAGTAAATGGATGGCTTTAGAGTGTAGTCTCGGCCGGCACACCCATGAACCGCTGGATGAACGTCTGATGCACAACACACACACACAATGGAAAACACTTCAGGAGTTTCTAAGTCATCATCGGATTGGATTAATTCTATGAGTTCAGGAAGAAGTGTCACATTCTTCAACAGTTGTTGGGACTCCAAAGCCACTTTATAGAAGAAGAAATTCATTGTGTGATAACTGCAGTGTTGGGGAGTAACTAGTTACATGTAACGGCGTTACGTAATTTAATTACAAAATAAATGTAACAGTAATCAGTTACAGTTACTAAGAAAAAATGAGTAATTAAATTACAGTTACTTATGAAAATTGTAACGATTACAAAGAGGATTACATTTGAATATTTACACACATCCACATACAGCTTATTTCTTTCCCAAATTGCACTAAGACATATGACCCATAATCTCCGAGACGCGGAAAACACATTCGTAGAATCCAGTCATAAAAATGGAATTCAGCCTATAACGCGGACGCAATATGCCACATTTAGGACGAATAAATCAAAAGTAGGTCAGTACACTTGAAGCAAAACCCGATATGGACTGATGTCTGTGAATGTTAATCCGCAAAAAGACTGAATATGAATCCTGCACGTTCTGCGTGTCTGTGGAAATCAGGCGCTGACTGGACACCGGGAGAACCGGGACTATTCCCGGTGGCCTGGCAGACGATTTGGCCTTCTACTTTAATATTGTTATTGTATAATTGCAGGCCGAATATACTAAAGCGATTATTTCCGAATCCGCCATTCGATAATTAAATCTCTAATAAATCATGAATCGGTTAGTCGTGACTGGCAATGGTTGGGCTCGCGCGCTCTCCGCGCCTCCGCCGAACGGTTTGGATCAGACTCCGAGTAATCAATGCGAGTGAGAGAGACCGGAGTGAACTGTGTAAGCGCACAGCTGGAGCAGAGAAGCGACACTTCTGTTCAGGGTTTCAGGTGCAGGTCAGTTTCATCTGTAAATATGCTAATGTAGTTTTGTCTTTGTTTACTTAGTCAAGCAGCAGCAGCACATTGCTCGCAATCACTCAAAATACTGTATAAACGACGTCATTATTATCTTTTGTAATGTTACAGTAGTAAGTTAGCAGATAAATCATCATATTTTATCGTAGGTTTAGGGGGAGCTAGTGGATACAAAAACACAACCCTTAGGAAAATTAATGTAGCCTATGGTATGGCACTAACCGTGGTTTAATTATGGAATTTGTAGTAAAAATAAATACAAGTGGTAATTCATTTGCCAAAAAAACAAAATTGCACTTACAAAACATGGTAAAAGTCAAATAAAAATCTTCAGTATTAAAGTCATGAGAGAGATGGATGGATAATGGAAGTGAAGGTGCAGTTCAGGAGAGAACTCTTAATTACGTTGCAAGTCCCCCAACCTAAGGATTCACATTTTTTCATGTCAGGTCCAAAAAAATAATAATAGGGTTGTCCATGTTTCAGAATGGGTTGTGGGTGTATGAGTGGGAGATTTCCCAGCCTATTTTTTTCCCAGTCCGCCCCTCATGGAAATTAATCTCTAGAACAGTCACTTCATGAGCATTTTTTACTTATTTTGAGAAACTATCATCATATCATATACAAAGAGACAGCAGTGTTTCAGAAAGACACCAATGTTTCAGGAGTTTAGTACACAAAATAGGACACATGCTTATTAGATAACCGTATTTGAGTTGATGTATATGCTTTTATTTTTTTATTAACTATTTTTCCCCAAACCATTGTTAGATGCAGTTAGATGCCTGTAGTTATGCAAAGATTTGGTTTAAAAACAGTATCTATAAACTATTTCTTTTGATTTTAAATCTGCTTTGAACTTCAGATCAATCTCTAAGTAAAAGGCAGTACTAAAGTCTGATTGTGTGGTGGATGTGTTCAAATGTGATCATCTTAATTCAGGTGATGAAGAATGATGAAAGTCTGACAGTATTGAGCACTACTGTAAGGTTAAACCTGCATGGTGTAAAATGGTTGAAGATGATTAACAGTTGCAAATTAACATTCATTAGAAATTTATAAAAGTAATCAAAATGTACTCAAAAGTAATTAGTTACATTACTTTATTAAAGTAATTAAAAAAGTTACACTACTATTACATTTTAAATAGGGTAACTTGTAATCTGTAACCTATTACATTTCCAAAGTAACCTTCCCAACACTGGATAACTGTGACGATTATTGTTTATCAGAATCAATGAAATGCTGGATTTCCAAAAGCATTTGAAATCCACAGTACCATTATTGCAGTAAACTTGCACAATGTTTTACTAAATGTATACACATTTTATTTTAGAGGACGTATTGTAGAGATAAAGAGACTGCAGGGGCTCATTTCATCAAGGATTCTTTTGATGAAAATGGAAAACAGGCATCTTAAGGCTTGGACTTTGTCAGGAAGTATCTGCAGAATAAACACTGCCCTCATTCATTCCCCATTATATTTCAGCTGAATGAAACACTGATGTTTAGATCCATCACTCAAGAAAGTCTATTCTTACTAACAAAGTGGAGAGAAGAAAGAAGCGGGAAGCGGTTTGTTTCCAGTTCCATTGGTCTGAAGCTGAATTCTAAGAGAACGTCCGATACACAAATCCTTTCAGTTCTCCTCAGTGAAGGTGAGATCTAGTTCGGTGCAATAGCTTTCAAACATGATGAACAATACAGCCCTCAAATATTCACCCGAAATTACAAGAATAGCTACATAACAGCTTTATTTGAATTGCAGTAGTGATAATGCTTTCACTACAACTGCTAAAGATGGAAACAAGCTTGGTTTGATACAATAAACGGTCTAACAGGGCTTTATGATGTAAATCCCTTGTTCTGATTTCATTATTTCTTGTGAGGCAGATGATTATGTAGACCTATGGAGAGGAGAAAGAGTCCACTGATGTCAGCAACAACATATTTATATAACAGACTGCATAAAACACGAATTTCCAAGCCGTCTGAAATTCATCTTACTTTAAACATCAGAAACTGCTCCAGATTGCATGTTACTGCTTGTGTTGGGCGGAGGTGTTTTTTCCTCATCTGACCTCTATTTTTTCCTGTATCTTCCTAGATGGGAGCGTTCATTTACATTTTTAGGGGAAATAAAACTTATGAACTCTACTTCTGAAATGAACATGAAGAAACTGAGAACCAAGCAAACTTGATCCTGAAATGATCCTCTGAATGGAAACACTGACTGTAAAACCAGGTCAACACAAAGAGGCTTTTTGTTGTTGTAAAAACTCTTGTTTCATTTGATTACAGGATTTCAATTTCTGTATTTACAATAAAAAAAAAATAAAAAAACTCAAATACATTCAAAAACATGAATAAACCCAGGCAATATGGGTTTCATTTGGACAATAAAAAGAAATAACCGTAAACATTTACAAGCAAACTCCTGGGATTGACACACCAGTCTCTGTTCATTCTGAGCCAGCCTCAGCATCTTTAGACTTTTTCTTCTTTTTCTTCTTCTTTGCGCTCTCCGTAACCTGTGTGTGAATGAATGAGTTTAGAATTAGTGCTTTCAATTGATACATTTCATATTCATGTTTTGTGTCATAATAATATTCATCAATTTCATACTGAATCTCCAAATGAATGTAGAGTCGTTGCCAAAAGTTGAGAATTACATAAATATTAGTTTTCAAAAAGTTTGCTGCTAAACTGCTTTTAGATCTTTGTTTCAGTGATGTACTGAAATATAATTACAAGCACTTCATACGTTTCAAAGGCTTTATCGACAATTACATGACATTTATGCAAAGAGTCAGTATTTGCAGTGTTGGCCCTTCTTTTTCAGGACCTCTGCAATTCGACTGGGCATGCTCTCAATCAACTTCTGGGCCAAATCCTGACTGATAGCAACCCATTCTTTCATAATCACTTCTTGGAGTTTGTCAGAATTAGTGGGTTTTTGTTTGTCCACCCGCCTCTTGAGGATTGGCCACAAGTTCTCAATGGGATTGAGATGTGGGGAGTTTCCAGGCCATGGACCCAAAATTTCAACATTCTGGTCCCCGAGTCACTTAGTTATCACTTTTGCCTTATGGCACGGTGCTCCATCGTGCTGGAAAATGCATTGTTCTTCACCAAACTGTTGTTTTGGTACCATTCTTTATTCATGGCTGTGTTTTTGGGCAGAACTGTGAGTGAGCCCACTCCCTTGGATGAGAAACAACCCCACACATGAATGGTGTCAGGAAGCTTTACTGTTGGCATGACACAGGACTGATGGTAGCGCTCACCTTTTCTTCTCCGGACAAGCCTTTTTCCAGATGCCCCAAACAATCGGAAAGGCCTTTTTTTTTACCAATTTAAGACTTACTACATTAAGTTTATGATGCCACTAAACAAAGGAAGGCATTTTGACAAGTACGTTTTTGTCCATTAAACAGAACTCTCTGAAGCGCTTGAACATGACTAACTTCTCTTGTGATAGTTCACAATCTACTGTAACACTAGCCAAATGATGCCAGGAAAATGAAAAGCATGCTGAAAATGTATTAAGTAATCGTACAATTGCATTGTGCACATTGACAGCCTTTATGCTGAATGAAGAATGCCACATCTCTTATTCTGCATTTGGTCCAAACCACCCATCACAAGCTCACCTCAGTCTCCTCCTCCGCTGGAGCCTCGGCCGCTGCCTCTTCTGCTAGCTTCAATTTCTTTTCTTTCTTCTTTTTCTTCTTCTCCTTCTTGTCTTCTTCCGTCTTTGTGTCCTGAGCAGCTGCCGCGTCACTTTCGCTTCCACTCTCGTCTCGTTTCCTCTAAAAAAAACAGAAATCATGTTAATACTGATATTAAAGAGAGTACATTTTTATCCATGTGCTTCAGAAATCATACCTTTGCTGCCGTCTGCTCAGCAACTTCACTCTTTTTCACCTTGGGAGTGCTAGAAGAGGAAAGAGTCCAATCATTTCTGCTCCAAACCCAAGCAGCTGCTGAGTCTGAAGGATGTGTAAGGGTCTGTGCACCCAGCTCAGATCCCTCGGTCCTGGGCTCAGGGTTTGGCTTTAGCAGACAGACTCCCTCAAGGGTCACAGCAGACCAAAGAGGGATAACAGTCTGCAGAAACAGCTCCACTCAAGACTTAAGATCCAGGTTTGAGCAATTCTTCACCTCATGATATTTAAGTGTCTTTCACTTAATCAGATCTCAGTTTTGTAATCTCTGGTCTGCTGAGGATTTGCGACATCTTGTGGGTACTTTACGAATTGCATGCCATACAAAGAGTCAGGTTGGTTTTTTTAGGGCTGTCAATTTAATGCATTAATCTGGAGCTATTAATTATGGGGACATTTGATTTTTCTTCAAATGAATGCATCCACCCCGACCCAGTCCTATGTCATCTTACACTGACACAGTTGCTGATGAGCATGATGCAGGACCAAGGACTGAGTGTAGAAACATTTTAATGCAATTATATGCTCAAATTAAAGATGTGACACAAAAAATTCTCCTCGTCTTAAATTTACATGTTGTTTTCCACCAAAAATGGAGCAGTAATTTGTGTAAGAGATGCATGCAACAGGAAGAAACTTCTTAAATTGTACGGGAACAGCGATACATTCTCGATTTGAAAACACATTTGGCTGCTGTTGTGTTTAAAATAATAATAAATTGTGAAATGTTTTTGTGATCTTCAGAAGCAGCTGTACCTGTAGTCCACGTAGCCCTTGGTCCAGTCTGCCGGGGTGCTGCCGTTGGGCTTGCCGTGTTTGTCTAGAAGTCCTTTTTGGATCATCATTTTCTTCTGACTGGCCTGAAACACATGCCTTTTTAAAATACAAGTAAACGCTGGTTTCACCAATAAACCGTGCGATTCCTCTGAACACATCTCACCTTCGGTCCAAGGCCCCATTTGCGCGGATACGTGTCTCGCTCCATAATGACCCTCTTGATTTTGGCGACAACACCGTGGTCACATGTGGAAATGACGGCGGTCGTCATCAGGGCAACCGCTGCGGAAAAACAAATCTAATTCAGTCAGATCTGCACAAAGACTAGCGGCGGCTGAACTCTGACCTGAAGCCATCAGTCTCGGGTGATAGATGGACGGTCATCTTTGCAGTAGTGCTAATGCGATCTAGGTCACATCATGTGGCTCAGAACGGTGCATGCTGGGGCTGGGAGAGAGATTTGAACATTCACCTGTACAAATGGCTTCTCCTTTAGTGGTTATGACGACTATGTCTTGATTCACTTCGATCCCATCTTCATACCGCAGGACGCCTGGTAACATGATCTTAGCGCCGTAACATATCGCGTTCACCTGTTACACAACTAGCATCGTCAGACCGGCCCACCTCAAACTTCATCTGGATTATTAAATTACAAAATGAGCCAGTTTTCATACCGCGCTGTCCTTCATGACGATCCTCTTGTGGGAGATGAGGAGTTTTTCCAGAGGATAGATCACTCTCCTCAGGTAAGTCTCGTCTTTGTTGTGGTCAAACTGCCACTGGGCGTCCAACACGTCATGCATGGTCACCAGGTTATCCTGGGAGAGACCAACACGAGGATCAGCCAACAAAAACGCTTTTGTTTAAGTAAATATTGTATTTATTCATGCAACTATCTGTGACGTGATGGTACCCATTGTAAATGTTTTTCTTACTATGAAGTCAAAGGCTAAATGTCTACTGTTTGGTCACCAACATTCTTCAAAACATCATCTTTTGCATTCAACAGAAGAAATTAATACAGGTTTAGAATAACCTGAGGGCAAGGAAACAATGACAGAAACTATTTCGCTTTAAACTAAAAACAGGTTTTATTTGAGCCTATTAATCAACCGTAGCTCAAGTCAGGTTTACAACATCCATGTTATTACCAGTCACTGAACATTTGTAGCACAGCTACCTTCCATTAATCACAAAATACTGTTACTTCAGATAGCAAAGACTCAGCTCTCAAGCTCATGAGTCACAGTCCAGAGTTTAATGTCTGATGAAGGTTATGCATGTTTCTAATGCATGTAGCAATGATAAGCAGAACCAGGGAGGAAGCCCAGGACTGAGGTCGTTCTGCAGACGTACCTTTTCTCCCATGACTCCGGAGCGGACGCGCCGCAGCTCCTGCATCTGACCGCCCACCCCCAGCAGCAGCCCCAGATGAACACACAGAGTCCTGATGTACGTGCCCGCTTCACAGCTCACCCAGAAGATACCTGCACACACACGGTTACTCAGTCTCACACTCCACAGACATCAGTCATGGGTGATAGATAGCAGGTCATCTTCACACAGAGTGCTAATGCAATCTACATCACATCATGTGGCTTCAGAATAAGAGTCGACATGAAACTGCATTCACAACAGACCTAAAATAATCAATATTCTCCATATCGTATACTATTAATAGTTATGATATTCACTTAATAACAGTGTTGGGGAAAGCTACTTTAAAAGTAATGCTTTACAATGTTGTGTAAAAAAAAAGTAACTAATTGTGTTGCTTAGTTAGCATAACGTTACTTTTGTGTTACATGTCGGCACCTGAGCTGCACTTGCTTAGTTTAACCCCAAAAAATATATATTTAAGTGGGAAGTGCCTCCGCACTCACAATTTTAGTGAATAGATGAGAACATAAATTAAAATGCATTACTTTTTTGAAAAAAATTTATTTAAAAGTAATGAGCAGACCTTGAGAATGAATGTAAATTGAACTTGTTTGTTCACAATTAAACTCCACAGAGATCCCTTTTAATTTAGGGCCCCATAACACCTTTTTTATATTTAAATATATATATATATATATATATATGTATGTATGTATGTGAGATTCTGTGTTTGATTAACAAATTTAGAGTTTAGCATTAAAAAAAATGATGTCTAGTGAACAAATAAACGCAACACTAATAAACTTTTAAAATATAAATGTAACAATTTTCGACTCTCGGAGCAGCTCTGGAGATGAAGCTTACATGTTCACATCTCATATATTGGCATGCAGATGCTAAAAACAGTGAGCGTTACGCATTTTTCAGTTTGTGCATCAGATGAAGCCACGTCATTCATTTCCCCAGAGACACGCAGAATTTGTAACAGAGTTATTAGACGCAATTTATTTTATTCTGGGATCAGCTGTTAAATAAGTCCATAGAGTAAAAACGTCATCTTTTTAAAAAATCTTAAGTCATAGAAATAAGGTGCAGATTTCATGTCGATTCTAATAAAACCTTAAGTTTCTACCTAGTCGTCTCTCCGGATCATATTCAATAAGCTTGCTCTCGTAGATGGTCCGCACTCGTAGCTGGCGCTTCACAGCGGCGATGAGCGGAGGCCTCTGGAACAGAGCTCCTGTCAGACACTCCAGAGCCTGCAGAGAGAAGCACACACACTCAGACTCGCTGTCAGAGTCACACGGCCCATGTGTATGTGATCAGATGTGTCAGCTCTTCTTCGGTGAAACCGGGGCCTCCAAACCTGCATGAGGCTCCAGACCAGCGGCTGCAGAAGAACACTGCAGCTGAGAGCCGGATACCAGAGAGAGAGAGGAGCCCGGAGACACTCAGAGAATGGATAAAACACGCTCATCATCTCACACACAACAGAGAACCGCCACACTGATGACTTAAACTAGTAGCCACCTGCATTATTTACTGCATGTAGAATAGTCATTGAAGACATCAGAATCTCAATGTCAAGGAAAAAAGAGCTTTCGATAATATATATGCATGCATTTAATTAAATAATTAAGGCTTTCAAAAAGCCAATGCATATGCATTCTTTTAAGAATTTTGGCAATTAATAAATGTAATGTTTTTGAGTCCATGCACTTATGAAAAGATTTAACATCAGAGTATATACAGTCATATCGACCAACTCGTCTGCTTGTTTAAAGCTTACTTACCCTCGCTAGCTGGTGTTCGTTCTCTAGCGCATTGTGCAGCCGTACTATGCCCACATACTCTTTGCCTAAAAGCAACGGCACAAGAGTAGTAAGGAGAGGCCACTAGTTTTACTGGAAGTGTGTGTGAACATATCAAACTCTTGATTTAAGGCGGACCCACCGGCGCTCTGCTGAGACTTGACCAGCCGTGTGGCTCGCTCCACACACACGATCAGGCAGCCTGTGACTTTGGGGTCAAGAGTGCCGCTGTGGCCCGTTTTCTCCACACGAAGAATCCTCTTGATCCAAGCGACGACTTCATGGGAAGAGGGGTTTGCAGGTTTGTCCAGATTGATGAAACCAGTCCTGGGTGAACGGATTAAAAATGCTTCAGGAACTCGTGGTACAACTCAAAATACTTCGTTTTCTTGGAGAAGCCATCAGTCATGGGTGATAGATAGCTGGTCATCTTTGCACAGAGTGCTAATGCAATCTACATCACATCATGTGGCTTTGCGTCATACTTAATACTTTGATAACTTACTAGGGATGTAACGATGCAATATGTTCCACAACACTGATTATCTCAAAAAAAAAAAAAAACGATTCAAGATTTAAGACAAATTACAAAAAGGTGTGATTTTTTTTCTCCGACAAAATGCTCCACATTTCTTTGTGAAATTTAAATGTCAATATAATAAATCTCTTCAATCCAAACAAAGATAATGCATTTATGCAACTTGAGCAGGTCTGGAGTCTGACTTTGAGTCTAGCTTTGTGAAACTATTCTACATAAAATATGGATGAACCCAAAACAGTATGAGACGCAGATTCACTCTCTGACAGCAGGGGGCGCTTATAGAACAAAGCAGCACTGCGCTAATAAACACTGCTTTAATATGCATTGTACAGAGAGAAAACCATCTTAAGTTTTCTAAAGAGATACATTTAGATAAACCCCCCACTCGGGTGCATCGTTACAGCCCTAGAACTTATCAATCCAAGTTTTCCTACCTGACATAATCATGTATGTTCCTCTTGAGCGGGTTCGAGCCATGAGGCAGAGGAGTGTAATGAGCCGTCCGGATGTTGAGCTTGTCGAAGTTCTGTAGATAAGCAGGTTTATAGGTCACAACAGAAACATTAAGTAGAAGAGACTATGAAAACCCCAATGACACGTGTGATCAGACACGTCTATTCGTCTTTGTCAGAACCAGTCTGACCCCTCGCACCAGCACATCAGACCCCACACCAGTGACCCGACAGAACATCAGACCAGCAGAGCAGAACCAGACGGCTGTGACCCCGCGACCCAGAACGGGCCGCACGGCCGCTGAGGGACAGAACCAGCGGCGCTCGGCGAATGGATAAACACGTTCATCACGCCACACGTGCACTTCACCAGAGGATCTGTACACAGACACTGACCTTCAGCAGTAACGGCCACTGAGACGTGTCCAAGCGGGCCACCTTCGATTCAGGTTTGATGAGGAAGTCTCCACTTTCTTGAATGTCCTGATGGTAACAATTCAAAAACTGGTTTGAAAACTGACCAACATCAAGGTTGAAATCAGAGTGATGTCACAATACCAAAGTTTGGTGCTACCAAAAAAAAGTCAAAATTATATACATCTCATCAATACCTACAAAAAGTATTAAGACAATTCTTCATAACATGCATCTATTATTGGTCAATTCAGTGGTCAAATACAGGGTTTCTGCAGGATTTGAGTTTAAACTTTTTAAAACAAGTCTTTTCTGCCAGTACAAATGTCTCAAGTTTCATAAATTAAGATGCATTTACTAAGAAAAAATTACATAACGCTTTGTTTTCTGTGAAGCTGGTGTAAATTAAGAAAATTAATGATTTAATATCTTTTTTTATCTGTCAACAGGCCCTGAAACACAAGCGTAATTTACCTCATTACAGACAGAAATATATATATATTTTTTTTTTTTAAGTATGAACTCACATTTTGTTCTCCGACTCAAAACAAGACTTCACATAGTTTTGCATGGAGGAAATCAAGTATTTTGAGATCAGGTCATTTGGCTTTATGACTTTCTGCTACTAATAAAAGATCAAGACCCACACAAACTCTGCAAATATTTCAGAAGCAAATCAAACACTATTCATCTTGCAAAATCGATTTAATGTAAACATTTTTCTCTTCCTCACTTAATGCCCACTTATACATTACTACTACTTATACATTATTACATTTGTGTCAGTAAATATTTATGCTGATGATGCATCCAGACACGAAGTTAAAGGCTGCACAGTCTGCTAGTGGGAAAATGACAAATCAAATAATAAGTCATTAACGTGTATGTATATAAAGAAAATCAATTACCCCAATTTCTTCTTCTGAAATTTTCTTCGTCTTCTTTTTCTTCTCTTTCTTAGCTGACCCAACTGAGGACAAAATAAGTCACAGTTCCAGATCATTTGATCATGAACAGTGTTTTAAGTGTGCAGCACAGGCGAGTCTAGGAGGATGCTGCGGAAGCACGTGCACAGCACGTGGAGTCTGATTCTACCGAGAGTTAAAACACTCCATTATTAACGCTGAATGTCATTAAACCACTGTTACTACAGATCACGTTCCGCTACGTTACAGTTACGAGATGCAAAGTGAAACATGATCACTTACAATCAATAAGTGACTGTGATTTGAGGTTATCAGAAATTGATCTGGCCCCTTAATGCATTGTAATTAAAAGCTTTTTATTAAGGTTTTAAAAGGCAACTGTTGCAGGCGTCCACACAAACAGAAATACATCTACTTTCCATAATATTAGCTTAACTAATGCCCGGTTATTCGTGTATGCTTCATTTCCTACTACTAGCAGTAGTAATAATAGTAATGACTGTAAAACACATTTCTAAACGAAAACGCTTAAGCATAAGTCTTAACGTAACGTTACATGTCTAAGAGTGCACGCGGGAATCTTTTAACACTAGCGTTACCATTCGCACGCTTGAAGTTGAGAACTCAATATTTTGATCGATGTACCGTCACACTTCTTAAGCGCATTATACTTGTTAATAAAAATACAATGCAAAATATTTTGAGTTGAATTTTAAGCATCATCGTAACAGAAATAACGCAAATGTGGGAAAACATGATCTTACTTTCTGTGTCCGCCATCTTCGCCGCTGCGCGCTCCAGCACGTGTGACTGAACGCGCATGCGTGTTTCTTACAGAAAGGGCCTCACATCTCGTGATGTGAAGTATCGCGATATTATAATAACGTTAACAACGATTAGTAGCCACAAGATGGCACAAACAAACAAAACTATATTTTTTTTTTACTCCACAAATCTAAAAAACATTAACCTGTCGTTTTTTACTCCACAAATCTAAAAAAACATTAACTTGTCCACAAATACCTCAATAACAAATACACACAAAAAAGTTGATATTCAACATAACAGTGTCACGGATCACTTGTCCAAATACTATTTACTAACATCAAAACGGGTTTGACTGACTAAATCACAGAAATGTTGATCTTCAGATGAAAAATCACAGGCATTCATGAACTGTGTTGAAATGAGATGCAGAAGAAAAACAACCGAACAAACCCAAATCTCTAAATAAATGCTGTGGATAATTACCATGAACTTTTATGATTGTCCAGAATAAATAATAAGTTTCTTTCAAATATATATGAAATATGTATTCAAGGACTGGTTGGAGAATTTCGATTTTATGGAATCTATATTTTTTAGATTATATATATTTATAAATAAATACATATCTTGGTTAAAAACACCTTTACATTTTAAAGTGTGAACTGCATTGACTTTTCTACTTTGCACTATGTGTGTACTTTATTGTGTGCAGTTTATAGTATTGCAGTATGTTCTTTGTCTAAACTAAAATAAATATAATCAAAAAGTGACAAGGCTAGTCAACTTAAAACTAAATGCAAGTAAAAAAGACAAAATGCAAAGATACAAAATGCAAGGAAATGAATTTATTTTAATTTATTTATTTTCCAGAGGTACCATTGGTATTTTGTGCGTACATACATATGAGATCATTTTATATTGGATACAGAATGTTAAAAGGCCACAGATTCCAAAAAAAGCTCAGATTAATGCAATACAGTTTTAAATTTAAGCTTTGTGAGATCTTTAATATTATCTCAACCATGCACTCCCACATCACTGTTAAGGCACAAACCCACAGAAATACCTTCCATTTACAACCGTTTAGAGGATCGGTTCACAGTATCAGTTTAATTCATGACTTTAAATCTCTTTCAACTTTAGGACACTGCTCTTTCTTTCTGCCTACAGTCTGTCACACAAGACTGTGTGAATTAATCTGAGCTGGACCAATGCCAGCCTCTGGATTTTTTTTTCTTTTCTGAAATTGACTGATCATTTCACTGTAGAAAACCTGTTTGTCAGCTTGGGTCATGTGGAATACTTTGATATAGATCTCGGTCCATTAAAAAAGATCAAAAGTGAGCCCCGTTCACTTGCATTAGATGGTAAAAAATCCTATAATGTTTTACTCTAAAACTTGAATTTCTCTTCAGCTGAAAAAAGAAAGACAGATACAGTACACCTTGGATGGTGTATTGAATGGTGAGTAAATAATCAGGACATTATCATTTTTGTGAGAACACATTTCCAGGATTCAAAAATCATTGTGCGAAACAAAGGATCTTCTGATTTGTGTGAATAAACTCCATAAAAACAGACATTATAGTACAACTCTTTTGAAATATGTGCGTTTCACTCCATATTCTGTTGAGTTCCTGCATGTCCTGACCGTTTCTAAAAAAAGAAAAAAAAATCTATCATTTAAATTAAACTCTTTATTACTACCATCTGTTTTTCTGTGGAAAGAAATCGTTATGGATCAAAAGATTCCTCCTCTACAATAAACTAATTCTATTCAAATCATAAAATCATTCCAAAAAGAGCTGAGTTGTTAAGTAATACTGTTGGGATCCTGATGTATAGCAAGCGTCCTCCGCTATGCTTGAGAAATCAGCTTGTTTTTGGTGAATGCTGGTGTACCACCGTCATTTGGGAAGTTTAGCATTAGGGATTCAGGCCTGGAGACCCAGAGAGCGTGCTGTGTTCAGCACATCGTCACGCGTCAGATAACATCCGCACAGCTGTCGCAGGCCGGTGAACGACTCTCTGCCGTGCAGAACACGCCAGTTATCAATGAACAGAACCTTGGAGAAAACAACAGCAGTATGTTAACATGCACTGAATAAATCCAATCTGATTCTGAAAGCTCTGTTTAGATGCACCGTAAATTATGCAATCTGATTCACATAGTTGTTTACATGTGCATCTATTCTGGACAAAATTGTAGACCCTGCATTCATTAATGGAGAAAGCCATTGTGAGAAAGTCAAGGGAGCCACCATTTTTGCTTTGATGACATATCATAAAAATATATCATTGAGGCTTTTTAAGCAAATATGTATGTAATACTACAGGGCACTGGGCATGTACAGTTTTTTTTAAAGTGCCCCTATTATGGATTTTTGAAAATGACTTTTCATGCAGTGTGTAACACAGCTCTAAGTGAATGAAGACATCCTGCAAAGTTTGAAATCTGAAAGTGCACTGTGAATACAGATATCGTCTCTCAAAAGTCGACTTTGACTCAAGAGTCGACTCTGAAATATTGAAACAAGTCGTTTTTTAAACCGAATCCCATGCTTTTCATGTGGACGTAGAAATGAATCATTAGCATATTGCTTGCCCACTTGTTGGTCTTTGTGCATTGGTCTGAATGAAAATGCAAATTCATTCTTTGCCACTACATGCCGCTCTTGGAGTGGTAAAAATAGCAGTTTGTAACGTCCTCCTTTACCGTGACTCAATGGAGGGGTTTTGAAAAATGAATAGTTGAGCGAATCGTTTGGGAGCCGTTGAGCAAATAAAGTAAAAAATAAATGCATATTTTAAGACAATGAAAGTGTTGTTTGACCTTCCATGCATGTCAACCTGTTGTTGGGGACTCCCAAAACCAAAATATGTACCTTTCTTTTTTTGCATTGTGAATTTTTATGACGTTTGACACTGTAAAGCTTGACATATAAAATAATAGGTCAAATATGTTACATCGTTTTTGTTTTTTTGTTTTTTTTGACAAGATTTACAGGGCCAAGCTCATTTTCAATTTAAATGTAAAAAAAAAGAAGACATTACAAGTCTACTTTAAGCATATACTTTGCAATGTGTTTATCTCTCATAATATCTCATAATATGGCTTTATTTTCTTTATGGCTAGTTATATCTTTTTTTAAATCATATGTTTTTAGATTGTAATGTTAAAATTTTGGAATGAAATGTGATTGGAACCTTTTTTTGCACATAATATAAAGGCTTACATGGTTACGGTACATGAACTTTATTTGTTTTCATAGCCTTTGGGTGGTAAATTAAATAAACCAATATTGAATACAGATTTGTTTTTAATCCAAATACAAAAACGACGAGATATCGCAAATTGGCCAAAAAATACCAAAATACGTTTTTTTGCCCATATGGCCCAGCCCTATCTCAAACATCAATGGAGATGTACTGCATACCTTCCCAGGTTTCAGTTTGACCCACAGCTCATTGTCTGGTCTCCTGAGTTCAGCGGAGAGCTGTCTGTGAGCCGTGTACCAGCGGCGCACCACATCATGAGGGACTGTGTTAATAACAGAACGGTCATAGTTATTATACCTGCAAAACAAGAGAACACAACTCAAACAAAACTGGTGCAAAAACGTTTAGATGTACCTGTGACAGCACACGGGGAAAAAAGTCTCTTACCGAATCATGTACAGCTCGTTGTTCCACGGATAGACGTTGAGCACGGGGCCGATGCCGATCATGTGGTTGCGATGCTCACTCAGGTTCTCCACATACTCGTGTTTGATGGGCACGTGTGAAAGCAGCTCGAAGTACTCGGGCGTTCGCTGGAGGACCGCGTCAGCAGCGTGGAAAGCGTCCACCAGCAGAGTTCGTCCCCCCGTTCCTTCATGTCTCAGACAGTGAAACACCTGGATGCTGACGGAGCAATACAAAGCATTAAAAGCAGCACTGAAGAATGAGGACTGTATTAATCACCATTCCACCGTACATGAAACTTCTGTTACTCTTGATTTCCTTTTGGCTTTACCTCTGCTCAGACTGAAAACAATGTTTCTGCTTAACATCCAACATTAATACAAATGTTTTTGTGAAGCTTCTGCAAACCATTATTGCGCTGACACTTTCCACTTGATCTACTTTTTGATGCAATAACTAAATCATTGATATCAACAATAAACCATTGTGTATTTTATCATTAGAATAATACTAGAGTGCTACAAGTCTAATGTTTCCTGTAACATTTCACTGAGTAGCTGTTACAATTCGAATAATTTATGGAAAGCAAAAAATGTATATAAATGTTAAGTTAATAATAAATGCTGTTGTGTTGGGTTTTCGACTTTAGAGACAGAAAAGAGTAGAAAAGAGTGGACATCAGTAAATAAATAAATACATAAAAATCAGTCAAATCTCTTAGCTTGTCGTCTAATGGTATTCCAGTGGTCAGCAGATGTTTTAAGCTCTTATAATAGTGTAGCGTATCAGACCCCAACCAGACATTTTAAAGATTCGATCAGGATTATGGTTGAAACATGATGAGCCGAATTCCTCAGAAAGGCAACAGGATGTTGAAAATCAATTCCTAGATGCCACAAGTCAAGAGCAAGATAACCAACCAACCAACGCTTTCACAGAACAGCTTTCAACATTAACACCATTAGAACAATTATTGACAATTTCAATTCGGAGAAGAGATTGTAGTAAGTAATCAAAGAGATGCAACGCCGGACATCACATGTAAACCCATGATAGTAATCATGATCACAAGATCTGTGGATGGACTTCCCCACCTAGAAGACAAGAACCAGACTGAGATTCCTTTAAGGGGACCTTTTAGCCTCATGTCTCCACAGGACGTCCTTATGTCAAGGAATGGCAGAGAAACTGACTTATACAGATGTAGATGCCTCAAAATGAACTCAAAATGACTTATAAATCAATATAAGTCCATCGCTTCACTCCATATTCATTTATATGTAACCCACACATTTGACTATCATGTTATAATCACTTATTGTGTATGTCTTTTAATAACTATTGGATAGCTTAAGGATTCATATCCATGTTTAGTATGTTTGTGTTTCAGTCTGCTTGCTTGAGACATTTCTGACCATCAGTTATTTGTCAAATGTATCATATTCTTGTAATAGGAATCATGTCCACAATTAGACCCTGCAACAGCGGGAAAATTTGGACCCCCTTTACACAGGCAACACCAGTAACTTTACCTCCAGACTGAGCTAAACTGGTGTATCTAATATAATTTTAACCTCATTGAGGAACTGAATGCGAGGGTTAATTAAGTGATTGATGGCTGTTCATGTTTATGCAATTTCACGTATTGCTGTAAACTCGGGATTTCACATTTTCCGTGAAGACGTATCTTGTGTTTTGTGCGTGGGTGTGGCAAGTGTTGCAAGAGGGCGAGGTTTAGCGAAGTCTGCAGCGGGAGAGAGAGTCGGGAGACGAATGGTGAGTGAGTGGGTTAAACGCAAATAACCAACACCTGTGTCTCGTTTCAGTAACTGGTGTGGAGAGAGTATATAATGCCAGGAGAAACAGGAGTGTGTGAGAGAGTGATTTGTACCAATAAAAGCTTGTCAAGTCGACCCCGTCCTCTTCCTTTCCACACAAGAACTCATTACAACAAGTTAATGTCTTAAACTGCCGATCTTATTACTGTGCTAATTGATAGTGTTTTCACTATAGTTTGGATATTAATATCCAGTGCAGATTTGATGTTAAACGACTCATTCAGTGAATCGCAGGGCGTCTCAGTGATCAGCCGTGAAACAGTGATTCTGTTTAAATTCCCTTTAAAATCTTAAACGATTCCCTTTTGAGCTAAATTGACCTGTTTCCCTTACATAGAATAGACAGAATGTGAATGTGACTCCCTGCCGATGCACTACAGAAAGTCGATCTGACAGACAGGCATTTGGCTTTTCGTGGCTAACTGAAGCCCAACTCTGATTTTTCCGGTTTACCCGCAGGGTTCTTGGAAGTATGAGGTGTCGGTGTGGCGGTCCAGTGCCAGCTTTGTGTAGGCTGTATCTCCACGAGAGAAATCTGAAGTGAAGTTCCACATCCGCCCATACATGGTCTCCCTAGAAATAAAGAATTGCTCATCTTAAAGAGTAAATGATCTCAGACAATCCGTTAAATCAACTATCAAAACAAGTCTGCAGGATTTACTCTATGTGCCGCCACACACCAGCCCTGACCTGATGAGGCTCACTCTTTGGGTCACCGTTTCAGTAGCTTCTAGTGTTGGTGGGACGCCTTCCACGAAGGCAATTCCGTAAAGCAGGAAGTTGTTGAGGAAGTTCTTCAGCTCCTCGTCGCAGCTCATGAACTTGTCCCAGCTGGCAGAGGGCACCTGAGCGCTGGAGTAGATATCAGCGCTCCACAGGACACGAGGTTGCACCGCGCTTCTCTTCTGGCCCTCGTAGCTGTTCTGGGCCAGCCATGTGAGAGTGTACCGTGTGATGTGTCCATCTGGCCCTGGAGGAAATGACTTCATTAGGAGATAACTATGATCAACGAGTGAACATTTCATCAGTGGAAGATGTTAATAGTTCAGTGTCGAGTCGATCAGCGTATGGGGTTCGGTACAAGTTGAGCTCAACTGACAAAAATTAAAGGAACACTCCACTTTTTAAAAAAAATAGGCTCATTTTCTAACTCCCCTAGAGTCGAGTTTTACGGTTTCTGAATCCATTCAGCTGATCTCCGGGTCTGGTTTAACTCTAGAGGAGTTACTTTTTTTTTACTTTTTCATAAAAAAATATAAATAAATAAAAATCTGGGTTACAGTGAGGCCCTTACAGTAGAAGTGAATGGGAACAAAATGTACTCGGTTTCAATAGTGTTACCAACACCATAAATGTGTGAAAAAATTGCTTTTTCTGTTCAAAGTCACATCCAATTTTACAACTTCATTGCCACTATGACACAAGATTATAAACCCTGAAACCCTAAAGTAGCTAAAAATGCTGATTTAAACAGCAAAAATAGATTTAATATTAAGTTTAACTTCCATTGAGTCTGACTCATAAATGTAAAGTTAAATTGACGCCACTCTTAAATACAAAATACAGCAATGTTACAAAAGAATCATTATCCATACAATTAAATCGTTATCCTTGAAGTTTACACACAGGTTTACTAACATAATGCCAACCCAATCATTTAATTTATTCCATGAACTTGTATTCCTCACACCTGATCATATTTAGCAGAAGTACTCTGATTGTATTGACTGAAGAGTAAAGTCTGGTTCCTCTCATTCTGTTTTCACCAATCTAAACATCCAGACAGGTTTTTCTCGCCACCGTCACCTTTGACTTTCTTACTAGGAGCTCAAAGGAGCTTCATCCAAAACACATGTTGCTTCAAACCTGTACGACTTCTTTCTTCTGCAGAATGCAAAAGAAGGAATATTGTATTGGAGAATGTGGGAAACCAATTGTACGGACAAAGCCCAGAGACATTTCTCAACATATCTTACACAACAACATGAGGATCATTTTTGGGTGAACAGCAGAGAAGGGAGTGTGTGCTTTCCAGATTTATTCAAATGAACCATTTTACGTCATTTTAATTTGCTGAAAAGCTGCTTTTGAACCATATGGATTGTGAAAAGAGCTGTACAAATAAAAATGCTAACAGCATTTCTCACTATTAGCTGCTTATCAGCATGCATTATTATCTTATTCTGCATGATCATATTTTAGATCCGTACCTAACTTTACAACTACTCTACTAACTATTATTAAGCAGCAAATTAGGAGTTTATTGAGGCAAAAGTCATAGTTAATAGTGAGAATTGGTCCCCATAGAAATGATTTGACAAGAAAAATGTTTAATGCAAAAGCTTTTGCCATTAAATGCAATGCAACTTTTTCTTTGCTATGGTGAACTGAACTTTCCACAGTAATATTAGGATTATAGAAATGTTTTAAGAAAGTAAACAGGGCCCATTTGATTTCATGTCAACTTAAAAGAAAAAAAAGTGTGGACTCACACAATCATGGGCCAAAGTAACAAGTAAATTATGAGAAAGTGAGGAATGCTGTTACTATGTAACTACCTGTAAAAATAAAGTCAAATGAATCTCACAGATGGGTTTCATAAGAGTCAAAGGTTTGTCTGTCTTTCTCACAGAGTCTTATCTTTACTTAGGAAAGAGATATCCATCTTTATTTTGGAAGAGTGTTTCATTTATCTCAGGACTACAATCTCTGAGGAGAGAAGCACGAAGGCACAGTGAAAGTCTGATTATCTTCCGATCCCAACATTACGCAATCTTGCAGAACACCGTGAACATTTTGTAAAGGAGACACGTTTAATGATTTTGTTTCGTTTCCCATACAAATACATTTTGAAAGGATGTTTACCAGGAAATGAGGAACGGGGAATAAATGGGTTGGTTCACCGAAAAATGAAAATTGCCAGTGCATCTAATTTCAAAGGCTGTGCATTTGTCAGCTGCATATGTTAACTGCAAAAAAAAAAATAGTAACCATTATATTTCAAAAGAAATAACTAAATTACTCAAGTAAAAACAGCCAAGTTTATAATGGTTACTTTTGGAAAATAAGAAATCCTTGATTACATATCCGGCTGATATTCTCTGAAGGGTGCGGCCTTTGAAAATCAGACACAGATGTTGTTATTAATTGGAGACATCTTCCTTACTGTTTTTAACAGCAGCTCATAAGTGCTCAAGTCTGTCAAGCTGCAAAACAAGACAACTACAACAACAATATATGTGAGCCTGGACCACAAAACCAGAATTAAGTGTCAACTTCTTGAAATTGAGGTTTATATATCATCTGAAAGCAGAATAAATCATATTTCTGTTGATGTATGGTTTATTAGGATCTGACAATATTTGGTCGAGATTAGGGCTGCAACTAACGATTATTTTGATAATCGATTAATCTGTCGATTATTTTTACGATTAATCGATTAATCGGTTTATGTACTTATATTTTAGTTTTTTCCATTTTTTCCCCAAGTAAATTATTAATAAATGGTCTTTATCATTCAGCATAGATTTAAGAGATTATTTATGTCATATCCTCATCAAAAATATACCTGGAGTTGTTTTATTGTGTTAGTAATTCTTTTGTTGAACTCTTCTGCAATCAGAACACTGACCCATACTCTAGCAAATTTCACAAGGAGATTTCAAATAATGTTTTCACCATGGCAGTCCTTAGAGCTCCTAAAGTAGTTTAACATCCTGAAAAAAGCTTATTAAGGAATCTTTCAGAACATATTTTCACGAAGAATAAGGATAAAACAGAATAAAATTGCAGTGCATTGTATTTTATTATTTACTGGGAAACAGCTTTATAGCTTTTGCTGTGAAATTGTAAACAATCCTTCGAATAAAGTGCCAGTGGCATGAAACCTGAATGGAAATCACAATTTAAAGTAAAATCCATCAGAAGGTTGTCCAGAAAAAAAATGGGACACACACAAAAAACCTGCTGTGTGAAAAAGAGCAGTGAATACTTAGAAAAACAAGTGCATTTCAAATATCTACATTTACCTCTCATTCAGTCATAATTAGGCTGCACGACTGAATTTTGAACTGGTAAACGACAAACTGATCACAGAACATGTTTGTAAAGCTTTAAATGTTAACTGTTAAAAAGCAATGTTATCAGCTTTTACGACTAAACATTTGCAAACAACATTGTACTGGAGAATCTGCACAAATGAAAGTCTTAGGGGCCGTTCACATATCGCGCCTAAAACGCTTCTTTCCAAAGCGCTCGCGCAGAAGCGCCCCTGAGGCGTCTGCCTTTGCTAAGCAACCTCCTTGCTCTCTCCTTGAAGACGCGGAAATTTCAGCAAAGGATAAATGGATTTGTAGCTCATAAAAAATCGCTTGCAGTAGCTCTGCTACTAAATTTATTTCAAAATGGAAATCCATATACAACTATGATCAGCTGATCTGCTTTTAACGTTGTTACGGGAAAGGATGAAGCTGATTGGTTAGTTCTTGTCACATGACCCGCGGTGCGGTTGCTGCATTCTGAAAAGTTGAGATGTTTTTAACTCGATGCGGTGCGGTGTTGGAAATAACGAACTTGAGCGCGCAAAAGACGCGATATGTGAACGTCCCCTTAAACAGTGCAGTAGTGCAGGTTACTCTTCTTTTTTTAAAGGCTCAATGTAAAGTACTCCCACATCACGCTGAATGCTGCAGACATAGACATCATATGATGTCTATGGCCGCAGAGACGCTGCTCGGGAAGCACGTGACATAAAACAAGGCCAGCTATTGGCTATTCGCTACTTCTCCTGTTGTACTGGCTGAGTAAAACCTCCGGTGGCTCATTACTGCCACACTTTGGTCACCGCAGATTTGAAATATGCACGAAATGAGCCGCTTACGGCAAATAAAAGTTATTTAGCAACGAATCGATGACTAAATTAGTTGACAACTATTTTAATAATCGATTTTAATCGATTAAATCGATTCGTTGTTTCAGCTTTAGTCGAGATACAACTATTTGAAAATCTGGAATCTGAGGGTGCAAAAAAATCAAAATATTAAAAAAAAAATCATCTTTAAAATTAAGTTCTTAGCAATGCATATTACTAATAAAAAAATTGGATTTGATACATTTATGGTAGGAAATTTACAAAATATCTTCATGGAACATGATATTTACTTAATATCCTAATGATTTTTGGCATAAAAGAAAAATCGATAATTTTGACCCATACAATGTTTTTTTGGCTATTGTTACAAATATACCCCAGAGACTTACGGCTGGTTTTGTGCACCAGGGTCACATCTGTCAGTAAAGCCATGCAGTGATGAACACTTACACGTGAGGAAGAGGCTGTTCTCATCCACTCGGCTCTTGAAAGGCCTGATGTTCAGATCAATGCTGGCAGTGTCCAGGTTTCGCTGGTGTGTTTTTGAGTTGTAGCATGAAGCCGAGCGACAGTGATCTCGCAGCCACACATAGTCAAAGTGCATTACAAGACCACCATAGTGGAGCTCTGAAGAAATATATTCAATTATTACACTTGTTTAAACAAACATTCATTTTTTTTAACCTACTGTTTCTTATGGAATGTAATTTAACATATGATGTTCATGAATAAATTCTATAATGATGCACATATATCAGAGTAAATAATGTGGATATAACAGTGATAGCAGCCAGGCTGATTATTCAACCGTTTTAGTCAGTAAATATAAAATAAACGTACATATATTTGTATATTTGCAATTATGAAATTCTATTCAAACCTAATCAGCCATTAAATTAAAAATTAATAAAATAGTAATAATGATTTTTGATCTAAAAGACCTTAGATCTAGCATTATTTTAGTATCATTGAGATACTTTTATAATTTTTAAAAAGATTTATATTATATTTTTTAGTATCAGTTTTAGTTAACTAGAATAACTCTGGTTTGATCACTGTATGTATCTAAAATCATTTGGTTGAGAATGAGATGCAGAAAGATCCTCGGCAGCTCCACAAACTTCAAAACCCTTATAATAATAACACAATATGAAGCTATTTTGAAAGCAGCAGTCTGGGAATGTGATGTGTCTCACCCAGGCAGTCAGGCAGAAGCTGATAGTTGCATGAAGATGAATGGGTGGCAGTGTGCTGTAATCTCTTGCTCTGAGAACTGGCTCTCAAACCTTGCTCCAAGTGCACATATCCTCTCAGTCTGCTCAACATCCTTATCAATGCCATAGTGACCTGCAAAGAGAGAAAACCCCGTGCACATAACGCACTAATCACCAACACATGCAGCCAAATGCCCTCATACACAAAATCTGGATATCAGTAAAGGTAGTAACAATGTAATACAGTGTATCAAAGTCTGCATGCATGCTTACTTGCAGAGCACGAGCCTCACATGCGAGAAGGATCCGGAAATTTAAGCTCCAAGTGTGAAACCTCGGTGAACTTCAACTCGGGTCTGTTTCTTAAAGAGCTGCTGTAATCGTTAACATTAATCATTGAACTTGAGCTTTATCCCCGCCATTGTGTCATGTGCTGTCCACGCAAGCGCTCAAACCCACAGAATCTACTATGCTGACGACGTACTTAATATTCATGAGCCAGCGCTGTGCCATTGGAGGTTACCGAGCAACGTCAGCATCATCTAATTAATATTAACGAACTTTTGCCGGGATGGTTACCGCGTGACGTCACTTCGGATGTATTCATATTAATAAGCCAAGCCTTTATCATAGTAGGGTTCAGTTTTAGGATTTTTTTGGTTGGATATAAAATATGTATGCATAGTCTTACATTTATTTATCAGGTGATAAACACTTATTAAAGGCCATTTACTTTACACTGTCGACATTAAAACTATATTTATTTTATAACATTTACATTTTATACATTTTATATCACTTATAAAATAAGAATACAGTAATAATCATCCGTGAATAACTGTTAATAAAAGCCACATGCACACTTCTTCATCATAACGTACTAGTATGTTACTAGTAATTTCATTTCTAATTTGTAAAGTGTTGGCATACTTGCTCATATATACTATATATAAATACTAGTACTTCCACATTTCTCTAATATTAACAAGGTTGAACAATAACAATCTCTCTCTCTCTCTCTCTCTCTCTCTCTCTCTCAAAGGTAAAGTATAATGTGGCTACTGACACCTGGTGGTGGAAATCTAAAACAGCAGTACAGAAAATTTAAGTTTACCATTTTTAAGACTGACTCTTATTATTATAGTCTATACAACAAGTTAATACTATTTTTAAATTAACTTTTAAATTGTTATTATTTAAAATTATTATTTTTTCTGGTAATAAAAATTATTGTGATTTTAAAAGTAAAAACCGGTTAAATGGTTAACAGTAAGTGGAAGTGAAAAATAAAAAAAAGTGTGTAAGTGTAAAAACATAAATTGAAAATTGAACTTTATATATATATATATATATATATATATATATATATATAGTGTTGGATTTTTTATTATCAAAAAACTCATAAGTCAAGACAATCGAGAAAGTAGTGAAAAAAATGAAAAGTCTTTATTCACATGGCTTTATATTAAAAACATCTCTTAAGTGCACCGACGCGTTGTGGCTAACAAGCCTTCATCAGGGTGTCAAACTACAAACACACTCACAGTCCATTCAACAATCAGTTCATTACATTTACATTTACATTTACATTTACATTTAATCATTTAGCAGACGCTTTTATCCAAAGCGACTTACAAATGAGGACAATAGAAGCAATCAGACCAACAAGAGAACAACAACAGTATACAAGTGCCATGACAACTATCAGTTAGTCTAGGACAGATCGCATAGTCAGGTGTTTTTTTTTATTTTATTTTTTTATTTTTTTTATGAAAATACATTTACTTCTTTGGTAAATAAACCCAATAAACTCGATTTATAATTATTACAAAACAGAAAAAAAAGAAAATTGTCAATGTTGACTTTTCATTCATATTTAAATAGCACTAATGTACATTTGTAAACATATCATAGTTCTGAGACTGCTCTCCTTAGAGTTACAAATAATATGCTCTTATCATCTGATCGTGGGTGTATCTCTCTATTAGTTTTATTGGATCTTAGTGCTGCGTTTGACACAATTGACCACAACATTCTTTTGCATAGACTTGAACACTTTGTTGGCATTAATGGAAGTGCATTAGCATGGTTTAAATCGTACTTATATGACCGCCATCAGTTTGTAGCAGTGAATGACGATGTATCATATCGATCACAAGTGCAGTATGGAGTACCTCAAGGCTCAGTACTAGGGCCGCTATTCTTCACGCTTTATATTACCCTTTATATCACGCTTTTTTACCCTTGGGAGATATCATCAGGAAACATGGTGTTAGCTTTCACTGTTATGCTGATGATACTCAGCTCTATATTTCTTCGCAGCCCGGTGAAACACACCAATTTAAAAAACTAATGGATTGCATAGTCGATATAAAAAACTGGATGACGAGTAATTTCTTGCTGCTAAATTCTGAAAAAACAGAGGTGTTAATTATAGGACCTAAAAACTCCGCTTGTAATAACCTAGAACACTGTCTAAGACTTGATGGTTGCTCTGTCAATTCTTTATCATCAGTTAGGAACCTAGGTGTGCTATTTGATCGCAATCTTTCCTTAGAAAGCCACGTTTCTAGCATTTGTAAAACTGCATTTTTCCATCTCAAAAATATATCTAAATTACGGTCTATGCTCTCAATGTCAAATGCAGAAATGTTAATCCATGCATTTATGACCTCAAGGTTAGATTATTGTAATGCTTTATTGGGTGGTTGTTCTGCACGCTTAGTAAACAAACTACAGCTAGTCCAAAATGCAGCAGCAAGAGTCCTTACTAGAACCAGGAAGTATGACCATATTAGCCCGGTCCTGTCAACACTGCACTGGCTCCCTATCAAGCATCGTATAGATTTTAAAATATTGCTTATTACCTATAAAGCCCTGAATGGTTTAGCACCTCAGTATTTGAATGAGCTCCTTTTACATTATAATCCTCTACGTCCGCTACGTTCTCAAAACTCAGGCAATTTGATAATACCTAGAATATCAAAATCAACTGCAGGCGGCAGATCCTTTTCCTATTTGGCGCCTAAACTCTGGAATAACCTACCTAACATTGTTCGGGAGGCAGACACACTCTTGCAGTTTAAATCTAGATTAAAGACCCATCTCTTTAACCTGGCATACACATAACATACTAATATGCTTTTATTATCCAAATCCGTTAAAGGATTTTTAGGCTGCATTAATTAGGTAAACCGGAACCGGAAACACTTCCCATAACACCCGATGTACTTGCTACATCATTAGAAGAATGGCATCTATGCTAATATTTGTCTGTTTCTCTCTTGTTCCGAGGTCACCGTGGCCACCAGATCCAGTTTGTATCCAGATCAGAGGGTCACTGCAGTCACCCGGATCCAGTACGTATCCAGACCAGATGGTGGATCAGCACCTAGAAAGGACCTCTACATCCCTGAAAGACAGTGGAGACCAGGACAACTAAAAGCCCCAGATACAGATCCCCTGTAAAGACCTTGTCTCAGAGGAGCACCAGGACAAGACCACAGGAAACAGATGATTCTTCTGCACAATCTGACTTTGCTGCAGCCTGGAATTGAACTACTGGTTTCGTCTGGTCAGAGGAGAACTGGCCCACCAACTGAGCCTGGTTTCTCCCAAGGTTTTTTTCTCCATTCTGTCACTGATGGAGTTTCGGTTCCTTGTCGCTGTCGCCTCTGGCTTGCTTAGTTGGGGACACTTCATCTACAGCGATATCGTTGACTTGATTGCAAATAAATGCACAGACACTATTTAATTGAACGGAGATGACATAACTGAATTCAATGATGAACTGCCTTTAACTATCATTTTTTCATTATTGACACTGTTTTCCTAATGAATGTTGTTCAGTTGCTTTGACGCAATGTATTTTGTTTAAAGCGCTATATAAATAAAGGTGACTTTGACTTTGACTTTGAAGCTCAGTTTGGATTTTTTATTTTTTTTTTGGTCTGCCATCCACTCCCATTATAAAGCATATTTAATATAACTCTGATTGTATTTGTCTGAAAGAAGAATGTAATATACACCTAAGATGGCTTGAGGGTGAGTAAATCATGGAGTAATTTTTATTTTGGGTAAACTATCCCTTTAAACATCCTCACCATAGGTCAAAATGTTCAGTTAGCGGTCAGATAAGATGCAAGTAGCCAAGCATTTAATATCTGACAGCTGTTTTAGGATAGAGATGTTAAACGACTGACAAAAATAATCAGGAACATGTCTAATTTCGCCATTTAAATTGACGTGATTGATGTAATGAAATACACGATTTGTAATTGTCAATGTAAAGGAACATGAGTTCATATTAACGATTTCATTTTAATTTTATACTTAAATATTAATATTTATAATATGTTATTGTATGTGTGCTGCTAGAGTGTATTGATGGTCTAAAACTAAAGACAAGGTCACCATTTGACTATAGTCAACTACATTCATGACCGGTCACTGTTCATATCATCATTCACTGTGTTTTTATTTTTAAGAGGTTTATAAAACACAGATTGTGTCAAAGCAACTTTACAGAAACAAAAAGGGAAATAGTTAGTTAGTCAAATATGCTAAAGGACAATAAAAAAAGTTTTTTTTTTCTTTTAAAGTCAGTTCATTGATGTTTCAATATAACTCAAGGGTAACAAATCTGATTTATTTAAAAAAATTGTGAGAGGGTCTAAAAACTTTGAGAGGAGGCTCAGGCCAAGACAAACATAGCCCATCTAACAAGTTAAGGCAGAAACTAACCAAACTACAAAAGAAAACGAAATACAGCGGAATTACAGTAACTCCCTTTAAGAAAATAGCACCCCCTCTCTACTTACCCCTTTACAAATTAACAATATAAACTCATTAAAGATTTAGAAACAAAAAGGGGTACAAAAAAAAGAGAGAGAGGTGTGAAATTAATTCATTAATTCTTATAGTCGTAAGAAATATAAAAAATAAATATACAAAATTTGTTCGAAATAGGCATAGAAAGAACAACCTACCATGGATTTCGGAAGAGGTATGGATGCTCATGAAAAGGCGTGATAATGTTCTAAAAAAAGCTATAAAATCTGGTTTACAACAGGATCGACTTATGTTTAATAGCTTAAGGAATAAGGTGGTTAAGACATTACGGCAGGCTAAGGCACAATATTTTATCAATATTTTAAATGAGGCTAAAGAAAATGGCAAAAAGGTATGGCAAACTATTAATCAATTGATAAAGAAAGAATCTAAATCATGTACTAAATGTCCAGAATTAATAAGAATACTTAATAAACCTGATAAAATTATAGATACTTTTAATAATCATTTTGTTGACTCAGTTCAAAGATTGACTGATAAATTTGGTATCAGACATAGAGAACCTAACTCTGTTAATTCAGCTGAAACTGCTTTTTACTTAACAACAGTATCAGAGAATAAGATTCAGAATGTTATAAAAACCTTGAAAAACTCATACACTAAAGATGTAGACGGTTTAAATTTTTAGTACCAATCACACACCTTGTGAACTTTTCAATTAAGAAATCAATTTTTCCGAACTGCTGGAAAACTGGGATAGTTACCCCAGTTTTCAAAACAGGTGATCCACTAAACGTAGCAAATTATGGGCCAATCTCAATTTTGTCAGCTGTATCTAAAATAACAGAAAAAGTAGTAACTGAACAAATTGTAAATTTTTGTAAATTGTTAATTTATTGTGCCCTATGCAATTTGGGTTTCGTAAACAGCCCTCTACGGAAACTGCTGTATGTTATCTCATTGAGCAAGTGCGATTAAAGTTAGATAAGGGTGGGGTTGTGGGTGCGGTGTTTCTTGATTTGCAAAAAGCATTTGACACTTCAAACCATAATATTTTATTATCTAAATTAACACATTTAAATTTTTCTGTGCAAACAATGACATGGATTGAGTCTTATCTTACATCAAGGAAACAATGCACCCGGATTAAAATATTTATATCTTCAACAAGACACTGTTTAACAGGGGTACCTCAGGGGTCCATACTAGGACCTCTACTTTTTAGTTTGTACCTGAATGATCTTCCAGATGTTTGTTCTGATGCATTTATTCAAATGTATGCAGACGATACTGTGATTTATGTACATGCTAAAACAAACGAACAGGTATCACAAAAACTATCTGCTGTTATGACCAAAATCCAGAGGTGGGTAGAGTACCCAAAAACTGTACTCAAGTAAAAGTAAAAGTACTTCTAGAAATATTTACTCAAGTAAAAGTAAAAGTACTAGTCTTGAATAGTTACTTGAGTAAGAGTAAAAGAGTATCGGATAAAAAATCTACTCAAGTAGTTAGTTACTAGTTACTTTGGGTCATATATACTGAGCCTATTTTTATTTAGATATATGAATAAAATGTATGTAATGTATGTGTGCGTGTATAAATGTATATATTTCATCAGCCTTTACTCCAATTTATGTAATTTATTACAAAACCTTGTCTGTTCACTTAAGTAACAGATATAGGTGTCATGCCATAACATATTTTTAATACGACTGACTTTATATTAAATGTGAATTTAACATTGAAAGTTAATGTGATATAAATATTGCTACTAATCTTTCATTGTTCAGAAAGAGAGCAAATAACATTTACATTATTAAAGATCATTTTCACTGACAGTCTAGATTTCAATTTTAGAAAGACAACCTTTGGTCAATCCGTCTTCTTTGTTAAAGTAGTGGAGAAGTGGAATTCAATACCCACAAAGATTAGAAACTCAGGAAGTTTTGCAGTATTTAAAACCAGCCTCAAAATTTGGCTAAAATCAGCACAAGAGTGTCACCACTAATGATTGCATTGTATTTTGGTGTATACTGTATATCAAACCGTTTTTATCAATTTTGAAATGATGGATATGTATTTTTGTAAATTTATGTAGTGTATTTGTTGTTTAGTGGTTAGTTTTTTTGTTTTGTTTTGTCTACCTGCCCAGGGACAACAGGTGCAAATTAGCTGCTAGCTAACTCTGGTGCAATTGTCTAAATTGTGCACTGTCCCTGCCAAATAAACAAATAAAATCACTCTCAGAAACTCCCATTAAAATCACTGAAACCGTTAACACTGTGAAATCAATATCTTAATTAAAGATTCGTACACACATCTGCACTTTGTTGTTTCTGACGAGAGAATTCGCCAGAAAGAGGTATTCAGTCAGTGAGCGAGTGAAGGAAGCACCGGCATTTTAGCGATGACTCATCTGAACGCCTCTGATTGGCCAATGCTTTAATAAGCTCAAAAGAATCATGTGTGATATAATGCGCAGCTATGTAAAAACGCGTCTGTCTCTGGCTCAACGCCAGCAAGCAATCACAGATCTGAATTCAGCAGCTGATGCTATGACTCGCTGAATTGTGATTGTATTAAAATTAATAAAATCTTAATCGGCAATTTTTTGTCTTTTGAATTGAATTGAATTAATCTTTATTTCGAACAATTCATAAAAAAATAAAAAATAAAAATGACAGCAATTCATAAGAAATATCCATATAAATAAACAAACATGTATAACATAATAATATAATATTCAACCTGTTCGAAAAGGGATAGTTAGAAGCCCTAGGCTTATCAAAAACTACCCCCAGTAACTACCCAAGCCAATTCACAATCTAACAAGAAAAATTAACATAACATTTTAAATAATACAACAACAAAAAAAATACTAAATTAAATAAAGCGTTATCTTAATATCAAGATGAAGAAAAAAGCATATACAAAAACCATTATCAAGCATTCTTTCCCACCATAATGAATTATCATTCACCCTCTCCATTTCTATACTTATCAAGCATAAAACTTTTGTACCTTTTTCTAAATTGCAACATATTAACACTTTGTTTGATTGAACTGCTCAGACCATTCCACAGAAGCACCCCACAAATCGAAACACACATACTTTTGAGTTTTGTCCGAGTCCTATGTTGACTCAAATTTAAATCCCCTCTCAAGTTATAACCCCCAACCCTATCTGTAAATAACTGTTGTATGTTTTTAGGCAACTGTTTATTTATTGCTTTATAGATTAATTGAGCAGTCTTAAGTTTAACGAGATCTTTAAACTTCAAAGTGTGCAATTTTAAATATAGTAAATTAGTATGCTCAAGATAACCTACCTTGTTTACTATTCTAATAGCTCTTTTTTGTAATGTACTTAATGTTTGTAAGGTGGTTTTGTAGGTGTTACCCCATACTTCAACACAATAATTTAAATAAGGCAACACAAGTGAACAATACAAAATAAAAAGTGCTTTTTTACTCAATACATGCCTTGCTTTCCCCATTACTCCAATACTCTGCGCTACTTTTGTTCTAACGTATTTGATGTGTGGTTTCCAACAAATTTTATGATCAAGAATCACACCCAAAAATTTGATTTCATAGACTCTTTCTATTTTAACATTATTAATCATAACTTTTACTTGCGTGTCAGTTTTACGATTACCAAAAAGCATAAATTTGGTTTTATCTAGATTTAACGATAATTTATTTAAGTCATATTTTTTTACCATATTTTTAATTTATTAATTTCTGATGTGACCCCTTCCAACAGCTGCTTCAGATTTTCCCCTGAACAGAAAATATTAGTATCATCAGCAAAAATCACAAATTTTAGACGGTTAGTCACACTACATATGTCATTTATGTACATTATAAATAATTTTGGACCCAATATTGACCCCTGTGGTACTCCACAGGTGATACCCAAACAATCTGATCTGAACTCCCCCATTTGAACAAATTGTAGTCTGTAACTTATGTAACTTTTCATCCAATCTAATGCAATTCCTCTGATACCATACTTTTCCAGTTTATTGATTAACAAACTATGATCAATTGTATCGAAAGCTTTTTTTAAATCAATAAATACTCCCACTGCATATTGTTTGTTATCTATAGCACTGGTAATGTCTTCAATTAACTCCATAATTGCCATTGATGTAGATCTGTTTGACCTGAATCCATATTGACTATCAACCAATAATTCATGCTTCTCAATAAAATTATCCAATCTGATTACATACAATTTTTCTAATATTTTGGAGAACTGAGAGAGTAAAGACAATGGCCTATAATTTGTGAATTTATTTTTCAATCCAGATTTATATAGTGGAATGATTTTAGCAATTTTCATTTTGCTTGGGAATACACCTGTTTTGAAAGACAAATTATAAATATGAGTTAACGGTTTAACAATTGCACCAATGATTTCCTTAATTAAAACCATATCAATATCATTCACGTCTGTTGACTTTTTATTCTTACAATTATTTACAATATCAATAATCTCAATTTCCTCAGCTGGTTTCAAAAACATAGAGTAAGGGTTACTGTCTAAATAATCCACTGCCTTCACCTCACCTTCAGTCAGTGGATTTTTTATTACATCAGCCAGTTTTGCTCCCACACTTACAAAGAAATTGTTAAACCCATTGGCCGCATCTTTCATATTGTTTAAAGTCCTCTCATTATCTATAAAATACAGAGGGTATTTATTATTCATTGGTCCATTCCTTATGATATTATTTAGCACTTTCCATATACCCTTGATATCATTTTTATTATCATTTAATATTTTATTATAATAATCTTTCTTACTTATCCTCATGATACTGGTCAATTTATTTTTATATCTTTTGTATTTATTCTCAGCTTCTTTGGTTCTGTGTTTTATAAATTCTTTGTACAAGGTGTTCTTTTTTTTGCAAGCATTTTTTAATCCCTTTGTCATCCATGGTCTCTCTTTAAATTTGTGCTTTATGGTAAATTGATTTATCGGACAGTGTTCATCATATAATGATTTAAAAGTAGACAGAAATGTTGCGTATGCATTATTGGTATCAGTCTCATCATACAATTTTTTTCCAATTATATGCAAGTAATTCTCTTCTGAGTGTATTTATTGATTCAACAGTTCTGATTCTCCTGTAACTAATCACCTTAACTTCCTTATACTTCACATGATCACAAACACACATCACAAAAACTGGCAAATGATCACTTATGTCATTTAGTAACAACCCACTCATTAGACTATTGTCCATTCGGTTTGTGAATATATTATCTATTAGAGTTGCACAGTGTGATGATATTCTGCTTGGTTTTGTTATAAGTGGGAAAAGACTCATGCTAAACTTTGGAAGCTGCATTCAACTTGACTCCCCTCTGTTATAAGCCACACACGTAGGCTACAACAAACTAATGTCACAGTGGTATCGTGTACTGCCCAAGTTATTACCTGTTAAACAGTAGACAGCACACGCGGTGTTCATCTAATAAGGATCTCCATCGCTAGCAAATAATAGCCTTTGCAGATTTGCTTTCAATTCAGTGCAGTTCCAGCCACGTTTTCAACGCTCTTTCTGTTCTTAAACGTTACAACTCCGAGTGAACCACTTCAGATGCTCAGCGCGTACGGCAGGGAACTGAACGAATCATTCAAACTGATTCATGAACCAATTCACTCGTTTGCCAATTGGTTTGATCAAGCCTTTGAACAGAATTGACTCAAAAGAATGAATCATTCGCGAATGAGCATCGCTCATTGCCCAGAGAAAAGTAGACGGCGCGTTTGGAATAAACTGAAGCATTATAACATTTATTGCATTAAGATAAAGTAACGAGAGGAGCGTCGCCCACAGTAACGAAGTAAAAGTACAGATTTTTCCCCAAAAATTTACTCAAGTAAGAGTATAAAGTACCCATCTCTAAATATACTTCGAAAAGTATTAGCTACCCCAAAAAATTACTCAAGTAAATGTAACGAAGTAAATGTAACTCGTTACTACCCACCTCTGCCAAAATCTCAGACTGGTTAAATCAGTGTTGTTTATCGTTAAACGTCCAGAAAAGTGCTTGTATGTATTTTAAGATTAGAAAGATGGAGGAGGTTATACCAGATATATTAGTAAATGGTGAAAGATTACAAATTGTATCGGATTTTAAATATCTTGGAGTTATTTTAGATACTCAATTAACATTTGAAAAACATGTTAAAAAAATAGTTTGTACAGTTAGACCCCAACTTAGAAATTTTACATTTACACGGAGTCAACTTTCAGCAGAAGCTGCAAGAATCTTTCTGCACCCTTTAATCTTTCCTCACTTCTCTTACTGTATAACTTCATGGTCCCAAGCAGGAAAATCTACTCTTAGACCTTTACATAGTTTATACAAACGTGCTATAAAAGTGTTAAAGAAACCTGATAGACATCATCATTGTCTTATAATTCAAAAACATAATCTCTTTACTTTTAAAAACTTTGTAATATTTCACGATTGTAGTTTAATGTATAAAATTGTGAATGATCTTGCACCTCCTCCTTTAAAGATGTTTGTTTCATTGCGCAATGACAGCATAAGACAGACAAGAGCCTCGTTAAGAGGTGACTGTGAAGCGCATTTTAGAAAAACTGATTTTGGACGATCAGCTTTTTCTGTAAAAGCTGTTAACAATTGGAATAGTTTACCAACTGATATTAGACAGTGTACAAGTCAGGTTTGTGATCATTGATTATACAAGGTAATGACTTTTGAATATGTTTTTATACTTCTTGTATTCTACCGTGTTTAATTTGTATGTTATTGATAATTTGGTGTACTCCTGCCCAGGGACAGCAGATGAAATTTAGCTCTGTAGCTAATTCTGGGGTAATACTTTACTGTCCATTGTCCCTGTCAAATAAAAAATAAATAAATAAAATATCAGAATATCTTTATGTTTTTTTTTTTCTCCAGAAAGATGCTGGACCCTTTATATAAGACGCTGGATCACACTCAATGTTGTATCATGCAGCCGCGCTGTGACTACAACCAACCGCAGAGAGAACAACCAACTTCCTGTTCACACTTGTACATGCATGAATGGTCATGTGATGTGTGTTTTCATTTTCATTTTAAAACGCACTATATTTAGCCTAAAGAAAAATGACAATTATACTCTTTCTCTGGTTCTGAATGTGGTTACTGGACAATATACATGCATTGAGGTTTTGTTCAGAAAACATGTATTGCACGTGTAAATGAATAAGTCTGCAATGTTTAGAGTTCCTGAATGAAAATTTCAGAATCTGAAATCGTATTTGATTCATTCCTATTGTCAAAAATAATGCATGTAAACATAGTGGAGCTGTGATGGCACTGAAGTGAACTACATTCTTAAGATACGAAGCAACAGGTATACCAACTTGAAGGATGCTGCCTCACAATTTGTCCAAAACAGGACAGCTTAATTATTTAATTACTCTCAGAACAGCATTCGTTCTGCATGTGTACCCTGTGATGTTTTGATTTTGAGCTTTACTTGGCAGGGAGTAAGTGATCACAAATCACTACCTGTCTGTTGCTGCTGTTATGAGGAAGTCCCTGCAGCTCATTTACTCTACCTCCAAAACCATCGCTGCCAAGTTTGAGATGCTAAATATATCAGGGGTGATCAGTTGTTTTTCAAAGGTTCTGTCATTTTAAGAATGTTAATCATTTAAATCATGCATCTTTGCAGATACTGCAATCATGCGTTTAAATGGACAGTGCACCAAAAAATAATATTCTGTCATCACTTACTCATCACTTCCAAATATGCATGACTGTTCAGTTGGCATAAAAGAAGATCATTTGAAGAGTGTTGGTAACCAAACCGTTTAATTTCACACTGGCTTCCGTTGTAAGGACAAAAATAGAGTGGAAGTTAAAGGGAAGCGAAACTCTTTGGTTACCAACACTCTTCAAAATTCTTCTTCGTGTTCCACAGAAGAAAGTAGTCACACAGGTTTTTAATAAGGCTTACAGGTTTATCACAGTTCACATTTATTAATCTAAGAGGAACAGTTCACCCAAAAATGAACATTTATTTTATGTAAAGTGTAGGATAAGATAAATTATTGTAATACATGCTCAATTTATTTTTCAATGCATAAAAAAGTAAACGGTACTGTTAAGGTTACTTAAAGAAAACTTTGCATCCAAAATGTATGGAAGCATATGGGTAGCATTATTCAATTTGGAATGTAATATGCAAAATGACAATGCAATATGTAAAATGGCAATATATTTCTGTATTTACATTTACCAATACATTTGTGCAATGTTTGGTGCAAAATGAAAATGAAAATTAAATTACATAATTTTCATTTGCCATTTCATACACCAGTTTTAATATGTAAAATGAATACTAATTTTAACGCTTTATAAGTTGCAAAATTAAAATGAAAATGTATTACAGAAATGATTAGATATGTATAACATGTTCAAGCAAAAACTGTGGCAATATTATCATTTAAATGCTATTTTTCTTAAATGCATTAACACTCACAGTCAAGACACTTCGATTGCATTTTCATTCAGTGTCCCGCAATGAATGTAGCAAAATTCAATGTGCACATTGAAAATGCATTCCGAGCCGATCACGTGTCCGCCCCCTCGCGCCATGTCAATCACTGCGTGAACAAGGCGGGGCTTGCAGAAGGTCAGAGACTCAAATTTCAAGAAGAGGATTCAAGTGAGAGAACATGGACAAGACCGTTGTACGTGTACGTTTTGATCATTTCGGTTTATGGCTTCAATATTTCATTCGCACTTGTGGGCGGCGCTGAAGCACTCCTTTTATCTGATTGTTCGAATCGCTCCACCTTCAACTCGGTCTTTTCATTCTTTCAGGCAGAATAAGAGTCAGTGCGAGTGAAGCACTGTAATGTCTGAAACCAACGCTCACTGTTAATTAAGCACATTGAATTTTGCTACATTCATTGCGGGAAACTGAATGAAAATGCAATCGAAGAGTCTTGACTGTGAGTGTTAATGCATTTAAGAAAAATAGCATTTAAATGATATTTTTGCCACAGTTTTTGCTTGAACATGTTATACATATCTAATCATTTCTGTAATACATTTTCATTTTCATTTTGCAACTTATAAAGCGTTAAAATTAGTTTTCATTTTACATATTAAAACTGGTGTATGAAATGGCAAATGAAAAATATGTAATTCAATTTTCATTTTCATTTTGCACCAAACGTTGCACAAATGTATTGGAAAATGTAAATGTAAATACAGAAATGCATTGTCATTTTACATATTGCATTGTCATTTTGCATATTACATCCCAAATTGAATATTGCTACCCATATGCTTCCATAAAAATGGCATAGCCTACTCTCTAAATGGGAACTTCTTTTAACAAGTAATTACTTGGTGTCTGTTAAAAATAAGTATGTTCTATATTGTATGAATGTAAATCGGATGGCTGGCATTCACAAATCCTCTCCTGTGGCCTCATGGGATAGTAAAGTGTCCACAGATGCAAGCTACAGAGTCTCGTCGAGGTCATCAGGCTCATCCGCTGTCATACTTTTTTATGAATGCTGAGATTTTGGATATAGCCTAGGCTACTACTTTACTGCTTACTAATTAATATATGCTTTTTCTGATGCAGCCCATGTGTACAGTAGGGGTGGCACGGTTCAACTTTTTCACGGTTCGGTTTGTTTCACGGTTTTCAGTACAGTTGGATATGCCCTATGTTTATGGAAAAACTATACTTTCTAATAAAAAAAAAGAAGAAGAATATTATATCCAACTACAAGCAACAGCACAAATAAATATAATAGAGTAAAGATACAAACAATAAACAGTGATTTTCAGTCGTTTTTTAGGCAGGTCTAGCATACGTTTTTAAGTACAGAAATTGAATAAAGTAATCAAATGTAAAACAGCATTGCATATTGGACTGTATAAATTAAAGATTATTCTTTATTAAAGTTATAAAAGCTTTTTAATCAAGAGCAGTGAGTGGTTTCTTTGTTGTTGCTGTTCGATTAGTATAAAGACTGTCACTTTAAGAGAATGCACTGATACAGCAGGATACGTTCAGCGAATTCCACTTAACTGAAAGTCGCAAAAACACTCAAGATTACATACAGTTGCTTTAATGTGTGGAATGTTGAGCTCAGCTGCGTCCAAAAAGGGATCCCGCGGGACACAACGCAAATCTCGCGGGAGATTATACCTTTAGGCTACTGCAGTAATATATTTGCAGTTTATATTAGCTACTGTTCAAACGCGCACCTTCCTCATTGTCGTTTTGCTTTTTTATATAAATAAAAATGATTTAGTTAAGATGGAAAATGTAGCTACGATACAATTCTAAAATGAAAGCGTCTGTTTTGCTTAATACAGCCAAGGTTGCCAGGTCCTGCAGGTTTGCGTGACAAATGAAGCACATACCAGTCAAAAACAGCCCGATGTAGAGCTCAAAATGTGTTGTTTCCATGCTTAAAATACATATTTTACAGTCTCTGCTCTGCACATTGATCATAAACACAGCTCTAAAGCCGCCTTTCCACTGTCTCCGACGAACGACAAGCGACAGACCGGAAGTCATTCATTTCCAATGGAAAGTAATGCAGGAGCTGCGTGGAGTTCCGATCACATGCGTATGCGGAAATTTCGGATCTGATTTTAAGTGAAGTGACATTCGGCCAAGTATGGTGACCCATACTCAGAATTTGTGCTCTGCATTTAACCCATCCGAAGTGCACACACACAGAGCAGTGAACACACACACACACTGTGAACACACACCCGGAGCAGTGGGCAGCCATTTTTTATGCTGCGGCGCCCGGGGAGCAGTTGGGGGTTCGGTGCCTTGCTCAAGGGCACCTCAGTCGCGGTATTGAGGGTGGTGAGAGAACTGTACATGCACTCCCCCCACCCACAATTCCTGCCGGCCCGGGACTCGAACCCACAACCCTTCGATTGGGAGTCCGATTCTCTAACCACCAGGCCACGACTTCCCCAATTTGAGCCTCGGATACGTTCAAATATTTGAACTTCTGCGACTAGACCGTATGTGAACGCCCGACCGGATGTGATGTATTCTAATCAAAACTATCGGTGCGAGGTCAGAATTACCAATATTTTGTTAACATTAACATTATCCTTTAAACACTATTTCTGTAAAATGGTGGTTTATAATACTTATGGCAGAAATAATTATTTAATAATTATTAAACCATTATTTACGTTGATTAGCCCCATAAAACCTACTGTTTTTATTTTGGGGGTCACCTGATTTGTGACGATGCATTCATAAATTAACTATGTTCATTAAAATTATTAATTTTACCATGGTGAATATGCCAAGGTAACGGTTGCTGCACGACCAGTTTGAAAGTTCTGCGCGACTGCCGCTAGAGGGAGAAATGCGACAATCGTGTCCGAATGTCGTGTGCAGTGGAAAGGCGGCTTAAGGGTTCCTATAGTGGCCCCCCGCTAATAATAAAAAAACAGCGTAGTTCTGTCACAGGTTGAATGCAAAATGTTTTAATACAAGCGTTCAGTCAAATGTAAGTTATGCAATATTTAAAACTTTTAACCCTCGGGGAAAAATCAACCCACGAACGGTAACAGTTTAAAAGTAGACCAATCCTGTGAGAAAAAAAACTGACGCACATAAAAATGCCCCCTTTCTTTTTTTCTTTTTAAAAAAAAAAATCTGATTCAAACCGTTTGAAGGTGCATGGTTTGAAATCGACAAGTTAGTCATGACACAAATCTGATTTGATCACATGCAAATTATAGTGTGTGGACCAGAGGTGTAAAGTATTTGAGTAAATTATTAATTACTGTTGAGTATTTTTTTGGATACTCTGTAGCTTTATCAAAGATTATCAGTATCAAAGATATCAACAACTTCACTATATTTGAATTAGTATATCTGTCTTTAGCCTACTCCACTGCATCTGTAATGAGTGTACACATTACATTTTGCATGACATTTAGCTTTTTCTGCAGCAGTTTATTTCTGAAAATACAACATCTTGCTATATGACCACCTGCTAATAAGTAAGGGGGGACAAGGGGTATGTTTCTGAGGGACAATGTGGGACACTGCCTTGCGGCGGTGCCCCCACCCCATGGGCAGACTCACTGATAGTGGTTTACCCATTTCTAGCACATACCACCTTACATGGTATATTAATAATGCCCTATTCCCCTAAACATGTGTAATTGCTGATGTATGCTCATGACAGAATTGACAGATGCACTTCCACTTACGATTTACTTTAGCTATTTTATTTATTTTTCATTACAATTTATTCACTTTAAATACATTATAATATAACATTATAGGATTAAAATGAATTGTAGTTGCTCAACACCACAGGAACAGTTAAAAAAAAGTCTAAACTCACAACTCCAGAGGTTCACGGAACGAGAAGGGGGAGAAAGGATGGTGAACTTGCATGTTAGTAAAGGCAGGCGCAGATGAATATGCCAGATGAAAAAAAAACAGTTTGAAACAGGACACACCTTCTCTTTTTTTAATTGATGATGGCGGTGCCTGACTTTCTCCATTTTTCGAATTGGAAAGCGTGCATCTAAAAGTTCCTTCCCAGTGTGTCTGGTATGCACGTGCGTGCGCTGTCATGACAACAACGAAAAAGTTGACAATAACCTAGTCAGCAGTTCAACTGAGGGGTGGGTGTGGCAACAGTAGCGTGCTGAACTGTCAAGTAATGTTCGTTTGGCTGCCTGGGACTCGAAGATATAGAGCGACCAACTTTTTTTGAGCAAGCATTGATTATGCGTGACACACACAGTCTCAATTTGTGGGACGCATGAATTGGGCTTCAAACGCTGTGCGCGCACGCGCTACGCGGGACAAGTGGACACCCTACCATCTTGCCCTTACTCACCCAAACTTGTCCACAAGGCTGCTTTATATGAATGCGAGTTCATTAGCAGTAGCCTAGTTGTGAATCACAGGTGTTTCTGAGATGAGGACATGACTGCAGCCGGCAATGAGGCCAAAACTAGCCCATCTAGTGCAAGATTGTAAGAACTGTTAAAGTACAATAAACTAATTAGGCTAAGCAAAAAAAATTGTACATTTTGTTTTTTATTGCATTTTTTATATTTTTTTATGTATTAATTATTATTATTATCTTTTATTATTATCTGTTTTCAGTTTTATTTTGGTTTTTGAAAATAAACGCTATAGCTCTCACAAATCTCGTTTCTCGTTTTACACTGGCATGTCTCTTTTACCAGTGCATCTTTGAGCCTATATTTAGTATAAGTAAAATACTACTTTCAAAATACTAGATTTCATAAAAATCACATTTACTCTATGGTTTTCACCTCTGGAGCGGACAGTCTGCCTTAAAAGATCTGATTTAAAGAAAAATCTGATTTCCCTGCAGTCTGGACATGATTGTTTAATTATTTTATTTATCTTTAACACGCGACTCTGGCTATGGTGGAAAGAGGATTAACGTGTATCTAAAGCGTTGCTCAATTTCAAATGTTGCAGTTTAAAATGAAATGAGGGAAAGGGGGTTTTGAACAAGTTAAACTGATGGAAAAATGCGTGTACAAAATGTTGAGTAACAACACGTAGCCTAATTTTAGGCACTACTTGCAGGTTTAAAAAACTTGCATAATGCATTGAGTTAGGCTATATGTTAAAGCATCAGAACAACCATCTCTGTTGTATTATTATTATTATTATGAAACACCTATTTAAAGTAATTCATTGACCTATAATAAATAGTTCTAGGCTACACACCAGCTCTAGTCTGATTGTGCATCAGGAACGGATGATATTGAAACAGCAGGTTTGTCATGTAATGTCCTGCCCTCATTGCAGCGCCGATAAATGAAGCGCTCGCGCGCTGACTGAGAGACAGCACGAGCACAGCGCGTCCACGAGGAGAAGGTAAGACACTGTGTGCTGCTTCTGCGTTTGACTGGGGTTAGTTTAGGAGTCTGTAGTATTTATACAACAGGAGAGACATGAGCTGAAGAGTTATAACAGCTCATCTAAATAACTAAGGCTAAATGTCCAAAATAATTTTACCTATAAAGTTTTTTTCTTTCTTTTTGCGGTGAAATTATATGTTGGTTTCGGGCATCGAATTCAAAACTCTCTTATATTAGAAAATAATTTGTCATCCAAACCAAAATATTGTCGTATAACGACGTTCATACAAGATTTTACAAACTGTATGAAGGCATACATTTATTTTACATTTATTTTACATTTATTTTAGTTTCTGTTGGAATAAACAACGATTCATATCACATATTGTAAAATTGGTTAATTCATCAATTTTGTGTTTTATAATCATTATACATTTTGCATTTTGCTGACGACAAATTTGGCAATAACGCTGGAAATGTTCAATGGCTTTTTTTCTAGTTGTCATTTAATTTGATTTTTATTTAGAGTAAAGTTTAGAATAATAATAATAATAATAATATCTCGCTTGTCTTTCATCCTGAACAGGTTTATTCACGAGACTATTTTAAAGATCAGTAACATCAATGCCATGCCTGTACCAGGTCTTATCTTCTCCAAACTGTATGACATATTAACCAATTGCAGTGTCTATGAAGTGCAACATATTGAAATCTTTTTTTCTGAATGTTACACATGAAGTTAGATTCAGGACAGCAGGTTGCCACAGCAGTCTGAAATCATTTAGTTTGCAAGAAATATATTTCAGAATTAAATTTTGAAAAAGCGTCGTTTTCAAAACTCCCAGTTACATATGATAAGGAAATCTGAGCCCTCAATATGACCCGCTGGCATTGCCAGTTGTACTAGAACTGTATGAAACTGTATTCTTGAAGTTGTCCTGGGATTGCGTTCACAAAACATTCTTGAGAATACAGTTCTTTTATACTGCACCACAGCAGTCCAAATGCATTCAACAACTATTGCATGAATTATTTTCTCACCCAGACATAACCACAAAGCTCTACAGGCCGGTTTTGTTCTTTGTTCTCAGTGCGTACTGTGTTGGAGCAAAGAACACGGATACATAAGAGTCACAGGAATAATAGTGTTTAATAGACAAACCGAAGGGCAACACAGGGTGGACAGGAGACACACGTAACACCCTCAGGAGATGACCAATACCAGACAGGGAACATAGGGCAAACAACAGTTTAAATACATGACACGAGGGTTATTGACAAGACACACCTGAATCAAATGAACACAATCAAAGAAGGGAGAAACTGGGTCACGGGGAGCACATGGGGACAGAAACACAACAAAACAGGAACACAAGTCTGACAGGTTTGCACATTTACATACTCTTTTCAAAACTGTTAAACTAGTTCAAAATCTAACATAATACAAAACTGAATAAGACAGTGGTCTGCTGCAATTCTACAGTAACACCATATTGAAATATATTTTAATTATCCAAAAACTGAAATATTATTAGAAAACAATTAGATTTACAGTAGCTGAACACCAGCAAACGTGTTTTTCTTTCAGTTTCATCACCATCTAGACAAAAGGGTAAACATAAGTATAATGTTGTACTGTAATGTAAATTTGGACCATGTAACAAGTTCTGCAGAGAGTAGAGAGTGCCATTCTGGTTTTGTCACATTTCACATAACATTTTATTTTATGTAATGCAACCGTTTGTTAGTGGTTTTTAAGTCATTATTTCATGAATGAGAAAGCATGTTTGTGGTGTTGTGGTATTCTTGAGTCATGTGAAGAAAAACAACGATGTTCTCTAGAAAATGTTTAAACATTTTCAAAGAATTTTATTTATGAATAAACTTCTTGGAATTTGTCTTAAGAATTTTTAAAAGTTCTTTCGTAGTTGATCCAGCCTCTGATGCCCCAGCTTGCCCTTTCTTTTCTTTTCTTTTCTTTTCTTTTCTTTTTTTTTTTGTAACAGGTTTGGTATGATCGTTAAACTTTATGACAAAAGAGTAATATTGGCAGCCAGCAGTGAACATGACTCACCTAATACATACATTAGATACATGATAGCCTATAGGTTTGTGAACACTTTGAAAATGTCTGGACTTTTTACATCTTTGCTGCATAAACTGAGAAATCATTTGAGGAAATTAAGTGAATTTAGTAACCTTTTGTCAGAGCGAGACTGGGACTCAGTTGCAGGTGCTCAAAAGGTCAGTTTATTAGACAGGCTTGAATTTCAAAGCAGAGAAGAAAAGATAAACAAATTAAAAACTATCCAGGAACAGGGCAGCCTGGAACAGATCCAAAAGAGCCTCCTGGACGAATTCCACTTGGAACATCCACTGATGCAATGCCCAGATAAACTGACAGGGAGGTGGGGGCGCTGTTGAGGCGGGTAACTGGTGGCACGCTGCGGCACGGCGAAGAAGAGGAGTGACGGCGATCGGTGATCACGAGCACAGGAGGGCTGAAGAGTAGCGCTGCCTGAAAGCAGGAGAAAGAGGGAAAAGAAAACTAAAGGATGAAAAACAAAATGGGCACGATCTCTGTGCAGACCAAACGAGATATGTGGACAGAGCTGAGACATGAACGAGAACAACACAACGATTTGACAGCACACATGAGGAGACTAAATAGAGAAGGAGTGATTAACATGATGCAGAGACGGGGCACCACGGTGACACAGAAGCACATGGTAAGTGTAAACAACCACACACACTATAGGGAAAAACAGACAGATCAGCCCGGGGACGTGACATTACCCCCCTCCCCAGGAGTGCCCCTTGGCTGCCTGTTGAAGTCCTCGATCAGCGAGCGATCCAGAATATCCCGGGCCGGGACCCAACTCCTCTCATCCAGACCATATCCCTCCCAGTCCACCAGATACTGAAATGCCCGACCTCGATGTCTGACCTCCAGCAACCTCCTGACAGTGAAGGCTGGGGAACCATCCACTAGACGGGGAGGGGGAGGGTTAGTACCAGATGAGTTCAGGCGAGAATGAAACACGGGCTTGTCCCGAGAAACATGAAAGACTGGGTATACCCGACCAAGTATGGGAGGTAACTTGAGCTTTACCGCCACCGGACTCAATACCTTGGTGATCTGATATGGCCCCATGAACCTGGGGGCTAACTTGCGAGAAGCCACCCAGGGTGGAAGGTCCTTGGTTGACAGCCATACTCTCTGACCACATGCGTAGCAGGGAGCAGGAATACGGTGACGGTCAGACGCTGCTTTGGTTCGTATGGAAACCCGAGCCAAGGTTTCCTCAGCCCTCCTCCAGGTGTGGCAACACCTGCGGACGAAGGCTAAGGCAGATGAAACAGCAGCAGGGCTCCTGTGAGGGGAACATAGGAGGTTGAAAACCAATGGAGCACTGGAATGGAGACATACCAGTGGCCGCCACTGGCAAGGAGTTATGGGCATATTCAATCCAGGATAACTGTTGGCTCCAAGAACTCAGATTATGGGACGTCAGGCAGCGGAGAGCTTGTTCCAGAACCTGGTTTGCCTGCTCGGACTGCCCATTGGTCTGAGGGTGAAAACCTGACCACAGACTTGTAGAGGCCCCGATCTGTTGACAGAACTCCTTCCAGACTTCCAAACTGTGGCCCCCTATCAGAAACCACGTCCACTGGAAGGCCATGAATCCGGGAAGATGTGGTCAACCACCACTTGAGCTGTCTCCTTAGCTGAAGGCAGTTTGGGAAGGGGGATGAAATGGGCTTAGAGAAGCGATCAACCACCGTCAATACTACCGTGTTACCCCTTGATGGTGGAAGACCAGTGACAAAGTCAAGGGCTATGTGTGACCAGGGGCGGGAGGGGATGGGTAAGGGGTGTAGCAGACCAACAGGAGGCTGATTAGAACTCTTGTTCTGGGCGCAAATTGGGCAGGCAAACACAAACTGCCTGATGTCCTGGGCCATGGATGGCCACCAAAATTGCTGGCGGATGGCAGCCAGAGATCTCCGAACCCCAGGATGACAGACTAACTTTGATGAATGCCCCCACTGGAGGACTTCAGGGCGCAGCACAGCCGGCATGAAAAGTCTACCCTCTGGGCACCCCCTTGGCACCTCTCTCTCTCGTATGGCCTCCAGCACTCTCCTCTCCACATCCCAGGAGAGGGACCCCACCTGCTTCCAAGACAAAACTGAGTTTCTGGCCCAATCCACATGAGGGCCGTGCTGCACCAACCACGGGTGTCCCAGAACCACGGGGGCACTTGGGGAGTCAAGAAGGTACAGCTCGGTTATCTCATGATGATTACCCGAAATGATAAGACTTACAGGAGGGGTGAGGTGAGTGATGGTGGTGATAGGGGAGTCATCAAGAGACCGAACAGAGATAGGAGAAGAGAGGGAAAAGGCAGGAATTCCCCACTGCTTGGCCAGTGCCATGTCCATGAAACTACCACCAGCCCCAGAATCCACCAGGGCCAAACAGGAGTGACTGGAGCCTCCAAACTGGACACCCACGGGAAGAAGTGTGCGGGAAGAGTGGGGGAAATTAAGAGGAGATGTGCCCACCAGAATCCCCCTGGCTACTGATGGGCCCTGTCTTTTAGCGGGCATTTTCCGACGAAGTGTCCTGCCCTCCCACAGTAGAAAAATAAGCCCCGGGTGAGTCTCTCTTGCTTCTGCTGAGGAGTGAGACGCAGGGTCAGGGTCAGCAGGAGATGGCAGAGGCAGGACCGGGGTGGAGTCGCTGCTCATTTCTCTCACCCTCCAAGAAGTGCGAGCAGTCGATTGTTGGCGACGAAGGCAAAGGCGGCTCATTACACGGAGGGCCAAGTCGACCAGATCATCAAAGCTGCGTGGAAGCTCCTGGGTGGCGATCTTGTCTTGGATCTCCTCATCCAGTCCAGCATGGAACACAACTCTGCAAGACCCCTCATTCCAGTCACAGACTGCTGCTAAGGTTTTGAATTCAATGGCAAATTCAGTCACTGAATGGCCTCCTTGCCGTAGCCATGCCAGCTGGGCTGCTGCTTCATCACCCCACGCAGAACGGTCAAATAACTTGACCATCTCCCGTCAAAAGTGCTCAAAAGAAGCACAAAAGGGAGCCCAGGCCTCCCACACTGAAGTTCCCCAGTCACGGGCCCTGCCTGTGAGGAGGGTTAATGCTGGCCCAAGAGAATGCCCTGCTGGGTGACGGCTGATCTGAGGGGATCTTGCAGGTGCTCAAAAGGTCAGTTTATTAGACAGGCTTGAATTTCAAAGCAGAGAAGAAAAATAAACAAACAAAAAACACGCACAATCTCTGTGCAGACCAAACGAGAGATGTGGACAGAGCTGAGACATGAACGAGAACAACACAACGATCTGACAACAGAGAGCGCACATGAGGAGACTAAATAGAGAAGGAGTGATTAACATGATGCAGAGCAGGTGATGGTGACCAATAACAATATAATAATGAAACAGCCCTGTTCAATCCACCAGGGCCGAACAGGAGTGACTGGAACCTCTAAACTGGACACCCACGGGAAGAAGTGTGCAGGAAGAGTGGGGGAAATTAAGAGGAGATGTGCCCACCAGAATCCTCCTGGCTACTGATGGGCCCTGGCTTTTAGCGGGCATTTTCGGACGAAGTGTCCAGCCCTCCCACAGTAGAAACATAAGCCCCGGGTGAGTCTCTCTTGCTTCTGCTGAGGAGTGAGATGCAGACGTCCCACCTGCATAGGTTCAGGGTCAGCAGGAGATGGCAGAGGCAGGACCGGGGTGGAGTCGCTGCTCATTTCTCTCACCCTCCAAGAAGTGCGAGCAGTCGATTGTTGGCGACGAAGGCGAAGGCGGCTCATTACACGGAGGGCCAAGTCGACCAAATCATCAAAGCTGCGTGGAAGCTCCTGGGTGGCGATCTTGTCTTGGATCTCCTCATCCAGTCCAGCATGGAACACAGCTCTGCAAGACCCCTCATTCCAGTCACAGACTGCTGCTAAGGTTTTGAATTCAATGGCAAATTCAGTCACTGAATGGCCTCCTTGCCGTAGCTGTGCCAGCTGGGCTGCTGCTTCATCACCCCACGCAGAACGGTCAAATAACTTGACCATCTCCCATCAAAAGTGCTCAAAAGAAGCTCAAAAGGGAGCCCGGGCCTCCCACACTGAAGTTCCCCAGTCACGGGCCCTGCCTGTGAGGAGGGTTAATGCTGGCCCAAGAGAATGCCCTGCTGGGTGACGGCTGATCTGAGGGGATCTTGCAGGTGCTCAAAAGGTCAGTTTATTAGACAGGCTTGAATTTCAAAGCAGAGAAGAAAAATAAGAGAACAACACAACGATCTGACAACAGACAGCGCACATGAGGAGACTAAATAGAGAAGGAGTGATTAACATGATGCAGAGCAGGTGATGGTGACCAATAACAAGATAATAATGAAACAAGAGGGCGGAGACGGGCACCACGGTGACACAGAAGCACATGGTAAGTGTAAACAACCACACACACTATAGGGAAAAACAGACAGATCAGCCCGGGGACGTGACACCTTTAGATCTTCCTTTTGCAGCAATATCTCTACTAAACACTTCCTGCAGCTAGCTTACAAGACTTCTGACCATCCCTCCCCACAAACCTTCAGTTTATCAATATTTCAGGGTTGTCTTGATGGCACAGCCCTCTTTAGGTTATCGATCTCATTTGACTTAAGGTCGGTACTCAGGAAAACACGCATTTTCTTCTTTTTCAGCCATACTTACAAAAAAAACATTGTATGAGTCAAATTTATCTATTTTTCTTTTATGCCAAAAATCATTAGTATATTAAGTAAAGATCATGTTCCATGAAGGTATTTTGTACATTTCCTATCGTAAATATATCAAAACTTAATTTTTGATCAGTAACTTGCATTGCTAAAAACTTAATTTGGACAACTTTAAAGGAGATTTTCAAATTGCTGTATCTCGTCCAAATATTGTCAGATCCTAATACATTACCATACATCAATGCAAAGTGTATTTATTCAGCTTTCAGGTGATGAATAAATCTAAATTCCCCAAAAGATTTAGACTGGCTTTGTGGTCCAAGGTCACATATATTTTCAAAAAATTTGCATACATTTTCCTGCCATATAAAAACAAAGATTGCACTATTAATCCATTAAGAAAAAAATATTGTAAATGTCTGTTGACAAAAAAAAAAAACCTCCCCTACTCACAAGTTGAGAGTAAAGTGCACAAGAGCTGCTTTGCATTGACATTTACTCTTTCAGGGCTAAACTGATATACTGCTGAACTAGTTCTCACCCTACTGGCATTTCTGGCAGAGTTCTTAAATGCCGAGAGGAAAGCAGTTAAGGGCTACGTTCACACTGTCAGTTTTTGGGATTGTCAACCACATTTTCTGTACAGGTGTATGTCTCCAAATGTCCCGTTCACACAGCAGCTAACACTTGTGTTTAGAATAATTTGTGTATGAATGTGCAACAGGAGTCAAGCCCGTTTTCCTTACCAATAACCACAGCGACAGTAACAAAAGTGAAATCAGACATGGCGATGTGCATAATACTGAAAGTCTTATCACTTTCTGAAACGACTAGAGTCCAATCGAGCCGCGAGTTCTTTCGTCAAATCTTCATTAACCGACAGCAGCCTTTAAATTTGTGTGGGAAGCATTTGAGTCTCGCGCAGAACACAAAACTGACGGGATCTAAACTGTCGGAAAACAGACACACGGCCCACATGAAAAAATACTATTTTATAGTAAATACTATAGTGTTTTTGAACCATACTATAGTAAAGTACTTTGCTGCCGTACTTCTACAGTTGCTGTGGTAGGCTAATATAACAACCATACTAATTAAACAAATTACTTTACCCAATACTGTACTATATTTTGTATAACTATAGGGTATAGCCTAATATACTAAAATACACTACAGTTTACTGTAGTAAAAACTAAAGTATATTACAGTATTTATTTCATTTTATCAGTTCACTTTAGTTAATACTACAGTATTCTTTAGCATTCATTAACAAAGTGCTATAAATACTATAATATATACAGTATAATACACTTTACTATAGTACGGTTCAAAAACACTAGTATTTACTATAAATTAATAAGTAACTTTTATGCTCATTTTCCCGTCACTGTAAAAAGTTACCGAATATACGCATAAAAACACATGAAGTTCACACACTCTTCTCTTCTCCTCTTCTCTTCTTTTTTCCTTGTTACACTGTTTTGCGAAACCTTTGCAAATGAAGAGTTTATTCCTTCTAATTTCTGTAATACACATGCAATTTGACAATCACTGAGTCATGTTTTGCCAAAGGCAAAAAGTGAAAGATTAAGAAATATTACAGACTACAAGTCAAGACAGCAGTTTCTTGGTGATAACAGGCAAATCAATGTGAGCTATGCAAATCAAGTCACATTTATTTACACTTCTCATCATCCGAGTTTGAAGAAAAGAATCACACACATAGCAATACTTTACCTAATAATGAGTGCTTTCATCATTACTCCCCCTCAAGTTGTTCCACGCCCTTATGTCCTTCTTTCTTCCCTAGAAAACATAAAAGAAGATAATGTTAATGTCACACTTTCATACAGTGATGTACTGTACACAGTGACCACGGCTGCTCCAGAAAGGACATAAAAATACCATTAACTATAAATATAGTTTAGATAACTTTGTGTTAGGAACATAGAACATCTTGCTCCCACTTGCAGCTGTGTAATCTCATAGACCTTAGTCATATTTCATGTTTGTCAGAAATGAAAACAAGGATGTGAAGGCCAGAAGTACAGAATTGTACTGTTGTCAGTTGTTTAGCTAATGAAACATCTTTCTAGACGATAAAAGGGGTTTGAAAGTTGTGAGTTAATAAATATAAGTGATCTGGGAACATTATACAGCTCATGTCATTGTAAAGACTGAAAGTTTATCCCTCACAAATATGAACTGACTAAGGTGTTTATGTGTTTATGTGAGTTATGCCAGGCTGGATTCAAACTGAGACAAGATATAACAAGTAGGTATAACTTTACTGAGTAGAGTGCAATATTCAAATACAATGTGATGCAACAATATGCATGCATCTCATGCTGTCTTTATAATGATGATAATACTAACAATAACAAATAATGATAATAATACATTGCTCATTATACAGAGGCTTTGAAATAAAGTCTGGGTTCAGCATTTGTGGGCAATTCAGACAGTTGTCAGAGTAACGCATATCTATCTGATCTGATCTGTCTGTCTGTCTAACCAGTATTTCCATCTGTTTTAGGTGTAGGATGCACAACCTCAAGAGAAAGCAGTTCTAACAAAAACGGCCTGAAGTCAGTTGACACCTGAGACTGATCGCACAGAATCAACACTGACAGCTGCTGCTTAGAGCCCTATCAGACTTCAGTTTTACTTCTACCACGATGGCCTTGTTGAACGTTACTCTTCCCTGGAATGTCTCTTTGGACCTCAACCACAGCTATTTCAAATCCAACCTCACAGAATTAGAGGACACACAACCTATGGAGAAGAACTGGCCAGCCCTGTTCATTCTGGGGTTTATTTTTTTTACTGTTGCTGGGAATATACTGGTAATTATGGCTGTGTCCATCGAGAGAAAACTGCACAATGCCACCAACTACTTCCTGTGCTCACTGGCCGTGGCAGACATGCTGGTGGGATTCCTAGTAATGCCAGCCGCTCTAATTATTATTCTTTACAGTAAGTACTATACTACAAAAAAACACAAAAAACTAAAGGCTACCCAGGCTCTATTTCTAAAAAACTCAAAAAAGTCCAAAATTCTAGTAATATGCATGCTTATAAGCAATGAGTTGATAGTGAGTTTAGGTCCCTAAACTGAAGTGTTACAATGGTTTATTAACACTACTCATGTGTCTCTGAAACGTCTCCTCTTGTTGTCTGTTTCCAGATAACACCTGGCCTCTCCCTGAACTGCTGTGTCCCTTGTGGATCTTCCTTGACGTGCTCTTCTCCACAGCCTCCATCATGCACCTGTGCGCCATCTCTCTGGACCGCTATATCGGCATCCGTAATCCAATCAAATACAGCCAGAGCAACTCACTTCACAAGACCATGATCAAAATAATCAGTGTCTGGACAGTTTCTGTAGGTGAGAATGAAGCATCCAGTTCAGAAATACAAAAGATATTGTTGTTGTTAATGATGATATACAGTACTGAATCAACACATTAGTCAGGCTAGCATTCTGACCCTGTTTTTGTGTGCTTCCCGGTGCGCCAACTTTGCTTGACATCTTAACCTAGAGAGTACACAGCACTAACAGGAACTGAGAAGAGAAGTGAATTCTGCTGCATCAGGACTGTGCACCTTTTGGCTCCGTCAACCATATTTTCTGTATGATTTTAGCATTTCTGATGCATAAAGATTGATATTTCTGCACAGTTCTTCTTATGGTTTTGTGCTTAACACTCACCAACCCTATGAGCATCTCTTTTTAGTTAGAGGTTCTGCAAAACTTTTCGCCAAGGCTAATTTTGAAGAAGCTTGCAGTCATGCATGCACCATATCCAGAAGATGCTTCTCCCGTTCTTGGTTAAGAGTTTTCATTATCTTAGTATGTGTTATAATGTTTTTTTGTGGGAAGGGCTTGGTGCATTTCTCTTTTGACTTTTAATGAGCAAATGCTACTACTGGTCTCTGGACCAAAAGATGTTTGTCTTTGCAAGTCATGCAAATACTTCTTTGCCTCACACTAAAAGTCTGTCACAATTTTCCATTTCAGATCTGGCTTCCATTCGATATGCACTTGGTTTGGTATTATATAGCAAACTTATTTATTGAACATATGTCCCTGGATTGCACAGTGAAAAAAACTGCATGCTTTTTATAAAAACATAGAAATAAAAAAAAGGTTAGATTTGTTATTTTTCACTGTTTCACTGAAAATACAGAGAAAATCAGGCCGTTTTGAATTGATCAGTTAGACCCACTACAAAACTGACCAAAAATAATATAGCATAATTTATTTTTTTCTAATTGTAGGGAGAAATGACATGATAAACCAAAAATAAATGTATTATTTATTTTTATGCTTCATTTAACATTTCAAAATCTGCAATTTTAAAATGGGACTCATATACATGGTTATGTGTTATAAATCAATAACAGGCCACTAAACATAGATATTAAATTGCTTTTCCTTTTTTTAGTGTAGCAACCTGAAATGAAATGGCTTTGTGTGACTGTTCACACCAGTAAATATGTTCACACTTACATTTAATCTGTGGGATGCAAACATGCTTTCTGAACTGATTCGTCATTCTTCTTGCTCTTTTTCTTTCAGTGTTGTCGCTGCCCATTCCAGTAATGGGTTTCCAGGACAAGAAGAAGGTGTTTGTAAATAGCACTTGCACCCTGAATGAGCCTCGTTTCGTCCTTGTTGGCTCATCTGTGGCCTTCTTCGTTCCTCTGGTCATCATGGTGGTCTGCTATTACCTTACTCTCCGTCATCTCCAGAGGCACAGCGCTTCCTTCCCGCAAGAGAGCAGGAGCACCCCCAAACATTTATCTGTTCAGAGAAGTGTCACAAGTCTGCTGAACAGCAAGTCCTCCTCCAACAAGTCTTCACAAGGTCCACGAGGCCAAAGCAGACGCGGCATGCTTCAGTCTTTGAACAATGAGCGTCGAGCCTCCAAAGTCTTGGGGATTGTCTTCTTTCTCTTCCTGGTCATGTGGTGTCCGTTCTTCATCACCAATGTGCTGATCGCCATCTGTCAGGACAACTGCAGCGAGCATCTCTATGACCTCATTCACTTTTTTGTCTGGGTGGGATATATCTCCTCTGGAGTGAATCCTCTGATCTACACCCTTTTCAACAAGACGTATCGACAAGCCTTTGCTCGCTATCTAAGATGTAATATCATAAAGCTGTGCCACAGAAGAAGGCCCAGGCCATATGATGATATTGACAAAGTTACAGCTTAATGGTTAAAACTGATCAATAATTGACTGGTCGATTAATTCACTGGTTGACCATCTTGACCTACATCTACATATTTCCAATATGAGGCTGCCAGACTTCCCATCCCTTTAATGACTACCAGAATTTGACATGACACATTGTTTGTGAGTTTAAAAAAATAATAATGTGTTGTTCCTGTGTAACAGAAGCACTGCCTTATTTTGCAAGCTATTTCTGTGAATATGCCCACAATGATATGAGGTACACCATTAAAAACCGGAGTAATGTGTTCTCTCTTCTTAGTACCCGTTAAAAGTCTGGCAGCTGAGTTCTGAACGAGCTGCAAACAGGAGAGAGAAGCCTGACTCACACCGAGATACAATACATTACAATAATCCAAACGTGAAGACACTAAGGCATGAAGAACCTTCTCCATATCATTAAAAGTAAGAAAAGATTTCAATTTAGATATTGATCTAAGATGGAAGAAACTATTATTAACAACAGCATTGATTTGCTGCTCAAATTTAAGCTCAGAGTCAAAAATGACTCCAAGGTTCCACACGCTAGACAGTTTTTTCCCAGGAAACAACCCCAGGCATCATCCGCACACACCTTATTTCCGAATAAAATGATCTCAGTCTTATCCTCATTTAATTGGAGAAAGTTATTTGCAAGCCAGCACTTAACATCTGCCAAACATGCATGAAGACACTGAATGGCACTCATAATATATATCATAAATTTGAGAATTATCTGCATAAAGATGATACTGAATCCCACATTTTTCAAAAATAGAACCTAGAGGGAGCATATAAAGGGAAAATAAAATTGGTCCCAGTATTGAGCCCTGTGGAACCCCACACACAAGGGGGGCAATGGAAGAAAAATAATCCCCTAAGCTGATCTAACAACAGCAAGACAACGCGGTTTCCAGAATCAACACCTCGTAGGATATCATTAGACACCCTCAAAAGAGCCGATTCTGTACTATGACCAACTCTAAAACCTGACTGGAGTCTATCGAAGATGTTATTCCTAATTAAAAAGTCATTGAGCTGTGCGTGCACAATTTTTTTCTAGTATCTTTGAAATAAAAGGCAATTTTGAAATGAAATTAGAGATCTGATTCTATCAACCTTACCAATAAAAAAGTTTAGAGTTGGACCCGAAACACATTGCAAAGAATCTAACTACTCTAATAAATTTAAATTTTAATCTCCAATGGAAAACCTGAAACAAGAGCATTTTGAATCACTCTCTACAATTCTTTTGCAACTGCACCTTCGGGACTCGTGAAGCATCTGTCAGATGGTTTTGACTGCAAGAACAAAGCAAACATTAACTATTTCCTACTGATATAAGAGCACTGATCAAACAGATTCCTTGCACTGTTTTATTTCCTTTATCGCACAGCATGTTTTAACTGCACAGATACTGCTGTAGACTCCGATGAATCAGTTGATATCAAGCCTGTTTGTGTTACACTTGGGTAAAAGACATTAAAGTGCATTAAAGTGAATTGATAATGAGAGAGTGCCACCATGTGGTGACATTCATTTGATTAACCAATGATTAATAATGGGGTTACTACAACAATAAATTAAAAAAATGACATTTTACTGACAGTTTTGTTTTGCATTCTTGATTTGATTTGTATTTGATATATTGTATAAGAAAAAAAAAATTCCCAGATTTTGACATCATTGGAGAGCGAGGTGAGTTGAGCTAGTTTTTTCTTGTGTTTAAAGTGAGCACACGACAGTAATGGGTTCTACTGAAATACGTATACATTTCAGGATGTGGTGCATCCTCGGGGATAATCCATTTGGATCTAAAGTAAACTGCTTTCAAAATATGGCTTTCCAAAAAAAAAGTGGTCTCTTGGCTCAACTTAACTACCCCACTAAAATACCCCACTCCCGCATTTTGAACTAAACTCCTCCAGCAGTTTAGAGCCAACACAATGCTTACAGTATAACCTCATATTATAACCTCCTAAAGCACACATGCGTGTTATTTATTTTATATGTTTTTTCATATATGTCTATGATTGTTCAGACAATAGAAGCACGAGTCCTTGAACAAAAATCACTTTGGACAGCAAAAAAAAATAGTTTTTTAACTTAAATGCAGTAACCATTTATTCAATCACTGGGTGAGTAAAACAGATAACTCTTCGTATATTTGTGGTCACATCACCAATTTTGTTTTAAGGTTGCCTAGAAACAAGGGTGGCTCAACTTTGGCCATGAGAGGACAATACAAAGAAGCCATTTAAACAGTTAAATGGGAAGACTTGGTTGAATTGAGTAACAGCATTAAAACTCTAGTTTCACTTCAAGTGTATGTATTTTTGCATATTTCCTCCATCATGTATCATTGTTCCCCTCACACACACACACACACACACACACACACACACACACACACACACACACACACTCAGGGTGGTGGTCTTTTGGGCACGCGCACACATGCGCAAAGCATCCACGCTGCAGCGCACAGCGACTGGCGACGCTTCCAGGCAACGCGTGCGTGCATTTTCAGCACCACCTTTCTTTCGTTCATCGCACCACAACATCGACGTGATGCCACCGCATATTTACGGCATGTGACGGCGAATATTTCACCGGAAAAGAACACCGAGAGGAGACAACTACAGCTATTAGTAAGTAAATGGCAATTACGCACACTTTTCATGTACTTGTGTTTTCATGTACTTGTTACGTGATAATGCCGAAATGACTAGAAGGAAAGACGCCAAGGTATAGGCTAACGGTGCTGGCTCTAATATCTAGCACATGCTTTCAAATAAGTTAATAGATCATTAATCATCACGCTCATATTTATGACTGCCATCGTTTCGTTCGTTTTCCCATGTGGCCGAAGATACACCTGTTATCATATCACATGCCAGCACAGGGGTCTGGACGGATGACGTCAGGGTTCTGGGTGAGTGACGTCATGTCGATCAACAGCCACAGACAGACTGACTGAGTTCTCACACAGTTCAGTTTGTCCTAAATTTTGTCTACGATGCTTCTGCTGAAATCTGAATTTAAAATAACCACAAAATGTCACACTTTCAGTGAAAATCCCAGCTGAAGTCATTTTTTGGTCATTTATTGTTTCCTGTATAAAATCATCCATCATAAGAATATACTGTGAAAAGATTGAAATCATAGTGAAATGAATGCTTGAATTTAAACTTTTATGCTTGTTATCTCATAATTAGATTTTGAGACTTTAGCCTGGATTTCACAGAGAGGGTCACAAAATGATGTAATGATGTGAAATCTTTGATTATGAGAATCTTGGCAAATCCGAGCAGAATTTGAGGCACTATTGGGTGGGCTTCAGAAATGTTATTGCATGAACATGTGCTAAATTAAACATGCAAATGGTGCAGCAGTCATGTCTTGTAAACGTATATTCCTCATAATAAATTGCACACACAGGCTTCTGTCAAGAGCTTCATCTTGGGGTCAGTTTAATTAGCACTATTATCATTAAACATTAGCATCTAAAAGACATTGATGACTAGTTCACCGAAAACATGCACAAGCCTGAAACCAGTAATCAATGCACTTATTAAAACCCCTTTGTGATCACCAGCTTGCAGTTTAGAGGTATTCTGCTTATTTTAGTGATTAACAAACTCCAGCCTTGTGCTTATAAGCAACAGTTGGCAAGAAAAAAGAACGTGACATTTCCTTATTTCCATGATATTCCACATTCTACAGAGCCTGAAACCTGGGTGCCCCATTCCCACAGATCTGAAAGCAGCTGCAAGCCCGGGAATGCAGGGTTTGATTCACTGGGAACAGATTACGTAAACGTGTTTTTGGTGAAAGGGTTTAACATGTCTTGGCACCAGCATAGTTGAGGCATTGCCATGGTTTCCTCTCATGAATCAGTTCCTGCCTCTGACAATAGAGACAGGCTGTGTGTTTCAGAAAGTGAGAGATAATTCTTCTGTGCAGAGAAATAAGGATGTTTACTGAGGCCTGGTTTGAGGCAAGTAGCAAATGTTGTTTTATTTTCTCATACTAGACAGATATAATACAATGCAACATTTGTTTATTTCTTTACAAAAGCCTCTGGTCTGTTCTTTTCTTATATTTGTGTTTGTATTTTATTCACCCATTGACTCATAGTATAAATGTATTATATTCTGTTGTGTTATTTATTCAGTTTTTCTTGTTGTTTCTGTTTGTTGTTGCACTTTGGAAAAAGAAAGTCATTCTTGTAAATGGAAATATTAGGACATATATATATATATACATATATATATATATATATATATATATATATATATATATATATATATATATATATACAATATATTATCCTGAAGTTTTTGATATACGTATCTTGGAAGTTCGATAAAACATAGTTGGCTCAATTAATTCATTAAATATTCAAAGGGGTAATTGAACGTGTAACATCATGTAAAAACGTGTTGTCTTTTATTGGAAATTGTAAAAAAAAAAAAATATTTATGAAACTTTGATAATCGCATTGATCTTTTAAACAACTGAGAAGTTAAGAGAAGTAAAAATCATCAGTTTATGCAAGTGCAGAACAGATTTATATTAACGTGCTTTGAAGCAATGAAGCTGTCAAAGTAGTGTGTGGACCTCTGTTCCTCTTAAATGCTGCCATGTATTGTATATGTTAATTGCAACTTTGCAAATCATTGAAATCTCTGACATCTGATTACAGATTTTGCTGAACCGCAAAAAATGCTTCTTTACAAATGACTCTTTATCATGTAGTAGGATATTTTCATGTCATAATGCTTCAGTTTACACGAATGAGGTTTCATTTATTTATTTTTATCTCTGTATTAATCATAAAGTAAAGAGGAGGGAGCGCAGAAGGAAGCATGCACATGGTCAGGCTGGTTGCTAGTCTTCTCACACAGCTGAAGTGATATATGTGTGTTTCGATGGAGTGAGCTCACTGTGTCGTGGACCGCAGACTGAGGTTCCTCTTGAGGATGTTTATGCACATTCACCATGCTGAATTATCAGCATTATAACAGCTGCAAAAGGAGTTCACTGACGGTCTATATTTTAAAAATACAATTCTTTCAAGCATTATGGCAAAAAAGTCTAAAAATGGATGTGTTTAGAGTAGCACAGAGAGATTGTCTGAGATGATCAGAAGCTGTAGTACTCAGCGGAGCATGAGAAAGGGCCTCGCTCGCTCATCATGGAGATGTTCGTGGGCTTCAAGGCAAATAGTCTGAGTAAACTCATAAAACACAAAATGACTAAATATACTGCTTATATACAGTGCTGCTTGAATGTTTGTTAACCCTTTAGAATTTTCTATATTTCTGCATAAATATGAGCCAAAACATAATCAGATTTCTCCTGAAAGTAGACAAAGAGAACCCAATCAAGCAAATGAGACAAAAATATATACTTTTTCCTTTATTCAACTTTGAAGCTGCAATATATATGTATATTATATATACACACACACACACACACACACATATATATATATATATATATAGACGTATAATACACTTATTTTATAGCAGGCTACATTTTAAAAATACAAAGCTAATATTTATTTATTTGAAGTTTCATTATAAAAGTGAAACACTGAACATGTGTGGTGAGGGTAGGCTTTGATACATTGGTTATGAAATATAAAAATCAATTATAATGACTAATTACCCTATGCTTTATATTAATGCAGTCAGTAAATGAAGCTTACAGAGTCGACTTTCTGTGTCATTTTTAATTGCATTCATCCAAGTGAGCATGTGACTTCATTGTTTTTCATCTCTTTTACAATCAGCTGTATTATGCATTTTATGCAATATTGGGTAAATATGCAAGAAAAATGTTCTCTCCGTTACAAATGTACCTTCAAGCATATTTTTGAAATTGCTAACAAATCGTGCTGAAAATAACTGGCTCAATTACACATTTCATGAATAAATATTAACCATATATTAACAGACCTAAGACCACTCCACTGATTAAAGAGGCGTTTGTTTGTTCAGTTATGAATCATAATGTAACACAAGAGCTAATATAGTGCTAAAAGACATCAGCGTTCATACAAACCATGTTTTGACCCGGAAAACCCTGTTTAGGGTTTCTTGTGACAAATGTAGGCAACACTTTATACAGTAGCAAATAATATTTATTAATATTTTATGTGGAGATTAGGTACAATGAATTTCCCCCACAGACTCAGAGTTCTGTGATATCCAAATCTCAAAAATTAACTGTTTTAGTAAAATGAGCCATTTAAAAAGTTGGATTTGTTGATTTAAAAAATGCATTGTTTAAAATAGCATTCATGTTGTGTCAAACCCGCTTCTGTGCCCTCACAGCTGGGTGTGTGTAGTTGAGCACAGCCATGCCTCTTGTGAAGAGGACCATCGAGCCCAAACACCTGTGCCGAGGTGCCCTGCCCGACGGGGTGACCAACGAGCTGGAATGTGTCACAAACACTGCACTGGCGACTATCATCAAACAGCTGGGAGGACTCAGTAGGTTCAGTTTTTCACTCCAGAATCACTGATGCACAGTCATTTTTCACTGATGCACAGTCATTTTTCAGCTTTGAGCATGATGGTTTTCTAGTACAGTACATTTTCTACATTTTTCACCAGCAAAATCCTTTACACAAAGACAGACAACTATTTTATGACAAATTGCTTGAGATGTTCTTAACTTATAAGTCTCTTGGGGAAAAAAATGTCTGCTAAATAAATAAATGTAGCCAACTCATTTTAACTCAAATAATTATTGTCATTTTAACGTGTTAATTTAACTAATTAGTGACAAATGTTTTGCAGGATAACAACAGGGGACAGTTGTTAACGTTATCAAGATTAATAAGCTACTACAACTTAATTTAAAAAATGAATAAATCCATTAATTGTATTAATTAATTGTAACGATATCAACCTTCATATTCATCCGGAAGAAGGAGGCGGGAACCGGCGGACAATCAACAACATTTTAATAACACAAAATAAACACAAAACAGCGCACCAGCCCCTCACGGACGACTGGTGCGCATAAAATAAAAACCAAAACACAACTAAAAACCCAGGCCTGGTCCTCTCTCGTCCTTCACTGTCGTCGCTCCAGTTTTATATTCTTCCATCTCCTCCATGGGCCTCGAGACCGGTGGGACGAACAGGTGCAGTTCATCTCCAATCACTCCCCCGGCCTCGCTCCCATGTCCCTCGGCCCCGCCCCACTCGTCACATACCCCCATCGCCCCTCGCAGGCCGGGGGGTACTCCCGAGACTGCGCTCTACTCCCCCCCCCCCCCTCCCTCCGGGGGGGCCGCTCCCGGGGACCTGCGGGAACCTGGGGGTAGGACAGGCGAGGCGAGAGAAAAGGAGATGGAAGGAGGAGCGACAGAGACGAGAGAGGGGAGAGAGGAAAAAAAAAAAAAAAATTCCGGTTCCCAGACGCACCGCTGCTCGGCCCTCCACCAGCTGGGCGATCTCCTCCGCGGTGCCTGGCGGTGGCACTGGACGGCCCTCGGCGGACGGCACGACACTCCTCCGCCGCCCGGTGGACGGCGACGGCTCCTCCGGTTTTGGGCAGCCGGCAGGAGTCCCCCGTTCCCTGCTCCTCCCCGTTCCGGCGGATGGCAGCAGGCTCCGGCCACCTGGCGAACGGCGCCGACTCCTCCGCTCCCTCACGGACGGCAGCCGTCTCTCCACATCGTGGGCGGCCGGTAGCGAGCTCGCCCGTCCCCGGCAACTCGCTCCAGCCCACCGCCTCGAGCGTCCATGGCGGCACACTCCTCGCCAGCTCGATGGCACCGCGGATTCACCACAGCGGCGAGGGATCTTCAGCAGCGCGTCCCTCCTTCTCCCGGGTTTCGGCACCACTGTAACGATATCAACCTTCATATTCATCCGGAAGAAGGAGGCGGGAACCGGCGGACAATCAACAACATTTTAATAACACAAAATAAACACAAAACAGCGCACCAGCCCCTCACGGACGACTGGTGCGCATAAAATAAAAACCAAAACACAACTAAAAACCCAGGCCTGGTCCTCTCTCGTCCTTCACTGTCGTCGCTCCAGTTTTATATCCTTCCATCTCCTCCATGGGCCTCGAGACCGGTGGGACGAACAGGTGCAGTTCATCTCCAATCACTCCCCCGGCCTCGCTCCCATGTCCCTCGGCCCCGCCCCACTCGTCACATTAATCAACTAAGAAATGTAAGTTTAAATTGTGCACAATATTAAGCAATAATTAACATTATGTCAGTGTAACTCATCAAAATATTTATTTATTTATTTTTATAATAACTAACCCCAACACACTGATAATTTTGATAATAATGTTGACATATTTTCAATATAGGAAGTTTTAGTTGATATGTGAGAACTAATATATTAAGATCAAAAGTTAAGTTACAAAAGATTGTGAAATGAAATTGTTGAAGATTTTAAAATGCACTGAGCACTTTATCTTTTTGCACTTTGCACCAAAAGGTGATTTCTAGCATCTCGGCTTGTAATTTTTTTGGGAAACAGCAAATTATTTTTAAATATTTAGTTTTTACTCTTTTTAGAAGAAGTTTCAAAAAGGAAGTACACTGTAAAAAAAATCATTATGTTATGTAAAAATAAAAACAAAGACTGGGGTACATTTCACAAGAAAACACTGTTTTAGTTTTTTTTTCTTAAAAATTATTTCAGTAACACTTTAGTTTAGGGAACAATTCTCATTAATAACTAGTTTATTAGCTTATTACATATTACTAGCATATTGGCTGTTTATTAGTACTCATAAAGCACATATCAATGTCTTATTCAGCATGAGCCTATTTTAGTTCTCTTAACCCAACCCAATACCTAAACTAACAACTACCTTACTATTACTAAACTATTAATAAGTAGCAGATCAGGAGTTTATAAAAAGTGAAAACTCTTAGTTAATACTGAATATGACTTCCTTATTCTAAAGTGTTACCATTATTTCAATGTGTTACATGTTGTTTCTTTGTAATTACTTATGAAACTAGCAATTTTAGACTTTCTACAACATTTATTCAGTGTAGGTAAAACAAGAAATAATCAGCATATTTCATGGTATCTCTAATTAAAAATGACATTGCACATCAGTTTTGCCTTATCATAGATAATGTGTTTATTGATTCAGGTCGACATGCGGAGGACATCTTCGGGGAGCTGTTTAACGAGGCCAACAGCTTCTACATGCGCATGAACAGTTTACAAGAGCGCGTCGACCTGCTGGCGGTGAAGGTCACACAACTGGACTCCACAGTGGAGGAGGGTGAGTAAGAATGAATGTGCATTAGCGAATACAGACCCACTGCTGACCTGATCTTTTGTGACACAGCCTGGAAATACACCAGAATGCAACCACAGGGCTGTTGAGAGGATTGGTGCTGGTACCCAGACTCATAATGTAGGTCTAGGGCCCTGTGAAATCTGTTATATTTTTTTCTCAAATTCTATTTTATTTTTTCCCAAATAGTTTTTTTTTTTTTTTATCTTAATTTTTCAGCTTTTAGTTTTTCTATATTTTTGTACTTTAATGGTTAATTAAATTTAAAAAAGAGATTAAAAAGCATGTCTAATTAATTGAAATGATGACTTTCAATCGATTTACAGGTTAACGATTTAACAACATCAGTTTAATAAAATTCAGTGCCTAATGAAATAAGCTGTTTTTTTCTCAAATTACATTTTATATTTACAAAATGTTGTGTTTTTTTTCCGTTTAGTGAAATAGTATAATTAAAATGCATGTCTAATTAATTGGATTCATCAACAAGCAACTTATTCTTTAATCATTTAATAATAGGGCTCTATGATTCTGTGTTGCGTATTTACATTTTTCTGATAAACAAATGAAGACATAAATGAAATTAAAATAAAAAACTTTCATTTTTAATAGAGTTCATCACAACAGAAGTTTACTGTTAAAATTGAAACATGCAGGAAAATGTTTTATTATTTCTTACAAAAATAATAATAATGGTATATTATTATTATTATTATTATTATTATTACATTAAGATGCACATTCTGTTGTTTAATAGTTATATATTTCTGTCACAATTTAAGTTTCAGGTTAAACAGAACTTTTATTTTGATGGGTTGCTGTGAATACCTTTAAGTTTCTGTGTGTGTTTGATATGAGGATAGTTTTTCTCATACGAAATGGTAAAATGCTCATGAAGTGATTTTTAGAGCATTCTGTATAATAACTAGAGCTGAGCAGATGAGGCACAGATGAGGCAGCTGCAGTAATTAGCAGTGTAGATGCAGTGCTGCATGTCCCACTGACGTCTAGACACTATCTGAGTTATTTAAGAGCACAGTGGAATAGTCTAGTTGAATAAGAGGCAGTTGACAAGGGTGCATAATTAATAGAGCGCTGCCTTCAAGTCCTTATGGGAAGTTCCTACGTAAATGCTGTATGATGTAATGTGCATCCATAATGTGCTTCACTGTCTGACTCTCTTCATTAACAGTACATAAAATGAATGAAACTTACTGTGAAGTTAACATTTACAATTGCAAAGTAATTACAAACAGAACCATGAGTCTCTAACTGATAGTGAAAGTTCTATCATTTCTAACATTCGTTCAGTTTCTGAACTATAGGAACACCTCAGGTGTGACCGATTGTCGAAGCACCAATAACACCACATCTGCCAACCATGGCAGACCAATCACTGCATTGATCAGGGAGTGCCGCCTTCCTGTAAATAAACCACTGTAAATAAACACAATACATTCCTAACATTTGTTGATTGACTTAACTTAGAGTGACATAACTAATGTGTCAAGGCGAGTTTTCTGTTTTAAGTTATCAATTTATTTTCCAAGTTTTTGGGTCGCTCACCACATACCAAAAAGCAGGAAAAGGAGAGCTCTCTATCACAGCACAACTCCATACTAATTGTCACGTTGTGGTGTGCTTAGCGTACACAGAGAGCACAGGTTTCATGGCCACTGTGAAAGAGCCAAAGATCCCCGGAGGAAAAGGTTGTCCTCCTCATCTGTGTGCTTGTGGAATGTGGATTTGTGCAAAGGATTCACATGGTCTCTGTATCTCCTGTTTGGGCGCTAAACACACTCAGGCAGCTCTGTCCAACCCCGAGGGCTGTCCTCATTGCATGACATTCTCGGTTAAAATCTAAGAGGGAAGTCTTCGTGTGGCAGTAGCTGGGAACTCGGACCCATGCCTCTCTGCTCAAACCAGAGAGGAACCGATAAATTGTCCGTCAGAGGCAACTGAGGCCGTCAGCTCGTGGGGAGAGATGATGGAGAGGTAGTCACCCTTCCTTCCCCTGCTGTTTGAAGATCTGTTCATGAGAGAGGAAGATGACGAGGACAAAGTATTGTCAACCATCATGCTATTCTTCCCCAGAATCAGTTGCGTCCACCTAGTGCAAAGGATGAGAGTTCACCCTCCCCTGTACAGATGGACATGGATCGACTCGAGGTCTGTCACAGGGCAGCTTGGTCTGTGTCCTCAACTCTATTTTTTACTACAATATTAATATTGATATTATATTAACAACTATATTTCAAACTACTGTATATCGATATAAACAGTATTGTCTCATACCGTATAGCTTATAAAAATATATTGATATTTCGTACAAACTCAACCGCCCAGCCCTAATACAGACTTCAATTCACTGTAAAACCTCCTGTGTTTAATGGAGTGGTAATTTCAGTGGCCCAAGGGGAAGCAGCTCAGGTTTTAGTTAAAGAAATATCATCTTTAATGAGAAAAAGAATGATTAGAGTGATTGCAATGAAAGACAGCCACAAAAGCTTCTATTCCCTTTATTTTGTGATTCCCAAAAGAGGGTGAGGTCTCCGTCCCATTTTGGATTTACAGGTCCTCAATAAACACCAGAAAATACAAATTCAAAATGCTTTTGCTCAGAACATTCTGTCAAAGTGTTCGTCAGGTTGATTGGTTCACCTCAGTGGACTTCCATGACGCATATTTTCACATAGATATTTTTCCCGCTCACAGAAAATATCTGAGGTTCGCTTATCAGGGCACAACATACGAGTATATGAAAATCCCCTTTGTCCTTGCTTTAGCTCCCAGGGTTTTCAGCAAATGTGTGGAAGGGGTGAACAGAGGGGTCCCAGTTTCATCATCTCTGGATGATCTGCTCATCTTCACACTATCCCCGTGGCATGCAGAGAGTGATATGTACACACTAGTGACGCATCTGGAGTGATTAGGTTTCAAGATAATATAGACAAAGAGTTTTCTAACTCCTTCACAGGAAATAGTCTAATTGGGTCTCAGGCTGAATTCAGTGATGTTTCGAGCTTTCCTATCAGAGGAATGCATCGAGACATTTCACAGCTGCCTCTCCTTTTTTAACAAGGGAGATTAATCAGCATTCGCTCCAATTTTGGTCTGGGCGGCATGGGATTCCCTCTAAGCACCCTTCCTGGACCCACGAGGACACCAGCATGCATGCACGGGGAGTGCCTCATCAAAAGTCACCAGCCCTGGCTATTTCAGTGCCCCTCCTCTCTCATGCACCCACTCCTGTCGGGAACTTGGCTGGCGAAGGGCGGCGATTAAGGGGCGAAGTGTTGATGATAATTATGGGGAGGCAGCTGACTCGTCACAGTATGTTCAGAGAACCCGCACACTTCGTAGTAGCAATCAGCTTTTGTCTTGTGGACTGACTCTTACAAAGAAAACAAAAAGAAAAAAATCTCCCGTCAATGCCTTTCTCTCTGGGTGGTGGAGGCTATCATGTTATGTTACAATAATAAGAATATAGAGCCCGCAATAGGACTAAGAGCACACTCTACTAGAGGTATGGCTACATCTTGGGCTCTGTTTAGAGGCATTTCTATTTAATAAATTTGCGCTGCTATGAGCTGGTCTTCTCCGCACACATTTGCTCATTTCTGTAGACTAGATGTGATAGAACCCTCTCTGTTTCGCTCAGTCCTGGGAGTGAGTAGTCAGGTTGTAGTTTTATTAAGGGGCAAATGTCTCATATTAAACTGTTTTCACCTCCGTCGGGAGCTATGATTCAGATCATAACCCACTCACAGCAATACAGGAGGTGTCTATATCCCATAGTGAGATACTGAACAAATGTTAGAAAGAGAACGTTAGGTTACTGATGTAACCCCCGATTCTCTGATAACATGAAGTGAGGTATCTCACAAACATTTCCCTCCTTGCCTGTTCTGCATGGAGCAGAGATATGCAGAGAATGAGGAAATGGCAGGTAGCTGTGGTTTATATACAGGGAGGCGGGACTCCCTGATCGCTGCAGGGATTGGTCTGACGTGGTTGGCAGACATGGTATTATTGAAGCTTCTATGATCGGTTCACATCTAAGGCATTCCCATATTGAGATACCTCATTTCTTGTTATCAGAATTGACCTCAGTAACCTAATGTTTCTGAGTATCATAATAGTTGATGATAATCAGGTGTGTATAACAACACTGGTGTAAAATAGATTAAGACATACTTTTTTGAGCATTAAATAATGGCACAATTACCAGTAAACAGACTACTGCAAACCTTAGTAAATCAGCTTGCACGATTCATTTATTAAATACTCTCTTCACATACATTTTGTGTCTAAAAAGGACACTCATACAAATGTCTATGCAATAAGGTCGGCCACAAAATAGCTGTGTTCACACCTTTACATCACTAATGTTTCACTGCACGTCTTTAGTAAATCCAAAGTGTAGTTTCTAATAACAAAAGAAGGTTTGCACTGGCGCAAGCTGTAAATCTGGCACTTCTGTCATTTCTAACAGGTTTGTGATAGTGTTTGATGATGTTTTCCGGGTCTGTTTGCTTGCTCTACAGTGTCCTTACAGGACATCAACATGCGGAAAGCATTCAAGAGTTCCACTATTCAGGACCAGCAGGTGGTGTCCAGAAACTCCATCCCGAACCCTGTCATGGAGATGTACCATCGCTGTGACAAACCACCTCCTCTCAACATCCTCACGCCATACAGGTCTGTATATGCTTCAGCAAGAAAAGTCACCCAGAAATGAAAATTTGCTGTTAATTTATTCACCCTCAGGTCATCAAAGATGTAGGTGACTTTTTTCTTGAGTCTGTTTTATGGTTCATGTAAAAAGGTGACCTGCTGAAGACTTGTTTATTCACTTTATATGCTTTTAGACATGTAAAACATACATGCATCATTATTGGGTGCTTTAATAATATAATTGCTTATATGTGTCGTAATTGCAAGATTAGGTAAACAAACTGGTGAATCAGTAATTTGAACCAGAATTGACTGTCTGAAAGAACATGTTAATGTAGTAAATAATGTTCAGTTTCTTGCACAGACCAATCATTTCACTCCATAAAACCCCAATATATCGTCAGTATGCAATTCAAATGCATACATCTTAAATTCAGAGACTAAAATAGTTTTTAAATTTCATTTAACCTTCATTAGAAAAAAATAGATGCGAAATCATTAGACATATGTTAAAAAGAGTTACTGTGTGCACATCCCACCTTCTGGCAGGTGCTGGACAAAGAAAGACTACTGAGGTGAAGAAATGTAATGTCCGCAACACTGCTAACTCCCATAATTTATTAAAAAACAAGCAACGTTTCGACCCTCAGGTCTTCATCAGGCTTAATATCAATGTGAAGTGAAATCACCTTTAAATAGACACAGGTGATCACCTTAATTAGACACACACAAATACAAGTCATGTGACAATTACAAGTCATAATAACCCCACTCATTACTCAGTTAAGGGAACAGTTGTATGGAGAAAACAATCAACATACATAGCCTACATGCAGAAACACAAATGCACTCATTGTAAGCATGGCTCGAACACAAATGTACTCATAAGAATGGCTTTATGTCAAAATCTTCATTAAGACCATAAGGAGATAATGTGTTTAAATAGTAAATCCAAAAAGTTTCCCGTTGGAGAAGCTTTTTACCATGATCACCTCCTCTAAACGGTTTGTTGACCTGCTCCACCCCAATATATCTAAGGGCGCTGACATTATGCCCAGCTAATTTAAAATGAGCAGCAACAGGACTACGTTCATCTCCTGTTCTGATGGTGCTTCTGTGCTCACTGATCCTAGTCCGTAGCGCTCTCGTTGTTTTACCAACATATGATAAGCCACATGGGCAACTGATTAAATAAATAACATGTGTGGTACTACATGTAATGGTGCCGCGAATAGATAGTGTCTTACCAGTGTGTGGATGATTAAAATTTTTACATTTATGCGTATAGGAGCACTGGGCACAACTTCCACATCTATAATTACCCTCTGGCATGTTAAAAAAAGGAGTTGTAAGTTGTGGACGTATATCATTCTTAACTAGATGGTCTTTTAAGTTAGAAGCACGCTTAAAAATAAGCTTAGGTTTTTCTGGGAAGACTCTGATTAGTTTGGGGTCCGAATCAATAATGTGCCAATGTTTGTAAACAGATTTTCTAAATTCTGATACAAGTGGAGAGTATTTTACACAGCATAAAGGAGACTTGTTTGGGGGTTTTGTGCGTTTATTTGATCGAAGGCACTCATCTTGCGTTGTCTGATCAAAACGTTTTTTTGCCGAATCCACCCAATCTTGTTTGTACCCTCTATTGAGGAAGCTTTTTGTCAAGTCCGCAGCCTGCTTTGAGTAAGATGTGTTATCGCTGCATATTCTGTGTACACGATTAAACTGACTTATTGGGAGACTTTTGACCAACGGCCTGGGATGAAAACTATCCCCATGCAATATAGTGTTGCGATCTGTAGGCTTGCGAAAAAGATCAGTTTTTAAGACCGTACCATCTTTATATATCTGGATATCCAGAAAACTGATGAGTTGTTTATCATATTCCAGAGTAAATTTTAAATGTTCATTACAAGAGTTCAAATACTCCTGAAAGTCATTTAATACATCCACTGTGCAATCAATAATCAGAAAAATATCGTCAATAAACCTCTTGTAAAATAAGATCTTAGAGTAAAATGGATTTCTCTGATGCAGCACAAATTGATTCTCAAAAAGACCCATAAATAAACAAGCATAATTAGGGGCCATTTTGCTTCCCATGGCAGTGCCTTTCTTTTGTTTCTTTTGTAGATTAAGCCAAACGATTTAATTTCTAAGTAGGCCTACAGTGTTTTGTTGTCTAACAGGGATGACAAAAGAGATGGGCTCAAATTCTATACCGATCCAGCCTACTTTTTTAACCTTTGGAAGGAAAAGATGCTGCAAGCCACAGAAAACAAGAGGAAGGAGAAACGACGGCAGAAGGTGTGTGTGTTTGTGTATGGCCAGAAACATGCATTATGTAAGTACACAGACTGCTTAAAGTATCAAATACATTGCAAGTGCATTCTTGCGTTATTGTGACGATAATAGACACATTATAAAACACAAGACCTGTCCTCAAACATGAAGGTTTAAATACACAAAATGGGATAAAAAGACACTGCAGAAAAGAGGAAATAGTAAACAAGAACGATAAGATACAAAACAGAACTTCAAACTAAAAGTGCAAACAACAAAAGACAATAAAATACATTACAGTATTTGTAAATGCAAGATATTTAAAGTATATTTGCAAATGATACACTATAGCACAATCAAATATACTTCAGTATATCTTCAGCACCACTTCCTTACAATTAAAGTGCATTAAGTACAAAATTCGTTGTTCCAGTTTAGCAGACTTTAAGTATACCATTTAAGTATACTAATATAATACAATTGCAGGGTATTTTTATTAAGTACATAAATATGTTAATGTATTTGAAGTAGGCAATTTCAGATACATTTAAATATATTTTTTATGACGGTAAATGCAATTTAGAGATTTACGCATTTATAATTTACAATTATAAATGTACAATTCTGAAAAATAAGTCATAATTCTGAGAAATAAAATCTTTGTGAGATATAAATAGTCACAGTTATATATATATATAATAACAATTCTGACTTTATTTTCTCACAATTTTGAGCTTATGTCTCACAATTCTGACTTTTCCTGCAACTTTGAGTTTAAATCTCGCAATTCATATTTTTTTCTTTACTTTATTGCTCAGAATTGCTTCTTTATATCTTACAAATCTGACGTGCAATTGTGAGTTTATATCTCAAATAGATATAAGACAGAATTGTGAGATGTAAACTCAAAAATTGCAATTAAAAAAAATCTGAACTGGAAAATAAAAAGGCGTAATTACCTTTTTTTTATGTTTTTATTTAGTGGCGGAAACTGGCTTCCATGATATATCAATTGCATTACACTAGATTTTTTGCCATTGACCAATATGTTTCAGATTTCTCTTAAAAGTGTGAAGTGGATTTATTATTTTTCACATCACAGCTCAGAATATTCTCTAGGGAAGGTATTGGGAATATTGCATGTTCTGGTAAAACATGGTAAGTTGGTAAAATAGATAATATGATGAAATAGTTGCATTTTTAAATGTTGGCTGCTAAAACAAAATTACTGATTAGACATAATATAGAGAGGATTGATTAAAATACAACAGAACTGTTGACATACCCAAGTGTAATTCTATATTGAACGATACAGAAAACATGATTGATTTTTGATGATCTGTTGTGAGATTGGTACTAAGTGTTTTGAAAATGTGGAATTTATTTGTGAAAATTTGCCCCAAAAAGATTTTTTTAAACTTATAGAAACATTTCCTTTTTTCTGCCTTAGCAAGAGCAAAAGCACATAGAGGATCCCACTCGCGGGGTAAAGAAAGTCCGTAAAGCTCATAACCGGCGTCAGGAGTGGAACATGATGGCGTACGATAAGGAGTTTCGTCCGGACACTCGACTAACACCGTCTCCTTACCATGGCATGTCCTCTGAGGGATCTCTGTCTCCAGATCGGTGAGTCTCGTGATCTCTATACTGTATGCTCAAACCACTTAAAGAAATAGTTCACCCAAAAATGAACTGTGCTTTGACACCTCTCATTATACCAACAATATTCATTTTTGTTGGTTAACTCAGTTAGAAATGGCTCTTTAAGGTAACAACCTAAAAAAAACTTTTTATTTAAGTGTTTTAGGAAACATAGTCATGGAAGTGTACTTTCTTTAGCTTCAAGTACAGATTTGTTCAAATATACTTTTTAAGATTTAAAGTACACTACAAGTGCACAATCAGCTCACTTCATTTTCACTCAGGAGTCAAAATTGCCATTAGTTTATCAGCAATTAAGCAAGCTAAATAATAGTAGCATATAAGCAGTTATCGTGAATCCTAACTCAAATTCAGCAGAAATTGCCATAAAACGACTCATTTTGTAAGTTCATGGGCACATGCAGTTAAAAAAATAAAGAAATTATGATTCATAGACAGTAGTTATATTTAACACACCCTTGAAAACAGTCAGCTTTAGTGTCATAAAAGTGAGATGAAAAACATCATTATGTAACTAGTGCACAAGTGGCCGGATTCATCTCATCCTTTTTTAGATTAAAATTAGAAATAAAAAATTTAATTATTAAAAACACGCATATTCATTTAAGTACGATGGCTGAGAGGGCTCAGTGCTCTGAAAATGAAAAAAAAAACATGCAAATAGAAACAAAAATCACTTGCTAATCAAGAAAACATCTTCATAAATTTGACAACACACGCGCTGCAAATACTCACACAAACAGCAACAAAGAAACAGCTTTCTGATGTGGTCTGTGCATATTTGCAGCACGTTTCTGTGTTTGGTTTTGTTGTGAGAATTTGCAGCATGTGTGTGTGTTGTCAAATTGATGAAGGATGTTTTCTAAATTTGCAGGGGTTTTTTCTATTTGCATATGGTTTTTTTTTCATTTGCAGCACGTTATGCTCTCTCAGCAACCATAGTTAAGTATTATAAAACACTGTTTTAAATTAAAACCTATTAGGAAATGCTTTCAATAATGCAGAGTCTTAAACTAGTAAAAAGCATTATATTTTGTTTTTGTTGCTCTGGGAACATGAGCATTTGTCATCATGAAATATTATTGTACCTAGCAAGCTTCAGTAAAACAGAAAAGCAGTTTTAATTAAATTATGTTCATTACTCGTTTTAAATAAAAAGAGTGGAGAAGCGAAGCGCTAGACACAAGTCCAACTCAATAAAATTCATACAATTCTGGCGGTGTGTAGACCCAAAAATAGCTGAAAGATCAAAAAACAGAGGCTTGGACATGGCACTGATGAAGTAAAGTGACCCGTACTCTGAATTCATGCTCTGCATTTAACCCATACAAGTGCACACACACAGTAGTGAACACACACACACCGTGAACACACCCAGAGCAGTTGGCAGCCATATTACTCATTTTAATGCATGACAACTAAATATACGTGAATGCATAAAGGGGATGACAATGACTCATACAATGTGGTTTTCTTCAAAAAGAAAAAAAAAGTACCTTTATGTTAATTTCAAATAAATAATTTAGGAATTTAGCCGATGTTAATCTATTCACTACCTATGTTCATAGAGTGTATGATCAGAAATGAATTTCAGTATAACTCATAACTATATGTGCATGCTGTGTGTCTGAATATTGTTCTTTGCTGTAAACAAGATCTGGCATGTCAGATGAACACTCGTACCCAGCGAGTCCCAGTCACCCGCAGGAAGCAGGTGCAGCAGGAGCTGATGGGAAGGACACAGGCCCCACACAGACTCAGTCCCTGGACCGAGCGTATCGGCCCCAAGCCTCTGCCACCACCGCTGCACCTCGACAGCACTCTCTAGGACGCGTTCAGACCCACCACGGACCCCCAGCGGCAGACTCGTCCCTCAACGGACCCCGGCCAACAGCTGCCAAAGAATACAGGCATGTCACTCCTCTGACTAAAGTTTCAGTATGTGTACTGTATATATACTTGAATAGTTCACCCAAAAATTTACATTTGCTAAAAATGTCCTCACTCTCAGCTCAGGCAGTCCAAGATAAGGATGAGTTTGTTTCTTCATCAGATTTGAAGAAATGTAGCATTGCATCAGTGTCTCATCAGTGGATGCTCTGCAGTGAATGGGTGCCGTCAGTCCAAGCAGCTGATAAAAGCATCACAATAATCGACAGCACTCCAGTCCATCAGTTAATGATTTTAACTTTAAACCATTGCTTCAGTATAAAATTCAAGTCGATCATATTGCTTTCTCCATTGAAAAAGTCTGAATCAGGAGTGAAATACGCACAGATCACGCACCGTTTACAACAGTTCAAAACAACTATGTTGGTAGATTTTGATGTGAAAGGACAACAGGGTTGTTGGATGGGTTTTTTTCACTGGTGCAATCATTGTTATGGATTGTGGACTCATATTTTAGCTAGAAGCAATAGTTTGAAGTTAAAAATATCTTGATCGATTGGTTTCTTACAAACAAAGTTTTTCGCTTCACAAGATATTAACTGATGGACTGGAGTGCTGTGGATTATTGTGATGTTTTCATCAGCTGTTTGGACTCTCATTCTGACGGCACCCATTCACTGCAAAGCATCCATTAGAGAACAAGTGATGTAATGCTACATTTCTACATATCTGTTCCCACGTAGAAACAAACTCATCTACATCTTGTATGGCCTGAGAGTGTGTACATTTTCATTTTTGGATGAACTATTCCTTTCAGTAGAGTATCTCAAGTAACATTGTGAAGTTAATTAACCCAAACCTTACAAGGGGATTAGGGATGTAGAAAATGGCCATGCAGAATATGTGCTTTATTATAAGTACTAATAAACAGCCAAAATGTTAATAATAGGCATGTTAATAAGAAACTAGTTAATAGTGAGAGTAATAGTGAGAGTTGCTAAAAAAAAAATGGAAGAAATTGTTTTATAAAGACTGATCTTTACTTGTGTGAACTGTTCTTTTGAGCAATGATGGGATGTGACGAATACTCTTTTGGTGCAAAATAGTTCCTTAAACATTTCTCCTTTGTAATCACTTCTCAGGGGCCATCAAATCCTGGAGCATTTTGTCCCGCCTGCCCCTCCTCCACCTCCTCCCCTCATTCCTTCCTCCCAGACCGCCTTTGACAGCACGTCTGGACCTCCGTCACTGGCTCCGGGGACAGTGGTCTCATTCTCACGGCCCTACATCCCATCTCCTCCCACAGCTCCTCCTTCAGCCTACACTGCTTCACCTTCACATGCTGTAATGGGCGGCCCGCCTTTGGCCCCGCCCCCTCCTCCACCAGGACCCCCCACCCACACCCCATCCCCATCCCGAATAATACACCCGTCTGGAGAGTCTACTCTTCCCAGGAAGGGCCAGGTGCCTCTCATCCCCATGAGTGATGCCCGGAGCGACCTGCTGGCCGCCATCCGCAGAGGTTAGTATGCACAGGACAGAACTCAGTGTTCAGAATATTCTGTTGAATGAAGCATGTTCCTTGTGCTGTTTTTATTAATTAGACTACTGAAGATTCAAGAAATAGCCTTAAAATAGGCCTTTTACACATTTACATGTATAATGTAAAAAGAGACGTGTATATATGTATATATATATATATATATATATATACTGGGGTGCACATAAGTGGTCTGGTTTAAGTTTATAAATAAAACATTAAAATAATTTAAATTAATAAAATAATAATTTTTATGTTAAAATAAAATAGTATTATCACACTTTATTATTTAGCTTATTATTTTAGTAAACAAAAAACTAAATAAACTGCAATAATATTATCACTATTATTATTATTATTATCATTATATAAATTTTTTATAGTTATATTTGATGGGTCACACCATGTATCACCATGTGAGGACCAAATCAAATCTCTAGGTTACAATATGTGAACCAGACTTAAAAACGTATGTGCACCCCTGTGTATGTATGTGTGTGTGTGTGTGTGTGTGTGTGTGTGTGTGTGTGTGTGTGTGTGTGTGTATATACACTTCCAGTCAAAAGTTTGGAATCATAAAGATTTTTTTAAAGTATTTTCTGTTCATCAAGGTTGTGTTTATTTGATCAAAATACAGTAAAAACTGAAATAAGGTGAAATATTATTACAGTTTAAAATAGCTGTTTGTATATATTGTAAAAATGTACTTTATTCCTGTGATCGAAGCTGAATTTTCAGCATCATTGCTCAAGAAACATTTACTATTGTTTTTGCTGCTTCATATTTTTTTTTATTCAAAATTTAAGTTCTTTTTTAATGAAAAAAGAGAATGCTTTTATTTAGCAAGGGTTCATTAAATTGATCAAAATTGACAGTAAAGACATTTTTATTGCTACAAATCATCAAGGAATCCTGGACAAATGTCACAGCTTCCACAGTAATATGAAGTAGCACAACGCATAAGACCACATCATTCTAATATGCTGATTTATTATCAGTGTTGGAAACAGTTGTGCTGCTTCATATTTTTTCGGAACGTTCAAAAGAATAGCATTTATTCAAAATATAATATTTTTCAGTGTATTTAAGGCTATTACTTTTTATCAAGGTAACACTTCTTCTTTTTAATGTTTTATTCATCAAAGAATCCTGTAAAAAGTATTTCAGGTTCCAAAAAAATATTAAGCGGCACATCTGTTTTAATAAATCAGCATATTAGAATGATTTCTGAAGACTGGAGTAATGATGCTAAAAATTCAACTGCGCATCACAGAAATAAATTATATTATACAATATATTGAATGCAGCCTCGAGGAGCAGGAAAGGCTTCTTAAAAATATTGAACTGTTGGCTCCTCCTCCAGGTTTCCAGCTTCGTAAGGTGCAAGAGCAGAGAGAACAGGAAGCCAAAAAAGAGCCAGTGGGTAACGATGTGGCCACCATCCTGTCCCGACGCATCGCTGTGGAGTACAGTGAATCAGACGAGGACTCTGAGCCGGAGGAGAACGAGTGGTCCGACTGAACCTGAGGAGGCGAGATCTGCAACCATAGTGCTGCTATTTTCCATTCCTGCACAGAGTACACACTCCTCATAAGATCAGAGGGACATCGGATGGGGCTAGCGAGGAGATCATGACAGAGAGGGAAGGAAACAGAATTAGTGCAATGCAAGGTGAAGGACACAGGGCAGGTGCAAAAATAAACAGATGACAAGAAAGTTTGGTGAGGTAAGCACAGGAACCGTTAGAATACAGTTTGTCTAATTATCATAATGTACATTCAACATGCTAGCATTTCTTTAAGAGTCACCAAGAAAATGCTTAATGAAAAGAAATCGTTCTATGTTTCTGATTATATATTTTGGTAGCTGTCCAGAGAATATAGAGAAATACTTATCCATCTTTTGTGGTACACGAAAATGATGGTCAACAGTGGTATTAGCACTTTAGCACTAATTTGATGTTACAGATCATTGCCACAGTGTTGTTACACACACAAATGTGTCGTGAAATCTCTGGCTTGCTTCACATGAGATGCCCTGAATACAGTATGGACAATCAGATCATCGCTGTCAAAGAATTTCTCCTTCAATACCACAACTCTCCATTATCCAAAACTTGTCACTTGTGGACAGTGTTGTGATGAATATTTATACCCCAGTTAAGCAGTGAGTAAATTTCTTGATGCTCTTGTTGTTTGCTTTTTTATTTCTCTATTTCACAATATGGCCAATAATTTATTACTGCTTTAACTGTTTACTAATCGTGTGTGTGTGTGTCAAATGAGGTGATGGAGTGCAAGGCGGTGTCGTCCGCTATTTTAGATTACTACAGTTTGTAACAATACTCTATAACTTACAAGTACTGTATCATTAATGTGTTTTACAATTTATTGTTGTATAGATTTTTGTAACACTGCTGAAAAGATGAAAAAGACAACCTTATGTTTAAGCTATCATGTTGTAGTAATATAGCCTGATATGCATGTATGAATAATAAATTAAATTAAAATAAATCTACTTAAATTTTTCATTTATTGAATTTTGCATTTTGCAACCATTTTTTATGATTTTTGATGCATTCAGTCAGAATTTGCTAAATTTGTCTTTACTCTTGTTGACAAAAATTCTGGTCAAAATTCTGTTGTCCCTCTCAATCCTTAAGCTCTACAAAAAAAATATTTTTTTCACCATTTTAAATTTTCTGGAAAACCTGCTTGTTCAAACTTCTCTTAAAAGGTTAGTTCATTTCACACAAAACTTGGTATCTGGAGACAAAAAAATAGCAAAATAATTTTCATACATCAAAACATTTGCAAAGATGTAAACCTATTAATTGGTCAAATTGACCTAAAGTATATCTGCCAAACACAATATTCAAACTTAAAGGATTAGTTCACTTCCAGAATAAAAATGTCCTGATTATTTATTCACAAATAAAAAATATAAAAATGGGACCAAAAATTATTTGACCTGACAATGTTTTGCCTAAATGTTTCTTATTTAATTGCTAATGCAACCTTTGGTAACACTTTAGAATAGGTAACACCTATTAGTTGCTTACTAGCATGCATATCACTAGATTATTAGCTATGTATTAGAAAAAACATATTAAAAACATATTAATGCATTACTCTACTTGACCTTATTCTACATCCCTAATCTTACCCAATACCTAAACCTAACTACTACCTTACTATTAATAAGCAGCAAATTAAGAATTTATTGAAAAAAATTTGTTAACAAGTGTTACCTATTCTAAAGTGTTACCCAACCTTTTTATACCACAGACTGAACAAAATGAAGCATTGCTTGGTAATTGTTCAACACAGTATTGAGAGTTGTATAAATATTGTCATACTAAAAGTCATCTGAATTTTTTTGTGTCTGAATACATTTTGTTTTGACTATATATCCTAACCTTTTCCATATTTGGAGTTTTTCCCATTAGTGTATTCCCATTTTTTCAGGGTTCTTTGATTCGGAAATCAACAATATACACTAAAGTTCAAAAGTTTTGGGTCAGTATATTACTTTAATGCGTTTATTCAACAAGGAGGTGTTAAACTAAAAATAAAAAGTGATAATAAAGACTTTTACTGTTAGAAAAGAGTTCTATTTTAAATAAACACTATTTAAATAAATACCACTATGCCCCAAGTGGTATTTAAACCAATGTCAATCCTAAAGATTTTGATTTAAACTGTGCAGGAGTTTGAGGGCCAGAATTCTCCACTGATGATTTGTATGCACCTCAGCATGTGTATGGACCATATAAAGACTTAATCAATAGTTTTACAGTTTGATCTATATCTGACAGCTGCATATGCCTGTTGTGATCTATGTTAGGAAAAGGATCTTTAATGTCAAGAGAACACAAAAGAAAACACTCTTCTCTCTGCTAAAAATGCTTGCTTCTTTAAACACACGGTGAGCAGAAATCTGAATTGTTTTTCTAAAGTAATATTTTGCTCCCATGGTAGCCAAGACACCACAGCTATGCAGCCATCTGGTGCCTCACAGCATGATGTCAGCTGTGCTTTAATAAAGCTAATTTTCATGTGATGAATCATTCCCTCTTTAATCAAGCCGCTCCTATAACACATGTTTAGGCAAATTTATAGATTGCACAACTACTAGCATTTGGTCTGACAGGTCTTGACATCATGAAATCTTCCACTTACATCATGCCACGGATCGTCCCAGATGTGCATAACTTTGCTTTCAGGACAGACAACGTTGAATGCCTTGTCTTTGAAGTGACCCCATGTATTCAGCAGTATGCAATCAGATTGGGTGGGACAGGTAGGGTTTTGTTTATATCTACAGCTTCCCTCCTAGGCTATGACGTCACTGTGTCTTTCCATCAGCGAGGCTCCATCTGTCCCTTATATCTCCGCCAGCTCTCCAGTGACTCACTGCGCAGCAGAGTGGATGCTGAGAGGAGACCCCTAACAAACAACAGATGCACTCTACCTGTTTACCCCACATCAGTGAGTCACATAGGGCCCATTCACTCTCTGGCGCATTTATATGTACCTTTTGTACAGCACTGATGTTTCCATTTAGGTACAGTATCTGTGCTGAAGCTAGAAAAATAACTTCCACAATAATTTTTTATGTGACTAATGAAATGGAAGCAGTATCCAATTTGACTCAGTTTGTGATTGGACAAACATACAGTGTAACAAGATAATGTGATCCTTGTAGCATACAAGTGTTGTATAATGTGTACTGTTTTTATATACTTAAAAAAAAAGAAAAAGTAAACAGTATCCCAGATAGCACATGTACGTCTGCAAGCTCCATCTGGAAAGCATCTGCTGTGAACAAACATCTGATCTTTAAGATGTCAGTTTTACAGAAATTCTACAGTATGTAAACTCTATGTCTGGTCACCTTTATTTGTATAGCTGTAGCGTATCAGACCCGAACCAGACAAATTAAAGAGTCGATCAGGTCCGTGGTTCCCAATTCCTCAGAAAGGCAACAGGATGTTGTAAATCAGTGCCACAAGTCAGAAGCAAGATAACCGACCAACCAACTCTTTCACAGAACAGCTTTCAACATTAACACCATTAGAACAATTATTGACAATTTCAATTCGGAGAAGAGATTGTCAAATTTGGGGCAAGTAATCAAAGAGATGGACAGTCTGACCATCACATGTAAACCATGAGAGTAAACAAGATCCTTGGATTGACCCCCCCCCCTCCACCTAGCAGAACCAGACTGAGATTCCTAAGGGGGCCTTTTAACCTCTGGTCCCTACAGAACATCTTTATGTCAGATAATGGCACAGGAACTGTCTTTTCTAGATGTAGATGCCTCAAAATGACTTATAAATCAATATAAGTCCATCGCTTCACTCCATATTCATTTATATGTAACCCACACATTTGACTATCATGTTATAATCACTTATTGTGTATGTCTTTTAATAACTATTGGATAGCTTAAGGATTCATATCCATGTTTAGTATGTTTGTGCTTCAATCTGCTTGCTTGAAACAGTCATGACCATCAGTGATTTGTCAAATGTATCATATTCTTGTTATAGGAATCATGTCCAAAGTTATACCCTGCAAGAGCGGGAAAATTCGGACCACGTGCTTGATAAGATTACATATGATTTATGATACCCTGAGCAAAGACGATATCTATTTCATTTTATTGGTCAAGACAACATTTGAGGTGTGGCCAAAAGGCCAGTTTAAATACTCAGGACACCATCAAAATTGGATTTTAGCGTTTGCTTTTCAGCTGCTGCTTTTAGTCATGACTTTTAGCATTTTTTGAGCGCGGTTCCAGCTTGCTTCGGCTTGCACGCCTGCTGCTACTTAAACACGATGAGAAGAAACACCACCTAGTCTCGTCAAACTTTACTTCTGTTCTTTTACTTTCTTTTCTTTTCCGTTTGAGAGTTTCGTGTTCTGAGTTAAGTTTTGTCTCCGATTCTGACCTCGAGTGCACATTTAACTTCAGCCAGTCCACACAACTCCGCATCGTCAGCCAACGCCCAACCAGGGCTTCCCAAGACGTCACTTCAGCGACTACTGAACTTCCAGCCAATCAGCGACATCGGGAAACCCCCTTTCAAGGACAACAAAGGGAACCCTATGGAGTGAATTTAACGCCGTATATATACACAAAAAAAATACGTTTTGCAAAAGAAAATAAAGTTTCGCAAATGAAAATTAAAGTATTGAGGAAAATAAATTTGCTTTTTGCAAACAAAAATTAAGAATTGTAAAACATAAATGAAACAGTGCGAAAGCAATGATTTTGCAATACATATTTTCCATGGTCATATCTATTAATTTATTTGCAACGCTGCTTTTATTTTGGTGTCAGTCTAGTTTGAGCTTGCGATACCATTTTTCCTTTGCGCTGCACTTTTCTACACGTCTCTCTTTGTGGCACTGTTTTGACGTGGGGGCGGAGTCAAGGGACGGGGGCGTGTACAACATGCCTCCCTGGAAGTGACATCATCGGCCCGAGATGCAGCTCACTGATCCAGGTTCTGTCATGATGAGCAGAGACTCTCGAGTGGATCATTTCTTTTTATTCAATAATATAGCATTAAAACATGTTTTCATTTTATTTACTTTATTAACAAATGTATATGTGTATTAGCAGCGTTTGCTCAAGTTAAAGAAGTTGTTAACATGAACATCTGCTGTTTAATTCTCTCAATGTGCATTTGGTTAACTGCAAGTGTTTTTTTTTTAATCTCTTAACTTGTGGGAGGACACCAGCGCACAGAAGCGTTCTTTGCTCACATTAGTTCAGAGTTATTTCTAGTTTTAATGTAAAATAATGCAATTCACTTCATAAACTATAACTTACATCATTAAAGAGGTCTACGACTCAAGTTTCATATCGATCGCAAATTCATTTTTCATTTACATAACTAGTGGCATAAATTAATAAATGATATTCATTGTAAGATAAAAAAAATTTTTTTAACTCGAGTCTTTTTGGTTTAGTTTTGTCGTGGCCACAAGATATATTTTTTTATCCATCCCACAGTCCGTTGATCGTGTCTTTTTATGTAATATATGTTCATATAAGGCTATTATTATTTTTATCATTACCGTATTTTTCGGACTATAAGTCGCACCTGAGTATAAGGCGCATCAGTCCAAAAATATGTCATGATGAGGAAAAAAACATAAGTCGCACTGGACTAGAAGTCACATTTATTTAGAACCAAGAACCAAGAGAAAACATTACCGTCTACAGCCGCGAGAGGGCGCTCTGTTTTCAGTAGTAGACTACAGGAGAACTGAGCAGCATAGAGCACCCTCTCGTGGCTGTAGACGGTAATGTTTTCTGTTAGTTCATTTCTCTTGATTCATGTCAATTTAATTTTGACAAATAAGTCGCACCTGACTGTGACGAGTGGGGCGGGGCCGAGGGACATGGGAGCGAGGCCGGTGGAGTGATTGGAGATGAGCTACACCTGTTCGACCCGCCGGTCTCGAGGCCCATGGAGGAGATGGAAGGATATAAAACTGGAGCGACGACAGTGAAGGACGAGAGAGGACCAGGCCTGGGCTTTTAGTTGTGTTTTGGTTTTTATTTGCGCGCACCAGTCGTCCGTGAGGGGCTGGTGCGCTGTTTTGTGTTTATTTTGTTATTAAAGTTTTATTGTGATTGTCCGCCGGTTCCCGCCTCCTTCTTCCCGATGATTAGCAAGGTTTTTATCGTTACAGTGGTGCTGAAACCCGGGAGAAGGAGGGACGCGCTGCTGAAGATCCCTCGCCGCTGTGGTGAATCTGCGGTGCCAACGAACAGGCGAGGAGTGTGCCGCCATGGACGCTCGAGGCGGTGGGCTGGAGCGAGTTGCCGGGGACGGGCGAGCTTGCTGCCGGCCGCCCGCGATATGGAGGGACGGCTGCCGTCCGTGAGGGAGTGGAGTCGGCGCCGTTCGCCAGGGGGCCGGAGCCTGCTGCCTCCGTGAAGGAATCCGGAGGAGCAGGGAACGGGGGACTCCTGCCGGCTGCCCAAAACCGGAGGAGCTGTCGCCGTCCACCAGGCGGCGGAGGAGTGTCGTGCCGTCGTCTCGAGGCCCACGGAGGAGATGGAAGGATATAAAACTGGAGCGACGACAGTGAAGGACGAGAGAGGACCAGGCCTGGGCTTTTAGTTGTGTTTTGGTTTTTATTTCACGGACGACTGGTGCGCTGTTTTGTGTTTATTTTGTATTATTAAAATGTTATTTGAGTGTCAACCGGTTCCCGCCTCCTTCTTGCCGATGACTAGGAAGTTTTAAATCATTACACTCACTAATCAGGCAAGAAACATGCCTTTAACATGGTTTTAAAGTGGTTTTGGCCACTGTCATGCTTGCCTTATGTGGTCTTAGCTGGTTTTCTTTACTGAATAAACTGGTTTTAGCTGGTTTAGTACAGAAAAATGTTAATAACATGCTAGTTACTTGTTAATCAGACTAGAAACATACTTCTAACATGGTTTAAAGTGGTTTTGGCCACTGTCACGCTGGCCTTATGTGGTCTTAGCTGGTTTTCTTTACTGAATCAACTGGTTTTAGCTGGTTTAGTATAGAAAAATGAAAACAACATGCTAGTTACTCACTAATCAGGCTAGAAACATGCTTTTAACATGGTTTTAATGTGGTTTTGGCCACTGTCACCCTGGCCTTAGGTGGTCTTAGCTGGTTTTAGCTGGTTTTCTTTACTGAATCAACTGGTTTTAGCTGGATTTGAATAGAAAAATTTTAACAACATGCTAGTAACTGGCTAATCAGACTATAAACATATTTCTAACATGGTTTAAAGTGGTTTTGGCCACTGTCACGCTGGCCTTAGCTGGTCTTAGCTGGTATTCTTTACTGAATCAACTGGTTTTAGCTAGATTATCATAGAAACATGTTAACAACATGTTAGTAACTTGATAATCAGGTTAGAAACATGCTTTAAACATGGTTTTAAAGTAGTTTTGGCCACTGTCACGCTGGTCTTAGCTGGTTTCTAACTGAATCAACTGTTTTTACCTGGATTAGCATTGAAACATGCTAGTCACTTGCTAGTCATGCTAGCAACATGCTAGTCACTTGCTAGTCATGCTAGAAACATGCTAGTCACTTCCTAATCATGCTAACAAAATACTAGTCACTTTGCTAATCATGCTAACAAAATGCTAGTCACTTTGTTAATCATGCTAAAAACATGCTAGAAACATGCTACAGACATGCTAGTCATGCTAGCAACATGCTAGCGACACGCTAGTCATGCTAACAGCATGCTAATCACTTGCTATTTATGCTAGCTACATGCTACAGACATGCTAATCATGCTAGAAACATGTTAGCAATATGCTTATCATGCTAGCAACATGCTAGTGACAATGCTAGCAACATGCTAATCATGCTAGAAACATGCTAGCAACATGCTAATCATGCTAGGAACATGCTAGCAACATACTAATCATGCTAGAAACATGCTATCAACATGTTAATCATGCTAGGAACATGCTAGTAATATGCTAGCGACAATGCTAATCATGCTACAAACATGCTAGCGACCAGTGTTGGGGGTAACGAGTTACAAAGTAACGGATTACAGTAACTATATTACTTTTTGGGGTAACGAAGTAAAGTAACACATTACACTAATAATATTGGTAACTACACTACTTTACTAGACTATAGGAACGCGCTTTCCTGCGTTACACATGCTGTGTTTGCCTGTGTGTAAAGTTCTGGCTGGGGTTTCCCGATAACGATTGATCTTAGCGCTTAACCCTTAAAGACTCATTATGGATATTCAGAGGCGCCGTAGTGTATGTGATTACGTCATCGCATTTTGACAACATTGATTCGTCAGAAGAAACCAATGCTTTCGTTCCTCTGAGCCAAACAGAAATGATTGTTGATGCTTAGTCCCACCCCCGTGCGCAGATTGGTTCAAACTCTCCCATATTAAACCAATAAGTAGTCTTTTGAACTACTACTTAACATAGCCTATTGCTTTGGAAAATGAACGAAAACAAAGTGAAAGTAAAGTCTGTCGTGAGTGCATGAATACAAACACACAATAACACATTTGCATGAGAAAACTCTCAGAAAAAGCACAAAAAACACTTGACAGAGTACTTTGACATAAAACAAAACAAAAACAAGGATGAAACACATCTGATAAAGCACTGGGATTTATGTCTTGGGTCGTTAGGCGATGTCCCAGTAAAATCGATTCTGACACAGATTACAGCAAACGAATCGATCGTATACTAAGTAAATCATTATATAATTATACAGTTCAGAAAGATAGTTGCACTATTTTTTTCTGTTGCACTCTGAATATTTCTCACTCATTTTGTGTGTAGTTTGTGAATCATTTGCACTGTTATTGCACTGTATTGTTGAAGACAATTTGTGCAATTGTTTTTACTATATGCTGCATAGTTTGTGTTTATTGTTCATACTCAGATTGAAAAAATATTTCTCAGAAGAAGAAAAAAGAAATGCAATTTATCTTTCAAATAAAATCTAAATTTGTTTTGTTTTATGCCTTCATTTGATAACCAGAAAAATGTAAATACACAACAGAATTTCTGAGGGGAAAAAAACATTTCATAAGGATATTTTTATGCTTTTAAATAATTACACATGCTAAAAAAAATAAAAAAAAACATATGGTGAAGAAAAAATAAAACATTTCATAGGGCCCTGAACATTTATTATTATTTTTGTTAAACTTTTAATAAATTGCTGTGAAAATGTATGTGTTATGAATTAAATGAATTAGACATGCTTTTTGATGAATACAATTAAATGTAATCATTAAAAAGGAGTTGAAAAAAATAAAAGGTAAAGTAATAAGTAGTGAAGTTACTTTTCAAATGCAGTAACTATTTATATCTCATTACAATTTACAGAAGTAACTAGTAACTAGTAACTAATTAAATTTTTTGAGTAACTAGAGACATGTTTTGTGCTTACATATTTACAACTAATTAATTTTTTTGAGTAACTACCCCAACACTGCTAGCGACATGCTAGTAACTTGCTAATCATGCTAGAAAAATGCTAGAAACATGCTAGCAACATGCTAATCATGATGCGCTAAACATGCTAAGAACATGCTAGTAAAATGATAACGACATGCTAGTCACTTGCTAATCATGCTACAAACATGCTAGCGACATGCTAGTCACTTGCTAATAATGCTAAAAAAATGCTAGAAACATGCTAGCAACATGCTAATCATGCTAGAGGCATGCTAGCCACATGCTAATCATGATAGAAACATGCTAGCAACATGTTTATCATGCTAGGAACATGCTAGTAACATGTTAGCAACATACTAGAAACATGCTAGCAACTTGCTAATCATGCTAGAGACATGCTAGCCGTATGCTAATCATTATAGAAACATGGTAGTGACATGCTAATCATGCTAGAAACATGTTAGCAAAATGCTAATCATGCTAGCGACATGTTAGTCACTTGCTAATCATGCTACAAACATGCTAGTAACATACTAGTCACTTGCTAATAATGCTAGCAACATGCTAGCAACTTTGCTAATCATGCTAATGACATGGTAGTCACTTGCTTTTAATGCTAGCAATATGTTAATCACTTTCTTTTTTAAACTTCTTAACTTTTCAAACTTTTAAATCTTTTTAAACTTTTCAAACTTTCTGGCCAGGCTTTTCAAGCCAACTTAAAGTTTGACCACAAACTTTACTATCTAGTTGATAATAATATTAAATTAATTAGGGCTATATTTCTATATTTATTGTTATGCTTATTTTCCCCTTTCAATTCGTGTATTGCTTACCTAATTAACCATTTAGAAATAAACAGCAGATGTTCATTTTAAATTCTTTAATTTGAGCAAACGCTGCTAATACACATTTGTTAATAAAGTAAATAAAACGAAAACATGAATGTTTTAATGCTATTGAATAAAAAGTTACAATCCACTCGAAAGTCTCTGCTCATCATGACAGAAGGTGTTTCTCAATGTCAAGGAAGGATCCTCGGAAGCCAGTATTCCGAGGATGCTACATCATCGACATCCGTCGAAGGACTGTTCCAATGTCAAGGATCCTCGGAATTTCAACCAAGGACTGAGTCCTTCGTTCGAAGAATATCCCATACACAGGAAAGGATGCATATGTGTATCCTTCGTGCTCTTCGCGCTCTCAAATCACCCACAATCCTATGCGCGCAGCTTTGCTATCTTGTTCAAAAATTTAAAAATTCATTAACGCTTTTTATTTACGTTACCAAACATTTGTTATAACTGTAGTAAATATAAGTAAAGTTTAACGTTTAAATGCCAGTACAAATTACTACCATATTTATATTGTAAATTATACAAATACAAATGGTTAACTGAACCGGACCTGTCATTTAACAATTGGTTGCGTCATCGGCATTTCTTTTATAAATAACTAGTTAAGTTGTCCAAAGTAATTTAACGATACAGCGTTATTCAAACGGATCTTTTCACTGACCTAATGACGCAATTACGTGCACTTGCTCGCCTGTTCCATTTATGTGTTCTCCGAATGCTTAAGAGGAGTCTCGCCTAGCCTCTGAAGGAAGTGACTTGGAAGGACACGTCCTGCCAAGGAAGGATCCTTGACATTGAGAAACACCTAGAACCTGGCTCAGTGAGCTGCTTCTCGGGCCGATGACGTCACGTCCTGGGTGGCATGTTGTACACGCCCCCGTCCCTTGACTCCGCCCCCATGTCAAAACAGTGCCACAAAGAGAGACGTCCAGAAAAATGAAGCGCAAAAGAAAAATGGTATCGCAAGCTCAAACTAGACTGACACGCAAAATAAAAGCAGCGTTGCAAATAAATGAATAGATATGACCATGGAAAATATGTATTGCAAAATCATTGTTTCATTTATGTTTTGCAATTCTTAATTTTTGTTTGCAAAAAGCTAATTTATTTTCCTCAATACTTTAATTTTCGTTTGCAAAACTTTATTTTCTTTTGCAAAACGTAATTTTTTTGAGTATATATACGCCGTTAAATTGACTCCATAGAACCCCTTTACACAGGAGACTCAAGTAACTCCTCCAGACATTTGTGCTGGTGTATCTAAAATAATTTTAACCTCACTGAGGAACTCAATGCAAAGGTTAATTAAGTGATTGATGGTTGTTCATGTTTATGCAATTTCACGTATTGCTGTAAACTTGGGATTCCACATTTTCATTCTCTTAAACTCATTCTTCCCTAACTTTCTATCTTCCTGCAACTTCTATTAATGTGTGAGTGTGTGTGCTTATGTGTTAGATTAGTTTATATGTCTTAGATTTATCTAATAAAGCCTTATTCATATTAAAAAGAGGAGTATCTTGTGTTTTGTGCTTACAAGTTAATGTCTTAAACTGCCGATCTTGTTACTGTGCTAAATGATAGTGTTTTCACTATAGTTTGGATATTAATATCCAGTGCAGATTTGATGTTAAACGGCTCGTTCAGTGAATCGCAGGGCGTCTCAGTGATCAGCCGTGAAACAGTGATTCTGTTCAAATTTCCTTTAAAATCTTAAATGATTCCCTTTTGAGCTAAATTTACTTGTTACTTTATAAAATACTGGTTGTGTCAAAGCATCTTTACGGAGTCAGATAGGAAAATAGTTTGTCAATGATGCAATAGGACAATAACAGACTTATTTTTTAGTTGATGTCAGTTTATTGATGATTCAGTGATGTCATCATCCAGTTCAGTTTTCTTCCAATAGTGTCTGTGCAATCTGTCAAGCGTACACAATCAAGCAAGCCAAAGGAAGCAAACCTCCATCGGTGACAGAAATGGAGAAAAAAACGCTTTAGGAGAAACCAGGCTCACTCGGGGGTCCAGTTCTCCTCTGGACAGGTGAAACCAGCATGGCGTGGTTTAACTCCAGGCTGCAGCACTGGTCAGCACTGGTCAGAACTCGTCTGGTTCTGATGGTCATCGAGGTGATGAGGTCTTAACAAGGGATCTGTCTCTGGGGCGCATCTAGCTGTCCTGGTCTCCGCTGACATTCGGGGATGTAGAGGTCTTCCCTTGGTGCTGATCCTCCATCTGGACTGGATACATTCTGGATCCGTATGGCTGCATTGACCTCGAAATAAGATTGAAAGAAACTAATATTAGCGTAGATGAAATTCTTTACATGATATAACGAGTGCATCTGGTGTTATGGGAAGTGTTCCCAGTTCCAGTTGACCTAATAAATGCGGCCTAACAATCCTTTAACGGATTTGAATTATAGAAATGTGTAACTATGTTGTGTAAACCAGGTTAAAGAGATGGGTCTTTAATCTAGATTTAAACTGACAGAGTGTGTCTGCCTCCCGTACAACGCTAGGTAGATTGTTCCAGTTAATGTCCAGTAAGGGAGCACAGTGAGTATCAGTGCTTAGGAAAGAAACATTCACCTTATTAGAAGTCAGTGTATCATCAACATAATTTTGAAACTGATATTTCAAGTTGCTTTACTTAAAATTCTAAAACACATACAACATTACACTGATATTTGTTTTTATATAAAGATTTATTTTTGCCATTTTATGCCTTTATTTAGATAGGACAGGAAGTGGACAGGAAGCAAAGGTCTGCAAGCCACACTGACATCATTTTTAAATGCATTTATTATCATTTCAACTGAAGTATTAGAGATACACATCAGCTTAGTTAAAAGGGCCTTTGAACAATCTCTTGGACAAAAAGGTTCTCTTGAAGTCAAAAAGGTTGAGAACCACTAGAACATTGTGCAGTACGCAGAAGGCTTCCAAACATGAAAAATACAGCCATGTTTCTGGAGTGAATGCTGACAGAGATCAGTGACACTGGGCCCCGTCTCAACACACTGCTCAACACACAAGGAGTGCAACTTTCTAAGCAAGTACAAAAATATACTTCTATATAAATGTTACACAGAAAATAATTGTAATGTGACATTGGCATGTAAAAAGACCAACATTTTAAGGTTAAATTGTTTTACAAAATTAAAGTCTGACACAATCACAGCTGCTCAAATAAAACTTTTCTAAACACACAGTACATTCAGACATGTAGACATTTTAGACTGGCTGTAATATTTCAAATAATACAGTAGTTTCATTCAAGTTCAGTAAATACAACGTGTCAAATTTGGTTCTTTGGCTGCCTCTACTAGCAGATTTTGTCTCAGGTGAACTGATGAAATTGAACAGACATCCCATCAAACCCAGAACTACAGAGTATGAAACATTTTTATTAGATGATACTGGTGTTTTCATAACGGGCCCCACATCCAGCTGAAGACGACTGTGAAGACAAACACAACTCTTCCCTATTTTCTGTTGCATTTACAAATATAAAATGATAGTGAAACAGTTTGCAACACATTAAAGCAAGTGCAGATAAGGCATACTGAATCACACAACACCGTTAAGGTCGATTAAATTCGATTGATGTCAGCATCAATGAAATTCAAAAGCAATCAATAGTGTATACTACAGATAACGATTAGTCTGTTCATACAGTAGGTAAGTAGTGTTGTGACAATACACTTGGAAGTTCACATCAACATATATCAGCATATTAGTGTAACGATCGTGCACCAGAGAGACACAGGGAGAGAGAGAGATCCAATCGCAGATGTTTATTGGGGTAATCCAAATTGAGGTCAAAAACAGCCAAGGTCAAAACCAAACAATCAGTACAAAACAAATAAACAAATAAACAAAAGAGAGAACAGGAAAGGGAACGGAAAGAGAACTCGGAGGACGAGAAGACAAGGAAGAATCTAGGGAGACGAGAAGGCTGGATACACGAAGGGTAAGGACTCCATACAAACAACAGGAAAAGACTGGTATTTAAAGGGAGGCTAATGACAATAAAGTGACTGCACCTGGTGCAATTAACAGGAGTGCAATTACTGTGATGACAGGACAAGACTAGAGGAATTCTAGTGCCTACGGTGAAGTGAGCCCACTAGTGGACACCCAGGGAAACAGAGACTAGGCAGTGTTACATTACCCCCTCCTCCACGGAGCAGCTGCCAGATGCTCCACCCAAACCCAAGGGAAGACCAAAAACACAAAGAGACCAGGAGGGAGGTGGAGCGGCGGAGGACCAGGGGGAGGGACGGAGGGCCAGGTAAAATGGGGAAACAGAGACAAGACGACCAGGTAATATGGGAAAACAGAGACAAGAGAAGTGCAACACAAAACAAGTCCAGGAGTCCAGGAGGGTGGTGGACCAGCGGAGGATCAGGGGGAGGGACGGAGGGCCAGGTCCTTGGAGGCAAACAGAACAAAAGACACAGACAAGAAACCCAGGAGGGAGGTGGACCGGCGGAGGATCAGGGGGAGGGACAGAGGGACAGGTCCATAGGAGGAAAACAGACAGAAGAACAAAAAAATAAATAAACACAAGTCCAAGAAGGACATCACGTGATGCCCACCAGGGCGGAGCAGCAGACCACCACATCCGTGCGGCCGAAGCAGACGCCCCCCCCCCAGGGCGGAGCAGAAGACCACCACATCCGTGCAGTCGAGGTAGAAGGCCCCCAGGGCAGAGCAGAAGACCACCACATCCGTGTGGTCGAGACCGGAGTCCCCCAGGGCGAAGCAGAACACCACCACAACCGTGTGGTCGGGACGGAAGACCCCCAGGGCGGTGCAGAAGACCACCACATCCGTGCGGCCGGACAAACAGGAGGACAATCTGATTGGGCAAGTCTGAAACAAAAAACATGTACAAGTTAAGGGTAGCCTCCGTGGCCACAGCAGGATCAGTCGGGTGCTCAGAGAGTTCAACTGAGACGTGACGAGGGTCTGGAAGTTCCGCAGAAGCGAGGAGAGACTGGTAGATCATCAGATACGTGGAGAGACTCTGGTAGTTCCACAGGGAAATGATGAGGCTCTGGTACTCTCATGGTGTTTCCTTGTTCATGAAGATCAATGGTGACTTGCCTTTGTTCATGACGATCACTGGTGACTTGACTCAGTCCTTGAAGATCACCGGTGACTGAGCACCTGACTCGACTCTGGAGGGTCCACGAGCATCTGACTCGACTCTGGAGGGTCAACTGGAAACTGACTCAACTCTGGAAATTCAACGGGCACCTGACTCGACTCTGGAAGGTCAACAGGAACTAGCCCTGACTCTGGAAGGTCAACGGTGACTAACCCTGACTCTGGAAGGTCAACGGTGACTAACCCTGACTCTGGAGGGTCTATGAGCACCTGACTCGACTCTGGAGGGTCCATGAGCACCTGACTCGACTCTGGAGGGTCCACGAGCACCTGACTTGACTTCGGAGGGTCAACCGGAACCTGACTCAACTCTGCAAAGTCAACGGGCACCTGACTCGACTCTGGAGGGTCAACTTGAACCTGACTCAACTCTGGAGGGTCAACGGGAACATGACTCGACTCTGGAGGGTCAACCGGAACCTGACTCAGCTCTGGAGGGTCAACGGGAACCTGACTCAACTCTGGAGGGTCAACGGGAATATGACTAGACTCTGGAAGGTCAACCGGAACCTGACTCAACTCTGGAGAGTCAACGGGAACTTGACTCAACTCAAGAAAGCCCACTGTAGCTGCCATCCTCTGCAGTGGCTCCAGGCTGGCGGTCACCTTGTGCAGTGGCGCTGGGTTGGTGGCCATTTTGTACTGTGGTGCTGGCTCAGCAGACGTGACGTGAACAGTCTCTGGATCAGCAGACGTGACGTGAACACTCCTGGGAATCTCTAGGATCTTTGACAGCATGGAGAAATAATCCAAAAAGTCTCAGCGGCCATCTAGGGCGTTGGCGCTGAGCTGGCGGCCATCTTGCACCGTGGCGCTGGGCTGGTGACCACTTTGTGCTGTGGCGCTGTGCTGGTGTCCATCTTGCCTCGTGGCACTGGGCTGACGGCCATCTTGTGCAGTATCGCTGGGCCTGCGGCCATCATGGGCAGTGGTGCTGGGCCGTCGACCATTCTGCGCAGTGGCTCTAGGCTGGCAGCCATCTTGTGCTGTTGCGCTGGGCTGGCGTCCATCTTGCCTCGTGGCGCTGAGCTGGTGGCCACCTTGTGCTGTGGTGTTGGGCTGGCTTCCATCTTGCCTCGTGGTGCTGGATTGGCGGCCATCCTGTGCAATGGTGCTGGAGAGGTGCCAAGATGGCCGCCAGCCTAGCGCCGCTGCGCAGAATGGCCGTCGACCATCTTGGGCAGCGGCACTGGGCTGGCGGCCATCTTGTGCATGGGCACTGTCTCGGCAGACTTGCGCCTCCTTTCCCCTCACCGTCCACAATGGTGAGACGGCGGCTCCCATCCGTTTCTACCGAACCCAGGGTCGACGGGGGGCCATAGTGGAGAGTGATGCCAGACCTCCTCTCGACCACTCACTCCTGAGCGACCTCCCCAGGTCCCACGAAAAACGACGAGGCGAGTACCCTCGAAACCATTCCTCTTCCGCTCGGTGACTGGGGAGGAAATATGAACAGACATACCGCTGGATCTCTTGGATGGATTCCTTCTGTGACGATCGTGCACCAGAGAGACACAGGGAGAGAGAGAGATCCAATCGCAGATGTTTTTTGGGGTAATCCAAATCGAGGTCAAAAACAGCCAAGGTCAAAACCAAACAATCAGTCCAAAACAAATAAACAAAAGAGAGAACAGGAAAAGGGAACGGAACGGAACGGAACAGGAACTCGGAGGAAGAGAAGACAAGGAAGAATCTCGGGATACGAGAAGGCTGGATACACGAAGGGTAAGGACTCCATACAAACAACAGGAAAAGACTGGTATTTAAAGGGAGGCTAATGACAATAAAGTGACTGCACCTGGTGCAATTAACAGGAGTGCAATTACTGTGATGACAGGACAAGACTAGAGGAATTCTAGTGCCTATGGTGAAGTGCCTAAGGGGAAGTGAGCCCACTAGTGGACACCCAGGGAAACAGAGACTAGGCAGCGTGACAATTAGAAAGTTAGTTTGATGGCAAAAAATGTGTATTGACCAGATGTGGAAATATTCAATTAAATTCAAGTTTTTTTCATAAATAAATACAGTTTTTGGAATAACTGAGAAACCTGTCAACATTTTAAGGGAAACATTTAAAGAATACAAGCAAACCACAGTGCTTACATACATCAGTTCAATGTGTATGCTACATTTGGATAATTATAGGTCTATATATACTCTTTTGATGATGATGTTATTTGTTTTTGGACACTAAATCACTATTTGATTATTTGTGTTGAAATGCTGTCTAAATGCATACAGAAACATCCATTTATATCAATTCCTCCAAACATCACTGCAGAAATTGCAGGTCAATCTTTAGATTACAGGGTTCGTGTTAACTGTGTGCTCACATTCTGAGTGCAATGGTGTTTTTCTGTGGAAATGGGTTGGAAATGGAAATTTGTGTGGCTTTTCTGTGAATTAATAAGGTATTTCAGTAGTTTGACTGGATATCATTGTTTTGGAAATCACTTTTGTTTCCTGGATGTTATTATAATATTTAGCTGAAAATATTGTATTATTTATCCAAAATATTTAATAATTATTATTATTATTAACCAGCAGCAGATTGTAGTTATGTTGTGGCTATGCTTACTGTGGTTCATTTTACAATGCTGTAGGCATCCTGTATATCTGCCACACAAGCAACAATCAATTAATTGTACATTCATCCTTCCATTTCTGTTTTTGCTTTATTCTATGTATGGTCACAAGGAAGTGCTGGAACATATGCCACATCTCGACTCAGTTAGGAAACAGCAAGGACAGCTGTTAATTATTTGCCTAGTACAGTAAGCCATTGTACAGTATGTATTAAACCATTAGATAGTTTTTTACAGTACAATTGTACAATGAAGCAACTTGCAGGTTATTTGTTGCCAGTCAGTAAGGAACCCCTAAAGGGAAAAATATGAGATTGGAGGAAATATTATATTTGATCCTTTTGTGTACAATTTTGTGTAAACCATCGCTTTCCACCCGAGAAATCTTGCATTCTCACATTTGCATTCTCTCGTGAAACTATTTCATTTCCGTGAGAAACTTCTCATTCACTCTCAAGAGCACCGAAATGCAGTTTTTCCTTCCAAATCATATTGTTTCTAACATAATCATTTCACGAGGGAAAGCAACACAAAAGTTTTGAGTGAATGCAAAATTTCAAATATATTCAAATATAGCTTTTCCTCCGACCTTATATTATTCCTGATAGAAAAGTTTTGCGAGCAAACAAAGTTGAGTGAATGCAAAAGCACCAAAATCTCTCTCTCTTTTTTTTTTTACTCATCACCAACTATGTCTTTTACCATAAGGAAGTTAAAGTATTATTCTGATTACCTGTTAATTATAGTAATGTGTCTAACTGTCTGTGTAACATGGACACAATGATATGAAGTGCTAGGCTATTATATCTGCCAAAAAAAATAAAAATAAAAAAAATCCCTCACTCCACTGGATTACAATATGTGGATTATATGTGCTTTACAGACAGGCCACTGCCAACATTGTGCTTTAAACTGAAGATGCTACACATCGCTGGGGGTCCTGGGTCGCATGATGAAACTGTAAGGCATGCACCAGCAACAAGCAATCCTCAAAGATCGGAGAATTTCAGGGTTCCTGAACGCATATATCATGGGGTTAATGATGGAGTGGCAGATGGCTGGAAGAGCCGTGGCGTAGGTGTAGATCACAGGGGTTCGAGTGTCGGCCACCAGCGAGTACATGGCGAGGGGGACCCAACAGAAGGCGAAAGTGCCCAGGATGGTGGTGAGGGTGGAGACCCCTTTCGTGGTGGAAGATGAGTGCGAGGTAGTCATAAACTGCCGCTGAACGGCGATTTGCTGAGCGTGCCGGAGAGCGATTTTACAGATCTGGAGGTACAGCTGCAGAATGAGAGCGAAGACCAGGAGGAAGGACACGGCGAGAGCTGCGGCGTTGTTTTTGTTCACCGGTCGACAGATGCTACAGGTGCTCTCGTCCTCCAAGCAGTTCCAGCCCAGGATGGGGAGCGAACCGAGCGTGGTGCTGATGACCCACATCAGGATGAGTGTGATGTAAGTGAACATCACCGCGCCCTCGGTGTGGTACGTCAACGCGTTGTACAGCGACAGGTAACGGTCTACAGTTATCGCAAAAATGTTGAGCACAGACGCCGAGAAGGCTGTGATGACGAGCCCCGTCGACAGCAGCGTGACAAATCCCGAATCGATTATGTAAGTTACGATGAAATTGAGGATCAGGCCCAGGCCAGCCAGGAGGTCGGCGAACGCTAGACTCCCAATGAGGACGAACATAGGTGCTCTCAATGTGGGCGTGTAGGCGATGAGAGCGATCACCACTGCGTTCTCGCAGGACATGAGCGTTCCCGTCACGCACAGCAGCACGTCCCACGGGTTAACGATCACGGGCAACAGCTCCAGCTCCCAGGACGGTGCAGACGACGTGTTTCTTCCCTCTAATGCATCCCAATTCAAGAGAGAAGTGTTTGGGAGCAAGTTACTCATCGCTTCTGCAGCAGGAGGGTGAATCACTGGAAATGAGTCAAACAGGAGAGTCAGAGACACAAGAGTGCGTGCATAGACAGACTAGAACAAATGATTGATTCATTGTCACAACTGATTCCCTCAGGTGGGGTTTAAAAGACACTTAATATTCAGTAATGTTATCCATTTAACTGCACTGTCATATAAGACTCTGAACAAAAATGCATTTGAATTTAGATTAATAACACTAACTTTGCAACTGAATCAAATCAACATTGAACTGACTTGCTGAATATTAACACTATTGTCCGCTGTTTAATAGCTGAAATCGAATTAGTTTCATAATCGATTAATTTCACAACCCTAACACTGCTATTTATCTGTTTGTTAATGTGAAAAAAATCGATATTGTATAAAGTGCTACAAATAAATTCGACTTCAATATCTCCAGGAATATGTCAGGCTACACAACAAATGCAAAGAGGATTTCATCATCCTTCACAGATATCTGTTAACATATATCAAACCATATTCAAAAAAAGAAGAGGGAGCTATTTTTAGACAAATGCCATTTTTAGCCTCTGTTGCTTTGGGGCTATACTTATATATCAGACATTTCAACTACTTATGAGGTGATAATCAAGCCTCTTAACTAAAGTAAAACAAATCTCACTGCTGTGAATCAAAGAGCAGTACGAACCACAGAACGAGCTCGGTTCTCCATCCCTCTTCCATCAAGTGAAGCTGAAGAATAGATGAGGCTCTGGAAAGCATGCCATGCCAAGCGCATCTTTTTAGGATGAAAATTAAAACGTGGGTGGAAAAGAATATATCGACTTGCGTCTGTTGTTGTTTTTATTTATTTGCCCTTTTTTTCTCCGTTTATTGGCATCAAGGTTTCCTACCTGGGCAGCGTTCAGCCTTGGCTTGTCTTTCCGCTCATAACGCGTTGGCAGTTCACAGACAGCGGCGCCTGCTTGCTCGCATCTGATTGGTTCTTGAAATGACTCGCGCAGTTGACGTCAAGAGCCCGGTCTGCGCCGGTACAACCTACACTGGAGCAAAAAAATAAATAAAAATAAAATAAATAAATAAAAAAAAAAAAAAAAAAACCTGCACTGGAGCAAAAATAAATAAATAAATGAATAAAACCCTGCACTGGAGCCCCGCGAACCCCAGCCACTGCCCTTGTTATTACATTGCTTTTACACTGAGGACGTTTTTATGTCAACCATACGACTAACTAGTTTTCATAGGGACTCTCTCTTGACACATGCATTTGCGGCTCAAATAACATCAGTATTTGCTTCAAATATATAGCTATATACACTAAAAGTTTGGGATCAGAACGATTTTTTATGTTTTTACAGGAGTTTCTTATGCTCATCAAAGCTGCATTTATTTAATCAAAAATATAGGGGGAAAATAATATTGTGAAATATTTTTATGATGTAAAATAACTTTTTTCTGTTTTAATATACATTATAATGTAATTTATTCCTGTGATGTGCAGCTGTATTTTCAGCATCATTACTCCAGTCTTCAGTGTCACATGATTCCTCAGAAATCATATAATATGATGATTATTATCAGTGCTGGAAACTGTTGTGCCGATTCATAAATATATATATGGAACCTGTCTTACTTTTTACAGAAGTTCAAAAGAAGAGCATTTATTTAAAATATAAATATTTTCTAACAGTATACACTACTTTTCAAAAGTGTGGGGTTAGTCAATTTTTATTCTATCTTTTTGAAAGATATTAAAACTTTTATTCAACAAGGATGTGTAAAATTGTTAAAAAGTGATAACAAATATTTATATTGTAAGAAAATATTTATATTTTGAATAATTGAGGTTCTTTTTTTTTACTTATTATTCACCAGAGAATCATGAAAATAATTTCAGTTTCCAAAAAATATATATATATTCTAATAATAATCAGTATATTGGAATGATTTCAGAAGGATCATGTGACACTTCATACTGGAGTAATTGCTGAGGGAAATTCAGCTGTACATCACAGAAATAAATTATATTTTAAAAGTATCTTAAAATAGAAACCATTATTTCATATTGTTTTAACATTTAGCAAGATTTCTGTTTTTTGTCTGTATTTATGATCAAATAAATGCAGCCCTGATGAGCAGAAGAGACTTCTTTAAAACATTACCTCGGATTACCTCGACTATTTCAACGACAATCAGAGACCACCACCAAGACCAGAAAGAAGGTTGCTGAAAGACAGGAGCAACCCACTAAATGATTTTGATGATTTACATTTTCTTGACCGTTTCCGTATGTCAAAGGAAAGTGCAACAGAAATAATTGGTTTGCTGCAGCCCAAGCTTTCAGGTGACTTAGTCTGGGGCACCCCTATTTCTCCTTCCTTACAAATATTAATTACCTTAAGGTTTTTGGCATGTGGAACCTTCCATCGTGAAACTGGGGATTTGTGTGGTGTAAGTGAATCAACAGTGTGCAAAATAGTACACAAAGTCTGCAGTGCTATATGTGAACTGAAAAAGGATTTCATCAAATTCCCAAAAGCTGCTGAACCTACAAGGTAGATTTCTATGAATATGGGAACTTCCCTGGAGTCATTGGTTGTATCCATGGCTGCCACATTCCCATCAAGTGTCCCTCTACAGCAGATGCTGAGGAATTCAGAAATCGTAAAAACTGGTTTTGAGTAAATGTACAAGGAGTGTGCACTCCCACTATGCAGTTCTCCAATATTGTTGCACCGAAAGTGTCTCCGAATTACACTGCGGTTTGAACCCAGGAGGTGCTTCATTGTTATTATTGCAACAGCAGTGCTTCATAATTTTCCTAAACAGTGTGGCTGCCCAGACCCTGATATTGAAGATGATGACCAACATGTCCCTATCGCTGAGCTAGCCAATGACAGAAATGGACTTGCTTACAGAGATGCTTTTTTTTTTTAAATTCAGGAAATTATTTATTTAACTGAGATTTTGTTCCAAAGACAATTGACACTGCTGTTGCTTCTTGTCTCTCCCTTTCATAGACAACTCAAGATAAGGAATTTTCATTTTGACTTCATGTTCTTCTTTTAAATATTGTAATTTACGTTCATGGAACTCTTTGGCAAGTTTCTCATGAATGGTCAGCCTTTTCCCTCTTGACCTGCTGCCTGGATTAGAGACTGCTGGATGCTGACTAATGCTACTGCAGGAGACTGGATGCTGCTGCATGTTGGTGCTGGCTGCTGCTGGATTCATTTGAGCATCTTGACTGTTCCCTGCGCCCACCAAGTCCTGTGTCAAGATCCGGTCATCTTTGTATGGAAAAAAAAATGTAGCATTACATTTGACTTCAACAATGTCAATGTCAATGTCAATGTATATAATATTGTTTTCTTTTTACATTTAATTAATGAAAACATTTATAATTGACTGATTTGTAAGAATGGGGCAACAATAAATCTTACCTGAACTTGTTGGAGTGTCCGTTTGGTTACTTTTTCATTTTGAGTTGAATTCATTCAATATGGAATCCATGCCTTCTTCTTCTTGTTTTCTGTACCTGAATGCTGTTTGTTTTCAATTACAGGATAGTTTGATACAATTTGTTTTAAAACGGTCTTCTCAAATTCACTGAAGTTTTTTGAGAGTTTTCTTCGGCTTTTATCCATTTTTTGGTTAAGTGTAGTGACTCCTGTTCCACACACTCCTTAAGACTAATGAATTACAAGTATTCCATACCAGGTTTTTATAGCAACCTCTCCTTAGCCACATGACAGGGGCGGATCTACCGGGGTGGCCACCCTAAAAGAAAGTCTTGCCACCCCAGTTGGCAGCAACAAATTAAAAGTTATGGCCAATTTGAAAATTTACGAGCGCGAATCTCCTATGTCCGACTGCAGTGAACGCATCAGCACGAGAAGACGCCAGCGGCAAGAGACAGTATGCAAGAGACTGATTTGTTTGGAAAACTTTCTCAGTGCGCGCGAAGCGAGGGAACCATGAGACACAGGAGGAAAGAAGTAAAAATGGATGATCTACACTTCAAGTTTTCGGCTGAATGTTCATAATTGACGGATGAACATCTATGTCCGGGTAAAGGACATTAGCAATCCGGCGCAGAGAAAAGAAAACCACAGAAAGTAAAAAAAATAAATAAAACCGGCATAAAGTTGGCTTGACGTTGGACGTTCGAGAGTCTCAAATTTAGGGACCGTCTCTAAAGTTACATGCGATATTGGTATACATTTTCTAACGTCAGTAGCATTTGAAGAGAATGACTTACAGTCATAAAAACAACAGTAATTGTTCATTTGGGTGTCAGCTATAATGCCCAATTGAATTGAATGTTTGATATTTATTAAAATAAACTGTAAATCATATGTAAATTATGTTACTTTCTCACATGGGCTCAAACGCAAATTTGAAGCTCAATAGCATTTGAGGAGAAAGACTTGCAGTCATAAAAACAACTGTAATGTGTTCATTTAGGTGTCAGCTACAATGCACACCTTATACATTTTTAATATATATTAAAATAAATTATAAATCATTTAGGTAAAAACAAGGTCCGTTTATCACTTTCAGGCACATTCCTGTGAAAGTTTTTATTTTTCAGGTTCCCTTATGAAAATTACCGATGGTTTTAACAATAACACCACAAATCATCCTTAATATTTTTTTGTTGTTGTTGTTGCTATAAAAACAGACCTAAGCCATCAATAGCTTTTAAAATGACTTAAAATGCATTATATAAAAAATAAACCATGGTTTTATCATAGTAAAACTGCTTAATTTCCTTTTGCATGATTTCTTTATGCTTGAGACTGTCAAATAAATTAGAGTCATAATAAAGTTATAGCCATAGGTAAATGTCGAGAGCTACAATTGTAATTTGTAAATAATATTCAAAATAAAATTCAAACAGAAATATAGTACTATTGCACAGAAGAGTATGACATACTTCAAGTAGGCCTAATAGCTAATAATAATAATAGTTTATTAAAAAACACAAACTCTGTCTACAACCCACCAAAATAAAAGTTTGGTCTAACTCAAAGAAATTATGTAAGAAATTGCACAGTAAAATATATTTAAAAAAAGATATACTAAAACGTTATTTTAAAGGAATATCACACAAGTTTTCATAGATGTTTTAATTTAAACTTGCCAAAATAATGACACCACATTTTTCAAAAACAATTTCTAAAAGTACATTTGTATTTGTGCCTATAATGTTTATTTGTTATATTGTCAGCTAATAAAACCTATGCTTCAGGGACCATATTACATCTAAGGCTAAATGTAGCTCTTGACTGGTTGAGTTAGATGGTGATTAACACTAAACAGTAGAAAATCAGTTGAGTCTCCCCAGCTGTAAATGTCATTGGCTGTTAAAGTCTTGTGTTTCTTAAAATAAATTGACATATTGATAACACTGAATCTTATATAATGCTCTTAATTACATGTTGATGCATACTGCATGCATTAGTGAGTGTGGTGGTGCTTATGGGGAATGGTCACTTATTCCTTATATGAACTGTTTCAAATGCAATACATTGATTGCATGAGATTAAGTTTGTAAATGATAGCCTGTGCCCTTTTGTAGTGTGCACACATACTATTTATCATCAAACTGTGATAACTGTGACTAAATTCAGTATATATACGTCTGCCGTATGTTGCCACCCCTCACAAATTCCTGCCCCCTTCTCGCCACCCCATCAATATTTTTCTAGATCCGCACATGTGCATGCCATTAATCTAATCGGGTTTCCAAAAGATGATCTTACTGGTCCTTGATTACCTTAATCTGAGACTCTGTAGTCTAGAACTAGTTAATCCAAATTTAAGCAACATCTCAGAAAGTCAGTTGTTTAGTGTGGATTAATTTAAGTAGAATTAGCCTAGTACTGGTTTATTTTAAGCCCTTAACGGGAAACTGGGCCCTTCAAGTCTTACTGATCCCAAACTTTTGAACATATATATATATATATAAATGGACAACAATTTACAACCTGCTCAGCATAAAGCAGGACGATAAGTAATATTTATTAATCCTGAAATTATATTTAAAATAATAGATGTTTTATCAAAAGCGTTCAGGTGCTGGTGCTGGCCATGGTGCTGATTGTAGTTGATGGAGTTGATACTAGATGGCAGCAAACTCACTTTCAACAATAACAAGACCTCCCTGATGATGCAAATGTGATCCTAGTGGCTTCTTTTTATTTTTCAGCGACATTTAGAATAAATTCATCTACTCTAATTTATAATATATCGGCAAGATCAATTAATTACAATACGAAAGAGTTCCTGCAGACCAAACAGTAGATAATGGCACAATCAACACACTTTTTGAAGAAGATATGACTTTGATTACCATGGAAGGCATGAACATGTACACCTTCAAGGCAAAGGCGCTTCACACTTTAAACATTAGAAAGAAGGCACTTCTTCTGCTACAAAGGGTTAAAAAGCCATTTTGGCTGGTCACATATAAGACATTAAAATTGTTTAAAAATATATCAGACCAGCCAGGATGTAGCAGTGGATGGGTGCCGTCAGAATGAGAGTCCAAAAAGCTGATAAAAACATCACAATAATCCACAAGTGATCAACACCACCAAACCAAAAGTTGTGTTTGTAAGAAACAAATCCGTCATAAAGTTGTTTTTAACTTTAAACTGTTACTTCCAATCCAATATATCTAACATTGCTTTCTCCGAAAAGTCATCTTGTCTGAATCAGGAGAGGAATGTGCATAGAACAAACACTATTTACAAGTGAAAACAGTCCAAAAACATATATGTGGGTGGATTTTGATGTGAGAGGACAACAGTTTAAATTTACAATGGTGGATTTGTTTCTTACAAACACACAGCTTTTGTCTTCTCCAGATGTTAACTGACGGACTGGAGAGCTGTGGCTTATTGTGATGTTTTTATCAGCTGTTTGGACTCTCATTCTGACGGCACCCATTCACTGCAGAGCATCGTAATGCTACATTTCTCCAAATCTGTTCCCATGAAGAAACAAAACTACATTTTTGATGGCCTAAGGGTCAGGAAATTTTCAGCACATATTAATTTTTGTGTGAAAATATTCCTTTTAGTTTGGTTACATTAAATAATGACCGTCTGAAAGCAGGCTCATCCGTGACCGGCTATCTGTTCCAGATTTATCACAAAACAAGTAGATACCAAATGTGTCCCAGTTACAGTTTCACATCTAAAGCTGGAATTTTAATGAATATTACAATTAAAACAGACTTGTGAAGTGTTTATAAGCAAACAACTACAACTACAAAAACTTGCGATCAAAACCATCATCAAGTGTGTCCTAGCGTAGGAGAACAGAATGTCTCGGAGGCTGACATTTGACTTTGACTAGTAAGCAAACACTTCTAACATCATAACAAACACATTAATAACACTTTGGTGTCATGGCCACAAATAAATAAAGGAACAAAAACACTGTAAAGATGTAGAAAAGTAATTCAGTTTAGGGCACGTCACATCCCTGGATGATGATTATATATTTTCTAACAATCTTCTTCAGAAATATCATGTTTTATACATTAAGGGACAGCATATTATAATCTCATACAAATTGTTACTTTTCTTCAGTTTCCTTAAAGTTGCTCTGATGTCCCTTTGAAGTGAATTGGTCTTGAGACCAAAATAATAATATTATCTATATTAAATTAAATTTTTAATTAAAAATGTGTCAGAAATTATTGTTACTATGTAATTTAAGAAAATATTTTATTTTGCTCACATCCACAAAAGTTCTGTCAACTATGTTACTGTCCAAACAAATAGAAAATAGTTTTCTCACAACATCATGCACCATTTTATCTGCAATAACCCATTGTCATGATCTTCAGCTATGTTGGGTAAATACTTATGGTTTACGATATTTTTATGATTTTAATTGAATTCCTTTAGTGTAAGCTAAAAAATCTAATTCTGAATAATGGAGTTGCTTGCTGTTTTTGTGTGTAGTGCTTGTATTGTGTGGTTTCACATCCTCCCCGGGTGCTTTCTTGACTTTGGTCATTAGTTTAACTCAATCTTGCGCAATCTAGAAACCAAGCTTTGTGTTTCCAGTCACCGTCTGCTTAAGCATATGTGCTTCCTCTATGTGAAGGGAGTGTCTCTTGTTTTGTTTGTGGCTTTGGTGACAGTTTTTAGAAAAGTGATGTCAACTATAGGACATCACCCATGACTGAGGACATGTACTGAAACTGAACCGCTGGGAAAAACAAAACAAACAAACAAAAACAATTCTTTCAGCCTGAAGCGCGTTCATTTCACTTTTTGATGTGAAAGGGCGTTTACACACACATGTATGCCACAAATATAACTTTTTTATATTATAAACGAACAAGCCCAGCCCAGATGAGAAAATGGAGTTATGCATTACTTCCCATTAACAATAAATGTTTCCGTGATGGACTTCACTAACTGCTGCCTCTTCCAGCCAGACAGCTATAGAGACGCCTACACCTCAGCCTTATGACGGACTTCTCCATCAGCCACAAACCGGCTTCATCTCAGTCTTAGGATGGACTGCACAGAGAAGAAACAGTATTTGGCTACAGCATTCGCAAGAATTGAAACAAAACACACTGGATATTACGTGCACCACATCACTTAAGAACTAACCTTGCAGTTCAATCGGCTGCATCTGAATTATTTTCTAGGATCTCCTTGCATAATTATATAAATCAAAACTGGATGAGGCATCTGTTATTACAGCTATGGTTACCCTCTATGATTCTCCATCACCCCGTTTGACCCTCCGTACTAATAGTAAAACATCCTCAAGACTCGTGGTCTGAGTTCGCTCATGCTGTAAAGTGCAAAGCTACACTGAGTTTTACCACATGAAGGTTTACGATCAAACGGGCTTGTTATGCAACTGAGTTGTGTAATACAGAATCATTATATGTTTCACACCTCTTCAAACATGCTCTCACACCACCTCTGTTGTTGAAATGTGGAATATGCAGAACAATGGTAAATGCCTGTTTGGCATTGGGTGGATCTGACTTCAAATCTCACTCGACTCAGCTGTGAGAACTACTCCTGCAGTGATATGCATTAGAAGCTTCATTGTGACTGCAATCTTTTTTAGTTGTTTTCATACCATACTGCAATGCTGCACAAAGTAAGGACAATCTGTTTTATTGAAACAATTGGTGCACTGATCCTATTCATCTGCTTAGACTCAATGTTTCATAACATTATTCTTAATATCAACTATGAGATCACTGTTTCTATGTTAATGCACCCCATCTATAGTAATTGCTTATCCATACTGGCATTGCTAACATACAGTGTGATCAGTGATATATGGGTTACAGGTTTATTGTAATTTCATTTTGGATGAGAATCTGCTTGCATTGTGGATTCTGACTTATGGCTGGGTATATAGCTGTTTTTTGACAAGAAGCACAGTGAATTTTCCAGAGTCTCTGAGGATTTGGTGTTTATATAATATGTCTCTCTCTCTCTCTCTCTCTCTCTCTCTCTCTCTCTCTCTCTCTCTCTCTCTCTCTCTCTCTCTCCCTCTCTCTCTCGCTCCTCACTCAGCATTCAACGAACTTGAACTCGGAGAGGAAGCAAGCAGCCCACTTCCTGTCGTCATGGTAACAGCATGTGAATTTGTGAGCTAGAGAGAGACAGCAATAGAGTGGGAACATCATCACACAGCACGGCTCGGTCTCCAGAGCGAATCAAAGGTAAGACAAAGGGGACAAAATGGGATATTTTAAGTACGATTGGGTTTGACATCTTCAGATCACTGGGAAATGTCCTTTACTGCATTTACAGGTTTGTTGATTTGATGCCTTTGTCTGTGACGTTTGTCCTTTGCAGCAATATTGAGTATTTTGGCAAAGTGACCTCTGACTTTGGCTGTGGCAAGTTTTTAAAACGGGTTGATTTGGCCTCGTATTTTGCATATTCATTCTAACCTGTCATGGGTGTCATGCACCTCAATATGGTTACAAAACATAGATATTTCTGTCCGTAAGCAGCAACGTCACAACGCACACGCAGGAGCATGTGAGTAGCAAGATGTGTGCATCTTCAGTGTTTTGTTGATCTGAAAGATTCCTTTGGTAATAGCACTCATGACAACTTAGATGTCGACCGCTAGTCAGTGATACGGCTTATTATAAACATTGAGCGACAGGTTGTCGAGGTCTGAGCAACAGAAAAGCAGGTGTAAACATTTTGGTATCATTTTCAGAGCGAGCATCATTTAGGATGATGGTGTCCTTCTCAGCTAGAAGCTTGGGACACTCTACAGGTCTCATTTAATTGCAAAACCATCATAAATATAGGGTGGAATAGCAATATTCTTCAATTTTAGAATTTCCTATTTCTTACAGATACTTCTCTTAGATATACTGTACCTGAGATTTTAAAGTCCTTGCATGTTTAAATATAGTTATTATTATCCTGCCACTGTTTAAAGTGAATATAACGATTGCATTCACATAATACTTGCATGTTGGTTTATGGTGCGTTTGGCTATCTGTGACACAATCTAAGGATTTTTTACATAGATAAATGGGCTTCGGTTTTGAATAATCATGTCATTTTATTTTGAAAGGTATGAGCAGAGTGCAAATATTCTGTGTGATCATTCTGTTTTAGTTTTTTCTCCATCAAAGAGGTGTAGCTTGACATCATCTCTTAATTCATATTATATTAATAATGAGTACGTTCTTTTTGTCCAAGGCTCTTGGGCTGCACAAGATTGAGGGGAAGATATAAAACAAATGGATTTCACAAAATCACATAACTTCAAATGCCCATTTTTTTTCAGCCTGTTTCTGATCACTCTAAAGACGTTTTGGCCTTGTAACCCTCCTCTGAGCATGAATGGTCCCTACTGTTCAATAAAATAACATGGTGTATCCCTATAAGTTTGCAGTATATAGTAACTTCATCAAAGCAATCATGCTTCTCATTTTGAATAGCGTTCTGTTGCCCATTGTCACTTGTGATAAACGCATGTGGAAATACAGTTGAGAGTCTGTTTCTGTCTCTATATGGATTAACAGGTAACTGTTGCCATGGCAAACACCCACTCATGTGCCAAACAAAGACCAAGATGGGCAGATTTTCTACTCCACAATTTTTAGTCCACTCTTTTTAAAGCATTTGGCTGGTGATGTCACCCACGAGTGGAAAAGATATTGAGTATTTGCCTTTATGTTGTAACATCACAGCCCTGCAATGAATTATTCTTTCTGTTGCCACAGGAACAGCTTGAAGGAGCTAATGGAATATCACTGCAACAGATTCATGGGAAAGGGCTGAACTAAAATCAGTGATGGAAAACACAACCTTGGTTTGTTCTGCCCAAGGCTGGTGTGGCCCGAATGTTTCCACGTTTTCATCTGAGTGGGACGATAACGTCAACTCCTTTCTGATAGCACCTGACGTGATAAAACCCCCTCCACAGTTCCAGGATCCAGAGGAGACGAGCCAGGCATCACCCACTAACTCTGCTGCCATGATAAGACGAGATAGAGATTGCGTGAGCTCCATGAAGAAAGAGCGTAGGAGTAGACCAACCAGTAACATAGAGCTCCACAGACGCTCCTTGTCACTTTCCACCACTGTCAATACCAACCCAGGTGTGGCCCGGCGCCGGTGCGAAAGCTATGCGCTTTCATATCCCAGCAGCAGCTCCGAGGACAGCGGCAGCGACAGCACGTCCGCCAGGAGGGGAGATCAACTCCCGGATGCCGTGCCGCGATCTAGATCTCGAAGCATCATCCTCAAGAAGGCCAAAAGGAAACCGGCTCCACCCGTGCGAACAGTGTCACTGCAAAGGCTCGCGGCGGAGAAGTATCCAGAACACAAATTACAGGGGCTTCATCTGAAAAAAGACACCCAAAGCATCATGATACTGCCAGATCTCATTCCGTCCTCGAAGCAAGAAGTTGCTAAGTGCAAGAAACCAACTCCCACAGCTGAAGCACCTGGCAAGACGTCTGTCTCTAGTCACCGAGCACTAAATGAGCTTCGATCCAGCGAACCGTGCAAGTCGGGCTTGGGCACCTCAGTGGCAACTCCGATAAACGAAGGTAGTTCTGAAATAAACACATCCCCGTCTTCTTCCCACTCCTCACCCTGCCAACCTTCCATCTCTTCTCCTTCCAAACGCTTTGGGACAAACTCTCCATCGAGTGGCTATGCAAGCCAATGCGAAACATCCACTCAATCAGGATCTTCTCAACTGGGCGGCAGAATGCGCCATAAGCCTTCCAGTGTTATTCCTGGCCAAAGGGCAAGAAACCGCAATGCAAGGCTATCTCTTCAGCTTCCTGAACTTCAGCAGCACACTCCTGATCCAGAACCGGTTCAGCCGAAAGCAAACCGCCGCTACTCGGACAGCACCGAAGCCACCAGACCCAAGCAAAGGATGAGTAACAGTTTGTTGGTCATGCCCGTGGTTACTCAGGAGGATCTGAACAACGTGCATTTGCGCTCGGTCAGCAACTCCGATCTTGAAAATGCACAGGAAATTACAACGGACGTTATTGAGGAGGAGTGCCCTACTAACAACCAAAAAGTCAAACCTCCAGTGGCTCCCAAGCCCCAGAGAAATAAATGGCCACCCAATGCCATTGTTCAGCCACGTTTTGGAATGGCTTCTGATCCAGAACCGCCAACGGTCACAGCCAGTGAGAGACCAGAAGACATTTACGCAATGATTAACAAATCAAAACCAACAGGGACCGTACCATCACATCTGAAGCAGCAGAAGGACTGCTACTTTTTGGAAGGACATTCTCCACAGTTGATGACCGAGACCCGTCAGCCACAACCCCCATGCACTTTTGAAGCGCAGAATCCAAATGCGTTCCCCTTCAACACGACCACCTGTTCAAACCAATATGAACTTCATAAGAAGAGAAGAACCCCACCACCGCCTCTGACAAAGACACCAGCTGTGGACAATTCAATTTATTATAACTCCGCAGCTCAGAAAAGCCCAGACGATGCCCAGTCTCCAGACAAACTCTGCAAGTCTCCGAAGTCTCCAATCTCTGCAAGTCAATATCATGTTACCCTTTATGGTGTCATTCCATCTTACCCTATGGTCATTGAGCAACAGCACTCAAATGCACCAAGTAAGAGAACTGTAATAGGCTGAATTTTATCTTTTGGTCTGTGAAACTGCTATAGACCATAACCAATGGCTGCTTTCTCCAAGGCTCATAATATCCCATTCTTAATGTCAACAGATCATTCAACTTATGATGTAGAGAAGAGGGACCGAACGCCCGACCTTGGACCTCTACAACTGGTAGGAGAGGAAGATGATGTGTTTCTTTACAAGTCCAAATCTCAAACGACAGAGGACCTATTCACCATAATTCACAGGTAAATACTGTACTTTCCAGTCCAGCTCCAGTCTTGTTTTAGAGTTGGCTTCTGTTCTTTCTCATATTCCTTCCCTATTTTGCAGGTCTAAAAGAAAGCTCCTGGGTCGTAAAGACTCCTTCGAAAATAAGCAGGGTGACCCTGGCACTCAGGCGCTCGGCAGTGGAGCTTCCCAAATCAGTTCTCAAAATGACAACTTCATGGCTTTTCTGAGAAGGACGAGAAGTGCCAAGGCTAGTTGCAGTGAACGAATCTCAGCCACAGAGCTCCTCAGAAGCTCCAAGCCCACGGCTAACATCGCAGAAAACATGACTCACTGCAAAAACAGCTGTGAAAAGACACACAGTCCATAAAGCATCTTTATGTTCAAAGTCACGTTTTATATCTAAACTACTTTGTGACAAATGCCATGTTAAAGTTCTGAAATAATATCAATGTATCAAGAAACTGGCTTGTAAATATTCGCTTTCTTGTTTTGAATGAGATCTAAAGTAGAGCTTTAAGAAGTACGTTTGTTGTTTTGAAATATAACAGAATGATTCACATTTGTAAATTCAAATATAGCTTTATATGTTAATGTAAATATAAATGTTTTAAGAGTTGAGATGCTATCCTGAGAAAATATCACAGTTGTAGTCACAATGTTCCTAAATATTAAAACATAAATAACTGGTTGTGTTTGGACTTCCTGCCTTCGATAAAAATAGCAGACTATTGTATTTCAATGACTGTTTTAAAGATGTTCTGCTGTAGATTTGCACATGTTCAGTATATTAAATTACTTTTCGGAAGTGACTCTTGATAATTTTGTGTTTCTCAGATTATTCTACAGTATATTCACCCTTTGCATGCATTTCATTTGTTTTATTGTCACAGAAAGGCATTTTTTATTGTTTATGCATATAGTTTATCATGTCTCTCTTTATATCAAAATATCATTAGGTACGTTGGATGTGTGAGGAAGAGCTAGCAGACAAAACAATGAATTTGTGAGAAAAAAAAACATGAACTTTCTCTTGTTATTATCATAAATAGATTGCTGCTTGAAAATTTGACTTTTTCTGCATTTTGGAGAAGCAATGCAGTTTAAACATTTCTCCAATCAAAACATTCACATTCGATATATGGTAAGTTTACTAAACTAGTAATAATATATAGCATGCAAACATTTGATATTGCATTATGAAGTTCTTCTCAAGCAATCAGTTCTGTTTTAACTCATAACGACGTTGTGTTGATTAATAGCATCCAAAATAAAAGTCTTTACATAATATATATATGTGTACTGTATATTTATATGTATTTATAAATACACAAACATACATGAAATATATACAATATATATATATGTATAACATAAATCATATATAAAATGAATATATAAATAGCCTACATGTAAATATGCTTGAGAAGAGCTTCATAATGCAATATCAAATGCTTGCATAACAATGTCACAAAATTAACCTCAGTATATAGACAGAAAGCTGAATGTATCAACTACATTAGTTAACATAAACTAAAGATATTAATTCTTCTAATCCATTTCTTAATGATGATTTCAACATTTACTATTGCATTATTATCGAAATGAAATGTAATCAAAAGTTTAAAGTATTAAATGGACCTAAGCTAAAATGAACTAACAATGAACAGTTGCATTTTAATTAACTAACATGAACAAACACAAAATAACATAAACAAAGAATAAAAGAATAAGGCACTGTTTTCCTGGGCTTGCATAAACCTTGTGCTAAAAAACACATGGCACATAGAAAAGTGTTCTAGAGCCTCCTCTGTTTTAGGGTTTATTTAGTAAAGCTCTGCTAATAGCAATAGTTGTAGGAGCAAGTTCCCTTGTGCTTAAGCAAAGTCAGTGTGTTTTGTTGTTGTTTTGTTTAAATGGGCAATTTCTTAGAGGGCAGTTAACATAAAAATTCACAAAAATAGTTTTTTTTTTGTTTAATTTTTTCCAGTGAAGAATATCATGATGTAAGAATTTAAACTTTTGGTTGTTGGTTATTTTCTGCAATAAAAAGCAGAGGGAACCAGAGTGATGCTAACTTCCAGATTGGTCTAAAAAAGCCTCATCCCTGTTAGTATGTGGGGTGTAGTTGCGTCATTTCTTCATAAACTTCATAATTAGTCCAAAGCAGACATGTTTTGACCATTGTTCATGCACATACCAGTGTTGTGCCAGATCCCCCCCCCCCTAGTTTTGGTGGGTTTAGGAGTCTGTGTGGGGTCAGGTTAGGATTGGGCAATCGGGTAGAGATTTGAATGAAGGAGGTAGTCATTTGGCAGGGGGTTAAATTTGTGCACAACAGTAATTTAGCGATAATGATAAACTTTTCAACCTGGCATATTGCCAAAAAACTCCCATGATATACCAATATTTTCTAAACTGATTCACACTGTAATTACAGTATGCGGCAAAAACAAAACAGGAAAACACCCATAATACCTGAGCAGCTGTTTTTTATATTTAAAATCTAAAATATTGCACATCATATTTGTGTCTATTTCTTCTTAACTGTTATGAAAATACCAATATTAAAATAGCTAAACTGCTGACAATTGTCAAACTAAAACCAACTTCTCAAACAGGTGTCTCCGCTTTTTTTGGCACCATCTACACGTCCATCATATTTATGGCAAGCGCTCTGCTGAATGTTCGAGAGTCTGCAGCCCGACTCTCAACACTGAAAATATGATATTCCAAGGATTCGGTCAGAGGATCCACACTAATGATTCTGGAGACAGCTTAACAGATTTTAATGTTCTGGTAACAGACAGTCACTCCTTGGAGATGTATTCTACTTATACTATGGATTTACATTGGACTAACATGGTCCAATACTTAGGCAGGCCGGTCCATTTCGCCGGGGAAATTTCATATGGTAGATATTAATTTCTCAAATTATGCATTGGTCATTGCATAGCATATAATTCCCATATTACAATACATTTAAAAAAAAATAAAGTGCTTTCAGCTGGTCAGACAGAGCTGGACTGAGAAGACAGATAAATGACACGATTTTGATGAAATCATTGAATAGGTTGAAATTAATTTTATTACTCTTTAGTCTGTCATGTGTTTTAATTGGCAGTAGCTGATTTATTTTTGTTTTGTATTCTGTGGTAATCATTTTTGTAATAAATGGAATAGCACTAATAAAAGTTATTTCTGTGTATATATTATTAAAAGTAGGGTGGGTGATTTCCAAGAGAATAGTACTTGCACGCTAGCTTTGAAATCATAAGATTTCACCCTCCCTGCAAATCACCCTCCAAAGCCACGCCTCCTCCAAAACACAGGCAGCAACACGGTGAGAGACGGCGTTGGTGGAGGGTTGAATGCTAAACTTTTCAGATTACCTCATGTTGCAAAACATTACTGTATAAAGTGCATAGTATTACAATAATAACGCCCTTCATTCTCGCTCGGTCTGCAATAGAGTAATGGAACCTGCTGATGACATATAAAAATACATACTGACAGGCATGTTGGAAAGCCGTTCATAGCCCTCAGACCGAAGAATATGTTTGGATGAACATTTTATGGTCCTACTGTAATGAAAAGGGCGTGACGAAGGGGAGAGGATCCAAGTGCAGGCTTTATTTAAAAGAGTGGTCAAAAAAGGCAGGGTCAATCAACAACAAACAGGTATAATCCAGAAAGAGACAAATCAGGCAAAGATCAGGGCAGGCAGCAAACAATCAGGAAACCAAATAAACAGTCCAGGGTCAAAAACCACAAAGGCACCACAAGGAAATAACAGATGACTAACAATATGAGCAATGAGTATGAGTAAAACCAGGCTTTAAATAGGGTGAGACTGATGAGGAAACAAGATACAAGTGAATGCATTCAGCAAAGGATTATGGGAAATGTAGTCTGAGGTAGAATAGCAAGAGTCAGAGGTGGAGTGACCTCAAGTGGAGTTCATGAGCACAGATGACATAAGATGACATAAATATATATAAATACATTTAGTGTTTGCTATCGGGATGTGAAGAGACTTTTGACCAGCACAACAAAAATGTACTTGAATCAAATCACCTTCCCTGCTTTTAATTTGTAGTCAAATGTCTCAGTATTAACATTTTCTTTTAAATATTTCAGATTAGGCTTAAATCTTAATTATTTTAATGTATTTAATATATCTATAGGCATAATAATTAAGGCCTAATTGATTCAATTCCAATGAAACCTAAATCTAAATTCTAAATATACTCTAACATTCATTAAGATTTTTTAAATGTTTTTGAAAGATGTTTCTTCTACTCACCATGGCTGCATTTATACAATACAAACTGTGAAATATTATGTTTTCTATGGTAATATATTTTAAATTGTAATTTTGTTATTTTTAGAAAAAGCTGAATTTTCAGCATCATTACTCGTCACATGTTTCAAGGTTTGTTATTTGTAGCTAGCGCCATATGTGCAGACAAAAAGAGGAATCGAAATACCATTTCTCTTCTCTCTCATCAAGTGTTTACAATGTCAATGCACTATATAAAAGTTTGTATAAAAATACAAATATCCACAGTCAGTGCAATATAAAGCAGATTTTTGTATGAAGGTAGCAGCAGTGTACTTGTACTGAATACACACACACACACATATATATATATATATATATACATATATATATGTGTGTGTGTGTGTGTGTGTGTGTGTGTGTGTTTGTGTGTGTGTGTGTGTGTGTGTGTGTGTGTGTGTGTGTGTGTGTGTGTGTGTGTGTGTGTGTGTGTGTGTGTGTGTGTGTGTAGAGAGAGAGAGAGAGAGATTTATAGATATTTATAGATTTATAGAATTTATAGATATCTTAGCTGTCACTTTGAAAAATTTAATGCATCCTTGCTGAATAGAAGTATTTTTTTTTATCTTCCCCCTAAAGTTTGCTGACATGCTAATTGTAAGACCCCTTTCTGGTGACAGCCACTGATGCATGAAGTGAACGCTGATCCTGAAAATACATTTGTAATGTTAATGCATTGTCAAATTTTGTCCAGCAGATACAATATCTCTTATAATATGTTAAAGCTTCATAATCGATTAAACCTAATCTGTTACATTACACATTTTTTTATTCCTTTTGAGGTTACTTCTGACCTAACTCGTTTATCACAGTGATTTGAACAGGGCAGCTCTGTACCATACTGATATAAAAATTCAAAGAAAAAGAAAATGTATTCCATTCTTTGTTATCAACAACATGAAGTGCATAAAACATGATCACATTACATCAGGGTTTGTGAAGGAACTTTCCTTTCATTAAAATTTTTCATTGAAAACTAAGACAGTGGCCCCCTTTTTCTTGTAAACAATCCATTCCTTAAAAATTTTATATTACTGTTTTTTGTTTGTTTGTTTGTTTGTTTTTTCAGGAGATTAAGAAATTAGACATTTTAGTAAGAGGATCACTGGATGTATTTGGCTCTGATGAAATCATTAGTCAATGCCCTTCCTTTTATTATATGCTTGATGTAGAGGTTGCATTTAGTTTAGTTTTGCATTATGAAACACATTTTCAGTACATTTGCTTATGCAGTGTGATACCCAATCTGAATGTGTAAACAGCATGAAAAACCATATTTATACAAATACTAAAAAATTATATCCTGCTAAGACATGCAAACTGAAGGACTTCGTATGTCTTTTTTATTTCTTTCCTAATGATATATACTCATGTAATTTGTGATTTATTTTTCTATTACTGTTTAATCTTATCTCTTGTGTGCTGTGTTGAGATAAGATAATGTCTCCATCTCAAGGTAAGTTTGTTGAAGCAGCAGTTCTCCAATCTTTTTGCTTTGTTATAATAACATATGATGCATTTATGCAGTGTTGATAAGAATGCAAATAAGATTATTCAATAAACCCAGCACATTTTTACACATTAATTCATCTCCTGCATCTTCCCCTGCTTCTAGGGGTGATAAAAGAATTATATTTTACAGTATTTTACACTATACACTATTTTGATTTGTTGATTGATATGCTCTAAAAGTGTGAAGCCATGTTTTATATTTATATTTTTTGTTTATCATGGCCACTACACGGTTTCTGTACTTCTATGCTATTTTCATACACTTTGCTTTCATTATAAAATTATTTGAATTGTGTTATAATAAGATAAACTATAAAAGAGTAGGAGTCACCAAATTTCTTACTGATAGATTATTGCGAGACACTATCATTAAAAGCCATTTCAATATTAAAAAGATGTAACACTATATTTTTATGTAAAATTAAGCATCCTTATTCTCGTTACAAAGATATTTACTACAGCACCAGAGTCTGCACACAGAGGCAGCAGACGGCAGATCTCCCCTCCAATCGACAGACGCCGTTGCTGGATTGACGGCTCTGATTGGTTTAGAGGACTGTCCATCACAGCTTTTTTTCGCAAGCGGACCAATGAGAGGCGTCTGGTGACCCCGTTCACACCGCGCAGTGCGCTGACGTGCTCGACACGTGATGTTTTCGCTGGGCTGTAGTGATGTGTAGCCACCATGAGTGAAGCGGGCAAATAAAGATTTATCATGGCAGCGAGCGATGATGGAGGCTCTGCGAAGATGCAATGTTTCGTTGCGCTGAATAATCACCAGGGGGATACGTCGGAAAGCAGCACGGATTACTCGAACGTGTAATTGTATCTGAGCTAGGAACGCGCAGCCAACAGAATGGGCCGTGCATCAGTGTAAAGCGGAGGTAGAGTGACCTTTCATCGCATTGTCCCATGGAAGATCGGCCGCGTTTACCGAATCACGGCGTCATGTTGACACTAGAGGCACAACCGCGTCGCGCTGTCATGAAAACATCCGACATCTCTTGTGCTGCTGGGGAGCCTCCATCCTCCTCCTCCTCCACCTCAATCAATAACAACGGCTCCCGTTTGCCCATGCACTTAACAGCCTCCTCTCATTCTCAGCCTCAGAGGAGGTACCATCTGCCTTACCACTTTAAAGTGCACCATCTGTTCCCGGATGAGAGCCCTCAGGATGCTGTATTGAGGAAGCACTTGCCACCGCTCCAGTATAAAGTGCACGACTCTGCCTTCTGCCGCGTCCTGAGCGCCGACACCACTGCTGCTGCCCTGGCCGCCGCCGCCGTCTGCTCCGCCAGTGTGGACCGGGACATATGGAAATGTGGCTATCTTCGAAAACAGAAGCACGGCCACAAGAGGTTCTTCGTCTTGAGGGGCCCCAGCAACCTCGGCCCCAGTCGGCTGGAGTATTATGACAGCGAGAAGAAATTTCGAAATGCCCTTAAAGCTGCTGCCTCTGGTGTTGCGTGCCCTGCCAAGAGGGTGATTTATCTGTCCCAGTGTTTTACGGTGAACAAGAGGGCTGATGCTAAGAACAAATACCTCATTGCCCTTTATACTAAAGATGAGTATTTCGCCGTGGTGGCGGAGAGTGAGCAGGAGCAAGAGGAGTGGTACCTAGCCCTCACCGAACTTATGACGGAGGGGAAAAAGGGGCAGCTAGACAACGACGAACTCGACGACGGTTATGGTACGATTTCGCCAGGTACTATTTTCAAGGAGGTGTGGCAGGTGAACGTCAAACCTAAAGGCTTGGGTCAGACTAGGAATCTAATGGGCGTGTACCGTCTGTGCCTTTCCACCAAGACCATTCACCTGGTGAAGCTGAACTCGGAGACGCCTGCCGTCAACCTGCCGCTAAAGAGCATCCGCCGCTGCGGCCACTCCGAGAGCTTCTTCTTCATTGAGGTGGGCCGCTCTTCTTCCATCGGTCCCGGTGAAATCTGGGTGCAAGTCGAGGACTCGGTGGTGGCGCAGAACATGCACGAGACCATTCTCGACACAATGAAGGCTTTAAAGGCCTTTCCTGACTTCAGGCCACGAAGCAAAAGCCAGTCCTCCGGCTCAAACCCCATGCCGTTCATCACTACTCGCCGACATCTCGGCAACCTTCCCCAGAGCCAAACCGGGCTGCAGTGCCCCTCCAGGACAGATTCAGTGATGGGCACGCCACCTACAGGGAAAAACAGAGGGCGGGGCCAGCGCTACCGGACCTCCAGTGAGGGTGAAGGCACTCAGGACCGCCCCCTCAGCTCTGGAACAGGCAGCCTGGTGCACCTAAATACTCCCGTTCTCAGCGTGGGCAGGGAAGAAAGCGGCAGCTGCTGTGCCCACGCCTCACCAGGTTCCAGCCAGCACACTCGGTCTGCTTCACTTCCTGTGTCTCACTTCCTGTCTGCCACCAGCCCCATTAGTGTGTCCAGCAGCAGTGGGCACGGCTCGGCCTCAGATACGCACACTCGCCCCTCAAGCTCCTCCATTTGTGGCTCCCCTAGTGATGGAGGCTTCAACTCGTCCGATGAGTTTTGCCCCAGCCCGTGTGACTTCAGGTACTTTCACACAACTTGCACCACGCCCGAATCCCACGGCAGCACTCCGCCCGTTAGGGAGGACTATCGGCTGACTGAATACATGACCATGGATTGGCACAGAGATGGGGCGAGGACTTTCGAAGAGGAGAGCAGTTACATGGAGAGGACTTTCCTCAAGCTAGCACATTCATCCAAGCCAAAGCTTGGCGGGGGATTGAGTATCACACAGCAGAAAGCTACACAAACCTCATCTTCTTTAGACGAATCAAGCCCGGTGGAGTCGAAACGACACCAGGTTTGCTCATGCCTGCTGAAGTCAGCCCATAAGTCTTACTCTGAATTACATCACCCAAACAAACCTGCCTTGCTCAGCTCTGAGTGTCAAAAGAAACTGCCAAAAAATTATGGCTACATGCCCATGATCTACAGCATTGCTCCGTCTCCAAATGCAGGTTACATCCCTATGCAACCCCGAGCAAACCACCCCGGCACCCTGGACATTCAACCCTGTTCCTCGCAGCAAGCAGACCGATACGGCTACATGATGATGCTCCCAGGCGACAGCCTCTCTGGTAGAGAGCAGGTGGAGTATGATGATTACATGGACATGTCAGAACTTAGCGTGGCCGAAGGCTTTTTGCAGGCCTCGCCTGAAGGTCCAAAGACCTCGTACTTCTCACTCCCACGCTCCTACAAAGCCCCGTCACGAGAAAAGTGTGAAAAGATGGAATACATTCCCATGTCCCCAGCTGAGCCCTTAAGCCCACCTAGTCCTGGAGAGTACATTCACATGGACTTTGGGTCCTGTCCCACTCACATCGCTGCTGCTTCTCCATCCTCCGTAAATTCGCCCTCCACTCCGCCGCCTTCTCAGCCCTGCTATCAACACTGTTGCTCCTCACCAGACCATGACTGTTTGGGCCTAAACATGGACAGCCTCCTGAAGGACCACCCTCCTCGACACTCGCTCGTAGCACCGTGGAACCCGCCCAACTACGCCCGTCCCTTAGGGTGCTCTTATGGGCAGGCATTGACTAATTTAGATCCTGAAAAGACGCACGTCGAATGCGGAGATGGTTTGTTGAGAACAATGCAGCACCTTTGTATCTCCGAGCGTCTGCCATTTGGTCATACGGAGCTTAAGGTCATCAGGGCGGACCCGCAGGGAAGAAGACGACACAGTTCAGAGACGTTCATCCCCTCGCCTGCTTCTTTTATTGGTGGTTGCGGAATCAGGCCCTCAGCCAATCAGAATCTACCCGAAGATAGCAGATGGCAAAACTCCAGCTCCTTCGATAGCATGTGTTCACACTCGGATGCTTCTCGTGACACGGCAGCCCTAGCGACGAGCTCTGCTAGCGGAGGGACGCCTCAGAACACCTCATCCAGCTACCTCAACTACATCGCTCTGGACCTGAGAGAAGTGCCCAGGGTCACACGTGACACACCCCCTCCACACCCAGATCAAAGTAACCTCCAAGAGAGCGATGCTTATGCTGGTATAGACTTCTCCGTTTCGGGAGGACGTGCCACTGCCTCAAAAGGTTGGTTGCATCTCTGTCTCCCCTTATGCAACAAAATCAGTGACAGCTAGTAGCCCTCTAAAAGCTGCATGCTGCATCAACATTAATTTCTCTGTTTGTCGTGTAAAAATGCAAATAGCTGAGACAGTTATTGAACCAATTATGTGATGTGATGTAAAGTAACCTAAACAGTCTATTTGTTAAGATGCAATTGTGAATTGCACCAGTTTTTTTTTTTTTTTTTTAAATCAAATGAGTCTTTCCCACGGTCCTGAGGAGAGACAACGGAGCAGAATTGTCCTGTCAACTTGATACCGGCATGTTGTTGATATAGTGAGAAGAGAAACTATGAAAAATTTTTCACACTGATTTTTTGAACTGATTGAACATGATTTGAAATTTGGTTTTGCACTTTGAATAGCACTGGGAAAAGAGCACTTCATGTGCACAGAGCAACTGTACTAACACAGAGATGTGATGTGCAAATATGATATTAAAGGAATCCACTTGCATGCTGCCTAAGAAACTTTGCTTTCACAGTTTTAACAGTCAAGTAAAACCTTTCACCAAGAAGATTTAAAATGCTTTTTCTTTTTCTGGTTTATCACAGATTCATTTTTGCTTTCGATGTCCTACATAAGTTTTTTTTTTTTTTGCAGTGACTAATAAAAGGTTAAAGGTTTTTTTCTCTTAAGATAATAGTTAAGAGATTATATATCATAAGAGATGAGTGGTATATATTTGCTGGAATCAAATAACTTACAAAAATCAATAATTTAAGAATTTAGGAACACTAATTTGTGAAGCAAAAAATCATATTACAATTTTCATAAAGAACATACTTTAAAAACAAAACACACACAAAAAATTGTCTGCACATTTCTAATTGATGGTTATATTTATTTTATAAAATCAGCATCTGCTGTAACAACCTCTAATGGGTTAAATATATATCTGGATCCACCATAAAGTGTTTTATCTTTTGGAACCATTTAATACTACTATAGTAAACTGCAACAAACTACTGATTTGTGTGGTTTCAATCTATAAATGAGCTCTCATTCATAAAGATAATGAAGTTGATTGATGTCCAAAGTGACTTCTATTCAAACCCATGACCTCTACTGTCTGAGATACAAGAATGCTAACATCGAACACATTAAGCGTTTCATAACATACACTCTATCTCTTCGCCCTTGCAGATTGAGTGACTCAAAAGCTGGTGCCCGGAGGGGAATCAGGATACGGAGAATCCACTGAACTCTGGAACGCCGAAAAGCAAGCCGCCTCCTCCTCCACCTCCTCCTCAGAACTCCAACAACAAAGACTGAGAAACTGCACAACCTCTTATGCTCTGTATTTTCCACATAACTGCCTCAACAACTGGTTTCATTTGTCTGTTTTTAAGGTGGTCCTCACTGCAGAACAAAAGATCCAGGGGGCGTGGTTAGATCTAGATCCAACTCCTCCCACCTTACATATACCTTAACTCCACCCCCTGATCCCTAAACCCAACCATCACCACCCCTAAATCCACCCATCTCCACCCCTAAACCCCACCTATCTCCACCCCTAAACCTACCAATCTCCACCCCTAAACCCACTTATCTCCACCCCTAAACCCCACCTATCTCCACCCCTAAACCCACCTATCACCACCTAAATCCACCCATCTCCACCCCTAAACCCCACCCATCTCCACCCCTAAACCCACCAATCTCCACCCCTAAACCCACCAATCTCCACCCCTAAACCCCACCCATCTCCACCCCTAAACCCACCAATCTCCACCCCTAAACCCCACCCATCTCCACCCCTAAACCCCACCTATCTCCACCCCTAAACCCACCTATCACCACCTAAATCCACCCATCTCCACCCCTAAACCCCACCCATCTCCACCCCTAAACCCACCAATCTCCACCCCTAAACCCCACCCATCTCCACCCCTAAACCCACCCATCTCCACCCCTAAACCCACCAATCTCCACCCCTAAACCCACCAATCTCCACCCCTAAACCCACCAATCTCCACCCCTAAACCCCACCCATCTCCACCCCTAAACCCACCCATCTCCACCCCTAAACCCCACCAATCTCCACCCTTAAACCCCACCCATCTCCACCCCTAAACCCATCAATCTCCACCCCTAAACTCCACCCATCTCCACCCCTAAACCCCACCCATCTCCACCCTTAAACCTACCAATCTTCATCCCCCTGGATCTTGTGTTCTGCAGTGAGGGGCTACTGCGTTTTTGTCTGAATGATGATGTTTGGTTTATTTATTTCTTGTCTTCGATCTTAGAGTGCGTTTGCTAAATTAGAACTGTGAGCTTCAGATATTTAGCATTTCTTTTTTTGTGTGCATGATATGAAACACATCATAGCTTTTTGGTTACAGGTTTATGTTTCTCCACGCAAAATCGGATGTAAATAGGAGAAGGTTGTATATCATTTTGTAAAAGCCGTGCTCATTACCCTGACACTGGAGATGGTCCTCATTGCAGAACACAAGATCCAGGGGGTGGGGTTAGCTCCAGAGCCAACTCCTCCCTCCTTACATATACCTAAACCTACTAGTCTCCACCCCCTTGATGTGGATCCAACCACGCCTCATGGATCTTGTGTTCTGCAGACACTCGCCGTACTTAGTTCCGCCCATTTTTATTTGTATAAAGAGTATTTTTTTTAGGGGTAACATTATAAAAGGGTTCAAGCTTATCATATGGACCACTAGTGTACAGTCGTGAAATCATCTCACCCCCTGCGAGAGTGTCTGAGAAATGAGACAAGATTGGGCGAATTCAAAAATACGACATGCTTCAAAACGAGAATGAGAGCACCTTTTAGCAGAGACAGTGTTTCTGAGTCAACTGGATTCTACCTCCTGTTCACACCGTTAGGAAAACACTCACAAAATCCTTTCAGCCTTGCCTGTATTAGTGTGATATCAAGTATTGCCGACTCGAGATGCAAAACACTATCATTTTTTCTGTCCTCGTTTAAAATAGCCTTGTTTACATTGACTGGGAGTGATTTTGAGCCTGGATGTAGCCACTGGTCACCAAACAACGATGTTTACTACTTCTTGTGGTTATGTGTGTGCATTTCACTACTAGTCTTACAAACTGCCACAGTACTGAAGGATAACGTCGTGCTACTTTGCATTCCCCATGTGGTACATCCTTGTTTGTTGTTTTTGTTAATTTATTGATTATTTATTGATCGTCTGTGTTTATTTATTGAATCCAGTGTAGTGACGTTCACCGTTTGCTGGTGAGCGCATTCGTACGAATATAGTATTACCTGCTGAGAGGCGGAGTTCAGTGTATATACAACTTCACACAACCTGTTTTCCCCTCATCTCTCAAGCCTTTTTTAACGAAGAGTTACTAGAGCCTCTTTTTTTGCCTGTACCTGGAAGCTTTATATGAAGAGATTTTGGGTTGAGGTTGTGGTTGTGGTTGAAAGCTGTGTAGTAAGATGTGTACGCTTTACAGTAGTAGTCCAGATTATGTTGGGACGAAACCATACGTCGGTGACTTTTTCCCATTGGTTTTGGTAGCGGCCCGCTTGCGTCCGCTCTCTTCTTTGACTAGCTTCTGTCATGCTATTGTGTCATGATATTGCGTTGCTTTAGTGTAAAATGTGAAATGAAAAAACAGTAGTATACCGTTTCTTGGGGATTTTTCTACACAATAACTACAGTGACAGACTGGAAAAATAATCTGACTTGTGTTTCTTTTTATACTAGGGGCTCTACTGAGGTTATATTTTGTTGATACTGATATTGTTTGGAATTGTGTCGAGTTGGTTGCCTTTTAAAATGACTGAAAGGAAGCTGGACTAAAAAAATATCTGAGATGGGCAAAGTCTGTGTCAACTCACTGTTCATTTGGTCTTTACTCACTTACGCTGAAAGCTTGTGATTGGGTTGAAACATCATGTTGATAATAACGACTGAAGCAGACCATTATCAGCGCCGTCTTCCTTTTGTACATATTGTAATTTTTGATATCCCTTCTCTCGCCAACACGCTACACAGCACCTCGCTTGGTTTCAAGGATGAGGGTGTTTGAGATTTTATTTGGTCACTTCTGCATTTTTATATATTTTTTTTTTTTTTTTTTGTGTATATTTATTAGATTGGGTTTTGCTTGTAATAGAGCTATTGCAATAAAAAAGTGCCAAGGTATCCCTGACTGAGTCATGTGCTTGTGATTTCTCATGTCTAGTGTGATGCAACATTGCTGTGGACATGTCAAGACCCCAGTTTTTCCCACGTACATGTCCTGTACCTCTGTTGATAGCTGCTCCACTCTTCTGGCCTAAAAGACTATATTTACAGTTAAGCTACAATTATCCACTGATGGGATATATACATCCCACCTATTCAAAAACTATGTCCATAAAAAATGAAGAGGGGAATTTTATAGATACATATTATATATAATCTATTAGTAAATCAAGTTACATTTCCTGAATTAGAAAAAAATAAAAAACCACAAAGATGCACTACCGTTCAAATGTTTGGGGTTGGTACGTTTTTTTTTATTTTTATGTTTCTTATGCTCATCAAAGCTTTTATTTAATCCAAAATACAGTATCTTTTTTTGTGAAATATTATTACAAAATAAAACAACTGTTTTATATTTGAAGATCTGTTAAAATATAATTTATTTCCGTGATCAAATCTGTATTTTCAGCAGCATTACTCCAGTCTTCAGTGTTACATGATCTTCAGAAATCATTCTGATATATTGAAAACATTTCTGATCATTTTCAATGTTGAAAATATTTTTGTGGAAACTGATACAATTTCATCAGGATTTTTCATTAAATAGAAACAGAATTTATAAGAAATTGACATTTTTTTGTTACCCAAATTATATATTTTTGTTCAAATTTAAAGCATACATGCTGAATAAATTGAAAAAAAATCTAAAGTCATACTGACACAAAAGTTATGTGTATAACAGTTTATAGGCAGTGTATATATATTTGTATTTCTTTGAATAAGTTACATATTAATATTACATTACATAATTTCAATTCACACATAAACCAAAGGAGAGTCGTGGTTAGATTTGTCATCTTTTATAACCATACCAAGACAGTGTGGACATGAAAGGGACAATATTGTCACCAATAAATGATAGGAACTTGTAATTAGTTAGCTATACAGTTTATTTATTTATTTTTTAAAAGTGACCAATCATAATTGCACTAAACTTATTTAAATATCATCATTTGAAGCCATATTTACAGATGTGCAGAGGTGGGTGAAATAATTAACCCACTGTAATAAGGAAAGGAAACATCCCCTTTACCAGTCAGAAACACATATATGTCAAAAAGAGAGGCACTTTTTTTTTTCCTTGAATAACACTGAATTAAAGATGTCTGCATACTATCCATCTCCCCCCATCAGGAGGTAAGTGTGTGTTGAGGTTGTAAAGATATAATCCTGATGAAAGCCTTCACCACTTCATGATACAGTACGATGAAGTTCATGCAAACTCAACGAGTTCTCGGTTTGTTTCCATAGTTAAAAGTCTCCTACACGACCTCTGAATGAGGCCAAGCGTCACACGAAGTATCTACGGGATCCTTGGCTTGTTATGTTCCTGTCCACCACAGAAGGAGCTCACTTCTGCTGTGCTTCTGGTGTTTTTGCGTATGGGAAGCGTGTGATTGGTGTTGATCGGAGGCACTTGTGCGGTGTGGAGCAGAGGAAGCCTACTGACATCTCATCATCCGTGGACTGATCACACATTTAGGATCTCAAACTCCTCTTCTGACTCAAAAAAGTTGTCTGGGGACTCGATGAACTCTAGAAGAAAGAGCAATGATATTAGGTTATTATCAGATTTCTATCAAGCCTGTATTTGTTATGCATACTTTATGTATTATAATGTACACACAATTTCTTAGAAAAACCCTTAATCCACACCACTCCAGTCGAAACAGTTAAGAAACAAACTGTATTTGTAAGAAATAAATGCATCAAGTGCATCAAGACATTTTAACTTAAAACGGTTGCTAAAATTGGAGTCCTCTCTCCATAATAACGCTTCCTCCAGTGAAAAAGTGGTGAGGTCTGAATCAGGAGTGAAATCTGCACAGATCGAGAACCGTTTATAAGCCAAAACAGTTCTAAACAAAATGTGTGTGTGATTTTGATTTGAGGATCACATGGACTTTTCCACTGGAGGAAATGTTATTATGGATTACAGACTCGTATTTTAGCAATGGTTTGAAGTTAAAAACATCTTAATGATGGATTTGTTTCAGCTTTTGTCTTCATAAGATGTTGACTGATTGACTGGAGTGGTGTGGATTACTTTGATGTTTTTTCAGCTGTTTGGCCTCTCATTCTGACGGCACCCATTCACTGCAGAGCAAGGGATGCAATGCTAAATTTCTCCAAATCTGATGAAGAAACAAATTCATCTACATCTTGAGGGTGAGCACATTTTCAGCAATTCTTCATTTTTGGTTGAAGTATTCCTTTAAAGTAAAAGTCAAAATAATATGACACTTCAAGATATGAGACTTGTATACATTATAACTATGGGAACTATTATCCATTGTAACATGTATAGAATGTGTTCATTGTTCTACTTTTATTGTAAAGTGTTATAACAGCCTTTACGATTATTCATAACACGTCATTAGGGTTTATTAAACAAAGTATTGTGCATGCATTAAGAATATCCTGATAATGCATTATAACTAAAATTCTAGCACACAATGCCACGGCTCTTATCCTCAGTACCTGCTCCTGTGGTCTGCACCTCTGGTTTGGTGGGAGGAACGAATGGAGGCCAATGAGACGGGTGTTTCTCCACCAGCTCGAACATCCGCAAATGTCTTTTCTTGAGGAGCTTCTAAAAGTCAGAGCGAAATAATGGCAGCAAGTTAAAACTGTAAGGAAAGCAAGCTGGTAAATCATGTTCTCGATTGGTTCTGCATGCATGTGAGAGTCTAACCTGCTGAACCAGATCACACCAGCTGTCAAAGTCCTCCTCACTCTTGCAAAAAAAGCCCTAGGGACAAACATTCACCTTTACTGATCCATGAAATTAAACCCTGAATGCATTCTATCATTCTATTTTCGTTGAGAAGTGAAATGGTCTAAAGTGATATGCCTTCACGAGAAGTAAAAAACAGAAAGCTGGGGTTTATTTTCGATGGATGAACATTTTGCAAGGTATTTTTATTTTTTTTAATCACTTGTCATCCTGGAATATGTCCATGGGTATGTCTTCTGACAAAGCATCAGTTAGTGGCCGTTCACACAGAATGCATCTTTGTGTCTAAATGCGAGACACAGCGTTCAGGAATGGTTCCTATGACAAGCTGCAGTCAAATAAGAAAGTTGCTACTGTGCTTGCCCCGCCTCTGGGCTCTTCTGATTGGTCCACTGTTTTGGAACTGACACTGTGTGTAAGGGGCCGTTTACACGACAACCTTTTCAGCCAAAAACGGGACATTTTTTATGTGTTTTGCCTGTTTGTTATTTATCGGGTGTGTACACTGATGTACATACTGATGAAAAAAATGTATATCCTGAATGCTAGTGTCTGCTAAATGCATAAATGTAAATTTTAAGTTTTTTCGCTGGTGAATGACACATGATGTAGCCCAGCGGTTCCTAATTTCTGTCCTCGTGCACATATTTTGCATCTCTCTCTTACGAGGACTAGAAGACTAGCAGAGCTTTTTGGCACCATTCACAACTTCTTACAGTGGAAAGGGAAATAATTGCGTACCGTACTGTACCGAACCGTACCGCTCAGTGGAAACAAGCCATAGCTTACACAGATGATTCAGATTACCCACTCGTTAGAAGTGAGCTTCGTGAATTAACTGTTTTCCGATCGACATGATCCCTACACAGTGTTCATTGCTATCCCTACTCCTTGAGCAGGGGTTTACTTCACTTCGGAACATGGACTGGAATTGGGAACCGCTGATGTAGCTGACTGTAGTAATGTTGTCTATGGTATTCTGAGGATGAGGATGCGTTCAGGGGGTGTGGCTTTGGGAGGGTGGGATGTTCACGTTCAGTGCTATCTGGCTAATGTTAACATTTTCCAAAGTCTACTATTGCACCTTTTAAAATCATGTGAGACGCTGCTAAAGACACGAGTCATACACATTCATCTAGTGTGTGTTTACACAGAAAAACTATGGAAAAGTAGTGCATTGGAATGGAAAAATACATTCTGTGTGAACGATCCCTTAGAGTTTCCAAACATACAACGTCATGAACATATCAATAACTGCAATAATGATAACAAAAGTACTAACATTTACATCCATGCATTTAACAGACACTTTTATCCAGAGCGACTTACAGTGCATTCAGGATATACATTTTTTTACCAGTATGTGTGTTCCTTGGGAATTGAACCCACAACCTTTTGTGCTGCTAACGCAATGCTCTACCACTGAGCCACAGGAACAATTATTTGCTTATTTAAATCCAGATGGTGACTTTTTTTGGCCAGGCAGTGTATATTCTAGTGCTGTCAAGTGATTTAAAATAGCGCGCCAGTGCCTAATAAACTTCTCTTTTGGCATTGACATGGTTTGAGCTCTCACCAGTGCAACAGACGGATCCAGGCTAGTGATTTTCATGCGGTGTGGGGTCCTCTGACAGTGATAGCTCTGGTCGTCCACAGCACTGCCTGATTCAGTGTCCACGGCCTGCTGCGTGGTGTGAGGGTCCAGATAGATCAACTCATCATCTGAAAAAGCAAAAAGATAAAGCATTGCTCCGATTCCTTCGATTTTCAATGAAGAGCATATTGGATCATGCATATGTATTGAGCATGCTATTTAGTATATTACAGCGCCAAACAATTAGAAAGAGAAGACTCACCGATATATCCAATAAAATAATAGGCAAGGTTGGGCTTTCCTCCCAAAACACCACATGACTGAGGCATCTTAAAACACTCCTAGTAAAAGAAGATTCAATGTGTGTGTGTGTGATAAATGAAAAACTACCCAAGAAAGAAAGATAATAGACTCTTCAGTCAAAGAAAAGTGTGGTACTTTGAAGGCCTGAATGTAGACGGGGTTGATGTTGTTGATGCCCATTCGAAGAGGGATGACCAGCAGCAGCGGCCTCCAGTCCAGGGGCATTTGGGACTGAAGGTGAAGTGCCTCTAAACAGCTCTGACTGGACACTGTCTCTTCTCCTCGGCCACAGGGACCGGCCCTGGACCTGCTTTCCCGGCCTGGCTGCTTACACTGTTTCTCTGGTCCAGAGGAAAGAGGTGAGAACATCAAGAAGGTTAGAAGTGAGAAATAAGAAGATTATTCATTTCTTCGACTGAATGAAGTCGGGCCAAAGGAGAACATGGGGAACTTTCTCCCAAGGCTTAAAGGGTTAGTTCACCCAGATAGCAAAATTATTTTATTAATAACTTACCCTCGTGTTGTTCCAAAACCCGTAAAACCTCCGTTCATCTTCTGAACACAGTTTAAGATATTTTAGATTTAGTCCGAGAGCTCTCAGTCCCTCCATTGAAGCTGTGTGTACGGTCTACTGTCCGGTTGCATCGGTTTTCGGGTCACCAGTAGTTCTTTCGGACAGTTCGTTTCAATAAACCGGTTGAAGAAAACGGTTCATTGGTTCTTTAGCGCTCGATGTAATGGCGTCATTTGCGATGATTGCCCTTGATTCAAGCCTTCGGTTTACCCGCGCTCATAACACTAGCACAGAATCAGTTCAGAATCAATCACCAAAAGAATCAGTTCGGTTCAGACGCTCTGTGTGTCGGTCTGCTTCACACTGAATCACACATGTGCAGTATCATCAGCCCCTCGGTTCACGAATCGGATGCGTCTGACAGAAACAGTTCTTGACTCGTGAACGAGTCATTATCTGGCTCGGCTCGGTGTTTATCTTCAGTTCTCTCTTCACAGCAGTTCAGTCAGTGTACTGTTTGAGTAAATGAATTACTCCGGGATATTGGTTTGTTTGAACTCAGAGGGAGTGTCAGCCACATTAAACAAGTTAACAGCTTAAGTCATTTGTGGATTAATGCGTATTAGAGATGCGAACCGTTTAAAACGATTCAGTTCGATTTGGTGAACTGGTTCAAAAAGATCCGGTTACATCGAATGATTAATTCGCGAACCAGATATCACAAACTGCTTTGTTTTGAACTCTCTCTCACAACAGACACGGAGGAGAAGACAATGCTGAATAAAGTCGTCGTTTTTGCTATTTTTGGACCAAAATGTATTTTCGATGCTTCAAAATATTCTAACTGACCCTCTGATGTCACATGGACTACTTTGATGATGTTTTTCTTGCCTTTCTGGACATGGACAGTAGACCGTACACACAGCTTCAATGGAGGGACTGAGAGCTCTCGGACTAAATCTAAAATATCTTAAACTGTGTTCTGAAGATGAACGGAGGTCTTACGGGTTTGGAACAACATAAGGGTAAGTTATTAATGACAATTTTGCTATCTGGGTGAACTAACCCTTTAAAAGACACTTAATGTTCAGTAATATCATTGACTTAATTGCTCTGACACTATCGGACAAGAACAAAAGTTGATGAGATGATTAATGACACTAGTGTAGAGCTGCTTTACACGGTTTCTGCAGACCATAAAAAGTCTTAATTCATTCTTCCACAAATTAAGGCCTAAGAAAGTCTTACATTCATAAAGACATGCTTCTAAATGCTGCATGCACTTAAAAAAAATGAATATCTTTCTAAGTATTTTTGTTTTGTTTTCCAATACAAATATCTAACATCCTTAAATCAAGATACATTTACTTCAGATGCAAATAGATGCTAAAAACAAGAACAAATATCTGTGAAGGCACAATGAAAACTTGTTTTCCCTTTGAATTAAGTCGATTTTTCTGAGCCCATTGAAAGAAATTTGTACTTATGCATTTTTCAAGTAAATGTATGTTGATTTATATATCTTTAGACATTTGCACTGAAAACAAAATAAAAACAATGGCGAAAAATCACCTTTTTACAGTGTAACCAGAAGTTATTTCCACATTTAGAGTAGAGCTATTTAAGTCTTTTAAAATTAATAAAAAAGTGAGGTTTGTTGGAAGTTGTATTTTGGAGTGTTTTGAAGCTGATACAAAACATTTATATTTTGAGACCATATTGACGTATTGTGTTCCACTCAATTTATTCCTCAAAATCTACTACATTTACCATCTAATTAACCTATTAAGAGCTCAACTGAAGCGGTTTCATAACTGAAGAATATTAACACTGTTATTTTCCTGTTTGTTATTGTGAATCTGCTTTGAAACAATGAGTATTGCATAAAGCACTATCTAAATAAATGTGACTTGAAATGACTAATCGAAAAAAGACACTTACTGATGTCTTCAATAACAACGGTGTTGTCCATTGACACATACACAGCTAAAGTATTCCAGTCATCAAACAGAGCAAGTTTCCTGAAAGAAAACGGACACTTCCTGTTAGTTCAACCAAAATGTTGAGTGTGAACTATTCCTTTAAAAAATAAAGCTGAAAGAAACTGCAGAAAATGTCATGTGTACTGTATACTCTGTATGCTGTATACTGTTAAGATTTGAAAAAGAAATGCTTTTATTTTATTTAATTATTTATTTTAAAGGCAGACCATCAGATTTGGTCACAAATTGGATTTGAGACAAATGTGTCCAACAACAAAATATTATTTTTAAGATATCATTCTTAAAGAAAAATGAGACTTGCTTTAGTACTTGTGCCACTGTGTTCGGTCCATACCATTCTCCGACAGACTTGCCCTCTCCAACGCCCATCTGAGCTACACACACACACACACACACTTTCAGACGGACAATGAAATGATGTGCACTTGTTGTGAACTAATGTTTAAAAAAAAACATTTGCATTGAACATTGAGAGGGCTGGGCCAATAATAACGATCACAGTACAATCACACACACGCATACACATTATATGCTTTACCCATCTGATGGATAGAGTAGCAGCTATCCTTCTTGTCTAAAAAGCAGTGCAAGATGCGATGATACTCTTTGGGCTGACGTTTCTCTGGATCCCATCTCCAGTCTACAACACACAGAGAAGCAGAGCACTTCAATACTGCAGTATGCAATAATGCTGGACACGCAAAAAGAGCGAGAGCAATTAAATATGCAAACTTAACATGTTTCCTAAATATTTGCAAACATATATTTAGCAAGAACTGCACTTGTAGACCCTGGCAAATAAAAGTCAACCTTCATGGCACGCAACATAATTTGGCTGTGCTATTTAAAGGGATAGTTCACCTTCAGTTGCTGGTCCCCTTTGACTTCCATAGTAGGGAAAAAAACACTATGCAAGGCAACGGGGGACCAGCACCTGAAGGTGAACGATCTCTTTAAAGAATGCCTGTTGCATGCCATCTGATTATCTTCTCAGTATATAAAACTTCTGAGAAAACCCTTCTTTAAAGAATGTTTTTGAAAAATGTTTTGTCGTTAATAAAGACGTCAATTCATTCCTTTCTGATATAGGTATACTGATGAGGTTCCAAATTCTAAAATAGCTCGGAATATAGACATATTTTTTCACATTTATTAAACAATATGTTGGCTCAAAAAAGTCATAGCAACATTCTTTCACTGGCCTCTAGTTTTCACCCTGCTTCTTGGTTTGGATTTAATTTCTATATCAACAATCACACTGGTTAGGTACATTAGTGATTTCAGTGTAGTATTGTATGAGCAGTATGGTAGCAGCTATTGCACACACTTGTTATCGATAAGAAGCGTTCACATTGTTTACCTCGACCGAGATGCCTGCAGACCAAAGCCTGCGCGAGGATCATCTGTCCACAGCGGAGCATGCAGCCCCATCCTGCGTCTGATGAAGGGCCTGTTCCTCCTGCAAACCACAGTCACCAAGCATCCTCCAATCAAGACTGAATCAGCTCCACTCCATTTAGTCAGACGGGTTTCCCTTTGACTTACCTATGGGAGAAAACTTCTTCCTATATGTGAACCACAGTCGTGAGTGCACATCCGAGAGCAGCTCTGGTTTCTCTGGAAGACGACGATCCAGATGCAATTATGCAAAATTCAATTTAATAAGAGCAAATGTGTTGATACAGTAAATTCATTCTGAAAGCAAAATGCCATGACATGTGGCCTGTCTTACTTGTTTTAAGATCATAACATGCTCCCAAGATCCACACTGGCTCATCTACATCCGGCAGGTCTTCCAGGAACTCAGAGAATACGTTGATTTGATTCTCATACTTGGCTAGAACTGGAGTAATTGGTGACACGTTAGTGTTGTGAGACAGTCACAGTCAAATCCTGATTAAACAACACAGAGCAGCACTTCAGAACTAGGAAGATTAGCTGAGGTACTTCTGACATAAACATTTCCCACAACAACACTGGGGTGGCCTCAGAAGCTAATACCATGGCTCTTGCATATAACAAAATGACATATTTATATTCCATGTATTTACTGTGTAACTTGAATTCCATGGTACATAACATAGTATAAGTCCACAAACATGGTAATTTCTTTATTGTGTTAGTGCCAGTGCCAACATACAGAGTATTAACAGAGTATTAACTCGTGAAGCAGACTAACGATGTGTCTTTATTTACAAGAGAGAGATGCACAGGCCACTGTAGAACAATGAGAAAACTTGAAACTCAGTTATGAAATTTATGAATCATTAGACTTTTTTTCACATCGACGCTTTTCTAACACAAATATCATCTGAACGTTGTCAGCCGAACGAATCGATAAATCGCTGATCAATTTCGTATTTTTAACCATAAAGTCCTTACCTGCCTCCATTCTCGGCCGTCATCGGAATACAAATACACCGCGGTGCATTGTGGGTAACGCAGTCCATCTCTGAGTCGCTCTAATAGTCAACAGCGCCAGAAAAACTACACTAACCAGACTTTGAAGCTGAGACGCGGAAGTCAAATTTTCTTTTTCATCACGGGCTCTGATAACATGCACTAAAGCTCGTAGTCTATTGACCCTCCATATTTGTACGTCATTTCATATTTATTTTTCCCACAATAGAGCCTGGGAAAGCAGCGGGTTTTATAAGATACTTTAAAGATATCACTCCAAGGTATTGATTAACCTTCTGCAGTATTATAAAGAAAGTTATTAGATGGTGTTATTGTTTACAGTCGTGTGTTTTGTTGATTGACCAAGCTAATCCGCTAGCTAGTAATCATTTGTTAAGTTTAGCTGTCATGTAAATGATATTCCAGCATAATAACCTTTATTTAATAAACGTTTACAGTTTTTGAAGCTTTAACCTATGGTTGGTGCATAAAGCATTTTTCATAAATACATACTAACAGAGATTTGAGGAGTACTTTAGATGCTGTAATAACAGTTTTTAAGCCTATTAAGCAGCTGTTTACAGTTAATGTGGTGTGGTGTGAAAAAATGAATTTGTAAAAATACAGATTTTCTATTAATCTGGGGGGGGGGGGTCATTATAACTGCATAATGATTCTAAAGATATTAGAGAAGTAGTTTTTTTAATATAGCATTCTGATGTGTCATGTCAGCTGTTCCAAATGTGGTTTTTATCGGATATCAGGTGCAGAATGTCCTACGTGTTCATCAGTGACTCCCTGCAGACCACGGTGCCTCTGCTGCAGGCCTGTATCGACGGGGATCTCGCTCACACCAAACGGCTCCTGGAGTCCGGATTCGACCCCAACACTCGGGACTGCCGCGGACGCACAGGACTGCATCTGGCTGCCGCTCGGGGAAACGTGGAGATCTGCTCTCTGCTGCATAAGTTCGGTGCTGATCTGTTGGCCACTGACTCGCAGGGCAACACGGCACTGCACATGTGTGGGCATGTAGACACCATCCAGTTCCTGGTGTCCAACGGCCTCAAGATTGACATCTGGTCAGTGTCTTCATGATCTCGTGATGGGTGCCATGGTACAGTGACTAGAAGTAATCAGTGTTGGGGAAGGTTACTTTAAAAGTAATGCGTTACGCCATAAAAAAGTAACTAATTCTGTTACTTGGTTACTTTTCATGGAAAGTAATGTGTTACAATATTGTGTTACGCCATAAAAAAGTAACTAATTCCATTACTTAGTTACTTTTCATGGAAAGTAATGCATTATAATATTGAGTTACGCCATAAAAAAGTAACTAATTCCATTACTTAGTTACTTTTCATGGAAAGTAATGTGTTACAATATTGCATTACGCCATAAAAAAGTAACTAATTCCATTACTTAGTTACTTTTCATGGAAAGTAGTGCATTATAATATTGCGTTACGCCATAAAAAAATAACTAATTCCATTACTTAGTTACTTTTCATGGAAAGTAATGCATTACAATATTGCATTACGTCATAAAAAAGTAACTAATTTCGTTACTTAGTTACTTTTCGTGGAAAGTAATGCGTTACTTTTCATGGAAAATAATGGGTTACAATATTGCGTTACACCATAAAAAAGTTACTAATTCCGTTACTTAGTTACTTTTCATGGAAAGAAGTGCATTATAATATTGCGTTACGCCATAAAAAAGTAACTAATTCCATTACTTAGTTACTTTTCATGGAAAGTAATGCTTTACAATATTGCATTACGTCATAAAAAAGTAACTAATTCCATTACTTAGTTACTTTTCATGGAAAGTAATGCATTACAATATTGCATTACACCATAAAAAAGTAACTAATTCCGTTACTTAGTTACTTTTCATGGAAAGTAGTGCATTATAATATTGCATTACACCATAAAAAAGTAACTAATTCCATTACTTAGTTACTTTTCATGGAAAGTAATGCATTACAATATTGCATTACACCATAAAAAAGTAACTAATTCCGTTACTTAGTTACTTTTCATGGAAAGTAATGCATTACAATATTGCATTACACCATAAAAAAGTAACTAATTCCATTACTTAGTTACTTTTCATGGAAAGTAATGCATTACAATATTGCATTACACCATAAAAAAGTAACTAATTCCGTTACTTAGTTACTTTTCATGGAAAGTAATGCGTTACATTACTTTTGCATTACTTTTTAAATCTGGAAAGGGTTTGCTTGTTTGTTTTTAAAAGAAAAAAGTTTTGGCAAATATAAAAGCCTTTTCACACCAAAAGTGAAATGAATACGCCTCAGGCTGAAGGGAAAGTAAATTTACGTCCGTACAGTAGAATGCAGAAGAAGAAATGTCAACACACTTCAGCAATAAAAAAGACACACAAATGTTTCTCTAAAGTAATTTTTGCTTATTAGTACAGTTGAACTGGATCATCGAAGGTCAGATGCAAAGACACTGGTTTATAGAATGGGATTAAAAACATAAAATATATTTGTGTTGTTTAATATTTAATCATTGCAGGTTTGCATCATATTCTGAGTGGCATTATTTTTATTCATTTTGAGGAATACTGAAACTGTGTTTGTTTTTTGTTTTGTTTTTTTTGTGAGTGAGATGAATTAATGCATATTTACATTTATTTTAGAATTACAGTTACAGATTTCTCTCAACATGGGGACAGGAGAGCTGTCAATCAATAAATTGCAAAAAAGTAACTGGCGTTACTTATTTGAAAAAGTAACTCAGATATTCTCTTGTACATTAAAAAGTAATAAGTTACTTTACTAGTAACTTGAAAAAGGTAATCTAATTACGTAACTCGTGTTACTTGTAATGCTTTGCCCCCAATACTGTAAATAATGATACTGAATTACCATACTCATAAACCATGGGATTCACACGCTATTCCAAGGTACAAGTAAAAAATTACGTATATTTAAGTTTGTTCACATTTTAGAAAAATCAAAACTATGAAATTACGGATGGATGTATGGGAATTTTCAGTGGCACAGACCCCAAAATACAATCATCACATAAAATATAAATGTAGATTGATATTTGAAAAACACTACCATTTTTTTTTAAGAAATTAATATTTCTTTTCAGCAGATTGGTCAAAAGGGACTGTGCAGACATTTATGATGTTACAAAAGATTTCATATAAATGCTGTTTCTTAACACAACTGTGTTTGACATTGATAATAATCAGAAATGTTTCTTGAGCAGTAAATCGGTATATCAGAATGATTTCTGAAGATCATGTGACACTAAAGACTGGAGGAATGATGCTGAAAAATCAGCGCTGCATCACAGAAATAAATTACAGTTTCATATGTATTTACATAGAAACAGTTATTTGAAATGTAATAATATTTCACAATATTTACTCTATTTTTGCTTAAATGTAAATTAGTCTTGGTGTCCATAAGAGTTTTTTTTTTTTTTTTTTTTACATTTAAAAAATAAAATAGAGGTTTGAATGTAAAAAATCATAACGTGAGTTGGAAAGTACTGATCTCAGGATTTCTGGCCAGTCCTTAAGCCTAATATCACATTCTATAAATGCTGAACATTTATTTATTGTATTTTAGTATTATTTTTGTACGTATTTCTTCTCACTTTCTTTACTCTTTCTTTTTCTGCTGACCTCTTAGCACCTCTTTGTGGTTTGAAGAGCCCTGACTAACATTACTCGTGTTACAGGGCCAGTATTACAGCTACCATAAAAAATCTGACCGCTTGATGTTACTGCTTTTTGATCTGAACAGTAATCACAATGGAGCCACTCCGCTGGTGCTGGCCAAGAGACGCGGTGTGAATAAGGACGCGCTCCATCTGCTGGAGGGGCTGGAGGAACAGGAAGTGAAGGGCTTCAACCGCAGCTCCCATTCCAGTCTGGAGAAGATGCACATGGCTGAGAATGAAAGGTGAGATGATTACCTATTTTATACAATTCCGACTTTTTTTCCCCCTTCCAGAGTTGTCTGTGAATTGTTCTTCATAAGTGTGTTTACTCATTATTCTCCTGCAGTGCCATGGAGAGCCACTCACTTCTCAACCCACACCTGCATCACAGCGATGGCATGTTGTCCAGCTTCCGCACTACATGGCAGGAGTTTGTGGAAGATCTTGGCTTCTGGCGAGTGCTCTTGCTGCTCCTCGTCATTGCTCTGCTCTCACTCTGCATAGCGTATTATGTCAGCGGAGTCTTACCTTTCGCATCTAATCAGCTGGAGCTAGTGCACTAATATAATAATATGAAAGCTCAATAAAAAATCCATTAGCTGATGATTGTTCTTACAGTTAATGATTGTGTGTAACCATGCTTTAAATTGTAACCATACATTCTGTGACTCAATTTAAAAAAATTTTTTGTGTATATTAATTTAAATAGACTTTTCATATGCTAAAAATGTTTTTCATCTTGCTTGTGTGTTTGAAAGGATCTTTTTATTGCCTATCCTGCACTCACTCATGTTACCGTTACTCATGTACCGCATTTATTATGTTATGTAAATTATTGGATTTACACATTAAAGTCTTGTGATTGCAAAAAGGTGTTTAATATGAGGTTTGACCCTTGCTCTTTAACAATGGTCTATGTGAAGTGGTTCAGGCTGATTCCTACACTTTGGTGGATTTTATGTCTCCATGAAAAAATACTGCAGATTTTACATACAATGTTAAATAACATAGATGATTTTATGATCCATCTTTTCAAACTGAGGACAATTGAGGGACTCAAATGTCAAAACATTTACTGATGCCCAAGAAGGAAACACAATGCATCAAGAGCAAAAGTAAATTTTGAACAGGGTGATGATGTGTACATTTTTCTTATTTTGACTAAAGATCAATTTTTTTTTCATTTAGTACTGCACTTCAGAAGTAAATACATACATGTTTCCCAGAAGACAATTTACCCCAATCATCCAATTCAAAAAGTTTTGAGCATCAGTAAATGTTTTGACCTTTTGTAATTGTTATGTATGATTCCCTTAATTGTCCTCAGTTTACAAAAAAGATGGATTCAGTTATTATTTTGTCTTGTAGAGTATATAAACATCTGTTATGTGAATTAGCTTATTCAAAATAAAATGCAATTTTCATGATCCCTCTTATTTTGTTTAAAATTATATTCTGCAACAGATATGTAAACTTATGTGCACAACGGTGTGTGTGTGTGTATATATATATATATATATATACATATATATAAACCAGTATAGATTTCATACACACATTCTTCCTAAATGTTGATCTTCTGCTTCTGCTTTCTATATAATGAGCTTCATTGTAACGATATAATAATATAGTAGACAGATGTAGTAGACTAGAGTCTGAATGTGAAATGTGAATTATTTGATCAAGATAGGTTCTGTACTGCCCTGAACTGTGTTTTTTGATTTTCACCTTCTGATGAGATTAAAAATAATTGCATTTTAATTTAAATTTCTTTAACAAACCTGTATAAACGTCTTTGTTACGCAACCTTATAATGCAATAATTGCATAATTATTATTTTTTTATTAGATTGCAGAAATTAATTTCTCCTAGAATTAACAAACAAAATTTGACCTAGAATTAATTAACTAACGTTTGTTTTCCCGATCAGCTCTAACGTAGACTGCGCCGTCCGGCGTGCATCTGACGTCACCGCGTCTGGTCGCGTCCGCCAGCTGTCCGCTAGCGAGCGCCAGTCAGTTAGCCATCCTTGAGCCTTCCCTTCTCACTTCATCTAACTATGGTCTGAAGAGGAAACCATGAATCTCCGAGGCGTTTTTCAAGATTTCAACCCTAGGTAAGAACTGTGTGTTTTTTAGCGAACGATGAAACCCAGCGCTTTGTTTTTAATGCGCTACCATTCACTCTGTTAGCTTAACGTTAGCTGATAATGTTCACCGCGCAGGCCTTTTGTTTTTGTTTTCACGCAGTTTAGCAGCATTAAACAGTGAAGCGAGCGGATTGTTGTTCTGTGTCTCAGTCAGGCCCGTCTCGTGATCCTGACAGAAATAGGTTTGACATATGTGTAAAGCTCGTGCTCTGACCGCATGTGTGTTGTTGTTGTTGTGGTCCTGCAGTAAGTTCCTGATCTACGCCTGTCTGCTGCTCTTCTCCGTGCTGCTGTCTCTGAGGCTGGATGGTGTCATCCAGTGGAGCTACTGGGCTGTGTTTGCGCCCATCTGGCTCTGGAAGCTCATGGTCATCATCGGGGCTTCTGTGGGCACCGGGGTTTGGGCACACAACCCACAGTACAGGTCAGACACAACTCTCTCCTGCTTATGATCACGGGTGTGTGGCTTGTAGGATTGAGTCTCTAATGAAGACGCTTATTATTACTGTATCATATCTGATGCATGGATTGCAGAGGCCTTTAGATGATCAGAACTGCTGAAAAACTTTGACTGAAACACCTTTAAGTGAAACACCTTTGGTAACAGTTTAGATTGGGGAACAGAATCACCTAGTTGCTTGTTAGTATGCATATTACTAGAATATTGGCTGTTATGTGCAAATTGACCCTAAATATTTAAATACATCAATGCATTTCTCAAATTGATAATATATATAGACTTTTTTTACTTACCAATCTGATATTTTTATGTAATTATTATTATTATAATAATTATTATTATTATTATTTTTGTCCTCAGTTTCTGAGATCATCATCCAAATATTGCCCTAACACCTGACTCCCAGTGTTTCTTTTGCTCTAGACAGAGAATGAATGTCCCCACAAGAACAGAAAAATGAAACCTGAAATGTTTGACATTGTGGAGACATTTAGTTGGTCCCCATGAGGAAAACAGCTTGGATTTTTGTGTGTGGGAATGTAAAAATGTAAAAAAAAAAAAAAATGCATGTCTATGGAAAGTCCTCATATAATAGGGAAACCCAACAACAATCATTTTTTGATAGATGCTTGTAAAAATATGTGTACAGTGTTGGTGAACACATTTTTGTAGATAATGGTATATGAAACTTTGTAAAGGACAAAAATTGGCCTTCATATGCTGTACGGCCAAGGCATAAATGATATTTACTCCTTCAATACTTTGTCTTGAGAGGCAATAGAGCCTCTCATGAGAGAGATTCATCAGGAAAAGGTAAAACACTATTTTAAAAAAATATTCTGCATATAATGTTGTTTTTTTTCACCAAAAAATAAAAAAGTGGTGGGGTCAAAATGTACACAGGCATTTTTAAAACTTTGTAACACAAGATGTGCATGTTTATGAATTTGTATGATGCATTTAGCAAAGGTCAGAAAGTATATAATTAATATATATAGAGAAGTCAGAGTTGCTCTGTTGTCAATCTGACCCTAGACATAACATGAGGGTTTATGCTTTATTCTGCATGAATAATCTCTCAATTATAGTATTGCATTGCATTGCATTTATATGTTTTGTACAGTAGACGACGGTAAATACAGTAAAGGTCCCTGATATGCTATGTGTACACCGAATCAAAATGTGTAATGATTTGTTTAACATTATCCAGCTATAGATGTAGTCTTTGTGAGAATGCCACATCATGATGCATTTATGACTTAAAGGGATAGTTCGCCCAAAAAATAAAATTCTGTCATCATTTACTAACTCTCATGTTGTTTCAAACCTGTAAGAGATTCCAAAGAGTAGATGGTAGCCATTGACTTCTTTTGTGTTCAGCCGAAGAAATAAACTCGTACCGGTTTGGAACAACATAAGGGTGAGTAAATAACAACAGGATTTTCATTTTGGGGTGAGCTATCTCTTTAAGGAAGTGTGATTTTGTGCTTCATGCAGTAAGTTGTTGTCTTTAGGGCTGAGGGTGAGACGTGTGTGGAGTTTAAGGCCATGCTGATCGCTGTGGGGATCCACCTGCTCCTGCTCACCTTCGAGGTGCTGGTGTGTGACCGTGTGCAGCGGGGCTCACACTTCTGGCTCCTGGTCTTCATGCCGCTCTTCTTCGTCTCGCCCGTGTCAGTGGCGGCGTGCGTGTGGGGGTTCAGACACGACCGATCGCTCGAGGTATCAGCTGTGATTACAAACACAGAGGAACATTTTTCTGGAACACACTAAGTCGACCAAATTATGTTGAACTTGAGGTTATATTTCATGCCAAAATAAAAATAAGAAATTATATCTCATGCATAGAAATTAAATTGCATTTACATAGGTTCATGAAAATGTAGTTATTCCCATCTGTCGCGGTTGTTTTCATTGCTATAGTATCACACGGATATTTTTAATCTGTTAATATAACTAAATAGTGTACATAGGGGTGGGCGAAATGGAAAAAATATCATTTCACGGTTTTATCACAATTCTTTGTCATGTTAGGGATTACAGCCAAACTAATTTCCCTATTATAAAGACAAAGCCTTTCAAGGTATCAAAAATAAAGATTGGCAGATATTTAGGTCAAAGAGGGCGAAAATAAAAATCTGTGTTATTTTTTTATAATAAAAGATAAAAGAATGACACATTACAACTATACATAATGTTCAAATAAAACAAGCAGTTCTTTATTTTCAGGTAAAATCTATGTTTTTAGCAGAGCATTCAAGAAATGTAATGACAAATATAAAAATAAAACACTTTATAAGCTGATTCCTAAAGCAACGGTATTAATGTTCTTCAGTGCGTGAGCAGTGAGTGATTTTTCTCTCTGTGTTTTGTTGTTTTATTAACGTTAAAGGAATAGCTCATCAAAAAATAAAAGAGAAAGTCAGCTGTCTGTCGATTCTGTCATAGTGTTTTATTTTTACACCACCATTTACTCACTCAAAAGTGGTTTTAAACCTGAAGGAGTTTCTTTCTTCTGAACATAAATGCTACATACATAGAAAGCATAAAGCATCTACTTTAATCTTTCAAATAACATTTGTGAAAATAAAATGTCAAAACATGGGTGAAATAATGTTCTGTCATCATTCAGTGTAACAGATATATTTATGTAAAAATGAAACACTTATTCTGAGCTGAACTTATTAAAATATATAAAAGAATAAGTGATCCTACTAAATTTTATTTTATCCTGACAAAGGGGTCAAATCTAGTGGTTTGAAGGATAGTAGCAAAGACTAGTAAATGACAATTCATTAACATTTTAAGGGCTGCACTGTGATCCTGAAATAGATCTAAAGATTCTGCTTCTAAATAATATTAATAATAATAATGTTTATTTTCTATAGCGCCTTTAAATGTAGATCTCAAAGCGCTGAACAAAAACAAATAATACACTGTATAAAATAATACAACAAGCAAAGATATGAAAAGAAATACAAATCAAAATGACAACAAATAAAAACAATTAAAAAATAAATAAATAGTACAAATGTTTAATTAAAAGCTACCCTAAAAAATTAGTTTTAATAAGACTAGATTGAATGAACATTTTTTTTGGTATGTAAACTTTTGTTACACTAAATGACATTTTAGTGGCTGTCTTCTGTAAATCATAGTAAAAATGCATTATAGTCATTATTTTTTTAAATGCTAAATTTAAACCTCTATTAATCTTTAGTTTTTATGCTTGAAAACCTTTTTATTAGTTTTTCACATTTATATAAAAGGTTTATATAAAACAAAAATGATGACTTTTTATTATAATTTTGTATTATAGTAAAGAAACAAAATATAAAATATTTTTTCCATTTTTTTTTCTTGCTTCTAAAACAATTATGGCTGCATAATATATCAAAATATATTACTAATGTATATATCGCAAGGCATGCAATATCTGAATCATCTCAGTAACAGTCTGCTTCTATGCAGTGCAGTCAGTCTTAAAGGGACAGCGCGCTGATAAATACGTGCTGCTGAATGTCACGAAAGTTAATCTAACAACAAAACACAGCTATTAATCTAAATTTAATTTCATACACTGAACACTATGCAGTGTTATTTTACACTTAATTATTACATTTCTGTACCTGAATACTACTCTTTATTTCATCTATTCTTGTTAATTGTGTATTTGTTCTTTTTTTTTCTTTTTACTGACTGTTCACTTGCCTTCACTTTCTTTTTTCCAAGAAAAAATGTGAAGCATAGATTGGTTATAAAATGTTATTTTTTGAAATACTTTAAAATATCATTTGAATTGATTTTACACACTTTAAGCAATATCGCATCGCATATCAAATATCACATATTTCTGCAATATCGCACAGCCTAATAAACAATGTTTTCTTATTTCTTTCTTTTCGTGTTTTATTTTTTATTTTGTATGACCCACAGTGTCATTCACCCACATGATACCAATCATATCTCTCTAAGCTAAGAAGTGAATCATACCTGATTGTAAACTCTTACTCTGTGTTGTTTCACCAGCTGGAGATTCTGTGCTCTGTAAATATTCTTCAGTTCATCTTCATCGCTTTGAGACTGGATAAGATCATCAGCTGGCCGTGGTTGGTAAGGACGCCAGCTACACTGATTCACTTCTGCCAAATCATCGTTCACCTGTAGCTCTGCTGTTATCATCTCTGTGCCTTGTTCTGAGAGTAAGAGCAGTGTGTGTGTGTTCCAGGTGGTGTGTGTGCCGCTGTGGATCCTCATGTCCTTCTTGTGTCTGGTGGTGCTGTATTACATTGTCTGGTCTGTGCTCTTCCTGCGGTCCATGGATGTCATCGCAGAGCAGCGGCGCACACACATCACGATGGCGATCAGCTGGATGACCATAGTGGTGCCCCTGCTTACTTTTGAGGTCTGATTCCAACAGCGTTCATTTTTTACTTGATTGTGTTTATGCACGAAGTAAGCTAAACCAGTCTAGAAACATATACAGAACTAGTTTTTAATAACTTTTTTATTCATGGATTTATTTATTTTTGCACATCAGTAACTAAATCATTATATATATATTTAATTTAAAACTTTGGGGTCAGTTTTGCTCACTGAGCTGGCATTTATTTAATTAAAAAAACAGTAAAAACAGTAATATTCTGAAAAAATATAACGGTTTAAAGTAACTGTTTTCTATTTGTATATATTTTAAGTTGTAATTTATTTCTGTGATGCGCAGCTGTATTTCCAGCATCATTCCTCCAGTCTTCAGTGTCACATGATCTTCAGAAATCATTTTAATATGATGATTTACTGCTCAAGAAACATTTCTGATTATTATCAGCATTGAAAATTGATTGTGATTGAAAATGAAAGCAGTTGTTCTGCTTATTTTTGTGGAAACCGTAATACATTTTTTGATTAATTAAAAATGCAAAAGAACACTTAAGATCATTTTAATGCATCCTTGATGAATGCATTAATTTCTTTAAAAAAAAAGTATCACCATAATCACAGTCCATCTGATCAGAACTATTATGAAAAATGTTTTACTTAGTTTTTATTAGATGACAGCTGCTAGCAACTTACGATTAACTGACATACTGCTATTTTCTAGTGTTTTTACCATGAGCAAAGTGTCTGCCGTAGGGACAGTATGCCAAACTTTGATAGATTACAAAGCAGAAAAAATTAGATTTCAAATTCAAATTTTGCAATAATGTTTAATGTAAGGTCATTAAATGACCTGTTAATGTCTAAAATGGCATTTGTATACCATATAACAATCTCTTGTTGTGCAACAGGAGCAGTAGTAGCTCCACTTCACTTAATGTATTTCCATTATTTAAATATGGCTATAACACTCCCGAAACAGAGATTGAGAATGCTGTGTCTGCACTAAAGTCACCAGTTTGGCTGCCCTGTAAAGTGCGAAAATAACCAGCTGACAAGACTTAGACTACCAAGATTGTTGCTTCTCGAGATATTCATCAGGTAGCATCTCATTAGAAAGCATGCCTTGACACCAAAGGTCTCCATATGTTTATGATGCTTTTGGAAAATGCCACCCAGAGCAGCTACTGAGATCACAAATACATGTGTCTAGTTTGAACTGTATCTTTATTATGCTATCCTGTAATTTATCAACAACAACAAAAAAACTTCTGGAACCAAGACAGCCAATTCAACCACCTGTTTCATGCTTAATTATTTTTGAGGAAACTCCCAGCTCTGAAGTAGTTCCAGATCTGTCAACCACATTACTGTTGCATCGCTCATCATTATAAATATTTTAGTTAAAGGTGCTGGATGTAGGATTGGCACCGAGTGGTTGAACTAGGTATTGCAGTCCTAATTAAAAATATTGGAGAGGGTTTTTTTCACCTTGCCCCTTCTCCTCAGACTTGATTTCCAGAGTGACGACACCAACAAGAACAAGCGCACTTGGCGATGACTGAAATGAAATACAATGTGTTTTCCGCAAACTGGCAAACCGGGATGCTGAAATACAATTGGGTAAACCGGCAATGGGCCGGTCTCACAAACCAAAACAGAGAGCGACATTCTGGGCTGGAACGCACATTTTCAAAGGAGAATAACTGACTGTAGCATTCGTTTTCATATTAACAAGTATGATGCCTTCGCATATTTCTTAAATATCTGCAAACATATGGTGTTTTTATGCTTAAGTAGAGTCAAAAACGTACATACAGCGCCTTTAAATATATTTGTATGCAATATGAGCTACATGCAATGTACCAGTTTACCGGATAAAGTTTACTAAGTAGTGTTTTTTTTTTTTTTAATTGGTTAATATGATCAATATAATGATTGTCCCGAATCACAGTCAGATGGATGTTAACCTTCATTTTTAATGTTTTGGGTGAGCTATTCTTTGAAGAATGTGGTCGTTCCTTTTATGCATCTGTTTTGTGAGCTCAGCGTTTATAAATACAGGGTTGACTTTCATCACTGTTTGTGTTCGTGTTGTTTTCAGGTTCTTCTCGTTCACAAGCTGGACGGTCATTACAACTCCAACTACGTCCCGGTGTTTGTTCCTCTCTGGGTTTCTCTGCTGACTCTGATGGTGACAACGTTTGGCCAGAAAGGAGGCAATCACTGTACGTGATGTGTGTTAACTACACTAACATTCAAAAGTATGAGATAAGATTTTGAATGTTTTTTTTTTAAAGAAGTCTCTCCTGTTCCTCAAGGCTGCTTTTGTACAGAAAAAAAATAGTTATAATGTGAAATATTATTGCAATTTAAAATAATTGTTTTCTATTTTCATATACTTTAAAATATAATTTATTTCTGTGATGCAGAGCTTAATTTTCATCTGGCATTACTCCAGTCTTCAGTGTCATATGATCTTCAGAAATCATTAATATGCTGATTTATTATCTATGTTAAAAAAATGCTGCTTAATATTTTTTTGGAACACGTTAAACTTTATTTTCAGGATTCATTTAGGAATAAAAAGGTAAAAAGAACAATTTGTTTAAAATATAAATCTTTTCTAACAAAATGCACTACCTTTTAAAAATTTGGGATCAGTAAAGGTTTTTTATTTCTTTTTTTTAAATAAATGAATCCTTTTACTCCACAAGGATTGCTTAAATTGATAAAAAGTGATCAAAGTAAAGACTTGTATTGTTAGAAAAGAATTCTATTTTGAAAAATATAATGCTGTTCTTTTTAACTTTTTAAACATCAAAGAGTCCTGAAGTATCACGGGTTCCAGAAATATATTAAACAGCACAACAGTCTCCATCACTGATAATAAATCAGCATATTATTATGATTTCTGAAGAATCATGTGACACTAAAGACCAGAGTAATGATGCTGAAAATACAGCTTTGATCACAGGAATAAATTATATTTAAAAGTAAACTAAAATAAAAAACTGTTATTTTTAATTGCAATCATATTTCATATTAGTTTTTTTTCTGTATTTTTGATCAAGTAAATGCAGCCTTGATGAGCACACCAGACTTCGTTAAAAAACTTCCCAAACTTTTGAACGACAACATATTGGTCTCCTTGCTACTCATTCATTATAATGGCTTGACGAGAATAATTCAGAATGGATAACCTCCCAGTATAGTCTATAATGATTCATAACGCTCAGCTTTCTAAGAAATACATGCAGTGTTTGCTGCACTACGATTTTTCTTATTTGTAGTGATTTACACAAACCCTATACCTTGAGTGTCAAATTTTGCTGTGTAAGTTATCCCACAGATTTTGTTTCCCTCTAATCAATGATTAGAACAAACCATTTTGTCATTCACTACAGCAAAACTAAATTTTTTGTTTTAAATGGGGAAAGAAATCATGCACAAAAAAAAGACTCAGTATTGTATTTTTCTCTCTGTATCAGGGTGGTTCGGCATTCGCAAAGACTTCTGCCAGTTTCTTCTTGAACTCTTCCCCTTCCTGAGGGAATATGGCAACATATCGTATGACCTGCACCACGAGGACTCAGAGGTGTCCGAGGAATTACCCATCCACGAGGTGCCTAAAATCCCTCCCATTTTTCGTAAGAAGACGGGTGTGGTGATCACCCAAAGTCCTGGCAAATACTTTGTGCCACCGCCCAAACTGTGCATCGACATGCCAGACTAACATTCAAAACTCTGTCCTCGTTCGGCTGTTCGTGAACAGTACAGCACTATGCTCTGGGCTCTGCTTCAGGACGAACCATTTAAGAAGAAAAACACAATCCTACTACACTGATGCTTCTTCTCAAAGAAGAACCGCTGTGTTTGAGCTTAGCTCCCAAACGTTTTTGTATACAATAGCCTTGTGTCTGTAAAATCCATAGATGGGACCTGTTGCCTTCTGGAGTGGAGCATTTGAACTTTCCTGACAACTCACTCAAAGGATTTGCAGAGAGACTGTCTAATCTGTAAATAAGCAAAGTGTTTTGTTTTGTACCAAGTGTGTGTTTTTCTGTATTTTAAATCCATGGCATTCAGTTACTCATTTGTCACTCTTAAGATATATCTAGCTTTGTTAACACTCGTTCTGAATCTGAAAGATATTTCTCTGTGGGAATACACGACAGTTCCTCATTTCCACTTTGATTTCAGGTATAAAAAGCTTTATTTACATGAAGCTGGAGTGGATTTATTAATTTCTTCATCTGATTGGCTGCTGCCGTATGTGACCGAGGCAAGCCAATGAAAACCATTCGAAGATTGATGATGTCAGTGCAGAGAACTCTCTGGACTTTCACAATTTCACTCGAGTGTGATCGCAAGAATGTCAAATATTCATTACAGTTACTAGGCAAGCTTTATTGAAAATACAACCACTATCTGTATATTCCCTGTGTGTTGAGTTCATTGAGTTGGCCTCTTACAGTAACAGTTCTCAGTGTTCTTTTAATCCCCTTTTAATTACTATTTAAGTGTTGACTAGTTGTAGTATGTAGCGTATCCTACACCCAAATCTGAAAACGTATTTTAATGTTGCATACTATCATCTGAGACGATATGAGATATTGTCCTCTTGTTCAATGGCTAGACAAATTCTTAATTCACTTTCTCAGCTGGTCTGAGTGTAAAGCTATAGAAATGTGGATGTGGACCAATGTTACGGTTTTACACAGTTGCCGCTCTCGACGTCCAGTGTGTCCATTCCTTTGTAAAGGCAAGACGTACCGTAGCTCTCGACAGTGCCTCACATTAAAATGTTATCATGCAAACGCTGTCTGAATCTTTTATTGTTTCAAATCCCTTTCTTTTCGGAGTTGTCCGTTATCTTATATTTAATACATATATTATTGTTTCCTCTTTGGGTGCTCGTAACTCATTCTGCCATCAGTCATGTGGCATTCAATTTGTCTGTCGTCGGTTATTTAATCATTTCATTTTTAAATATATAAATATTAACAAGAGCTGGGTAGACTACAATGTAATCAGACTACTTTTGCATTACTTTTAGGAAAGCTAATAATTAAATCATGAAAATTGTAAAACAATCATTTTAGAAAACCATCAATCAAAATAAAACACTAAAAATGTATCTCATGGGTAAATATATTCGGTGAAAATTTTGCTCACAAAAAAAAAAATGTTTGGGAATCCTCACATTAAATGTAAAGAAGAAATCACTTGAATTTGTGCATTTTAATATGTTTGAAAGACAAAAGTCTTCCAAAGATAGTGATGCTTAAACCAACTGAAAATGTTCATAATTAGATTACAGTTACTTTTTTTTTATTATATGCTTACATATTATTTACACAGTAGCAATAAATTATTCATAATTTATTGATTCTCCTTAATTTTAATCTTTGAAATATTCTTTCCAAAATAGCCTACCACTTATATACATTCAGAAAGTCTCCAGTTTCACAAAAAGTCAAGGATATAATTACACAGAAAGCTGAGAGGCCACACAGCATTTGACCGCTGGATTTACAAAAATCATTACAGTTTTTAGAAGTGTTTTCTCAATATTTCAACACTGCATCAACTACTGATGAAACACTTTTTGTTAGTGGGTTATTTAACCATGTATCATTATGCCTTTGGAAGGCTTTTTTCACATGCAGTGCACAAATTCACGTTTTTTCCACATGCAATGCAGGCATTCACAAATTATTTTGTCATCTGAACTTCTTTCACCTAATATATTCACTTTAAGTACCCCTGAGATTTAAAAATAACTATTGTAATTATTCAGTAACATATTTGCATGTTCATGGTTCTCTGATGTCAGTAAATGGTCACGTGACATGCAGGTAAACAAATAAAATACTTAATTTTTGTAGTATTTTGATTTATGTTTTTTTTAAGGATTTATCTTAATTTTATATTTTTTTTTATTATTAGCTTTTCATTAAACTTATGAATCCCCAGTTTGGGAAACCTTTATAATGTAATGCTAATATAATGTTTAATGTACTTCATGTTGTAAATCACAATGAATGTAACACATTTTCTATTTCTTTGCATTTTTATATCAATATGGTACAAAATTGTCCCATTTAAATCAATGTGACAAAGTTAGATCAAAAGTAATTAGATTAGTTACTTTATTAACGCATGCTTACATATTATTTACACCATAGCAATAAATTATTCAAAGTTTATTGATTATCCGTAATTTTAATCTTTGAAATATTCTTTTCTAAAAAAGAAATTTATCATTATGGTAGAAAATCGTCCCATTTAAATCAAAGTAGTCTGATTACATTACCTAAAATGTAGTGTGACGGATTACGTTACTAACTATAGTTTTCATCATGTAGTCTGTAATCAGTAACGGACTATAATTTGGCTCTGCATATAAATAAATATGAAAGCTTTAAGATGGAGAAGTGTGTGAGTGTGAGTGTGTGAGCGCGCGCGCGGTGAAACTCCTTGCGTCAGTGACGCAAGCGTATGCGCGCGACTCCACCCAACGGCACAAAACAACTTGGCGAGCGCAGCGCGAGTCATGGTGTCAAAGAGGGTCTCCTGAAGAACAAACTGCGCGAACTTTCACCAAAAGCGACTAAGAAGCTGCCGACGACCGTCTGGATCTCACATAAATTACAAAAAGTCCACTTTACGAAGGAACTATGCTTACCGACTGTCGACTTTAAAGCTAGCAGAGCGCAGCTAGCTCAAGAGTTTGGCGCCGCGAACTTCACGAACAGTGTGGATACAGTGTAAATATAGCCATTTATATAATTTAATACAAAGTAGTGTGAGGAAAAGAACTCTTTAAGGATCTCTCCGAGAGTTTATTCACTGTGTAGTTTGTCCGTGGACGGGAGGAGATGGCTCAGTCGCCGGTAGCTGTTCAAGTTCCTGGAATGCAGGTGAGTTAGAAAGGTAACGCCAGGCCATCACTGTTTTAATACAGTCTATGGGCCTTCATCATCATCATCATCATCATCATCCTCATCATCATCTAACCGCATTCAGCACGAGACACACAGATCAAACATATCCTCCTGAGAACCAACAAAAAAAGTTTTGTGAATGTTGTTGTCTTTTGACGTCATTATATTGGTTGGAGCTTAAAAAACAAGGGAGGGAAAAACATTATTAATTTATTCTGTGTTCTTTGAGTTAAGTTATTCTAAAAATAAATAAATTAAAAGGTATGTATTGGCAAAAAACATGTTTTATTTTCTCATTCACCAATCAGTTTTTAGGTTTCAGGATATTTTTAACCAAACAGCTGTGTAATGAAAGATAAAACAGTATAATTTGAAATACTACTAACTTTTTGCAATATGTGCGTGAAATGTCCTTAAACTGGTAGTGTATATAGACTATACATTGGATCTAATTTGCATATTAAAGTGTTCTTGAGGCAAACCATAATGAAAAAATAAGTAATAACTTGGCAACATTTTCATAAGAATGTCTCATATTTCATAGTAACATTGATCTATAATTTATTGTTAAATGCCTGATTAACAGCTATTTGTCCTCTACAGAAGACATTAGGACTGCACGATTATGACAGAAATCATAATTGTCGATTATTCCCTTGAAATTGTAATTGCGATTTATTAATTACGATTATCACAATTTACACTAAATTATGTTTATACCATTTTTGATGCAACTGCATGCCGTAAACAAGCTGAAAACTTTTAGAGCTTTTCTATAGTGTTAAACCGCAAATGTCAACTATACACCAGATTGGTTTCTTCTTTAAATTATAAAAAAGTAAAAATATGAATGGCATTATAATGTTATACTAAAATTAAAATAATGGGGAAAACCCTTAAGATAAAAACGAATCTTAAGTGTGCAGAACAATGTAAGTGGCTTTGAACGATTAATTGCCGCTTTGAACGATTACATAAATTTGGCATCTATAATTGTAATCACGATTAGTAATTTGATTAATTGTGCAGTCCTAGAAGATGTATGAAAATGATGCCCTGTTTCGTAACAAAAGTCATATTCCGATTTGAAACCCCATAACATTTTTCTGAGATGTTTATTAATGACAAATGATTAGAAAATTAGCCAGAATTAAATGATAATTACAAACCATGATCATATTTCCCTAAGAGTGCTAAATTTGAACATTCTGTCAATATCAGTTATATTTAAAGACCAAAGAGAAGGAGTGTTTGTGATCAAACCTACAAAAATTTGATGTGTCTGAAAAGCCCTGAATCCATCCAGACTTGACACTGAGGCATGAAGGGTCTCTGAGAAACTCACTAAAATATAATGTCCTCTACAGAAGACAAAAGTCTGTTTTGGTCCCAGGAGGATATTGCATCTGTACATTCACTTCTGTCTGATCTTTAACAATTTGTGTGTGTTTTAAATTAATCCTAATATAAACGCTAACAAAAAAAAGTACCATTTAGTTTTTTTTTTTCAAAGTTTTTGTGCATTTACCACTGTATTCTTTTCAATTCCTTAAAGTGCCATTGTACATGAATATGGTAATTATCTAGCACCATGGTTAATGTCATAGTACCGTGGCATTTTTTTACATTAATTGACATTAATATGCAGTTCACATTATACTGGACATTTGAATTTGAGCACATGAAATCTAATGTCATTCTGACAATGTGACAGGATTGCTAAATAAAACAACACCGGTCCTAATGTAGTTACTACTAGAATCCGAAGGATTTATTGTTTTGCCGATTTTATCAGCAGATATAAGCCTATCGCAGATATATTTGTATTGGCACATATGCCTTCCGATGTGTCACCAATATGAACATTTTTTTTTTTGCTTAACATAAAACACAGATAAAATGCTTGTAAATGGTGTAATTACATAGTTGTGCTCCATTGTTTGCTGTTGACAATCTGGAATTGAATTGGAAGTGTATGGAATTCCATTGAAAATTAGAATGGCTATAATTCCGTAACAAATTTGGTGGAGATCTGCCGCCGCATTCACGAGATAATGACACTAGCCAACCCTTTCACTTCAGTAAAAAGGTCTCCTGTTCAGGCAGAACTTCCCCGCTCTGCACATTTTGTATGTTTCTCTTATCTCTTCAGAGTTTGTATTAGGCCGCAGGTGCCCTGCAAAGTGGACTTCACAGGATATTCTGCCATGTTTCCAGTTCGAATGGAATGAACATGTTACATTCAAAGGCCATTAAAGCGCACAAGCTGTGAATTTAAATAGTATTTATTTACAGATGTAGGTTATATAATGTAACACTTCTCTAGTAAGTTTCGTTGTTTGGCATAGCGCAAATCTACGAATTAATGTTCTAAAGTGGAAAAACTTCAATGAATAAAGCTGAATGGAATTTAATTGAAATAAAGTTGAATAAACTTAAACTTTACTATTCAGTGCAATGATGTATTTGCCACATCATTATACGTGTTTCATCACCACTGCATTCTATATTTAGTACCAGTCAAAATTTTGGACATGCGTATGAGGAAGTGTCCAAACTTTTGACTGGTATTGTATACACACAAAGAATATCAGCTGATATATCGATATCAGTCATTTATTTTACTCCTTATTATCGGTATCGGCATCTGGCCTTAAAAAACCCTTATCAGTCGGGCTCTAGTTACTACTAGGGGTGTGCACGGATAGTCGAACATTCGAATATTCGGTCTGCTCTAATTATTCGATAAATAAAAATGATATTCGAATTTCACCCCAAAAAAAAAAGTTTACAATAAAACCTAATTTGGTCCGTTTCTGCGATTCTCCACGGCATATTTGAAGATATATGCAAGCAAAAAATAATTAATGAATGAATAAGGGGCCGTTCACATATTGCGCCTTAAAACGAGTGGAAAACGCTAGGTGCGCCGCTTTCTCCTTCTTTCCAAAGCGCTTGGGCAGAAGCGCTCCTGAGGCGTCTGCCAATGACGCGCTCTCTCCTTGAAGAGGCAGAAATTACAGCAAAGGATAAATGGATTTGCGATCAAAAAATCGCTTTCAGTAGCTCTGCTACTAAATTTATTTTAAAATGGCAATCCATATACAGATATGATCAGCTGTTCCTTCATCTTGGCTGAGCTTTCAACGCTGTTACGAGAAAGGATGAAGCTGAATGTTTAGTTCTTGTCACATGACCCGCGGTGCGCTTGCGGCATTCTGAAAAGTTGAGATGTTTTTAACTCGATGCGGTGCGGACGCGCCTGGAAATAACGGGCGCATCGCGACCGCATCGCTTCCATTATGAGCGCGCATACTGCTCACCTACATTGGAAATAACGAACTTGAGCGGTAAAGACACGATATGTGAACAGCCCCTTAGAACTGCGGTCTTCTACAGTATTTCAAATATGCCGTGGAGAGTCACAGAAAGTGACCGAATTCAAGAACATTGTTGCGGCATCTCTCAAGCAATGAATAAACACAGCTAACTTGGAGAGTGCAGTGAAAACTCCTCTTCTCGCGTCTGCACTAGACCCTTGGCACAAACATCTCAGGTTTCTCGATGAAAACATGAGAGAAGTAAGAAAAAAAAAAACTTTTTTGAACATTATCAGAACATTTTCCTTGATGCGAGTGGTGCGGATGCAACCGCTGTCTCCAACGATGAAGAGGATGCAATGCCCACTTGTCGGAAAAGGCTGAGCCAGTTCTTCAGCGATGATTACAGAATCCAGCCGAGATGAGTGGGAACAGTTCTTGCTGGAGCCATGTATTCCACCAGATGAGGATCCCATTCAGTGGTGAAACCAAAACACGAAGCGCTTCACAAAACTTATTCGCTTAGCACACCGTTATTTGTGAGTCGACGTCTGTGCCGTCAGAGCACGTTTTTTCCGCGGTTGGCCTTATTTTTAACAGACTAAGGAGCCGACTTTCCCCCGATCATGTTTACATGCCCGTATTTCTTAACAAGAACATGTAAAACAATAGGCAAAAAAGATTTGCTGACAGTTTAAAAAATTCAAAGTTAAGTGTAGGCTACGTTCTACAATAGCCTAATTGCTGCAGGATGCTTTACGTTTTTTCTTTGTTCACTTTTTTTTTTTTTTTGCTTTTAATCTGTACTTTTGTTTGTTTGCACACATTGTTAAAGGTTTTCAGCTACAAAACACGATGTGTAATGTTCAAGCTTATTGTGTGTAAGCTTGTTAAAAATGACGGAAACAATAAATGTTGCTGAAAAAATATGTCTGTCTCATTAAACTTAATTTGAATAAACGAATATTCGAATATTCGTTTTTTGTGAGCTCAAATATTCAAATGTGATATTTGCGGAAAAAACGCCCATCCCTAGTTACTACTACATAAAGAATATTAAAAGGATTGGTGACTCATGTTTAATAGCATTATGTTTTTATGTTAATTATGGGAACATTATATGCTTCAGAAATGAGTAATACCACTTAACAACATGCGTCTAATATGTAATTATTTGCCTGAGCAGTTTTTCTGGTATATTTGGAATGAGGATTAATTGAGTATTAATTAACATATTAATTGAGTATTTTTCATATCTATATATATGACTGAATGGATGGCTTGGCTTAGTCGCTATGAGTTGATTTTTGGTCCAGATCAGTCTATAATTGGTCATCTTTATACTCCTGGTCTGATCTAATAATGATGTTTTTGTATAAGGTGCCATCTGCTCCTAAAGTTGGGCTAGTGCTCTAGCACTCTTTTAATAAACGCATGAGTCTGCTTCTGCCGCCCGTGATCTAGGACAGTGGTGTACTCCTTGCGTTTTAAGCTGTTTTGTGTGACAGCCTTCCTTGCAGCACAGGAAGTGTGAATGTGGTTCCATGTTGTGGCCGCTGTCTCAACTTCACATTTAATAGACGCTTTGAATCAGAAGCTGTGTTTGGTTTGGCAGCGCATTAGAACTTCACCGCTCTTCCTTTTTTTGATCGCAGACGGAGGTCAGAAAGGTCACTGATCCAGACCGCCATAACTAAGCATGTGCTCCTTCCTGGAATAACACACACACACACACACACACACACACACGTATGTTGACTTCTCTGCTGTGACAACTGGATGGTATTGTTAATCATTAGGCACAGCAGATGGGTAACTTTGCTCATTAATGTAACACTTGTGACGCCTTTTTAATGTTTATTTTGTGAGTCTGTCTGGGGTTTAAAGTGCAGTCTCGACCTTCTAAATAGACGAAGCAATTGTCCATTCATAGAAGTATAGAAGTGACGTGTTATAGCTCCAGAAGCATGAAGGAGTGTCGTCTCAGGTGTAGTGTCTGGGTGTGGCCTGCAAGGAAGTGTTTCGCGCACTGGTTTACCGTAGTTAACACCTGAGACAGGTTCAGGGAAAGGGTAGCAGTCTGGAGGAACATGATGAAAGCTTGTTGTGTCATGTAGCTCGTGCCCACAGCCCCTGAGGAGTTCCTCTTTGTTGCCTGTTCATGTGTTTGTATAATGGAGGAAATGCATCCAGCTTTTCCAGCTGCATCCACGGCGGTTTATCAGAAGGAAGCAGACGGTGGAGCGGGGTATAGCTCATCACTGCTGCTCCACTGGATCTAGAGCACATCAGAGATGCCCAAAGACCAGATACTCTACTGTTTTTTTGTTTTTTCTTTCTCCAGTCTAATTGGAAATGAAATCTAACAATACGAGCCAAGTTCATTGTCTAAATTAAATGTATTTCCCCCAAAAAACTGTCACTGCCCATTACCTGAATTTGCAAAGCAAGCAAAAATGTAGCATGGAATTTCTTAAAATTTTGTTAGACAGCAAATAGGGGTGCAAATTTTGGCGAATTCTTTTAACCAGTTAACTAGTTAAAAAGGTTAACCGACAATGATCAAACATGGGGTAAATGCAGTATGTGGGGTGTGATATATAAGCAGAAGCCATGTTTTCATGTTCTTTAATATTGAATTGAAAAAAAATATCACAATATGCACGTTTTGCTGAAAACTTGATTAAAAAAATATATATATATATATGACAGACCTACTATATCACAAATTTTATAATTTCTAAGTAGTCTCGATCATTAAACGTTAAGTCATTTATTTATATTGTGCTTTATACAATACATATTGTCTCAGAGCAACTTCACATCGATAAACAGATATCACTACATCAGTTATGAAACAACTTCAAATTTAGCTGTAAAGTCATTTCAAAGAAGACAATTGTGCCATTATTTAGCTCAAGTTCATTCAGTATTGATTCAGTTCAAGGATGACTGTCACTGTTGCACTTCAGCTCAAGTTTTGTTCTCATCTAATAGCATCAATGCAGTTGAATCCATAATATTACTGAATATTAAAGGTCTTTTAAACCTAAATTGCAAATAAATCAGCTTTATACACAAGTAAATATTAAAAAGATTCATTAAGATCTTTCCACCTTGTGTTGGCCACACAAATGTTGGTGCTTGTTTTCTTTCTGTCTTATGGCTACAGGCGTTTCTTCTGGTCTCCGCTGGTAAAACATGTTAGTGAGTGTATCCAATGACTGATTTAACAGCATTAATTCTGATGCTTTATTATTTTTGTGCAGTGTTTTTTTTTTTTATCTATCATTTACATATTCAAATTTTTAAGCACATATGTGCAAAACACACTTTGATATCCAGCACAACCACACTATTATAATTACATCATTTCAATTCAATTGGCCTTTTTTTCAGCAGAAGAACAAAACAGGTGAAAGTGAGTATTTGCTCCATGGGTGCTAAATAGTAAAAATGTAAAAACTGTAAAACTTTGAAGGCTTACAAACAATAATCCATTATTGTATTCTTAATTGACACAAAAAAATATTTTAATGGGTGTCGGTGTGGACATTTTTGTTCCTGAGTGCATTTTTTTTTTTATTATTATTTTTTATTTATGAAATAAATGATGATAAAATATTTAAATTTAAATATTTTAAATTCCCAAAAAAAAGTATGCACAATGGTTAAAACTTTTTCATAGAAAACTAAGGGAAAGGTTTCCATCTTATGTAAGTGCACACCACATATTTATTTTAATATGCAAAATCTTAGGCTAACACCAAACAACAGAATGCATCTTTAAATGTAATATTTTGTCTATTTTTAATCTATATGTTTGCCATTGTTATTTCTGTACAAAAAATTTAGTTGTTTTTTAGATAAGTGTTGTAAAAGGGCTGTTAAAATCACTCTGGACCCCTCACATCCAGCACACTCCCTCTTTGAACTGTTGCCATCTGGTCGACGCTACAGAGCACTGAGCACCAGAACGACCAGACACAGGAACAGTTTCTTCCCTCAGGCAATCCATCTTATGAACAGCTGATAATAACTGTGGGACACACTACACTATTTATATTTATATACACTACACTTTTTATCCAACACACATACTTAGCGTACACTTAAATCTTTTGCACATAATATACATGTACATACATGGAACACACTATACTACTTATATTTATATTTATATACACATACACTTATTTATCCAAACACACATACTTAGCGTACAGTTAAAATTTTTCCACATAATATACATGTTCATACATTAATGCTCTTTTTAATATACCTGCCATACATTGTCAATTTGTATATTGTCAATCCTTACCCACCTATTTGTATTTTTTTGTATTTTTTATTCCTTATTGTGTTTTTTGTTCTGTCGCTGTTATGTTGCACTGCGGAGCTCTGTCACGAAAACAAATTCCTCGTATGTGTGAACATACCTGGCAATAAAGCTCATTCTCATTCTGATTCTGATTCTGATTCTGTAAGTTTTTCATCACAAGTTTGACATTTCAAGCCCTGTTTCTTGAAAGTGCCCTTGCACATATGTAGAAAAACAGCTCAGAATCATTGAAGAGAGAACTGTGATGCATTGGAGAATAGATCCCTCCCCAACTCTTGTAAATAACCATATTTTGATTTCATGCAGACTTTTCATATGGTCTTTAAAGCTAATAAACCGACTAAACTCAACAACAAAACTTTAAATGTTTTAAAAGACTAACTGTAGAACCGCTTTTGTGCCTCTTATATTTTAATCAGTATTGCACACAGTGAAATAACTATCTGCAATAGGTAACTGATACCAGTTAAACAGCTGCATATATTGATTCGCAGAGCTCTCCTCCCAAAGGTTTCTTGGAATTTTATTGATTAACCTGATATGGCATTGGTATTCTCTCTGCTATAAACACTTATGAACTGTTTGTCTTTGATCTTCAATGTTCCATTGAACCTTTTATAAAACTGGAGGAATATAACCAAGCAACTGCATATGTTTTTGGTGCACTGAAACACATGGTTTATAGAAGGAAAGCGAGAGGTCTTTTTTGAAATCTGTTTCTACAGAAAATCTACAGAGTGTTGAATATGAGAGATTCCATTCTGTAAACTTACATTCCAAATACGTCATTACAGCAAAATTACCAGAGCTACAGTATGTCGTTAACTAGTAAAACTATCCAATCTAGTCAACTCTAACTCTGTGTAACTTCTGTATTCCAGAACAGCCGAACAGACCCTGAAGAGTTGTTCACTAAACTAGAGCGGATCGGGAAGGGCTCGTTCGGTGAGGTGTTCAAAGGCATCGACCGCCGCACTCAGAACGTAGTGGCCATCAAGACCATCGATCTCGAAGAGGCAGAAGATGAGATCGAAGACATCCAACAGGAGATCACCGTACTCAGCCAGTGCGATAGTCCTCATGTCACCAAATACTATGGCTCTTACCTAAAGGTATGGATTGACATTGGCTGTTTCACACATTAGCTGTAGCACATGCTAGTAGTGTTGTCACAGTAGCAACATTTCAGCAGTAGATGCCAATACTAATAAAATTTGGTTCTCTCTGTATTGCAAAAACTACTGGAACTCTATCTGAGACTATTTATTATTTAAATTAATTTAGTGTGTTAATTATTAATGAGAAAGTCCATAAACCCACTGAAGGATACACTCACAGCGCTTTTCCCAGATGTCACACCAGAACAGTTTTCAGAACTGAAATTTAAGAATTTCACACATTTTTATATTGTTATAGGTAAGCACCGGTTCTCTGTTCCCAGTACTAGGTTTTTTGAGACATGACGTTATATTATCGTAGCACCATAGTGCTGTGCATTGTGTGTGCCTTTGGATTAAAATGACTACAAAAGATGGCTGAGGATATATTTTAATGGGGATTTCGGAAGCCGTTTTTAAAGATTGGATGCCATTGGTGACTCATGGCCAAACCCTCTGTGCTATGTCACTATACCTGTATTTCTGGAAGGCATCCAGACAGAATGTAATGTCTGGCCACTTTGTGTGTCTGTGTGCATTGATGGTCAGTGTTTGTTCCAACAAATGATGAAAAGGCTGCATCAAGTATATGGTTAAAAACAGAACAGGGGCGTTGTGTTATAAAGAAAATGTGCAGATTTCATACAAAAGTTGTGCATATGGACATAAAGTAGATTTAGATGTTGCATACACAGTCTTGAGGTTTATAATGTACGTTGGAACCTGCATGCAATTCCCTTTATAAATCCCAGTCAGTTAAAAAATGTGCATACTTTGTGCACAGGCTTTCCTCCCAATCTTGTTTCCTCCCCAAAATAACCATATTTGCACTTGCAATGCCAACTTTCAGTATGCAATACCTTATATGCATATGATTTCCATATGCGTAGTCCCATCCATGTGATTCTGCCACTTAAACAGAACAAGACACTGAAAATATGAGTTAACGAGCCCCTCAGTGTGTGTTATTATACTGTTTATGTTGTTAAGCCATTTTCAGTACTGGTGAACTTGCACTTGGTACATTTGTAAGAAATTCCCATTATGTGCGAGGAAATTTTGTGACGTTTGTGATGACCAGATTTTTTTTTTTTACTGGCTTTTACTTTTGACCATTGTAATAAAGTTGTTACAATACATACCAGTGTCTTAAGTCGCTGGGGTGTATTTGTAGCAATAGCCAAAAAACCATTGTATAGGTCAAAATGATTAATTTTTCTTTTATGCCAAAAATCATTAGGATATTGAGTAAAGATCATGTTCCATGAAGATATTTTGTAAATTTCCTTCCTTAAATATATAAAAACTTTATTTTTGATTAGTAATATACATTGCTAAGAATTCATTTGGACAACTTTAAAGGTGATTTTCTCAATATTTAGATTTTTTTGCTCCCTCAGATTCCAGATTTTCAAATAGTTGTATCTCAGACAAATATTGTCCTCCTTACAAACCACACATCAACGGAAAGATTATTTATTCAGCTTTCAGGTTATGTATAAAATCTAAATTTTGACAGAAATTGACACTTTAGGCTGGTTTTGTGGATATTTCAATAACTCAACAAAAACTACTAGCCTAACTAATATAAAGTTTAAAATAAAAATGTAAAAAAAAACAAGTAAACAGTCAGTAATAAGAACAAATAAATAAAGCACAAGCAATAGCACAAATACATACAACAGAACAAAAGATACAAAACATTTTGACTAGGCACCCAAACAATGGCCTGTCATATTGCAATGCATCAAAACGGCCAATACAGCACAGTTAAGAGGAGGCCGATGTTTACTAAACTGGGGACTAGCTTTGACCCTTGCTGCTGATTTGAATGGCAATGCATCCCGGTTAAGTGTCAGTTGATGGTAGTGTTGTCACAATATCAAAATTATTGTTTCGATACCGATACCTAGTCAAGAATTGTGATTTCTCGTTCACTGAAGTTCCTCCCTCCACAGCAGCACGCGAGCTCGGCGCTATTAGCAGCGCATGCGCAGCTCGTGAACAGCTCTGTGAACCGTTTCATCCTGTCAGAGTTACTCAAGATGTGACGGAGCATGTGGTTTTGTTGAATGTAGTGAACCCATATGCCCTTCACTGAATGAGATCGAGAGATCTTCTCATTCGTGAACGAGTTGAATGAACTGACACATCTCGTTTATGAACGAAATGAATGAGTATACAGGGTCAGTGAGCCAAGCATGTAAATCTCGATCAGCAATCAGCAGATACAAAGCACAGTTATAGGTGCTGTGCAGATACGCTCGTTTTCATATTTAGCATACAGAACATAACTCCACGTTTAATCCCCGATTAATGTGAATATTATATATGAACTGTCTGACCAAACAATTAAAATTTTAATTATGCAAGAAAACCTCGTGCTTTGTTCATCTGAACAACTTATTTAAACTATTTAATGCGATTATGCACACATTTTAGTAAAGCCAAATTACTGTTACGGTTGCACTCCATAACAATGTGTTAAAACACAGGCAACTAAACACAAAGAATTTACAACATTGTATTACAGTAGAGATCTCATGATAATGTTATGTGTATGACGCTGCACTTCTTTTTATAGCCATGATGAGCAACTAATTTAAGACATACTGTTTGCCAGAAATATGGGAAAAAAATAACACTGCTGGATTATTAATAATGTATCTGTTAAAAAAAAAAAAAAAAGGAACATTTAAATGAAATGTGATTGTTTCAAATAATCCAATCATAGGGCATTGCCCGTAATTGAATTGCTTTTGTAGTGGGTTAGTTACCTCAACCAGACTGCATCCTATATGAGATTAATCCGATACCTACACACCAAAAACAGTAATCTATTGTTACATTCTATACATTCAATTACAATAGTGTTCTCTATAGAATGTGATGTATGGGAAAGTAACCATCTGAAATTCTACCATGGCATTTTTCATCCTTTACTCGCCTGAAAAAAAAAATACAAAAGATAATCTGAAGAATGTTACAACCAGTGTTTGGAATAACGCCGTTTAAAAGAACGGCGTTAGGTAGCAACGTTATTTTTTCAGTAACGGGGTAATCTAACTAATTACTTTTCCCGTCGTTATAACGCCGTTAACATTACTGGACATTAAATGCGGTGCGTTACTATGCATTGATTTAATAAACTATTTAATCCGAACACACCCCTGGCTCACAGAGCGAGTGAGGAGGTGGGTTAATAATGAGATAAGCGATTATGATTGGCTAAGGCAGAGTCATGTGTTTCATGGTAGCCAATCAGAGCCAATGTTTTTACGCCAGCGGTACACACACACGCGAGATTCGCAGATGCAGCAGAGATGGCGAGTCAGGAGCAATCCGATGAAAAGTTGGCATTTTCAAGGTGGAGATATAAGCACAAATTCAAATTCATTGTGGTCAAAGGCAAGAACGTGCATGTAATGTGTACATGTAATATGTGACACACGCATCTACAAAGCTAGTGGCCAGAACCACTTTTCTTACAAAGATAATACTTGGAAGTGCAGGATAAAACTCTTGCTGTCTGTTGACGTGCAATAAATATTGAAAGTTATGTACGAACACCTGTCTGTTCTACTCATTTTAACTGACTTGTGAAAACTGCTCCAAAAAAATTAAAAATTCTTTGACGTATAGCAATTTTTTTTTTTACAGTAACACAAATAGTTACTTTCCCTGGTAATGAGTTACTTTTATTATAGAGTAATTCAGTTACTAACTCAGTTACTTTTTGCAACAAGTAGTGAGTAACTATAACTAATTGCTTTTTAATGTAACGTTCCCAACAGTGGTTATAACAGAAGTTTTGTACATAATTATGAAAGTCACTTCGACCTAGTACATTAAAGCCCTAAAAAGTACATAGTTTAAGTGAAAATCCTCTAAACTGGTATATTTTTAAGTATTGGGAATTCACTCTCAAATCAAATATGATCAAATATCAATATCATTTCTTGGCCAAGGGTCTCATCCAAATTGAAGGCTGTGAACAAAAACAAAAAAAGAAATGAAGAAGGCATAAATATAGGCTATGCTATACATTGTGCATGAGAAAGTTTTCAAATAAACATACATTATAATAAAGAAAATTTGAAACCAGGACAAATTAATAAAAAAAGAAAAGAAAAACAAAACAAAAGCACAAACTGAGTTAACTGCTTAATTGTTCTGCTGGTGCACTCTCATTCACTCCTCTGACGTGTCATAATCCCATTATAGTTACATATCTCATAAAAATGTGATTATTCATCAAGTATCATGCTAGCCAGTGTTTCCTGTTTCAACAATAAGTCAGACGCATCAGAGCTATTGCACAATTGGTCACAATTGATATTTTTCAGTGCTTTCCTACATCTGAGTTCATATATGAATGTCTTGTTTTTTTCCTCTAGGGTAGTAAACTCTGGATCATAATGGAGTATCTGGGCGGAGGTTCAGCTCTGGATCTGGTAAGTCCTTTGACTTATATGTGAGCCTCCACAGCTACAGAATGCGGCTGATCGTGTGCCCAACACCTTCAACCTGTTTTGTGTTCATGTGCAGCTGAGAGCCGGACCCTTTGATGAATACCAGATAGCCACCATGCTGAAGGAGATTTTGAAAGGTTTGGACTACCTGCACTGTGAGAAGAAAATCCACAGGGACATAAAAGGTGTGTACGCAGAGGAATATTTGTCTGCTTGGTTGAGTGGGTGTGACGTTTGTTTTTCCACTTGTGTGAACTATATGCAGGGTGAGGTAGATTTCCAGCTGGTTGGTCTGAAAATAGCTGCTCAGATTGGTGTTGTCTTCTATAGTTTTGTGTTCTTAATATTATTATTTATTTTATTTGTTTATTTTAAAAGGGGTGGGGCTCAACCCTAAACTTGTCATTTTTAATGTTTTGAACAGTAGTGTATATTCTTACAAAAGATTTCTACTTGTAAAACCCTGAATAAAGTGTCACATATAAAAAAAAAAAAAAATTAAGCATCACTGTTTCCAACATTGCTAATAAATCAGCATAGAATGATTTCTGAAGATCATGCGACGCTGAAGACTGGACTAATGATGCAAAATAATTCAGCTTTGCATCCCAGGAATAAACAGACCTGCCAACATGTATGCATTTTGCATAGCGGCTATCCATTTTGACTTCAAAGTACGCTGGTACAATTTGTCACTCTAAACTACAAAAACATCTAGTGACAAATCTGTCCACGCGCAGTATTCAAAACAAGATGAAGAGTTAATCAGCGTTATATTTCTCTCCTAGTAGCCTGTAGCTTATAGTTTCAGTTCAAACAGAAAGGCTGACAGAGACATGCTGTTTAATGTGTTTGAGATGTGCTGTTTTACTTAATGCATAACTTACATTTCACAGGTATATTCTCCATCTATAAATGTTAAAAAAGCCATGGAAATATTTCCATTTTGCTGTCAGATGTGCATGAGCTTCTGCTTTGCAATTCTTCGCTAAACTCCACAGAATTCACGCATGCGCGCCAAACAGACAATGAAATAGGAGCGCAATAACTCTGTCTAATAAATATATTATGCTGAAATATTTGTAGTTGGTCAATAAATGTGACATGTGGAATTTTAATGTAGAATTTTACACACACATTAAACATAATTAATGTGTGTGTAATATAGCACTAACTGTAAAGTGTAATGGGCTAATCAAAATAGCCTTTTTCTCAATTAGTCTGTGTTTTTTATTATTTTCATTTTTAGTTTAGTAACTTCAAGTTCTGCTTCAAAAGGATTATTTTTGTTTTAGATTGCTACAATATGTTACAATGTAACTATTTTAATTTAAACTGAAAATACTGAGATATAGGCTACAGTAGTGTTGTCACGGTACCAAACTTTCAGTATTCGGTACCGATACCAGTGAAAATCCACGGTTCTCGGTACCAATTTCGGTACCAAAGCAAAATACAAAAATATGCTAATTAAAAAAAAAAATTAGCACTAAAAATAAAACCAATGCCATTCTTTATACTTATTTACAATTGTGTTTAAAGTTTTTCTACAAGTTCTATAATTATGAAAAACAGTGAACAAGTTTCACCCGAATTTAATTTGTCTTTTAATTTATGAAATTTAAACACATTTTATTTTTGGTAAATAAATGTTTATGTTTATTGCATAAAAAACTAAATGGCAAAAAATTAACTAAACTGTTACGGTAAACAATAAAAACTTTAAACTGTTTACCCCCACTTTAACCCCAGTTATATAGCATACATGCATATATTCATCTTACTCATCTTAAACTTTTGAACGGCTTCAAAAGAATATCAGGTGCTGGTCATAGAATATCATCAAAAAGTTTATTTATTTCACTAATTCCATTCAAAAAGTGAAACTTGTATGTTATATTCATTCATTACACACAAACTGATATATTTCAAATATTTATTTTTTTAATTTTGATGTTTATAACATCAAATCCCAAAAATCCCAAATTCAGTATCTCAGAAAATTTTAATATTGTGAAAAGGTTCAATATTGAAGACACCTGGTGCCACACTCTAATCAGCTAATTAACTCAAAACACCTGCAAAGTCTTTAAATGGTCTCTCAGTATAGTTCTGTAGGCTACACAATCATGGGGAAGACTGCTGACTTGACAGTTGTCCAAAAGACGACCACTGACACCTTGCACAAGGAGGGCAAGACACAAAATGTCATTGCAAAAGAGGCTGGCTGTGGCCAAGCACATTAATAGAGAGGCGAAGGGAAGGAAAAGATGTGGTAGAAAAAAAGTGTACAAGCAATAGGGATAACCGCACCCTGGAGAGGATTGTGAAACAAAACCCATTCAAAAATGTGGGGGAGATTCACAAAGAGTGGACTGCAGTTGGAGTCAGTGCTTCAAGAACCACCACGCACAGATGTATGCAAGACATGGGTTTCAGCTGTCGCACTCCTTGTGTCAAGCCACTCTTGAACAACAGACAGCGTCAGAAGTGTCTCTCAGACAAAAAGGACTGGACTGCTGCTGAGTGGTCCAAAGTTATGTTCTCTGATAGTAAATTTTGCATTTCCTTTGGAAATCAGGGTCCCAGAGTCTGGAGGAAGAGAGGAGAGGTACACAATCCATGTTGCTTGAGGTCCAGTGTAAAGTTTCCACAGTCAGTGATGGTTTGGGGTGCCATGTCATCTGCTGGTGTTGGTCCACTGTGTTTTCTGAGGTCCAAGGTCAACACAGCCGTATACCAGGAAGTTTTAGAGCACTTCATGCTTCCTGCTGCTGACCAACTTTATGGAGATGCAGATTTCATTTTCCAACAGGACTTTGCACCTGCACACAGTGCCAAAGCTACCAGTACCTGGTTTAAGGACCATGGTATCCCTGTTCTTAATTGGCCAGCAAACTCGCCTGACCTTAACCCCATAGATTTTCTGAAGATTGTGAAGAGGAAGATGTGATATGTCAGACCCAAGAATGCAGAAGAGCTGAAGGCCACTATCAGAGCAACCTGGGCTCTCATAACACCTGAGCAGTGCCACAGACTGATCGACTCCATGCCACGCCGCATTGCTGCAGTAATTCAGCCAAACGGAGTCAAGTATTGAGTGCTGTACATGCTCATACTTTTCATTTTTATACTTTTTAGTTGGCCAAGATTTCTAAAAATCCTTTCTTTGTATCGGTCTTCAGTTTTATTCTAATTTTCTGAGATAATGAATTTGGGATGTTCCTTAGTTGTCCGTTATAATCATCAAAATTAAAAGTGATACACATTTGAAATATATCAGTCTGTGTGTAATGAATTAATATACAAGTTTCACTTTTTGAATGGAATTAGTGAAATAAATCAACTTTTTGATGATATTCTAATTATATGACAAGCACCTGTATATATTCAGGATTATCAAACACAATTATTTATTGCACTTTCACATAAACCCAAATCAAGAGATCATCAATTAAAGTTTTGCATGGCTTGCTCTCAGATTTATTATACTGAGCTGAATATCTTAAGAGATCATTGAACCCCAGCTTACTTGTTTGCCAGTGTTTTTAGCTCATCAGCGATTTCTTTGTAATGTAGATAGAGCAGTTTGAAATGAAGTAATATTGCAATATATAACAAAAATAGTAACAATATAATTTTATTTTCAAGACATGCAGCACTATATATAAGACTTAATAATTAAAGATTATATACAAGATGTGACTGACATCAGTGAATGTGTGAAAAAAAGACTTACTTCTAAGCAGAATATGCAAGATCTATTTAATGTTTTTCCTGTTCCCATTATGGAAACATTAAATACACTGTAAAAACGGAAATTCATCAGTTTTTGATTGAGTAAAATTAAAGCTGCCGTGTCTGTTGGTCTCCATCGTCTCTTATTTTTACACGGTTACAGCTGCCAACGTGTTGTTGTCTGAGTCTGGAGAGGTGAAGCTGGCAGACTTCGGTGTGGCGGGACAGCTGACAGACACACAGATCAAGAGAGAGACGTTTGTAGGTACACCGTTCTGGATGGCTCCCGAGGTCATCCAGCAGTCTGCCTACGACTCGAAGGTACGTCCCTCTGAATCCACTCACATCTCAGCATTATAAATGGAAATGTTTCCAGAATCACACTGTTGTTTTCTTTGTAGAGCAGGCTAAAGCTAGACTTCATTGTAATGCAAACTGTTGATTAGGAAGAAACAGCATGAACATGCTGCAGTTATTAAAGACTAAGCTGTTACGTGTAAACACATGTATCTCTGTATATAAACACATCAGTCACACTTTAGTTTGGGAACCTGTTCTCAACTATTAACTACAACTTTTGCCTCAGTAAACTCTTAATTTGCTGCTTATTTATAATAAATTAGTTGTTAAGTTTAGGTATGGGGTGGATTAAATGATCTAAAATATGTGCTGGAAAAATAAGTGGTAATGTACACAGGCTAATTTTGAATTACAGGCAAAAAAAAAAAGTGAAAAAGGTACATTTTGGTTGAATTTGAGGTTTTCACAATGATTAGTTCATTAAGCCCTCGTCTAATCCTCCAAGGAGCACAAAGAGATAACTAATAATATTTTGCCATTAATCATTATCCTGTAAAAGCTTCGTTCATGTTCGGAGCACAATTTAAGATATTTTGGATGAAAACCGGGAGCCTTATGACGGTCCCATTAACTGCCAAGTAACTTACATGGTTAAAGTCCAGAAAAAGTATTAAAGACATCGTCATAATCCATCTGCCATCAGTGATTCAACTGTAACATTATGAAGCAAGCAGCGTACGCTCTTCTGTGTCAGCCGCGCTGCACGGATGCGCTGTTTTCATTCAAATCAAAGTGTAAATACACATAGAAAACAAATCCTTGTGTCGCGTCTGACTCAGAAGAGCATATGCTGCCTGCATTCAGCTCATATTCTCCAAAATGGAAATAGAGGAGACGAATTGTTGAATAAAGTCGTTACTTTTGTTTTCTTTGTGTAAAAAAAAGTATTCTCATCACTTCATAACGTTATGTTTGAAGCACTGATGGCAGATGGACTATTCTGACGATGTCTTTCATACTTTTCTGTACCATGACAGTGTAAGCACAAGTTCGGTAGAGTTGTAAAACACAGCATCCAGCTTTGTGAAGATTCAAATAGAGATACATTCATATAAACCCCCAGTTCAGCGTTTTTATGATTTTCTTGCATTTTTTGCACATCATAGTTTGTCTGCTACAGTATTTTTCCTCTTGATGTCTGTCTTCAGCATATCTGGACTCTGTTAACAGCCTTTTACACACTTTGTAATATTTCAACACAAATTACATTCATGGAAAGTGATTGCAGTGTGTGTGCAAGTCTGGAGCCGAGATTGGTTGGAATAAAACAAAAAATGGCTAGTCGACCAGTGCATCTGTACTCAACTGTATACCGTATTTTCCGGACTATAAGTCGCACTTTTTTTCATAGTTTGGCTGGTCCTGCGACTTATAGTTAGGTGCGACTTATTTATCAAAATTAATTTGACATGAACCGAGAGAAATGAACTAACAGAAAACATTACCGTCTACAGCCGCGACAGGGCGCTCTATGCTGCTCAGTTCTCCTGTAGTCTACACTGAAGACATAGCATAGTCCGGAAAATACGGTATTTGTGTGTGCCGCGTTTAAAAGATCAGCCTGAATTTACACAGAATCAGCCAATCACCGATCACGAGATTAGATGAATATCAGCCAACAAAGATTAAAGGCCAATCGATTAGTGTCCCACTTCTTTGTTCTGTTAAACATAGAAGATATTTTGAGGAATGCCGGTAACTTTTTGGTCCCCATTTGACTTCCATAGTAATTTTTTCCATGCTATGGAAGTCAACGATTTGTTTACTAACATTCTTAACATTCTTCTTCTTGTAAGGGGAAAGAAAGTTACATAGGTTTGGGACAATTTAAGAGAGTGAGTAAATAACAGGATTTAAATTTTAGAGGGAACTATCCCTTTAAATGCTGTTTTTGATCCTTCAAAACTAAACAAATGTCTTGCTCCTTTTTTGGTTTATTCTCAAAATAATTGTATCATGGCAAGCTCAAAATGTGTTCAGCTTTGTGAAGTTGTTTGTTTTGCTCTCAGGCTGATATTTGGTCTCTTGGGATCACTGCCATTGAGTTGGCCAAAGGCGAGCCCCCAAACTCAGACATGCACCCCATGAGAGTGCTCTTCCACATCCCCAAGAACACACCGCCCACCCTCAACGGGGACTTCTCCAAGACTTTCAAAGAGTTTGTGGACTCCTGTCTCAACAAAGACCCTGGATTTGTAAGACCCACAGTTTGCAAGCATTCCTTACTCATATATGTGTGTTTCACTTAGACTGGAGTTGTCACAAAAGCTTTGATAAATGGGTACAAAAAGGCCCTGTATGAGCTCATTTATACAGTTATGCAGCAAGTGTGGAAATAAATTTAAAGTGGAAAATGTATGTTATAATGTGCATTAAGTGTAGTTTGCTTTCTCTGTGTGAATGGCACCTGCAGAGCTCAGTTGGTATAACACTGTCAGTGAGTGCCACATCTGAGTGACTTTCACATGTAAGAGTATTTAGTGCTGTGCTATTTTGAGGCATGAGTAACACAATACTACTGGTGCACCACTATACTGTGCAGCTCTAACTGATGTGTTTGTAAAGTCATAAAGGTAATAAAATTTCACTATTTAATTTTCTTAGAGACCAACAGCAAAGGAACTCCTGAAGCACAGATTTATCGTTAAACATGCCAAGAAGACATCCTACCTCACCGAGCTCATTGACCGGCTGAAGCGCTGGAAAGCCGAGGGTCACAGCGATGGAGAATCAAGTTCTGACTCTGACTCGTAAGCATGCGGCCAGCACACAAATGCATTTAACCTAAATTATCATTCACAGAGGCTTGGGTTGACAAATCAGTATACATTTCAGGAGAAACCTTTCCATTGCACCAGTTTGCTTTTCTGGAAACAAAACACACACTGCTTTCTAAAAAGTGTTCTGTCACTAACCATCTTGAGTTAACATTTATGGGGCTAATTCACAGCAATTTTACTGTGGAATACAAAAGGCAGATGTTGAAGAACGTTAATGCAGCTCTCTTTTCATACAGGGAAAGCATACAGTGAACGAGTTTCCAAGTCAGTGATGCCCATGTGACAGACTGAAATTGAAGTCTGTTAAGTCTGTTTTTGGCTGAAAATATTGTCCTCTGCAATTAACACTTCAGAAAATAAATAAGCCCCCCCCCCCACTTAAATTCTTTCAGTATTCAGCTTGTATTTGAATTCTAAAGAATATTTCAATTGGGGGAAAAATCACTGAACAGCAGTTTAAAAAACAAACAAAAAAACAACCGTCCACAAGAGGGCGCAATGAATAAATCTAATCCAGACAAGAACCATGTTATGTTGTTTATTTTTTAACAAAAAATGCATTTTGCTTTAAATCAAACTGCATATGCTTTCAGGAACATTCCAGTCATTTTAGACAGTTTTTTCACACTTGGTACCTTCACGCTTTTTAATAAATATATATTTTTCGTGATACTATGCAATATGTATTTAAAAAATTGAGCTTTGTTTTTTTTTTGGGGGGGGGGGATTTCCTGTCTGCCATTTTTTTACAGCGAAGGTACCAAGTGTTACTTTTTATTATTCGACCCTTTTACACCGAAATCTTGTCCAGAATTTTTCAATGAAGATAAAATCTGTAAAACATTTTTTTGGTGAAAAGTGACCAAGGAGAACCAGAGGGTTAAAAAGTCTCTCTTTCTCGTGTGCATTTTAAATTGCTCAAACTACACATAAACAGCAAGTTGAAAATCTCAATGCACTCTTCATGTGTGTCTAACAGGGAGCCCAGCAGTAAAGACAGTGACTCGTCTCCTGAGTGGTCCTTCACCACTGTCCGTAAGAAGAAGCCGGAAAAAAAGCAGCCCAATGGGATGGTGAGTTCTGAATGATGATTTGGATGCTCAGTGTTCGTACCTGATTATTGACAGCAAGTGTGTGTTTTTGATCTCCTCCCATCAGGTTGAAGAACTGCAGAAGAAGTCAAGCAGTTTAACCACCGTCATGGCTCCTGTTTTTTCAGAGGTAGGGGAGCTAGTCTTCTCACATGCTTCTGTTTGGGAAGCTGAACAGAAATTAAAATGCTATTCAGAATCATCATGTGACCTGAAATCAGTTTAGTTATGTAGTTGCAAAAACCAAAGTGGGGTTGACTGAGCTTTTTGTTATAGCTGAAATCACAGCACAGAGATGATGACAAGACGAGAGGAGTTCTGGAGCAGCTGGAGAAGAGCCTGCATGTGGCTGAGGACATCTGTCCTGGTGTCACCGACAGGATGATCAGCCAAATCCTGGAGAGGGTGCAGAGGTCAGACACATTTAAGACTGTCTGAATGCAGTTTACAAACCTGGAGATTGTGTAATTATCCTTACAATTTTCTAGAAGTAAACATTAAAAGTAGCAGTCGACTGATACATCCTTAAAGCCAATATTATCGGTTGATATTTGGGATTGTAATGGTGCAATAAAACATGCTTAACAGAAAGGTGTTCTTGAAACCTTTCTGTTAAGCATGTTTTATTGCACCATTAATGCAAGTAGATGATAGTTGTATTGAGAAAGATCTCTAAAAGAAATAGTTCACCTAAAATGTTTCTTCATCAAATTTAGAGAAATGTAGCATTGCATCACTTGTTCAGAAGTGGATCCTCTGCAGTGAATGGGTGCCGTCAGAGTCCAAACAGCTGATAAAAACATCACAATAATCCACAAGTAATCCACTCCATCAGTTAACATCTGAAGAAGACGAAAGAAACAAATCCATCGAGTTTTAACTTTTTACCATTGTTTCTTTCCAGAATGCGAGTCCTCTATCCATAATAATGCTTCCTTAATGACAAAAGTTCATGTCGTCTGAATCAGGAGAGAAATATGCACAGATCAAAAACACTTCTAAAAAACATGAGTGGATTTTGATGTGAGAGACAACAGGGGATTGACCTTTTCTCCGAAGGAAGTGTCATTGTGGATTATTTTGGCCAGAAGCAACTGTCTGAATTAAAAAATGTCTTAACGGATTTATTTCTTACAAACACGCATCTTTTGACTGCACAAGATGTTAACTGATGGACTGGAGTGGTTTGGATTATTATGTTTTTATCAACTGTTTGGACTCATTCTGACGGCACCCATTCACTGCAGAGGATCCATTGGCGAGCATGTGATTTGATCTCTTTTGTTGTTTGAAGAAACAAGAATTAGGCTGCTGTCACTTTAAGACTGAATGCACAGATCTAATAAACTGATACACGTGCATTTTCTTTCCCAACTGCTTTGTTCACTTGAGACAGAAACAATAATAAGGTGCCAATTCAGAGCTTAGTCCAGAGCTCACATGGTTTGTGAGACGCAGCTTTATCTGCACGAGTCTGGCCAGTAACGCCACCTGCTTGACCGATGAACCATGTTGATGATTTCAGCATCAGATATCTGTGTGGTTTATCAGTAATCCATGATCAGATCTTTCTCCTCATCTTCCCTCTGTAGGTTCTCTATGAGTTAGTGCTACATTGGGTCTCTGGGAACACGCCACCCTTCTGCTGTCAGCCCTGATGACTACACCTTAACACACTCACACATGTACAGAGACACACTATCTTATCATAACCAAAAGGAGTTCTTTTTTTTTTTTTGTCCCAAAGAATGGATATATATATATATATATATATATATATAGATATATATATATATATATATATATATATATATATATATATATAGTGATCAACTGTATTTTTGCAACATGCTTTTATATTAGTCTTCTGCTGGTGCCCAATAATGTGTGTTACTGTTATTTTATTCTACATTTTACTTTGAAAGTCAAAAAATATCCTTACCGGTTAAATACTTCTGCTCTAGAGAGCATTAGGTAAATCTTTTGATTCTCATAATTGATATGTATTTTGATATCCCAATCTATTACTTTATTTTAAAATATGATCAATAATATATATGTTTGTGAGATTAACAGTGTCTTTTTGTTCGTCTTGGTTTGATTTCTTTGTTTCTCTTGACACACTGTTAACTGTAGCATTGCAGAACTGCTGTATAGGATCACATGCATGTCATATCAGTCAAAATGAATAGAAATACCTCATTTAAGCAATCAAAAAAAGAAAAACAGCTGGTTAATGATGATCGATAAAATTTAAACTGCTAGGAAAATTGAGAGGAATTTTGCTGTGCAAAAGCTACCTTCAATTCTGGCCCATTACAACAGGGAATTTTAGTTTTATTCTTTTTAAAAAAAAATTTTAATTGGCAAAGTAATTAAATTTCTAGGCCTTTTTTTTTTTTATATAAACAGGAATGTAGTGAAATGTTTTGCCCTTGATTTCTCAGCAACGCCCTCTTTTTACAGTTTTGTCTTGTTTTTGAGCTAATATTTTTTTATGCAAGATTAGAATTATACTGTATTTTTAAAGGAAATATGCACTTGTGCACACTTTGTACAGGGTGGGCCTGTTTTGTGTTGTAATTTCAGAGCTCTCCTGCTCCAAAGACATTCCACTTACTTTGAGTAGATCTCAAGGCAGCCTGCTTCTGTAACCGATGGGGAATTTCTACACGCAAACTGATGCATTTAAGCTACGCGACATGACAGAATGTGATTCACGCTAAGTAGCAGTTTAGATTCAAGCTCAATGCAAACTTCCTGTGATGAGGGATTTCTTTTCTTTTTTGCCAAGAGGGTGCCATTGCTGGTGCAGTGGTCATATGTCATATTTGCTCCTGTTGGCTCGAGAGACTGTGCCAACGTTGCATCCCATTGTGCCTAAAGCTCACTTTTTATGTATATGATGTTATGGTCTTCTCAAACAGCTTTAAACGAAGTTTCACACATGTTGCCAGACTGCTGGAAGATTTTAGAGCAATAAAGGTGTTTAGTGGATTTGTATATTTCTTTATAGCAATGTAGATGCAGAAGCTAGGTTTTGTACATTTCTTCACCAGTGCTTTTGTAAATTTAAGACGCCAGACTGTATCATATAGATGCTGTTCTCTTCATTTTTGGACTTTAACTGTTACAGATACATTTTTGTTTGGTGTGGCAAATAAAGATTTAAGTTATATCATTCCATTGTGACTATTTTGTTGTTGTTTGTATGTGGGTGGGGGGGTGGCTTAAACCGCTTGATAACGGTCCAGACTTATTAAATGTTTCAGTGGCCGTTACGTATAATGGAACGTCAATGGAAAGATTATTTATTCAGCTTTCAGATGATGTATCAATCTCAATTTCGGAATTTACCCTTATGACTGGTTTTCTGGTCCAAGGTCACAAATATAATACTCAAATAGAAAAACACACACACACATGCAAAAATCGTAATATTTTCTTTGAGCACTGTATCTAAAGGATCAATCAACTTTTTTTTAAATACATATTAGATTTTTCTGACTGTTATTTCATATGCCGTTATGATGCTAAATGAGTTTACAGTTTTATTCTCAGGACTTGTGTTTGGCTTTAACAGCTGTCGCAGATGATGTTCCTTCATTACTAAACGAACGCTCGTCCTCTTCGTCCAGCTGTAAGCTTCCGGAGGAGATGCGCATGCGGGCCAGAGGCGTGGAGCGCACCAGTCTGCTGATCCAAGGACAGTAGAACGAACACACCACGTCTGGATCTGAGTCGCTGTGGCTCAGTTCTGACCTGCTGCCGTCTGTCGGCCGTGCTGAATGCAGCGGCAGGTAAGTCGGGCGCGTGAGGCCTTCCCGTCGAGACAGGTGAGGATAGTGACCCAGTGGGCGAAACTCTGCCGGCTGACACAACAGCTTGACATCGGACTGGCTGTATGACCTGCGAGGAAGTCCCGATTGGTAGCTGCAGTCATCACTGAAGTGGCCTAACTCTTCCTGATCTCGGTCTCCAAAGCTTCCCGCTGCGTAAAACCCAGATGCTGCTCCGAGCACCGGAGGCCATCCAATCCCGGCGTACCGTTGCCAATGTGTAAGCGCTGGAGAGGCATACACCGATCCAGAGAAGCTCGAAGAGCGCAAGGCATCGTCCAGGAAGCATGTCGTCGCCGGCAGCATCTCATGAGCCGTGTGGCTGCAGCACGGGACCAGGACCGGAGCGCAGGAGTGACCCAAAGGGAACACCGGGCACACGGGCAACAGAGGATGCAGGCAAGCGTGAGGCTGGTTTGGGTAAAGCAGCACCAGCTGGTGTCTGTTCAAACGGCCGCACTGTGAAGCACAGCATCTGCACCGGGCTCTCCGGTTGTTCCTGTGCTCCCGCTGTGCACTGGGCCCTGGGTCCACCTCAGAGCTGAAGGGCCGAAGAGAAGACGCCTGAGAATCCTCCAGCTCAGAGGAGACGAGAACCTCCACCGCCGACTGACTGCGCAGGCCACTTCCTGCGTGAGGAAACCCACATGACTGCTGCTCGTATGCCTGCAACACACACACACACGTTTGTTTTTGTGAAAAGTGTGTTCATCCCATAGGTGTAATGGTTTTTATACTGTACAAACTGTATATTCTATGGCCCTACACCAACCCTACACCCAACCCTAACCCTCACAGGAAACTTTGTGCATTTTTACTTTATCAAAAAAACTAATTCTGTATGATTTATAAGTGTTTTGAAAAATGGGGACATGGGTTACCCTCTCCTTGTAATACCTGTGTCATACCCATGTCATTATACAGAGTTGTGTCCTGATATGTCACAAAAACACACACACACACAGTCAAGTCAACGCAAACAATCTCTGTTCCGTCAGAATCTCCGTCATAAAAATTACCCTGCAACATATTGCTGCACTGACTATACACCAATTGATTCAAATCCAATCCCAAGATTACTTAAAACAGGTGCAGATTTTTAAGGGGCTGTTCACACAGAACACATCTTTGCATCTAAAACCACCAACCGGTCTCAAAAACAGTAATTTCTGATATCTTGGCATAATGATTGATCATCATTAGAAGCATGCTAAGCTATCACAGTATATAGTCGGCATGTCAGAAAGTATGTAACAGCCTCCAGCTTAAAAATATACAGTACTGTCTGTACCTGCTTGGAAACATCGGTCAGTAGGTCAGGCGAGGATCTGCATTGTCGTGTATCATAGTAGTCTCTACAGTAATTCCTGAAGGAAACAGAACAACTCAGTATTTAACATACGGTCATCTTTCACAGAAATATCAGCTCTTTTAAACTGTTTCTAGTCATTTCTCACCTCTGAAAAGGTAAGTTGTTCTTCTCAGATATCTTCGCTAATTCCAAAAGCTGCTTTTGAGTTCTTCCACTGTTGGTTGGTTGGTTGGTAGGTAGGTAGGTAGGTAGATAGATAGATAGATAGATATTTTTTTGCCATTTTAACTGATCAATGTGTTACAAGAACAACAGCTTAAAAATTCGTTTTTTAAAGGTGCAGTATTATGGAATTATATTTGCTTAAAAAATTAATGTAACTTTATAAAACTGAACGTAACTTTTTCAGAAACTATCAAAAATATGCCATTACAATAGAAGAAAAACACAATGAAAATGAAAAAAATGAACTCAGCCGCACAAATTTAACAGGCTCTTTAAATATGCTTTATTCTTTGTTAATGTTTTTCAAAGATTCGTTTTCGCTAATCGTGGATTCTGAATGCATTGCCACAGATTTCACTGTTTTCCGTTTGGTGTTTTGACACAAACTTCTCATGGGGGTGGGCTTAACAGTGATCTACTCTGATTGGATAGTAAGCTTTTGATGGACAGGTGTTCTCTGACCTGGAAGTACAGACATCACTCAGTGGCGCGCATATTGGAAAACTCTCGCGGTGATTTGTATCCAATACGTTATGCTTTGTATTACTAAATATGAAAATAATATTTGACCTTCGATCGTCTCAGTCTGTAAAGAGTCCCATAGACTCCCCATGTTAAAATACCCAACTTTATAGCAGAAAAAAACATGTTTACAGCCTGGTGCAAAACATTATTTTGGTCTATATAGCTAATTTTGCCCTTCATGACAACTGTGAGGGGGGTAAATTTTTTCATAACTAATCCGTTAATTATATTAAGCCTTAAAGTTCTGCATAATTAAGGGCGTGGCCACCTGAGTTACAGGTGGATTGCTGCTGCTGTCACCGCCGTCAAACTAGGTGGGCGTGGCTTCAGCAACCCCACGAGAGGTTTGTGTCAAAACACCAACCGAAAAACTGCAAAGCGTAAGCAAAATCTGTGGCAAAGCATTCATAATCCACGACTAGTGAAAACGAATCTTTTTCTGAAAAACATTAACAAAGAATGAAGCATATTTAAAGAGCCTGTTAAATTTGTGCGGCTGAGTTAATTTTTTTCATTTTCATTGTGTTTTTCTTCTTTTGTAATGGCATATTTTTGATAGTTTCTGAAAAAGTTACGTTCAGTTTTTTTTAAGCAAATATAATTCCATACAGTATGTAATGTTGACAGCTAGCGGTTGAAATTGGTACTGCAGTCCATATTCAAAATATTGGAGATTATTGTTTCTCTCTCCTCAAACTCATGTGGGGTGCCAGATTGAGGACAGGCAACAGGAACGACAAACCTTACACTGTAAGTTGATAAGTTGATTTATCTGTTTTAATATTCCTCTGGCCATCAAGCTTTTTAGATGGTTATCAAGGTTTTTTTTAGGTCAGGTAGAATCTGCGGTCTCTGATCCAGTTCATTTGCTGGCTTCCTTGGCTGTATTATGTTGTGTTTTCCCCCAACTGGCAACCTGGGGTCTCAAAATCCTATTGGTTAAATTGGCAGTGGGCGGAGTCAGACAGACCAAAACAAAACCCAACATTCCGACAGGGAACACACATTTCAAAGCAGAGTAAACGGCAAAGTTGGCATGTTTTCTTAATATCTGCAGGTATTTTATGCTTCAGTGCAGCCAAAATATTACATACATACAGCACCTCAAAGATCATGATCTTTACTGGGAACACAAAAGGTACAAAATACCTGCGATGACCCTTAAGAACTTCTTGTATGTTGTTGCACCATCTTTTACATCAATTCTGACATCAGTTTTCACTGAATTTTGCCTTTGCAGAGCAGCACACAAGAACAACATTAAATAGCAATATTCTGTAGTACTGTGTTGTTTTTTACAGTATCTACCTGTATCTAAAGCAAGATCCCTTGCTGTAGAGAAGTGATTTCTGCTTGCCCTTCGGTTCCTCAGAGAGACGGAAGAAGGCATGGTATTCCACACACATCTTCCAGAAGGCCTTGCAGACATCACGACTGGCCATGGCAAACTCGACCGTGTCCTTACCAGACTCCTGAACAGACACAATGAAGCAAAACCTTTTCTCAGATGTGTTCCGCATGTCACATAAACAAGGGCCATGGATATTTTTACATTTATTTCGAAATGCCATTCTTTGGAGGATGAGCAAAAATAATTACCGCAATTGTTGCATGAAGTTTGATCAAAAAGTGTTTTCTCTTGAAGCTGAGCTTACGAATATTGGCCCAGCTGAACGTGTTTATTTTAGTATTTAGTATTTAGTATAAAACACGAAAGACAGCAGTGTTACAGCTCTAATGCTTAGCCTGGCTTTATCATTAATGACACAGTCCCTACCTGAAAAACCAGCACTCCAGAGTGAGTGACGGCTAAATTGATTCTCATGTCTTCTCCGTCACTGGCGGCGTGAGGCTGGATGCCGTACATGTCCAGCTTACGGGCCACTTCAAGCAACTGACCGTCCGCTTCGGCTGGGGTTTGACCTCTACAGCACAGGAGGACACATCCGGGGTGTTTACTGAGTCTTTTTAAGAGATCCTTCAGAAATCATCAAAAACATATCATCTTATTGTCAGTGTTGACATCTGTGCTTGCTGCATAAAGAGACCAATTCTCACTATGAACAGTTGCTTATTAGCATGCATATTACTAGAATATTAGCCACTTATTAGTACTAATTAAGCACATATTAGAAATTAGAATATATATTAGAAATTATAAAAAATACTAAAATTTTAAATTTAAACTGAAAATGGAAATTCTAAAAATACAATCTATATTTTGTATGTAACCATAATGGTATCACAATGATTAAAATAAAAAAACACTGAACCAAACCATAAACATAACTGACAAATATTTATTAGTAACACTCATAATCATGACAAACTATATTTTAATTTTTTTCATAATATTGATAAAAAAAACTTGATTTGTAGCCTTTATATAAAAAGCGCTATAAAAGTATTTTAATGCATTAATCATTTCTTATAATGCACGTCACTTAATGATGTCATTAATAACTCTAACCACACTTATAATGCATTATAATTCTTATATATTCATTGTTGCACACAAAATATAATGCATTAAAACACATGATAAGCAACCAATTTCAGATGTAACGAAATATATTGCATTAGAATTTTTATGAAAATCTATTACGCATTACAGCGTACACTATGTGTACCTTACACTGCATCAAGTAAACTCTCTTTGAATTGTGTGCGTACGTGGCATTTGTAAGTCATTGAAGCACTATGACTGATTATTAATTTAACATTACCTGTGTCTCCTGTGGAAGCGCGTGATCTTTTTGTGGAGGCACTCTTGGTTTGGAATGTACCTCTTGTTGTCCAGATGCTGCTTGTCCAGCTCTTCTACATAGTCGCCAATCTCTGCTGCAGAAACACGCAGACAATACTTCAGTCACATTAGTTCAATCAAACACAAGTGGCATGGGAAAGCACATACCCTGCAGAAGAGAGGACACCAGCAGAGCGGCGCTGTTGTCGTTACACGTCAGACTGCCGTTAGACAGATCCTGTTTGATCTGCAGCGCAAACAGATACCTGTGAGAGACCAGGCCAGAGATGTTCATGTGCCGTTATGAGCTGCTGTTTATGTCTGATGTAGTGTGTGAGGGGCTGAGCTGCACCTGGTTAGCACTTTCTGCAGTTGTCCTGGGTCCGGAGGGAAGAACTTCACTATGAAGCGGAAAGTCAGATCATTCTTTCCTGTTTTAAGAGGAAGGGAATATCGTTTTTGGTTGTTTATCAACTTTTGCCTTCACACAATGTTAATCGTTGGAGCTGGAGTGCTGTGTATTATTGTGATGTTTTTATCAGCTGTTTGGCTCTCATTCTGACGGCACCCATTCACTGCAGAGCATCCATTGAAGAGACACTGATGCAATGCTACATGTCTACAAATCTGATGAAGACACAAACTCATCTATATTTCCGAGTACATTTTCAGCAAATGTTCATTTTTGGGGGAACTGTTCATTTAAGGGCGAATAAAAATTATATGCATGGACAAATCACAATAAACACTGCAACAGTTCATAAAAAATATATGAATTGTCTATTTTGATTTCATGGTGACTTTAACATAAGAACGAGGTGAAGATCAAAAACATCTGCATAACCGTGAATCCAATGGAAATTATCCATGCAAAAGTTTTTGGTGCATATAAGTACAAATAATCCACAAGATTATTAGTAAATGAGTTTTGGATTTCCTTTGAAATAAAGCACCAAATATGCCTAAATGAGATGGCAAACCAGGACTAAAATCTGAGTATAATATCATATAAATTAACATAAATATACTACTAGCAAAACATTATTGGAAACAACTATTATAATCCACTTTGAGTTATGATTTTAATGTTTACATACTTTTAATCTGTTTTGCAAGAGGCTTAAGCAGTTCTAACCAAACCTATGAAAAAAAAAATGAACAGGAATGACTTCAGCTCATAGAAAGATTAACATGTCATCAGTACTATATTAGAAATACATATTTAACAGATATAACTTACATAACTGCCACAATGATGTCGAAATTCAAGCCCAAAGTATTCACTTTCCACAAGTTTTAGGTGTCCACATACTACATTGAAGAAATCCTTTCCCAGTACCCTTTGCTATAAAAAAATCAAATGCTTTTCGAAAGTCAGATGTCAACTCATCCATGATATCAGTCAGTTAAATGAGAAGTTAGGGAAATAAAAGGTTTCTTCTTTAATATTAATAAAATAGGCAAGGCCTTTTGGTCAAAAGTTCAAGCGTGCACAGAAAAATTGGGATGCTGACATACATTTTCTCTTGCAATCCCTTAAGCCAAACTGTCCTGCTATTCTAGACCACTCACCAGACACACACACACACACTTGCATGACTTATTGTCCAACGTCCCACTCAAAAGATGCAATAAATGCCCCTCAGCACTTATGGCATAAAATAAGAAGTAATAATGCATGCTTTTTGAAAATGAAGTGAAGAAAATGACTTTAAATCACTCTCAGATGGTGCAAACTTTAATTAAAGCAGAATTATGTCACCTCCATTTCAAAAACATGCTCGCTATCATCCAGAAAGATGACTCGAAGAGCAAGCAAGCTGTCTTTCTGCGGCTGTCGTGTGTTTTCAGATTTGAAGAGATGGGGTGGCTTTCTTCTGCCGCTCATATTCATGTTGCCCTTCTGAATCAACACCCTAAAACATCAGCACACCAGACAACAATTAGTAAAACACACTTAAAGCCATCAACAAACATTTCATAAAGCTGCATATATTATACCTTATTAATAAACATGAATAAGATATTGCATGCATCTTAAGTATAAGTCATTAAACATAAGTGTTATTAATAAAAGTTATTAAAAGAATATGTTTTACACTGACACCTACAAATAAAATATCAGAAATTTGAATCGGATGTTATGCTGCTGTGAAAATAAAAAAATAAATCAGGGTTTTATTGTACAATGAAACAACAGAAATGTTTTTTTTTGGCATCTTCATGCATCATTCCATAAATGTAGAACTTGATGTGCAATCTTCGTACATGAAGGTCAGATATTGGTATCACTGCTGCACGATTAAATGCACGCTCAGTCTTTAATAAGCATATATTTTAAAAAGCAATGTATGTGTACTTACGTTTTTCTGACGCCATGATGACTTTGTGCCCCTCTCAAATCAAAGAAAGGATGTGAGCTCCAGCAGCATCACGTCTTCAACCAATCCAGAGCCGTCTGAGACAGACACACACTTCCAGCACACACATACACTTTCTCCATTCTAGCAGGTTTGTGCAACCAGTTCATCATGAAAGAAGGGACGCTGTGCTTTTTGTCCTTAATGGAAAATGTTTAAAAGTGGGACCAATATAATTTTTTATATTTTATTTTTAACACTTTTTTCACTTTATGGTGTTTTTTTTAAATGTGCATGTTTAATTTTTATGTTTTGTATGAAAAATATGTTTATTGTTATGTGATCTTTACTTTTTTTAAATATTGGTTTTTAATGTCTTTGTTTTTTATTTTTATTATTATTATTATTTTACAACAATTGCTGTGTATTGTTTGGGCATCTTTAAACCCTTAGCTCTTTTCCTTTGCATATGTATTTCCACTTTTATGTTCTCTATAAACACGTTTTTAACTATATGTATTATATATATATATATATATAAGACTAAATGATCCGAGGTCTTTGCATTTATCCAGTAGATGTCAGTAGAAACACTGAAATAGACAACAAGAGAACCTGAAATCTGGATTGAGCTTTTATTAAATAAACAAATAACTGTAATCTCTTGATAATAAGCAAAATATTACCTTTTAATACTCAGCCCCTAAAATACATGGTTATCCACAGCTGAAATAAACCGAATACATTATCTCATTTCATTCTTTGTATACAGACTTGATTTTATTATATGTTTTATATTTTAGAGTAATTCCTACATTGTTTTAGAAACAGTTTGTTTCTAAAACAATAATAGAAAAACACACACCCTCGTGTTTTATATCATAGCCTGTAATGTTCTAAATTACTACACCGTAACTCTACCCCTTAAAGACACACTTCAGCATTTTTATAACTGCACTCATTAGTCTCTGTATATTCTAAGTCATGATGTAATAAATTATGATAATAAACCGACCATTTCATATAAAAGAACCCGTATGTGCGACCCACTAACACAGTTCAGTACGTGGGTGACGAATGTGTGGGCGTGGGCGATTCAATCGTGACGTCAGATTTATGGGAGGTGCTAACAGCATGGGCTCAAATACGGGGCGGAGTCAAGCGGGTTCAAAAACAGATTGAGAGTCTGAACTGCTGACGCTTTGCGCGACTTTTCTTTTCTTACATCCTCCAAAGGTGAGTCGAATCGGGCATTCCGTGCTCCGGTGGATGTGTTTAACTTGTTCTACACCTCATAGTCTTTTTTGAGCTTCTTTTCTTTTTAAGTGAAACATTTTTTAAATGTGTTTCGTTGTTGTGTGAGTTAAGCAGTGCGCCTCTTTTTTCTCCAGACATGGGGGAATGATATTTATTGCACATTTGTGCAGTGTACGCCAACGACGGAAGCCGTGTTTCTTCTTCAAAGGTAATTTTTATGGGAAAACTTTACATGCCTTTGTTTACAAGTTGATGCAGATCGACCCGCCCATATCTCTCTCGCGCGCGTTTAGTCTCACTAATGATACTTTCTGCTTCCTGATGCAGTTCAAATATCACGCATCTCTTCATTTTAGTAAACACCAACACGAATTATGATTAAAAATGCAGACAGTGATTGTAAAAACTGTAATGTAGGCCTAATGTTGAGACCGTTTTGCATTGAATGCACCAAAGCATAAGGGTCTCAAAGAAAAGGAAATGCACTAGAAGCTTGGAGGATCATTCTTTATAAGAACACATTGATTAATGCACTGCAGAAAGACTCAAATTGGTCACTTTGGATAAAAGCACTAAACTGAATTTTTATTTTGTCAGGCAATACTTCCATTGGAAAGGAATAGTTTCCAAAACAGCCATGAAACCTCCAGGAGATGAAGAGAATCAGCGGCTGGGCACACTGCTGCTCAACACCCTTGCAAGAGAAATGCGTCTCTGGAGGGCCCCAGTCCTTAAGAACGGTTGCATTCAGGTGGGAACATAAAGCTTCTGAACCTCCTTAACCAACCAGATGTCCGTACTCGACCAGAAAGAGCATGCTGTGAACACAAACGTGAGCTCTGCATTTGCCATGTTTCATGTGCTCTCAGGGTTCAGACATCAGCCCGTCTCAGTACCACGAGACGATCGCGTGGCTGCATGAAATGAGCGGCCTTTTCCAGTTTTCCTCCGAGACGTTTGCTTTGGGAGTCTGTGTTCTGAACAGCCTGCTTGCAGCAGTCAAAGTAAGTGAAACCGCTACTACCTTTTACACCACTAGAAATGATGAAGGGCGCAGAATCGAAGTCCTCTCTTTTTGCAGACTCAGCTGAAATATCTCAAATGCATGGCCATCACCTCTCTGATCCTCGCTGCAAAGATCAACGAGGAAGACGAGGCAAGATATACCCAAGTGTAACAACAACAGAGACTCCCCACACAGTGTTTAACCATTCCAGCACGTTTATTCATCTGTGTTTGTTGGTGAACAGGTGATTGCATCGGTTAAAGACTTGCTGGAGCAAAGCAGATGCAAGTTCTCAACAGCTGAGATTCTTCGCATGGAGCGAGTCATACTGAGCAAGCTGCACTGGGACCTTTACATCGCCACACCAATGGACTTCATTCACATAGTGAGTCGCAACTGATGTGTCAGCAGAGCTTTTTTAGTGTTGCAGAAACTGACTTTCAGTTCTTGATGTAGTGCATGTGAAAAAATCTGTAGCCACCTTCTTTAGGATGATATGAGCTGCATGCGGTGTGTATTCGGCCAAGGCACTAATCTGGCTTGTACTTTAGCAGTAAAGCAGATAGATAACCCTGCAAAACATCTCCAATACAAATGTTCTCTCAGAAATGGGATTTATCTTCATGGTGGGGTTCAGTTCTTTGCACACGGTCGAGGGGTGCGTTTCCCAAAAGCATCGTTCGCTAACTGTGGTCACAAGTTCCACTGAATTCTGTTGGTAACTTGCAAGTTTATTGCTTTTGGAAAATGCTCCCCAGATTAATCAGAGCAACAGTTAACAAATGGAGAGCAATTGCTGTTTTGGCACACCACGGACAGTCATTAAATAGCCATTAGAAGTGTAAAGCATGTGAAGCGAGACCCTGTTAAATACGATCGTGAAGCTTAAAACTAAAATTCTCAAATTAAATTAATATATGGGAGAAACTCATGAAACATGGGTTATTTTTTTCACCCCAAATCAAACTGATAAATATATTTTGGATAAAGCAAACAAAGCCTGTTTTAGGACCGTTAATATATTTTAATGTATGGAAATATCTTTGAAGAATTTTAATATGATTAAAAAAAAAAAAAAAAGTTGCACAAAAAAAAAAAAAAAACTTGTATAAAAATATTTTAGAATTACACTTACATTTTTTTAGACACATTAGTACATGCTTTCCTTATCTCATTACTGTAATGCAAAAAAAATGGTATGTCTTCATTATCATTATGTGCAACAACAAAAAAATTATTACTTAAATTTATAAAGTACATTTACTAAATTAATTTTGTGCTGAATAATAACAATGGCACAATGTAAAAAGAACCTTAATGGTTCTAAAAAAGCTTTGTTTTCTTTATGCATGCATATGCATTATTTATTTTGGGATGATTCTGTGAGATCTACCCATATAGATCATATCATAGATATCTAGACGTCTGTAACACGTAGAATAATTAAATGTAATTGCTTGTCAAATGAAAAAATATGTAATAGCATAAAAAAATAAACCTCCCAAATAAATATCCACATTTAGAATACTTTAAATATATTACCAGACGAGGTCCATGTGACTGTTCAGTCATCAGGAGAAGTGCACGCTCACACACACAGCCATAGATACAAAGGAAAGCCACACTTCTACAGTAAACATTTAAAGAGAAAAGGCATTATATATCACTACCCTGAACTCGTGAAACGATCACATCATTCCTAATCAATCAACATGGCTTATTTCTTTTCCCAAACAGATAAAGCTAGAAAACACGTGCATCAATGTGAAATCAGAATTGGCCCTATTTTATTTCACAATGGTTTTATAAGTGCACATTATTGTAATCATCAATGATGATCAGTGTCATCTCCGTTGCCAATTTTGCTAACTTGTATTCAGGTCTGACTTGAATGGTGAATCAACCAGGGAATTGATTCCCCCCCAAAAATTCATCATTTTGTTGGGTTGTGCATGCCTTTGATTAGCCTGCACTGAAGAGAAACAAAACATCTGGATTAGGAATCCGAGCGAGAGACAACATGAACACAGCACATTTGTTTACAGCCGACTCTTGAGGGTCTTATACACACACCATTCCTCAGGAGGACAAATACAGACCCTGGCCTCTGTCAATGATTGGGTTTCTCGGTGGCTCTGATGGTTAAGTGATGTGTTGTTTTCCGTCAGTTCCACGGCCTGCTGATGTCCGGGCATCCTCAGCTGATGCTGGCCGGCTCTCAGAAGAGACGCTGCCTCCAGGCGTCGCTGTGGACCAGACAGCTGCAGCACTGCATGGCCTGCCACCAGCTCTGGCAGTTCAAGGGCTCCATGTTAGCTTTGGCCATCATCACTTTGGAGCTGGAGAGGATGACGCCTGATTGGTTCTTGGTGTTCACCGACCTGCTGAAGAAAGCACAGGTAGTCAAGAACACATCACATATATTCACTATATGATTTTGTGCTCTTTCCATTAGCCAACCACTGCATTTTACTCACGATCCAAACAAAGATGTTGCATGCATGCAACATGAGGAATTTCTGAATTAGATTAGATTGTATAATTTCAACATTTCCCCTGTTAACTGTCACGGGACGCCTACGTTTACTTCACTATATTACAATTAAACCCTAATCTAATCATGACAAACTATATATCGTTGGAAAGGTCGAAGACTCCTAAATTGATATTTTACCAATCTTTTTTTGTTAAAAATTATGTAGGACAAGTAATAGATTAATTTATGGCAAGAGTGCACCTCAAAAACCTACATCATATCAGGTGTTCTGACCTTTGTCAAAAAAAAAAACAAAGTCATCTTTGTTGTCTTTTTCTCTATCACACTTTAGAAATCATCAGAAATGATATATCAACTGAAAATGGAAAATCTCAAAATGCACCCTTTGAAACCCATTTTATATTCAAACATTACATTACCATGAAAATGGTACATCAAAGTCATTTTACAAAATGTTTTCAGTCATGAATGATAAAAAATGTAGGTTTGAATCATGCACTTTCAAGTCCATGTACAAAAACGTGAGTGTCCGTTAACAGGATAAAGCAAAAACTGGAAGGTCTGACTCTAGTTTTGTGAAACTATACTGCATAAGACATCTGAACGAAAAACAGCAGACAGCCTGACTTCAGTCGTCACATATTCTCATTGATTTTTCTACTGGCTCCAGGTGCATCATCACATCCCTGATAAATCAACCGTAAATATACAGACATTTCACTTAAACAAAAGCAAGTTTTATATCTAATATTTTTTAATATAGCAAATGGATGTTAATCCAGCACTAGTGTCCACTGTTGTTTATTTGTATCCAAGTTGTTTGCAAGAAATAGACACTGACAGTCAAAACAAAACATTAGAGGAGCACTATGGCAAGCCGTTTTAACATTTAATCATTTAAGCTTACTAGTATGTATTTTCATGCTACAGACATAGGCGTATATGGAAATATTTGATTAAATATTTGTTAATTATTCATGTTTTCAACTCAAAGTAAATATGCACGTAATTTAATAAAATCTAACTTCTCATTTGCGTGATGAATCTGCATTTTGGTGGAGAAAAGCCTATGGTATATACTGTTTGCCTTTTGCATGGATATTTAGCTTTTTTTTTTTTTTTTTTTACAACGTACAACAACTACAGAGAAATCTAGAGTGAACCAGAATAAAGTCAGATGAAGACGATGATGCTGTGCTTAATGACTCCGGACACGGAGACTCGTAAAGATGATCCGCAGGACGCTGCGGTGTAGTGGCTCTACATTCAGGTCAGGAAGAGGACCATTTATATCCAAATGTTATTTGGCTTACAGAAAACAAAACCTAGACTCAGACTGTTATCATATAAATCGCCCATTTTCAGTAAACTCGACCAAATATTTAGTGTTTGTGCCAGCTTTTGTGCGTTTAACTTGAATAATGTAAAACAGTAATTTGTTTGTCGTTGTAAGTAGTGGGTAATTCAGCCCTTTATTTGCATAATAAAAGTCTACTTTGCGATTCAATTGACAAACATGTTTATAGTGCGTTATATTCAGCTAGTACAGCAAAAATAGGCCGTGCATTTAAATGGTACACAGAGTGTGAATTTGTAGTTGACTAGAAATGCTTAAAAGTGTGACTGACCAATTTCAGGCACTATATTTCAGCCAAAATCTTTTTTTTTTTTTTGATCAAATATTGTTGGTTTCTGAAATATTGGTTGATCTATTTTTTGTTTTAGTTTTTTTTGAGTATGAATGAATAGGATAATTGTCTAAAACTAAACCATTTGCACACCATGATGTTGTTTAATATGCAGAAAACCGGTCTCTCTTTGAAAACTTAAGTGTTTGTCTCCTACACAAAGCTGTTGCACGTCTTCTGAAGACTTTAGCATCATATGGTCCACTTTTATGGTGCTGTTTTTAGACAACAACAACTCCGACTTTGTCCATGCCATTTGAGTCTTGGCATAATTTCCTTACACAGATGTTTGGGTCCGTTCTAGATGGAGAGCACCGAGTTCATCTGCTGTAAGGAGACGGTGGATGAGTACCTCACCGGTCTCCAGCTCTCCTTACACACCAACGCCGTCTACATCTGGGACACCTCCAGCATGCTGGCGTTCAGAGGACAAGACATGCAGGAGGAGGATGGAGATGGGAACAGAAAGATGGCCGTCCGGGCCAGACATGCACCAAATGGGGACCAATACATGGACGACTTCTACGACGGTTTCTGGTGCCTTTATGATGAGGACATGTCAATGAAAACTGGAAACCACACACTGCAGGACGGGCACGAGCAGATCTCTCCTTGTCCTCCGTTACGACCCTCTTCTAGTTAATAAGGGAACGTGTGGTTTGGAGAAAGTTGGAAGCAGATAAATGATGGCCAAGGCACTTTCTATTTCTCTATTTCTATGAAAAATGTATGCAGCACTTTGACCATATTTGAGATTCCTTTGTTTGAGCTTTTTTTTATTACGTTTATTTTTATACTTTTACGTTTTGTATTTTCATATCCGTTCTTCACGCTGTAAGTGTGCTTTAATGATTGTGGTGCTTGGAAATCAGTTTGTTGGCCAGTTGATGAATTCCTGAATTGAGTTATGCTTTATAGTGTTTTGACATTTCATATCTTCAGAATAATGTCTTGATTTGTAGTATTACTGTGAAGAGGAAATTACATTTCAACTCTAATATTTGAGTTTCCCCCCTAATGTTTTAAGCACAAACACCTCGTCCCGACCCTTTCTGAAGGCAGCTTGTACGAGATCAGATCCCTGCTGCTCTGACATCACATTTCATTTTCTATAATGAACGGTTTGTTTTATTTGGTGAAAACAGCAGATTCTTGTTTGTGTGTCCTTCTGTGGAATAAAAGCTGATTTGACACTACACACATTCTTCCTAGTTTTCTTGTGTGAGGGCAAATGTGAACTATAGCACCTCAGAGGAAAATATAGTTTAACTACACATTTCTACCACTATTTACTCACCTTGTTCCAGTCTCTTAAAAAAATAAATATAGGTTTTGAATGACAAGGAAAATAAATGATAAATGAGTAAACTATACCTTTTAAGTAATAATTTGTAATACAACACTTTTTTATTTTTATTTTTAAGAAATACTTCTATTCAGCAAGAATGCATTAAATTGATTAAAAAGTTACATTGAAGACCTTTATAAGGATTCAAAAGAGTTCCATTTTAAATAAATGCTGTTCTTTATTATAGAAACGTAATTTGCTGTAAAGTTGCTTTGCAATGATTTGTATCGTAAAAAGCGCTAAACAAACTTCAATTAAATGTTCAACTTCCTATTCATCAAAGAATCCTGAAACAATAAAAAGCCTTTACGGTTTCCCCAAAAATGTTAAATAACACAATTGTTTTCTCCATCAAAATAATAATCAGAAATGTTTCTTGACCCCTAAATCAGTATATCAGAATGATTTCTGAAGGAATAATCAAGCAACACAAAGCAGATCCCAAAAGGAAATCAGGGGAGTGTTTATTTCTATCATCATTGCCCCTTATGTCTGTAGGAAGATACCTTAGTTCAGATGGCCTTTACAGTATAACCTGAATACAATGCAGCCTTAAATGCTCTACAATACAAAAAAATATAATTTGCATATCTGTTGTCATGTACTTTTAAAAACAGCACCAATAATAACGAAGACTGTGGAGAAAGCCATGCAGGCTTATATAATAATAAAATCATACACGTGTGTGTATTAGTATTATTGCTGGCTCAGATCTTAAATACTACTGTACACTGGCAAGGGAAACATGTACTTCTCAATACGAGGCCTGACTGGAGACAAATGGACAGATGGTTAGTATCAAAACAAAAACAAACCGTCCCAAAAATAAAAGCGGGTTGATGAGGCAAGGGCATTAAAAATTAGCCCCTAAAATAAAAAAAGTGACAACACAAGAAGAAATTCATCTCTCGTTCTTCTCATCGGGGTCTTTGGTCCTTATACACAATGTCATGAGGAGCATGCCAAAACAAAAGCTGACGTTAATAGAGGAAAGTCCACGGTGGCCTGCGATGTGCTCATAAATTAACTGAAAGAAAACAAACACAAAACAAGAAAATGAATCAGAAAATTAAATTCAACTGAAGATGATGTAGAATGGAAACATGCAAATAAACTCAAGCACATCAAGAAACTCACACACACACACACACACACATGTTGTGATACGGGGAGTAAATAAACCTATAATACGTGCAAAACGTGCAGAATTAAAATTAAATAATAAATAATTGGTCCCACTTTAGTTTAGGGAACAATTATCACTATTAACTCTGACTTCTGCCTAATAAACAGCCAATATGCTAGTAATATGCATGCTAATAAACAACTAGTTAATAGTAACAATTTATTTTAAGGACCAGTTCTTATATTGAATACCCTTGAATTATTAATGCCACAATAATTTGTTTAATACTGTATGTATTTTAAGGTTAAAAATGCCTTTATTTGCCTGACCCGTTCTTCACCTAATTCTAAATGCATTGACCAGTTTTTCTGGTTAAAAGTTGCACGAGACTATATTAAAAAGCAGATATCAATGTGTGGATCCAAGTCAGGTACAAACCACAAAATGGATGCTCTGGAAATGTTACACACACATACCATCAATAAACACAAGATGGTGCTACACAAGCTTCATTTGAGCTGCAAGAGGTCAGAACATTTAACTCTTATGCATTTGACAAAGTTGAAAAGCAATGGTTCTTGGCAAAGCTGCAGTGCGGCGGTAAATTAAACCATATTTTACCAGCAGTCTGAAATGAATGTGACGAGACAGACAAAGTACTGCAACATAACAGACAACAGCTTTCTTTTGGATCGTCTTCACTAGCAGCATTAAACAAATGCGTTTGAGATGCCATGCTACTATTCGACTCTATTTCAGCAGTATGCATGCACTGAAAGTAATATCAGCCGTGGCTTGTAATATTAATATTTCAGGATGCCTTTGTGGACACCAAGTTTGCCAAAAATTTGCGCGCCTGTCAGATCCTGGATTTGAGCCATTTATATATGCTTATATGAGTTCACGATGTGGATTTCATTTCACTCCAGATGTAAGAACAGCTAAATCTCTGCACTTGGAGAAAAAAAAAAAAGATGAAACTCACTTCTTCTTGTCTTTGTCCTTCTTGAGGGGCTGTGAGAGCGAGAGGGTCTCGGCGGCCATCTTCCTCCGGTTGAAGGCGTTCATCTCCTCCTCCAGCTCCCGTCTCTTCTCCTCCACCTTCCTCTTCTCCTCCTGGTGCATGCGCTTCAGCTGCTCGAACTGCTCATGTAACTGAGGAGACACACAAGTGAGGGCTGTTTCTGAAAGTGATGCCAGAAGCTTCGTTTGAACCTGCACTACATTCACGCTGACTGGCATCTTGTCAAGCAGGTCTCCATCGGGTTTATTTCAAGGTCCACTGAAATGCATTGAAGCGCACAATGTGTTGATGTAATTTCAACTGAAATGGGAAGAAGACAAGATGGGACGTTTTATGGCCTGTGCCGTCTTGTGCATATGAGCCAATGGAAAGCGGATTTACAGCGTCTGGATCGTTCCTTATCCACTATAGAGTGCACTATGTGCCATTCACCATAAAAAAAATACCAATTCTGTGAACGAGTGTCCAATTTCAACCTCAGCTTCAGCATCTATTTACAGTATCGGGGTCTTGATGTCTTGATGTATTAAAGAAGAAGAAGAAGAAACCATAATGCTGTGGGACTAACCTCTCTCTCCTTCTCCTTCAGCTCGGACTCCGTCTCCTTCACTTTGTTCACAAACATCTGCCGCATCCCCTCTTCCTTCCTCTGCAGGTCTCCGAGAAACTCCTTCCTTTTGGCTTCATATGTCTCCTGTAGACTGTAAAAAAACTTATATATACAATATCATATATATCTCATATGAGACTAGTGTAGTCCACACCACAGCTTTAAAGATAACGACAAAGAGGAAAGTTTATGAGCCGCAGCACACATTTATAAACAACTGAAGGTTATCACCAATTGGTGAAGGCACTAATATAGTCATAGTACCATTATAGTTTCTATGTGAACAGGAATGCTTTGTCACTTTAAAAAGGGAACAGCAGCCCAAAACTATGCTTTAATTGGCACACTATTGCATTAACATTAATGTCATTGACAAAGTAACACCAAATGGAGTTTTCATTGGTAATAATGTGCAGCTCACTGGGTAACGCACCTGAAAGGCTGGCAGTCTGGGTCGGTGTCTTTGAAGCCCATCTCTTCTAGTTTGCAGCGTCTGTAGAGCTCGTAGTGTCTGGCGTGAGTCTGCTCTCGCAGGTCCTCCATGTTCACTCGGATCAACATCTCCCGCAGCTTTACGAAATCACAGTGACTCTCGTTCTCCACTGTAACACACACGATCACCATCAATACAGATGCACAACACTGATGAACTCAGATGAATAATAATACCAGAACTTAACCATCGGTCATTGCTTTTAGTAGTACGCTGTTAATTACCAAAAAAGTGCTGCCCATAAGAGATTAATTATGCATGATGTCATTAAATTTTGTGATATTTTTAAGTTATTTTCCGTGTGTTCTGAAGACTAGGATTACGCAACAGCAAACACACACACCATCTTTAATTTCACTGATGAGTTAACTCATCAATACATTGGAAAAATAGAATATCGAAATACATTCAAGAGTTTAGAGTCACTAAGAAGAAGTCATCAGGAAGGTCACATTACATTAATCAAAAGTGACAAGACATTTGTTTCCTTTGAACTTTCTATTTGTCAAAGAATTCAAAAAATATACATTAGACAGCAACAGTTTTCAACACTAATAAAAATACAGCAAATATGCAATAGAATGTATTCTGAAAGATCAAGTGGCAAAAAGAAACAATTGCAATAAAATGATAATTGCAATAATAATAATAATTCACAAATTTTTATAAAATAAATGCAGCATTGGTGAGCATAGTAGAACACAGCACATTGGAACAGTGTGTATAATTGATAGTAACATTTCAGAACATTTGAGATATTAAGTCATTTTAAATCAACTGACAGCCCTAAACATTCTTATGAGTATCCTTTAGCTGTACTGAGTACAGCACTGCAAGTATAGGCTGAGAACTGAAAAACTGCACAAGTTTTCATTTCTATTTGACTACATTTTATATCATGCGGAAAAACACTACAGCTGTGCTACATTGAGCATCTCTTTCACGCAGCACGAGTCTCTACTTAAACTAGAGGACAAATTCAATTGAAAAACATGACTAATGACGTGACCTTATCTGTGGCAGAGCTCTCTCTCTCTCTCTCATCTGAGAAAACACAGTAATTAGCTCCCATCTAGAGTGGCATTTAATCGCCGCTTTGATTGATGGGATTGTTTTAGCAGGAAAAGCATCCGCAGGGTTCAAATTAAAGTCCCAGTGTGGCCCATCGAGCATGATACTCTCCAGAGTCCTGCTCATCTCTTACAGCCAACACAAGAGACCAAACCACACGAACGTCTTTGAGAATGACACTTACCTTGAACGACTCCCCAGGGATACTGCCTGGCCCTCACCATCTTATTCCCCACCTTCACCTCCTCCACGCTGCCCACCACAGCAAAGGGAAGATGAGCCTAGAACAAAGACAACCAAAGGATGCATGATAAAAACATCAGTCAAGTACTAGTCGACTTGGAAAACACTACTCACAGCTGATTTCTATGGAAGCACATGGGTAGCGATATTCAATTTGGAATGTAATATGCAAAATGACATGCAATATGTAAAATGACAATGCATTTCTGTATTTACATTTTCATTTTCCAATACATTTGTGCAACGTTTGGTGCAAAATGAAAATGAAATGACATAATTTTCATTTGCCATTTCATACACCAGTTTTAATATGTAAAATGAAAACTAATTTTAACGCTTTATAAGTTGCAAAATTAAAATGAAAATGTATTACAGAAATGATTAGATATGTATAACATGTTCAAGCTAAAACTGTGGCAAAATTATCATTTAAATGCTATTTTTCTTAAATGCATTAACACTCACAGTCAAGACACTTCGATTGCATTTTCATTCAGTGTCCCGCAATGAATGTAGCAAAATTCAATGTGCACATTGAAAATGCATTCCGAGCCGATCACGTGTCCGCCCCCTCGCGCCATGTCAATCACTGCGTGAACAAGGCGGGGCTTGCAGAAGGTCAAGAGACTCAAATCTCAAGAAGAGCATTCAAGTGAGAGAACATGGACAAGACCGTTGGTCCGTGTACGTTTTGATCATTTCGGTTTATGGCTTCAATATTTCGTTCGCACTTGTGGGCGGAGCTGAAACGCTGCTTTCATCTGATTGGTCGAATCGCTCCAGCTCGGTCTTTTCATTCTTTCAGACAGAATAAGAAGCACCGCTCACTGTTAATTAGCATAATATTTGAATCAGATGTAGCTGGGCACATAATTCGTGCTGCTGAGACCTGCAAATTATTTCTAGGTTGTAGTATTGTATGAATATTGTCCCACTGATAAATACAGTGCAAATAGTTCTGTCTCTTTGGATAAAAGTGACGTGGAAATAAAAATCAATAATAGACTGAACAGTTCCATGTCTGTAACATTTACCACTCTCATATTTTAAGTCATAAGGCACTAGGTATGTGTGTGTGACATTAATAAATAATTGTAAAAATTAATATGGTTACATTTCTGAAATAAAAATAGTAAAATCAGCTCTATGCTGCTCAGTGCTCCTGTAGCCTACCCCAGAGCACCCTCTCGCGGCTGTAGACGGTAATGTTTTCTCTTAGTTCTGAATAAATGCGACTTACATATGTTTTTTTCATCTTCATGATGTATTTTTGGACTGATGCAACTTATACCGAAAAATATGGGTAACATTATTATTATTATTTATTATGAGAGTAACTGACACAGACTAGAACTTTAATGTTTCACCAAATTCAGCTCAGATCTTCAGACTCGTCTGACTCATGTTGCTGTATAACTGGCCAGACTTACCTTCCCAAGAAATCCTATTTAATTTTATTTCATAAATTTAACTATATTTATTTCCACTTCACTGTTATCCAAGGAGACAGAACTATTTGCACTGTTTTTATCAGTGGGACAATATTTATACAATACTATAACCTAGAAATAATTTAACGGGGTCTCTTGCAGGTCGCAGCAGCACGAATTATGTGGCCAGCATCATCGGATTCAAATATTATGCTAATTAACAGTGAGCGGTGGTTTCAGACATTACAGTGCTTCACTCGCACTGACTCTTATTCTGCCTGAAATAGTGATGTGTCGTTCGTGAACGAATAGTTCTTTTTGAACGAATCTTTTAGGTGAACGAATCGTTCTCGTTCATGTAATCCACTGACTCATATTTCTCGTTCAGTGAAGTTCCTCCCTCCACAGCAGCGCGGCGCTATTAGCAGCGCATGCGCAGCTCAGTGAAATATTGAAGCCATAAACCGAAATGATCAAAACGTACACGGACCAACGGTCTTGTCCATGTTCTCTCACTTGAATCCTCTTCTTGAGATTTGAGTCTGTGACCTTCTGCAAGCCCCGCCTTGTTCACGCAGTGATTGACATGGCGCGAGGGGGCGGACACGTGATCGGCTCGGAATGCATTTTCAATGTGCACATTGAATTTTGCTACATTCATTGCGGAACACTGAATCAAAATGCAATCGAAGTGTCTTGACTGTGAGTGTTAATGCATTTAAGAAAAATAGCATTTAAATGATAATTTTGCCACAGTTTTTGCTTGAACATGTTAGACATATCTAATCATTTCTGTAATACATTTTCATTTTAATTTTGCAACTTATAAAGCGTTAAAATTTGTATTCATTTTACATATTAAAACTGGTGTATGAAATGCCAAATGAAAATTATGTAATTTAATTTTCATTTTCATTTTGCACCAAACATTGCACAAATGTATTGGAAAATGTAAATGTAAATTCAGAAATGCATTGTCATTTTACATATTGCATTGTCATTTTGCATATTACATTGCAAATTGAATATCGCTACCCATGTGCTTCCATAGATTTCCTTTGCAATAATATGCATGTGAAAATAAAATGTCCTTTCTCACTGAATCCCAACATTTCAAATGAATGCATAGCGTGTCAATGTGGATACACGACACTGAGGTGAATATTAGCAAAAGTAATTGCAAAGTGCTACAAGCAACCCTCTTTGCATACCTTGCCATTGTCTAGTCATTTCTTTTGTCTACTCAACAGATTACATAAACAGTGCTGAAATTGCGATGATTGACAGTGATAACTGCAGCAACAGAGAAAACATGACAAACCTATGTTAAAACAGACTTGTGCATTAGTGTAGTAGTGTAAATGCAGACTAGTAGAGCTGCAACAGGAATAGAAAAGAATAAAACCAAGTCTGTGCTAGCCCAACACATTTCACAAAGATTTAAAAGATGAACTCTTGTTATCATCTGTCCTTTTTATTTTTAATTAAATCTAAAAATGTAATTATTCCTAATACTAATAATTAACTTAGTTCTGTATATACAAGTAAGTAAAATAGTTGAATAATTAACGCTTCTAAGCTGCTGGAGTCTGCGCTTCATATAAATGGCACGAGACTGACTCTTCCTGCTCTTGCTATTCTTCATTCTTCAGTACAATAAAGCGTTTGTTATAATGGTAATTTTATAATCCACAACACGTGTCAAAAGAACTATATTAAGGAGTGGAAATGGAAAATGAACTAGCAATAATTGGTCATCTGCAGCCAGTTTATTTTAAAAGTCTTTGTTTTCCACCAGATGACAGAAATCATCATGTTACTCCATGAATGAAAATTAGAAATCCAGATCCTTTTTTTTTATATATATATATATAAATAATAATAAAATAATACATGGGTAAAATATAAAAAAATCTTACCATACAATTATTTTATTACTTTATTCTAAAGCCTTGGCTTCAGGCTTCAGGCTTCAGAACAAAAGGTGCAGCACATTTCAGACGATTAAAAATAAATCTATTTTTTTCTGGAAAATGTGGTCAAAGTATGAGTAAAGGCTGGAATACACTACAGGATTTCCCCAGACCTTTGCATTGATTTACAGTCTGGAGAAGTTGAGGCTACACGGAAATCGTGTAGTGTATGATGGTCACATTTTCCAATGTTTTAGCGTCAGACTATGAATCTATCCAGTAAGAGGATATCAAACATGTTTGATATTTTCAGCCAATTGTAGAACGAATTGTTTTCATTCATCATGCATCTCATAGAGACAAGACACAAGTTTCTGTGGGAGTTTGTTGAGATCGGAGTGATTGTAAAGTCTGGTAGAGTGTGATCCTCAGTCGTTTAGTTTTTCCTCTGTGACTATTTACAAAGTCGGTAAGTGTATGATGTCTAGCATTTTAAAATCCGTACAGATTTTGTGTAGCGTATTCAAGCCTTAAGTGCAAATGTTTTTTTATTGCCGATTTTAAAAGACCAAAAATAAATCTTACAAAAATGACATATTTGTGCATATCACTTATATTAGCAATAAAAGTAATTTTTATTACATAAAAAAACAACAACTATGAAATACACATTTACTTCTGGAACCGAATTCAACTTGTACTTTGTGTCTTTATGTGGTTTATGTCTCTGATGAGACTCACGTTCATAGAGGAGTTGATTTCTGTCACAGCTTCGTCGTCTGTGGGAAACTGGTAGATCTGAACACCGTTGCTGACCAGCTCACTCATGATCTTGATCTTGAACTTGTGTAGCTCGCTCTTGGAAATCGTGTCAGCTTTAGCAATAATGGGGATGATGTTCACCTAAAAACAACAAAACAAAAAAAGCTACATTTCACACAATATGTCTACATTCTAGCTCCACGTCTGCTTGTGCTTAGATTATAGATGAGCCGGGCTGGATTGAAACATGCAATTAAAGATCTCGTGCTAAATATGACACCAGTAATAAATCGGGCTACATGTGTTTAACTGAGATTCTTAAAGTGTGAGACAATCTGATGACTATTCTGAAGAAACATCTGTCATTTACTCATCCTCATGTCACTCTAAATCAGTGTGATTTTTCTTTTTGACTGTACACTTGAAGTCATTGGTTGAGGGGCTGAGGTGGGTCAGAGCTGGCTTTCATGCAGCATGACCTCTTTACACAGACTTTGAGCAGGCACAGAGCAGCATTAACTCAGCTGTGTAAATATGTCTTAAGTGACTTCAGTGTCTTACTGTGAGCAAAACTCAAAGTTTAACAAATCAACATTAATTTGCACTACAAATACCTAACAAATCACAAACACACATGCTTTCTATAGAACGCTTGATCATGTGACAGAAAAACGAAGACTTTCCCAAGCTTAATGTGTATTTGTGTTCATAGGGCCACATCATTACCAACCATCTGTGCATCTCCTAAAAAAACAGCAACCTTAAGCTCTACTCTTCGTTTGCGTATTACTCTCTGATCAAATGAAGAATTGATCGGCTCTTTTTCCACTGGACAGAGAGAAGCCCCTGCCCACTGTCCTACATTTCCACATATGTAAGGATTATCAATACATCAGTGTAGTTTTACTGACATCCTTTATATACACACTAGAACGATCGCTAAAAAGATGCTCATTCGTGGCTTTAGCAGCAAAAGAATTCTGAATGTAACAGTCAAACACAATTTCTAAATATAAAAATATTTGATGTATTTTTAATACAAATATTTTAATGTTTATTACTAGCCAAGACTTGGCCATTCAAATGTACAATCTTATAAATGTACAACTTTGTAATTTTTAAAATGTTATATCAATATCTAGGAAAATAATCAATCATTTGATGATGTTGTACTATCTTGAGCAGTTTTATAATATTGTGCAATATACTGTTTTTTGTTTTTTTTAATGATTCAGCATTTTGATTATTTGATATTACACCATTGTGAGCACTGGCGGAAAACCACACAAACTCAGAGTAAATAATGTGCAATAATAAATGTTCATTTTATGTCAGCAATTCATATGCGTATAATTTTCATAATAATATCATTATTTTATAATCAGCCAGTTAGATGCAGCTGCAGCCTAGTGGTTTACTCACACGCTACTGGAAGATGCCTGCAATGAAGTAAAACAAATCTTCATCATAAAACTTTTTTAAACTAATTTGCCAGCAGAGAGAGTGTCATGCAGATCATTTACTAGTTGACCAGTGATGTGCACGCACCTTGCTGTCCAGCTTCTTCATGGTGACTAAGTCCAAGGACTTGAGCGAGTGTCCCGTTGGAGAGATGAAGTAGAGGCAGATGTGGATTCTGGTGTCGTGGTAATTGAATAGAGAACGCTTTATTTTCAGCTCTTCCTGCAGGTAGTTTTCAAACTGTGTGTCGATATAGTCCACAATGGGTTTATAGCTGAAGAAAACACATTGCAAGAAATCAGGGATTGTGATATGCATTAACGTCTCGCATGAATATTCGAGAGGATTTTATACATGTTATCATTTCTAATGAAATCGAGACATTTTGTGAGAATGAGAGTCTTGTGTAAAGTCTTGAGCGGATCATGTTTACACTGCCTGACCTTGTCTCTTGACTTCTTGGGTAGTTTTCCCTGCATGCATTGCTTGTAAGCTTTCAGAGCCATTTTCCCAAAAGATGCAATGTCTGGCATGGTTCCTGACTACATCAAACAGACAGTAAGTCTCTGCCTGTCTGTGCATCTTTTCAGCCAACATTCAGAGGGTTAGAAGGCACATACTAGCAGGCAGTGTAGATTTTTTCCCTCTCACCAAACTGTCAATTAAACAAGGCACTTTTTCTAGAAATTCTTGGTCAAAGAGAGGGTCAAACTGAATTTTAGAAGAAATGTTTAATTTTTTCCTAATGGTTTTAAATGAGATTTGCAACCCTGTAACATTTGGGACATGCCTAAAAATCGATTTTGTTATTTAAAACATTCAAATTAAATGAATTAAACCCTACAGCAGAATGTAAATGCATGTAAAACAAATTGCTAACAGAGTCTAAATTACGCTGCCACTCTGTGTTCCTTCATAGATAGTGATAAACGTATAACTCCCTGTACAATAAATGTATAAAACTTTGTTCAATTTTATTATAATTTTGGCAACAAGGTTGAAAGGTAGAGCTTGATGAATGCAGTCAACATTACTTTTCATGTTAGATTAATAGTTTATGCAACAATATCAAACAGTTCTCTTCACAATATGGGATTTGTGCCTCTAATGCTTTAATGCTTTTCTGCGACTGAAGAAAGAAAGAGATGAACATCTTTATTTAATCAATAGTAATTTAATCAATCTTAATCAATCCAGAACTATAAAATTTACAGCACCCACTCTTAGGGGGAAAATAAGGTGGATACATTAATGAAAAGATACCTTGGTTGTATGATATGCCTTAAAAATGTTATTATTATTATTATTATTTTTAGCCTTTTAGCCACAAGCACTGACTGGCTGTTGGCTCATTTATTTTTGCTGTTAGATTAATCTATATGGAGTACAAATGTCCAGAGCTTTTCATCGTTATCAACCATTGCAACTCAACATGATATTGTTTTATCGCCGAGCTCTAATTATAGCAGATGTTTTTATTAACAGGTCAAGTAACTAACCAAAGCATGTAGGTCCATCGAACAGATTTATTTGTGTCTAATCATTGGTTTCTCAGTGCAACCTTCCAAAACAACGATGCAGGTCTGAGCAGTAGGCAGTTTCTGTACCTTTCTTCTTTGTTGATCTGGTCCCCGAAGCCCATCGTGTCGACGATAGTCAGTTTCAGGTGGACGTTGCTCTCTTGCAAGTCGTATGTTCTGGGCCGCAGGTAAACACCGTTTTGGTAATGGCTGGCCTCCTCGTTTTCAAACATGGTGTTAAAAAGGGTGTTCATTAATGTGGACTTGCCGATGCCCGTCTCACCTGATGTTAAGAGAATGACTGATTAGCATTTCTACTACAAGATCAGACGTTGAGATGCTTTAGAGTTTAAACGGTTGCTTACCCACACAGAGGATGTTGAAGCAGAAACCCTGAGTCACTGATTTACTGACCAGCTGATCGGGCAGACTGTCAAAGCCAACATGACCGCCAAGACTGAGGTTACGCTTTTCTTCATTCTGTGGAGGAATCAGAGGTTAAGTCCTTGAGGTTGACATGGACTGAAATAAGGCTCACATAAAAGACAAGGCAACAATAAGCAATGCAACTGTGGCTAATGAGCGGTCAAGCCAATAAATCAGCAACGATTGGGCCATTTTGATTGGGCTTGCTTGGACAAAAAAAAATTATAAAGTGTTATCACTCCTATGTCATTCCCAATATCCTTGCCAATGAATAATGCACATTTTGTCTTATGTTATTATTCAGATTTTTTAATGATGTCATGCATGTACATATTCAATAACTAGAACAAAATAGTTTTAGCTGATGTCACATACAAAGGCTTTATTTTAGCTACCATCCCCATTTTTTAGATATTAGACATTTCTAGATATTTTTAATCAAAAGCAGTCACCAAAAACTCACACCGTTGAGGGCTTAGGTTATAATTTATAGCATTTTGTGTCATTATAGGTATTTGGTTGATTAAGCTGATATTTGTGTGCAGAATATGAGATTTTTTTTTTTCATGTGGATCAAACATACAAATCTTAAATTTACTTAATTAGGTTTTTTTTTTTTTTACTTAAAGCATGCCGTTTCATTTATTGTCATGGCATTTTTTGTTTAAAAAAGCAGTATATGTTTTTATTATCAGCGATAACATGTTCATCACCATAACTGAACATACACAAATGCCTCATGCCTCAACATACAAACTTGACTCCAACATGCATCTACAGTACTTTATACTTCACAATGTTCGTAACAACAGACGGTAATCAAAGTGTTAAAGCTGCAATGTAACAGATGTAACAATGTTGCAATGTAACACAGTATTGTGAAGCAGATTGTTGAAAAGAAACAATTGCGGAGCGAAACTTATGCATCAGTTCTATGGATCGGTTGTTGACTGGATGGATGGATACATGGTGCAATTGATAGTTTTCACATGACATCACACCTTACAGGAACGTCCATATGAAGGTCGAAACAAGGCTTTCCTCCATGCACTGACTGCCACTTGGTACTAGGTTTGCATTAAAGGAGCATTGCGTAGGTTCTGACATTTCTAACCGTTACTGACACCAGTGGCCGTTAGAGGAACTGCAGCCAGTCTCATGCTCGTTCTCAGTGTGCACGCTCTTTTTTTTTTTTTTTTTTTTTTTTTTTTTTTACTTACGAGGAGTGTCCGTGGGTGTCTGAATTGTGCTGGAGGCTGGTCGCTTCTTTCCATCCGCAGAGTCCATTTGAAAACACTATTGCCGCTAGGGCTGGGCGATATATAAAAAAAAAATGATATCTCGATATTGTCAATTTTTACGATATTCGATATATATCTCGATATGTTTGCATTTGCATTTAAATTATAAAAAATAAAACATGATTTTCTTTTGCCCATTAAAAAAAAACTATTTAGATTAAACGGCTAATTTAAGCAGTTAAAAAATCTAGACCAAGAGATCACTTACTGCTTTTTATTAAATGAATACATGTAGGCCTATATGTAACTGAAGCAGTGCAAATTAAGTAACAGTTACAGAAAGTGCATTCTGTCAACTTTTTAGTGCATGCAATTCACAATTTAAACTATGCAACTGGGATAAGTATTTTATTTTTTTAACAAGTTTTTAAGCTAAGAACACAAGTCTGTCAACTGTCTGCGGTTTTAAGAGAAGCTCTGTGGCATGAAACTATGTTCCTACTGACACTAAAAACCCTCTTAGATGGGGAGCTAGTTGCTGAAGCACATAGCTATTTCTTATATATAAATATATATAAATGAATACCAAAGACTTTTGCATTCTCTCTGTCTATATTATGGAAACTGGTAAACATATCAGTGAAATTCCCCAATAGTAATTGCAAATGGCCATAGCCTATGTTTCTCTATTGAAACATCAGCGTTCGAGTAAGTGCATTTATTTTGCGATCACAAATGCAAACAATACAGTTGAGATCTCACGACAGAACACATTAGATCGCTCAATTCCAGCTTGTTAGTGTTTTCAGATTATCGTCGGCGTCTCTTCCGTAATGAGGAGTGAGCACGTGAGCATGGTTGCCAGATTGCTTAAAATAAGCAAACACCGGGCAGAAAAAGTATCGTCGTCAAAATTATTCTGATATTATCGCTAATATCCGATATATCGCCCAACCCTAATTGCCGCTGCTTACTTTAATGGCTGGCGTGCCGTACGGTTGTAAGCCTAAGTAGACGAGAATGCGCATGACGTCACATTTTGTGAATTTTCGCGCCAATTCGGGCCCGACTTCTCCACACACAATTGAGCCTACAGGCTGATAGAGGCAACCGTGGTGGACAGTCGAGGTGTCATTCTTTTTTTTACATCATGGTTGGCTCATACATGTACAAATGAAAACTATCTTAAAGATTTTTTTAAGTAAAAACCTCCACATAGCTCCCTTAAGTAGTAATGTAGTAAGACAGTAAGACAAGATATTTTTGGATTGGAACAGATAGAAAATTGAAAGGCTCGACAGGCTTGTGCAGCAGTTCTATGGATGTTTTGGCCATCAGGTCTTTGAGCCATTTCACGCCGACTTTAAACCTGCACAATCACTCATTCAAACTAAGCATTTCTCAAATTAAAATCCTATAATTCAGCACCAAACAAATCTAAGAACCTACTGTATTTTTCGGACTATAAGTCGCACCTGAGTATAAGTCGCATCAGTCCAAAAATACGTCATGACGAGGAAAAAAAACATATATAAGTCGCACCGGACTATAAGTCGCATTTATTTAGAACCAAGAACCAAGAGAAAACATTACCGTCTACAGCCGCGAGAGGGCGCTCTGTGTCTTCAGTGTAGACTACAGGAGCACTGAGCAGCATCTCTGGCAGTATAGAGCACCCTCTCGCGGCTGGAGACAGCAATGTTTTCTGTTAGTTCATTTCTCTCGGTTCTTGTCAAATTAATTTTGATAAATAAGTCGCACCTGACTATGAGTCGCAGGACCAGCCAAACTATGAAAAAAAGTGCGACTTATAGTCCGGAAAATACGGTACTAAAAGGCTTTCATCACACTAATGAGTTCCCTTAAACTGTGAAAACAATGCGCTCCTCCCTTGTCAGGCTTAGTGTTCTTCCTCAGTGCAGGCACATATTTGGTGAATGATGTCACGGAGACGATCACAGAGCGCACTACTGAGGGAAGCAGCAGTTCTGCTGGCATCAAGCATCAAGCACAAAAGGAATTCTGGCTGAAAAAAAAAACGGCACCGACCTCAGTGTCATTTCAAAGCTGAGGCACTAAAGCGGTGATCCCAGTATTAGGAGGTGAAGGGGAAATGGCTGAAAGTGTTTTTGGGAAACGGGCAGTCTGGAGGGAGGAGGAAAACAACACTTGGGAAGGCTTGAACAATGCCCATATAGGGGCTGATAGCAAATGCCCCCGCCACAGGGAAATATTTCCCCTCAGAGGGCAGCAGATCAAGAGGAAATAGAGCAGCGTTTGTTTGGGCCACACAACAATATTTTCTCAACCCGCCCTCACAGTGACAGGCCCAACTCATGCACGCTGACAAAACACTGAGCAAACCGAGGAACATTCCATGCATTACTTTGTGAAAGAATAACCTCACCCAAAAAATCACTGATTTACATTCTTCTTTAAGAGAGATATTTTTGAATAATCTAGCCTACAGTTTGCAATTTTCCATTTTTAAGCTTCAAAACGGTTCATAAAACTACTAATGACCATGGCTTTATCAATATCACACTACTAGATTTGGAAAATGATGAGGGATCCTTTGGGTGAACACTTTCTCAAGACAAATTAGATTTGAATTTCCATCATTTAGTCCAGCAGCTAATAAGATGATGATGTAAAACTACAAATCTGCAGGGAAAAGTGATGCCATCCATAGACAATCTATAATGGACAACACAGATTGTTCAGGCCAGATGGGTGCTCAGAATGACAGTGGAGAAGAGCCAAATTGGGACGGCTCCATTCTCACCCTCTACATACACCTGAACACGTGCATGCAAACTGACACGACAACCCTCATCCGAAATTTCACTGGCATCCCATCTGATATAAAAGAGGAGGGGCCGACGAAGAAGAATGCAGATGGTCTAGGCTTGTTTTGTATGGCATCAGCCCTTAACAAAAAGCAGATTGGGTTTTTTCTGCTTTTTCTAGAAGAGATCTCAAGCAACTAAATTTAAAATTAAATAAATTCAAATTGCAACTGCATGCACAAATACAGCTGACTAAAATCTGAAATATGACAAGTGTAAAGTTTTGTATTTAATTCTCATAAATTACAGTACAAACGCATGACACCCTTAAGGCCTTTATGTTCTGGCCAAATAGGGTCTTCAACATCACATCATTCCAATCATGTGATGTTGGTGTTTATTAATGTCAGTGGCATCTAAGCATGAACAGGATGTTGACTCATCTCAAAACATGTAGCTTTATATAACTACATCAGCCCTGCCCTGAAACTAGAGTATGATACAATAAATGAAATTAACGTTAAACAGGACTGTCTTGTTCCATTACTTAGCATCCTTCAGTAAGAAGACTGTAAATATATTTGAGATTAGAAGGGATAGTTCCAGAAATTTAAACTATTGTACATTTTTATTTAATGTAAAATGGAAATGATTGACTAAGATCTTAGAGCTACAGTGCTTGACAGCCCAGTCACTTACACTATAGGTCATCAGAACATTATGAGGGCGTGTAAATGATGACAGAATTGTTATTTTTGGGTGAACTGTCCCTTAAAGCTTTTTTTGCCCATTATGTAATTAGAATTAAAACTGACCCTCCACGGCTCAATGCAGATGATCAATATGGTGCCTAAAACCACACAAACCTCTAATCAAAAGGCATTGACTGTGAGAGCACACATTTCATTCAGCCAATAGCTCAATGTATTGTTAAAAAATGCTTGCATTCAATGTTTAGAGTCTTGAACAGAGACTTTTACAGCAATGCACCATGTTTCACTTCCACGGCACATTCATAAGACAACAAACCCTTCTTGAACCCAAACAATCAAGAGGGCTTCCTCCCAGACAATCAGTACTCATAGCACATCTACGTTAACATCACTCAAAACACAAAGTTTATAAACCTGCTTACAGGATTAGTTCACTTCCAGAATAAACATTTCCTGATAATTTACTCACACCCATGTCATCCAAAATGTCCATGTCTGTCTATCTTCAGTCGCAAAGACATTAAGGTTTTTGTGGAAAACATCCCAGGATTTTTCTCCATATAATGGTCTTAAATGGGGACCAATGGACTGAAGGTTTGAACTGAACCACTGACCCAATGTTTACAAATCAAACGTGCAAAGAAAGTCAAACGGCCTTTACACAAAAAAAAAGGTAAACCAACGATGTTGGATGATTTTAAGGTAGGAGGAGATAGTTTTGTCTTACTATTCCTTTCTGAACCAGAGCACACAGCTGATTACATTATGCATGAATTTGCAGACGTGCATCATGGAGCTAGTGCAAGATGAGCATTTGTGGTTAAAAAGTATATATATATATATTAGGGATGGGACGATAACCGGTTTTATTGATAACCGTGATAAAATGTGCTGAAGGTTAGTAATATCGTTTAAAAATGAATTATCATTAAAACCGTGTTTGATTATCGCGGTTTTAATAACTCACTATTAAATCATGTCCAGCCAGCAACAGTCTGACGCAAGCGCAGCGCGCAATGTTTGTTTTGGTTTTTTTCGAGAAGGAATGGCGAAAGTCAGTGACTTTTCTATGCTTTTCTATGCTTCTACACTTTTCATTGTAAGGAAGGAAATGCCACAGAATTTAATCTTTCTTTAAATTAAGTGCATAGAGTTGCTTGTTTTATTAGTTGTTTGTTGATTATTAAATATAAAACTTGCTGAAATGTTTTCAGTGTGAGCATCAACTATTTTTGAACACTTTCATCTCGTTTCAACAAAACCGTGATAATATTGATAATCGTGATAATTTTAGTCACTATAATCGTGATATTAAATTTTCATACCGTCCCATCCCTAATATATATATATATTTGTTTGTTTTTGAAAAGGACTGATCGTTTTGCTGGGATCAAGCTCTTTGAAGCTGCACTGAAACTGCCCACTGGTCCTCACTGAAGTGCATTATATGGAGAAAAATCCTGGGATGTTTTCCCCAAAAACCTTAATTACTTTTATTACTTAATTACGACTGAAGACAGACAGACATGAACATCTTGGATGACATGAGTAAATTATCAGAAACTGAACTAATCCTTTAAACTCCTAAAGGTAGGATGGACTGCCACGGTTTTTCCAGTGAAGCTTGTTGACCTAGCAAGTCTTGTTTAAGGACATCAAGAAAGATCAAGAAAGTTAAGAAGCCTGCAGCATCCAAAACAAAGGTCTTTTCAGCAAGGTGGCTTATCAGCAGCATCATGCTTCTTGTTTGCTTGTCATGCTTCCTTCAACTAGATTCTCAACCAACTTTACTAACTGTTGTAGTGATGTTTCAATTGGGATTTTGGAGCAGTAAAACACTAAAGATGTCAACAAAGTGGTAAATGAGTGAACATGTTGCCTACAAAAGCAATCATGTGCTGCAATCTTGTATTCCACTGAAATACTCCAATAGTAAACCGAGATTTGTTCTGTAGGTTGTATCAGCCTGCAGCTTTAAATAAAGAGATGATCGCAAGTAACATTCAGTACGTTCTTCGTTCACAAACAATGTAGAAATACCCTATATGGCTAGAATAAGCCAATTAAGACAGATAATACACGTGTAGTAAACATACACACACGATAAAGCAGTAAATAAACAACGTTAGACTGCACTACTAGTCAAGTAGACAGAGTCCGTTGGGCTAAGCTAGAGTAGCGCTCGTGCTAGTCCCAATTAATTACAGAAAAACTGTACAGACAGTGAAAACGGGTTTCTGGAAGTAAGAGCTGACTGGAAAGGGTACTTACAGAAAATATGTCTACATCCGTGGCCGTCATGATGAGGAATGTATGTGTTTAAATAAGGCGAATGGGAGCTGCCTGCCTGCCTTCGTCTCACTTACCGTCCGCTGACACACACACACACACACACACACACACACACACACACACACACACACACACACACACACACACACACACACTGTGGTCGGGATGGAGAATTTACGAACTTTACTATGGTGAAGGTCGTGCTTAGGAATTTAAATGACGCAATGAGACGTTGTGCGCTGATTTGCTGAAAGGCAGAACCAAGGCATCTTACCGTTTGGTTTCCAAAGGCTCTTGAATATTAATTAGGTGACGTGACTGGACGTCTTTCTCAACGGCTCTGAGGATGATTATGCAGAAGATTGATGCGACTTCATTAATATTCATGAGGCAATATTTCACCATACTAGGAATCGTAATTTCACAAAAAGCTTTAGCTCAATATGGCTTCTTCCTGGAAACTCCCACTGACTTCAGGAATGTCTTTTCTTAAGACATGGCAAGGTAGAGGTTGTAGCTAAATAAAGAAATATGCAAGTAATGATCAGTTCGTGACGACAAACCGTTTGATGACATGAATAATATTCGTTCAAACACTAGCATTGGGAGAGTACGTGCAATTTAACGTTCAGATTGTAGATTCTTATCATTTTAGAATTATTATTTATTATTTAAATTATTCAACACAGTAACTAGCTAAGCTGGATACCTCTATCCTTTACAAATAATGCTAAAATAAACAAAATATTTAATTTAGGTTTCCGTTTTTAAACTTTTGCACAGCCCCGCCCCCACCCAAATCTTTATTATGTACATGACGTGTCACAGCATTAATTCCGGAAGACAGGTAAGGGCGTGGCGACAGCCCAGGTGTGCTCGACAGACGTCGTGCTACAGTATGTTTATATTCCGGACGTATTAAAGAAATGGCTTTGACTCAAGAGGCGATTTTAAACGCTTTATTAGAAGGCAGAGGAAAGTTGAAAAACTCCGAGCTGCTGGGCAAGTTCAGAGAGCTGCTAAACTGCAGTGATCCGACGGAGAAGAAACAGAACCGAGATCTCTTTAAAAGCTTCGTGAACAACGTTGCTGTCGTGAAAGACTTAGAGGACACCAAGTATATAGTGCTAAAGAAAGGGTACAATCATTTATTAAAAGCCTCAAACGATGAAAACGCACCAAGAGAAGACTTAAAAGATGGATCACAGGCAAAAGATAAGAAAGAAAAATCTAATGCAGAAGGTAAGAAGTCTGAACAGAAAGCTCTGAGCAGATCTCCGTCAGAGGCTTCAGACGACACCACGCCACACTCTCCCATAGAGTTTGCTTTGGAAAGATGCAAGAATGTGGACTTTACACCTGTAAAGTCTTTACATTTCACCGTCCCACTAAAGCCTGACCCCGATTTCTCGGGAGCCGCAAAGAAAGAAGTAAACACATACAAACCCTATGCTCTACCTTTACGAGGGCCGCAAATAGACTTGGGTCGTCATAACAAGAAGCCTTCCACTGAGAGCTTGGGAGAAAAGCTTCAACCTTCGCCTCAGTGTAAGAGGAAAACAGACAGCGTGGTCAGCGCTGGAGCTTCGCCGCAGTCACAGAGACACGTCAAGACCCCTAAACAAGCGGATGAGCCCAAAGACTCGCACCATTTCTCACTTGATCCCGTGGAGCACGAGTGGCTGGTGAAGTCTGCGGCAGGACAGTGGACTCAAGTGCATGGCTTGCTGTTAAAAGACGCCCAGCTTGCAGAGAAGAAGGACTTCATGTCAGGGTTCACGGCTCTACACTGGGCCATCAAGTGTGGAAACCTTGACATGGTGTGTACGATTATTGAGGTGTCTAGGAAGAGCGATCATGGGGTGGACATCAATGGCAAGTCCAATGGGGGCTACACACCGCTTCACATCGCTGCCATCCATGATCAGCGCTTTCTGATTGAGCTCCTGGTCCGTAAGTACAGTGCCAATGGGAACATAAGAGACAACTGCGGTAAGAAACCCTACCACTACCTGCGCAAAGATGTCCCAGGAAAGCTAAGGGAGCTTCTCGGAGACCCGAAAGCCGTCCACCAGGAGGTCAATCGTCAGGTCAAGGAAGAGTATGACCCGCGGAAATACTCTTTAGGGCCCCTCATCCTACCTCATGGGGTGGGGCTCAAGAAAAAGAACAAGAGCAGAAACCAGTTCATCTCTTTGAATGACGACGTCAGAGAAAGGGATGAGCCGGTGTTACGTAAACTGAGGCCGGAGTCAAATATCTTTCCATAATGAGTCTAAATATGGAATATGAGTTTGATTCGCAGACAGTATTTGTGATCTGAATTAATCTGGGTTTATCCGGGAATCTGTTCATTGAGATTTTATTTGTAATATGAATCACAATATACCATAGCTTTTTAAATAAATTAATACTTTTATTCAGCAAGAACACTTTAAATTGATCAAAAGTGATGATGTTACAAAATATCTATTTCATATAGATGCTGCTGGACTTTCTATTAATCAAAGAATCTTAAAAAAAGTTTTTATTACAGTTTGCACAACAAAACAAGACTGGAGTAAATGTTGCTGAAAATTAATTTCCACAGGAATAAATTACATTTTTAAATATATTCATATTTCACAATATTACTGTATTTCTTTGGGCAGAAAAGCCTTCAAAAACATGAAAAATCTTACCAACACTAAGCTTTTGAATGGTCAGTTACTTATGTGTATTATATTGCATTGTATTTTAATATAATAAAATGTTTTCCTTTTTCCCACAGATTTAAATGCATCAATTACAGATTGTAAATCATGAGGTACTACTTGTCTTAGTGTAGGGAGCATAACTCACTGGAAGTGGCCAAAACCTCTCTAATTGTTCTTTTCTGGCTTTTTATGCATCGCATGTTTGCACATGTTCACTTAGGTGATGTGACAAGCTGAGCAAAATTTAGAGAATATTTTTTTTTATTACTGTAGATGTAAAAAAATAATATCTGAACACATTCAGGTCATGCTTTTTACTGATTAACATTTATTTAGTCATGCATATTCCTGTATTCTGGTGGTCTTGGAAAACCTGTAACTGTGGGAGCTTATATTGCCACCCCAAATCAATAAATACATTTTATTCAAAAATGTCACACAAAGATATTTTTATTTTGATTGTGTATATTTCTGATATTTTTTCTTGATCCAGTGATGAATAACTCATGTGAGCTGGTTCACACTCAGCTGACTAGATGTGGTTAGTCTTGCTGACAGTGTGTGTTTGCTTTTGTTTTTCTAAAAAGCCACAATTAAAGATTGAGTAAAGGAGTCCAGTTCTGGGAATTTATGCAGACGTGGGCCCTCATGGGTTGACAAGATAGAAAGTGAACAGTTTTGCCTACAGCTGCATCTCTTGTTGTTTCCACGATGCAGTGCATGAAAAAAATTTGGGAGTTGGAGACCTTCTGCCCTTGAGATGGGTCATGTGTTCCTCCCGCTGCATTCAGTAGAAGAGAAACAAAATGCCTTGAGTGTGGATTATTTGACATGCATGACAGGCCTTTACTCTCTCTAGCTTAACATTATTGTATTACTGTAATGCATCAATCGAGAGCTTAGAAAATGTAGAAAAGATGCATGCATTTGACCTTTGAGAAGTCACATCCTTTAACCCCCTTTCTCAAAAAATTTCAATTAAGCTAAACATAAAAAAAAAAATAATAATAATAAATGTATTTGTATTCTTATGAAACACTTAAGATACACGGCAAGGCAATGTCATTTACATACTTTATTCACAATAAAACAAAGGTTATCGGATTTATGCATTCCACATAACAATAAGATGAGAACTGACAAGATAATAAACAATAAAAAAAAACCACTATACTTAGAGAACCACAAGATGGCAACAAGACAAAACAGCCCACTGATGAACTAACATTCATTTACACACAGCCTCAGTTCATTCAAAGCACAATCTGACCGCTCGGTGTCAGATGAAACAGAGGATGGTGGTCTGATAATAGTTGTTGTGTCTGGTTGCTGTTTCTGTGGAAAACTAGGTCTTTCATATGACTAGGGATTTCTTTTTTTCAGGCCATGAACTTCATGTGCATGACTTACCAGGGACTGAAAGCCAAAACAAACTTCAATTTGTTTAGCCAACTACAAAGACAAATGTTTATGTATTCCTCCAAGATGTCTGTTAAAGATCGCTTCATCTGGAAAGCATCTTCTGTGTACAAACATCTGACAGACGTCTTTAAGATGTCAGTTTTACATTCATTCTAAAACATAAACGTCTTACAGACATGTTCTAAACATCTATTTGACATCTGATAGGAAACGTCCTGTAGATATATTGCAGATGAGGAAACACTCAAATAGACGTCTCCAGGTTGCACGAGTGCTGTCAGGGCAATTTAAAGCTGGTCTGGGTGGTCTAATGATATTTTAAGACACTGGATGAGTGTAAAGAGCACAACACATACGGTCTATGGGAGTAACGCAATATTGTAATGCAGCATTACTTTTAAAAGTAACTTTCCTCAACACTAGCAATGATGTCAGTTTCAACAAATACGTCTTTAAAGAGAATCTTCAAAACTGAACATTAAATAGTGATAAATGAAATTACAGGACAAAAGGGCAAGAATGAAAAGTTACATTATGTTGACCAGTGAACGAATGAAGCCCTAAAATCAATACGAATGAACACTTGAGATCGATTACAACATCCAGGTTCATCATGTGCAGATAATTATCAAAAGTGCTTCTTTCATCCTTTTTTTGGGTCTTGATTTAACAGTGCTCTGTGATGTATATCTGAAAGAGTGCATTTCTCATTATTCTACTTCATTCAAGCTCTCAGTAAACCATTCCTGGGCTCTTAAATAAAGCTTTCAGAAGTCAGTTTAAGAGTAGCTCAACTACAGCACAAATGTCAAACGAAACAGAGCATCTCAGAGTAATTACAGTCTCTGTAAAACAAACAGCTGTAAAAGACACCTTCAGACATTAGAGAGCCGTGTGCGCTAGTTTCTGGAGCATTTTCATGGAGGTAAACGGCTGAGTAAAGCCTCGAGCTGCTCCTCTCCTAAACGCTGTTTCTCTTCCAGGTCTTTCTGGCGGATGAGTAGAGAGGCCTTGGTCTGAATGAAGCGCCGGTACTCCTGCAGCTGTGTGTCCGTCAGCTGTTTGGAGAGAAAGGTGGAGACCACGCGCTCCCGTCTGTCCAGGTTGTCCTTTAAGTCTTTGGCGTCCTCCCTCTGCTTGCACAGGAGACGGTAGCGGCTGTCCAGTGATTGCTGTGGATCGAGGAAAGTATTGATGTTATTGATATGCTACAATTCTAACAGTCACTTACAGGAAAATACAACTTATTTATAAAATATGAGAAATCTATCCCATTTTCCCATCATTTACAACTGTCTGTAATACTTCATCTTCAAAACAACTGTTTCTGGGTCAAAATGACCCGGAGCATGAAAAGGTTTTTTTTTTGTGCAGAAATTTTATATAATTTAATTTTAGTAAAATATAAACTATAACATTCATGTTTTTTTTTTTTTTTTAAGTCTAAATGACTAGTTTTTACCAATAATTCTTGATATAAAATAAGCACAATCTTCACATTCTTTTACCCAAAAAAAACAAAACAAAAAAAACTTTTCAGTGCATGAATAGAGCATCAGAAATGGCCACAAAGCTGGAGCAAATAAATTTGAACATTTGGGATAAAACTCAGTTTTAAAAAAAGTTTGCTTCTTTATGCATTTAGGTATATATTTAGACATTAAGGCCATTAACACAAAAATGCGGCTCACCAAGAGTGTATTGATTCGATCAAAAATACAGAAAAACTGTAATATTGTGAAATATTATTGCAAGTTAAAATAACCATTTTCTCTATGAATATATTTTAAGTTGTAATTTATCTCTGTGATCAAAGCTGTATTTCCAGCATCATTACTCTAGTCTTCAGTGTCACATGAACAGCCAGGGTTGCCAGGTCTGCGAAACAAAACCAGCCCAACAGCATTTTTCCTGCGGTTTTGTTGAAACAGCTTTCCTTGGAGGCGGAGGAAGGATATCTTTAACCTACGGACTAAAACACAACCCGAAAAGTAACCCTATTTTACCACACACTTGGCAACCCTGTGAAGAATCTTGTCTTTACTGCCACTTTAGATCAATTTAATGCATGCATGCTGAACTAAAGATATCAACTTCTGTAAAATCTTACTTACTTTTCAACAGTAGTGTGTATTTTAGAAATATTTTTTGTGATAACATTTCTGAAACAAATACATTTTGTAATGTTTGAACACTCATGGTTTTCAGATATCTGTCACAAGAGGGCAGTGTAATGGTAAAACTCATCGAAACTAAAGACTGGTTTCGGTCAGACAGTGTTGACTCCATCAACACGACTCTCTCTCTCTCAAAGCAATTCTAGCAGTCTTCCGTGTGTTTAGGGTTCCTCACATAAAGACAGGCCTCATTTAAACACCTGGTGTGATCTAAACTCACTCTCTCCTCCGTGTCCATGCTGTCGTCTGCAGTGCTGAGGGCGTTCTGCACACGGGCCAGACGGGCCGACAGACACAGCAGCAGACTGACCACACGCTCCAGGTCCTCTATAAACTGTGTGTAGCGCTCCAGCTCGGCTGACACACAGCTGTCTCGTACCAGAGCCTCCACAGCATCGCCCCGCTCCCTGTTCACCTTCTCCTCGCTCTGGACACTGGAGCGCACTTCCTCCAGACACTTCAAGTGCTCCTCTATGTGTGCCATCAGCCGTCTCTATACGTGACAAGATGCAAAGAGAAACCATAGAAAATACATCTTCATTTAGGATAGCTGATACTTTATGCATAAGATTACAGTAAATCTCACGTATTTTCTTCACAAACCTTTATAAAGCTTTCAAGACAGAACTACGAGCTCTGAGGGAAAGATACATGCTTCTGTAGAAGTCAGAAGTCAATGTGATTTCACTCCAGTGAAGCATTGTGAATGACATTAACAAAACGGTCTTCAAACTACTTGTAGATTACATATACTATACTATGTTTGTTTGTTTCCCAACATTCTTTGTGTAGAACAGAGGAAAGAAACTCAAACAGGTTTGGAACAGTTCGAGGGTGAGTAAATGACAGAATTAAAATTTTTGGGTGAACTGTCCATTTAACGTTAGTTAGTGCATTAAAATGAACCAACAAGGAGCTATTTATTTGTTACAGTATTTATTAATCTTTTCTTATTGTTAGTACAACTGCTCATTATTAGTTTATGTTGATGTTGACATTAAGATTATTATATGCTTTAGAATTAGGTTTTATTGTTAGTTTAGGTTAACTAACGTAACCTTTGTTAACAAATGGAACTTTCTTGTAAAGTATTGGGCTTAAACATAAACTGTGGCAGGACTAAGTTTGTGAACCCAAAATACTAAGTTATTATACTTATATTTTACATTATTCTAATTTTAAGATTGAGAAAATGTCGATCCCTAGGCTTAATGACTTTTTAGGTTTTTGCATAGTAGAGATTCACTCCTCATCTCTCTGTATTACAAAACACAAACACAAAATCAGATATTTAAAGAATTATATAAATGTCACGAATTACCTCACCTTCAAAGCTTTTTTTTTTCTTTAAAAACATGGTCAAAGTTTAATTTAGGGATTAATTCTCTCAATATAGCATTATTGCACTTTCCAGAAATAAGAGTACCTTTTTGTCGATGACATCCGTGTTGTGCAGGTTATCTTTCTGGTTTAAAAGAAGAACAGACTCATTGTTCACCGATGACGGAGGTTTCAGTGACATCTCAGCGCTTTAGAAACAAAAACAAATAAGCATGATAAACATGCAGTGGAACTGAAATATAAAACAAAATGATTTGAGTGAAATATGAAGTGATCTGTATCAATCTTAAAATGTGCTCTGTTGCAAATAAGGTAAAAATACAAGTAACTTGCTTCACAACGCACACAGGAGACCCGACTCCAGTCCAGTTTTACATAAGCATGATTCTAAGCTAACAATTCACTAAGCATTTAATGCATAATACACAAACTTATGATTAAACCTTTTTTCAGTAGTGCACAAAAACAAAAACCATCTTGGATGATTTATTTCACTTAGCTTGTTGCAGAGATCACTTGTTAATATGCCTTGAAATACCATCTAGGAAGGCAACTTACTGTGTAGTGCAGGAAGCCCTGCTGAAAAAAACAGCATATGCTTGTTAGGTATGTTTTGATGCTGGGATGCTGGTTTATGCTGGTCCTTTTGCTGGTTTATGCTGGTCCTTTGCCAGCACATGACCAGCAAAAACAAGCAAAGGACCAGCATTTTCCAGAAAAGGACCAGCATAAACCAGCAAAGGACCAGCATAAACCAGCAAAGGACCAGCATAAACCAGCAAAGGACCAGCATTATCCAGTAAAGGACCAGCATAAACCAGCAAAGGACCAGCATTATCCAGCAAAGGACCAGCATTATCCAGAAAAGGATCAGCATTAACCAGCAAAGGACCAGCATAAACCAGCAAAGGACCAGCATAAACCAGCAAAGGACCAGCATAAACCAGCAAAGGACCAGCATAAACCAGCAAAGTTCCAGCATAAACCAGCAAAGGACCAGCATTATCCAAAAATGGACCAGCATTTTCCAGCAAAGGACCAGCATTAACCAGAAAAGGACCATCTTAAACCAGCAAAGGACCAGCATTATCAAGAAAAAGGACCAGCATTAACCAGAAAAGGACCAGCTTAAACCAGCAAAGGACCAGCATAAACCAGCAAAGGACCATAATTATCCAGAAAAGGACCAGTATTAACCAGCAAAGGACCAGCATAAACCAGGAAAGGACCAGCATTATCCAGAAAAGGACCAGCTTAAACCAGCAAAGGACCAGCATTATCCAGAAAAGGACCAGCATTAACCAGTAAAGGACCAGCATTAACCAGCAAAGGACCAGCATAAACCAGCAAAGGACCAGCATTATCCAGTAAAGGACCAGCATAAACCAGCAAAGGACCAGCATTATCCAGCAAAGGACCAGCATTATCCAGAAAAGGACCAGCATTATCCAGAAAAGGACCAGCACAAACCAGCAAAGGACCATAATTATCCAGAAAAGGACCAGTATTAACCAGCAAAGGACCAGCATAAACCAGGAAAGGACCAGCATTATCCAGAAAAGGACCAGCTTAAACCAGCAAAGGACCAGCATAAACCAGGAAAGGACCAGCATTATCCAGAAAAGGACCAGCTTAAACCAGCAAAGGACCAGCATTATCCAGAAAAGGACCAGCATTAACCAGTAAAGGACCAGCATTATCCAGAAAAGGACCAGCATTAACCCAGCAAAGGACCAGCATAAACCAGCATCCCAGCATCAAAACATACCTAACCAGCATATGCTGTTTTTTTCAGCAGGGAGGGTTTTGGAACAGAGCCATTTATTTTAATTATATGCACATTTAAAACTTAGGAAAGGACAAGATGCTTTTGATGTGTTTATTTGACAGTCACCTGTGAGCAGACTTTTCTGGGTTAGTAAACTTCTGCTCCTGTTTGTTCTTGTAGTGCTCCTCCATTAGAAGAGTGTCCTCGGAAAACAGCTGCTCCATCAGCATGAGTGCTGTCTTCCTATTGGTTATTGGGTAAAGAATGCCAGCTAACGATTGGTCAGCTGAGACCACCTCCTGAACCAACACCTCCCACTCCAGTTTGTCCACCGGAACGTTCACTTCCAACACCTCGCTTTCCATCACAACAGGGCTGTCTTCTTTCCTCACGTTCCCGTGTTGTTCCTCATTAAGAGCAGGTACCAGGCTGGACTCTGTTTCCTGAATGCTAGGAAATGTTGTGAAAGATGTTGTTTCATTCTCATCAGATGGGCTACGCGGTGCATTCTGGGGTTCAGCAGAAGTTGCCGTTTCAGTCGATGGCCAATAGTTAACCTCGGCCTCATTTATCTCAGAAGAAGTGATCCATAGACTGGGATCTGTCGTGACTCCGTGACCGAGAGAAACCTCTTGACAGGAGAGAGATGTCTCACTCTTATCTCGTGGACAAACGTCCTGCTCCTTGCTGTAAATATATCCAAATAAACAGTTAATTAAAAGTATACCTTAAATACAGCCACACAAACAAATTAATAACAATACTGACGACTACATTTCTTTTGTTAGAAAGAAAATGTAAGTTGTGCTTGCTCATGCAAAACTCTCTGCGATGATGCTGATTATGCGTCAGGGATCTTAGGATGTTGCTTACTAGTCCTCTATTGGGACTCTTGTAATTTTTTAACCCTTGTTATGAAACATTGCTCTGTAAACTCTGTTACAGTGGGAAATACAGTGCTGTTCAAATGTTTTTTAAAGACTGCTCTTCTGATCATTAAGGCTGCATTTATTTTATCAAAAATACAGAAAAAAACAGTAATATTGTGAAATATTATTATAATTTAAAATGATGGTTTCTATTTTAACATACTTTAAAATATAATTTATTTCTGTGATGCAAAACTGAATTTTCATCAACAATTACTCCAGTCTTCAGTTCATGTCACATGATCCTTCAGAAATCATTATAATATTTCGATTTATTATCAATGTTGGAAACAGTTGTGCTGCTTAATATTTCTTAGGACCTTAAAAAGTACCGCATTTATTGAAAATAGAAATCTTTTGTAACAATATAGACTACCGTTCAAAGTTTGGGGTCAGTAACTTTTTTAATACCTTTCTTTAGCTAGGATGTGTTAAATGGATAACAAATGGTAGTCAAGACTTATATTGTTAGAAAATATTTCTATTTGGAACAAATGTTGTTCTTTTAAACTTTTTATTTATCAAAGAATCCTGAAAAAAGTTCCACAGGTTCACAAAAAATATTAAGCAGCATATTAATATTACTGTTTTGTTCTGTATTTTTGATCAAATAAATGCAACCTTGAACAAGCATAAGAGGCTTCTTTTAAAAAAAAAAAATTTAAAACCCCACATGTGGCTTTATAATGTATTTCGTTAAGCAACTGAGGTCAAATTCTGAATGTGAAACACTGATGCTACTGTAAACACACATATCTCCATGCTTGAGAGTGAAAGAGTGAACCAAGCCGTTGTCATAATAAGCCACAAACAAAAACACATTACCCCAGGCCTTGTGCATGTACTGAATAAAACTTTGAAAATTTAATACCCTAGATTAAATCCTAACCCAGAAAAGATTTAGCATTGTGAAGCATGGAAAAAGATAACTCACAGTTTTGTTTAGAATGATCTGGAGGTAAAAATATTAGTTTAGAAACTATTAATATAACACTAGATGAAGTAGCAGGAACATGTGAGTGACCCATCGAAATGTAATACTTAAGCACCTAACCAAGTATGAGCAAAAGTATCAGTACTTACAGAGACTTGCCTTAGCAAGCACTACTAATAAATGAAGCAATTGATTCAGATATACCTGACTTCTGGCCTGGAGAGACTGGGCATAGACAGAACCGTGTCTTCTTTATTTTTACATCCATTGTGTGAAGCTGTATGTATTTCATCATCATGGGAGGATACATGCTTTACAAAATGGGTTAAGAGTAGCTTCTCAAGGCCTGCCTGAGAGCTAGTTGTGTGTTCTGCAGAGCTGGGGATCCTCCTATGTGTGCGCCTTCCTTCACCAAGAAATGACACCATTTTCTTCTCTGCACTGGGATTGACCTGCATGCCCTGAAGTTGGTCAAGCTGCTCTGAACTTTTACTGAGAACTTCAGGTCTCGTGACCTTGGATACACCAAGCTCTTCCATAGATTTCCCTCTTGAAGCTCTGACTTGTACACGCCGCTCATCAGGGACAGATGCTGTGTGACTGTGATGGACTACTGTCTCTTCCTCTACTTTTCTTTGAACTCTGAAAAATAAATCAAGTTTTTTTTGTTCAGTAAAATTAAGTACTAAAATGTCTCTTTAGTCAAACTCAATAACACTCAAATTGTGGTAATAATAAATAGAGATGCACCGGTACTAAATTTCTCAGCCGATACCGATGATATCTGCTGCTGCGGATACAGATAGCTTGGTTTTCCCTCTCCCAACTAATGCGGTGAACTATACAGAGAACCCTCTCATTTGGTACATTACTATAATATTAGAGGTTATAATTAACAAAAGAGCCCAAACTATTATATTAAACTATTTCTATTCAGATATAATAATCACTCAAAACTGAAATGTTTGTATACAACACAATTGCACATAAGGTAGTTTTCAAAGAACAGCTAATTTTTTTTAACTTTATAACATGTATTTAAGTGGAAGAGATAACTTGTGCGCTGTGCCAATGCTTGAAACAAAGTGGCTACAGCGATCTGTCATGCCACATTTAAGAGCATCAAAACACAATTATTGCTTGAATTTGTGATAAAAATGTATATTGTTTTAGAGCTGAAATTTGTTTTTTTATCAGAAGTAAAAAGCCACAAAGGTCTTTGCGATCAATGAATGGTAGGCGCATTATATATAGTGTTTGATGAAGGAGAAAAGATCTGGCAACCCTGGCTTGAACTATGGGTATTTAATTGGGTCAAACAGTACCTGCGTTGGCATCTTAATTTTTAATTCATGAGATTGCATTAATGCGTGGTTACTGCGCTAACTTTGAGAGCCCTATATTCTGCACAAGAGACATTTTAAGTTTTTTTGCACCATTTCAACTGAACAAGTATGATTTGGCTCTGATCATCAGCTGTTTTTAAGCATTCGGCCAAGGTGCAGATAATTGCTTAAATCGGCCGATACCAATTATTGGCCCGCATCCCTAATAATAAATGCAGGACAGAGGTCTAAACTCTACTGCTATCCTGCTCAGCAATAAGAGCAATAATTTATCACCTTAAAATAGCCTTATTATGATTGGCTGAGAACTCATCAGGATGTTTCCGTACCTAAAGAAAAAAAAAAAGAGGAAAAAATTATGCAAAATACAACAATATGAAAGTCTACATGTTGGTCGTGGATGTAGAGCTGCACGATTCATCGTTAAAAGATCGCGATCTTGATATAAACACCCACGTGATCTTATTTCTAAATGACAACGAATCGTCTGTGTCTATTAAACCTTTAATAAAGTCATATCGGAACATTTAAATCTGTGTCCATGCTGTCGCTGACACACAGAGCAGTTTACCACCGTACCACAGTATTATTTCTGTGTTAATCATTCATATTATGACAGAAGCAATGGGATAAAAGTTTAATAGTTTGGGTATAAATACTGATGTCTATGGTAGTGATCAAAATGGAGCAAATCTTTTGAAAGTTATTTTAGATTCAAATTAACATTTTTCATAAGGTTTGTTGATTGGAATGTTGATTACAATGTTTTGCCACTAGGTGGCAACAAGTGACTTAAAATATTTTCATTGAATCATTCATTCAAGATTCATAAAAAAAAGGTTTTATTTGGTAATGGATATATTTGTTAAGTATTTGTTCATTATTTAAAATAATTCATTAAAATTAAATTAAACATTTTTTAATGTTTTGTCATAGCCTCTAGTAAATTGCGTTATTTTGCAGAATCATGGGAGGATCACGATCTATATTTGAAATATTTATTTCATTCATATATATATAAAAAAAACAAAAACATTATACTCAATTTAGCCAGAATTGTGCAGCTCTACATGGATATTAATTTAACTGGAAATTCAATTAAAACTGCAATTTTGTTGAACATTTTTTTAAGATACCTGGAAAGCGTGGGGAGTCGAGGTGCTGCGGGTCCGACAGGACTTGGGTTGTTCAGGCTGGTCCAGGAGATTCTCCACAGAGGCTGACTTCCCTGCTGCAGAGGACTCCTCTCTCCAGCTAGACTGCCTTGAGTGCTTAGCAGTGATGACCTGGGTGTATTTAACAGAGCTTGACACGGAGTCAAGAATCTGACCTGCAGAGAGAGGCCTGTGGAGCTTCTTGGAGTCGGACATGCCAGAATTATGTCTGGAGCTCTCCGCGGTTGAATTCCTGTTGCTGGGTACTTGTGGAATTGGGTGCTGGGGCTCAGCTATCTTTTGACCAGTTTTGCGTTCCATGTATGCTACTAAGGCTTTATGCTGAAGGTGCTTCAGAGGTGATTTTGAAAAGTTGGAGACAGACAGAGCACGTCCCCGTGTTTCGAACATCTTCCGTCTAGCAGCCACTAGACCATGATCACCCTCTGAGAGAAGACCTTTCGCTTTATTGCCAAGAAAGTGAGGGGTCATATGAGCTGGTCCATCTGCCAGCTGGTGTAGTTTCTCAGGCTCAGAGTGAGAGAGTTTCTTCTGATCTGCTGTCAAACGCTTCCTACTCCCTACACGAGGCACCTGTGGTTGAGCAATATTCTGTGGCTTCTCTGGTTCTTTTCCAATGGTCTTTTCAATCTCTTGACCAAGGTCCTCCCTGTACTCTTTGTGTTTTTCTTGAGGATTGTGTAGTTGTGGCATTGGAAGTGTCTCCAAGTTGGGCAGCTTGTCTTGAAATGGAGGACCGGAAGGTTCGGTAAAAGGTTTTTTGTCTGTCTGCTGCATGATCCTGTGGGGCCAAGAAAGCTGCAAATCTCTTCTTTTAAACGAAGTCTCCCTCAAAACCTTAGATTGGGCATCTTTCAGTTTCTCCTTATAATATTTCTTGTAGGAGTCATCTAATGTGCCACATGGGTAGAAGAAATCCTTTGGTTGTTTTTCCTTAGACATTTCATTCTGCCGATATTCACTGCTGGGAGGGGTTTGCTCATCATTTCCAGCTTTATCTTTGGCACATTCTGGATTCTTGACCGCTATACCACAATTATTATTGTTTTTGAACTTGTCTGTATATAATGCCCTGTTCGCTCCTGTGAGGTGATATAACAGTGGGGTAGTCTCCTTGCTGATCTTGTCTCTTGGAATATCCAGTTGGGGCCACCTCGAAACTCTGGTCATCGGATCCTCTTTCTTGGGATGACTGGTATGGTCTTCCTTAATTAGAGCAGGGGTCATTAGTAAACCAACTGAATTGTCCTCTGGACCACAATAGAAGATAGGGTGGCTGGTGGAGTGATTCCTGCCAGTTTCTTTACTCATGACCCTTTGGTCCTCTACACCTTCAGAGGTCTGCTCTGACTTGAAAGATGAATGAAGTGCCTTGTCATTAGGATGCTCCACAACTTCCTTTTGAATACTGAATTTGTGTTCCTCTTGGTAAAACAGTTTACCACTTGGACCATCAGGACAACTTCGCTGAGCTTCATAAGACCCCTCACTGGGGGTTTCCACACCTCCCACGGCACTGGGCTCAGACGACTTTAAGACTCCTGTAACAAAATAAAACTGCCCTTTGTGCTGAATACTCCCATCGATCATATTCCTTGGCATATGGCAGGAACTGACAAAGCACTGGTGCTCAGAAACGGGTCCACTATAAGCTGAATGCGATCTCTTCCTTTGGGTTTCCGATTGACTGCTCCAAGACTTCTGAAAGGGCTCTGGTCGACAGGGTTGCAGGGGTGATCTATTTACAATTCCTTTAGTCTTTGGCGGTTCAAGCATCTTGTCCTCCGGGTCTTGCTTGAGGTGATCTTTAAGCTGTGAAGACGTGCAACCATAAACAGGCTCAGCCTGGACACCACAGACCTCTGAATTACTCGTCTGCTGCGAAGTAGAAATGTCAGCAAGCTGTCCTTCTGGAATCTGACGTGCCCATGAGTTTGCAAGGTTCCTGGTTGTTACTAAACTGTTCAGACGAGCAGGAGGTGGTGGTGGAAATGGATGTGTATAAACTGGTGGATCTTCAATGTCAGAGAAGTCACCGTTGCTACAGTGATGCTCTTGTGCAATGGTTTCCATGGAACGGTAAAAGTGGTCCATGCTTTTGGAATCTGAATCAAGAAAGGTTGGGCTGTATTTACCTTTCACATATTTCAGATCGGTGTAGTGCAAGTTTTGTGACTGGGGCTCATCCAGTAGAAAAGGAGAAGGGTAATCAGGGACTGTGGAACCACCAGAGAATGAGCTATAGGCTGAATCCCCTTTGCAGGGGTGATGGGTATACTGATCAATACTACTGCTGGACTTGGTCTGGGAGAGTCGACGAACCGTAAGACTCAGAGGGTAAAGGTCAAGGTTACTCATCCTCTCAAAGTGGAAATGATAGGAATCCATTTGGACTATGAAGTGGAATTATGAACCCAGCTGAAATATTTCCACACTGTAGTTACAAAACAGAATCCACAGGAATCTGGCATTACCTGGGTGAAACAAACATATAAACAATGTGAAATTGGCATGTAACATCTTATTTACCACAATACACATCACAATACAGTTTTTTTGCATTAACAAAATTACTAGTTTTACATTGATTGTGTTAATGATCAAGTCGCTAATAACATGAGTTGTGCCCCAAATGCCTCAAGTACACTGTAAGTATAGTATGCTTTTTGTACTCTACCATCTAGTGTATGAATTTTAGAAGGTTATTCGATCATCTAGCATCATCTGATAGCCAGCCCCTTTTCGCAACATAACACCATGTCCTAACCAGACGCAACACGACAAGATTCCCAAAAACAAGCAAATTGTTTATCGACACCGAACATGATATGGCCAGATTTCACAGCCAATCAGAAGTGTGGATGGGCTTTCTCTGGAAATGGATAAGTTTATAATCTAATTCATAAATATTAAAACATTTATAACATTAAGTTATATAAGTACATACTGAGTGATTGATACCATCTTTGTTATAGAATACACTTGTTGTTTCGCAATGAGTTCAGTTTTAACGTCCACGTTTGCTTTGATTTATTTTTAAGATCTGAGGTAATATATTTATTGTTGCTTTCAGTATGGCTATAAAAGGTCACGTAAAATGATATTCGGACTCACATTAGACAATTTTAACATCGAATCAAGCACATGTAGTATTTGATATTATCATTGTCACAGTATGCGTGCTATTGTTCCAGTCACGGCGTTGCAGAAGGTTTCTAAAATAGAATGTGCTGTCGCTGGTCACGGTTGGTTGGGACAAAAACACAGGTTAACATGGAAAAGATACATTTTATCACGTGCTGCAGTGTAACTGCACGTCTGGTTAGGATACAGTGCAAGGAAAGCGGTGACAGTTGAGTGTATGAAGAGTTCAACATTGCACACTTTAAATCTGGGTATCTGAAATGCACTTTTCTTTCTGGGATTTCAATGTGAATGCACCTTACTCTATTCACACTACTATATCACAAAATGGCATAAAACAGTGCAGAAGTAAACCATTTGGGATGCACCTATGATCTCTATGAGAGATGTGTGTAAATTACAACTTCTTCCCCTGAAAGAATGTGTTTGAATTCCATTCAAGTTTAGTGCTTGGTACAATCCAGTACTCTTAAAAGTCCCCTAAAATAATTACGAAGCAATCTGATTTCAGCCTTCATGTGAAAAATTCCTTTAATTCCAAGCTCTTTCCTTGAGTCCTATTTACCAGCTCACTGTCAGGATGACTTAACCTATTAAGTTCTTTAATAAAGAAAGCGTGAAACTTGAAAGGAGCAACATTTGCTATTTTTTCCCTACATTTCAATTTCCCTAATCAGGAAACTGATGAAACCGTTTGGTAAAGTGTATAACAAGGTGTAGAATGTAAAAAATGCATATTTTTAAACATACTATACTGTACACAAGTCTAATGAAAGGAGCATGCAATTAGATATTACAAAACTTTTTTTTTTTTTTTAGAAGAAGAAAGATATAAAGAAATGAAAAGCGGCATGGTTGATCAATGATGACATCTTTAATGAGAGTCCTGATGAAATGGTGCTCGGATGAAGGACTGATTGAAAATGTCTGGAATGCAGTTTTAACCAGGCTGAAACATTCTGGCAGTAATCATGTGAGAACTCTTAGATGGATTATGTACTTCGGAAAAATGCCAGCTTTATAAAAGATTCCAACTTAAATTTATATTTGTAAGTCTTTGATCCATATAACCTGTAAGCATCACTTTTATATACTATAACATATTTGATTGTTCATTTTCAACCTTGCTGATCCTTCTATCACCAGACAACACTGATAGCAAGCAATTTAAAAATCCAGATTAAGCAAATAAATTCAACAAACAATGCTTTCTTGATTGACAATGAGAACATTATGCCCTAATTACATATTGCAGTACAGAAACATGGGTGTTTGTGTGCAGGAAATGCTACATGCTGTTCTAGGCACAAGTACAGAGAAGCATTCAAGTGGAAGGAAGTGCAACACAAACTAGTAACAATATGCACAAGAGCTAGAGGAAACAACAGAGGTTCTAGATCCAGGACAAACCCTTTGATCACCATCCTGTATAAATGTATAAAGCTTGCTAGGCTGCATCAGAAGCATACTGTGTACTTCTCTCTTATGTTGTATACTACGTTATGCTGTGAGAAATGTCGCCAAGCCTCTCTTACCAGAGAATCTTTAACTTTCTCTCCAGGCATATCCTGGAAAACATTCTCTTCTGGAGTTCACTTTGATTGGCTGTTTGGTCAGCGCAGTAAATCTCTCCTCAGACTAACGCCAGCAGGATGGGCCTCCTTTCTGTGACGTCCACCCCGAGAGTGCACAATGGGTGCAGCAGAGGGAATATTTCACCGCTGATAATGGTGTCTGAGGAGTGAAAAAAAGGCCTTGCATTCCCGGCCAGCTTCAGAATAAAGAGGGCCCCGGTGCCATTTATTCCCAGAGTCCTCTGCACGGAGAAAGCTGCCAAGCACAGGCCCTCTCAGAGATGGGTCGACCCTCCCCTCGAATACTGTAAAGGCTTCATCATCCAGCCCATTATTCCATTCAAAATCATTTGAGCTGGTAGAACAAGAAGAACTTATGTAGAGCTGTTCCCATAGGAAAGGTTTCTCCCAGACAACGAGATTAAAAGGAAGACTTTTTTTTGTTGTAATATTACATGTCTCCTCTCAACAGTATGGAAGCCTCTTTCTGCCACTGAATAAAAAATAGAAAGATAATTATGACTTTATCTTGCAATTCTGACTTTTTCCTCAGAATTGTGTGATACGAACTGACAGCTGTGACTTATAAAGTCAAAATTGTGAGATATAAAGTCGCTATTCTGAGAACTGGAATTTATTAAGGAAAAAAAAATCTGATTTGTTTTCATATTCCACAATTCTGAGTTTGTAACTGGCAATTGTGTGTATATCTCGCAATTCTGAGAAAGAAAAAAAAAATAAAATAAAAAAAAAAATAAAAGAAGTCGTCAGAATTGCAAGATACAAGTCACAATGTCCATACGACAGTGTCTCAAGATCTGAAATCAATAGTCAGACACTTCCATATGAAATTAAACATTAGATTTCATTCAGCCATATTATATTAGTTCAACTTCTGAATTCACCAAAAGCCTTCCACAAACAAAGGTGAGCTGTTCTTAACCTTTACTCAGACTCGAAGTATCACTCACCTGCTCTCGTAAACGTGTGAGAAGATCTCTCGACAAACAAGATAATTGTCCACACGTGCGATTAATGAAGAAAACGTCAATTATTTCATAATTGCATTTATAAATAATGTTCAATACTGGTGAAGTGAAACAAAACATTAATAAACAAACACCAAACTTAATATATATATATATATATATATATATATTATTTGAAGTGAAACTAACGTGTGGTTAAATGCACACTTCTCTCATTCGGCATCAATACAAAGGAGTACGCTTTACGTATATTTTGCTCGATGTTTATTGCATTATATTGTATAAGACACTTTGGAATATAAGTCACAGTAAGTTTCAGATGATAAAAACATGACTTGTATTACAGATACAAATGCAATACGTTTTCAAAAACTTGTTTCAAAATAGATTTGAGCATTTATTGTTTTGTTTTTACCGTGGAAACTCTTATTTATCTTTGACCTGAAAAAAAAAAATGTAGCTGTCTTTTGGAACCCAAATTATGTAATGTTTATATATTCATCTTTATGTGAAATGCCAGCAAAGACATGTAAATATTTATCAGCAAGACTACTTTCCTCATGATTGGGAATGTCGTGACTTTCTTACTCCGATCTACATCACAAACACATTTTTGACCTGGTCTCGTCAGGATTGGTGTCTGGGATTATCTTTATTGGCTCTGACCCAGACTTTTAATGCAGTTAACAAGCAACAGTATAAAGTGGATCAATGCAAATTATGAAAATACTTGCAGTAGCATTTGCTAATAGACAATTTAGCAATGCAAAATATTTGCCAAGACAGTGGCAATGCTCCAAAAACCCTTTGAAGCTTGACTAACCAAATAAACTTTTTTCAGAAAACATGCTTATGCACTTGAAGAATGGATGAATTCACTCATTAACATAATCAGTTAATACTTGTCTAGATTACATGTTAAATTCATTCATTTAGTCCATGATCCGTGGATGCTGAAGGTACTACTGATTATAAAATGTTCCATTGACACAGTTGGGGTCCTCAGCTAGCACTTCTCTAAATATTTCAAGATTTTGAAAGAAAAAAAAAAACTTTAATGTGACAGGTAACAGAATTTGACACGTTTAAATAAAATTCTATTTAAAACTATTCAAACACAGATCCCTCATAGAATCAGAAATACACAAAAGATTGTTAGATGGCAATTAATTATTTTAAGTTGAGGCTTAATGAAGGGAGAAAAAATAATAATAATTATATATATATATATATATATATATATAATCCCATTTTAGGTTGAAATCCATGGAAGGATAAAATGTGATTGTATCCAAATCCTGAAAGTCACTACTATCGAAGAAACAATGAGGTCAAGCAAACACACACACACACACACACACACACACACAACAACAAAGTTACTAAGACGGACACATAATTATTCAGTAAAAACTTTACAATAAGATTAACTAACCATATATTTTCTACAGAATTTATTAATCTTTGTACTGTAATAATCATTCATTGTTCAACATAATGCTTGATTTTAAAAATGTTTTAGCATGTAAATGTTGGAATTAACAGTTTTAGGTTTTGTGATAATATGTAGAGTACATTTAGGCCTTGTAAAAGTTGCATCATTTCATATTTTTTTTAATTAATGTCCCTGGCACATTTTAAAAGAACGCCACATTATTAAAAAAAATTATAACATCTCCAGAACAACAGATGCAAATGAAAACCATGAAAGGGCACGCAAGAACTAAACCTTAACCAGAGAAATGTTTGTGCCAAATGATGTCACATTCTTAACATTGCCTCGCTTAGGTAACAGGACAAGGTGAAAGAACGAGTGTAAGAAAAGACCGTAAACAGACGCGCACAAGCGTCGGTGAGGAAACGGCCCACTTTGAGATTTGATATTCTTCCTGAAGTCTATGTAGAGGCCGTCCTTTATAGCAAGAACACAACAGAATAAAAAGTAGTGGGAATTTACTAGTAGCAGTATCCTTATTGTCAGCCATGATAAAGATACTGTGAGGAATAATGGTGGACCCTGATACTGTTCTCTCATTACCTAAAAACTCACGATTAGAAGCCATGAGAATACAGGAAGTGGAGCAGGTAGATGAAGGGACGGTCCTTAGGGAAAGGCACAAAAGGTGTCAGGAGGGGAACATTGACGCAATCTTTTCTCCAGGCACTCCAGTGATCTAATTCAATGACGTCACAAAGTGTCTTTCTTTCCTGTCACTGATAGTTGCTCTAGAAAGAACAAAACCGTTCTGATTATAGTTATTCATTTCCTTTCATAAAGAGGTTTCCTTGTATTCCTAGAACTGGTATACAAAATACATTGAGTCACATCTGGAAATCATTTATTTGGCATCCAAAATGTTACTGTAGCAGCTCACGGGTTTATTTTCTGCATTCTATCTTGACGTGCAATGCTACATTTTAATAAACTAAATTTTTTTCTGATCATTATTAATAAAACGTTTGTTGAGCACTGGCGTGTTTTATCATAGTGAGATTGTTAAGATTTGTATCATTTAATAGGCATGTAACGATTCCCTAAACTCATTATGTGATACGACACTGATTTCACGATAAGATCTGCTCATGATTTTACACACGATGAGATTTAACTCAAAAGGAGTCCTTTTACTATTTCCCAGACAAAATGCTGCACTTTTATTTGTGAAATTGAAATATGACTAATAAAGAAACTAAACAGAAATGTTTAAACAAATCCCGAATCAAATAAATAACACAAATGAAATCTCCTCATATACACAAACTAAGGCTTTGTCTGTGCGCTTTATTTAAAATCAGAGGCAACTACTGGATTTTACTTGCAGTCCAAACAAAGATGCTGCATGCATGAGCAGTTTTAAATTAGATAGTATAATTTCAACCAGAAAGGTTTGACTTTAGCTTTGTGTAACTATTCTACATAAAATAGATCTGAATGAAACCAAAACAGCAGAACCGGGCTGAATGAAATCCGATTCACTCTCTGACAGCAGGTGGCGCTTCTGGAACAAAGCAGCGCTGCGCTAATAAACACTGCTTTAAGATGCATTATACAGAGACAAGATGAAAAGAAAACCATCTAAAGTTCACTGAAGAACCTCAGAGACACATTCATGTAAACCCATCACCAACTGGATCAAGATTAGTTTAACATCTCAACAGATTTTAATCTTTTAATATTGCCTGATGGAGCCTGAGAGAATGCAGTTATATGCCATAAATTCAAGATATGAGGGCAAAAATGCCCCTGTTTGGGTTTGTGTCTTATATTTACATCATATGATAATTTAGCAATATCAAACGTGCAATAGTTTTGTCTTTTCCAGATATCAGCACGATTGCAAATGTGAAACTAATCTCACCATTCAATAATCAACGTTAATAGGGTTTTAGATCATTTTGTCAGCCATGTCGGTTTTGCCCAATTTCGCAAACGCAAATAGATCTAAACGAAGGCACAGCAGAACTTTTTCAATACTGCATGAATCTGTGTTTTTTAACAAATCGAATGAGTACGTTTTTTCAGTGAACAATTCTAACAGCAAAACGCTTCGCATCTGGATGAATAGGTTGAATAAATGACTCACTCATTAAGACCTATTGGTGCTTTTGGTTTCATATTTATAGTATCATTTTTATTTTTTTTAAATGTAATTATAAAAAACATTAATACACATTTATTATCACTATTTCTGCACTATTTTCTGCAATGCTGATTCAAAATGAATTATGAATGATGGAAGTTGGCACAAATTCTGCTTACTTCAGGACAATCACGCAACCTGACAGATGCATGGATGTTCATTGTCCCTTCTCATGTAACCTAATGATAACTAGCTAACAGCACTCTTATGGAGTCCTTATCAGTGGTGATAACATGGAATGGGAATGTGCGAGATAAACGTACACATGCAACTCAAGCACATACAGTATTATGACACACTGACTCAGGTTTTTAACATTCATCACACAGCTTTCTCTGATGACTCAACTTCTGTTGCTAATGTGTTTCTGACAGGACTTGTGCTGACTGGGACTCGTCACATTCATGACAGGTGAACTGCACTCACTGCATTACACAGAAATGTTCTGTTTAAAGACCATAAGGACAAAGTTTAATTTTTATCCTCCCTTACATAATATGTAAGCCTCACAGAGGAACTTAACGAAAACAAGTCACTGAATGGCAATGCCAAATGTTTATAAAACCGCAACGCCTGTTAATCATTTCGAGTTCACTAAAGACAAAAAACTACCAGGTGCACTTTTCTCCTTTTGCAACTCCATTGGAAAAGAAGCTGGAAACAGATCAGTAATCCTACCCGGGGAGTGGAAATTGCTGAAATTCTCACATTACCGTTTCTGAAAGGACAAGCCAGGAAGAGGTTACTATCAGGTGACACTCACCTGTCAATCAAACTCAGTAACAAACAGTTCAACTCACTACTAATTATACATGATCCACACAGAAATGAATATGTCTACAATACATACAAAATTATGGAGATCAGGTCCACTCAGACACTTCTTCTTCTGGATTGAAGGCTTTTGATTATTAGGTTAATTCAGTATATCAGCTCCAAAACACGCATACAAAAATCATTTATTTTTCTCAACATGTCACCAGTCTGATGTCCACATGCCTTCTTAAAAGAGCATGAGAACGTCAACCTTACAAAATCAGGGTCATCGTTTACCTCGAAAAATCTTTTTGCACCAGGGTTATTATAGTTAAAGGGTTAGTTCACCCAGAAAGCAATATTATGTCATTAATAACTTACCCTCGTGTCATTCCAAACCCGTAAGACCTCCGTTTATCTTCAGAACACAGTTTAAGATATTTTAGATTTAGTCCGAGAGCTCTCAGTCCCTCCATTGAAGCTGTGTGTACGGTCTACTGTCCATGTCCAGAAAGGGAAGAAAAACATCATCAAAGTAGTCCATGTGACATCAGAGGGTCAGTTAGAATATTTTGAAGCATCGAAAATACATTTTGGTCCAAAAATAGCAAAAACTGCGACTTTTTTCAGCGTTGTCTTCTCCTCCGTGTCTGTTGTGAGAGAGAGTTCAAATCAAAGCAGTCTGGATATCCAGTTCACGAACGAATCATTCAGTTCACCAAATCGAACTGAATCGTTGTTCACCTTCAGTTCTCTCTTCACAGCAGTTCAGTCAGTGTACTGTTTGAGTAAATGAATTACTCCGGGATATTGGTTTGTTTGAACTCAGAGGGAGTGTCAGCCACATTAAACAAGTTAACAGCTTAAGTCATTTGTGGATTAATGCGTATTAGAGACGCGAACCGTTTAAAACGATTCAGTTCGATTTGGTGAACAGAATGATTCGTTCGTGAACTGGATATCCAGACTGCTTTGATTTGAACTCTCTCTCACAACAGACACGGAGGAGAAGACAACGCTGAAAAAAGTCGTAGTTTTTGCTATTTTTGGACCAAAATGTATTTTCGATGCTTCAAAATATTCTAACTGACCCTCTGATGTCACATGGACTACTTTGATGATGTTTTTCTTCCCTTTCTGGACATGGACAGTAGACCGTACACACAGCTTCAATGGAGGGACTGAAAGCTCTCGGACTAAATCTAAAATATCTTAAACTGTGTTCAGAAGATAAACGGAGGTCTTACGGGTTTGGAATGACACGAGGGTAAGTTATTAATGACATAATTTTGCTATCTGGGTGAACCAACCCTTTAACGGAAATGAAAATGAAAATGATAACCATAAAAAAAAAAAAAAATCATCATCACTTTAACGGAGATGAAATCAAATATTTTTATTTCAGCTAACTGCCAAGAAAACATTTCTCATTTAAAGTTAGATTAACCTGATGTACTAAAATATGTATTATGAATGTATAAAAAAAAAAAATAGACACAAAAGAATAATTACTAAAGTGCTATAATAGTACCCCAATGACACTAAAATAACACAGTTTGACAAAGAAAGTGAATCTTATTTTAGGACTGAATGATTGATCGATTGCATTTTCATGACAATCATGACATTAAATGTAATTTTTTTAAAAAGCTGTATTTTCAAATATAATATTATGTTGAGCTAAATTTTATTTATGCTGAAATATGACACTTTTTTGTAATGACAATTACTTTTGCATAAAACTTTTCACTTTCATTAAGCAAATTAAAATTCCTTTACTTTTTTTGATGTTGGGGTGAAATATAATTAGTATAATGTGTTTTCTCTTTACTGCTAGCAAGCCTTTATTAATAGTATGAAGAAATAACCTTGATGTCTGTCAGTTCAAACAATCCTTTCCTGTTCACTGACCTTGAGATCGCAGACAATCATGCAACGAAGCAAAGGCGAAGTCATATAACGATGGCAACTTTACAAGACCAAGACAACCAACCACATACACTAACATTTGCATTTGTTCCTCTCAAATTTGACTTGCAAATAAGGACAGTTTGATCAGCTGAAGAGATGGTACATGCCCTCTGATTGGTTTGCAAAAACACTGAATAAATTAATAAAGCAAAAAAAAGAAATATATAAGTATTTTTTTTTCACGAGGGACAAAAATCTGCACCTGTTCTGCTGAAAGACTCAAAGATCTCAGCAACAAAGACACACTTCCTTGAAACTACAGCTAATGGAAAGTTCAGCGTTGCTGTTCATCCTTCCCACTGCGTAGGACGCTTGAAGCTCAACACAAAGGCCTTGAAGGTAAAAATTAAGGTAATATAAGATAATAGCTGCTATTAAAATCCTAATATGGAAGGAATGGAACAAATGTGTTTAATCCTTGCACTCTTGCTAATTACAGCAGATGACGAAGAGCAGCCATTACAGTAGAAGAAAGCGAGTGAGAGAGTTGAGTTGGAATAAAACTCAGATTAAGCTTCATTGCCACAGTTTAGTGCTTGTGAACTTTGCTACTTGGCATTAATTCAAAGATGCATGACTATAGAGAGTGATGAAAAAGATAAAAACGTGGAAGTCGAGCGATGGAAGAGGCATGCAGTGTGTTACATCTCTCTTAAATCTCTGTTAAATCAGACATCTTGGTGTTTGAAATATGCCTGAGATGCACTGTAATTAAATGTCAAGCCTACCGCATATCAGCATTATGAATACCTCTTTTATGAGCTAAAATAAAATCACACTAGTTTAAGCAAGACACAACAGCGACATAATGCCACAAAGTGGAGAAAACTCCTAGAAACCAAACCAGCAAACCTGAACCGATTGAATCGCCATCAGTGTGAACGCAGCTTCAGATATCTAGCTTCATGCTCATTAATTGCAATAATGTCAAATATTGAAGTTATTATTTGTTAGATTAACCCCCAACTGAAATTCAAGTTTATCCATGCCCAAGCCAGAGTTTGTTTTCCTGCCATTAAAGTGGTGCAACTTTTGCTGGACAAACAGAATGGCATTTTTTTCAGAAGATGGGTGCATTATAAATGTCAGAAGTCTCATTGTCCTACAGTAGGCTTTTCATGCTTGATCACTCAGAGACGCCCAGTCAAATTCTCCAGGAGATCCTCTGAAGTTGAGCCGCTTGGATCACGCTGCTTTCTCTTTATGAGTTACACTAGTTCATGTAGACAGCTCTCTCATTTAATGAATTACAAGTGGGTCACATGATCATGAGCGCGTGAAGAACGAAGAGACATAAAAATGCAGAGATTTAGGGGTGTCAAGCACTAGGCAAACAATACTTTTGCCATCTTATTACTTCATATGACAAACACATTACCAACTTTTTTCCTGAACATGGAAAATGTTCAGAATCATGTTTTCTTTCTTTCTTTTTTTTTTGTTAAAACAGTATTTTTCTTCACATTTTAATCACCTGACTGAAAAGAAAGTGGACTGTGGAAGTAAAACAATGACAAATGTAAACAAAAAAAGCATGCACTAATTAGAAAAGAAATTCACATATTATATTAATAATAGGTTTTATTTTTAAACAGATCTTAGGTAAACTAAAATGTTCATTATGTATACATCAAGGGTCTAATCAAATTCAAGCACATCAGAAATAAAAGTTACACACTTTTTTGTGTGTGTGCACTGTACAGGTCTGCTATATAGTATGTTTTTGCTCAAGTGGCCAAAATGTTCGGTCAATAGAGAAAAGTTTTGTTCAGCCAAAAAAAAAAGAAAGGAGGGAACATTGTGTGTGAAATTATTTTCAGTTAGTGCAATTCAACATGCTTTTGCAACAATACATTTGTCATTATTTTCACATAACTGTGTTCATACATTTGCACAGAGTAAGTGGCAAGAATTCTAAAGTAAGATTGCATGACAATTAGTAATAGATTTCGGTCTTAGTTAGAAATGACACTAATATTATTTGTATTATTATATATAATCTGCTCTCAGAGTTATCAGGCCTGAAGAATCTCAGTTTCAGTTGATGAGAAAATATTTTGACTTGCATCAAAAGCAAATTAACATAAACACTGATCAAATGTTGCATGCCCTTTAGGGATTGTTCACCCAAAAATGAAAGTTCTGTCATCATTTACACACACACACACACACACACACACACACGTTGTGCTGGTAGCCACAGACTTCCATAGTAAACAACAACAACAAAAAACCCGGCAATTTTGTTACCAACATAACTTCTTTTACCTGTAGCTGAAAAAAGAAACTAACATACCTGTAACAATGTGGCTGCTATCCAACACGCTCGATGATGAAGACTTATTCTAAAATACACAGACGATCACTAAATATTTTTAACACAATATGCATTAACAACGACCAACAGATACGAACAAAAACACAGGGCTATATGTACATGCACATAAAGGACTAAATGAAAACACAGGTCATAAATATTGGTAATACAGAAAAAAATTATCACATAATCAGAAACTGAGAAAACCTAAATGAAACAAGAGAGGAGAAACCAGGACAACTGGAAACAGAACAGAGTATCAAAATAAAAGCCAACAGAATGGAACAGAATCCAAACAGCAATGACATGAGGGTGAGTAAATGATGACAAAATGTTTAGGTGAACTATCCCTTGAAGATGTGATCGGATTTAGCCCTTCTTTGATGAAATAGAGTCATTTTGAAAGGAAAACAGTGTTTGGGAGTTTTGCGTGAGGGTGAAAAAGCTCCCCATGCAGATTTTGCTCACTGAATTTCCACACTAAAAGTGGCTTGGTTTGAAGGTGACTTCTGTGAGACCTGTGCTTTATGCATCACGACACCTATGTCATTGAGACTAAGCACCAAGTAACCGCCCAGAACACCTTCACAAGCATCTAGCAATGCACCACCTACATCACCTACCACAAAACTCTCCAGCATCATAATGGTGGGGTTTGCATGGGCAAGTGCACCGAACGCTTCTCTCTGAATATGTAAAAATCCAAATTTATTTTGCTTCCATCTTCCAAGTGCAAGTTCTCTGATGTAAACATGGCTTACCCTGCCAACGTTAGGAAACTAAACCTAAACAGTTCATTCACCGATAAGAAGAGATTCCAAGAAACATCCAGTGGTTTTTCCAAAAACAATATCTTTGACTTTATTTACTCATCTTGCATGTAATCTTTGTTTCACAGAACACACACACAAAACATTATTTAATGATCATTTATGCAGATCTCATATTAAATTATTATGTTTTATATCTTTAAGTGTTTTTTTGGTCATTTTGGAGCATGATCGGCATATTTCCCCATTCATTTTCATTAAAAGACTTCTCCTTGAAACATTTCTCCTTTAGTACTCACTGTAATGAAAAAACCTAAATGAGGAATGGAGTTTCATTTTTGAATGAACTGTTGGTTAACTTAAAAGATGACAAGACTAGACAGGAGTACATCTGGCAATCCTACTAACCCTTTGACCATATTTATTACAACAAAAGCTCAGGTGACTTTGCCTCGGATCGGTTTACCTTCATGCCTCACCAACATCTGCCCATAATGGCATTTTTAATGAGTGTAAATGACCCAATGGTACATTCCACGTGAGTGTGTCAGCATTTGAAAAAACATGAATTTAAGCTTTTGAAACTCGCAATGATAATCAAACAGGAAGTTTCTTAATTAAATGTTTTTTGTTTTTGGTTTTACTCAGAACATCAATGTCAAAAGCTGCAGTTCAAGATGCATTTTATAGATAAACACGTTTGTGACAGAGAGCCTGGATAGACCAGTTTGCATTGGGATGTAGGCTACTGAACGTTACAGTAACACTCAACAATAAATGGATTGTCTCGTGCAAAAGAACATTGCTGAATGTTACCCAGCGAGCAGATGATTATTGTAATCCTGACCTCCTCAACAGACATTCCTTGAGTTATACGAGTGATATTTGTCAGCGTGTGAGCATAGACGCACCTGTAACAGATACAGGTGTTTTCAATGACAATGCAAGCATGGGAAGCGTCTTTGTGACAGTAAAACTGGCTCATGCATGCTCTGAATCTGTGACAGGAGTCGAGGATGCATTGCGTGTTGCATGTTTTTTAGTAGGTGCATGTGCATGCCATGCTATTGGTAAATCAAGCGAAGCCTGCTACAGAGAACACAGGGAGGCAGTTTTCATCGCCAGAGTCTGGTTTCCTCCGAACAATGCAGAGCAGAGCTGTCACATTTTCACCTCTCTAAACTCATCTTGAATAATTCAGCTAAACTGGACTGTGAGTGACCCACAGTGATGCAACTTATCTATTATGAACAGACCATTTGCCAAAATACCCTACAATCCTCTGATCTCTTTCTATCCATTTATTACATAGAGGGGGAAAGTAGATGGTCAGAACTCTTTTCTGCGTGATTAGCCAACCTCTTTCCCTGGTGGGACAAAGTCCCCGAAATAATGCACTTCTGTACAAAAACCTCTTGTGTAATAGCGTTACACTAAGCGCGTATTAAAAGTGCATGTATATGAATAAACATCTTATAAAATAAATAAATCCATTCCATTCCACATATTTGAAGCCCATATACGGACACACTATTTTATCCACCTGCTGCTGTCAGCTGGTGACCGAAACTAAAGTATATACAAAGCGATTCCAGCACTCTTTTATCAAACTTACCTGCACGCTTCCGAGCGCGTTTCATCACCGCTGTGTGTCTGTCGAGGTGACGCCGTTAACGGAGTGTTCTGAACGAAACTAAAGCGGAATTCCGTGTGTCTTGAGGCAAAGTGAAGCCACCGCCTCCTCTGTGCGGGAGCCAATCAGCGGGCGGGGCGGGGCCACAAAGGGGCGGGGCGCGAACAGGAGAAAGTTATTGAGCTGTCTATCAAAGGCCCTCATATTTGTTTATGTACATGTTAATGCTGCATAACTGTAAACATGTAATATCCTCCTGATAACCAGAAAAAAAGTTTTGTGATTTTATGTCATTACATTGTTCAGAGCATAATAAACACATAGAGAATTTTTTTTACATTTTTTTAATTCATATTTTATTCTGTGTCATTTATAGAGAACGCCAGCACTAGGTTATTAAAAATATATATATAAAAAAACCCAATAGACATAAAGAGGCATGTATAGACAAAAACAATGTATTATTTTTCCATGCACCAATCAGTTTTTATGTTTCAGGCTGTTTTTAGCCAAACTTTGTACAAAGATGATTCTCAACTATGTTATGAAAGACATAACAGATTTGATATACTAACGCACTTTAAGATATGTGCGTAAAATGTCCATAAATGGACATATAATGAATTTATACACTACATCTAATTTGCATATTAATGTGTTCTTGGGGCAAAGAAAAAAGATGTGTGATAATGGGAGTAATAACTTGGCAACATTTTCATAAGAATATCTTATATTTCATCGGAATATTGATCTATAAATTCTTGTGTTTCTCAAAAATGCCAGATTAACATGCTCTACAGAATATGAAAATTATGCAGAACAAATTCGGAGATTTTGAAAATTAGCCAGATTTAAGGCGAGACACTGCAGGTGAGTGTAATCAAAATAACTCAATTGATTGATTACATTGATAATTGCAAACATTTTTTTGTATTACAAGTTTTCTAAAATGTGAAGTTTGAATATGCAAATGAAGCATTATTTAATTAAATATGTGCTAATTTGCATACATTTCTAGTACAGCAATCTGAAAATAGAAAGGAATAAATATGTAAAGTTTGGCGTGTGTAAGTGCTACTGATGTCATAGAGATTAATGGCTCAGTTTTGGAGAAAACGGCCTTAAAAATATGTATTGATAAAGTGCTATAAAAGAAACACAATGTCTTTTGGATGTTTTCTTTCCATTAGTCTTTAAAAAAAAAAAAAAAAAACACTAACAAAAAGCAAAAAATCTAAAAAGGTGCTTTTTGTCTGCAGTGTCTCCCCTTAAATAATTGCAAAACATTATCATATTTTCCTAAGAGTGCAAAATTTGAACACACGTTCATCAAGCAGAAGGAGTATTTATGATCAAACATTTGATATCTCTGTAATGCCCAGAATCCATCCAGACTTGACACTGAGGCATGAAGGGTCAGAGAAATTCACTAAAATATAATGACCTTCGGCGACAAAAAGTAATGAAAAAGTAACATTATGCATTACTTTCCATGAAAAGTAACGGACACAATTTACTTTTTTCTGGAGTAATGCAATATTGCAATGCATTGCTTTTAAAAGTAAGTTTCCCCAACACTGGTAGAATTAGTTCCAGCACTGCTCTAAACCTCTTTTGTCACATAACAGAATCATTAAAGTGAGCTGTGAAAAGGTGATTAAAATGCTGAAACACTTCTTTCACCATCTGGCCCAACTTTAGGCATCAAATTCATAGTGAGCTCCTCTTCACACCAATCCTCAAAAACACCTTTAAAGAAAGAAAAGAAATTCAGAACTCTTTAATCATATATATATATTTTATTCTCAATACAGCAAAATACAAAGATGATTCGCAACAGACTCAGAAAATCCATTAGTAATACTCACTTCACCAAAAAAAAAAAAAAAGTGTTTAAATTACAAGTTATTACAAGTTTGGATAACCAAGGCTCATAAGAGTACCTTTAAAATCATAGATCATATTGCATCCATAAATGAATATATATATGTAGATTTCATCTCGTCAATACTTTTAAAACTAAATTGATTTTATACTGCTTGCTTTGAGATCACTCTAAAATGAGTCCTACACACAGACATCTAGAACCGCTCAAAACAATGATGCTCCTCTCTTCAGACAGCAGTCCGATGTCAATAATGGCAGATCTTTCTTCTAGTCAACTGCATTTAGCCCATGTCAACCTGACCAACATCACCTGAATGACAGAAAGCCATGTTCATATAGCACTGGAAATCTGAACATAACTGTACGGACATCACTAACATACAGTGTTCTGTTGAGAGAAAAAGAAAATGTGCATTTAATATATTCACATTCTATTTACAATTAATACAAATGTTAAATCGTTGTAAAAAAAAAAAATTTACCCTAAAAGAGATTTTCTATGTACATCTGTACAAGCTTAGTATTTAAATAGAAACATGCGAGTGTTATTTTTCAAAAGGACGAGAAAAAAAAAAGAAAAAAAAAAAGACACTCTCACCCTGGGTACAGTTATGATCACAGATAATTAAACATGGAGTTAAATCAATCAGTCAGTCTAATCCTCTAAAAGCACGATCATGAATTCTAGTAGAAAAGATTAAAATGGTAAAAACAGAAGAAAAAAAAGGACAGCACAACAACTTCATGTCAGGAGAAGGGAAAATCATTTGAACAACCCATGTTCATATGCAGTTGCTTTCTTATGATGAATCTGGTACATAAATCAAATTAGTGCATGGATTCATTTACATAAAAGCACAATTAACAGACCTCACCCCATAACAGAATGCATTTACTGCCTCTCTAAATCAAAATGATGGATTCTGAAAGGTAGCGAGCACATTTAGTGATGCATGTAGTCGCCTGACTTCAAATACGTTTAACCTCTAAAAGTTTGTTTTAACAGATGTAAATTTCAATTGGCAGGAGTCCTCGTTAGCTACTCCACAAACGAGCAAGAAAAACATCTGCATAGACAGAAGAAACAGTTTAGAGGAAAGATTCTAGTGCAAGAGACGCCAAGTTTCCAGCATTTCGTATCCGGTGGATTGACTTTTCACTTTACCACCTTCCTCTTCTCGGTGCTAAACGCTGCTAAGTTTTGATCTGATGAACTGCGTGTATGGATTGCAGGCCAGTCTGTGCTAATATGTACATATATAAACTGCTATTCTCAACAGCACACATAAATATATCACCACTCGACTGCAAGAACTTTTCAAAGAACTGCAACACACAGGTGACTGTGACACTATAAAGGCAACCTCAAGACTCACATTAAATATTTAAATATGATATTTTCATATACAATAGAAATACGTCTCTTATCTCGTATTGCAACCCTGTTTCCATGCCCAAGAGTGAAAAAACGCAACTTGGAACAATTTGCCATTATCTAAATAAAATCTATATTAGGCTGAGCCACGGTAATAAAATACTCCTGCGTTTAATACCAGAAAATCAATAGTGAGAAAGTGACACCTATGTGAATGAGCGCTACATTTCGACTAAAAATCTTGGCCTGGGAGTTTGTGGTAGTGATGTATACAAATAAGACAGGCTTTAAACATGACTGGCGTCTGTGGATGAGCCAGGCCAAAAAACTAAATAAGAGATTAGGAATAATGCCTTGATATGGTGCCCAACAGTCTTTTAGTCTGGCACTGCTTTCATTATCTGCCGAGTGCATGATGTTCTTTCAGCTTCAAACCTTTCTAGATGTGTATTTCAAGATGGTTAGTTTCCTGTATATCTAATACAAGGCACGATAAAATGATAAAAAAAAGAAAACCTCAATCTTAAAAGCACCTTTGGTTAAAAGGAGGTACTCTGGTTGAAATAAAAAGCTATAAACATCCAATTATTATTCTTGTTTGCTTACAGCTAGCAGAAAATTATCAAAAAAGACAGGCAAAGTAAGAAACCAGGCTTTTCTTTTTTGCTAAACAAGCCGGTGATATGAGCAGGACGATGCAGTGAACGCTCTGACAGATGTCCGGTTTGGCCGCCTCCCCTCTCATGAATATTCATAGGGTCTGTGGTGGAGGGGCGGGGCACTGAGTGCTTCCTTTTTTGGCAAGCTGGTGTAGAAATGAACACAGTGTCACAGGGATGTCTGAGGCAGATCGAGGCATAGATGGCTCTACTGAATGAGCTTGGCGTCCAGTCGTAGCCAGTGCAAGCCCTGCCGTGTGAACCGCACCAGCTCAGTCATGCTGCTGGTGTTGAAGATGAGCGGGCCCATAACCTTGTCCAGTTCAGAGAAGAACTCTGCAGGAAAGACCAAAAGAAGAAGTCAGACTTGACAGTCCTTTAACAGGTGCTCACATGAGGATTCATGCAAGCAGAAAAAAAAAGGACATTAACAAAACATCTTGCGTTTCTGCTGGGAAGAAACTGATCAGTATTCAGCAGGAAACACATGACAAGACGAGCAGGAACAGACCCTGAGCTTTTCACAATATACACTGTTTTTACAGAAAGTCGTATTGTCAAATGTTTACAGTATTTTAATGTCTTCATGCCTTAGTCACATTTATTTTGAATTGGTTTTGTTTCACAATCCCCTCCAGGGTGTGGTTATCCCTATTGCTTGTACACTTTTTTTCTACCACATCTTTTCCTTTCCTTCGCCTCTCTATTAATGTGCTTGGACACAGAGCTCTGTGAACAGCCAGCCTCTTTTGCAATGACTTTTTGTGTCTTGCCCTCCTTGTGCAAGGCGTCAATGGTCGTCTTTTGGACAACTGTCAAGTCAGCAGTCTTCCCCATGATTGTGTAGCCTACAGAACTCTGTGTGTGTGTGTGTGTGTGTGTGTGTGTTTACTTTTTATTCATCTATGCATCTAAAAATTCTGAACAAATTTAATTAATAAATAACAGGTTCCAAAAAATATTAATCAGCACAGTATTTTCCAACATTGATAATAAATCCTCATATCAGAATGATTTCTGAAGATCATGTGACACTGATAATACAGCTGCACATCACAGGAATAAATTATATTTTAAAGTACATTCAAATAGAAAACCAGCATTTTCAAATGGCAACAATATTTCACAATATCACTGTTTTTTCTGTTTTTGATCACATAAATGCAGCCTTGATGAGAAATGCAGAAGAGGCTTCTATAAAAAAAACACATTAAAAAAATCATTCTGATGCCAAACGTTTGTATGGCAGTGTACTTCCAACTTTTCATAAAAAGCTTGGCATTAATAATTACATTTTGTGACGAAATTTAAAATAAAACAAACAGCTATCATTAAGAAAATATTTATTTACATGTGTGTACTGTATGTATGTTTGGGTAAAGTATCAGGGTTTCTGCAGGGTTTAATCAGTCAAATTTAAGACTTTTAAAGACCTTTTTATGGCTATTAGGATTTGAATTTATGACCTACACGAATTACGATAAAAAACTTCAGTCATTAAAATTTCTTTCAAATGTCTTTTTATTATTGACTTTCATTGAAAGTAACAAGTTGTATTATTTAAAGAGTTATTCTATTATTTTTTAAGATTAAGAAACTGAAGCCTTCGCCTTCTTTTTCTTGAGTTTCAAGAACACAGGAACACATAACAATTGTAACATTGTAAAGTAACATTGTAAATTAACTTTTATTAATATTTTATGGCATTACTTTCCAAAATAAGAAGTGTTATTGGTGTTTGGTCACAGTATTCAACACCCACAGGCAGAGCGTAGCTGGGGTCAGCAGGGCCCCAGTGAAGGTTGTAACAGTGGGCCCTGTTTGAAATTGTTTAGTTTGTATGTTCGTTCATTTTTATTTATTTTTGCTATTTACACAATGTTAATGTTTTTTTTTCAAGTTTGTAGGTGTACAGGTACAGAAACCGAATAATCGAATGTAAAACAGCACTGGATAGTCTTCAATGTAAAAATTAAATATACAATCAAACCAAAATGTATTCAGACACCTTCAACATTTCTCACATTATTAGTTTATTTGCTATTGCTTCTAAAATGGTTATTAAATATGACAAGAACTTAGAGTTAAACTGTGTCAGAACAAATTCCTCTTCATGTCAGAACTTTGAGAGAAATGTATGTAATGGATTACAATCAACCAAAACTACAGACTACTGTTATTATGACAATATTTACACAACTATCAATACTTTGTTGACCAATTACCAAGCAATACTTCATTTTGTTCAGACTGTGGTGTGAAAAGGTTGCATTAGCAATTCAGAAAAAAACACATTAGCAATGCATGGTGCTTTATAAGGTGCTGAATAATTTTTGTTCCCAACGATAGATAAAACATTTATATCTATCTATTTCACTAGTAGTTCACTGTATGAAGATTCTTTGGGTATAATATGTCAGTTTGCTTATACTCACTTACAATAATAGGGGCGGCAGTGGCTCAGTGGTTCATGTAGGTTGTCTACAAACCGGAAGGTTGGTGGTTCGATCCCGGCTCCACCTGACCAAGTGTCGAGGTGTCCTTGAGCAAGACACCTAACCCCAGCTGCTCCCGACGAGCTGGATGGCGCCTTGAATGGCTGACACCGCAGTCGGTGTGTGAATGTGTGTGTGAATGGGTGAATGTGAGGCAAATTGTAAAGCGCTTTGGATGGCCATGTGGTCTGTTGAAAGCGCTATATAAATGCAGTCCATTTACATAAATGCATTAGTGTCCTGTACCTACTAGTAAAATATGTATATCAAAAATTATATCTGGAGTCTGGATAATTTTTGGTAATAAACTCTTGTTAAAACTACAAGTAATGCAGTCAAGAGCAGTGAGTGTTTTTCTTTCATTTTCTTGGATTAACATTACAGCAGCTAGTAGCTAAATTAGGCGCGGTCACTTTAAGAGACGATGAACGCATCTTTTCCTCAACTGTTTACTTTCACTTAAGAAATAACTGACAAATAACTGAAAAAATAAAAGTTTTTAAGCATACTTTCCAAGGCGGGTATTTTGACATATTTTGTATGTATTTGCCGGCACAAGAGCAAAAAGAAGCAAATTCGGTGTACAAGCGTTTTGAGACACCTTTCTCTGCGTGAGTCCTGAACACCGTGGTACTGAATTGGGCTCTTTCACATCCTTTTGTTTGTTCAAAACTGCGATTCGTATTTGTTCGTTCATGTACAGGAGGGACTGTCCGTGATACGCGGCTCTCTCTCTCTCTCTCCGCACCGAACACAGCGCGCGAGTAACCAGCTACTCCGTTCAGCTTTTCCGGTCTTGTGTTTAGATCAGTCTATGGTTTGGATGCTTGATACCGATTGTTAGCGACGGGCTTGAGCCAGCTACTAAACGCACCGTATTCGAGCTATAGATCGTTAAGGGTACATTTTCCCATTGTGAAAGCCAGGATGATTTCAATTAATCTAAGCAGTGACTCAGTATGACACAGTATGTTCGGAGTTCGTGCGGGTTTCTGTGAAAGTCCTTCTGACAAGTCTGTATGCAGCCGCATGGACCTTGTAGTTCTGGAACGCTGTGATCCCAGTGTGATCCCACCCAGATTCCTCATACAGAACTACAACAGCCGAAACAAATGAATTCCATTGCCGCTGCAAGCGCAATTTGATGGAAGAACAAATTAATGGACTAGCATATCAATTTAAGACGTGGCAAAATGTTTTTTATGACCTTGTATGGAAAATACGGACGTTTTTATGACTTTCTAAGGCCTTAAGATCTTATTGTTAAATTTATGACTTTTTATGGCCCCGCGGAAACCCTGCTATATATCCAACTTGTAATCGATCAATACTGTAAGCAACTAATGCAACAGACAATGCAACGCTTTCTGTGAAAATCCCTGCTTGCTTAGAAACAGAGAGACTGAATAAACTTCAGAAAAGATGTGTGGAGTCACAAAAGCACCTCAGTACAGCTTCAGGAAGATTGGAAAGAGGCATAAGTAACAACACATACCTCTCTGCTCTTTGGCGAGCTGTTCGCCCTGCTCCCACACCTCGATGGCGTAGAGGAAGTTGGAGGTGACCTGGACGTAGCTGGCTGCCATCTGGTGGATGCGCTGTGGGATGGTGACGGAGGAGCTGGCGCTCTGGCTGGAGCTGCTGGAGGAGAAGCTGGCCCCACTGCCCGGAGACAGTTTAGGAGAGACCGGAGACGGCAGTCCCACAGTCTTACTGCAGGACACACAGGACAGAGTCACGATGCTATTCCACCGGAAGCGTTTAAGAAACTAACTACCAAGATAAACTACGAAAACTGTGTTTATTCAAATCTACAAGGTTTTACAAAGGAAAATTTAAGACTTAAAACGTAAAGAATGGATTGAATATGGAATTTACTTTTCATCATGTTTTCAGTGCAAATGTCTCAAGAGTTTATGATTAAAACAAGAACAAATCTCTGCTAATGGACTGAAAAAAAATTATTCAGATGGAAAAAAATTTTTAACAATAAAAACAACAAACAATTTTTGGATATTTTTTCCAATAATGCAAGGTTAAGATATTTAGAAATAAAAAAAAAATACAGAGGTATGTATATACACACACATACACACATACATATATATGTGTGTGTGTGTGTGTATGCATGTTTGCAATTTGCAAGGTATTAAAGTGGAATAAAGTTACCCATCGGTGTAAATATTTTTCACTTTTTTTCCCTTTCTTTTTTTTTTTTATGTGGTTGCTAGGTTGTTGCCATGTGGTTGCTAACGTGTTCTGAGTGTTGATACACACTGAGATGTGGTTGCCATGGTCACATTTCTATTAAATGAACACCATCTAAAATAAAATAATATAAACTTAACTAATGCAACTTACTTTGCTACTCCAGGAGACGGAGCTTGGGTATTACTCAACGAATTCTGGAAAAATACAAATTAAACCTTCGTTAACACATCTGGTGTATGTTATGATTTCGAGAAACACTAACAACAACTAAATGTCATATTTTTGTTCAATATAATGTATCTTTGCTAAATATAAAAGACAGTTAAGTAATAGCAATGTTTCTTATGAAGCAAATTTAGCATATTATTCTGATTTCTGAAGATCATGTGACTCTGAAGACTGGAGTAATGATGCTGAAAATACAGCTGTGCATCACAGGAATAAACAGCATTTAAAAAATACATTCAATCATTTAAACTGTAGTGTAGATATGACGATAGTTTCAGAAGAGGAATCTTGACATGCCAACCTTATAGTAGTGATATAAAAATAAAACAAACAGGACATCCCGTTACCTTCAAGTGTTCAGTGAGTGTTTTAGAGTATTTCAGAGCACTTTCTTTGCGTAGCTTGAAGAGCCTCAGATACAGGAGCGCTTGGCACCGGAGACTGCAGAGAGAGAGAGACGGATCCTCGGGTTAGATCTGACATCCACATCAACTCACAGTTAGAGTCAAACAAAGACAATGCTGACAATACATTTAAAGGAACAGGCTGACAAAAGTCAATATTTAGTCATCATTTACTGAGTTTCCTTAAAAGATATTTTGAAGAATGCGAGAAGCCAAGCAGTTGATGGTAGCCATTGACTTGCATAGTACAGAAAAAAAAAATATAACAGAAGTCATCAGGGACCAAAAGACTGTTTGCTTACCAGCGTTCTTTAAAATATCTTCTTTTGTGTTCAGCAGAACAAAGAGTGAGCATTCAAGTGTACTACGAGTGAACTATTCCTTTAGTAAAATAAAACATTACTCTTATTAAAGACTGTCAATGCATACTGTTCTCAAATAAACCACGAGTCAGTCTTTACAATTAGTAGGGATGTCCAGATCTGATCTCGTGATCGGAAATCGGCCCGATCGCGTGGTTTCAGACTCGATCGGAATCGGACGTTAGCTCCCGATCAGGACTCGGAGATATATATATTCTCTCATTATTTTTTAACACATCTTTAGTTATGCGGTGGCACAGAGTTAGACCCTTTTGACTCCACACAGAAACAGCGACGCGTGCGGCATGACATCACTTTGTTTTCAAGAGCTGGTGTGAATAAATATAGATTCAAACTCAAAGAGACATGATAGTTTGCGCATGACCCGATATTTCATTCGGACGCAGGATACAGCGAGATGAACATCACAGAGCGCTAAACTCTCATGCAGTGTGTGTTTCATTCATACTCGAAGCCGGAGCGCGCTCTCGCGCTGATATCAGGAAACTCCTAATATGGACAAAAGCGTCCAGCTATGCTGTGGTGCGCACAGGAAAACAGAAACTTATGCAAACACGAAGACGTTAATATACGATCACGACAATAAATTGTTCTTCAAGTCATCTCCAGCAGGTGATAAATAAAGTATGAACAATGCAGTGCTGATTGACATAGTATTTATTACAGTATAGAAACTATTCTGCATTATTATGTGATAAACAGTGTTTGTAGTATATAAACAAATCATTATTATTTGTTATTGTCCAGCATTTATAGATTTCTAAGCCAATTAAAAGCTAGAAAATAAGAGAAAAATTAAAGTTGCCTATACTACCAGTCAGAAGTTTTTGAACAGTAAGCTTGTTAAGGTTTTTTTGTTTTTTTTAAGAAGTCCCTTCTATTCACCAAGCCTGCATTTATTTGATCCAAAGTACAGCAAAACAGTAAAATGTTTTAAATATTTTCACTAGCCTATTTAAAATAGCTGTTTTATATTTGAATATATTTCAAAATGTAATTTATTGAAGATCCTGGATCTGTTTTTTCGCTCTTCTTTATTCTTTTTTTTTTATGTATTATAGAAGTATCGGATCGGGACTCGGTATCGGCAGATACTCAAAATCAAATGACTCGGACTCTAGGGCAAAAAAACCTGATCGGGACATCCCTATTTACAATGATTTAAAACTCAATCCATTAGTGCATTGTGTCCACATGATCGTCTCCTCATATTCTCTCTGGTGTTCATTCAGAGAGCAGTGGATGGGCTTGCTGTGAATGAAAACAGTTGTTTCTGGGACGTACCACAGCACCGCCAGCCTTTTGTCTGCAGAGGTTGCATCCGGAGCCATGTAGCTCTTCAGCTTCATAGTGTACCTGCACAAACACACGCGTGTCAGCAAACTCTGACAGCACAGTGAAGAGAGACAGATGCTGGAGGACATGTTCTGGCAGCTTACTTGATGAGTTCAACGGTCTCTGCGTACATGGGGAAGGGGGATTTGGCCTCCTGAGCGCTCTTCTCCAGGGCGTTTCCACACTCAATGAAAGACACCACAGCGTCCAGGTAATACACGGCCTTCTCAAACCGGTCCATCTGCGGAAAAGACGACGCACGTCAGAGTCAAAACTAACTCGATACAGACGCTTCCAAGCTCCACTCCACATGTTACGTCACGAAATGCGTGAGAATGCAAAGATGTGCTATAAAGGACAATCAGTCTTCTTTTATTCTCAGCTTTCATGCCTGCATTTATTTCTGACACAGATTTTTGACATATGGGTCAAAGACGGGACATCCCATTTTGGTGTCCCCATCAAATTAAATGTAAGCCTCGATGCATAGAAAGGATATTAAATTTAAAGTAAAGTATCTACTTCAATGCTTTAAACAACATGTCAAAAATATAGTGAAATAATGTTCTGTCTTCATTCAGCGCAACAGATAGATTTAAGTGAAAATTAAGCAATTATACTTATTGAAATATATGATCAACCTTTAGTTAGAGGAGCAACTCACTATTAACTATGACTTTTACCTCAATAAACTCCTAATTTGCTGTTTATTAATAGTTAGTAAGGTAGTTTTTAGTTTAGGTATGAGGAAGGATTAAGAGATCTAAAATGTGTTCATGAACAATAATGCATTAATATGTACACTAATAAACAGCCAATATGCTAGTAAAATGCATTCTAATAATCAATAGTGAACAGTGAGAATTTAGTGTTTTCATATATAAAAGAAAAAGTGATCGCACTTAATGCTTTTCTATTTTAAATAACAAAATCATGTGGCAAATACTGGTAAAGATGTAAATTACTGTTAATTAGTATTTTAGGGGCTGCACTGGGAGTCTATTAATGTCATCGAATGTCTTATTTGAAATATGCCTGACAAGAATTTTTTTGGTATGTGAACTATTGTTACACTGAATGACATTATAGTGGTTGTCTTCTGTAAATCATGATAAAAATGCATGCAAAAAAATAATAATTAAGGTTGCATTAAACATTTGTTTTGATGCTTGAAACCCCTTCAGAGTAAGAAACAGAACTGACCCATGTGCTTCGTGTGAGGAGAGCACCTGTTGTGTCGCTCTCAATGTTGAACTAAGACAAAAGGTCAGGGGTCACAGATATATCATGCAGATTATCTGACACGCACATCGAGAACCGTAGGCCAGTAAACAAAGCCTCACCAGAGCATCTGCATTGTGTTTCAGTTTCTTCGCTTCTTGAAGGTAATGATCAGCCGAATGAACCCTGCAATCAGATGAAGGACTGGCTGTTACTTCACATCATATGTTCAAAAACTACAACACCGTGTCAAAAAATAAAGATGGAAGAAATGCACAACAAAATAATAAATGAATATAGTCACAGCCTATGATGCTGGAATCCCCCACTATGTGTCGCCAGATTTTAGACCAATGAGATTTCACCATGCATTGAAAAAAACGAGTTTAAATGAGTTTTAAGGTGTGGCTTCTCAGTGTGACATAAAAAAAAAACATCTCAGTAATAGGCCATTAACTTGCATTAACATGAAAGCTTTTAACTCACAATCACACAGTGTAAAAGGATCTTAAGGAATAAATTAAAGCAATTGTTCAGACAAAAGATGAACATCATACCGGTCCTCAAACAGGAGTTTGGATCTAGATTTAGAGCCATCGGAGAGAGGCGGCACTGCAATGGGATTCTCCGTTTTAGAGCTTTTCTCCTGAAAAACAAAACAAAAAAAACATGTCTTGACAAATGTCTAAGGATTCTTAAATCAAGATATATTTATAATGCCATAAGAAGTCTAGTTTTCTGAGAAACTGATCAAGACGAAGTGAATCTGTGACTGAAACGAGAACAAACATCTGCCAACAAACATCTCCATTCAAAGAGAAAACAAGTTTTCATTCCCAGCTGACAGAGGTGTAAAGCTTAAACACTTTCATTCAGTTAAATCTTGCACCTCAAGTTAACGTGTAGATTGGAAAACAAAAAAACGTTGCCCTTTTTTGGCAATGCATGCAATATTTAATAACATGACTATGAATTAAAGACTTTCTGTTTTGAATTAAGGGTTTTGCAGAAACCCTCGCTATAGGAAAACAAAGTCTAAAAGGCACGTAAAAAAGGCATGTGGGTCAAAGACGAAAAAGTGCTTAAGCATAAATAAATAAAAAAGTGTAATACTGCTTTAAACTGTTGTAGCCCCCTGTATTTTTTACTAATTTTAAACACAATAAAATTAAGTATGCTCCATTATTCTTTTAGATATTTTAATATGTACACGTCAGAATAAGCATGTTGTTAGAATTGTTGCATAAATGTTGTGTCACACTGAATGACAATGTAACATTATTTCAACCAAATTTTGACATTATTCTCAAAAAACTTATTTGAAACCTTAAAAGTAGACATTTTACTTCCATTTAATGTGCTTTCTATGGACACAAAATCACTTTTGTACATTTCTTTTGATGCAGACATCTTAACGTCTTTGACCCATGTACATAGACACACAAAAATATGATGAAAAGGTGGCGTACATGCATTTATGTAAAACATAAAACTATGCACGTATTAAAAATACGAAATTTTCCTTGCATTGAGGCTGACAGGACACAACTGTCAGTTTAGTATTGCATTCATACAGAAGTGTTGCAAAACCTCCAGACACTCCATACGTCACTGTACATACACAATACAGGATGTGTAGTGCAAAAGGTGGAGACAGTAAACACTGGCCCCAAGCACAAACACACCTTGGCATCCCTGCGTAAGGGCTTGTGGTGTTTGGAGCTGCTCTTGCTGTTGTCTTTGCTGTTGGGAACAGATGCGGAGGACTGGCTGAGCGTCCGTTTGCGGCCCTGGTGCTCTGATTTGGGCGTCCGCTGCAGCGTGATGGAAGGAGAGGGAGCAGACTCCTTCTCTTTGTCCTGAGCACGCTTAGATGAGCTAGAAAACATTTAACAGGATTAACAAACAGCTCGGAAGAACGTCAGTTATTTACACTGCTCTGAAGACTCTACTGATGGTCTGCGGTTCAAATTGGTGCAATATAAAATAGGCTTTCACTCTTATTATTTACATGCATATTACATTAGCGCATATATTTTTGTGGCCAGAAAGAATATGCCAATAACTACAATATAGCACAACGTCGTGAACTTTAATGCTTTTGTAGAATGAAAAGCCAGTGTATTAAATAAAATAAATACATTTTACATTTTCTTGGATGGACATTTCAGCGGTTTAAAGGCACAGATTTTCCAGTTGCTAGCTCATAAGCATATGCACATTTAGTTGAGATTTAAAATAATAATACAAAATATTTAAATAATGCATTTATATAAAGTTCACAGTGAAATTTGTTAGATGAAAGCAGAATGAACTCACTCTTTACTACTGGGTTTGTGTGATGACTTTTCATCCAGTTTGGACTTCTTACTGTCTGGTTTGAGACCCTCTTCATCATTCTGTGGGAGAAACAAGATTTAATAAAAAGATACACTATTATTCAAAAGTTTAGGATAAGTGTAATTTGTTTTTTTAATTGATACATTTATTCAGCAAGGGCAAATAAAGACATTTATAAAACAAATGCAGAATATATCTGTTTTAAATCAATTCTGTATTTTTTCCTATTCATCAAATATGGAGCATAACATCAGTTTTCAACGCTGATAATAATCAGAAATGTTTCTTGAGCAGCAAATCAGCATATTATAATGTTTTCTGAAGATCATGTGACACTGAAGACTGGAGGAATGATGCTGAAAATGCAGCTTTGATCACTGAAATAAATATCATTTTACAGTATATTCAAACAGAAAATAGATCTTTCAATTGCAATAAAATCTCACAACAGCAAATGTAGCCTTAGTGAGCATAAGAGACTTTCCTATGCTCCAAAATGTTGAACAATAATGTGCGTTCACAATTAAACCAAGCATACAACCAAAACCCATGCTCAGCATGCTTTAAGCAGTTGACCAATCACAACAGACTTGACAAGCTGACCAATCAGAGCAGAAGATGGGCTTTAACGAGATGGGAACTACAACAGAGCGTTTCAGGCAGATGGTGAAAGGAGGTGTTGTAGCAGTCTCTTTAAACATACCCCAAAAGAAAAACATCTTCCACCAACCTTGTGCTTTCTCTTCCCCTTGCTGGCTGCCTTTTCTCCCGGCTGTTTCTGGAAGTCTTTGCCCTCGGGAGGGGAGCTCCTCTCCACTTTCACCTCCGTTTCCTTGTAGACTCGACCAGGCACTCTGGACAGCAGATTGAGGTCGATCTGCACCAGCAGTCTGGACACCAGCCTCCCCTCTTGGTCACTCAGCGGGGAAAGCATGGGCGAGAACAGGGCGGACGGGTTCTCCGTGTACTGCTCTCTCGGCGTCTGCGAAGACGAGGGAACGCTTTCGTTTCCCTCCGAGTCCGACGATGTCAAGTCAGATTCGATGAACTCACGGGACTTTTTCTTGCGTTTGTCTGGTGCCGGCCGCGGAGAGGAGGTTTTGGGCTCCTTCTTGATGTTAGGTTTGCGGGGGCCTTTGTTGGGCGCACGGACTCTGAGGTGTGACGGGATCTCGGGCGAGGGTTCGGTCTCCACTTTGAGCCCACCCTTCGGCTCCTCAACCACGGGTGGCTTCTCTGGCTTTTTAGGCTGCTTCTTGCCCACCACGGCTCGCCGTCCGCCCTGACTTCCCCCCTCGCTCTGAGCCGGAGACTTCTGACTTCGCCTGTCTTGCCCCTTCTGGTTTGGCCGGAGGTCTCGCCCGGCAGACGGCGTCACGTCTTTTGAACCGGAGCCACTGTAGATCCTGCTGGAGCTGGCGTCTCGTCCTTCTTTCTTATACTTTGTTGGCGTCGTGCTGCGGTTCTCCACCGGAGAAGCAGGGGACAACTTGTTGACTTTCTTGAACCAGTTGTCCAGCTGCCATTTGTTAGCCGTGGGCTGTTCCCGCTGTGATGTCAAACAGGGAAACTTGCACTGAGTGCGACATCAAACTCAGTTTAGCATAAAGCCTAATTAGCATAAACTAATGGCCTAACAAAGTTGAGGGAAATATACATGCATGATATTGTTAGGATTGGGGAGTGAGAACCGGTTCTATATTTACAAGAAATGTAGATCCGATAAGAAACGCATTTCAATTCATATAGCTTGCGAATAACGAATTGAGTTCTCTTTCACATCGTCTTGCGCTTAAAAATACACAAATATTATGTAATTGCAATGCAATTCATTGCATATTAATGTTTATATTGTTATAATTTACAATGAATTTCCAAATTAGTGTAGAAACGACAAAGATGGTATATTTTAAATGTGTTTAATGGCTCCTTCTTATTAAGAAGCCTATTATTAATGAAGACCAGTATCATTGATACCAATACTGCTTCTGAGGTCTCATATAGATGAATCTTTATTCAAGCTACAAAAGTGAATCAGAGTGCAGAGCAGTGACTGATTCTCTTTTTCTGATTTCCATCAAGTTTCACTTTAGAAGAAGCACCGTCTCTTTAAAACCTGACGCAGATCTGACACACTTGTGGTTTTCTCTCTTTACCTTTACAGTCATTTAGGACTTTCCAACTCATTTAAGACTAGGTTTACGAGAGCACTCACCAAAAATGGGCATTTTGACAAAATGATGCGTTTTTGTTAGTGAAACAGAATTCAGTGCTGCATTAATTGTGTTATATACTTTTAACGTGTTAACTGATAGCAATAAAAAGGATTGTACAATTACCATATAAATTCTAGTTAAGACAAAACCAACTATTTTTTTTGTGAGCGTATCTTAAGTGAATGTTAACAGTTGAAAAAGAGGACACATGTGCATTCAGTCTTAAAGTGACAGCAGTCAATCAAAGAACAAACGTTAAGAAAAATCACTCACTGATCTTGACCGAATAAAAAAAGATTCTAACTTTAATGATTAATCTAAATTTTATTTATATTAAAAAAAAAAACTACAGTGTAATTTTACATTTGATTTCAATTTCTGTATTGTATTATTCGTGCTACTGCTAAATTGTTTACTAGTTCTTATATATTATTATTATACTGTCTGTCTACTTGTCTTTAATAATACTGACGATCTTTATTTGCATTCTTATTTTTGCTAAAACCAAAAGCAAAAGTTCCTTCCTGCTGCGCATCTTTTTTATTCTGCAAAAGCTGCAAAAGAATGCTTGCACAAACACAGAATAGATATGTTTGATATCTAAATGGTTTACCATATTGGAATCGAAACTGGTAAGAACTGGAACCGAAAAGCAGAATTGGAATCACTAGAATGATACCCAAACCTCCATACTGTATCATAATGGAGCAATCTTGCTCTGTAGTAAAGCGGAGTTGATCTGTGTGTGTGTGTGTGTGTGTGAAGGCGATTCACCTCGGGTGATGCAGGACGAGGGGGCTCGTTGTTCTCACTGTCTGTAGAGCTGTCCTCGCTCTCGCTGTCTGAACCAGAGCTGCTGTCCGAACCGCTGTGACTGCTGGTGTCTTCTCGATCAGCAGCCTCGCTGTTATTACTGTTGTTACTGGGGTAGACATACACAGTTATTACCTTCGTGTTGGCTACATCTTTCCTCATGCATTCACTACAACTTTGCAAAAGCACAAATCCAAGTATTTATCAAAAGATTCCATAATGAGCAATGTGCATCTCTTTACAACTTGTAAAGCCTAGTTTGGACATAAAGGGGCACTACATTACAACATACACACTACTATTTATAACTATGTTTGAGCTAAATATTTACTAAAGTGCATGAGCAGGAGTAATAAACTAGCAGACTGACTGAATTGTACCAATGAGCTCATGTTTCACTTCAATCTTTTATACACATATGATGTGATGATGACTCTACATTTTAAGAAAGAAAACATTATGTGAAAAATTACTTTGGTTAGGGGCTCTTCAACACAAACCCGATCTAATCAGCATGCCTAAAATCTGTAATAATAAATTAATATTTTTGCATTATTTTTTTTATCAGTATTTACGTATTGCGATTCATTTTAAATAGTTACTGAATGTTATTTGCATCATTATTTAGGGCTGTGAAAAATGTGTACATTTTCCGATTTAAAATAACGAACTCAATTCTTTTTTTAAAAGACATGCAGGTGTACAGTAATAAATTGCTGAAATAAGTCAAATTATTATTATAAATAAATATAAATAAGTAATATTATTATAAAGACCTATTACTCACATTAAAATACTTATTGACGCACTTAAAACTGATTTTTAGAAAATCCATCCACCAATAACAGAGGCTTCAGAATTGGTGAAACTTGCCTTCATTTATTAGTACTTAGTAAAAATAAGCTATTATATTTATATACATATATACTGTCACTATATACTATTGATTTTGCATAAAACAATTTTATCATGCAATTATAATTTCACATTGAATCTAATTAACATTAAAATGTGTGATTAATTAGTTAATGTTTTAACTGACAGAACTAATAGAAATTCTTAATGTTATTTAATGTGGAAATCAATGAAAGGAAATTTTTACCATTAGCTGCATGACGCAAAAGAAGATAAAAGTAAGGATACACTGAAATTTACAGCATGTTAACATAACTTCTGCTTGTGTTTGCTATCAGATCTTTGAGGTGAAACATCATATCTGACTAATACCACTAGGCATTTTGTTTAAGGCCTTAAGACCTACTTCCTACATTCTGCCTAAAGAACAAATGGTGCAACCAAATAAAGATACAAACTAGCTAGTAATTTAAGTCTCTAGCATGGACTTTAACTGAAGAGAGAACTTAAGAACGGCTGGGTCAAACCTAGCTTAGAGATTGTAAAGTGTGTGAAGGCTTTTGCAAAATTACTCAAGACAAGCTCAAGTAATGTCATAATCAAGAGACAGGTTTCAATGATTCCTCCTTGTACGTTTCTGAAAGACTACAGACTTTAATGTCCCAAAACACCAGCAATCAGTGAGATTCATTTTGACAGCGCCAAAAAGAATTGGATTTCACTTCCTTCACATATGTATAACACCATGGGGTAGCACTTTATTTTACAGTCCTGTTCCTCAGCTACATACTATGTACTTATTAAAGTAATTACAATAACTATGTAATAACTAGATACTAACCCTGAACCTACCCCTAAAGTTACCTTGTATTACCAGAGTTTTCTTAGATAAATACACTGTTAGTACATGCAAGTACACATACTGAAATATAAAGTGTAACCAACATCATAACATTTCAGATGAACTTGCCCCTAAATCCCACAAAATGTGGTTAGTTGCTTCACATGTTGGCAAGACTTTACCTTCCGGTCAAAACATGCATTTCTCGACCAGAACAAAATGCATTATGGTCCAGACAAAATTAGCATTACCTTAACCTAATTGTGCATGTTAAAATATTTCATTGTTGCCATATGCAATGGAATAGGAGTTGTGGTAAACTTGACAGTCACCTTGTTGAGGTGTTTCTGGAGGGGTTTTTAGCAGGGTCTTGCTCTCCGTCACTGTCTTCACTGCTGCTGAGCTTCAGATCTTCATGCAGTGTGCTGAAATAAGAGCAACGCAAAAGAGGATCAGTTGAGGCCGACTGCAGAGAACTAGAGGCGACGAAAGCCAACGGTGAATTTACCTTGTATAGAAATGAGTACAATGAAAATATCATAATGTATTGAACTTCTAAAGCTTTTTATCTTGTTCAAATTGGCACATCTCGGTATCTCAAACATCTGTTGTGCTAGTTTTTTTCCCACACATTAGCAGCAGTTTGCAATGCGTTTCATGTCTTCCCTCGAATGCTTTAAATCGCCAAATAGCATTTGAACCTCTATTCTACGATTAATACATTATAGGATATACTTTTCATTTGACTCATTTCTTTATAATACCACAAAATAAATGCACTTTATTTAGAGGCAGAATCTAAGGCATGCTACTCAATATAAATAAATTAAATGTGTTTTTTTTATTTTTTATTTAGTACTCCAGTTTGTAAAAACGCATTACCGGTGCACTAATAAACATTTACAATGAAAGTCAATGTGACAACCATTGTACTAACAACAGCTTTTACTACTGAGGGAGTCCAAAAATAATTTTCTGTAGTAACCGACAGATGTTGTTCATAGAGCTTAACCTGCATTATAATTGGAATATATCCTTAATACATAATACTAGGGCAGAAAAGAACAGGAAAGGCTCAAGACGTCTCCAGATCTAAAAGAAATGCTTGACTGAACGCTTCAAATAGTTTAAAAAGAAAAAGCTCCGGGGCTTCTTACACAACGAGTATGTTTCAGTTAATGGGTGACTCACTTCTGGTCGCTGTCGCTCGGTTTAGACGTGTGACTGGTGGACGCGCTCTTCCCTGAGAGTTTCTCTAAGAGGGGAAAATAATCATCAGCACACAAAATACATCACTGCAAAAGAGCCAGTCTCATTAAAAGATGTCTAGAACTTACTTTGTGCCCCAAAAGACGGGTGCTGGGCATCCTACAACAAAGATAACAGTGACACGTGCATTATAATCTGCACACTTTCTGAAACTATATCATTATTTGTTTGCAGAACCATCGAATGCAATGACATTCATAGACTTCGTGCAGATTACGGGTGTAAATGTTTTTTGCATGTTTTTAGTATTAATGCATGTAGGTATTATATTCTTTCTGAATGACTGATTGTTTTTATTAGATCTTCCAAACATGATAAGAATGGACCGAGGCGAGTGTGCTTCAGGTGTCCTGCTGCTCTGTGACCCTTTCATTTCTGACCTTAGAGGTGGAGAAGGGAAATTTGGATGGTTCGGTCTTGCAGGGCGTGTGAATGGCTGTTAGTGGAGGAGGCCAGACCTGAGTCATTTCCTGATGGAGAAACAAAAACGCAATCGAAAGAGCTCGAGTTAGAAACCAGAGATGAAGCTCGTTTTGAACAATCTTTTCCTTTAATGCTTTGACAACTCAATGGAGCCCTCTTTTACACATGACATTAACATGCATTTCATGGCTGATGTGTTATAGAGGAGTTGCATTTGCACCTTCATTCGGAGATCTTAGCGCCACTTTACATTTTACATATGTTTTGTAAGCAAGTGTCAGTAAAGATAACAATTTACATTTTTCAGTGAACTTTTCTTTCACTATTGACAGGCAATAAAATGTGTTCTTACCTTTAAAATTTCATCAACACAGCTGGCATCTCCCACTGGACCCTGCAGGAACGAGCGAAAGCATGCAGATCTTTGCTTACACAATCATCAATCACATATACAGGGCTGCTTGGGACCACAGGGTCAAGTAGAACTACATTTTTTAAGTTTTCAAACCCTCGAGTAGAGCAATAATAAACTTTAATACAATTATACAACTAACTCACCGCAACACCTAGCATGTACATAAATAAAAGTGTAAAATTGTCTTTGCTTATAATTATTTATAAACACATTCAGACTGACTTATAGCCTTTTATATACATTGCATTTATTATTAGGGGTGCAACGATAAATCGTTTTCTGAGCTAAGATTTTAATAGCACTGCATGCTTTAGAAACAGCCGTATTCTGCTTGCTTCCAGTTCTTTACACACAACCCACTTGAACCTAACATAAAAGGTTTGAAAAGGTTGAAGTGAGTTAAAAGATTGTTCACAGTGGGCTGTGCTTACATTAGTGGTCCACAGATAATGTTTTTTTGACAGCGGATGTCGATATCTTGGAAAGCAAGGGTTTGTATCGATTGTATTTATTTTAATGTTTAGGCGATCACCTGGATACACACACACTTCTCACAGCTGCATTCGACTAAGTTTGCAAAGTTTGTGAAATTACATTTTCATAAGTCATTCAGAGATTTGTTTAAATTATATAAATGCGTATTTGCTGAATGTTGACAGCAAACGAGTAAGTATTATAATGTTTGCCTTTCTATTACTAATAATAAAAAAAGCTAAATCGCTATAATACTTTTTGTATACATTTTAATTCCGTCGTTTAATCGTTCTATCTGATTATTAGACAGGCTTCTATCCGTATTAGACAGTATTGTTAACGATAACAGAAAACAAAAGGGAGAATGTGCGCACTGTGTGCTCAGGCGCCGTCAAAATAAAAGTCCCGCCTCGAATACATCGGCCAAAAAGAAAAAACTTATTGGGCGATGCCGATATTTGGAAAAATGCCACTTATCGGCCGATATATCGGGCATAGCAATATAGCAGTCAACTAGTTCACATTAATCTCACATCAAAAAAGCCACGGTGCAAGTACATTTAACCACTTACATGACAAGCATTTGAGTGTCCGGTTAAAAACTAGCCTAGAGCGCCATCTGCTGTTAAAAACTAAAGCTCAGAATCAATTCCAGAGAGAATCGCGAAGCATTCGGAAGATAGAATCAACCGATTTATTGTCGCACCCCTATTAATTATGCCTTATAATGCATTGTATGACCTCAAGAATATTTATGACCACTGTTAACATACTTTTAATTACTTCTATGATGCATTTTATGGTTACAATTATTTATGAAAATATATACTCCATTACAATGTACATTATAAATACCTTCAGAATGAATTATACATAAAGTGTCACCGAAATCACTTCGTAAGACTTTAGTTTAGGGACCAATTCTCACTATTAACTAGTTACTAATTAAAATGCATATTACTGGCATTCTGGCTGTTTATTAGTACGTATAAGGCACATTAATATTAATGGCTTATTCTGCATGACCATATTCTAGATCCCTTAATCCTTAAACCCCATAACTAAACTAAAAAAAACTTCCTTACTAACTATTATAAAGCAGCAATTTAGGAGTTTACTGAGTCAAAAGTCATAGTTAATAATTAGTTAATAGTGATAATTGGTCCCCAAACTAAAGTGCAACCAAAACCTTGTCTGAAGACAGTCAGTTCCTTTGAGATATACATTAAAAACTCCTTGAATTTGTGTGAATCACATGAATAATCTATTTCAATGTCAGAATGACAAATTTAGCAACAAGTTCAAAGTCCACTGTCGTTTACCGTTGAGCTCTGTTTTATGTCAGTGTATCAAGAGAAATTAATTAATTTCTTATGATGTCAATGCTTTCATTAATATTAGGGGAAAAAAGACAGCATGCATGACTTACATCGACTGGCTGCGTTGGGATCTTGAGCTTGGTGAGGGAAGCCTTGCCATTAGGCTTCATTTCTCCCACGGCACTGCTGTGCGACTGGCCACCGTACGACTCCGAGGAGGTCTTGGGTTCGGCTGTTTCCTGGCCGTCCATGGGCCGCACATAGGCGGTGGGTTTTTGGACCATGGAGCTCGTTTTGATGAGTGAGGGCGGGAAGCTCTGGCTGGGATGCTGTCCGCTGGAGAAGGAGTGGACTCTTGAGGGTGAGTCCCAGTTGGCTTCTCTGTCCCTGGGTGACTTGGTGCGGCTGCGCGGGTGTCCGCCGGAGCTCTTGGCCGGGCTGGATTTGTGCTCTGACCCGTGCTTGCTGGACTTCTTGCTGCTGCTGTATTCTCGCTCGTGCCGTTGACCGCCGCTGCGGCTGCCCTGCACGGACGGGCGCTTCTGCGAGGAGGAGGAAGTAGAGGAGGACGGGCAGGACGAGGAAGAGTTGCCGCCAACAGGAGTCCATTTACTGTTCTGACTCTGGCTGGATTTATCGTCCGAGGAGTTGGAGGCTTTGGGAATGAGCTTGGACATTGGGGGTTCACCGATGGTCTCCTTCATTTCGTCGTAATTTCCAAGCATGCTCTGGATGCGACTTGAGAGTTTATCTTCCTTGCAGGACTGTTGGGAGGAAAGGACAAGGTGAGAAAGACTGGAGATGAGTGAGAACAACAACTCAAACGCTTCAGGCAGACAGATCGCGTTTTTCAGGTTTGAAAATGCAAGGTGCACCACATTGCACTTTTCTGGGTGACTTTTTTTTAATTTAGAAAAGAGCAATGTGCTTTTTTTTGTGCGTGTTGTTAGGCAACCACTGAATCAGCTGTCCTGTCAGTCTGATCAAGGATTATAACGCAAGCGCTCTAAAATCTTTGGTTTGCTGTTAAGTAAACCATCATATAAGCAGAAACTTTAAGGCCGCCTCTCAATTCATTCGACTGGACAAAAAAACAAACAAACAAAAAAAAAAAACCTGAATGACTTTGGGTGCTTTTCTGCTCCGAGAGATCTTTTTTATTTCAACTTAAGGCATTCGGACTGTTTAAAGTCAAACTGGTGCCACTATAAAGTTCGCCAGCCCTCATTAAATTTACTGTATTAATACTAACTCTATTATTCTTGATATTTTGGCAGAAACATTGCATTATCACATATTATTATTCAGTTATTTTAGTGATGCACCGCAAATAAAAATTCTGGGCTGAAACTGGAAATCCTGGATGCACTTGGCTAAAAAACTAAAATAAATATTATTTACTCATCAATTCATTTAATCAACATTATTTAATCATTAACACTCAAATAAAGGCCAAGTTGTACAAACATTTAAATTGCACATAAGGCAGTATTTAATAATAGTATTTCTACAAATCTCAATGTACACAGATTTACTCAAACGTTCATTAAATAATGAAGGTAACAGTTTAGGTAAATGTATAATGAGTATGCAATAGCGCACATATTTAGCAAAATGCTGCTTTATAGAGCTATTTTTCTCTAGCTGACTATTGAGTGTACGGATATTGAATGCCTGTCCCGAGGTAAATGTGACTTTACATTACATGATCATCTATGAATCACTGAGACACAACATTTCAAACCAAAAATTGCTCTTTCGTTCACTAAACATTATTAAACTACAAAGAGGATGAATGAAATATAAATTACAACTATAGCAATTTCAGAATTGTTTTATTTTGTATTTAAAGTTTCTAAATGTTTTAGGCTACTGATTTGATCATAAAACTCAGTTAAAGTTACATCTAACCACGGTGGAGAAGATTCATACATGGTTTAATCTGTGCCTACCTTTTTCTTATTACAAACACTATAACACATTTGTAGAATCAAAAGGCTTTAAAATCTGTATCTAGCTTTAATTATTTTCTTCTGTGTCATTTCCTAGTGGATATTAGCATGAATATCCACTAAAATGTATATGATTTGAAACTGGAGTCAAAAAGATATCCGTAAACAATCCAAAATTATTATTTTTATCTGCTTGTTACACAGTGCTTGCATAAGTCTTGAAATATCAGAGATAGGAACATGGCCACTGTGGACATACCCCATTTGTTGTCTGATCCTTGCAACAAATAAACATGATTTAGAGATAATACTGAATCACATGACAAATAATACACAAGGATTCACTATTCCATGTCCTGTTTTAGATCTTGATGTGTACAGGAGCAGACTGTTATGTGAAGTAGTTTTTGCATTACTGCCCCAAAGAGTTCATCCAGAATAAACAAGTAGCACATCGCATCCAAGCAGGGGTTTTCTACTGTTAGTACACACCACGTCATCTTATCCCAGAGGGAACATGAAGGTAATAACGGGATTCTCTACCTGTCAGGGCACATTTCTTGCATCCTATGACAGGTTCACCAGCAAAGTAAAGCACTTACCGCTGAGCAAAGCTGGTTAGCAGCAAAGATTAGCCTGAGAGAGACCGTAATCTTCTTTACTGTACTATCACATGTGACCCACTGCTGCTTTATATCAGTCCTATTCCAATTAAAAACCCCATGAATGTAGAGTTTTAGTCCATTGATAGTATTTCACATGCTGAATGCGATGACATTAAATTGGTTTTTGCAGCAACCGATGTCGGATCACCTCAATACTAAAAATAGACTCAAATTATTAAAATGACACATTTCCACTCCACACGTTATCCTAATATACTTTACAGAAAGAGTAGCAGAAAATGGTTTCAAAAAAACAAAACTGATAAAAGTCCCGCCAGACTTCCTGTTTAAAAAGCAAATGGGTCAACACTGTGCTTGTCGGGTAATTTTGTGAGGTTTTTAAAATATTAAAAACATCCAAAACAAAAATAGCAAAATGTCCATGACGACAAAAAAAAAGGGGTGGACATTGTAATAAAATGTAACGTTTCAAACATTAAATTCAAAAACTATTGCATTAACAAAGCTTTTCAAAGCTATGACTGACAGGACAACAACAAAGGTATTATCTTGACATTATTTCATGGAGCACTGTTTTTCTCTCTTTGATTACGTGAGATCATCTGATGTACAATGATGTTATTCCTTTGACCCCAGTACTGTAAAATACGTTTCTCAATGAGCAGTTCTTATTGGGAATGTTCTTTCCTTCCTCACACCTGCAGACTCATCCACACACGGATTATCTCTGTATAACTAGACAGCGGGCAACAGAAGATTTTCTGATAACACGCCACTAACTACACATTTGTATAATAAGGAACCATACTGTTAACAAAAATCTCCAGCTGATGCATCCAACAATGCAAGTACTTACCCATAAAATGCCCTGTAATTACGGTTAAGAGTTCAAAAAGCAAGATTTGAGATTTCCAGCATTGATTGGAAGGGTTTCTAATGGTATTAGTCTGAAACCTACCGCCAGCTGTGACTGGATAATGTTTACATTTGGATGCATGCTTACATTTAGCAATTAATTTGGAGCATCTTGGTTTTATATGAATTAATGGCGATCTCATTACATTGGCCTTCCTCTAAATGTTGAAATATTGGATTTAAAACAGAACAATTCATTTTGTGAATTCAATCTGTGGCAAGTGAATTGTCAAGTGTGAAACTTTTTTTTTTTACTTATCCGTTATGAACGTTAGGGTTTTGTTACACATCATGAACATGCATTGATGTTTATTGCATTGCAGGTGGTTGTCATTATATTATAAAAGCTAAAAACAAAACAAAAAAACAGGTTTTCGTATTTTGGTATATTAACTATTAAATTTAATGAAAGGTTTTTTTTACACAGTAAATTTAAGTTTAATCTGTAATACTTCATTTTGCCACTGCACTTTTACAGTAAAGTTCTGGCTAGCACAGCTGCAGTTTTCTAACTGTAAATTTCACAGGTTTTTTTTTAAACCACTTAAACACCCAAATCAATCAAGTTTTCATGATGCATACATTTTTCCAATAATTATATAATGACCAAAGTTGCTGTCTCACCACAGTGCTGTTTGAGCTAGATTCATTGTGCACAGAAGCCAAAAAGGAACAATCCAGGATTAGACGAGGTCTTCAGGCCAAAATAATAATAAATAAAGAAAAGATAATAAAATGGGGGAAAAAAGAAGAAACAAAATGAACTTACTTTATAAGGTTCAGGAAAGAGGGGAGAGTTAGCTGGAAAGGCCTCTCCTCCCTGCTGGATTTCTTGATTTCTCCTTTCCCTTTCTTTCATACGGAGCATATTCCGGTCTTCACGGTTCATGTTGCTAACAACAGAGACACTAAGAGTCACTAAGCAATGAAGAATTAGAGAAAAATAGCTTCCTGACACCTTCATCTACACCTTCATCTACCAAGATAGAGTTACATATTTGAACAACAAATGGAAACAAATGGACAGGATTACTAGAGACCAGATGATGTGCTTTCCCTTCAGAAAACAAGAGCTGGGCCATTTCTCAGAATAACAGACAACAGTCATGTAGCTCAAATGTTACAATTCAATTAGACACGCTTATTGGTAATACTGACTTTAATTCTGTCTATCTTTGTCTTACACTGCGTGCTTCAGCAAACCAAACATTATAGTCGTCATTTGCCCTGTACAAAGTAGTGACACATTCAGCCAATATTTAGCACAGTGGATGGGACAATATTCTAAAGCACACAGAAACCTAAAAAAAAAAAAGGTGGTTTCAAAAGTTAAGACATGAAAGACTGCTAACATTACGTTATGTGAGGTATGTGTTGAGTAATCGATGGTGCGATGTGAAATTTCCTAAAAAACGTCAGTCTTTGAGGCATGTAGTTCAGTAATTAGCAAAATCTTGACTACAAGTCATTCAGAAAGGCAATTTTTTCTTTAAAATAAGAAAAGAAAAATGTTCAGAACGTAATTCAAAACCACAACAGGTTGAAAACAACTCTTGTTGAAGACTTCGGATGCAAAGCGATGAGGCTCCTGCGTTGGCTTCAGTCATTTCACTTTGATGCCAATGAAAAGGTTACCAGTCATTTATTGAATCTTCAAAAATGCCCAATGTTATTTTCACAGGAGCCTGATAGAAATGCTAATTTACAAGAAAAGCCTCACACAGATTTAGAGGTTTTTTGCATCTGAAATTGTACAGAGGCTTATTCTGAACTTTGTAGCTTAGGACTACATAGATAAGATAACGTGCAGGTTTCCACTCATGTCTTAAGTAAAGGCATAGAAAACTGCCAATAAATTAATCATTCCATTCACTGTACTTCCATGAAACCTGAACTACAGATTCACTTTGCTTACGGTTTCACCACAAAATCGAAAAGGGGAAGACAAAATAAGGTGAAAGAAAGAAAGAATTGGTAAATTAAAGGACACTGTGTAAGAGTTAAAAAAGTGTTATTACTGGGTAGTTAAATAGTCCTCGTTTCCTTTCAGAAGGAAAGCATGACTGGTGAGATCAGCACTGCGCCGCGTCACGTCGAGAGGAGGGTGTGATTCTCGGGTGTTTTTAGATCCAGTTTTAAGAGGAGTCACTATTGATGTATTAGATCCTGGTAACAGGTTTATGTTGTCGTGTTGAGAAAGCTCAATGGATGTGCTAATAGCAAACCACTCAAATGACCAATGATACACTGCAACAAAATTTGATTAATCAAAGCGTCTCTGACGAAGCATTCATGATCTCTGTTAATGAGCCGGTGTGTACACACTGCTTATTAAAACTACCAACAGCTCAGTGAAAACTAAAGAGCCCCACTCTGTCAATGTCCTCGCCTCTTCGTTTCAACCTGTATGGCCTTCCAGCTTTACTTCAGCCGTGTAAGTGTAATGGTGCAAGTTTCAGGATTTCAATTAATTAGACATGCATTTTTTTTTTTACCTTAAAATGGAATCCAGACAAAAGTTAATTATTTGAAATTATGGACCTTGAACATTTTATAGAGACAATTCTGTCATGCTTTATTCACCCGCAAACCTGTATGAGTTTCCTGCTCCTGTTGAGCACAGTAGATATTTTGAAGAGCGTTGGTAATGTTGTTGATGGCAGCCATTGAGTCTCACAGTATTGATTGATATGGATTCAATGGCTTCCAGCAACTGTTTGTTTGGTTACCCAAATTCTTCAAAATAGACATAGAGGTTTGGAAAGACAGGAGGAGGAGTAAAGGATGACAGAATACATACATACATTCATGAGGGAACTATTCCTTTAACTACAAATGAGTACATGTAACAAAAATAAATTAATTAATAAGTGCAACTCATCTATGCAAGGACCTGATCAATTTAAATAGCATTTTGATGATCATGTTAAACTGTAAACTGCAATTTGGCTGGATTCCACAATTCAGTCTGAGTTTTGAAATCATGAGGCCCCATTAAGCCATCTGAATATATGCAGTTGCAAAATGAGAATTACAAATAATAAAACAATACGCGGGATATGCATGCTCACATGAGTGGACTGTGCCGATGATGAAAACAGTCATGTGTGTGGTCTCCGAGACAGTAGCACACAGACAAGAGAAGTATACTTTGGGCTTGACGTTCATAGTTTTGCAAATAAGAAATTTCCTCATTACGATCTCTCATACGACATGCAAGAATCAAACAGTGTTCTGCAACACTCCAAATCTGTCCGGAAGCATCATCACATGACACATTAAACAATCCTCTACCATCCAAGTAAATCACTCACATGCAACTACATAATGTCTATCATTAGCTGCTGGCTTGTACACTGTTGGATTTTACTTGTCAGTGTTTCCGTTAGAGTTCAGAACAAGCAGAAGAAGGTTCCTTCAGTAGTGGGCGGAGCTTATCCACAAAATGCCAATCACTTTGACTAAAGTCAGACCTTACCATGTTTTATGTTGTTGTTAGTAGTAGAAACAGTATTAACTTAACCAAATGATTCTTATTTTGTTTTACTAAAGCATTGAATGACCAACAAGGTCTCAAGCACCACCACCAGACCTAAGTTCAGTTAATATGACGAATAAAAACCTGAATTCACATATTTAACACGTTTTAGTTTTAATTACTAAAGTTCTATCAGAAAATGCTTGCTTGATTTTTCTTGTTAAGTGTAGTTCTTCTTGCAGATTATATCACATATGAATGCATCTTAGTAAAAAGCTGTGCCATTTTACAAAGATAAGCCAATTTGTGTGTGTGTGTGTGTGTGTATAATATATGTATGTGTTTTTGTGTGTGTGTGTGGGATGGGGGGGGGGGCATTTCCTCTGTGCCTCTCTTGCCTCCTGAAAAAAAATTGATCAGAACAAACACAAATATTACAAAATATATTATTAAAGTGTGTCTAAATCACTCATTTTTCAAAGGAAGACTGTCCAACTGTGACATCATCAGGTAAAGTAACATCAGGAGTCTCCCCTGAGCCCATTGAGTGTTAACAGATCGACTAAAGCGTGCAGTGAGTTTGGTGGGGGGTAATGGAGAATGAACGAGGGAAAGTCACGTGAAAGGAGGCAACGATATGATTGGATTTTACTGATTATGATCCGCTATGGTTGGTTCATGCTATGATTCCCCCTCGTGTTCCAGTGAGGTCTGCGTTCTAGAATCAGTCTGAATGAACAATATAACGGGGTTCATGGGAAGACGAATTAAGAAGTAAACAACTCACGCACTTAGATATAGAATTAGTTTGTAACGTCAAATTAAAACTTGAAATCAGCTTGGTGAAATACAAGATAAATCTGTGTCTGTGACCAATATTTACAGAGCTTTCATGATTGATGATCCGGAAAATTCAAAAATAGTTCAAAGTAAGCTATTAAAAAGAAAAGCTGAACATAAGTCCACAAATAAAATATATTGTTGAAATTGTTACTGCCTTGAGTTATTTTGGATGTAAAACTCTTAAAAACACTAGTTTCATATTTGGCTTTAATAAATAGAATATTGATTAATGAAACAATTTTATTATTTTTTGTGGGCTAAGCTTGTAAGAAATGTCAGAACCTGGTTAAATCCTCATTTGAGTGTTAAGAGTGTTGTTGAGGCTCTCCTTTAAAACCTATGATGCAAATGTAAACCAAGTGTTTATTCCACTACATATTACTGGGAAGTTTCTCATTTGGCAAGAATTACTTTCACGTTTTGCTCTGTTCAGAGCATTACATGATTGTGTAGGAGCTTACATTTTCACTGATTTCTACACATGCGCTATCCTGAAAAGCATTTTTTATGCATGTTCACCCAAGTACCCCAAGCTTCAAACAGTAATATAATCCAGATTATGATCTGTCCGGCCTGTATATAATATTCTTTGGCAAAGCTGCTACAGTGCACTACTCATTTCAAGACCAATTAAAAAAAAAAAAAAGTCAAGATTCAGTTTGTGAAATAAAACCAATTAAGAGACAAACGGTATACAAATTGTTGTGAGAAGGCCTAAAACTTTGCTGTGACTACGACAGGAGTAAGTCACTGAAAACATGGCTGGTGCTTACCCTGACTGAGAGGCCATGGCCTCAACCAATCAACCATTGGAAGAGGACTTAAGAGAGAAGATTCCAGACAACTTGATGGTTCTTCTCAGCTCTTCTCTTCTCCCTCGTTTAATAGCGTCAACAGTTTCTTGATCGGCAGCTTTCACACTTCTGTTGTCGCTGCTGTATTTCCTGGGAGTTGAGATAAACCTGACTCAGAGAGGGGAGGTTACAGTCCGTCTGAGGAACAAACCACTGCTGACCAGAGGAGACACCACTACAACACACAGCTCAGGACTAGAGCAGCAGGATCTATACCAAATCTTAGAAACCACTAGACCTTCAAAATGTAACAAGCAGATAACATACCCCTTCAAAATGCTTGGTTTTCAAGCAAACTCATCCTTCTACATTTTATCAGTATTACATCCACATGAAGTAACAAGCTGCCTACATAAATCTTTTCGCTGAGAGCAAACACACCTCGAGTGCTGTGGAGAATGGTGCAGTCCACCAGCGCCCATATAAGGACATGTTATTTTATGCCACTCAGCCACTCCCCTCTGTGACATTAAAAGCCACAGCAGCCAATCAGCTGCTGTCTCTCAGTAAACATGCCCTTCCCCACTTGGGTCTGAGCCAACATCATCAGCACAGTTTCCTTAAAGGGCCAGATGCAATTTTCCTTCAGGTCCAGAGGGAAAGCACGGCAAAAACATTAGTAAGCCCAGGTGGTGATGAGGCAATTAGATGCAATATGGGAATCACCAAAAACAATTACGTCTAACCGTTCTGAGACCAGCTGTATAAACATAGCCACTATGTTAAGACTGTGTCTAAGTTTGACCAACTAGCAGCTAGCCCAGTCTTAAACAGTCTTACTTTACGCATTACACCAGTCTTAACCAGATTAACTTTTTAGTCGAAGCTGGCCACAGGTGTTATAAAAATAACTTACATTTTGATCCATTCCATCTCATCAAGATCCTACATCTTCACGATAAAAGTTTTATTTAAGCACAAATTCTTGCTATTAAATAGTTAATTACTGGTTATATTAAAGCACATATTGAGGTCTTATTCTGCATGCTCATATTTTAGATCCCTTAATCCTAATCTAACAACAACCTTAACTATTAATAAGCAGCAAATTAGAAGTTTATCAAGGCAAAATGCATTGTTAACAGTTAGTTAATAGTGAGAACTGAAGACACTATAACAAGAGAGCTCTAAAGCACGCAACATTGAGGGCTGAGTAAAAGAGCTAATATATCTATGTATAGGTTTTTATAAGTTCATCTGAAACAATTTAGTGATATGGTATAATATTAGTGGGGGGGGGGGGGTACACTTTACTAAACCAAGTTAGTTGAAACCTCACAAATAGTCTTTTGACCATTCCTCAATTCTGTATGATTGTACTTGTTGTCACTGTGTCAAGACATACGTTTTTATTGAATTTTATTCAAACATTAACAAATGACAGACATATTGCCGGCAGCACCACATTGAATATTGTATCAACCTTATTTTTCCCGTAAGAGTGGGACATTTTACATGTGTCTGGCTTCCAGCTATTTTTAGCTGTATAAATAGACTCGTATTACTGCTTGATATCGCAAATTGCTGTGTGTCTTAACATATTAATGTATTACCTTAATTATGAACGCACTGGTTTGTAGTGCAGACAGTTTTACCATTTACTGGTCGTTCTTATTCTTCTCGTTATTTCCCACAGCGGCTAATGAAGCAGAAGTCTCACCCATAGGGACTTACTTTCATGTTGAAGAATAAGGTGGATCTTATTTCTTATATCCTTTTCATTCCTGTACAACTTGAAGTGTACATTTATGGCTGTTCGCTACATTTCCATAAGTGGAATCCAGTCATTTCACATGAAGGTGAACGACTTTCCTCTACAACTGGTGAACTCCTCATTACTAATCCAAGCTGATTAACAGAATGCTACTGGATTGGGAAAAGACATCACATATTGCTACAATATTGGAAGAGGTAAATGGACCATTTTTGCTTGTCAATCTGAGCGATGCACAAGATCCCTAATTACTTTAATAAAGCAAATCAAGACCAATCAGGCTTCTCCAGTGAGGTAAACAAGATCCTTAAGCTTTTAAATGAGGACATGCATGGTTATGTAACGTGCAAATAAAGTTAAGGGAATAACCAAAGTGTGCGTGTGTTTTTTTTTAGGTTCCTTTGTTTAAATGCAAATATATCCAAGAAGCTGAGAGAACATTTTAGTTGCTGTAAAGCAATATTCCCATAGCACTGGGAAATATTCTGCCCCAATTTTATGTAAATGATCACCATGTTTGAAAGAAGTCTGCGCTTATCTTAATTTATAAAGTATAGAGAGACAATATAGCTCTTATGCCAGATTGGACATTATTGTACTTTCTCTAGATAATAATACATTTTTAAGGCTGACTTTAAGATAATGGGATTTGAACTGCAATAACCTGACAGTAAACCACACACACACACACACATCTGTGCAATATTAACTTCTTTTAAAAAGCCCTTTGCACTCTACAGTAAAAAATGTACACAATTTTTCAGAAGGTACTGTCCCTTCCATATTTATTCCATTCTACACTGTATTTGTGAATTGGTGTAAACTGAACAGTGGCCAGGGATCTCTTGTCTTTGTGTGTGATGATGATATCTCTGAGGATTGTGTATTCAGGGCGTGAGCAGGAGTCACGCACACAAGCTACAACCCAAAGCCAGGTGCACGTGCTGATTGTCTTACAGTCCGTGTTTCTGAAGGATGTTTTAGATGGGGAAATGATATAATGATACATACAAATCCAAATTTCCAGTATGAATTTGATGAGACCGAAAACAATAATAGTGCAACCCTTCAGCGGTGTTGTTCTGTCCTCACGTGCCACCCGCAAAAACCAACACTGCACCGTTTAGCAGGACTAAAGAACGATGATTCATTTACATTAATGGTTTGAAAAAGCTTGACAAATCCTTCAAAGAAAACACTTACTGAATCTACCCGAGCAGGGAAATCAACACCCTTTCCAAATTAAGCGTTTGTCATTTCTGACTGCTGGTGTGGAACTGACCCTTCAGTAACCTTGAACTGCTCTCGTGTTTACATACATGTGTACTGCATCTGTACAACAATGAGTTAATCAAGGTAGCCACCTTAAGAAACGCAGAGTAATGTCAGGATTAAAAAGGTGCACGCTGAGTAAATAAATAAATCATAATTAGCAAACAAAAAAAAGAGGTTTGTTTTCGCTTTTGGATCTTTTCCTTTGCACTCTTGACACAAATTACTTATTAAATTACTAACAAAACCAGTCATAAGTGTCAATTTTTGGAAATTGAGAGTTATGCACCACCGGAAATCTAAATAAATCATCTTTCCATTGTTGTATGGTTTGTTAGGAGGACAATATTTGGCTGAGATACAACTATTTGGAAAACTGGATTCTGAGGGTGCAAAAAAAACAAAAAAAACATTAGCCTTTCAAATGTTGCATTTGTCAACTTCAATAACAGAGTTCTGCACAGTAGTCTGTATCGTAAACATAAGCAAAAAGAAATTAAATTGTGTCAATCCTGCAAACCAAGAGTTTAAACACCTACAAACTACAACTGGTCCATGATATTTGGCTCCTTTTTTAATTATCGTTAAGTTATTCTGTTTGGCCAGTAAGTCTTGAAAACAGGACTTTTATTTTGACAGCGACGAGAACACTAACGTCTCAGCACTCAGACTATACACACAAATAACAGGATTACAGAACCAAGAATTTTTTTGTTCTTTACTCATAAAAAACACTTTGCTATGAGTTTATACAGTATGTTTTCAGGTAGAATGACCTCTTGTGTTATGCATGACCCTATCACTGTAACTCAATCATCTGGAAAACTTTCCATATCATATGCACAGGAAACACAGGCCTCAGGCACAGCAGAAAGAATGGTCAATTCCATCTTGGAAAAGAGGCTTTTACTCCTCTTACAGACGGGACGTTACTGCAGTAAATAACTCATCCAGCCCTGCTCAAGCTGCGAACAACAACAACTAAAGTCTTCTCGAAAATAAAAGAAGAACTTGTAGCATGACCTACATGCTGCAGAAGCTTGAACAAACTGACAATGATAAAACATTGCAAAGCGTCGACCACATTCTTTCTAGTCATAAACACAGACAGAGGAAATGGTCAGGCCACGTACCACAACTGAAACAGGAAGCCCTGCAGCGAGTCAAGACCCATAACGGCTTTCATACACGCTCAACAATACAGCTTTTGTCACTGGCTTATCAATGAACATCGTGGTCTCTTCTGCGTGCACGTCTTCTGATGATCGTGTACGGGCAGAAGTCAGACACAGGGTCAATGTGTGAGCGTTTCATTTGGTTACATAAGCAGCACAAGGTTTGTCCCAGATCCAGATTCACATCTGTGTCAGGAGCCTGCAGGAGTTAGCTGTGAATATATGCCACACACCAGCTAATGTTTGGATGGCATACAGCGGTGTAGACTTGAAACTAAACGTGCATTTGAAACTATTATTGCTAAAAGTAGAATCCAGCAAATGGTTTTCTTTTTTAATCAAAGTTTGTGTATAAATGTGCAAACATTTGACAGTCTGGTAAAATAATGATTCGTTAAAAATATAAAAATGTATTTTTTCCCTGTTTATTTTTCCCATATGGATAAAAAAAATATCTTTGTTAAAGAGCTAAAAGACATTAAACAGGAGAATCACACCCATTAAAAATAAATAAATAAAAAATAAATAGTATTTGAAAAATCCAAAAGGTTCAAGACTTAATGGCTTTAGTGAGGGAAAGAACTACAATCCCATGAAGCATTGCTAATGGCAATCAAATTAAGAACAAGAGATGATGTATAACTCTTGTTTTATGGATGTTGATTATAGAAACAAGTTTATTGCAAAACACACACAGTGAAGTTCAAAAGTGTTTTTTAAAGAAGTTTCTTTTGCTCATTAAAGCTGCATTTATTTGATCAAAAACACAGAAAAAAGTGCCATTGTGTAAAGTTATTGCAATTTAAAATACATTTCCTGATAAAGGTCATGTGATCGAAACGTCATAAGTATTTTGATATTTTTTGCATAATTGCTTTTTAGTTTTTGACCTAGTTGCTCTTTGTCTCCAACACACCTATCTTCTGCCGTCAGGTGTGCAGAGTTTAATTTTTAAATAAAATATATCTTCTAAAATGTGTTTTTGTTTTAACAGACTTTATTATTTATTTCTTTGAGTCAAATTGAATTTTCAGCATCATTACTCTCAGTTTTCAGTGTTACACAATCGTCAGAAATGCTGATTTGTTATCAAAGCTGGAAAGAGTTCTGCTGCTAGGCTGCTACATTTTTTTTAACCCTTTAATATTTTTTTCAGGATTCTCTGATGAAGAAAATATTTTACATATTTACATATAAATATATATATATATTTTTTTTTTTTCTTGTGTAACAATCTACATTACCATTTAGAAGTTTGGGGTCAGTAAATGTTTTTCTTTTTTATTGAAATTCATACTTTTATTCAGCAAGGATGTGTTAAATTGATAAAAAAAAAATGATAGTTAAGACTTGTATTGTTGCAAAAGATTTCTATTTTAAATAAATACTGTTATTTTTTTTAACCTTTTATTCATCAAAGAATCCTGAAAAAAAGTATAACAGGTTCCAAAAAATATGAATGTTCCCAACAGTGAAACAGAATCATGGGTAGTTTTCCAACAGGAACTCTACTATTAAACATGATTATTTGAAATTATACAGACAAACAGCATTCCACTGATTAACAACTTCATAGCTCACAGTAGGTCTGTATTTAAAGCTCTCTAAGATAATGTTTAAAATCAGTGCCATTCTAGAAAAAATAAAAAAAAATGGATTTCTACTTCCACAACCCTACTGTTGGGCTGCATTAAATGTGAGGTTGAACCATTGCATTGTGGGAAACCATTGCCTAGTTGCCACTATCAACATGAACATTTACTTTTGATGCACTCTTGCTAATCACTTAGCAAACACCCTACGAGGTACACGAAGCAGGTCAGCAGGGAAAACTGGAACACACCTCAAATATAGCAGGAAATCAAGTACTCGTTGCATAAAGAACATTTGCATACAGAGCACATTTACTCTAACCCACAGTGAGTAACAGTATGACTGTACAGAAATATGAACTCCAAACACAGCCTTGTTCCTGCTCTAGCTACTGACTTTAAAATGGCCCCCAAACATGGAAAATGCAACAGATTTGCCCTAAAAAAAAAAAGTACCGAAGATGTTATATCATATGGAAAGAATGAAAATAACACTAACAACTATCAAGCCAACAAACACTACTGTATTACTCTCAAATATACCACGCCTAAACAACTCCTTTCATTTTGCTCTTTAACTCAGTCGATCCCACATAAAAAGTGTGTATTCACACCAGCACCTAGTCTGAACCGAATTTAGGTTAAATTTAAAATCTATTAGTCAAGCTAAAGCCGCTCGACCGTGTTTACATTTGGTCAAGTTAGTGACGTCAAGCGACTTCCGCGGAAGGTGAAACATTGTAACGCCGTGACGTCGTTGAAGCGCTAACGTCAGAGTCAGAAAAGGGAACAAGATACAGCGCGGGGGTCAAAGGTCCACTGGACTTAATAATAATAATACTAATAATAATCGATCAGTAGAGCTACTGAACTAGTCGAGGAGGTGTGTTTACGTGACTATCCCATTAGCATTTAACGTCGTGTAGAAGGTAAAACTCCTTAGCTCAAATGACGTAAAAGCTCATTTCTAGTAATAAACATGCCAAAAATGGCATCAAAGAACAACGCCGCGTCCGAGAGCGCGGTGCATGATACGAGTGCAATCACGAACTGTCCACGATTAATTCTGACCGAAAACTGATTAAAAACGAATAAAAGGTTGTTTGTGAGAATGCTTTGTCGAGTCGATGGCATGTGAGCGAGTGTTCAGGATCGGACGGAAAGAGGAACAACGCGAGCTCTGCTTCTTTAACAACTTGTTACAGTTGGTCTCCTGAATAAAGCATCAAATGTTACTGTGTGAGCGTGGATCTTTTTCAATTATGCAATCGCCCGATTTATGGCCCACTTACCTCTTGGCTTATTTTAGGCCTGAAGCATTCTAGCTTATGAAAGCCTTTCCCTTTGTCTCAGTCCGCTTCACACTGATCTGCTGTAGCGTCCCAATAAATGTGTCACCCACCAACTAGAAACACGTAAATGCTGTAAAAGACACAGCTTGTTTAAGTGAGCCATACCGCCGGGGGTCTTCTGCTCGTCATGGTTATGTCGGACAGATTTCTCCAGCAGAACACGATCATTTAGAGGAGATCATCGCGCATCTGGCTGCGGCTGATCTCGGCTTCGTAAACTAACCTGGTCACGTGACGAGAGCGTCCTACAGAAGGGCTGCGTCTCAACTGCAGTGTGCAGACTACATAGACAGCATTGTGGTCGTGTTCTCAGACTCCTTAGAATTTCAGTTACTCTATTACGTTTTTTTTTAAAAAACGTTAGGCAGGGTTTACTTTTAAACTCATTGCTACTCAATAACGGAACGTTTACATAGTTTGATAAATCAGATTTTTTTTAATCCTATCAAATAATAATCGATTGCAATTTTGTGACTTCTCAAATATTAATTCCCTGCATATTTTGTCACTAAATCTAAATCGTTGGACTAGGGTATAAACATGATAACATATTCGAATAAATTGATTAATCGCGATTAATCGCATCCAAAATACGTTTTTGATTAGAAATATCTACATATATATATATAGAGAGAGAGAGTACATGCATTTCTTAAGTACTCTTAAATATATAAGAAATGTAAAATATATATATATATAACATGCGTTTCTTATATACCCATACATATATACACAGTACACATGATTATCGGATTTGAGAGCCCTATTTTTAATAAAAATAATAATTTTACCATTATATTTGTGTAGCAGACTAAATGGTTGTTAATGAATTTTCATAAGGCTTTCTAAATATTTTTTGTGATTTTCTTATGAGACGTGCTACATTTTCAACTGATTATTTGACACTGCTAATTTCACATTTACATGCATTTCTTTGTGTAAGAAATCAGTTTATTTCATAAGACCATTTTAAAATGAAGACCATGTTAATGCGCCTCAGCCTGTTCATATGCCACAATTCTTACTTCATGGTCAGTCCTTAAAAAAAAACAAAAATTGGTCAGAAAGCTGTGAAATAAATCAACTGATGTTGGTATGAATGAATAAATAATGTTAAAGACACCACTACACTCTGCCATGGAGAGAAAACAAAGTTGTAAATAAGTTTGATTTTCACATTCTACAAAAAAATGAGAATATACATACATATGTCTCAATTTCTTTTTATACATGACTTCCCATCCTACTCTCACATATTCAATAGCAAAGTGACAGTCAATCCCATCAATGTATATGACACAAGTTCTGGACTCGAATCAGATGAACTGGACCCTCATTTCTTCTTCTTTCTCTTCTTTGGAGGGCCCTGATCAGAACTGCTGGAGGAATCAGAGTCAGAAGCGGAGGAAGACGAGGAGGAAGAGCTGGAGCTGTCGTCGCTGTCACTGCTACTGTCTTCAGACGAGGATGAGGAGCTGGACGAGTCGCTGCTGTCCGAGGAAGAGTCGCTGGAAGAGCTGGACGAATCACTACTGCCGCTGCTGGAACTGGAGGAGGACCTGAAAGAAAACAGCAGATGCCATAAGTGCTACTTTATACCATTAGTTCAAATTAATATTACACTGCTAAACGTTTCTGTACTACATTCGTAATTATACTTCTGAAACCCAGTACTCAAACTTTGAAATCATCATTTAAAAAAAAAAATTCATCTTAATAAACAATAATGATGAATGGAATATGATCAATGAATCTAATTTGTTAATTGTTTTGGACAGAAATAACGAATATACTATAAACATTTTTAAAAACCCTACAAGTGCAATTAAATTAAATTCATACCAGACTTAGCATGCAGGAAAATATTAGTTTATTGATTCCCTCAAAGTAATTTTATAGATATAACATTCTGAGATTCTACTTTGTAAAAATAATGCATTCATTATAAAATGTTTATATAGATAACACAGACGTTTTCCAAAAAGACAACGACTCACCTCTTTTTCTTAGGTTTTTTCTCACTGCGTGCCATTATTCCAGCTCTAAAAAGTGTCAAGAAAGTAGAGTTTAAATGTGGCTGATAACACCGCCCTGCATCATATCTGCTGAATCACATCCATTACTAATTTCCTGCTAATTCTGGGGTACTGATGATTCCCAAAAAAATGCTTGTTTTGCTCAAGCATGTCACACTTTCTCACAAATACGATGCATTTTGTATCTTTTTTTTTTTGTTGCTTTTGACAACCACTTGTAAGGTGATGCAGTCTCACTTTGTCCTTTTATCAGCAGAAAACACCACAAAGACATGACTCCTGTCTGAATACTTGTGAAGATGGGCTGAGAGTTGAACATGTATGAATGATTCTCAAGACGTTCCTTCATGCAGAATTACAGGCAGTGACCGAGGAATAGCATTTATTCAAAATATAAATCTCTTCTAACAATATAAATCTTTGCTATCACTTCTTATCAATTTAACACATCCTAGCTGAATAAAAGTTTTCATTTCTTTCAAAAAAAGAAAGATTAAAAGTTACTGACCACAAACTTTTGAACTCTAGGGTATATCGTTAGAAAAGATTTCTATTATAAATAAATGCTCTTCTTTTTAAACTTTTTATTCATTTAAAAGTATCAGTGGTTCCAAAAAAATATTAAGCAGCACAACAGTTTCCAGCATTGATGATAAATCAGTATATTAATTTCTGAAGATCATGTGACTGGAGTAATGATGCTGAAAATACAGCTGCACGTCACAGAAACAAATCACAGTTTACAGTATATTAATGGAAAGCATTTACTGATATTTTATAACTCAGCGTTGTAAAATTAGGCATTTTTTACCATCATAAAATAATTTCAAAATGAATTTCTATGTAGGAATTATTCAGAAACAAACTGTTTTGACTGTGGTTTTCCATTCTGTAGCAGTTCTGTGCTTCCGCCTGTAGATGTCGCTGTCCGTCAAAGAACATCATTAAAACGCGACAAAACGATCCATTTGTCGCAACTACGGTTATTATCAAAGAGTATTTTCTTATAAATCATTGACCCATACGTTCAATATTACCACTCAAGTGTGTGAACGTTTTGTGTTCTGTCGCGTTTCTTACCCCACATCATCCGAAGGATTGTTCTCCTTGTCTTTTAGTCTCTTTTTCAGCTCGGCTGTCCTGGAAGGTCTATAAAGATACTTTCTCTTCCCAGTGCACTCATAGGACCAGTGTCCGTGTTCCAGACACTTCTGACAGCGCACATGCTGTTTGTTTGCCTCCCTGTGAGAATAACGAGAAAGAACATAAACAACAGATCCGCGCTCGTGAGCCTTGATCGTATAACTAAACGACTTTATACTTGATATCAAAACACACGGACTCAAATAGATGACTACTGAAATAATTAACACAACGAATACGTTACAAATTTAATTTATAACTCGAGTAATGTGTGAAATAACTCACGCTTGTCTCCGAGCGATCAGTCTGTGCATGGGAGTCGCCATGTTGGACGCGATCGAGCGAGTCTGACTTCCGGTTTAATCAAAGAGTATAGTGGGAGTCAATAGCAGTGTTGGGGAGTAACTAGTTACATGTAACTTAATTACGTAATTTAATTACAAAATAAATGTAACTGTAATCAGTTACAGTTACTAAGAAAAAATGAGTAATTAAATTACAGTTACTTCTGAAAATTTTAAAGATTACAGTGGGGATTACATTTGAATATTTACACACATCCACATACAGATGTAATTGATTTCTTTCCCAAATTGAACTGACTATTCTGAGACGTACGGCCCTATAATTTCCGCGATGCAGAAACATAGTCTGGTTAGTAGAATCCAGTCATAAAAACGGGATTGCTATTGCCTAACACGGACGGAATATGCCACATTTTGGACAAATATATCAAAAGTACACTTGAATCAAAGCATATGCAAAGTTTTAATATTTGCTATAAATTCAGAGACAAAGGTTACTGTTGTTAAACCATGCCACAAATTTACATATTTATTTATTTAAAAATAAATACAAATGGTAATCCATTTGCAATAATAATAATTAAAAAAAACATGGTTACTGTACTTTTACGTAATAAAAGCAGTTAATTTTTGTGAGGGAAAAACATGACTCATGTTCAGTATTAGGATTTTATATTGTAGTGATGCACTCAATTTGACATGTAGGCAATTTAGAAAGTATAGTTTTGTTAAATCTTGAGTGTTAAAGTCATGAGGTAGATGGATAACAGGGCAAAATAAAGAGACTGAAAAGAAAAAAGAAATGAAGTGAAGGTGAAGTTCAGGAGAGAACTTTTAATTATTTTGCATGTCCCCAAACTAAAGATTTAAATCTTTTTTTATATCAGGTCCATACAAAAAATAGTGTTGTCCATGAATTTGTTTGTATGAGTTTGAGATTTCCCGGTCTGAAATTTTATCCCAGTCCGCCCCATGTGGAAATTAATGAAGCAGACATGCAGACATGTGTTCAAATTTGATCATCTTAATTCAAGTGATGAAGGATTGTAAAAGTCTGACAGTATTGAGCACTGCTGTAAGGTTAAACCTGAATGGTGTAAATGTTTGAAGATGATTAACAGTTGCAAATAAACATTTATTGGAGATTTTGAAAAGTAATCAAAAAGTAATCAAAAGTAATTAGTTACATTACTTTAATAAAGTAATTGAAAAAGTTACACTACTATTACATTTTAAATATGGTAACTTGTAATCTGTAACCTATTACATTTCCAAAGTAACCTTCCCAACACTGGTCAATAGGCACTGAAAGACTTAACATAACAAAAACTTAACAGAACTTAATTTTTTCTGGCCATCATATCTAAATATGAAAACAATTTAAAATACATTTATGAGGATGACCGACGTTAAATGACAGAAAATATACGTCTATGTGTTGGTTATGCATGCCCTAATTACCCTTAGGAAAATAGTATTTTGGGACAAAATATTACTATGGAAGTACTATAAGACTACTATAGAAATGCTATAGCGGCTCTAGGATATTATAGAGGTATTACAGAACATAACATACTTCTGTGATGTTCTGTAATACCTCTATAATATTTTAAAGCTGCTATAGTATTTCGGTAGTAGTCTTATCGTACTTCTGTAGTACTATCTGTGAATGTCCTATTACAGGCAGAAAGGTACAAAAAAAAAGATGTGCAATCTAGCAAGTGCACACATGAAGTATAAACAGTACTAAAATGGAAGTGGTGCCATAAGATCTCAGTAATTAATCAGACACCACCATCTATTTTGTGTGCATTTGTGTATGAGAAGTTTGTTTGTATTTTTTTTTCTTTTTGTGAGAGAAGAGGCATTGGCATAGAATGGAAGCATTAGTCAAAAGGTGTATAATCTAGCAAATGCACACATGAACAAAAAAGAACTCTGACCATCTTTCGGAAACTAGTGTACTACTAGCCAGCTACTTGCTAGCCAGCTACTAGCCAGACTCTTAGAATAGATTGAACCTTTAGAGTTAAAAAAAAAAAGAACCTTTAAGTGCAAAAATGAACTTCTAGCTATCAAAAAGGTTCAAAGTTGAACTTAAAGGTTCTATAATGATCCACTGGTTATTTGGCAGTTATTTTAAGAACCTTTGCTGTGGTAAAAGGTACATATTAGAACCTAGCATATTTAAGGTTCTTTCATGAACCTTTTCTAAGATGTACTGTAAAGACTAGACAGAGTACAGTTAGAACACGATTTGCTTAACTGTTATTATCATTATTAAATTATTAATTTACACACTCAGTATCACTTACTTTTATTCATTTACTAATTGTGATGTCAAATGCAGTTGTGGCAACATTTTTGATACAATGCGTTTTGTCTGTACTCATGACCACCTCACATATCTCTAAATTGCACAATAATCTTTAGTGCACCATGTTGTTGTCAATTTTTAGAACACAAATAAAAAAATCACAAAAAGCCGTACATCCTTTAAATTTTCCCCATACCACATTCAACCTTCAAATCTCAGATAGCCTACTAATTCAGCTCAGAACATGACAAGTGACAAAAGCGAATGATTTTAAATGAATCTGGTTGCAAAACACCTTTTTAGACATGTTTATATTATTGAGGAACACCGTTATGTCATTTGTAACACTCCTTCAAATGTTGTTGTGTAAGGTTTCATCAGCAAAATAATTTTTCTTTCTATCTATCTATCTATCTATCTATCTATCTATCTATCTATCTATCTATCTATCTATCTATCTATCTATCTATCTTTCTTTCTTTCTTTCTTTCTTTCTTTCTTTCTTTCTTTCTTATTAGTAATTGTTTTATTATTATCACCATCATCATTATTACTTTTATTATTACGACATTGCTTCGATTTTGAGAATAAAAACAATCAAAACATATGCATTTAAAGCAGGGCGAAGGTTTCTGGGCTTAATACGCAAGTTGCGTAACGCAACGCAAAGCACTGAATCTCTTACGCGCAAGATCAGAGGCCACGCGGAAAAACCGTTAAACGTTCAAGCGCAAACAGCGGCACTGAGTGGAGCAACACGAATATCTGAGGTAAGACAGCAAAACCTTTCAAATAAAGTATGACCTTTTTGAAAACCTATGAAAATAACACTTACCTAATGTCATAACTGTGTGTTACATAATGAATAAAGGACGACGTGCCAGAGAATTAAGCACACACGATGTTAATGTGGCCACAATATTAAGTCACTTTACCCGTCCAGAGTTAATTTATTTTGCGTATATCGTGGTTACTAAAACACCTCAAGATCGTTTTTCTCAGATATTTTATTTTAAGATATTTGTAAAGATTTTAGCCTGCTGGTTACCAGAGCACTTGTGTATTGATTATTTTGTGAGCTACACTGATTGCTTGGTAATGTGCTTCTACTTCATTCCTGAAGAACTGAACCTGGACGATAGCAGGATGCTATTATCATCAATTCTCAGAAGAGACACCGTTGTCCCTATATAAAGGTAGTATGTTAAATTAAAATAACACTGTTTATATGTACTTTATAACTGCCTTTCTAACTCTAACTTTATAAATATAATTTTATGACTCCTGTTGTTTTAACAGATACTGAAATTGATGGAGACACTTTAACGAACCTAACACTGTGAAAGCTTAAATATTCCCAAAAACTGAAGGATGAAGTTAAATTTATAAGATTACAACAAAACCTAAATACTGAGATGCCAGCAAGACCACAGACACCACGAGTAAGTTACTATTCTACATGCGTTTAAAAATATGTGGACACCTTATTATTTACTATTGTAATTATTTAATGGGATGTACGGAAGAACTTAAGTGACTTTGAAATTTTCTTATATTTATGCATTTGGTTTTTATTACAAATCAACTTTATTGCATTCCCATTTTTAATGGGATGCTCAATTAGGAGTGATGGTCAGGTGTCCACATATGTTTAGCTGAACTATATTGTTATCTTTGCAAATCAATGAGCTGTTTTTACCATACTAACATGCACCTTTCTGGAAACTTTTTTGTAGGACTTCCTGATGATGTTCCACCTGGTCCACCTGGATCAATCTCAAGACAACATATTGCTTGTTTGTAGCAAAAAAATAAATAAAAAAAAAGACTTTAGACCAGAGATTTTTTCTTTGACAGGACAAAGCAAACAAGATAAAAAACAATTCAAGGTCTGTTTGATTAAATGCGCATATACATGGTAATTTTCATGCAGTAAGTTTATCATTTTAGAGAATGATGAGGGTAAAAATGTTTTTCTCTATTTTCAGGTATGCAACAGGTGAACACAAGTTATCTTCAGCCCTTTTTACCAAATACCAGTTCTTGAGGGAAAAGACTGGCAGAGGATGTGCTTAAAAACAAATAAAAAAAAAGAAAGATCACCTTTGATTAATGTTGAAGAAAAAATGACATTTGCTGCAGGTTCAGTAAAGTAAGAAAACAGATCATTTTGCCAGGAGTCCATCAAAAATAATCGCAATCATTGTAGTGGTAGGTTTGCTAAAAATTAAGTGACACTTCAATACTTAAATTTCTATTGTCCTGGGAGAATGTTTCATGTATATGTTTATTTAATTATTTTGCAGATGGAGGATCTATCTGGTCAAGATTTGTATTAAAAGAGGTCAAGGTCAGTTGGGGTAAGAGTCACAGACAGAGTCTTGTGGCACAAACATAAATCAACGAGCGCTAAAGAAGAGCAGCTGGGGGAGATATTGTTACTGAGCTGGATGAAGAAAAGCAAATCTATATTGATTTGGCACACAAAGGTAATAAATCACTGATTTGCATGAACAGTAAAGCTAGAAATCACAATGATCAGAAACATAGAATGCCATAGTCAATTCAACAAATTTTCTATTAAAGGTGTCAGTGGTTGCTGCTGTCCTGCTGTTTCCACTTCTGTTAAAGCAGAGTCTGAGATCTCTTTATGTCATCAGTGAGGTGAGTGTATTTGTATCCATAATATCTAAATCTATAATTTGTTCTTTTTTAACCCCTTCTCTTGGTAATGATTTCTTCGAAACATTTTTTTAGAATGGAATTATTCTATGGATATATATATATATATATAATAAATTTCATGTTAACTACTAAATATTGTTACAGTATAACATTCTTTTCTCCTTGTTTAGGAACCAGATACACCCAACCCTGTGCTGTTTATAAAGGGACATGTCTTGGATGCGGAGTCTCTTTAAGAAATAATGCTGGAAGTGGAGGAGGAGTTCTGTGAAGTAGACGATGTAAACACAGCTCTATACTTGTTATGAGTCTGGTTCTTCCCTCTGACTTCTCCTTTCCTTTTCCTCCCTCTGCTGGTCACTACCTCACTCTTTCCCTTTCCCTCTTCAGCTGTTTCTCATTTGTAGCCTCTTCGCTGATCCGTTCCACCTGTTCCCTCTCTAACCCGCTTGCTATTTAATGTCCTCTGTTTTCTTGCCAGTTGTCGGATTATTTCATCGGAGTATGATGCTGGTGGCTTTCTACAAACCCTGCTGTATCCGTCTTGTCTAGTCACAGTCTTGTCGCTGTTCTGTCTACAGTCAGGTTCAGGTCAGCTACATCTTATCACTGCCTATTAACCTCTCTTTTCGAGGATCTCCCTGAGCTGCTCTCAGAGCATAGCGGCCGCTCAATACGTCGGGACGAGAGGTCAAAGTCCCACTAGCCGGTCTCCCTGTTAACCTGCTGCATTCAAGCCGTTCACTAAACCAAGAGAGAGCCACTGACCCATTCATCGAGGACCCTCTACGGAGACCGTCCTGTGATCTTTCCTTTGTCTTTAGTATCTGCCGTTTCTGTTAAGAGTGACTTTTTTCTGCATAACCTGCAGCTACTTGTGTTCCCGTTTGCAGAGACTTGTGTCATCGCTCTCTCAATAAACTCTTTCATTTGCACTTGGATCCTAGCTCTTCATTACTACAGAATAATCCGACCCCCCTAATGGATCCAGCTAAGGAAAGAACCATTCACAGGTCTGTCGAACTGCAAGAGGCGATGTTAGGAAGACATGATGAGGAACTTACCGCTACTCGTCGTGTGGTCGAGACGCTGGCCGCTCAGCTATCTGATTTATCCACCCAGGTTCAGTTGCTCCGGAGAGCTTCACCGCCTTCTCCTGGGTCACCTGACACACCGGAGCCGCGTGTGAATAACCCCCCGTGCTATAGTAGAGAGCCCACTCAGTGTCTTCCGTTTCTCACGCAATGTGAGGTGGTTTTTTCTCTCCAACCAGTCACCTATGCCCATGAGTGAGCCCGGGTTGCCTATGTCATCTCCCTTCTGACTGGGCGTGCCCGCAATTGGGGAGCAGCTGCGTGGGAAGCGGGGGCGGAATATACCATGCACTTCGATACTTTCAAGGGTGAGATGTTGCGGGTATTCGACCGTTCGGCCCATGGTGAAGAGGCCTCCCGCCTGCTTTCCTCACTCCGTCAGGGAGGGCGATCCGTGGTGGATTACTCAATAGAGTTCCGTACTCTCTCGACCACCTGCGGGTGGAACGAAACAGCCCTCACGGCTCGCTTTCTGGAGGGACTGAGTGCTCATGTCAAGGATGAAGTCATTGCCTTAATCCTATGAGCTACCTACGAGTCTTGACCAACTCATTGATCTCGCTATCCAGGTGGAGAAGAGGTTTGATCAACGTCGCCGCGTCAGAGGCGCTGACTCCACCTCCTGTTCTACGGCTGCAGCGCCTTCGCCTCCCCTCCCCATTACGGTTCCAGAGCCAATGCAGCTGGGCGGTCTGCGTATATCTGCGAGGGAGAGAGAACGGCGCCTTGTCCATCGACTTTGCCTGTACTGCGGAGCGGCCAATCAATTTGTTTTGAACTGCCCCGTAAAAGCCAACGCTTGCCAGTAGAAAAGGGGGTACTGGCGAGCGCAACTTCCTTGATCTCCTCGTCCACGTCCTGCACAACCATTCCTATAACCTTGAGCTGGGCTGGTACCACCGTTTCATGCAAGGCTTTAATAGACTCTGGAGCTGAGGAGAATTTCCTCAGTAAGATTATGCATAGTCGTGACTCGTGAATATTTTAAACGTCTCAAGTATTCTGACTTATCTTCCTTAACTTATAGTTTGCCTGATTGCTAGATACTGGTGCTTGCTTTTGCTTCCTCTTGGCTAAAGAAATAAGTAGAGGGATGACATGATTAGATTTGCATTTGCTATACCTTAGCCACATCTATAGCCACTTTTATTTAGTATGTCTCAATCAGACATTGGAATAACAAAATCATACATAAATAGGCCTTAGCTTACCTAGTCTTCTATCTATACTTGGCGTTTTCCTTTGCTGCAGCTATCGCTGGTTTCTGTTTTTCTATGAATGTCTTGAATTCAGTGCATGACAATTTGAAATTGAAACTGACCTGAAGCTCAGACTTTACCATTGCAACTGACAGTCTGTTATCAGAGCAAACATCCTCTATATGACTGAACACTCTTTCTGCATAGGCATTAGACTGGTATGGAAAAAACAAAAGCAACTAACGTACTTTCAACAGCTCGGTGGATTCAGTTGCCCTGCTAAACTTTTAAATGAGCATACAGAGCAAATAGCATATAGTGGTTTTCCTGGTGTTTGCTTTATAGCCATGTGGAGTAATTGTAATTTTTCATCCAGTCATTATTAAAGTAGGTCGAACGTTTCATTTTCTTTTTTACTGGCCTGTCAGTCTTTGTTGACACACTGTCATCTTCGTCCTCCGTCTCGCCACCCATGTTTAAACTAACAAACGATGTTGACGCCGTACAATCTTCTGCACTGCTTCAATTTGCCGCCTGTAGTAACTGGCTAGCTGCCAAGCAGTGTTGCCAGATTGGAAATGTCCAAGTATCGTACCAGAAGTTCAAAATTATCGTATCTGGAAGAAAATGATCGTATACGAGTCAAAAGAGTTATTTATCTATTCTAAACCAACAACATTTTGACACGACCTGCAAATTACCAAAATAGATAACAAAGGCGTATTTCGAATTACAAAATTATATAATTTCGAAGTTTGTGTCCTCTGTTGTACAACAGTTCAGACATTGGTGTTTTTGTATTGGTGCATCTTACAGGCTTTTAGGATGCCACGGCCAACCTTTCACAGAATTATACATCAAGTGCTGATGAAGTCAAGGCAATTTTGCCAAAGGTTGTGGCCCTGTTAATGTCAGAAGAGCACCTGCTCCAGGTTGGTGCAGGTTTTGCATCTCTCACAAATCACCAAGCATTTGGTAAAGCTGTGGGAGCCATTGATGGACTCCTGCACATTATGACACCTTTTAAGAATGCAGACTCACCAGCATCTGTGCACATTTTTCCACAAGTCACTCTTTGAGCGTGCCTTTTGAATGATGGAGATGCAATTCACAGCCATCTTCCTTCAAGCACTTGAAGTGCATCCAACATTTACACCAAAGGTTACATTATGTTTCATTATATTTGACTTTTACTTAACACACTGTCAGAAATCAAATGGAAACGGGGGAATGGAAGGCCAACATCTCATCCATCAAAACAAACCAGGTTTCTGCAGTCGTTTTTCCATCGTCCTGGCCCTCTCCTGACTCTGGATATTTGCATTCCTTGGCCAAAAAAGGTCGACATAGTATTAAAAATCTTAATGACATCAAAGTTCTTGGGTTTGTGAAGCAAGCACAAGTTAGGGCTGAAATGGTTGAGCCAGTTGTTGACATGATGTATATATATATATATATATATATGACTAGAGTTCTTCGCATAAAGGCTAGCAGATCAACGTGCTACCTCATTTCTCTCCAATATGGTAGGAAGTTAAATGAAATGTGAAGGTTGTGAAAAAATAATAATAATTTAAGTGTGCTTTAAAGGTGCCATGTGTAAAAATTGAGCTAAAAATATCCAAAAAATGACCTACACGCATCAAAAGAATGAGAAGAAATAAGGGTGATGATGTCATTAAAAAAATGTCAAGTTATAGTGCTGCAGAGATATCAACCTTAATTAGCATTAGCATTACTAGCTACGGCCCGACAGGTGTCGTAATACCAGTTTCGGCCATGGGAGGCGGTATGCGGGCAACATAACCACCAGCCAACCTGTAATACACGAATAACTCGCACGGCTTGTGGGCGTAATCTAACCTGATGTCAATCGTGTGGAAAGTACAGCCCACTACTTCATTTCAGTTCAGGGAAGAGAGCGGAAGGATGACTGAAGCCCTTGGCAAGAGACCCCTACCACCACCACCCGCTACAGGGAAAAAACCGCGCTCGGAATCACAAATCAAATCCGATAAGAAAAGGAGCCGTTTACGTGGTACAATTTCTTGTATGCTACGCTTTTTTTATATTTCAATTAAGTTCAATTATTGTGATTTGATTTAGTATTGACTCATGTGGATAAATATTTGGTACTAAAGGTAGGTGTTATGTTTTCTAAAAAAAAAAAAAAAAAAATCACCTAATGCTGTAAACATACAGAGAGTCCTATCAGCCCGATTGACCTCTTAACGTTGATAAAAAAACACTGATTGATCGATATTATGTATGAGGAATACATTTTGGTTATTTGTAGCCTACTGTATCTTTCAACAGTGTTCGTGATTTTTTACTATAGTAGAGATGATCGGTTCACGTGCGCTAGGGATCTGCCGTGTAACATTTACAAGTGCCAAAACGGTATTGTTTGAATTGCGTAATAAAATTGACAGAATCTGATATTTTTTTATATCGTAACTAACCTGCTCTGTCTAGTCTGTTGGTCTCCGTGTCCTCTTTGCTTCGTGGTTTTTCTGTGCGTGAGAAAATTGATGTGTGGCGTGAAAGCGTGTGAAAAGAGTCAATTGCGTGTGTCTCACGGTGAATGCTTGAGAGTTGGCATCTCTGGTTACGTTGGTTGGCGCTAGCTTGGTCAACATCAGCTGTCTGATGTTGACCAATGATGTTGACAGAATGCTGTCTGTCAAATTAATTTAATTCAAATAATGTGTATATACAACTCAAAATGTAATATGAACAAAACGAATATGAACATATTCACTGGTAAAGGTGAAGGGGGTTAGCTTGAAGATGTCATGTTTCAAAATCACTTGACATCACCCAACGTTCCTCTGGAGGCAAAACGTCCTCTTAGGCTTCGGCTATGGCTCTAGGGTTGTTGTGAAGTATAGGGGCGGAGCATAGAGACTATGCCGTTTCTCGTTTGTTACTCTAGAGTAGACCAATTCACTTTATTGAGGCATACTGCCCCCATCTGGTATGGAATGTGGAGTATGACTTGATTTTTTTGCCAGACATGACACATGGCACCTTTAAAATATCAGTATTTTTATTTTATACTCAGTTTATTTTAAAATATAATAGTGTTATAACTGATTATTTTGTTTATTTTATATATTTTATTGAAACACAAAATAAATAAATGCAATATTACTATTGTCGCTATTAATAAGTATTTTTATAGTTATATTTAATGAGTCACAGTATGTGCTTTCATGAGAACCAGACAGTACCACTAAGACACTATTCTAGTTTTTGTTAATATTTTAAATTAGATATTTATATTTTCTGTTTTAGTAATTTTAGTGTGTTTTGTCCTTTGTTGTTACTTTATTAAGCTTTAGTTATTTTAAATTATAAAATATTTTAAACTATTAACCTGATAAATGCTGCCCTTGGCAACTATTGTTATTTCATTTTAGTTTTATGTTTGTTTTAAAGTAATACTAAAAATGGTTTTGGTTTTAGTTTGAAGGTAATAACCGTGACGTACACTCATCCGTCGCTCTTGATTGGCTGGTTTTGTCGTGGTTACGTCACCCACGGAAAGCTCCAGAGCTGTCTAGAACTCCCGAACTCTCGCGATAAAACGGTTGACGTGAACTCCGCAGCTTTACCCTTCAGCGTTCAGCCGGTCTGCAATCAACTTAAGTCAACGGACTCACTAGAGCTATGAGATCGCGCTAAACACGACTTTTAGGAATAACAAACTAAACGACGCTCCTCCGTGACTGTTACATATTTTTAAAAGGACACTTCCCGCTAGTATCCAGTATTTTAGTTGTAATTTCCAGTGAAGATGTCGGTTGTGGGGTTTGATGTGGGCTTCCAGAGCTGTTATGTTGCTGTGGCCAGAGCCGGTGGAATAGAGACCGTAGCGAACGAATACAGCGACCGATGCACACCGTAAGTCCTGCTTCTTACATTCTGCCTCTTTTTAAAGACTGAATGTATTTCTCTGTGTTGTAAAACCGACCTGTCACAGTCCCTTCACGCAGTGACATCAAAATTAAGAAGCGTTTTTATTATTATGTCGTTTTATTTCATCTGAATAGTGTCTAAGTGGTTAAGACATGCTCCCCTTGTTATAGTATCGCATTAATATCGCCTGTAAGTATGTCAGCAGTGTTTCATTGTGATGAGAGAGCCGTTAGCTTTGTGCTACAGCGTGGCTCGTGCTGCTGCTGTGACGTCACGCCGGCGGCAGCAGGAACATTCTAGCACCTTTTAATAAGACCGCTCTGAAACCGACAGACAGAGCTATTCATTCTTCTTATTAATATGTTTTAGCATTAACGTGACTTTTAAGCGTGTTATTCAAAATATTAACTGATGTTGAATTATAGTTGCTGATGCACCAACGAAAAGTGTAAAGAAAAGATGATGGGCAAGCTGATCTAAGATAAGTCAGTGTAATTTATGTAAGACTGGTATTTTGTAGTTGATGCTTTTCCCTGTTGTAAACAATCCCTCAAAGACCAAACAGAATATCTGTTTAACAGTCAAACTGACAAGGTTGTAAATCAACCACTGATAGTTAAAACATTACATTTGGAATTGGGGTGTCTTCACTTCAAAGAGAAAATCTTAATAAATCATGATGATGTGTTTTAAAGCATGCTTTAAATTGTAACTATATTAAAATGGTTGAATGGGTTTTAAAATGTGCATAGTTTATAACAATGATACACCAGTCGTATGAAAGATTACTAGTTAAAGGAATAGTTCAACCAAGAAATATGCTGAAAATTTGTTTCACCCTCGGGCCATCCAAGCTGTAGATGTGTTCGTTTCTTTATCAGATGTGGAGAAATGTTGTAGTGTCACTTGCTTACCAGTGGATGTTCTGCATGAATGGGTGCCGTCAGAATGAGAGTCCAAACAGCTGATTAAAAACATCACAATAATCCACACCACTTCAGTCCTTCAATTAACATCTGGAGAAGACAAAAATTGCATGTTTGTAATAAACAAATTCATTTAGACATTTTTTCTGATCACTTATGCAGTTACTTGTGGATTATTGTGATGTTTTTATCAGCTGTTTGGACTCTCATTCTGTCGGCACCCATTCACTACAGAGCATCCATTGATGAGACACTGATGCAATGCTACCTTTCTACAAACCTGATGAAGAAACAAACTCATCCTAATCTTGAATGGCCTTTAATTTTTTTTCCGCAGTTTTTTTAAGTGACAGTTTCAAGAACAATGATTTATTAGATCATTATGAATTGATATGTGATGTGCTCTTTTCAGGTCATTTGTGTCATTCGGTCCTCGTAATCGATCGGTAGGGGCAGCCGCCAAAAGCCAGGTAGATGTTTATTTATATTAAATGAGTAAGAAAATACATTGCATAGATTGGGAGAAGTTCTAATGGTATTTTCTGTTCTCATAACAAGGTGGTCACAAACTGCAAGAACACTGTGCAGGGTTTTAAGCGTTTCCATGGACGGGCGTTTACTGACCCGTATGTTCAGGCGGCGAAGTCCAGCCTGGTCTATGATCTCGCTCAGATGCCAACTGGAACCACTGGTATTAAGGTAAGACTAATGAAACAGCAGAGATCATGCCAGAAAGTCACGTGTATGTTGTGACCGCTGCTCTATTTCACACACGTTCTGCTGTCCGTCTCACAGGTCATGTATATGGAGGAGGAGAAGGTGTTCAGCATCGAGCAGGTCACTGCCATGCTGCTGACCAAACTGAAGGAGACCGCTGAAGCTGCGCTCAAAAAACCTGTGGCAGACTGCGTCATCTCTGTACGCCTCTTCCGGCTTTCTAAGTATACTTAAAATTAGAGATCAACTGGTGTGGTTTTTTCACTTGCCGATGTTTAGAAATCAGCGATTTTTCCTTTTTTCATTCATCTCAGGGTGCAAGATAGTAATGGTTGTAGTAGCCTAATTTAGTGTAATAATACATGGCTCAAAGCTTAAGCACCTTCTCAAAACAGTTATGAAGCATGGTTTTAGTTTGTTTACTGACAGACACCAGTGTTTCCCACAGACTGCAGATTAATTCTCTGCCAGCAGGAGGTGCTGATGGAGCGGAGATTTAGCAGTTTCCCAGATATATCGGCTGTAATCAAATAGACGCTGCTCACAAACTGCTTTATCAGTCATTACAGGACAGATGAAATTAAAATGACATCGAAGATTTACTGAAGACAGTCGGTTATTTTTAAAGATGCATTCATATAAAAACACGAGTGCTGCATTTTAATTGTGAAATGTGGAGTGCTCATTTTATTCAACGAAGTATAAGCCTTTTGGGAAATGTATTTGTGGCGGTCAATTTTGATATGTATAGGAAAAACACCAAGTCAAATAGCCACAGTGATAACAAAAATAAAAGATTTCACTCACATTACACAGCTTACTGCTCATAACTGCTTAGGAGTGCGCTGACATCGTTGAGGATATTGTTATATTCGATATTGCACGATAAGTTAACATGCACGTTATAATTACCCCAGAAGTTTCATCTGAGTTGAACGTGTTTCTACTTTCACATGCAAATGGCTTGTTGCACTTATGAATATGATAACTTCCCAACATCAATTCTAGTAGAGTAAAACATAATTCTGCTTGTGAACAGCCAGCTTCTTTGGCAGTAAATGTTGGTGGTTTCCCCTCCTTGTGAAGGGTGTCGATGATTGTCTTCTGGACAACTGTCAGATCAGCAGTCTTCCCCATGATTGTGTAGCCTAGTGAACCAAACTGAGAGACCATTTTGGAAACCCAGAAACCTTTGCAGGTGTTTCGAGTCGATTAGCTGACTGGCATGTCAGCATATTTTAATTTGTTGACCGAGTGAATTGGTGGGTTTTTGTAAAATGTGAGCCAAAATCATCACAATTAAAATTACCAAAGACTTAAACTACTTCAGTCTGTGTGCACTGAATTTATTTAATACACGAGTTTCATATTTTGAGTTGAATTACTGAAACGAGCTTTTCCACAACATTTTAATTTATTGAGATGCACCTGTAAATATTAACATATTATGATTTTATGTAAAGCTGCTTTGAATACATTTGACTTACGAGAAGCATCACTGCCTTCACCACACATCACTGTTTTTCATCTCTTATTCGATCTTAAGTTCCTCTGATTCTCTTGCTGTTTGTTCTTCTGCATTATCATCAGTCCCAGTAACACCAATAATGTTATTCTCACAATATTGCATTATGCATGTTTTTATTTCTTAGGTGTTGTATTTACAGCATGATGAATGTGAGTAGTCATTCTTTCTTTGTTGTTCTCATGCTCTTGTATAGGTTCCCAGCTTCTTTACTGATGCCGAGAGAAGATCAGTCATGGATGCTGCACAGATCGCAGGCCTGAACTGTCTCAGACTCATGAACGACACTACAGCAGGTACAATACTTCAGATGAAACCTCTGTCATTATGTCATGCCACACTTCTGTCATAGTCTCCGCTTCATGTCATGCTGGTCATTTCCATATGAGTCTAACTCTATTCTGAGATGTAAGAGTTGAATGTGTTGACTGTGATTGTAGTTTCGCTGGCGTATGGGATCTACAAACAGGACCTGCCTGCTCCTGAGGAGAAGCCCAGGACTGTGGTGTTCGTGGACGTTGGTCACGCTGGGTACCAGGTGTCTGTGTGTGCCTTTAACAAGGGCAAGCTGAAGGTGAGACCTTGCTCCACATACTTTATTATTGTGCTACTACTTAACCGTCACAACGTGTTAATACTCAGGGCGGGGTTAGGTTATTATTGTATTATAACTACATCTAAAACTATTCAAACAAAATTATTATAAAAAAAGTTAAACTGATTTTATCTTTTATATTTTTTATGTTTAAGTTGACGTACTAAAGTTATTAACAGGAATGAAAATAAATGAAGCTAAACAGAAACTAAAAATGAATTAAATTAAGCCTAAGTAGTAATATTTAAAATAAACAAAAGTTAATAGAAATTACAAAAGCTCATAACAATTGTATTAAGATTAAAACAGTATTTATAAAATCTTAAAATATTAACAAACTGTAATAGTATATACATGATACTAAAACAACATGAATTGATATTTAAATGCTCAATCACTTATTATTTCCTATTATTAGATGTGGGTCAAGCTTATAGATTATCCATATTAAATCTGACAAGTTGATTAGCGAGATCAGCTACAATGAAATTTTCCTGATGTTTTTAGACTAAAACATTTCAGAGAATAGCTGTGACGCGTAATTATCTTGAGCTCTGATGACAACAGCAGTTACAGGTTTATTCCGGCACCTTTGTTTCTGCTAATGCTTACAGATCTGGCCTTTATCACAGGACAATAAATAACCTATTCAATGAAAATGATTCTGTTAATACATTGAAGCCTCTGTATTTCACATGTGTTTAGATATTGAACCACACGGGTCTCTCTGCCATCTTGACCGTATTATGTTTATCTTGCTAAACTCTAAATCTATTTTTATTATTTAGACATACATTTTGGTTAATAAAGTTGTGTAGCATCATGAAATTCCCTTAAAATTTGAAGTACTATGAATTACTGAGACAAAACAGTTTAATTTTGTAAGAAAAAAATGACACCTGTTTTGTTCAGTCTGTTTTTACTACCGAGGATCACAAGTGAACTAAATAAGGAAAACTCAAGGGTTAAAGCACTGATTTTGAAACGGACTAAACTTAAACAATAAATGAATTACATAAGTAATTTAGGACTCCTTGTTTGATTGTTGGTCAGTGTACACATGCATGTCTTTTGTCTAGTACCATGAGTTTTGCTTTTATGTAGTTTATGTATCAGCTTTGAAAAGCTTTTGGCATGCTTGCTGTTGTATTTTTGAGCATGCATATGCTATATGAATGACTCTTAAGAAACCGTTTTTAATACACTGTTAAAATGCATAATTTTCTAATTGGTAGCAACAGTTTGACCCTCGATGCTTCTGATTGGCTGATTAACGTAGGTGCTGGGTTCTGCGTTCGACCCTGAGCTGGGCGGTAAAGACTTCGATGAGGTGCTGGTCAAGTACTTCTGTGAGGAGTTTGCTCAGAAGTACAAGCTGGACGTGCGATCGAAGCCTCGCGCTCTGGTGCGGCTCTACCAGGAGTGTGAGAAGCTGAAGAAACTCATGAGCGCCAACTCCTCGGACTTGCCGCTCAACATTGAATGCTTCATGAATGACATCGACGTCTCAGGCAAACTCAACCGGTCAGTGACCGCATGCCAGCAGCTAAACTGGGCGCTCGATGTCAGTGGGTTGATTGGTTAAAATACCTCGTCTAATAATATCTTGATGACTCTCTTGTTCCAGAGACAAGTTTGAGGAGCTCTGTGCAGATCTGCTGGCCAAGGTGGAGGCTCCGCTGCGCAGCATCATGGATCAGACCAGTGAGTACAAGCCCTTGAGCTTTCAGCAGCGAGTCTTTCCCATCATACAGTGATGCAACTGTGGTGGTTTTTTCCCCCCTCCTATAACCAGGACTGAAGAAGGAGGACATCTATGCAGTGGAGATCATAGGCGGTGCCTCCAGGATTCCAGCCATCAAAGACCGAATCAGCAAGTTTTTCGGAAAGGAGCTGAGTACGACGTTGAATGCAGATGAGGCTGTGGCCAGAGGATGTGCACTGCAAGTTAGTTCTTGGGCATGGACTTCTTGATGTCCGATATCTTAGAGCACAGAGTGGCACATGGCTGATATAAACTCGATATACATCACACTTTTTATTTGAAAGATAGTGAATGCATGCATAACAGTTGCTGCCATTAAAATATTATTTAATTTAAAAATGAATAAATATGGAAAAAATTCAGTTGATTTTAAAATAATCATAATACTAATAATATAATGTACCGCTAGTCATGCATTATTCTGCTTATACCAAGGACATTTGCCAGCACTGACAAGTTAAAAATGTTTGCAGCGCAAATATTTGACTGGAAGGTTATAAATGATGGCTATTTTCATTAGTAATGGCTCGTTATTCTGCTGCTTGAAACCAGACAGAGACATGAAATAGTGCATCAAAGGTATAATTTAGTATCTAAGCTTTTTTTATTAATAAAAGTCACAGAGCAGCGTTAGTCAATTCTGCTCCCAGATCTGAAGTGCCCTGTTGAGTCATTATGTGACTACACGTTATTTTACAAAGAGCTTACGGCTGACTAATTACGTTCTGTCTTAAGAACATATGCTGCAACCAAACGAGGAAAAGTTACAAACTAGCCAAAAGTTGCTAAGCCTTTAAGTTCCAATTGAAGTAAAAACCATCTGTGCAACCCTACCAGGCTAATAGCAAATTCCAAGTATCTACATTGAAGCTGTTTAATATCATTTTAAATGTATAATTATCAGATTAAATAATTTTATAACCTGCTTCTTAAGTGTGTGATTTTGTAACCACAGATTCTTGAAAATAACTTGCTGTAGGGCTGAAACCATTCCTCGAGTAACTCGATTACAAAAAATGTTTGAGGCAAATTCCTCTGCCACGTCAGCTTCTTTCACAATTATTTTTTTTAATGTGACACAACGCGTTTACGTCACCCACAAAGCGGAAGGAGACTGAAATCGCATACTGCAAGGAGTCAGCAGTGTTTTAATTTGATGGCGCGGGCAAACGTAAAGAGAACGTCGTGGCGTGCGTCCAGTGCAAGATAGAGCTGGCATACCACAACTAGGGCCTTATGATTTCCGCGATGCAGAAAACGCGGAGGGAATCGCGGAATCCAGTCTTAAAAACAGAATTTACAGTTTAACGCGGAATGGCACAGAATTTGCCAAATTTTGAATGAATTAATCAAAAGTAGGTCATTGCACTTACATCAAATCACGATATGGACTAATATCTGTAAATATTAAGCCGGAACAGTCTGTTTAAATACGAATCCTGCATGTTCTGTGTGTCTGTGTTAATGAATGGAGCAGAAGCACGTCTTCCTTTATCACACACACTGAAGCGCGCGTGACGCTCCGGTGATTTCAGCGTCTGCTGTCTCACTAAATAAGACATGAACACATGAACAACATCTCCAGAACTGCTCTGACAGTCACTTCATGAGCATTTGACCGTTTGATTTGAGTAAAACTGAGTAAAAAAAGGTCGTCAACCCGTCAAAATAAAAGTCCGGTTAAAGACTATTGTTCAGCAGAATGTACATAGCCTACCACTAAAAAAAAAAAAGAAATCAAACATTATTTTTTTTAAGGTTTAATCACACAACATTAAAAAAAAGTTCATTTTCAATAATTAAAAGATAATTAATGTTTTGTGTTTAATGTTTAATGTGCATCTCAGAAAATGCTTTATTTAAAACCCCAACTGAATGGCACTTAAATAACCTGTCAACTTTATTGTCATTGTTCACAGTACAAGAACAGACAGAGAAACAATGGGTGATAATTAAATGTTTATTTTTGATGTATGCATTGCATTCTATGCATTTAAAAAATAAAAATATTTTTTTTCTAAAAAAGGAAACTTGTTCAATTTAAGAGACCCAGGAGTCTTTTCTCTTGCATAATTAATATTGCAGTTTAATTAAGCAAAAACACATTTTATCCGATTAATCGATTAATATTCGATAGCTACAGCCCTAACTTGCTGTGATAGTTTGCACCACCAGTGCTTTTTTATTGCTTTGCATACAGCTGTTTCTCATAATAACTGCCTACAGTGTTTCCTAGTGTTGCAAACCAATGTTTATTGTTCCTCAGTGTGCAATCCTGTCACCCGCCTTCAAAGTGCGTGAGTTTTCCATCACAGAAGTGGTTCCCTACCCCATCTCTCTGAAGTGGACGTCTGCAGCTGATGAAGGCATCAGGTGTGTTCTTTGTTCTCTGTGTGTCATGATTAACTTTCTTAGTTCACTGTTTAATAGTCACATTTTGTCTTGCACTGCAGTGATTGCGAAGTTTTCCAGAAGAACCATGCTGCCCCCTTCTCTAAAGTGTTGACTTTCTACCGGAGGGAGCCTTTCTCTTTGGAGGCCTACTACAACAATCCCAAAGAGTTGTCATATCCGGATCCTACCATAGGTATGCTGGGAATTCTCTTTGCACAGTACTGCTTCATTAAGTGAAGTCCACACAAAAAAACATACAAATCAAATTCAGAAGCCGATCCTTTTACTCCAATAAAGTGAGAAAATAACAAATAGGTTGCATTTTATTTTACATTGTGCATTTGTAAATTTTTATTTTGTGATATTTTTATGTGATGTTGAATTTTATAAAAAAGGTCTTAGTCTTATATTTGATCTTAAAATCCTGTGGAAACCCTGTTTTATTTTTTTTATCGTTTAATAATTTTCCATGAATGCAGCACAGAGTATAAGTGCATTGATTCAGCAACCACAGTTGCAAACAGTATCTGGCAACCCCAAACAAGAACGCTTGTGGAGGCTTGTTATCAATGCAAGATAACGTAGATGTCAAATGTCAGCTTCACAGACAGTTATGCTTAATCGAGAGAACCAGAAATGTGTCCCTGGAGCACAAAAGCAGTCTTGAGTCTCTGGGGTGTATTTGTAGTAATAGCCCCCCAAAAAAACATTGTATGGGTCCAAATTATATATTTTTATTTTATGCCAAAAATCATTAGGATTATAAGTAAAGATCATGTTCCTTGAAGATATTTAGTCAATTTCCATAAATATATCAAAACATACTTTTTGATTAGTAATATGCATTGCTAAGAATTCATCTGGACAACTTTTAAAGATTATTTTCTCAATATTTAGATTTTTTTGCAACCTCAGATTCCAGATTTTCAAATAGTTGTATCTCAGACAAATATTTTCCAGTCCTAATAAACCACACATCAATGGAAAGATTATTTAAGCTTCCAGATGATGTGTACATCTCAATTTTTAAATATTGACACTTAAGTTTTGTGGTCCAGGGTCACAACTCATGATATGATTTTTTGCCTGCCCGCAGGCCAGTTTAACATCCAGAAGGTGGTGCCTCAGCCGTCAGGAGAGAGCTCGAAGGTGAAGGTGAAGGTGCGTGTGAATGTCCATGGGCTCTTCAGTGTGTCCAGTGCCTCGCTGGTGGAGGTCGTGAAGTCTGCTGAAGGAGAGGAGCCCATGGAGATGGACAATCCAGCCAAAGAGGACGAGGTAAAGTCATCACTGCTGATGGCAGCTCTAATGGTTTTGTATCTTGCAGTTACTAGACTCCCAAATCAGATTTTGTTCTTCTCCGAATTCAAAAAGGGAGAAAAAGGTCAGAATTGTGAGCCTAAAAAGTCGTGGTTGCCATTATTAATTAATTTTTCATCCTGTGGTGGAAATAGTCTTCCATACATCCACTTGTGCTAAAACAAAAGTGTATGATCATTCAGAACGTTTTCTAAAGCTCAAGTGTGTTTGTGGCCAGCCATTTACATTTAACCTGTGAACAATCATTGTATTTGCTCCTTAAAGAACAAGATGCAAGTGGATCAGGAAGTACAGAAGGCTCAAGGAGATGCTCAGAAAGAACATGCTGATAAGAAATCAGACACTGAAGACATGGAGGTGTGTGAATACACTTGCACACCAACACATGATATACAACATTTCAACAAATACAGCATGCATTTCTAATTGCAGCCTGCCTGTTGTGCATGTAAAACAGCTAAGGTTCACTCCTACTGACACACTGATGCTTTTATTATTCGTTTTTTATTGTCATATAAAATATCTTAATGTAAAAATAACAGCGGAAAGGAAAAAGGGGACATTAAATCAAAAATGTAATTTTTAAATTGCATTATTTGTGCCCTCACATGATTGTTATACCAGACTTATGTTTGAGAAAACCCAAAATTTGCATTGGCAACCCAACGCCGTACCAAAAATGAACTGCATGGGTCCGATTTCATACAAAATGATTCCAATGACAAAAGATGAGCAACTTTGGTTTATATCTATATTGTGTAATTTGTTGGTTTCATACTCTCGACAGCCAGTTAATTACCGCATGAAACATATTGTAGTGCTTTTAATGCTTTGTAGTCAGGACCGTTTTGAACACTGCATAGTTTCAATGATGGTTTTCTTTCACAATACACATCGTTTCAAAGCAGCTTTATAAAAAATGTATGTGGTGAACTGGAGGTCTGTGGCAAGAGAAATAACTAAGGTGGAACGGAAAACTGAGAGAAACAAATAAATATACAGTACAGGAAGAGTCATGCAGTGATGCAGTAATCCAACGCATTGTCTGTTTAATCAATCAATCAATTGCATGTCCCTTCGTCTGTTTAATGGCAAAACAAAGTTTGATTGGACACAATTAGAGACCCACAACCCACCACTGCTCTCAAACACTTAATGGTCGCAATGAAATATGGGAAATTAACTGTGATTATAATGACTTTTAGACTTCAACAGAAGACAACAAACAGGAGGAGAAGAAGAGTGAACAGCCTCCACAAGCCAAGAAAGCCAAAGTGAAAACGAAAACAGTGGATCTGCCCATCGAGAACAGCCTGAACTGGCAGCTGGACAGTGAAGCGCTCAATCTGTTCATGGAGAGTGAGGTACAGAGCACTCGGACCACACCACCGCCATCAGACACTAGAGCTGCACCATTCTGGATCAAACAGATGATCTCTCATGATCCTGAACTAAAGTCAAATAACTTGCTTGTTATTTACTAGAGGCTGCAGTTTTTTCAAAATTATTTCATTTGAATGAATTATTCACAAAATAATTATAATCAGTGTTTTTGAACAAATCTTTAGAATGAATGATTCAGTGACAAGTAATTTGACAGTCAGTTGTCGACACAAACGTATTTGAAGAGCTAAATTTACAAAGTTGGATTTGGTTTGGTACAGTAGACATAAGTGTTTATATCCAAGCTATAAACCTTTATCCAAGTACTACTGTTTTTTTTTTTAATGTGACTGTGGTTGAAAAGGCTGTTAGCGAAGCTGTTTTTGGCATCGTGAACACAGATCTGAATGTTTTGTTTCAAAAGTTTAACAGATCGTTGTCATTTCGAAAAAAGATGACGTGGGTTTTTGGATTCGAGAGTGTAAACATTTGACGATTAATCGTGCAGCTTTAGGAGAAACCCTGAATTAATTGTCTCCTTTTGCGTGTGTATGAAACACCACTCACACAGAAGTCACTTTTAAAACCAAGCGGCTGTCTTTTCTTCTTCATATATTGCTTGATAAAGCTTAGTGAAATATAAAAATTAGTTATTAATCAGTAGGGATGTAACTATTCACTCACCATTCGATTTCATGTTTTTTTTTTTTTTTTTTTACAAAATTATTCGAGACAAATTATTAATTAAATGTGTCTTTTTATTATTGCTTGGACAAAATGCTGCACATTGAAATTGAAATATAACACTATAATAAACGCTCTTTTGTTGGTTGGGATTGCTTCTATTGTCATCATTTGTAAGTTGCTTTGGATAAAAGCATCTGCTAAATGACAATTTAAATATGATGTAAATAACAAAACTAAACTGAAAGGAGCATGTATACCAATCATAAAATGCATTAAACATTACGTTACACCAGGGTTTCCCAAACTGTAAGAACTGCAGTGGGTTTGTAAGTGAAAATTAACAATCATTTAATCATAAAAATCTACAATAAACAAACGCTTAATAACTGATAAATGATCCAGGCGCCTCTTCTAGAAGTGGTTTCTGACGCTGTGTTTTCTTGTCTGTAGGGGAAGATGATTATGCAGGATAAGCTGGAGAAAGAAAGAAACGATGCAAAGAACTACGTGGAGGAATATGTTTATGAAATGAGAGACAAACTGCATGGAGTGCTGGAGAACTTTGTCAGCGAGGCTGTGAGTGTCTACATGCATCTGACCTCATTCATAAAGAGACCTGTGTTTATAAGTGATGGTTTCTATTAAGCAACGTCTTTCAATTCAGGATCGAGACTCTTTCTCCTTGAAACTGGAGGACACTGAGAACTGGCTGTATGAAGAAGGAGAGGACCAGCAGAAGCAAGTGTACATCGATAAACTGCTGGAGTTGAAGGTAGGTGTGGATGTGTGACTGATTCATTGACATTTGAAACCGTTGACCTTTAAGAAGAATGAACAGATAAAACCGTTTGCTTCTAGAAACTGGGAGAGCCGATTCTGAACCGCTACACGGAGGCAGAGGAGCGTCCGAAAGCTTTCGATGAGCTCGGGAGGCAAATCCAGCAGTACATGAAAGTCGTCGAGGCTTATAAGGCCAAGGTAATCTTTACTCATTAAATCAAGGCACATTTATTTATATAGTGTTTTATACAATACAGATACAATACAAAGCAGCTTCACATTAGCAAACAGTAAAATAAGATTAAGAATATTCTTAAATTCAGTTTTTGTTTTCAAGCTCAAGATTTAGTTAATTTCAATAACTTAGTGTCATTATTTGCCTCTTGTTTTGTTCTCATACAATATGTCAGTGCAGTTGAATTAAGAGATCTTCAACCAGCATAACAAAAATAAATGTTTGAACCAGATCAGGCTCCTTGTCTTTTAAAAGTGGCTTTTAAACCCCATTCGTTTCTTTCATGGGGCAACATTGTTGAACACATTTGGATGAATCCCACTTCTGTGATCTCTGAACTCAGGATGAGCTGTATGATCATCTGGATGAGCTGGAGATGATGAAGGTGGAGAAGCAGGTGAATGAAACCATGACCTGGATGAACAACAGTATGAATCTGCAGAGCAAACAGAGTCTCAGCCAGGACCCTGTGGTGAAAGCCCAAGAGATCCAGGCCAAAACAAAGGTACAACTTCATTTACGATTTAGTTATCCATATGGCTCCAAATCAGATAAGGGGTAATTAAATGTAACAAACCATGCAAAAATGTATTGTTTTATAGTAAAATGAAACCAACTTTGAAGACAGTGAAAAGATACTGATCATAAAAAAAAAAAAAAAAAAATCAAGATCCAGAAATGTCAGCATATGACTTCTCTCAAGATCACTTGGTTCAGAATTAAGCTGACTACACTCACAAGTTTGGATGGTCAATAATGTTACGTTCTGTAACATTTACTGTTGCAAACTTTCATAAATCAAGTTCATTTTTACCAGGCTAGGAGAGGTTTTGATGCACAAAGTCTTATAAAACGCAATGCTTTTATTTAAACCCATGAAAATGCAGATCCTGCTTCGAATAAAACCTTTTTAAACCTGTTGTTTCATTATTAGCCCTTAGCAGGTTCTGACCCATGTATGTCCTCTTGAACTGAATCTTCTGACTGTGTCTTCATCATCACACAGGAGCTGTATTCTGCTTGCAATCACATCATCACCAAACCCAAGCCCAAAGTGGAGCCTCCCAAGGAGGAGACGGCAGCCGAACAGAACGGCCCTGTGAACGGACAGGAGGGGTCAGAGGCACAACCGGGCAACCCAGAGAAGAGCCAAGCCGCCCCAGACACCACAGAGGCCAAGCTTCCCGAAATGGACATCGACTAAGTTCGCTCGGCCCTCTGTGTTCGCACCAGCCTCTCTCACGCCTCTCATATGCCTCAAAGTTCAGATAAAAACAAGAAAAAAACAAAAAAAAGAACATTATATTTGGTGAGGCAGGCTGCCCAATTCAGTTCTCTTGCTGTCGGTGGCATGTTTCTTTCTTTCTGTTTTGGATACATGGAGATCCAATCTCCTTTTTTGTTTCTTCAAACAGGAAAAAACATGTTATAGATATAGGACGAGAACCTGGTCTTCGTCGCTTTTTTAATATCCACAGTTCCAGTATCCTTAAAGGCGGCCGACCATATTATAAAGTGGGATGGACTGGTTTAGTGCTGTTTAATGGATGATATTCTTCTGTTCTGTTCTATGTGGAGAGTTTATTGGCATTGAAGATTTGTTGCACAGACTAACTTCTCAAGTGAAGTTTCTAACTACCAGATGTTGGTGGAGAAGCACTGAAACAGAGGAACCTGAACCTCTTCCCGAGCTGCACTGTGTCCGAGGAGAGTTGAGTTACTGTTCAGCAGTATTTGGTTGTAAAAGGACATCCTGCATGTGGTCGCTGTTGGGTTTAGCTCTGTTTGTTTTCTACTCCGCAGCCTGTGTGAATGGTGGTGTCCATTCCAGTCACAAATGATGAGAATTATGAGAATAAATCATTCATTTTGGTATACAGACAAAAAAGAACTTGTTAGAATGTAATTATTGGATGTACTGTACATACTGGTTTACTATTAGTGCAATTGCAATGTCAGTTTAGTGAGGTGAAATAAAATCATCAGGTATTTTGACCATCACATCATTTCACCAAGAACAATATCAGATTAAATGCATGAAATATAATCAGGTATATAAATGATTAGATTCAGTTGAGTACTCTACTTGGTCCAAACGTATGCATCATAAGCGGTCTTATTGGTGAGGATGTTCACATGATATTTATACAGTTGATCATGCTTCTTTAATAAGTAGAAGTCAGTGTGAAATCTCATTATCACACATCTGCAGTGCATTGTTTAGTAGAGAAAGATATTTTAAATAATTGGAGTATTAACTTCCTCAGAGATATTTCTAGTAAATATTTTATTTTAAGGGGTTTGGCTGATAAATGTTGTGGGAATCCCTGCATTACATTAACAAACATGAAAACGGGAGACCTTTCATGCCCAAAGTCTTCCAGGAATCAACACTTCCTGAAGGTCTGGATCTGATGATGACACTGTGTCTCACAGCTACATCACCAGTGTTTAGTAACTTAAGCAGAAGTATTTGGTTCAATTATAGGTTTGCAAACTTATTCACGTGACATTTGTAAGCATGTCAGTTTACATTTTAGAAGTATTTAATAACAGATGGGCTAATAAAGAAGAAAGAGGGTTTCCCAGCTCTTTTGTGCACGTGCTGATTTAATCATGAAGAGGATTTATCCTTCTGGAGGCCAGAAGAGGAAGAAAAGCGGTAACATACAAGCGGTATTTGATGGAGATGAGATTAATTAAAGGATAATTAATTATATGACAAACACATGTTTTCGTTTCTTTTATCGTTTAATAATTTACGAGATGGCTTACTGGTAATAGTCACATTACCTGGGAAACAGGTTAGCTAGGGTTGCACTTAGAAGAAGCATATTAGTGTTTAGACAAGTGAGCTGTTTTGCTGAATATTCTCATTACGAAAAAAAAAACGCACGCATTACGTGAAGTCTAGTGCGCGTGCGTGTTTAGCAGTGCGCGCTTCTTTCTCTGCATTATTCAGAGTCTATTAAAATACATTCAGAATGATCACAAATTCAAGACATGGGGACAGAAAATGTATATATTTATACCATTTCATATACTAAATCAATTTCACACGAAGAGTCCATTTTTTTCTCTGATTATAAAGTTAGAGCTTTTTTACAACTGTTCAATAAACTAGAAGTTTATTAAGCGATCCATATTGTCTGTTTTTGCAGCAACATAAATAAATCCAAACAAAGCAACAGTCGCTGATCTATAATAGAGATCAGTGAACACAGCTGTTTTGTGTCTCTGAGAAACATGATGGTGTTTCGTTCCTGAATGAATCAAACATTTAAATGATTCGGTTCAATCTAAATGACTCTTTAACAGCGACATGGTGCTGCCTACTAGCGGTTTCAATTTCACATTTAAAGTATCTTTTTATTATTTAAATGATTTCAAATATCAGTATTCAACGTTTTATGTTTACTATATCAAAACATCATTAATGCATTTGTAAAGGTGAATAAAAATATGCAGATTTAAGTATGTAAAAGCTGATAGAACTATAAATAGTTAATGTTACTGTAAATATGAAGATTGTACTGTATCTTCAATGTTGTATTTTCACATCTAATTCTGCGCTAATTAACGAGGTCGCCAGCTTTCTAAGTTAAATCATATGGATGCAACAAAGGCAGGTGGGAATATTTTCGAAAACATTTTTGTCAGATAAACACCGGTCACCTGCATGAATCATGAATATTAATGAAGAGAAATCTGTCTGCCTTTCAAACAAGAGCTTTAGGATTGTTGCTGTGTCCCAGTTTCCTAATCTAAGTCTTAAAAGTATGTTAAAGAAGAAAACGTAGTTAATTTTGAGTTTGTAGCAGAAAAGTAGCTAACACTTGGGTCAGGCTGCTCTAGTTCACTTCCTCATATTACAAACTTCACGCTTTATTAACTATATGTGCGCTTCTCAAACTATTTTGATCTGCCAGTCGTGAGTCTTTCATGCAATGAACTCTGCTGCTGTTTTTGCATAAAGATCTGATTTGTAGGCCTACTAGTCTCTAAAAGTCACCAGTGTTGGGAAGGTTACTTTGGCAATGTGAAAGGTTCCAGACTACAACTGACCGTAATTAAAATGTGATTATTCCAATAGTGTAACTAATATGTGATTACTTTTTAGTACTTTTCTAATGGATGTTTTTTATTTTCAAATACGTAAACCAGGCAGGATTAGCATTAACTCTTTGGTGTCCAACATTAATAACTGTCAGATTTACATAATCCTTCATCACTTAAGATGATAAAAGTTTAATTTTAATGCACAACCACCACAAAATCAGATTTTAGCACCACTTTTTTACTTTGAGATTGTTGTGAGGTTAAATGCAGATTCAATTAATAAGATCTAGTTTAATGGCTGTTTTTTAAATCAAATCTTTGTGTATGGTTATGTCAGGAAACACTTGCATCTAACAATGACTTGGAAAGAAAGTTTATCTTAAAAAATAAAGCATATACAGTACAGACCAGAAGTTTGGACACACCTTCTCATTCAAAGAGTTTTCTTTATTTTCATGACTATGAAAATTGTAGAGTGACACTGAAGGCATCAAGGGCTATTTGACCAAGAAGGAGAGTGATGGGGTGCTGCACCAGATGACCTGGCCTCCACAGTCACCGGACCTGAACCCAATCGAGATGGTTTAGGGGTGAGCTGGACCGCAGACAGAAGGCAAAAGGGCCAACAAGTGCTAAGCATCTCTCGGGGAACTCCTTCAAGACTGTTGGAAGACCATTTCAGGTGACTACCTCTTGAAGCTCATCAAGAGAATGCCAAGAGTGTGCAAAGCAGTAATCAAAGCAAAAGGTGGCTACTTTGAAGAACCTACAATATGACATATTTTCAGTTGTTTCACACTTTTTTGTTATGTATATAATTCCATATATAATTCCACATGTGCTAATTCATAGTTTTGATGCCTTCAGTGTGAATCTACAATTTTCATAGTCATGAAAATAAAGAAAACTCTTTGAATGAGAAGGTGTGTCCAAACTTTTGGTCTTGACTGTATATAAATCCAAATAGGAAATTGTGTCCTGAACTCCTGAAACATTGATGTCTCATATACATCAATCGAATCTGTAAAGGGTCTACTTTTTTTGGATACAGACATAACAACAAAACTTTGTGCACTTATAAAATAAAGATAACAAACAAGGTGTGCTGTCTGCAGCCTTTGTCCGCGCTGATGACAAACACGTCATTAAAATGAACTGTAACTCCGTGAATATTCAACGAAGAGACATGAGAGAGATATCTATAGAAAGCTTGACATGTCTACTTTTAAACTAAACAAACCGGCAAAAACAGATATTCTGTGTTAAAGTAATCCATATGAAAACAACGCGATGTCTGTTTTTCACGGCTCCCTTCATTATATCTAATGTGACCACGCCCCCGCGCTGAACGCGCTATTCAGATTCAAACTGAAGCGCGCGGCTTGAATACGCCCATAACAGAAGAAAAAGCAGCGAGACTGTTCTTCAAGTTTTTTTTTTTTACTGTTTGCTTCGCGATGAGAGGAATAAGACATAAATCACCCCCAAAAGATGTCATGTGGTTGAGGATTTGAGAAATGGATTTCCTCAGCACTTTATTCAGCAGAGATCATAAACATGAGTAAGTCTCTTTTTATTTATGTATATACTTGTACTAGTTTTCACAGAACGTGTAAACATTTTACTACTTAGACTTTTTCCAAACTATAATTCCTGACTAAATGTATAATCAAGTGAAACATTATGAAGTTTCAATAACAATATACAATACTATACCATTCAAAAGCTCTTTTCAACATTAATAATAATGATAATAATAATAACAATAAATGTTTTTTTTTTTGTAGAAAATAAGATTGTTAAAAGGATTTCTGAAGGATTGTGTGACTGGAGTAATGATGCAAAAAATTAGTTTGAAAGTCAGCTTTGATTGTTTCTAATAAACTGTTTAACTGCTCCCCCAAGTGGATATTAAATTATGTTGTGGGATAATTAAATATATTCTTAATAAACTACAAACATAAAATTATATACATTTATTTTGTCTTCACATTCTTTCTTGTAACTCTTCCCTCTCAGTGGCACAGCTGACTGAGAGGCTCATTATGCAGCTCATTATGCAGCTCATTATGCAGGCCTTTGTCTTCTCAGGTGTAAATCACAATGATATTCATGATACAACCCGAATTCCGGAAAAGTTGGGACGTTTTTTAAATTTTAATAAAATGAAAACTAAAAGACTTTCAAATCACATGAGCCAATATTTTATTCACAATAGAACATAGATAACATAGCAAATGTTTAAACTGAGAAAGTTTACAATTTTATGCACAAAATGAGCTCATTTCAATTTTGATTTCTGCTACAGGTCTCAAAATAGTTGGGACGGGGCATGTTTACCATGGTGTAGCATCTCCTTTTCTTTTCAAAACAGTTTGAAGACGTCTGGGCATTGAGGCTATGAGTTGCTGGAGTTTTGCTGTTGGAATTTGGTCCCATTCTTGCCTTATATAGATTTCCAGCTGCTGAAGAGTTCGTGGTCGTCTTTGACGTATTTTTCGTTAAATGATGCGCCAAATGTTCTCTATAGGTGAAAGATCTGGACTGCAGGCAGGCCAGGTTAGCACCCGGACTCTTCTACGACGAAGCCATGCTGTTGTTATAGCTGCAGTATGTGGTTTTGCATTGTCCTGCTGAAATAAACAAGGCCTTCCCTGAAATAGACGTTGTTTGGAGGGAAGCATATGTTGCTCTAAAACCTTTATATACCTTTCAGCATTCACAGAGCCTTCCAAAACATGCAAGCTGCCCATACCGTATGCACTTATGCACCCCCATACCATCAGAGATGCTGGCTTTTGAACTGAACGCTGATAACATGCTGGAAGGTCTCCCTCCTCTTTAGCCCGGAGGACACGGCGTCCGTGATTTCCAACAAGAATGTCAAATTTGGACTCATCTGACCATAAAACACTATTCCACTTTGAAATAGTCCATTTTAAATGAGCCTTGGCCCACAGGACACGACGGCGCTTCTGGACCATGTTCACATATGGCTTCCTTTTTGCATGAAAGAGCTTTAGTTGGCATCTGCTGATGGCACGGCGGATTGTGTTTACCGACAGTGGTTTCTGAAAGTATTCCTGGGCCCATTTAGTAATGTCATTGACACAATCATGCCGATGAGTGATGCAGTGTCGTCTGAGAGCCCGAAGACCACGGGCATCCAATAAAGGTCTCCGGCCTTGTCCCTTACGCACAGAGATTTCTCCAGTTTCTCTGAATCTTTTGATGATGTTATGCACTGTAGATGATGAGATTTGTAAAGCCTTTGCAATTTGACGTTGAGGAACATTGTTTTTAAAGTTTTCCACAATTTTTTTACGCAGTCTTTCACAGATTGGAGAGCCTCTGCCCATCTTTACTTCTGAGAGACTCTGCTTCTCTAAGACAAAGCTTTTATAGCTAATCATGTTACAGACCTGATATCAATTAACTTAATTAATCACTAGATGTTCTCCCAGCTGAATCTTTTCAAAACTGCTTGCTTTTTTAGCCATTTGTTGCCCCCGTGCCAACTTTTTTGAGACCTGTAGCAGGCATTAATCTTTAAATGAGCTAATCAAGTGGATAAAAGTGTCAAATTTCTCAGTTTAAACATTTGCTACGTTATCTATGTTCTATTGTGAATAAAATATTGGCTCATGTGATTTGAAATTCCTTTAGTTTTCATTTTATTAAAATTTAAAATACGTCCCAACTTTTCCGGAATTCGGGTTGTAGTTGACGCCTACTCGCATATGACTTTTACCAACAAAAAGTGTCTTAGAAAATTTAAATCAATATATTGTTTTCTGTGAGTGAGTAAACAAGATGATTTTCACATCTTTTAGAAAGAAAAATTCTAGGCTACAAGCTTCAGTTCTCAAAAACCCCGGGAACCAATGTTCTGTATGTGTTTTATGGCCTTATTCAAGTGATTTAACATTTTTAGTTTTTCACTAACCACGCATAACATTTTTTTCTCAAAAATACAATCATGTACATGCATGCATTTCACATATTATTAAAGCCCAGTTTGTGCTGATTACAGTGAGATTAGACTTTAGCCATTTAGATATTTATAAGAAACTGAAAAAAAGCACAAATGTCAGGGCATGACAAAACTTCTCCAGGCCCCAAAAATACCCTTAGACTCCAGAGACTTACTCATGTTTATGATCTCTGCTGAATAAAGTGCTGAGTAAATCCATTTCTCAAATCCTCAACCACATCACATCTTTTTGGGGTGTTTTATGTCTTATTCCTCTCATCGCGAAGCAAACAGTAAAATAAAAAAACTTGAAGAACAGTCTCGCTGCTTTTTCTTCTGTTATGGGCGTATTCAAGCCGCGCGCTTCAGTTTGAATCTGAATAGCGCGTTCAGCGCGGGGGCGTGGTCACATTAGATATAATGAAGGGAGCCGTGAAAAACAGACATCGCGTTGTTTTCACTGAAAGAAATCAGTCATCTGGGAAAGTTTTACCTGTTTTAATGCATAGTCTAAATTTGGACACATTTCTTTTGTCACATACTGTTGAAATATGTGATTTTGGGTGCAGTCATTCTACGAAAGCACTGTATAACTGATATAGGCTTATGTTTTTTATTTATTTATTTATTTTTCCTTTTTATTCAAAACAATTCCAAACATGCTTAATATATCAGGAAATATCTCGTTTCTCAAATATGTGTAGGTAAACGCGTTTTGCACCTTTATAGATTGTTATTTGATCAATATATGGAAATGTATTGTAATCTATTAACTACACATAAAAACCCGACTTTTTACATAAGTGCCATATCATGTCATAAAATATTTTTAATACGACTGAATTTGCATTTAATGTAAATTTTAATAATATTGTAAGTTACTTATTTTAACACTTTCATTTTACAGAGAGTAAAGAACATTTACATTATCAAAAAACATTTTCATTCAGTCTAGCCAGAGTTCAGGCACTCTCAAAAACTCCCATTAAAATCACTGAAGCACTTTACATTATGAAACGAATATCTTACTTAGGCTACATTCGTACGCACATCTGCACTTTTTGTTGTTTCTGATGAGAGAATTCGCTAAATAATTCAGTCAGCGAGCAAGTGAACAAAGCACCGCGTTTCAGTGATTACTCTTCTGGACGTCTCTGATTGGCCATTGCATTCATAAGAGCAACAGAATAGTTTCTGATTGGTTATCATGAAGCGTTGTATGAACGCGTCTGTCTCTGGCTCAGCGCCAGCCAGCGAACGCAGATTTGAATTTAGCAGCTGATGCTGTGCACTGAACGATCTAATCACACCGCTGTGATTGTATCAAATATATCAAAAATATTATTCTGCAATTTTTTTTGTCGTTTGGAAGCTGCATTTAAAATCCACTTGGCTCAGAAATCTGAGGGGGCACATGCCCCCTCACTTCGAATGGGCACGACGCCTCTGCCCTCGATGCCTGTGAAACGTTTCTCCCTCAAACAGCACGCTAACGTTACTTCTACACTACAGGCTACACACAGCAATATAAACAACATATCTGCATGTTCTCACATCACATCCTTCTTGTAAAATAATAATAAGTAAATAAACATCAAAATCACTTCGCTGAGAATGAAACACCACTTACCAGCTTGTTGAAAATATCCTCTGGCAATTAAAAAATGCGTGTGCGGCGTGAGGAATCGTCCTGGTCGGATGAGGTCGTCATCGTCAGGTGAAAGGTCATCATGTGGGTCATTTTATTGATGGTTAAATTATTATTCAGAAATTTTACTAATATTTAGATTGGGCATGGGCAGGAATTCACAAAATTGTATGTTATGACAAAAAATTTTTTTTAGAAAAATTTGCTTTGACAAAAGGGCACTTTGGGCACCAAGGGGCAAAGGGGCAGGTGCTCAAGCACCCAACACCCCCCCCTCCATCTGCACGTGCCTGCAGTGAACATTACTGTAAAGTGACCCTCAGACGAAGAGATGGTGTTACTGGGTAACGATGGGATGATGAACACAGTGAAGAACTCAACTCTTCTGTATGGTCACATTCATGTCTGTGTGACTAATTGCTTCCCTCTTGCATTCTACTAGAAATGAGTAATGCTTCTGATGATATCACAGTCTGTGTATGTACATACAGCATGACATCAACAGGATAATGAGAAAACCCCTCCTTTTTATGTTTTGCAGAAAAAGAAAAGCCAATAAAATGCAGAAAAGTGATGTTCAACAAAATTTTGAGCATTCGAAAATGTATCAAGCCATAAACGTGGTAAAACAGACCCCCGGGACTCTGGAGCAAAGCTGGTTCAAGCAAGCGGAAGCATGTCGGTGCAATCCAGAGATATTTCCTCATGGCCTGTGACATCTTTTGACTTTGCAAATGAGCGTGTGAGAGAAGTCTTTTTCCAGAGACTGAAACAAACATGCTCATCTAAGTTTCCTGTCAAACCGGTAATTTTCTTTTCTCATTCCCCATATTGACACTTTTGATTCCTTTTGTGTGCATCTGTGTTATTTATAGATAACCTCTGTCTGAGAGTCCAAACATGCTGATTTATATCCCTTTCTCACAAGAAGCCCAGATCACAGGGTCATCACATCTGACCAGCAGAGGGCAGTCAACACGCGCTTAGTTTACATTTCGACATACTGTCTAGAGATGGATTAATGATTAATACCTAAACATTAGAGTGAGACTGTTCAATCAATCACAAGAGCTGAATAATATACAACTATTGGAATAAACATAAACAATTAATTTAAACTGATCAAGATGAACTTTAAGTGATGGAGTCAATGACTTGCAGTGATTGCAGTGAGTGTGGAATAAGATGTTTAACTGTTACATGCCAAATATAGGTATTAAAAGGAAAGAGAGTTTTACAAATTAAATGATTTAAATTGCATGTTTAAGTAAAGGTGAATAAATACTAAAAGACGAACACTTGATCTTTCTTTTAATGTTTTTGCGTATCGCCGAACATAAAAAGAAGGAAATGCCCGTGAAATACAGATTAAATGCGTCGCCCACAAAACATCAACACAGCCGTTCTGACCACGTGGTCTATGAACCAAAATATCAGCCAATCAGGAGAGCGGAGGGGAGCGCAGCGGATACTAGACCAATCAGAGAGCAGTGGCGTTGCCAAGCAGCTCGTGTGACTAACTGCAGTCATATGACTGACACACAAATGGAGTCCGTCTGCGGGAGTCGAGTGTGCCTCAAGAATTAAGCACAAAAAAGGATTTTCTCCTTTAAAATTCAGGGTCCATTATGGCTCCCACGTTATTTCACAAACTCTTCAACAAAAGAAACGCGTTCTCACCGCCCGCGAAATGCAACAAAGACGACGTGGTTTTCAGGTAAGTTACGTGTCGAGCGTTTCATCTCCAGCTTCCGGAGAGCAATAACATAAACAGATTCACCTAAATCAATATTAAAAAGTTTGGTTACGTTCAGTGGATATGTATATATATGTGGCTTGGAGACGTGTGTGTTTATGGTTACGTAAGGTTATCTTCATCTATAGTCTGAATGTTTAGCTTCATGCTAACGTTAGTTGGCTTCAGTCGACACTGTCTGACGACCCTTTGTTGGTTTATGTCACCGGATCTGACGAGCCTAGAGTCCCCTGCTCCGTTTGCGATTTTGTTTTCTCTTTCTCTAAATGTACTCATCATTTTATGTTGGCGATGATAAAAACCGTTGATATGCCGCGTGCGTGCGTGCGCGTGACCGCGTGCTGTCAGTGGGTTCATGCGTCGAGACGTGCAGCAGCTCACACACGGACGCAGATCTGTGCAGATGCACATTATATATTCATCCTGCTATCAGATGTGTGCTGCTCCTTGTGCACGAATCAGACTAAAGCACCGAGATCTGTCTTTGGAGAGGGATTTATTTCTGTTGCACAGTGACATTATCTTATTCTTAATCTTTAAATTATTCTTAAGTGATTGAGGAAAGACTCCAAGGCTACTGGTTATTTCTGATGCTTCTATTTATAATGACAAAGCTGCTTATTTTCAGACTTTTTATTCTTTGAAACTTGAAGTGGCAATATGAAATCATTCAGAGAAATTATAAAATTTCATAATAACAATAACTCCGTGTTCTGCATGCTTTAGAGTTTAATGACTAATGAATATACATTACTTTTGTAGTTTATTTATTATTTTTAAACATTTTAACTCAAAAGTAACAATTTCTACATGAAAAAAAATAGAATATAATATTCAGATTGTTTATTTTTTATTTATTTAGTATTTTACTTAAGTAGCCATTTCTACTTGAAAAAAACATAGAATATAATATTCATTTATTTATTTTTTTTAAATGCAGTGTTTTAATCACGATTAAAATATAAAATATTATAGAATATTATATTTATTGTAAATAAATTGAGGAGCACAATTGAGGAGCACAAGTTTTCCATCTTTCTACCTTAAGTACAAAATCACGAAGAAACAAGGTAAAGGAGGGTATCATAGACATTGTTATTGGCAGAAGCGTGCCCCATGGGTTCCTCTCCATTACAAATAACATTGTGGTACAACATTTAGCAGAAGCTAGAGATTACGGTTTTTGAAGTTTTAAATATGGATATTATTACAAAAATGCAGTGATTCGCTTCTAGGAGCTTTTATTAACCCCTGGAGTTGTGGAGTCACTGCCATTATAAAGCTTTGAAGAGCCAGGGCATTTTTAAATATAACTTTGATTGTATTTTTCTGAATGAAGAAATCATATACACCTAGGATGGCTCAAGGCTGAGTAAATCATGGCGTAATTTTCATGTTTGGGTGAACTGTCCCTTTAAAGTTACATTAGGACAAGTGACCGTTCACACAACAGTGTAGTCATTGAGTGCTGTAAGATTAGGACAGCAGCTGAACGTACCGTGTGTGCAGTGACCTTCTGACCTCTCATCCTGGATTATATCTGTATAGTTTAGCTACATGGGTGAAGAACCAAAGAGCTGCTCACATTTCTGGTGCATCTCTACACGCATAAGACACGCTTTTGAAGCTAATATAGCATTTCCCATGCAACTGCAGTAATAAGTCAGCATAAACAGTAATATTTATTTATTTAAATCGGTTGATCTAGTGTCCTATGAATTTGTCCTAAATCTGTGTTTTTTGTTTTAAATCTAATTTTAGTGGTTTAATTACATTATTATAATAAAAAAGGAAGTCTAATCAATTGGATTCTTTAAAATGTTAACAGTTCGATAATCTATTAAATATTCATCAGTATTATTGCCCTGTAGAATGTTTGATTTTTTTTTTTCTGAAATTTTAAATTAAAACAAATGTATTATTTAAATAATATTATAGAAAAATATTGCTAATAATGTATTATAGATATTCCTTTTTGGCAAACAAAGTGCTGCACAGCAGAGGTTTAATGTTAAGATTAAAATGTGCAAAATGTATACTATAAATAATTTGTATTATAAAAGTACATTCTACTATATAATTGCAATGCCTTTTTAGGACCTTATGAAATATATTTTATTTTTCTGAAACTCTATTTTATTTTATAAAAAAAAAATCTGGATTCCATTTGAATGGTTTAATTAAATTGTAACAATTTTTTATTTTAATATATTTTTTTTGTTAGATGTTTTTGTTTCTGTGTAATGTTAATTTTTTTTCTGGTAATCAAAAAATGGCATAAAAGTTAATTTATCTTTTAAATCAAATGGAAATGAACAAACCCTTTTATTTTTGTAAACAGAAGTTTACTATTACAATTAGAACATGGAAGAAAAGTTGTGTGATTATTCCTTAAAAATAAAGTTTTAATAATTTTATAAGTAGTAGTAGTAGTGTTCTGTCACAGTTTCTTTAAGTTAAACCGAACTTTTATTTTGGCGAGTTGCTGTGTAGAGTTTTATTTCTGTGTGTTTATCTCAAATGAAACTGTCAATTGGTAATGATGTCACTCTCAGATCAATTCCGGAGGTGTTGTTCATGTGTTTATATCCTCCTTTAGTTAGACTGCAGATGCTGAAAACATCGCTTTTAATTTTAATCATAAATTTTTATGACTGGATTCTGCGATTCCATCAGTGTTTTCCGCACTGCAGAAATTATAGGGCCCTACTCTTATATTGAGACACATACAAGCTTCAGTATGTGTGTGTAGTACTAGAGAAAAAGAGACATGCACGCCATGCAGACTTCATTTACTACAGTCTTTCTGTGCTTCAGTATTCACAGACAATATTGCGAACAGACCTACTATTCATCCAAATGATGTGCTGTACAGTAAATTCCATTTTTATGACTGAATTCCCTGATTCGGTCTGTGTTTTCTGCATGGGTTTATGTTCGTGCACTCTGCCGCCTGTGACTGAAGTATTTCTGCTGTCATCAAGCGTCTGTTTCTGTGTGCTGGTGACAGGTAGAGAGAGTCTGAGATGAGACGATAACTCATTGCACTCATAGGACCGTCAGAGTTCAGGACTGAAGCTGGTGTTTGCACAGTTAGATTTAGTGGTCGTGTTGTAGATGGTCTGCACGAGAGGCTTTTCAAACAATGCACACGTCCGCTTGTCCTGTAATGTCATGCTGTATTTGAATGATCGTGCTCCCAGTGAAATCCCACTGATCTTACTCCAAAAGATTTGGTCTTACACATAGTCTTTTTGCTGTTGTTGTGCTGTGTCAGTGCAGACTGATGAACAGATGACTTCCTCTCCAAAATCCACTAGAGGTTATCCTGTCGCTGAAAGTATTTATAAGTGAAAAATGATTGTTAGTTGCATCTTATGCAACAATTTTTTTTAAAAGCTTTGTTTGGATAGTGAGTAAAATCCAGTGTTTGTCTTTATTTATGGAAAAGTGCACAGGTAAAGTTTTAATGTTGTAGATATTTGTATTATTTATTTGATTTGTGTTTTTGTTTTACAATTTCAATTTAGTTTTGTTAATTGACATTTCAATTTCACAAAGAAATGTGCAGCTTTTTGTCTGAGAAATAATAAAAGTACATGTTTTCATTTATAAATCGTGAAGTCAGTGTTGTGGATCGTGTCACCCTACTTATGAGCTGAACATGGTGTCAGTCTTAATTTTACACTTGACTGATATTTCTGGCTTTGGATGGATTCGATCACTGCAGAAAGTGAAGTGTGTGTTGTTTAGTGACTGATTCTGTAAGTTGATGTGCCGTTGACCAGCATCTGTGCACATTCACAGAGCTTGAGCTATTACTGTCCTCGCTGGACTCCTGTAGGCTCTGCTTGAGTGAGCTGACAGGAATATGGCCTGGAAACATTCCCACTGCATGCATTCAAAAATGACCCCAGCTAGTGGAGAGGAAGTGCGTCGTGGTCTGGATGGTTTCTTTATGTAACGGCCGCTCGCTCCCAACATGTTCAGACGCTGACCTCCGCTCACAGGAGTCTGGAGGAGACGCGTCAGCCTCTCTATGCCCATATCACACTTTCTTCAGTTTCACCGCGTCCAGTGGCGCGTCTTCTTCTTGTCTTTGTCCGGGGTTGTCCAGCTCAGCCTGGAGGTCACCTGACAGTCTCATGTTGTTTTGTGAGTTTAGTTCATTGCTATTCTTAGCAGCGCTCTGTGCGGAGGACGAGCGAGCTGCTGGCTGGGAATGATGGGAAAGCACAAGGGTGGAAACGCTCTGATGCCCAGGTACCTGACGACCGCTTGCTTTCTGCTTGTCTGTGGCTTCGCAGACTGCGTGTGGCTGCTGTAGTAACAGTGTAGCGGTGTTTGTGTTTCCTTGTGAGTGAGGTTTAGCTGTCGGTTGTGTTCGTCCTCCTCACTGTGAGCTGTAATGATGATCAGGTCTATGTACATCCAGCAGCTTAAGGGCTCGTTCTTATTTTGGAGCAGTGCATACAGGATCACCATGAAGATAATAGTCTAGATCTTGTCACCTGTGTCCCCCTGAAACTAACCCTCATTACTATTTGGGAATTATATTTTTAATTATACATTATTTATTACTAGTATAAAATGTAGTTGTTGTTTTTTGGTTGGCTGATGCTGATATATTAGAAAGTAGGGTGACCAGTGGCTGATTTAAATATACACGCTGGTATTCAAAAGTTTGTGGTTGAAAAAAAGTGAGACATTTTTTTTTATATTATTACAATTTGAAATAATGTTTTTTATTTTAAAATATTTTATAAATATAATTTATTACTGTAATGCAAAGCTGAGTTTTTATCCATGCAGATAGAGTGATTTAGAAACAGGTTTCTGTGATGAATCATGATTGTCATCATCTTCATGAAGCAGTCCAAGCCCTTATGAGTTCATTTAGCCCAAGATTAATTCAGTCCCGCTGTCATCAGGAGTGTTTTAGGAAGTCTTTCTTTTATCAACTTCTATTAGACTGTACAATCAGTGCTACAGAAGACGATAGATTGCATTATAGTCAGTTGTTTACAGTACTTGAATTGATACTCAAAAACAAATGGTTGTGGATGTGAATGTTTAGATTTTTCTTATTCATTCATTATATATTTGGTGTGGTAGTCATATGTGCTGCTGTGACGTATACATTTCCCTTTGGGATTCATAAAGCTTGATCCTTCAGAAATCATTCTAATATGCTGATTTATTATCAGTGTTCAAAACAGTTATGCTGCTTAATTTTTTGGGAACCTGGCTGCAATATATTTTTCAGGATTCTTTGAATAAGAAGTTAAAAAGAACAGCATTTATTCTGAAAAATTAAACAAAGAAATTAATGAATAAAGACAGAGAATGCTCCTGTTCATCTGGACAGTATAAAAAGTCCCACTTCCGATACTTCTCCACCAATACAGATAATTAAAAAATGGTAAATATTGGCTGCTAATTGACTGTTAATCTGCTACTAATCAGTGTTGGATGATGTTGTTTGTGTACATGTATTATTGTGTATAATTACTGAAAGCTAAGTAACCAGTCTTTGAGAAAATTTATTACTGGTAATATTTAAATTACTGGGAGTGTCTAGTACAGTTTTCACTGATTTTATTCATATGATTTTAATAATTTATTTGTTTGAGGAAAAACATAGTCGTATCATAGGATTACAGAACAATATCATCGAAGCCTCCCTCTAAAGTCTCAAAACTGATTTTAACAGATTTATCAATTTCAAATTGATCTTGCAAATCCAAGTGTCCAATTATTTTATTAATGTGAAAAAAAGGTCTATTGCATTAATGCTGTGGATGTATTATTAAAATGTGTGATAGTGTATATCTCCCTTGGTGTGCAAGATATTGGCATCGTTTTGGTGTTTTAAAGAGGGTGGTTGTGTGTCATGTTGTGTTTGTGCACCTCTTGTTTGTCTTGATTCCTGATAAAGCGGATGATGTGCTCCGTGTCTGGATGGCGAATGAGTCCAGTCATCAGGAATGTGAGGAGTAAACAGCCGCGTGCTCTGGGCTTTTCTTCACCTGCCTTGACGCAGAGCACAGAAATAACTCGTGCCCATGCCATTCCTGCCCTCGCTGCCTTCAACCCGCTCAAAATCCCTCTCTATCCGCTCAAGGCTCCTGGTTAGATGAGTGGCAGCAGCAACCCTCTAAACACACCTCGGCAATACAATCACCATTGGAGATATATATATATATATATGTTTGTAAAATTGCACAGCTTTTGAAATGTCCGAAAGTACACTCCTAACATCAGTCAGTCAAGAATTATAAAATGTTAATCAAGCCAATCATAACATTCTGACTGGTATTACTGTGTGAAAGCGGCTATTGTTGGTCAATCAGTGAAGCGACGGCGAGTCGTACTCCTTCACGCTAGAGTTTACGGTGCGTCAAATACAGATGCACTGCGCATCCATTGAGATCATCCATTAAACAGCATAGAGAGAAAATATATCTGTGTTAAACTTATAATTAGCCTCTAACTTACATAATTTATTCCCCCAGAGAGAATATTTAGTCACACATATGAGTGATTTACTAGGGTTGTAGAGGGTTGAGCGACACCAAACCATTGCCGCTGATGACTGAAGGAAGCGTGTTTGTGTTTGTGGTGCTCATGTTGGTGTCTGTGTCCATCAGCTGGTCATCACCGGAGCTGGAGCCCAGCCAGATCCGTCTCATCGTCTACCAGGACTGTGAGCGGCGCGGCAGGAACGTCCTCTTCGACTCGGACACCAGAAAGAGAAGCACAGAAGATGCCCCGGTCACGGTGAGTGCTGTGTGAACCAGAGGCCTTATCTCCAGTAATAAGAGCATCAGCTGACTCTGAGTGTGTACGCATTCTTTCACATTCACATGACTGAAGGCGTGTCGAACTGTCTGTTACGTCTGCTAGCTGTTTGTCATCAGATGTCATGAGGCTGCGGTTTCTGTGCAAAAGCCGGTTCACCCAAAAACCAACTTTTTCCACACCTGATGTTGTCATCTGACTGTGACGTGAAATGTGAAGGGAATTCTGATCTGTGTTTCCTCTTGGCAGAACAAACTGTCTGGATTGAATGTGATGAGATAAAAGAACATGTGACTCTCAGAGTAATTCAGTTCATCAAGAGTTGCAAAATTGATGGCTGTTTCGAAATGTTTTGTGTACTCAACCGGGTTTCTACGCATCTTAGTCTTAATTCAGTCTTCCACAAATTCAGGCCTTAAAATGTCTGAAATCAGAGCAGAAAGTCTTAGTCAGCACATTAAATATTGCACACACTGTAAACAATAATATATTTTTCAGCATATAAACAGCCTTAACTCAAGACATGTTTACTTGAGATGCAAGTCTTGTTTTCTGAGAAACTGAATAAAAATGGAGTATATGTTTAAAGCAAGAACAAATATATCTGTCAGTATGGAATGAAAACTTGTTTTCCCTTGGAATTATATAGATTTTTTCTTTTAGCCCATTAACAGCTAATAGTTATTGTTTTGATCTTAAACGTAATTCACTTTAACCAGTTTCTCAGAAAACAAGACTTTGTATAAATGTATCTTGATTCAAGAACTTTTAGACATTTGCACTGAAAACAAGACACAAATACTGAGGAAGAGCAGCACTTTTTTTTTTGCAGTGTGATCAGAAGGTTCAGTAAAAGTTATTGTCATAGTCTAGTGTTTGTGAGTGGAGCTTTTTAAACTCCACTGCATGTTCACAGAAGTTTACTGCAGGCTCAAGCTGCTATTGGTTTGTCTGATGAATAATAAACAGCCTGTCTAATGTGTTCGGGTGAGGCTCTGCTGATCGCTGATATGGAGCCGAGCTGCGACTGCAATCACATGACGCTTTTGGCAGAGGATATTGTTTCACAAGAGAGAGAGAGAGAGAGAGAGTCATTGATCGGGAGCAGAAGAGAGTGAGTAAGCAAACAGCCCTGCTCACGAGTTGTTAAGGAAGTCATATGACCGTCTCACATGCTTGAGTTCCTTTGTGCTCTTCACAGAGCAGGACGAGACTCGCCATGAGCCATTAGAGACACTGAGCCTGGCACGCACAGCCAAAACACTCATTAACTCCAGCCTTTTCCTCATCGAATGTATGAATCGAGCAGTTTAATCCAAGTCTGTAGAGACACATGATGACCAGAATTCATTCGCCTAAAATTTGACACATCAAATACGGTAAACCGAAGCTTGAGTGTACTTTAGTGACGCTTGTGAGCAAACCACTCGTGCGTCAAGCAAGCACAGCTGAGCTCCAGCTTATCATATTTGACAATAGTTATAAGGCACGATCACTTTATATGATGAACAGATTCACAAGATTTGGATTAAAAGGCTCCATTCATGTGGATCACAAGTCATTATGAACTTATTAAAGCGTCAGTTTTGGTTGCATGGACTTAATACTCTGAACTAAAATAAAGGCCTGGTTTAATAATCGGACTGATTCAGCTGCGTTTGAGAGTCATCTTGAATGATTAATTTAAAGCACCGACTCATACGTAAGAGACATCTGAACACGATTCATATTAAACTGGTCTCGCTGTTTGTTTCTTGCATGTTTATTTGCTTTGTGATAGAGTTTCATCATTCAATTCAGACTCTCCCCTCACTCCTTAAAAAAAAATTAACAGCTGCAATTGATTCACTATTAACCGTTTAAGATTTCTTCTGCATCCACGCTCCAGAGAAACATGCACCTCAAATGTCTTTTGCAGAGTGCTGATGAACCGATGTGTTCCTCTGGTTTAGTGACTGCACTCATGAGCGTCTCGCTGGGTTCTTGAGTTTGTCCGTGTGTTGTTTGCAGAAGGTGTGTGGAGAGGCACAGGCTAAGATATTTGGGAAGTGTTGTCAGCTGAGGCCTGCAGGTGGCAGCTCCAGTTCTCTGGACAGTAGCTCGTCCTGCGCCTCCGAGCCCAAGGAACAACACCGCTTCCAGGTGAGTCCCGCCACAAGCCTTCACTCTCTCTCTCTCAATCTTCATGTTCTTTGCAGTGGTCCGTTCACAGAAATGAACCGTTTCATGAATGACCAACATTCGCCATCTTTAATTGAATGCATTTGTTCCCCTAATGTCATTAGATGTATGCATCAGCTCGTATGCCAGATTCTTATATTTTGACCAATAAAATCCATTTGAATAATGAGAGACTATAGATGGTTACCAATAGAATAAAATCACTATCAACAAAATCCAGATGTATTTAAACACCAAATCACAAAAATGCTTTGAGATCACAGTTTTTGTATATTAAACTGTATTAAATATACCATATTTTTCGGACTATAAGTCGCATCAGTCCAAAAATACTTCATGATTAGGAACAAAAACATATATAAGTCGCACTGGACTATAAGTCACATTCATTTAGAACCAAGAACCAAGAGAAAACATTACCGTCTACAGCCACGAGAGGGCGCTCTATGTCTTCAGTGTAGACTACAGGAGAACTGAGCAGCATAGAGCGCCCTCTCGCGGCTGGAGACAGTAATGTTTTCTGTTAGTTCATTTCTCTCGGTTCATGTCAAATTAATTTTGATAAATAAGTCGCACCTGACTATAAGTCGCAGGACCAGCCAAACTATGAAAAAAAGTGCGATTTATAGTCCGGAAAATACAGTAAAGGTAAAACTTTTAGTAGGTGGCGTTTTAAGGAGTGAGTGATTGAGTCATTTATTCCAACTAGGACTAAGAGAGATCTTTCTGATTTTATTAATTTGAATTGAATGTTTTGCAATAATTTAGTTTTTTATAAATTGAGATCACAATTTTGAATAGAAATGGTACCAAAAGTTAGAATTAGACACATTAACGACATGCTAATGATAACGGTTAAGAGAAATAAACAAGCCAACTAATTAAAAAAAAAAAATCTGAATCAAGAATTTTTTTTTTTTTTTTGAGATTTTTTGCCATGTTGTCCATCCCTAATTCAACCTATTCATGAAAATTGCTGTTTCATTTTTGGATGAAGCGAGGGACTGTTGTTGAATCACTGATTAATTCAAACTGTGGATACATTCAGGAACATATCGCTGTGTAGCTCAGAGACACTCAACGGGTATCCAGTGGCATATCTTGAAATTCAGGTCATTCGAACTGCATTCTACTGGTCTACATCAGACAATGAAAGCATGCTCTCAAAATGTGCTTTTGTTTGGTTTGAGCAAACTGAGTGACGCGCTCAACAAAGTCAACTCTCACATTAAATCAACAGTTACAGTATTATTGTAGAATTCATATAGAACACCCCCCTGTGTGCTGCTCCTGTAGATTCAGTCCTGTGCTTCGCTTCTTCTGTCTCTGTGTCAGGGCTCCTCACGGTGCTCATCAGACGCTAACATGCTCGGAGAAATGATGTTCGGCTCGGTGGCCATGAGCTACAAAGGCTCAACGCTGAAGATCCACCAGATAAGGTGAGAGTGTACAGATGTCAAGCAGATGGTGTGTGTGTGTTTGTGATGAGCAGCCTGTGCTGATCAGATGTGTGTGTGTTCCCAGATCTCCTCCGCAGCTGATGCTCAGTAAAGTGTTTACAGCGAGAACGGGCGGCAGCGTCTACGGCAGCCTGAACACGTAAGACACACACACACACACACACACACACACACACACACTCACACGTTCAGACGTACATTGGCTGTGCTCCATTGTCTCACTGCTCCTCTTGATTACTCAACAGACTGCAGGACAGTTTAGAGTTCTTCAGTCAGGACTCCAGCGCGCTGCGGCCCGAGCAGAACACCGCCGCCAGCGGCTTCCTGGGCAGCATAGGTACCACAAGATCCTCAGTCTGAACTTATGCATACACTTTCAATATTGTTTCTGTTACCAAATCGATCCTTGGACGACGTTTGCAGCTTCAGCTGCCAGAACCATTTGTATCACTGTTTTATGTTTATGATCCCAAGTTTTCTTCCATGTCTGTGCTCTTCCATTGTGCCCAAGTCTTCTATGAAATCACACTGATGTTTTAAACATTGTGATTCTGTGTTTGTTTTAAAGGCTCATCAAGGACATGTCCAGGTCATAGTTCTCCCTTTAGATTTTGGTAGTTTACGAGGTATAAAGAAACGCATATACAGAAATAAAGAAGCACGTATCATTGTCACATCCTCTAGGGATGAATTGAGACATTGCAAAGCATTTTTATCTTCGTAAAGGAAAGGAAAAATGTGCTTAATGTTTAAAAAAAAGAGAGTACATTTTAATAAATAAGTTGTGTTATAAAATGCTTTAATTTTAAGTAATTACATAAAATATAAATGTAAAGTTTTCACTCCCTAAAATCATATATTTTGATGTTAAAGAAAAAAATAGTTTATTGTTTATGAATATATACATGGAATATATATTTTTTTAAATATGAAATTAAGCAGTTTTTTTCCTATATTACACCAAAATTGTAGATTTAAAAAGTTAATGCAAAAGCAGATTGTGGTAAATATTTCACTGCTACTTGAAGCCACTTTTATCATTCATTTAGATTTTATGTTGTCATAAATACAGCAAAAGAGGACATTGGTATGGAATTATGGGTAATGATGTAGTATCTCAGACTTTTGAAGACCTGCCCATTGCAGTGGACATCATGCGCCAGAGGGTTAAAGAAAAAGACAAAATATAGCACTTGTATCCTCTGTTAGCTTAAAACGCTTATTCATGAAACATTACAGTAATGAGAAAGAAAGTGTGATTTATTGTAATAGTTCAATACAAGAAATCCTCATGGTCTTAAATAAAGGCTTGATTTCTTTTTGTGCAAAATGTCAGTTTTGGTTTTAGGCTGAACTATGACCTGCACATGTTTTTGTGTTGCCAAACTATCATGTATATCTGAATTTGTGTGCAGAACCCACAAAATTGACTGCACAGATTGCAGAATATAAAATGTTGATAGATTTAGTCTCACACACACTGTGTTTGTTCTGTGTGGTGTTGCCATACATCTGTCTGTCTGTGTCATCCTGACAGCTTCAGATACACTACTGCTCAAAAGTGTGGAGTTATTACGATCTATAAAATGCTTTTGAAAGAAGTCTCTTCTGCTCACCAAGGCTGTGTTCATTTGATCAAAAAACAGTAACATTTTGAAATATTATTACTCTCTAAAGTAACTATTTTCTCTCTCTCTCTCTTTTTTTTTCTATATATATATATATATATATATATATATATATATATATATATATATATATATATATATATATATTCAAATGTTATTTATTTCTGTGATGCACAGCTGTATTTTCAGCATCATTACTCCAGTCTTCAATGTCACATGATCTTCAGAAATCATTCAAACATCTAACATTTCTGATTATTATCAATGGTGAAATCATATTCTGGTAGAAACTGTGATGCATTTTATTTTTCAGAATTCTCTGATGAATAGAAAGTTATAGAATAGCATTTTTAAAAAATAGAAACCTTTTGTCACATTATTAATGGCTTTACAGTCACTTTTGATCAATTTAATGCGTACTTGTCCTTGATAATGTTTGTTTATCATTCTTGGCCTAGACTTTTGATATTTGTAGCTGCACAACTGTTTTCAACAGAAAATAATCAGAAATGTTAGATATTAGAATGATTTCCGAAGGATCATGTGACACTGAAGACTGGACTATGAAAAGATATGTGCATTACTGTTGTACTGTATTTTTAATCAAATAAATGCAGCCTTGGTGAACACAAGACTTTTTTCAAAAACATGAAAACATATAAATGATTCCAGACGTTTGAGCATCTGTGTGTCTCTTCCTGTACTTAACTAACAGTTGGATGTGTGTCTTTCTCTTCATTTGTCGTCCTGCTCTCCTGATCACGGTATCGTACAGGTTTCTCTCAGCTCTGCGGCCCGCGCCGGGCGCTCTCAGAGCAAGGCCCTCTCCGTCTCATCAAGAGCGCCTCTTTCTTTTCAGGTTGGCGTGTGTGTGTGTGTGTGTGTGTGCATGTGTGCACAAGCGTGTGCATGTGGCACTAGTGTTTTATGCATGTGCATCTAAGGAGTTTGCTTGTGCTTTGTGACAGCATTTAGGACGTGTAACTGGTAGATCTCTTCTGGTGTGATCTCTCTAGCTTTGACAAGCCCAGGGTTTCTTTCTACCCCGTCCCCCATAATGCACTGGTTTGCCCTCTCCTGCCTGCTGTGTGTCTGATGTGATGTGTAGGTAGATCACAGTGGTGATAAGATGGCTGGACTGGTGGTGGGAAGAGATAAGCAAACTCTTGTAAATCGTCCCTGCATGACTGTCTCTGTTCCTCTCAGGACACAGTAACCCCATGGACATGCCGGGCCGAGGACTGCATGATGAGAGAGACAGCGGCATCGCTCGCTCCGGTGAGTCTCTTTACACATGCATGTGTCATATGGGACACTTTGACATTAAAACACACAATTACTGCATGAGATGGGCTTAGTTACAAATAAGAAAATGTCATATTTAGGGCCCTTTTTTAAATGTGTGTGTTTTCTTTTGCATTTAATTTTAATAGTTGAATGAAATTTGAATAATGATGTCTAATCATGGATTTCGTAAAGCTTTAGCAATGCATTAAAATCTTTACAATAATGGTACCCTATGAAATGTCTTATCTTTTCAGAAATTGTTTTAATTTTGATTTAATAGTTTTATTATCAAAAACCTTGGTAATTGTATTAATGCAAACAGTTTTATTAATGTAATCAAATGTAACAAACAAACAAAGTGCTGCACAACAGAGGTTTACTGTTTAAATTAAAACAGACAAAACGTGATATTACATAGTTTTAATGAAGTACATTGTACTGTAATATATTTTGCCGTAAAATATATAGTCATAATTAAGTTAGAAGTTAAACTGAACCTTTATTTTGGTGTGTTTTAGTGAAGCTCTTGGTCGCACTTTACTTTAGGAAGCAATTCTCACTATTAACTGGTTGCTTATTAGCATGCATATTACTAGCATATTGGCTGTTTATAAGTAACTATAAAGCACAAATTAATGTCTTATTCTGCAAGACCATATTTTAGATCTCTTAATCCGACTTTAGACCTAAACTTGACAACCACCTTAAAAAGTCATATTTAATTGCTAGTTGATGATGAGAATTGGACCTTAAAATAAGTGAGTAAGTGTGTTTCTGGTGAAATGCTGGTGAAGTGGCTCTCAGAGCAGCTCTAGAGAGGAAGTTCATATGTTCATGTCCTCATAGTGAGACTCAGACAAGCGTCATGTGAGCTTCAGCATGTGTGTAGTAAAACAAACTGATACACACACAACATGCAGACCACATTTACATAGCAGGCTTTCTGCGCTTTGGATAGTTCACCCAAAAATGAATTTACTCTCTCAAGTTATTCCATACCTGTATGAGTTTTTTTTTCTTTTGTTGAATACGAAAGAGGATATTTTGAAGGCTGTTTGTAACTAAACAGTTGCTGGTAGCCATTGACTTCCATAGTATGTAATAGTGCCATGGTTTGGAACAACATGGTTTCATTTTTGGGTCAACTATTCCTTTCATATTCACAGACACCACACCATTTCAGCATTTGATTAAGTGTGCATCCCTACTTTTGATTTATTCATACAGATTTGACATTCCACATTATACAGTACATTTCATTTTATTTTATTACTGGATTCTGTGAATCAATCTGCTTTTTCCACATCTTAGAAATCGTGAGTGATCTGGAAATATCAGATGTTAATGTGAAGGGTTTTTCTGATTGGTATGCTAATGATCTTAATGTCAGGATGTTTTCTTATTAAAACTATACAAGGATTGGCACCTGATTAAGAAATCCACCCCAGAAATATCTTTTAATTACTCTGTGATTACACACAACTTCATAAGTAGCCGTCATTATTTCTGTTGTGTCCTAAATGATACTTAAGTCTGCACGCCCTGAAGCTCACAGCACAGGAATATCTGCTCTGTGCCACTGAGATGTGCAGCTTTCTGTAAATGCAGCAGA